>NC_062547.1:9687014-10983399 GCF_016906955.1 Phacochoerus africanus | reverse complement strand
AAGGAAAATAGGAAACATTTTAAGATGAATAAAAACAAACACATAACATACCAAGACTTATTGGATGCATCTAAAGTAGTGCTTGAAGGGAAATTTAGAGCTGTAAATAATATATTTTAAAAAAGAAGAAATATCTCAAATCAAAACCCTGACTTTCCACCTTAACAAACTAGAATAGAAGAGAAAACAAAACCCAAATTGAGAAGAATGGAAATGATAGACTAGAGTGGAGAAAATGTCCATCAACCGATGAACATGTTAAGAAGATGTAGTACATATATATGGTGGAATACTACCCAGCCATAAAAAAGAGATAATGCCATTTGCGGCAACATGGATGCAACTGAGATTTTCATACTAAGTGAAGTAAGTCAGAAAGAGAAAGAAAATACCATATGATATCACTTATATGGGAAATCTAAAATATGGCACAAATGAACCTGTCTACAAAATAGAAACAGACTCACAGACATAGAGACAGACTTGTGGTTGCCAAGGAGGAGGAAGGAAGGAGTGGGATGGACTGGGGGTTTGTGGTTAGTAGATGCAAACTATTACATTTAGAATGGATAAGCAATGAGGTCCTACTCTATAGCACAGGGAACTATATCCAGTCTCGTGGGATAGACCATTGATGGAAGATGATATAAGAAAGGGAATGTATATATGTATGACTTGGTCACTTCTCTGTACAGCAGGAATTGACACAATGTTGTAAATCAACAATACTTTAATTCTTAAAAAGATATAAAAAGAATAGAAAAATAGCAGGAAAACAATTAAACCAAAGTTGATTCTATTGAAAAGCACCAAAAAATAAATAAAAGACAAATCTTTAGATATGTTAACCTAGAAAAAAAGAGAGAAGACTTGAATTAGTAAAATAATGAAATAAAGAACAGAAAATTAGTACAACCACTATGGAAAACAGTATGGCATTTCCTCAGAAAACTAAATATAGAGCTACCATACGATCCAGTAATCCCATTCCTGGGTATATATCTGGACAAAACTAAATGAAATGAAAATTAATGAAATGAAAGAGGGGATGTGACTAACAGGAATAATCATATGCCAACAAATTCCTAGAAACACAATATTGAAACTGATTCAAGAAGTAATAAAAATCTGAATAGACTCAGTACAAGAGATTGAATTAATAATCAAAAAAATTCCATAAAGGATAACTCAGTCCCAGGTGGCTACATTGTGAATTGTACCAAATATTTAGAAAATTAACACTAATCTTTCACAAATTCTTCCAAAAAATAGAAGAGGAGATGATATTTGCTAACTCGTTCTGCGAGGTTAGGATTGCCCTGATACCAAATGACAACCAAAATAAATCTATAGACTGATATCCATTATGAATATAGATAAGAAAACCTGAAAAAAAAATGCTAGCAAATGGAATCCAGCAACTACACAAAGTACTACAGGAGTTCCCGTCACGGCTCAGCAGTAGCAAACCCAACTAGTATCCAGGAGTACATGGGTTCAATTCCTGGCCCCACTCAGTGGGTTAAGGATCTGGTGTTGCCATGAACTGTAGTGTAGTTCAGAGATACAGATGTGCCTGTGGCGTAGGTTGGCAGCTGCAGCTCCAATTCATCCCCTAGCCTAGGAACTTCCATATGCTGTGGGAGCAGCCCTTAAAAAAGAAAAGAAAAGAGAAGAGAAGAGAAGAGAAGAGAAGAGAAGAGAAGAGAAGAAAGAAAGAAGAAAGAAAGAAAGAAAGAAAGAAAGAAAGAAAGAAAGAAAGAAAGAAAGAAAGAAAGAAAGAGAAAGAAAAAGTATTGTACATTATTGTACATTATGACCAATTAGGGTATGAAAATCAGGGTAACACACCATACTAATAGAATAAAAGACAGAAAAGATCATCTCAATAGACATAGAAAAAGCATTTAACAAATTCCAATACCCGTTTCATGACAAAATCATTCAGCAAACTAAGACTGGTAGAGAACATTCTCAACCTAAAGAGCAGCATTTAGTTGTGGAAAAATCTGCAATTAACATCATACTGGATGAAGAGATACTGAATACTTTTCCTCTAAGATCTGGCAAGATAAAGATATCTGCTCTTGGAGTCCCCATTGTGGCGCAGTGGTTAACGAATCCGACTAAGAACCATGAGGTTGCGGGTTCAGTCCCTGGCCTTGCTCAGTGGGTTAAGGATCAGGCCTTGCTGTGAGCTGTGGTGTAGGTCACAGATGTGGCTTGGATCTCACATTGCTGTGGCCATGGCGTAGGCTGGCGGCTACAGCTCCAATTAGACCCCTAGCCTGGGAACCTCCATATGCCGCAGGAGCGGCCCAAGAAAGGGCAAAAAGACAAAAAGACAAAAAAAAAAACACACTTTATGGTTATATAATTATTTCCATGAGAATATTGTCTACAACAAAAACAGATCCCTCAACTCAAACTGCTTCATAAATCAGAAAATGTGTCTTCTCTTATGACAGCAAGTCCACACTCAGGAGAGATCAGTTGATTTAGCCAACAGCTCAGTGATGTTATCAGTGACCCAGATTCTTTCTGTCTTCCTCTGCAACCTTCAGCTTTCTTCTAAGGCCATCAGATGGCTAGGTTGGCATAGTTCCTGGTTCACATCCAGAAGAAGAAACTGGCTTCCCTTTCTCGGAAGCCAAAAGGAAGTCTCTCTTTACCTCCCATTGACCCAGTTGCCTTAGGCCGGCCCATCTCTGAGCTGAATAATGGCAAAGGGGATGGGATGGCCATAAAGAATGTAGATAAATGTGTAGTAGGGTGATTTTGAAGGAGCCATTCATCAGAAGAATAGAGATAGAATCAGGGAAGAACAAGGCTAGAGACAAGGATAATTAGGTGGTTGCACCAACAAAGGCCACATTATATAGCCAAACAATGACTATCTAAATTTAAACAACAGAGAATAAAGAGAAGATGATAAACTTGAAAGGTATCTAGGATGTTTATTAATATTTTGTATATTAGTTTCACACTCAATGTTGCTAGAAAACTAAGGTCTTAGATTAGTTTCATAAACTGCTTATCCTTTATTTCTAACTCCAGTACTGCTCAAACTATTGAGCATAGCTTTAAGTACTGACCTGTATTTCACTGGATTATAGAACCATTCAAAATATTCATGTATTTTCAGGTTTTTGTGTCTATGTGAATATATATAACACAATATTCTACTACAAACTTAAAACACAAAATAAGCAAAAACACAAGAATTTTACTCAGGGAAAAAAAAAATAACACTATTCCCATTAGAATGGCTTCTTCAATAACTCCCCGAAATCCTCTAATCTGAGCCAGATAGTTCTCTACTCCATTGGTTATTCAGCTCTTTCTCCCTCTGACCCAGAACAATGAAGGAAAGGACCCAGAAGGAATCTCAGGACCCACCAGAGTCCAGCTGAAGGTTAAAGTCATTTTACAAAGAGTAATATTTTAGTTTAATATGGTTGTTGTAGTTCATTGAAACCTCTGGTTTTCTGATGGACTATAGGTCTTATGTGCATTTGACTCTTCCCCGGGACAGAGTAGATGCCACTTTCTCGGCATGGTTTTAACTAGCCACATTCTAGATTTACATGTTTGTTTGTTTGTTTGTTTGTTGCTATTGTTTTGTTTTGACTCAGTGGCTAAGGACAAGGCTCTTATTTTAGAGTATAATAATGAGCAATTTGCTGTTACTCAACTCACCCCAGGTTACTCATCTTCGGAACCCTCTGTCTCTTCGTAATTTGCAAAGAACCAGTGTGACTCCAGTCAAGAAAAGATTAACTGTGAATTAGTGAAGAACTCCATAATTTTTTTTCAAGAGGTCTCACGGAAAATGCATTCTAATGAAGTCTTTTCCAGTACTCCTTTTCCCTACTTCTTCAATAAAGGGTGCAATTTGACCACAAGGTAACTCTTCCTTTCATAAAACCCAACCTGATTGACATGGACAAATATAGCCAGTCTGGGGAATGTAGGAAAGTAGTGTTGAAAGTCCAGTTTATCTCAAGTTGGAGGAGATTGGCCCAAGTGAAGGGACTTCATCTGAAAGAAGGAAATACTCTAACTTTGGAAGCAGGCATAATGTTGATGGAGCAATAGCGAGACTCTTGATCTCCATGCTTTTATTTTCCCACCTGTAAAATAGAAATAATCTTCCCTAGCCCAAAGAGTAGCTGCAAGGATTAAATGACAATACATCATTAAGAGGATTTAAATAGCTCCTAGTTTATGATAAGCCCTCAGTAAATTATTATTATTTATCATTTATTAGCTCTTATCATTACATCTGTAGCATGATAATATAGGAGGAATTTCTCCTGTCTTTCAAGAATTGGTAATCAGGGTTCACTTCTGAAGGCAGAAGATGTACTCAACATTCTAAGCCCCCAAAGTCAGTTGAGAGCTTGCTGAGAGGTGCTGTTATGGGTTGAATTGTATCCCCCCAAAAAGCTATGTTAGAGTCCTAATCCCCAGTATCTCATAATGGGACCTTATTTGGAAATGGGGTCTTCATAGAAGTAACCAAGTTAAAATGAGGTCATTAGGGTGGCCCCTATTCTGATGTGACTGGTGTCCCGAGAAAGAGGGAAATTTGGACACTGACATACACACAAGGAAGACTATGTGAAGACACATGGGGAAGCATCATGTGAAAACAGGGGACTGGAGCGATGCATCTACAAGCTATGAAATACCAAAGATTGCCAGAAAATCATCAGAAGCTAGGAAGAGGCAAGGGAGAATCCTTCTCCTACAGATTTCAGAGGACAACGACCTTGACTTTGGACTTTTGGCCTTCAGAACAGTAAGACAATAAACTTCTGTTGTTCTAAACCACGCTGTCTGTGAGGCTTTGTTGCATCAGCCCTAGAAGACTAATACTGGTGCCTTTACACTAATGGACACTATACCCACCCCCTCCACCCCCACTTTTCTGGAGGCTGTCAGGTTTATGAAGAGAGGTTATCCTCTCACCTCAGCATCCTACAGTGAGAGTGTGGCATTTGAATGTGTCTACTCTCTGAAGATGAGGGAGAAGAGATATAGCTGTAAAGTTGGTGGGTGTCTTCAGGAAGAATCTCACTCCCCAGTGATAGTCTTTGAGACCTATGTAGGACTTTCTGGTCTTCCCCAGAACCTATGGAGCAAGAGCTAGCAATGCTAAGAGAAGGCATGGCTATGTGACCATGTAGAGGGGCCATGGACCACCTCTGGAGTTCAGAATTTGAAAGAGGTAGAAAAAAAGGATGCCACCACAGCCAGTAGATCCCAAAACTGGACACTAGAGAGAGATGAGATGGGAAGGCTCAAGCTTCCTAAGAAATGAAGCATGGAGCGTAATGCATAGCAAAGCCTTTAACAAAACACTGCCAGTTGAAGGTCTGTAGGACAATGAGGCCAAATTACAAAAGAGGCCACAAATGCCTAAGAGAACTGCTCAGAATTGAGTAGCACACTATTGTGGCCAGTAGAAGTCTTAAAAAAAAAAAAACTCCTCTTTAAAATAGTTCATATCCAATACAATCCCTATCAAAATACCAATGGCATTTTTCACTAAACTAAAACAAATAATTTTACATTTTGTATGGAAAAAAACAATAGCCAAAACGATTTTGAGAGAGAACAGAACTAGAGGGATTATCCTCCCTGATTTCAGACTATACTACAAAGCTATAGTAATCAACACAGCATGGTACTGGCACAAAAACAGACAGATTGGAGTTCCATCATAGCTCAGCAGAAACGAATCTGACTAGTATCTATGAGGATGCAGATTTGATCCCTGGACTTGCTCAGTGGGTTAAGGATCTGGCATTGCCATGAGCTGTGGTGTAGGTTGCAGATGCAGTGCAGATCTGGCATTGACCCCTAGCCTGGAAACCTCCATATGCTGTGGGTGCGGCCCTAAAAAGAAAAAGAAAAAAAAACAGACAGATCAATGTAACAGGATATAAAACCCATGCTCTTATGATTAATTAATCTATGACAAAGGAGGCAAGAATATACAATGGAAAAAAGACAGTCTCTTCAAATATCTATATTTTAACATTTTATAGTATGAACAGTTGTGAACATTGCATGCTGAAACTATATATTTGGGGGTGTGCTCTTGTTTTCCAGTTTTCCTCTGATGCTAAATCCATGGATGTTCACTGTACAACTTCTCCCAAGCTGCTTTTATAACCAATATGGCTTCCAACCCATCCTTGATACCCCATTGTTTTTTGACGATGACAACACCCAAGATCATGTTAAGATCATCATATGAACATATGTCTCAGTGTATGGTGGCATCTCTTATAGTGCATACATTTTGGGGATATTTTCCACTTCCCCATCCCATGTCATAACACAGGGAATTAACACTGTATTTGCCCTGGTTAATTATGAAAATATTTCTTACTTTCTCTACTTCGACATGCTGTCATTGGCCTTGGCCTGATCTGCATACACAGATTAACACTTTATCCAACTTTTTCCTATTGTAGACTAAAAACTCTGTTCTTTTATTACTTTATTCTATTCTTTTTTTTTTCTGTTGTTGTTGTGTTGTTGCTATTTCTTGGGCCGCTCCCGCGGCATATGGAGGTTCCCAGGCCAGGGGTTGAATCGGAGCTGTAGCCACCGGCCTACGCCAGAGCCACAGCAACGCGGGATCCGAGCCGCGTCTGCAACCTACACCACAGCTCAGGGCAACGCCGGATCGTTAACCCACTGAGCAAGGGCAGGGACTGAGCCCGCAACCTCATGGTTCCTAGTCGGATTCGTTAACTACTGCGCCACGACGGGAACTCCTATTCTATTCTTTATTACTTACAGTAGCAATTCTTACTCATGCCTCTGCTTCTCATGTGTGTATATATTTCTTGTACAGATGGCTTCTGATTTTCTCCTTTTAAATCCAAACTTATTATTACAATAATATACAGACATCTAACTATTGTCTTCTAACATATTCAGTCCTGAAATTTTACACAATGAAATATATACTTTATTATAACTTTTTTTTTTGCCCTTTATACTACAATGAAGGTATTACTCTGGGCTGGAAGTCAGGCAGTCTTGGTTCTGCCACTAACTAGCTGTATGTGGTAAGCAAGTCGCTGCCCTTCTCTGAGTGTTAGTTATGTCAAGTGTAAAGTGAGAGGGCTAGACGAAATAAGTTCTAGGTGTTATAAATATATAGCTCAAAATTTTAATATAACGCAATGGATCGAAGACTCTACTCTCTAACTTATTGCTATTTTTTTTAAGGGCTACACCCACGGCATATGAAAGTTCCCAGGCTAGGGGTCACAGTGGAGCTACAGCTTCCGGCCTATACCACAACCACAGCAATGTGGGACCCAAGCCACATCTGCGAACTACACCACAGCTCACGGCAACTCTGGACCCTTGACCCAGTGAGCGAGGCCAGGGATCAAACACATCTTCATGGATACTAGGCAGATTTGTTTCCACTGCGCCACAATGGGAACTCCTTATTGCTATTATTTTGACCTTTATAAGGATTACTATTTAAGTTTTATGTACAACACTTGATCTTCTGTGGCCTTAGCTAAGCTCATTTTCTAACCAGTATTTTTAATACAGTGTTCTGGTGCACAGTCCTTGACTTTCAAAGAAGAGTTGTTTGTCACACTAGATATACAATAATTTCCCCTCCAGAGTGTAAACAATGAGCTTCCCAGCTCTAAGTGAATCATTGCAGAAATGTCAACTTACAAAAAATGCAATAAATAGAGACTGAGCTGTTAGAAGCCACAGGAATATGTGGATTCCCCAGAGACAACTAAGCAACGAACATGAGAAGTTTCCTGTACACATATGCAAGGAAGGAATTAATCTATAGGAAGGAAAGCATTTTAAATTAAGACTTTCTTTGGGAATGGAGAGAGCAAGAGAAAGCCCATCGCTGTGTTCAAGAACATGAAAAATTGAGCTGGCTATATAACTCGATATTTGAGATTAATTTCATGTAATAAAATTTCTTTTCAATAACCAAAAATAGAGAGTATACTGTAGTCACCTGTATGTATTTGTCTTCTTTTTTTATCCTCATGTTTATGACTGCTAAGTGCTAGCCTATTGCCAAGTTCCAAAGTTTTGTCATCTTACAACTAGACAGAGAATGTGAGGCCATTATACACAGTGCTAAATTGTCTCTTTTTCTCATTAAAAAAAAACCTGCTAGACAAAAAAGGGGTTTACACTTTAAAAAACTGAACCCTCTTTAAACTTTTATTCCATATAGTATTTACACGTTATTTCATTTTACAATTTCCAAGTATAAATTTTTTTTTAAATATACAGCTTTATTATTTAGTTTTCCTCTTGAGAAATATACTTTCCAAATAGAAAATCATAAGATTCAGTCATATGACAACTAATTTTTTAGCCTACTTAGCATAGTTGTACAAACACCAGAATAGAATTCACTATTTGGCTCTCTTTGTAAACAGTGACTACAGAGCCTCTATTTTAATTTTATCCAAGCATGAAGAGATTTTCTTATATAATTCCTTATTATTTTTCTTCTTAGGAGTTTTTGAAAGCCTTTACCTTATATTTGTATATATAAACTATTCTGAAATAGTTTCTAGAAGCCAATAGAAATGGAGCTTCGCTATTTCAAGAGATTTTACAGCCTTTATTCTTTCATGGCCTCCAAGGATGGACCATCAATCTAGTTCAAAGGAAGCCTTCTAAAGGAGGTGTTTTCTTCTTCATCCTTCATAAATCCATCTGGATCTTGAGGAACTGATACTGTTTGCAACTACACTGATTCAGCCTTAGAAACTCTTGCATTTATTTTGGGGGCAGGAGACTCCAGGCCTTTATATTTGAGAATTCTAGAAATATATAAACTTAACCAATTTACCTTTGTACATCCTGGTTCTCTTCAATGTTTTTTTCTTGGAAAACCTTGCCCTGCAGATATGATGCAAGAAGACCAAAATCTCAGGACTTTTTTTTGTTAATGGACACACCTGCAGCATATGGAAGATCCCAGGCTAGGGGACGAATTGGAACTGCAGCTGAGGCCTACACCATAGCCACAGCAATGGCAACATGGGACCCTTGACTCACTGAGTGAGGCCAGGGATGGACCCTGCATTCTTACGGAGACAACATCAGGTCCTTAACCCACTGAGCCACAATTGGAACTCCCTCTGGAGTTCTCTAGAGGTGCAGTGGGTTAAAGATCTGCCATTGTTACTGCAGCAGCTTAGGTCACTACTGTGGCACAGGTTCAGTCCCTGACCCAAGAACTTCCACATGCCACAAGCAAGACCAAAGAAAAAAAAAAAAAGACCAACATCTCTACTGACATTGTAGCAGCCTCATGGATTCCCCACTCCCAGCTCTCAGTTCCCAAGGATTTCTCTACAAAAGAGAAAAGAATTTGCTCTAATGATGAAAAAACAATTCTTAATTGTTTGGTTGAGTTGAAGATCTTACTCACTCTTTTTTTCCAAAGAGAAATTGGAAAAACTGTATCCCTTCAATAGAAAAAAAATCACATTCATGCAGTTGCCCAGAACTTTCCATGAGCCAGACCTTCTCCCAAAGAGGATCACTATCATGGATTTATTGGGGACGCTGTATTGATTTGCATCAACAGGACTCCAATTTCTTCCTTGAAATATAAAACAGTGTCATGGGTAGCATGTTTGTCTCCATTTGAGACAGGCTGAGGGAGACCCAAGAGAAAGACAAGTCTCTACTTGCTCATCCAGACCCGTGTTCTGCCCTTACAGCTATCAGGTAACTGGTCAGGCTGAGATGGAACATTCAAATCTTAGGGACAGTTAATACAGGGGCATTTTGCAAAATGTGGGCAGGATGTAGAGAAACCACAAGTGATAGAATAATATCCCAAATTTGTTAAGAGCAGAAGCAAATTGTAATCCTCTAAGCCTGAAGAGGCAAGTGAAAGGAGAGGTTCCCCAGCCCTCAGGAGACAGAACCACACAGAGAAGCCCACTTTGATGGGAGTTAAGACCTTTGGTCAAGGGACCTGCCAATCCTTGGCAACATCACTGGGGGGAAACTGAGAGAATAAATCATTTGTCCTTTCTCTCCTACGGTCTTCCAGCTGGGTTTCTGTTGTTTGCAACCAGCTGGGGTGGGAGGGCAAGTGTTCCAGTTAATGAAATACATATAAAGATCAGCCCTCTGGGACACAATATACTGCAGAAGGATGGAGGGGAGGTCTGGAGAGGCAGGTGAAATACAGCCCTTCTCCGCCAGCTCTGGACCCCTGGAGGCTAACCCATGCAGACTGTATCATCTACGCTCCCTGTCTTATCCTTCCGGTGGTGTTCCACCAGTGAAATTGGAAGTCAGGAGAGAAAAGTCCCCTTTTGTGGTTATGGCTTTGGCAGTAGCTGATTTCCTCTATCCAGGGCCTCAGGTCCTATTAAGCATCCCGAGTCCTTGGCTACAGCTCTTAATAGCTGCAGGAATATGGTTCCTGTCACTCACCCCTTTAAGGCTTAGGGGAAGTAATGGCTTCTCCCTGTAAACTGGTTCCCACACGAGTCCACACCCCTTTGGGTTCCCATGACCTGCCCACGTTTTCTGTAAATATTTCCTTCATTAATCTTCCTTTAGTTAAACACCTTATGACTGCCTTCTGTTTTCTGCTGAGACCCCAAGTGATACAATAATGCACCAAAGTTTTCATAAGCCATCAGCATGCCCGGAAGGATTGGGGTCACTGTGAAGAGACTGCATTTTGGGGGGATGCTCAGTTCTCTCTAGGTCACGAAGGGAAGATAACCCATTCACTGCTTCTCCTCAACAGGAGAATTAAAGTAACGAGTTCTCCATTCCCAGAAATGTTTAGCACTGACAAGGATGCTGTAGAGGGACATGAGCATCATTTGGGGCTAAGGAGGATTAAATTAGACATACAGCCTTTATAATCTACTGAAATCTTTCAAGCCTCATATTCTTAGTCTTAGCAGTTATTTCAACCGAACAAATGGGTGTCTTATTTTCCGTCCCCTCAAGAGCAGGCACTGACATGAGGATTTGGATATTGCAACAGAATGGAAAAATGATACAAGAAGAGAGGAAAGCCAATAAAGTATGCATTACTTAGTGGGTTCCTGTTACAGGGAACAGGGGCTCAATCTTTTTGAGGACTTTCCAAGTGAGAAACGAAACACACTTTAGGATAATCCCTTCGGAGGTAAGGAGGCTAGAGTAATTACCCAGAAATACCCACCTTTCATTTATTAAGAAAAGTTCCGGCAGAGAATTCCTGTTGTGGCTCAGTGGTAACGAACTAGTATCCATGAGGACTCAGGCTCAATCCCTGGCCTCTGTCAGTGGGTTACTGGGAGCTGTGGCATAGGCCACAGACAGCAGCTCAGATTCCAAGTTCCTGCACGACAAAATGGAGTCACTTATGTCAAAGATCTAAGATGAAACTGGAGGCATCAGCGAAGCAGAACTTGCATCCGTCTACACCAATGCAATATAAATTTTTGAACTAGCCATCCTGGTCAAGTCCCCCAGAACTTGTTTTCTTACTTGCTGGAAACTATAGTCAACAAAAATTCAGTTTACTATCAAGAAGAAAAAAAAGGGGGAAGTATGTTTGAGCCAAACTGAGAACTATAACCCAGGAAGCAGATTCTCAGAAAGCTCTGAGAACTGTTCGGCCTGTTAGAAGACGAAGGCATAGTCAAATACATCTTTGAGACAAAGGATCACACATTAAAACGACATTCTGATATTTTACATTGTGAAATAAAAGTCGTATTTTATGGCAAAACAAGAAAAAATTAAACATAAAAATTCTTCTCTGCTCTTTGGCCTCCCCTCTCCCCCATTGTGCTTTGTGTGTGTGCATTCTGCATCAGTCAGACCTCCGCCATCGGCCAGCACACCTGCTCAACCGTAAAAAGCAGCATTCTCCTAACAGCGACAAGACAACTCCTGAGGCTGCCTGGGAGAGGGCTTTAAGGGACGCAGGGAGAGAGTGCACAACACACGAGTCTTGTTAGGTGTGCAGATGGCCCTGCGTGGCTTCGGGGGTGGTGCTGAGTGGGTGCCGGCTCTTCTCACTGACAAGGAGGACTCTGCGGTATCGTTCCGCCTCCCTGGCCCTTTACCTTGTTGATCCGGGGAGTCACCTTTGAGAGGCATCCACACAGTAGGGGAAAAGACTAAAGGTTAGATTGTAAGAAAAGAAAATAGAAGCCATGCTTCGAAGACCTGTATTTCAGGTGCTTCATCAGTTTGTAAGACATGAATCCAAAGTAGCTGGCAGTTTGGTTCTTGAAAGATCTCTGAATTGTGTGCAGTTACTTGGTCAAGTAGGTCAGACCCTGTCATGAGGCAGGTGGAAGGAAAAAATCCAGCCACAATGTTTTCTCTAGCAACAAATGAGATGTGGTGATGGGGGGAACTGAAGCGTACCAAATGGGTGATGTCAGTCCAAAGCCAGCATGGCACAGAATTTCAGTATTCCCACCAGGCCGCCGAGATGAGGCATGTCAAGATATGAAAAAGGGTCTCGAGTTTACATGGACAGGAAAGTAGACTATGGTGAATGCATGGATTAAAATAATGTGAGACCACAAGCAACAATGATTATAGCTGATAACATTATATTTCTGAGTGGGCATAGAATGGACAGTTCTTCTTTGGCCATAGTTTGGTACAGGCTCATTTCCAAATCATGATAGTCTTTATAGCTTCTAAGGACAAGAATTACAATACTCTTTTATATATATATATATATAGAGAGAGAGAGAGAGAGAGAGAGAGACAACTCCTGGAGTTCCCCTTGTGGCTCAGGGGATTGAGAACCCGACTAGTATCCATGAGGATACGGACTTGATCCCCGGCCTCTCTCAGTGGGTTAAGGATCCGGTGTTGCTGTGACTGTGGTGTAGGCCGGCAGCTGCAGCTCCGATTCGACCCCTAGCCTAGGAACTTCCATATGCAGCAAGTGAAGCCTTGAAAAAAAAAAAAAGACAACTCCTTAAAGATGACATTCATTCCTGGATCTTATAAGGGGTCACCTGACCCACCAGTACTATGTGTAGATCTGGATTGTGTAAACAGTCAATAATACATCATTTGATGTACAGACCTCTGTCTCAAAAAAATTTATATAAATTGTTTCGCAAATTTTAACAGGTGGAACAATTCTCAGAGTTTTCTGAAATGCTCTTCCCAGGTTGTAATCCTCAGATTTGTCTCCAACAAAATTTTCCAATTCTTTTGTAGATCAACTGATCAATTTTTCATTGACAGCATAAAGGTCACCAAGGATACACAGTCCAGGTAAGGACACACAAAGTGAGCATCCAGTCACCATGACCCCCTACAGAGCTGTGAAAGGATACTGTTCTTTTAAGAAGTTACATTGTGGGAGTTCCCATCATGGCTCAGTGGTTAATGAACGCAAATATGATCCATGAGAATGCGGGTTTGGTCCCTGGCCTTGCTCAGGGGGTATCTAGCATTGCCATAAGCTGTGGTGTGGGTCACAGACATGGTTTGGATCCTGTGTTGCTGTGGCATAGGCCAGTGGCTACAGCTCTGATTCCACCCCTAGTCTGGGAACCACCATATGCCACGAGTGCAGCCCTAAAAAAAAAAAAAGAACAAGTTACATTGCAGAGTTCTCACTGTGGTGCAATGGGATTAGCAGCATCTCTGCAGCATCAGGATGCAGGTTGGATCCCCAGCAGGCACAGTGAGGTAAAGGATCCAGCATTGCCACAACTGCAATGTACATCAAAACTGTGGCTGGGATCTGATACTGAAAGGGATGGAGTAGGATAATTACACAGGGAGCTGTAGAAGTCCCAGTACCTAGGGAACTTTGGGAGATCACTGTAAATTAACAATCATTCAAGAAAGCCATCTGAACATGGAACTTTGTAGAATGAAGCAGACTTGCTTAACTATAAACCAAAAGTAAAAGCGTGAGCTATGCCTCAGATCATTAAGTCCTTAAGTGAAAGACAAACGGGACCTGCATTCAAGTTCAATAAGATAATGATACTTAGGACCAAGGATAGGAATTTAAGGGAAAGATGACATTCCAAAGTAGTAGACCCTCATTATACAGAAACCTGAGATGATTCAATATATTTTAACAATTGTTACCACCCTTCTGCTGATTTGATCAATAGCCGTGATAGTCCTAGTCCTACAGGAAGAGCTAGTGATGCAAGCCTGGCGTCTGCTTGAATAAGGAAGAGGTGGTCTTTTCCCCCTCCCCACTTTCCTTGGATTATAAAACTGTAGCCCCCCAATCCTTGAGGCAAAGCCTTCTTGCCTGCCCACTTGCACCCCTCACAAGTGTCTTAATAAATTTTGGTTGTTTCCACTCTTTGACAATTATGAATTGTGCTGCTATGAACATTCCTAAATATGTTTGTGTGTGGACGTATATTTTCATTTCACTTAGGTTACATGATACCTCATGTTTAACATTTTGAGGATTATTACAAGCAATTTGAACAGGGAAGGCAATTTCTCGAATAACAGGTAAGAGGTATCATGGAGCTATACTAACCCATCTTTCAGAAATGATTTCATATGGTAACGTTCAACTTCATGTGGTTTATGTGGTTTTAACTTTTACATCTCATAAGGAAACTTTGTATAATTGCAGGAAATTGTTGAAATGTGATTGTGCTTGCCATTTACGCAGGAAAAAAAAATTTGCAACATCACTGTCAATATTTAATATCGTTTGAAACAATTTCAAAAAAACAAAGCCCAACAGAAATCCCAAGACTTGTGGAAAAACTTCATGACTAAACCATCACTGTGCAGCATGCCTCATGAAAAATGTCAAGAAATCAGCCTTTTTGCCTTTTGTGTCCTAGCTTGACTATTATTCTTCTTCCAGGCCCTGGTCTTGTTTACATCTTGATTCCTTCTGTATGTTTTAGTTGATGGCCTTCCACCTCTAAGACCCCTCTGAAATGGAAAGACGTCTGAGCTGGTAACTGGAGAGGGAGGTTTAAGCCTAGGTCTATCATCCCTGGCTGTGCCCCAGGTCCCTCAACTTTTCTGTTTCTCACTTTCTTCACTGGTGTAATGAGAGACTCATCTGTGAAACTGAAAGATGTTTAAAGCTCAGTGATCTTAATTCTAGCTCTAGACGTCTAAGATTTTACAAACCTATTGTGGCGCTTTTCCATGAATTTTGAGGTCCTTTTTATAAGGGCATTAATTTCATTCATGAGGACCCCACCCTTGGGACCTAATAATCACCTCTCAAAGACCCCACCTCCACACACTATCACCGTGGAGATGAGGTTCTAACATGTGAATTGCAGAGGCAACGCCAACTTTTGGTCTATAGCAATACCAAAGAAAAGATTGGTAAATTTTACTATGGAACAATTTTTAATTTGCATGATAAAAAAACCCCACCAAAAACAAAGTCAGAAAACCATTGCCAAACTTGAAGAAAATACATCACAGGTGAAGAGCTAACATCCCAAATATAGCAAAGAACTCTTAAAATTGACTAAGATCCAGAAATTTGTCCCCCAAAAAATGGATAAAGACATGAGGTTTGGCTCCATCTACCTTTTCTTATTTCTTTCAACGTCTTTCAACCACAAAATGCTTCAACCACTATTATCCAACCCAAGATATGTCCTACGCCGTCTCTCCCCCATGCCTTTGCCAGCCTCCATAATCTCTGCTTGTGATAACATTCTTCCCACTCACTTTTTTACAAAGTTCTTGCCAACCCATCAATTTCACTTGTTCACCCAGCCAGCATTTGCTTCGTGCCCATTACACGGCAGTAGGAATATAAACATGACTCTCCTGGACTATTCCATCAAGATCCTCATTGCCTAGTACAGCGGTTCTTGTACCCTTGGCCTGTGCAGTTCACGTGATGTCCATCATGGATGCATCTGGACCCATGCCTGCCCACTCCTGGGGGTTTTCTGATTTTCTATAGATCTGACATAGACAAAAATAGGCTTCGTGTGAATTGTGATTCTCCTGTCACTTGTCATGACTCCCCTTTTCCCATGCAGTTTATTGATTTCAAAATTCCACCTTCCATTTGAAGTCTTCCCTAATCTCTTCAAACCCTGTAAATCAGTCTCACCTCTGTTATCCTGCAAGGGATTCTTGTTTCTCTACCATGGCATTTTTGTCATTCTGCCTTGCCTTACAGCCACGGACAGTACCCCTGCATGCCCCGTTCATTCCTGTGTCTCCCAGAGCACAACCCTTTCTTCTGCACACACATACCATTAAACTCTTGCCCAACTGAATTACAGTAAAGTGGCTCCATGGCCAAAACAGGAAGCAAATATGGGTGGGGGCACTGAGCCCTACGCCACTAGTCACCAGGCTTGCACCTAGGAGAAAAGTGAAGTGACCTTTGGATATTTCTAAGCCTGTCCCTCAACAGAACCCAGGGCTATCATCCTCTAGGGAAAACAAGTTGCCTACAGCAAAGAACTGAGAACAGAGAGAAGCAAGGGAGACTTAGCTGCTGGCAGAACAAAAGTGAGTATGTTACTCTAATGGCTCCTATGGATACCTGAGGGGTGAGGATAAGGTTTTTCTGCTAAATGAGACTTGGATGAGCCTGGGTGTGGGGTGGAACACACAGCAGGACTTTTTGTACTAGCTTTAGGGGATCTGCTCCTAAAAAAGAGGGAGAAAAGAAATGCGTAAGCCAGACCAGAATTCACAAGTAACCTGGAAAACGAAGTAGCACAAGATGCCCAGTGACTATACCCTGCTCTGGGAGCAAGGTTTTCCTGGACGAGGCTGATCTCCACTTAACTAATATTTATATGACCGGGACTTTGGGGAATTCATGTCTAGTCTCCCAGCTGCAGCTTCCTTTTCCAGAACTTGAGAGAATTGGACTCAATGTTCTCCAAGAGACTTTCCACCTCTGGAAATTTTGTAATCAGAGATACTGCTATGCAAAGCACCCTGTTCAGCATTATGAAAGATACAAAACCCCAAAAGACCTGGCTCTTGTCTTCCCCCACCCCAGCCATGCTTAGACTCTCAGAGCTTTAGTTTTTTCATCTATAAAAACTGCCCAGAGGAGTTCTCGTCATGGTGCAGCAGAAATGAATCCGACCAGGAACCATGAGTTTGTGGGTTCGATGCCTGACCTCGCTCAGTGGGTTAAGGATCCGGTGTTGTCATGAGCTGTAGTGTAGTTCACAGATGTGGCTCAGATGCTGCATTTCTGTGGCTCTGGTGTAGGCGGGCGGCTACAGCTCCAATTCGACCCCTAGCCTGGGAACCGCCATATGCTGCGGGTGCAGCCCTAAAAAGAAAAAAAAAAAAATGCAGGTGTGAGGATTAAAGGAGATGAATTTATAAAGCACTGACTGTCTGGCACTCTGTAAATGCCCTATAACTAGTACCTCATATTACCTCTAGCACAGAATGTTGAGATGCTCAAATGAGCACATGGAAGAAAAAATCATTTTCAATGTGAATGTTAGTGCACGTGGGAGGAAAAACTCTATTGTGTTTGTTGATTTTTTTTTTGACAAATTGAATTTTTTTAATTGAATTTATTTACAATGTTCTGTTAATTTCAAGTATACAGCAAAATGATTCAGATAGATAGGTAGATAGATAGATAGATAAACTGTCAACTTAAAAAAATTACGCAACCTGAAAGCTGAGAGTTAAGTTTTATTTGGGACAAGATTAGGACTTAAGCCTGGGAGACAGCATCTGAGGTATTCCTGATACCTCAGGGGAGCCAAGATATATGATTTTTTGAAACAAAGGGAAGGTAATAGGAATGAAAGATTTACACAAAACCAGTTTCTATGGGAAGATGTAAAGGTCTGGGTTTTGGGGTTTTTTTTTTTTTTTTTTTTTTTTGTCTTTTTGCCATTTCTTGGGCTGCTTCCCACGGCATATGGAGGGTCCCAGGCTAGGGGTCTAATTGGAGCCATAGCCACTGGCCTACACCAGAGCCACAGCAATGCGGAATCCGAGCCACGTCTGCAACCTACACCACAGCTCACAGCAACACCGGATCCTTAACCCACTGAGCAAGGCCAGGGATGGAACCCACAACCCCATGGTTCCTAGTCGGATTCGTTGACCACTGAGCCACGACGAGAACTCCAGTCTGGGCTTATTGGACTCACTCCTCTGATATGCCCCTCAGCTGCGGGCCAGTCTTCTTTGTTTCTTTCCTGAGCTCCCTCAGGACTCACTGGCCCACCCTTGGGAGTAGTTGTTCTTACAGGGGACCATGACATCCTTTGTTCTGTCCACTTAACAACAGCCCAGGAGGCAGTATTTCAGACAGCTCTGAAGTACCGCTCCCAAGAGGAAAGGGGGCTATCAAGATAGAAGTCCTAAAGGCAAGGGGAGGGGGTGCCTGCCGCCAGCCTCACACTTTGCGGATGTTTGCTGCTGGTCTCATGAAGGCTACTGCTAGTCACAGACGTCAGTCGTCATCGAAGGAGTTCAGTGTTTTTCTAGACATGGGAAGATGCAAGAATTGGGCTCATAAAATCTTCTCCTAAAAATATCTAACCATCTGAAGACCTGTTTTTCCCGTGTTCCCAGAGCACAGTGTGCCTCTCTCCTGGTCTCTGCCCTGAGATCTGCTCAGGGGGTGCTAGGGGTCAGCAGCAGCAGGGGCTCATGTTTTACTCCATCTAGAGGCTGGTGGCAAGTGTCAAACTTCCTAACACCTTGTGCTATACAGTAGGTCCTTATTGTTTACCTTTATCTTATTGCATTTTTTCTTTTTTTTTAGCATCATGAATCCAATGAATACGGCAGGCCCCGCGCCCAACTCCGTGTTTGTGGTGACATCCCCGAATGGGTACACTGTGTTGCCGGCAGGCATGACCCAGGGGCCTCTGTATCCAAGCTACCAGCCGCAAGTCCAAGTAATTCATGGGAACCCTCTAGGTTCAGAGGCATTTGTGGGTCAGCCACCTGCTCAGGGAACCCTGAAAGAAGGCAAAGCCTTAGGGGTAAGTGAAATTTCCCTCTGCAGTCGGGGACTACATGGCTGGCGTTGGGAGTGAGGGGTTGGAAATACAGAAACTCCAAATCCAGCAAGGCGGGTTGGAGCTGACCCAGCCCTGCCAAACTCAGGTCTATTAGAAAGCTCAGCTAGAGTTCCCCTTGTGGCTCAGCGGGTAAAGAACCTGACATAGTGTCTGTGAGGATTCAGGTTCAATCCCTGACCTCATTCAGTGGGTTAAGGATCTGGTGTTGCCTCAAGCAATGCAGATCTGGCTCGGATCCACCATTGCTGTGGCTGTGGCTCTGATTCCACCCCTCGCCCCAGGAACTTCCATGTTCTGCACCAAAAAAAAAAAAAAGAGAGAAAACTTAGCTGCACAACATCACCAGGACCTCAGTATAGGGCCTGGTATTTTCTGATTTAGGCATTTTAGGAAAGAGGAAGAAAAGCAACAATCAAAACAAACAAACAAACAAAAAGGCGGTAAACTGGAACGTTGGCCTTGTTGCCAGCATTTGTGCTGATCCATGTGGCCTCTGAAAGAAAGTGAGTCCCTGATAGGAAAAAAAAAAAAAAAAAAAAGTAGGCTAGACAACCAACAAAATAAAGCTCACAGCAATTTTCACACTAAGAGGCTTTCCTTGATAGGACAAGAGAAGGCCCATTTCACTGCAGAGCTGAACCATGACACATGTAGATGCTGATACAGGCTGTCAAACCCTAGCCCCATCTGCATGTATTATCCATGGGAGTGTCAATTGATAAAGCCTGTATGGTGGACAATTTTTATCTGCCAAATTTGCAAAATACCCAATCACTCCATTTCTGAGGCTTTATCCTGTGGATATGCATATACATATGAGAAATGTGCTATGTATGAACTTATTATAGCATGGCTTTTGATAACAAAGAATGGAAACAAGAAAAATATCCATCATTATAATCCTGGTTAAATCATTGCATTGTACATCCAAAGAATGAAATGTAGTGGAGATACAAAAAGAATAAGGAATGGAGTTCCCTTGTGGCTCAGCAGGTTAAGGACCTGGCATTGTCACTGTTGTGGCTCAGGTTCAATCCCTGGCCCAGGAACTTCCACATGTCATGAGTATGGCCAAAAATTTAAGAAGTTAAAAAAGGAGTTCCCATTGTGGCTTGTTGGGTTAAGAACCTACTAGTATCCATGAGGATGTGGATTTGATCCCTTGACCTTCTCAGTGCATTCAGGATCCAGCATTGCCACAAGCTGCCTCACAGGTTGCAGATGTGGTTCGGATCCAGTGTTGCCATGGCTGTGGTGCAGGTCACCAGCTGCAGCTCTGATCCGACCCCTAGTCTAGGAACTTCCATATGCTGCAGGTGCAACTGTAAACATTAAAATAAAAATCAAAAAATAATAAAAAAATTAAAAAACAAAGCTCTTTATGTCATGATATGGATGCACCCCCAAGATGTATCATTAGTGGTAATAAAATAAGGGGCAGGCATTGCATATAGTTTGCTTCCCCTTGTGTTAATTTAAGGAATGTGATATCTGTATTAGCTGCCATGTTTGTATTTCTATATACCATTTGAATACATACCACTGTGCAAGAACTTGTTGGTATTTGTTTCCTGGGGTTGCTAAAATGAAGTGCCCCAAACTAGGTGGCTTAGAACAACAGAATTTCATTCTCATAGTTCTGGAGGCCAAAATTCATAATCAAAGCATCCACAGGGCCACGCCCCCGCCTCCGCCCCCCCCTCCACCGAAGGCTCTCGGGAAGGATCTGTTCCAGGCCTCTCTCCTGGCACACATGGCATTCTCCTGTGTTCAAGTGTGTCTTTCCACCCAGCATTTTCTTGAAAAGGATAGCAGTATGATTAGGGGTTCACCTCACTCCAGTATACCTCATGTTACACAATTATATCTGCAGCAACCCTATTTCTTTCTTTCTTTCTTTCTTTTTTTTTTTTTTTTTTGACTTTTTGGGGCTGCATCCTGAGCATATGGAAGTTCCCGGGCTAGGGGCTGAATTGGAGCCATAGCCACAGGCCTATGCCATAGCCGCAGCAACACCAGATCCACAACCTACAGCTTGTGGTTTGTGGCTTGCGGGTTACACCGGATCCTTAACTCCCTGAGCGAGGCCAGGGATCAAACCCACATCCTCACAGATACTATGTCAGGTTTACAACTCACCGAGCCACAGTGGGAACTCCCAGCAACCCTATTTCTAAATAAGGTCACATTCTACGGTGCTGGGGATCAGAATGTCAACATAGTCATTGACATAGTAGGAGAGAGGAAGACACAATTCAATCCATAAAGAAATAAGTGGGAGTTCGGAGTTCCCGTCATGGCTCAGTAGTTAACGAATCCGACTAGGAACCATGAGGTTGTGGGTTCGATCCCTGACCTTGTTCAGTGTGTTGAGGATCCAGCATTGCCGTGAGCTGTGGTGTAGATTGCAGACGTGGCTCGGATCCTGCATTGCTGTGGCTCTGGTGCAGGCTGGCAGCTACAGCTCCGATTCGACCCCTAGCCTGGGAACCTCCATATGCCACGGGAAGTGGCCCTAGAAAAGGCAAAAAGACAAAAAAAGAAAAAAGAAAAAAAGAAATAAGTGGGAGTTCCTGTTGTGGTGCAGTGGAAACGAATCTGACTAGTATCCATGAGGATGCGACTGGATACTAGTAGCTGTAGTTCCCATTCGACCCCTAGCCTGGAAGCTTCCATATGCCGTGGGTGCGGCCCTAAAAAAGCAAAAAAGAAAGAAAGAAAGAAGTGATAGGCACAAAGATGTATCTACAAGGATTTTTCAACGCAGTATTATTTATAGTATGAAAAAAAAAAAAAAAACAGTTTTACCTGTCCAAGATCTCTGTTCCAACAATTCCACAGAACAGCACGATGGAATCTTGGCAGCCCTTAAAACACATAAGGCTGAAGCGTACTTAACACCATGGGATCTGTTCATGACGAAATATTAAGTTAAATATACAGACACACTTTGTGTTATCAAGGTACAGATTTGAGAAGGATAATGTAAGTTTAAACACCAAAACGTGAGACAACGTAAGCTGTTGTTTTCTCTGAGGAGTTGGGGGGGTGGGGAGGATTGCAGGCAGTTTTTATCTCATTTTTATATTTTCCTTATTAAGTTTTAGACCAGGAAAACAAAAGCTTTATTAAAGTAAAAATGAGGCACCAAGGGGAGGCAGGATGCTGCTCAGAAAAAAAAGGCTTCAGTTCGTGGCTGTCCTCACAGGCCATCCAGATCCTGATCGGCCTGTTTCACTGGGGCCTTGGCTCTATCATGGGGACAGTCTTCGTGAGAGGATATCTGGCGATCTCATTCTATGGAGGCTTTCCCTTCTGGGCGGGCATCTGGGTAAGTAACTCATGTCGCCCTGCAAGGAAATTTCCAGAGATGTCCGGTGAGCTCAGGGCCACCGGTTGAGTCGTACCCTGAAGAAGTTTCTCCACCAAGGGGGCAGGAAGGTGGAAACCCAGCTCAGGCCCTGTTGACCAACATTGCTGACTTGGGTGCCTGACAGGACAGAAATTCATTATCTCCTGAGGGTGGAGTTCCCAGATCAAGGTTGGTTTCTTTTGAGGCCTCTCAACTTCCCTGGCAGACAATCATCTCCTCCCTGGGTCTTCACATCATGTGCACGTGTGTGTGTTTGTGTGTGTGTGTGTGTGTCTTAATCTCCTCTTCCTATAAGAATACCAGTCATATTGGATTGGGTCCCACCCTGATGACCTCATTTTGACTTATTACCTCTTCAAAGGCACTTCTCCAAATAGAGTCACATTCCTAGGATCTGGGGGTTAGGGCTTCAAAAGATAAATTTTAAGAGGGTGCAATTCAACCTTTAACACCAAGGGACAGCCCTGCAAGGCAACATTCAGCCAGAGGGGGCGCCTTTTCTAATCTGACCACCCCAGAGGTCAGAGAACCTTTTTCTAGGTCATCCACACAGAGGTTGATGAATGTTTTTCTAACTCACGCAAAAGCACCCATGTATAAAAAGGTGCATTGGGAATAGCCCTCGAGTGTTGTTCACCACAGGACCACAGCCTGAGCATTTCCAGGCATGGTCAAGGGTGACTAAGCCATTAAGCCCTGGAGACTCAGGCTAGAGTCCACCCATAGGCTTCTGAGTCCCATTCTGGTAAAATATTTTGTATGCTGGATGCAGAGGGGGGTTTTCTGGCAAAGTCCATAGCTTTCATCTGATTCTTAGGGCGATCTGTGACTCCCCCAAACACTAAGAACTACAGGTCCTTTCTCTCCCCTAAGGCATTGCCTTTATGATTCTTTTGCATTCTCCTTAGCATCCTTCCCTTACACACACACACACACACACACACACACACACACACACACTCCCACCTCCCCCTTCACCCACCAGTCTCCTTTTTCTCCTTGCTGTTCCACAATCTGAGCCTTGAGTCACACATCTATCTGGGACTCAAATGCAACTTTGCCCACAAATAGCGAAACTCCAGAGTAACCTAGATGTCAGCCTAAGTCACCTTATCCTGTGACATTTGAATAAAAGAGACTAGAGTTTGCCCCACCCACACCTCCACACAACAGCTACAAGATGGCAGGGCCAGTACTCTCGGGAGCATCTTTCTCTGAGTCCCTACTCTCTCTTGTTTCCATCCATGTCTCGTCTCCTGCGACTCTGATCTCTCTGCTCTGCACAGACTTAACTTGGAACCAGCCCCTCTTCCTCCCCTCAAGCACTCACGGGGTGCTGTGTTTGTATAACCAACCTGAGTGGAGTCTGGAGTTTCAGAGAAGACTAACACCCTAGCCACCTAATGGCTGTCTATTGAGCATTAGATTCTACCAAGTATTAAGCGCCCGATGGCAGTGCTGGCATCTTAAATCCTCACTACGCATCTTCCCTTCTGCCAGGATGCTCAGCCCTCATGACCACCCCCCTCCCTTTTTTCTGCAGTTCTGTTCTTTGTTGGCTTCTTGACCCCAGGACTATCTTTCCATTTCCTAAAGATCACTAACATCTCCTTCCAAAATAAAGACCCATCTCCTTCGGTATTTCAAAAGCACCAGCAGAGACATCAGAAGTGCAGCCTTTTGTTCCCCTGTCTCCCCATCAAGTCTATAAACAAAAGGGTGGCTCACTGAGATTTGTTTTTCCACTTAGAGGAAAATCAGCATTTCCCGTAAAAGGCTTAAGGACCTAGAGTAACTTTTCATTGTAAATAACCATTTCCCCTCCACGGCACAGGCACTGACCCCGAGTGGGAGGGAGTGTAGGGTGAGGGGACTGGAGTCAACTGCCTGGATCTGACCCCAGCTCTGCCACTTGCTGGATGGTCTCGGGTGCACTGTTTTAAATCTGTAAGCCTCAGTCAACCCATCTGTAAAATGGGAATAATTACAGTGTGTGGCGGGCCATTATGCAGTTAAATAAGGCAAGGTTTAAAATAGCACTTCATGGGAGTTGCCTTCGTGGTGCACTGGAAACAAATCCGACTAGAAACCATGAGGTTGCAGGTTTGATCCCTGGCCTCAATCATTGGGTTAAGGATCTACCATGGCTGTGCCTGTGGCATAGGCCAGCGGCTACAGTTCCGATTGCACCCCTAGCCTGGGAACCTCCATATGCCGCGGGTGCGGCCCTAAAACGCAAATAACTAAATTAGTTGATTAAATAAAATAGCACTTCATGGAATGCTCTGCAAAGCTTCTACTAAACCATAGCTGATGCCCTTTCAGGCCACTCTTGCTGCCTCACTGGGCAAAGATGGCAGGTAATCTCATCAGTCATTATGCCTACGGAATACCAGTGTTGGAATAAATGCACACAATCTACCTCACTGTCCTCATGCTTGATGTCCGTCATTAAAGAGATGCAGCATTTTTCTGAGTAACTAAAAGGTACTCACCCAAATGTGCAGACAAGCAAGGACTGATGTTGGCCTTTTATATCTAAAAGCAGTGCAGAGTTCCCTTTGTGGCTCAGTGGTAATGAACCTGATTAGTACCCATGAGGACACAGGTTCGATCCCTGACCCCACTCAGTGGGTTAAGGATCCAGACACGGCTCAGATCGGTGTTGCTGTGGCTGTGGTATAGGTCGGCAGCTGTAGCTCCGATTCGACCCCTAGCCTGGGAACTTCCATATGCCACATGTTCAGTCCTAAAAAGCAAAATAAAATAAAATAATAAAAGCAGTGCAGTTGCTGGTAAGTCTTCGTTCCTCCTCCAGAGCCCCCATGCCTGACAGTTCTGAGATAAGGTTGGGAAACCAACAAGATGTGCACGCGGGAAAATAAAAGCAAGAAAAGAAGCCACATTTACTGAGCATCTATTAAGTACAGGATCTACTATGTGCCAGATAGATTAATGACCAGATTCGGGGGATGTATTTTCTTATGACAGTGACACAGGTAGCCATGTCATTTGTTTCCCATTTTTCAGATGAGGAAATCAATACTTGAGAACTTCATAACTTACCCACGATCAAATGCCCTGTCATGTGATACCCAGCACCCCACCCCTTCTTTCATTCATTCTTTCCCCCATGTTGAGCTGGGATCCCAGCAGAGGAACCTAGTATGGGAGAGAGAATTGGTGTATGAACAGAATCATGGAAGCCTGAAGGTGGGAGTCCTAACCTCTGACCTCTTTCTAAACCCCCCTCTTCCATGCCAGTTTATCGTTTCAGGATCCCTCTCAGTGACTGCAGAAAAACAGCCAAGATCTTCCTGCCTGGTAAGTCACCTCCTGACACCGTCTCTCCCAGCTGGGGCCCTATAGGAAAGACACACTAGGGGGAAGAGAAGATTAGCACACAAAAAAACTCCCTTTTCCTTGTGCCTACTTATAACCAGACATAGGGCACTGACACAGGCTCACATGTAATCACACATGAACCTCGCCAGAGTCTGAAGAAGGAAAGAGTCCCAAGAAGGAGTTCCCATTGTGGCTCAGCAGGTTAAGAACCCAACTAATATCCATGAGGATGTGGGCACAATCCCTGGCCTCACTCAGTGGGTTAAGGATCCGGCATTGCTGCAAGCCGTGGCGTAGGTCACAGATGCGGCTGGGGTCTGGTGTCACCATGGCCGTGGCATAGGCTGGCAGCTGCAGCTTTGATTTGACCCCTAGCCTGGGAACTTCCATATGCTGCAGGTGTGGCCCTAAGAAGAAAAAAAAAAAAAGAGTCCAGAGGATCTGGAGGAGGGGGCAACACAGCCACCTTAGTTTAGGCATCAGAGAGTGGAGGCAGAGAGAGAATAACTTCTCTACGAGGTCTAACAGGAGGAGACAGAGAGCTTTCAAGGGTCCAGGGCTCCCCTCCTGCCCAGAGGCACACAGAGCAGCCCCCACCATTTTGTCAGGGAAGCTGGGAAGGCTCAGACACCTGCCTCCCTAAGAAATCCAGCCAACTGAGCTCTCTAAATCAACATAAATGAGGGTTTCTGGTCCCCCAGCAATGCAACAAGAAAGTACCTTTGTTTCTCTCACAAGCAGGTTATCCAGGATAAAGGGCTTTAGAATGGTCAGCTCCCTAACCTAGATGAGATCTATTTGAAAATCTTCAAAGAGAAGTTCAAAATTCTGGGTGTATCTTTCCGCACATGGCCCAGAATCATGGAGCATCAGAGTCTGTCACACCCCAAGATATGGGGACCGAGCCTCCTGCCCGTCTCTTATGAGATGAAAGGTCAAGTGTGTCCCAAAGATTATTCTTGGGGACACTTTCCCCACGACATACCCTGTGAAGATGCTTAGGTAAACTTGGAGAGATTTCTATTCAGTAGTCCCCTCTCTAGAAGATCCATAATCCTTGTTAAAGGCTCTGAAAAGTCCTGCAGCAAAGACCTGTTTAACTTTGTTCAACCCAGCTTTTTTCCAAGTTAATTTACCCCCACACACTTTGGCACAGACCACTTGACTTGCTGAGGAACTAAGGTTCTGGGAATTCCCATTAAGAAATACTTGTTGTGGAGTTCCCATTGTGGCTCAGCAGAAATGAATCCGACTAGGAACCATGAGGTTGCGAGTTCGATCCCTGGCATCGCTCAGTGGGTTAAGGATTCAGCGTTGGCTTGAGCTGTGGTGTAGGTCGCAGACGTAGCTTGGATCTGATATTGCTGTGGCTGTGGTGTAGACCAGCGGCTACACTGATTTGCAGCCCTAAAAATTGGGAAAAAAAAAAAAAGAAAGAAAAGAAAAAAGAAAAGAAGACTTGTTGAGTCGCCGCTCATCTCAGGTACTATGGTTCTCCTCTCCCACCCTGACCCTCTGTGTCTTCTGCAGCTGAACAGCAGCTTGGGTTTCAACATCCTCAGTGCCATCTTCTCTCTGGTTGGAATCTGCCTCTTCACGGCAGAATTAGTGATCACTCCCTCCTTCCTCCGGACCGACCATCATTTCTCTCCATTGTGGAACGTGGTAAGTATTCCCGTGTTCCTCAGGGTTTTGACTTAGCTGGGTTTGGACCAGTGTTCCTCTGGGTTTCGGCCTAGCTGGGTCTGGAAAATTGTTAGAAAGCACCTGATGACTAGCTAATTTGGTAGGAATTGGAAGAGTTTAAAGTTCTTGACCTGTTGTTTTACTGTTGTGTTATTTTTAAGCACGTGCCTTGCTGAGCCTTCATTTCTACCTCATAATGTTTTGGGAGAGAATTAAAAAAAATTTTTTTTTGTCTTTTTTAGGGCTGCTTCCCGTGGCATATGGAGGTTCCCAGGCTAGGGGTTCAATCGGAGCTGTAGCTGCCGGCCTATGCCAGAGCCACAGCAACGTGGGATCTGAGCCGCGTCTGCAGCCTACACCACAGGTCACGGCAATGCCAGATCCTTAACCCACTGAACAAGGGCAGGGATCGAACCTACGACCTCATGGCTCCTAGTCGGATTTGTTAACCACTGCGCCACAACGGGAACTCTGAGAATTTTAATTTATAATTGCATTTGTGCAATTTATAATTATAATTTATGCCATTATACATTTAATGCATATGTACCTGCCAGCCTGTACTTCTGCTCATTTCCTCACCTTCCTGCCCATTACTAGAGACAAGGAGTCAGCAAACATTTTCTGTAAAGGGCCAGAGAGTAAATATTTTAGGCTTTGCAGGCCATCTGGGCTCTTATGCAACTACTCCACCCTATCTTGTCGCAGGAATGCAGCCATAGAAAATACGTAAACAAATGAGCTTGACTATGTGCTGATAAAACTTTATTGATAAAAATAGGCAACGGGTGTTACTCTTACCAGTTAAGTTATTCTTTTTATTATGCTATGTAAAATATTTAATGGTATATAAGGTTTTCTTCTTTATAAATTTTAGTTGCATAATATACACGATTTTAATGCTAATTTTTAAAGAAAAATTGAAATGTAATAGATAATACTAAATAGTAAAGATGAAAGCAATACAAAATGGGATAAAGTATAAAAAAAAAAAATGGGCAACAGGTTGGATTTGGCCCACTGCCCATAACTTGCCAACTTGGATCAGCGTCATCCAGTAGGAATATAATGTGAGCCATGTATGTGATTTTTAAATGTTCTAGTCCCCACTCTTAAAAAAGGGGAGAAAAATAAATGCAATTAATTTTAATAATGTTTTATTCAACCCAATCTATCCATAAGGTTGTCATTTCAACACGTAATTTATGTAAAAAAGTATTAATATTCTCTGAGATGTGAAGTCTTTGAAATCCAGTGTGTATTTTGCACTCACAGCTCATCTCAATTTAGGACTAGCCACATTTCAAGTGCTCAACAGCCACAGGGGACTCATGGCTCCTGAGGGGGAGAAACCAGCTTTAGGGGAGTCCCATGTAAACTCAATCTCTCCACCTGTACAGCAGAGTCCAGCCTCTCCCACCCGCTCAAGGCTCATGTTCTCCTGCCCTCTCCCGCCCCCACCGGCTCTCTTCTGTATCAGCCATTTTCCCCCTTGACTGGAGCATTTCCATCAGCATATAAATGTGCTGTTTTTCCTTCCATGTAAAGAACAAACCAACCAACCTTCTCTTGGTCCTACATCCCCTGCCGGCTACCACCCTCTTTCCCTGGTCCTCTTTGCAAAAAAAAAAAAAAAAATCCTTAAAAGAATTGTCAGCCCTCACTATCTCCAGCTCTCTCTTCTCAGATGCTCTCTTGAACCCACTTGAATCAGACTTTTGGCCTCACTTCGCCAAAGGTCTCCTCTGCAAACTGTCCGCAGTCAGGCCTCCTCTCTGATGGATGTCGCATGGCGTCCAGGCTCCTCCTGGCAGCTCCTCCTCTTCCACCCTATCTCCTCCATCTCCTTTGCTGGTTCTGCTCTTTTTTCCCCAGTCTCCTAAGCTCAGTCCTTCGTCCCTTTTTTTTTTTTTTTGCCATTTCTTGGGCTGTTCCCCCAGCATATGGAGGTTCCCAGGCTAGGGGTTGAATCGGAGCTGCAGCCGCCAGCCTGCACCACAGCCACAGCAATGCCGGATCCTTAACCCACTGAGCAAGGCCAGGGATCAAACCTGCATGCAACCTCTTGGTTCCTAGTTAGATTCGTTAACCACTGAACCACAACAGGAACTCCAGCCTTTCATCCCCTTTTGTTTTCTCTATAGGCACTGCCTTGGCAGTCTTATCCCCAGGTGCCTGCAAACACCTGCTCTATGACAATGACTCTAGAATGAATAGCTCCAAGCCAAAACCTCCCTCCCAAACTCTAGGCTCTTATATCCAGTTGTTTACTCAGTATC
The DNA here is from genome assembly GCF_016906955.1 of Phacochoerus africanus. Classification (NCBI taxonomy): domain Eukaryota; kingdom Metazoa; phylum Chordata; class Mammalia; order Artiodactyla; family Suidae; genus Phacochoerus; species Phacochoerus africanus. The sequence continues at coordinate 10,953,682 of NC_062547.1, read as the reverse complement.
TTGAAATGAACCTATACAGCTCTGATCTCCAGATTTTACTTCCCAGACCTTTCCTTGGGTTTTCCTATCCCAGTTGTGGCGACTGCATCTTTCCCATTGCTCAAGACAAACCTTGGAGCCACCATTGCCTCCCCCCATCTTTCCCCCAACCCTCCCCACCCATTTTTCAGGGAATCCTATTGGTTCTATCTTTGAAATGCATCTAGATCCAACCATTTTCACCAGTTCTTCCAGTACCACCCTGGCCCCAAATCACCATCACCTCTCAGCTTCCTAACGGCTCCCAATTCCACCCTTGTCTCCTTCCTGTTCAGCACAGCAGCCAGAATAATCCTGAGATGTAACATCACATTGCTTCTCTGCTCAAAACCTTCTGCTGCTCCTATTTTACTCAAAAGAAATAAAAAGGCCAACATCCCTACAGCAGCCTCAATATGCTTGCTCTCTGGTGCCCCCTGGCCCCACCCTCTGACTCTCCACACTTGAGCCAAATTAACCTCCTGATGGTTCCTCAAACACACTGAGTATATTTCCATCTTTAGGCCGTGAATGTCCCCATAGCTCCCTCCAGCCCCCACTCCCTTCAGGCCATTGCTCGGTAACTACCTTCACAACGAGGCCCACCTGAATGACGGAACTACTGCATCTAAAGTCACAAGCGTCACTTATAGGATCCTGCTACCCCTCCCCCAGTCTACGTCCCCAAAACCTTAACCATCTCCCAACAAACTCTACAGTTTACTCATCTGCTACATTTCATGCTTACTGTCTGTCTCCGCCCATATGAGCTTCATAAAGGCAAGACTGTTTTTCTGTTCCATTCGCTGCTGTATCTCAAATGCCCAGAATTGTGCCTGGAACGTGACACCTCATAACCATTTGTCAGATGAATAAGTGGGTGTACCAGGCATGGTGCGTACTCGGTAAATGAAAGCCATTACCTATGATTTGTATGTGATCAGAAGGTCCTTCCCAGGACTTTTCTCTCCAAGATTCCTAAGAAAAGCCTCTCCCCAGAGAACTTATCAATCAAGTCCATGTTATAACCTATGAGGGAAAAGAATCTGAAAAAAGAATAGATACATAACATATAACTGAATTGATTTGTTGTATGCTTGAAACTAACACAATATTATAAATCAACTATACTTCAATTAAAAAAAAAGAAAGATAGTGATAATATCAAATGCTGATGAGGACACAGGGAAGTTGAATCATACCCTGCTAGTGGGAATGAAAATGAGACAAACACACCAGAAATTCTTTCCATGATTTCTTGTAGAACTAAATGTGAAACTGCCACATGACAGCAATTGCATTTTAGGGCACTTGCTCCACAGAACTGAAGACTTGAAGTCAAACACAGTCCTACTCAAGAATGTTCATAACAGGAGTTCCTGTCGTGGCTCAGTGGTTAACGAATCCGACTAGGAACCATGAGGTTGTGGGTTCAATCCCTGGCCTTGCTCAGTGGGTTAACGATCCAGCGTTGCCGTGAGCTGTGGTGTAGGTCACATATGTAGCTTGGATCCCATGTTGCTGTGGCCCTGGCGTAGGCTGGCATCTACAGCTCCAATTCAACCCCTAGCCTGGGAACCTCCATATGCCGCGGGAGCGGCCCAAGAAATGGCAAAAAGACCAAAAAAAAAAAAGAGTGTTCATAACAGCTTTATTCATAAGAGCCAACAACTAAAAACAACCTGATGCTCCTCAGTATATGAATGGTTAAATGAACCATGGTCTATCTAAACCATGGACTTCTAATCAGCAATAAAAAGGAAAAAAAAAAAAAGTACCTTGAGTTTCTCCCCTTCCAGAAACGCTGGATGCTCTCAGCTGCTTTAGGATTAAAGTCTAAATTTCTCAGGCCAGTATTTATTGCAGATCTGGCTCCAACCCTCTGTGCCCACAGCTCACTTCCCTTTGTAACCCTCACTGCCCCCCACCTCCAGCTACTCCCCTCCCCTGGGAGAGGCAGGCACTGCAGAATGCTTGGGTCTTTTCCTGCTGGGAAAGAACCAACCAATGAGCCCTGGGTTGCCCAGTGGAAAAAAATGTGGAGTAAATGCAGGTTGAGGAGTCAAGAGAGAGGGTGGGGGTAAGAGTCAGGAAAGACTAAACCCTGCAGCCTGGCCAACTCCCTGGAGTAGAGACACCGAGAACTTTTTAAGTCAGAAAAACTTGGCTGCTAATGTCGGTTCTGCCAATGTCTGATTTCAGAAGGAAAACTCTCTGACCCCAGCCACCCTCCCTGCCCTCTGATCAAGGAGGGCTGGACTCCATCGGAGCTTTGCCAATGATGACCAAAAGGACTAGGTGCTCCAGAGGCTTGGCAAGGATAACATAATGCCCATCAAATGAAAAAACCTAAGCTGCTTGAGGGCCTTTTTTTTCCGTGGAAGGTTTTCTTTGTCAAAGAATTATGTAGGAGTTCCCTGGTAGCCTATTGGTTAAGGATCCAGTGCTGTCACTTCTGTGGCAAGGGTCCAGTCCCTGGCCTGGGAACTTCCCCATGCCTAGGGGGCAGCCAAAATAAAAAAGAATAGAAAAGGGTTTTATTTGAGCAAAACTAAGGAGTAGCCCCCGGAAGCCAGCTTCCCAAATTAATCCTCTGAGAAGCCAATCAGGACAAGCGGGGGTTTTCAGCACGGTTTTATATCTCATCAGAACATCAAAACAAAGAATATTGAACATCTCAGTGTTGTAGTTCTTCGAAGTTGCAAAGAAAGAAAAGAACAGGCCCGCATGTTCACATTGAGTCAGTGTGGCCTTGGCACCAGGGAAGGGAGTTTTGTCATCAAAGGAAGACCAGCATGCGTCCAGGAAGTGGGGCAGTTAATCTTTATTTTTAACATGGACATTCTTAACTCCTGGTCATCATGCCCTTTTCTTTAATAATTAATTTTTAAATCAGATATACAAGGTATGTTTTATAGGCCACAAACAGGCTATTTTATTTAACATAAAATTCAAGTTAACGCATGTATAAGCCAGAATGACTTCCCTGTACCTCAGTCTGGGAACACTTCCTTTTTTTTGTCTTTTTTTCTTTTTTTTTTGTCTTTTTGCCTTTTCTAGGGCCACTCCCGTGGCATATGGAGGTTCCCAGGCTAGGGGTCTAATCGGAGCTGTAGCCACAGGCCTACGCCAGAGCCACAGCAACACGGGATCCGAGCCACGTCTGCAACCTACACCACAGCTCACGGCAATGCCAGATCCTTAACCCACTGAGCGAGGCCAGGGATTGAACCCACAACCTCATGGTTCCTAGTCGGATTCGTTAACCACTGCGCCACAATGGGAACTCCTGCAAACTTTCTTTCATCAGCTCCTTCGGATCTTATCCCCTCTCCCTGAAGCAAGGTATCAAGGTGTCTTCCTCAACAATGAATATTCTTTCCCTCAGAGGAGAACTGTTAGAAAGTATTGATCACAAGTTTTTTACAAACACACTTGACCTTCACAAACACCCCGGGAGGTATTTTCCCCAGGAGGCTGAGCTGAGGTTAGGAGAGGTCATCGAAGCCTTAGAGATGACCACTGCCGAGCCAGAGCTCAGACTCCCTGGCCAACACTCAGGTCTCCCCATCTGTCCTGGTTCAAGGTCACGGGAATAGTGATATCTAGCGTGCTGCTCATCTTCTCCCTCCTGGAATTCTGCATCGCATGTGCATCGGCCCACTTTGGCTGCCAGCTGGTCTGCTACCAACCCAAAACTGTGAGTCCCAGAAGCTCCTTGGTGGGTGGAAAGAGACCGAGGAGGGTAGAGAACACAGGGTGCTTCCCTTCCTGCCTCCAGGCAGGCGCAGTCCTTCTTGCGCCCTCATTGGTGCACCTCCGTGTGCCTGTGTTTTCTAGGTGGGCATGGTTGTCCCAAACATCTATGTGGCAAACCCAGTGGCCAACCCAGAACCAGAGAATATGCCACCGGATTATTCCAACATCCAGGGCGACAAATAAACGAAGCCAAATTTCTAGAAACATTTTTCATGGGAACGGAAAGAGGACCTCCCCTTTCTGGGCTTCTGAGACAAGATGCTGTCTTCTCTGATAACCTTTAAAAAACGTCTGTCCAAGCACATGCGTCCTGAGCTTCATTCTGTTCAACCTGGGAGATCATGCTGTGCTCTGAGGGTTTGGGATGGAAATGCTGTAAAAATTTGGTTGTGATGATTGTTGTACACCTATAAATGTAATGAAATCCATTAAGTAATTAAAAATAAATAAATGAATAAATAAATAAGTAAATAAATAAACAAACAAACAACAATAACAAAAAAAAAAAGCCAGGAGTGTGAAATGGATTTTAACCAAAAGGGCCTCCCCCCAGGGCATCCACAGGTGGGGCCTTTGTGTGCACAGATGTCCAGTCAACCCACGCTTCATTCTTTCAATCGTTCGCTCATGTGCACCAATAAAAATGCACTGAGTATTTGATATGTTCAAGGCTCTATTCACAGCAGAAGGAGGGTGAACTCTGGGGGACACAAGAGTCTTGACCTCAAAGAACTTCTTCCTCTATGAGAGAGGACAATACGCAAGCCATTTTCTCTAACACGGGGCACAATGTGAGGATACTCAAGAGACCAGCGAGAGACCTGATTTATTCTGGCAGCGATGCAAATGGAAATGCAGAAACAGAGAAAAAGTTGGGTGGAGGGAGGCAGCAGCATTTGAGTGGGGCATTGAAGGAGAGTGAGCACTTTTTTAGGAAGCACACACTGTTGGGAAGCCTTTTGGAGAGAATCATCCACTAAATGGACCAGTCCTTTAATTTTCTGTTATCACTGATGCCGTGGAGCTCATGAGCCGACAGTGTCTTCTGACATCTTCCAAATGTATGAGGCTAGGACATCCTTAAGCGTAAAAGCAGGGACTAATCCCAGAGAGATTTACACACATTAATTTAAATAGCATTAGCCATGATGGCCAGTCGGCTTCCATAAGTTTCTGTGACAATGGACTGTAGAAATAATCTCCAAAGACCAGGTGCCATCCAACTTTCCTTTGCTACAGAAGCCCTGCAAGGCTTTACTAAGTACAGAACAAGATTTTAACTCTTGTCAATATTTTTAACCTCTGACTTTATCTAAGAAGTTTCTTCTTGATGGCTTGCTGTTTAAAGTTGCCTCTCCTACTGCACCTGCATCTTCTCTGTCCAAGGATCCTTTCGAGGCCCATCAGCTAGTCTGGAAGAGTTCCAAGTCCTCAGGTGGGTCTTTGTTTTCTGGACCACAGGCCTTTGGAAACCACAGGCGGTAAAAATGGAACGTGGCACGTGTCATATTCCGGTTCTAGATCAGCTCTTCACCTATCTGTTTTGTAAGCTGAGGTGTCAGTACATTGCTCTCCCCAGAAGGATATTGTTTAGATCATTCTTGGAGGGCAGAGCAGGTCTGGCCTTCTTTCCACCTTATTATTATTTTTTTTTTTTTGGTTTTTTTGCCATTTCTTGGGCCACTGCCGCAGCATATGGAGGTTCCCAGGCCAGGGGTCGAATCGGATCAGTAGTCGTGGACTACGCCAGAACCACAGCGAAGCGAGATCCGAGCTGCATCCGCAATCTACACCACAGCTCATGGCAATGCCAGCTCCCTGACCCACTTAGCAAAGCTAGGGATTGAACCCGCATTCTCATGCACACGGGTCGGATTCGTTTCCGCGGAGCCACAACGGGAACTCTCTGGTTTCTGGCTTGAAAGATCATTCAGCCTGCTTTGTAGGGAAAGGATGGAATAGGAGCAAAGACAGAAAGCAGGGGTGTGGGAAGGAGATTTCCTGATAGTCCAGGACAGGGACTGGCCAACTAAGGCTGGTGGGCCGAATCTGGCCTGCCCCCTGTTTCTGTAAATAAACTTTTATTGAAACACGCCCATTTGTTTATATATCATCCCTGACTGCTTTTGCGCTGCAAAAGGAGAACAAACAGCCTGCAAAGCCTAAAATATGTACCATCTGTCCTTCTACAGGAAGAATGTGTCAGCCTTGGAGATGAGTGATGATGCTGAGGATGAGGAGGGTAAAAGTCACTGTTCTTTGTGCACCAGAATCACCATGTCCCAAGCAACGCACTCGTGGTGAGAAAGAATTGGTTGTGATCTGCCCAGCTTCTCTTGCCCCTGGGCATCTGAGACTCCTTTGGGAAAACCAATTAAGGTGGGATCTATAAACATACAGGGATATAGGTGTTCAATAACTATGCTGATGTGTGGACTGGGTAGTCACAGAGGAGACAGAGACAACTTAGAGACATGGTTCAGAGGTGAGCTCTCTAGGGCTTATGGATGGTATCAGGCAGCAGAGAAAGAGGGGGAATTTAAGGGCAAGGCCAAGGCTTGGGGCTTACGTAGCTAGGTGAATGGCCCTTCACTGAGATGGGGAAGACTGGAGTAGGAAAAGATTCCAGGAAAAAACAAACAAAAAAACAAAAACAAAAAAAAACGAGATTTTTCGTAATGGGATCCTCAAGAACTTAGAGAAACATAGCATTTCAGAGGTGGCCCCACATTTAAAGATAACCTCCATGTGATGCTTAAATATCCTCTATAGTTTCCCCCATATGTACAACATCAGCATCATCCAGGAGCCTGTTAGACAAATTCTCTGCCCACCCCTACCCCCCCCCCCCCCCCCGCCCCAGACCTGTTTAATCCAAAACTCTAAGGGTGAAGCCCAGACACCTGTGTATCAACAAGCCTCCCAAGTGATTCTGATGCCCATTCAGGTTTGGGAACCTCTGTTCAGCGGTATCTTCTCAAATGTTTCCTTTAATTTTGAGCACTTTGTATGGTAGTGTATGTTATTATTATTTTTTTTTTTTTTAAGGCTGCACCCAAGGCATATGGATGTTCCTGGGCTAGGGGTGGAAACGCAGCTGCAGCTGCCAGCCTGCACCACAGCCACAGCCACGGCAAAGTGGGATTCAAGCCTCATCTGTGATCTACACTGTCACTTGTGGCAAAGCTAGGTCCTTATCCCACTGAGCAGGGCCAGGGATCTAACCTGCATCCTCATGGATACTCGTCTGGTTCATTACCACTGAGCCACAATGGGAACTCCATTTTATGATGATGTCTCCAAGGGCAGCCAACACCATCTTTAGACAACTCTAATGAGAAGCTCTTCTAAAGAATGAACTATGTCTAAATGTAAATCCAGATGAGACTTCCCCAAGCTATCACCTGGGAGGTAAAAAATGACTCTTCCCCTTTAGAGTTGAGCAATCAGAGACTGACTAAGACCTGGTCCCACCCATCTATTTCCCATCAAAGCCATTGATAAGTCCCTCACCTTCCCATCAGTACTCCTACCCTGTCCCTGACCAGGCTCCTGGCAAGTACACTTTCACGGGTCATAAAGTTAAATCAGCAACCAGGAGTCATTAGAAAGAGGCTGAACAGGTGCAGGGGACAATGAAGGCAGGAGAAGAAATATTAAACTTTGCCCAAGTAAGAGGCCAATAAATCTCCATAAAGGACTGCCCCCTGAGCCAGTCCAAAGGCTGCCAGAAACCCTCCTGCCATCAAAGCATGGCTCCCACCGTCCTGCACTATCAAATGCCACACAGGGAGGGAGGTGTTCAGAAATATTTGTTGAATGGACTCAGTCTTCAGCAAAAAGAGGATTAGGGTTTACTGAGTACTTAGTATCTACTGAGTTGCTCTTCTCAATGACCTTTCGCTTGCATTATTTAATTTCCTATTCAAGTGATAGAGAGGGGCATTATCTACATTTTAAGAACAAGAATCCTGAAAATCTGGGGCTCAGAACAGTAATTTACTCACTAGTGATTGGTGGAATTGGATTTGAATCCATGTCCCCTGTCCACAAAGCAGGTGCTCTTTGACCACCTCATCCCATCCTGTTATAACTGAGCTAGTGCCCTGTTGGGCTCCTGGGCACGCAAGGATTTCTGTGCCCTCCACTTCTTGTTTTTGGGAGATAAGCTTTAGCCTCCATGACCTTCCCTGAGTTCCAAACAGCAGGTGATAATCAGAGAAGGGAGGGAAAGCGGAGACCAGGGAGGAGCCGTTGAGAGCCAATGGAGAGACATTAGTGCAGGAGTTCCCCTTGTAGCTCAGTGGAAATCAATATGACTAGCATCTGTGAGGACACAGGTTTGATCCTGGGCCTCACTTAATGAGTTAAGGATTCAGCAACTGCAGCCCAGGAGGCAGTATTTCCTTTTTTTTTTTTTTTTTTTTTTTTTTGTCTTTTTAGGGCCGCACTCCGTGTCATATGGAGGTTCCCATGCTAGGGGTTGAATTGGAGCTATAGCTGCCGGCCTACACCACAGCCACAGCAACAAGGGATCTGAGCCACATCTAAGACCTACATCACAGCTCACGGCAATGCCCGATCCTTAACCCACTGAGTAAGGCCAAGGATCAAACCCACATCCTCATGGATCCTAGTCAGGTTCATTAACCGCTGAGCCACTAAGAAACTCCCGAAAGAGGAAAGGGGAAATATTAAGATATAAGTGATAAAGATGATGGGGGGGGGCATGCAGCCACTCACACACTTTACGGAAGTTTGCTGCAGGTCTTGTGAAGGTTGCTACCAGTCACAGACATCGGTCATCACGGACAGATTTTTACTGTTTTTCTAGCTATGAGGAGATGCAAGAGTTGGGCTCATAAAACCTTCTCTTAAAAAAAAAAAAAATCTAACTAGGAGTTCCCATTGTGGCGCAGTGGAAACAAATCCAACTAGCAATCATGAGGTTGCGGGTTCGATCCCGGGCCTCGATCAGTGGATTAAGTATCCAGTGTTGCTGTGAGCTGTAGGTCGCAGATGCGGCTCTGATCCTGTATTGCTGTGGCTGTGGCACACACTGGTAGCTATACTCTGATTTGACCCCTAGCTTGGGAAACTGCATATGCCCTGGGCGCAGCCCTAACAAGCAAAATATATATATATATATGTGCATATATATAACTATCTGAAGACCTATTCTTCCAGTTTTCCCAGAGCAGAGTGCCTCACTCCTGGTCTCCACTCTGAGCTCCACTCAGGGGCTGCTGTGGTCAGCAGCCACAGTAGAGGCTGATGGTAAGTGCCAAACTGTAGTTCACGCTCTCAAGGTCACACCTCAACCTGGTTTCTACGACTGCACCTCCTCCATAACCTCAGTTTCATCCTCCCTCTCCCCACCCTCCACCTCCTATCTTTCTAGTTCCCTGCCCCAAGTCCCACAGTTCTCAGATCCAACTGGACCTCCGACCTGTCAATCTCTACCTTTTCACTGCCCCCTCCCCCCTTCCCCCACCATTCAGCTTAGACTCCACGGGTCATCCCTGGAATCACTCTCAACTCCCTGGCCCACTTCTCGCCTCAGGGTACTGACAAAATCCTAATCCTAACCAGTCGTCCATGCAGTGTGCTGTCTAGCAGTTCTGTTTCATTTCACTGATCTATACTCTCAGTTTCTAGACAACGATGTCATGTCTTATCCTCCCTCTGCAAACCCCCATACCTCCTCCTCAATTCTCTCCCAATGAGCTTGCTTCCTGTTTCCCCAGGAAATCGAATGCAGTCAGAAGAGAATTACAAGCATTGACCAAAGTCTAGATCTTTCTGTGACCATAGCCTGCCTTCTCTCTTGTTACTACAGAAGAAATACCCAGGCTCCTTCCACCCGGCACCAGATTCCACCCCTTCAGCTACTCACTTTTCCCCACATCCCAGTCTTTCTTCTGACTCACTGCCAAGAGCCCCCAAACATATTGCCATTTATCCTGCTGCAAAATGAAACCTCCTTCTAACCCCAGAACCTCCTAGGGATGCTGTGCTGTTTCTCTACTCCCCTTAACAGAAAAGCTCTCAAAACAATTTCTGCTGGGAGTTCCTGTTGTGGCTCAGTGGGTTAAGAACCTAACATAGTGTCGGAGAGGATGCAGGCTTAACCCCTGGCCTCGCTCAGTAGGTTAAGGGTCTGGTATTGCCACAAACTGTGGCGTAGGTTGCAGATGTGGCTGGGATCTCACATTGCTCTGGCTGTGATGTAGGCCGGCAGCTGCAGCTCCGATTCTATCCCTAGCCCAAGGAACTTCCATATGATTCAGGTGCAGCCCTAAAAATTAAAAAAAAAAAAAAAATCTGCTTGCCGTCTCCAATTCCTCTCTTCCCATTGCTCTTGAATTCATTCTATCAGGTTCTACATCTGCTCACTAAAGCCACTCTTCTCAAAGTCCCGGTGACTCCGCATTGCTAAATCCAACTGCAGGTTCTCAGTACTTGACCTACCTGATTTATCAGCATCATTTATTCTCTTGGTCATGCCCTCTCTTTTTAAACTTCCCTTCACTTGGTTGGTGGGATCCCACAAAATCTTCTGGGTTTTCCTTTCCTTTTCTTCTGCTAATCTCTAAACACTAATTTCCCAGGACTCAGTCTTTGGGTAGCTTTCTCTTTAGTCAAATCCACTCCCTTGATGATGTTATCCAGCCTCCTGTCTTTAAATCCCATCTTCATGCTCATGACACTGACTAGCATAAATGCCATAGACTAGGCATGTTATAGACAACAGAGATTTAAGTCCAAGGTCAGGGTGCCAGATGGTTAAGTGAGGACCCTTTTCTAGGTCACAGACATGTGTCCTCACATGGCAGAAGAGGGCAGAGGAGTTCTTTCAAGAATTTTTTTTTTGTGTGTGTGTGTGTGTGGCTACACCAACAGCATGCAGAAGGTCCCGGCCAGGGAATGTAGACAAGCCACAGCTGTGACCAGTGCCACAGCAGTGACAACACCAGATCTTTAAACCCACTGAGCCACCAGGAAGTGAGAGGCTTGGGGATTTTCTATAAAAGTACTGCTTACCTCCCAAACATCTACCTCCTAATGCCATCACATTTGGGGTTTAGGTTTCAACAAGAGAATTTGGAGGAACACATTCAGATCATGGCTTTCTGTCCCTGCACTCCCCCCTGCCCACCAAATTTGTGTTCTTCTCATTTCTTAAAAAACTCATTCTATACCAATAGTGTAGGAGAATCCAAGTTCAGGTGCCCAATGCACAGTGACGCTGAACCAAAAAAAAAAAAAACAAAAAACAAAAAAACAAAAAAATCTGCTTTTGGAGCAGAGAAATGTTTATTGCAGGAGCCAAGCAAAGAGAACCAGTAGTTCATGCTCAAAAATCCTGAACTCCCCAGTGTTTCGCAGGGAAGAGTTTTTATAGGCAAAACTGGGGGCAAGGGCTTAGGGCGGCACTCTTGCTTCTTGACTGCCCTTCCTTTGTGTCTGCATTCCCTCACTCCCTCCAGTTAGAAACTGTTTGAATCTGCCCTTTGGAACTTAGGGAAGGTCTAGAAGCCTGAAAGCCATTTTTTTTTCTCTAGAAAAAGAAATGGGGGACACAGAAGGGCTTTTGTACCTGGAGGGCCTTCCAAGGTCCTGCTCAGATTCAATAGCTCCAAAAGTCTCAACTCACTCCAGCATCAACTTAAAAGCCAAAGTCCAAAGTCTCATCTCTGTCAGCCAGGGCCAAGACGCCTGCTGTGACCTGCAGAATTAAACACTTTATGTGGTTCCAAACCTCAGTGGTATGTCAAGCATAAGATAAACTTTCACGCCAAAAGGAAACATGGGAAAGAAGAAAGAGGTAACAGGTCTGAAGCAAGTCCAAAACCTTGGGGCCCACAGGGGTGGGAGTCCTGTCTTCAGGGCCCGCTGGTGGGGGATGGGTCCCAAGACACCAGGAGGCGTCCATCTCCACTACTTTAATGGGTGCAGCTCTCAAGGATTGGAATATCAGTGCCCTTGGCTTTCACACTCATGGCTCTACCAGTCTGGGGTCACGAGAGATCCTCTGGGCATTGCCCTTGGCAGTTCCACTCTTCCAAATCTTGGTGGTAGCAGCTGCCCCTGAGACTTATGCAGTCTTGGCCTTGGCTGTGCAGATAGTATCAGATGCCACACAGCACCCAGGCCTTGGGAGCTTCACGGAGAAGTGCGGGGCAGGAATGCAGAAAGTAGAACCCAGCTCTGAGGCAGCACCTGACAGCAGTGACCCCTCCTTTTAAATTGCCTGCCATATTGCGCTCGGGCCTTTAATGGGGGGATGTGGGAGGCCAGCCAAAAGGACCCCCAAAATGCCTTCAGAGTCATTGTTCCATGGACATTTTGTCATGGACAGTAGATCCTGGCTCTTCTATCTAGACTTCTAACTACTGTCTTGATGAATAGCACCTAATGTCCACTGAGATGGTCCCTCTAAACTCATCTCCTTACACTTGGCTTGGAAATTTCCTCATCCAAACATCCAGGTTCATTGCTCATAAGTTCTGCCTCCCACCAAACACCAGGACACGAACATTCAGCCAAGTTCTGGGTCACTTTGCAACAAGCCAGTTCTTTGCCAGCCCCTCCAGGATTAACTTCACTTCCTGACAGTGGCATTGAAGGCCCTGTTCAAGAGCTCACTTCCAGAGGCATTCGATCCCAATCCCCCAGCAAGTCTGTCCATGACTCCTGCCATGAAGTTACCAACTTCAGATATCTATGTGTTCATTCATCAAACATCAAGCCTCTGCCTCTGGGCCTAGGAACCAGATCTCACCCCTTGGGAAAGTTCTTTGGGTCTGGGCCAACTCAGCTGACCTCCCCCAGGCTTGCCAAGAATTTGCAGTTGGTTGGTGAGGTGTCTGCTGCCTGGATCATTCTGATGCTCTCACGTGCATGTCTGGCCATGGCAAGCCACCTGTCAACAGGGACCACCGGCCCTTTTATCTCTCATTCCCCAGCAGGCCAGGCCAGGCTTCTTTACACAGCAGCCCCCGTGTCCCAAAAGGCAGCAAGATAGGAGTTCCCATTGAGGCACAGTAGAAACGAATCCGACTAGGAACCATGAGATTGTGGGTTCGATCCCTGGCCTCGCTCAGTGGGTTAAGGATCCGGCGTTGCTGTGACCTCTGTTGTAGGTTGCAGACGTGGCTCGGATGCCATGTTGCTGTGGCTGTGGCATACGCCAGTAGCTACAGCTCTGACCAGCCTGGGCACCTCCATATGCCATAGGTGCAGCCCTAAAACAGATAAAGGGAAAGGCAGCAAGAGAGAGCAAAGCTCTGGTGTGCAGACACTCCCCAGGTCTCTGCTTGCTTCACATTGTCACTGTTTTGAAAGTTCTAGGAGCAAGGCCAGCATCGGTGAGGGAGGCAGACCCAAGGACATGGGAACAGGAAGCGAAAGAATTGGTGGCCATTTTTGCAATTGACCCCAGGGGAAGTTGATGGCCTCACATCCTTTGTCTTTCAGAACAAGACAGCGGTTCCCACCACGCTCACTGCCAACCCAGTCAGCACTACCACCGGCCCCATCAGTGCGACCACTGGCCCAGCCAACCCTACCTACCCCAACCACGCTCCACCTGTGGTGCCCCCTGAACCTTCCTCTGAAGGTGTAGCTGATTTCGCCCAGAAGTAGATGGCCTAGTTCAGTGACAAGGAGGAGCCAATGAAGCCGAACCTTTCTTTCTCCCAGAAACTTCCACGCCCATGACTCCGCACTGTTGCTAGACCAAAGTGAACAACCATTTTGTCCCTTCTTTAATCCTCAGCTTCATTTTTGTTTCTTTTTTTGGTCTTTTTAGGGCCACACCCTATGGAAGTACCCAGGCTAGGTGTCCAACCAGAGCTGCAGCTGCTGGCCTACGCTATAGCCACAGCAATGTGGGATCTGAGCCACATCTGTGACCTATACCACAGCTTACAGCACTGCCAGGTCCTTAACCCACCGAATGAGGCCAGAGATCAAACACAAGTCCTAATGGATTCTAGCCGGGTTCATTACTGCTGAGCCACAACGGGAAAGCCGATGTCTTCTTTTTAAAGTTCAGACATAACTTCCTGGGATTCTTGTCCTCCTTGATCCTTGATGAACTGCAGGGTGCATTTTCACTCTGTCCCTGCTGGTGTGCACCTTGTTCAGAGACCAGTTCTAAATCGGTGCCCTGGCCATGGAAATTTTAGAGGTCCAACTCCCACGCCTCCCCCAAAGCTCTGACTCTGCCCCGCTCTGGAGTCCCGATTCAGACTCAGCCAGGACAGTGAAGGAGAAGAGGAGGGACACACGTCTATGTCTGGGAAGCGTGTGGATGCTGCCCTCTGTTCATGTAGTCAACAAACATGCACCAAGTACCTATGTGCCAGGCACTGCCCAAGATGCTCAGGGTATGCCCAGGGGTGAAAGTCAAAATATATAATAACCAATACCTCAGTGGCTCCAAGAAGTCTGTATGGACAAAGGCCCCAGTGCTGGACCAGGGTTCTGGAGGCACAGGGCTCTGTGCCAGGCATTAGCCCTTTAGTTAGCGGATTACGGTGGAGCCCAGGTGACAGATCTAATTGCAGGACACAGAGGTCTGGGGGCGGGTCTCAGATTTCAACATGACAATAATCAGTTCATGGTGGCAGTGTACCCTAGGGCAGCTTCAGCCCAGGGGATGAAAGGGAACAGAACCATCATGGCCCCGGCCCTCTTGGGGCTCCCCATCCAGCCAGGAATCTTACCACACAGCAATGCTTTCCAGCTGTCATCTCATTGAATCCCTGAAACATAACTCATGGATGAGGAAACTGAGGCACAGAGAATAACTAACCCAGAGTCCTACCATGACAATATCATTGGAACAAAGAACAAAGTCCGACCAGAGCTCCTGATCATGTGTGGTTGCAAATCATATATTTGATATAGGACTTCTTTCCAGAACATATAAAGAACTCCCTAAACTCAACAGAAAGAGAGCAAACAATCCAATTATAAAACAGACAAAAGACTTGAAAAAACACTTTCACAAAGGGAACTTGAGATTGCAAATAAACACATGAAAAATTGTTCAACATCATTAGTCATTAAGCTGTGATGAAACACCACTGCACACTTATTAGAATGGCTAAAATGGGAGTTCCCATTGTGGCTCAAAAAGTTAAGAACCCGGAGTTCCCGTCATGGCGCAGTGGTTAACGAATCCGACTAGGAACCATGAGGTTGTGGGTTCGATCCCTGGCCTCGCTCAGTGGGTTAAGGATCCGGCATTGCCGTGACCTGTGGTATAGGTTGCAGACATAGCTCGGATTCCGAGTTGCTGTGGCTCTGGTGTAGGCCAGTGGCTACAGCTCCGATTAGACCGCTAGCCTGGGAACCTCCATATACCGCGGGAGTGGCCCTAGAAAAGACAAAAAGACAAAAAGACAAAAAAAAAAGTTAAGAACCTGACATGGTATCCGTGAGGATGTTTGTTTGATACCTGGCCTCGATCAGTGGGTTAAGGATCTGGCACTGCCACAAGCTGCAGCGTAGGTCACAGATGTGGCTCAGATTCTCTGTGGCTGTGACTATGGCATAGGCCTGCAGCTGTATCTCCGATTTGACCCCTACCATGGGAATTTCCATATGCTGCAAGTGTGGCCCTAAAAAAAAAAAGAAAGAAAGAAAAAGAATGACTAAAATAAAAAAATACTGATAACGCCAAGAGCTGATGAGGATGAAGAGCAACTGGAAATCACATACATCGCTGGTGAGAATGGCACAGCCACTCTGGAAAACAGTTTGGTAGATTATTATAAAGTTAAAAATATATATTTATCATATGATTCAGCAATCTCACTCCTGAGAATTTATCCTGGAGAAAGTAAGATTTACTTTCACACAAAAGCTTTTACCAAAATATTTATAGCAACTTTATTTGTAATAACGTCCAAACTGGAAATGATGCACATTCATCCCGGATGAATACGGGAAAAACAAACTCTGCTGTATCCATACAAATGAATGCTTCTCGACAGCGTAAAGGAGCGAGCTATTGATACACACAGCAATGTGGATCCCAGGGGCATTGTCATGAGTGGAAAAAGCCAGTCCCAGAAGGCTACATATTGTATGAGTCCATTTATATGACATTCTTAAAGTGACAAAATTACAGAGATGGAGAAAAAGTCAGTGGTTGTCAGGGGTAAAAGTCAGGAAGATGCTGTAACTATTAAGGGGAAATGAAGAAATTTCTCTCTGTATCCTGTTTGTGGTGGCAAGAATCCATATATACAAAGTGGTGTGGAATCAAACACCGCAAAAATGAGGTTATAAACTGGGGAAACTTAAATATTAAAAAGGAGCCTGTCTTCTAATATTAAAGACATTTTGAATTAGAAATATGGAAGTGTTTTTCCCCCTCTTTCCTGTTTTTTTCCTAGTACTCCAGTGTTAGAGTATTTCCTAAATCTGTCTACTGCAAAACCCGCTGGAAACAATAACCACCTAGTTTCATGAGCCCCCCTCACCTCCAGATTATAGTCTCTAAATATCATTTCCTGCTAAAAGAGCCAAGGTTCTCTGGAGAACAGAGTAAGCTTAGGAACCTGTGCCAGAGTAAAGAAACTGTCAGGGCACACAGACATCGCAGGAGCCATGTTGAAGGGGCTCCTACTGGCTAAAGAGGGAACAATTTGAACTCATCAAGAATAACAAGACAGCAATAATAACAACAACAATGCCAGGGATGGATTGATACCTGAGCCCTCACAGGGTTACTAAAAAATACCTTTGGTCATCTTTGGAGACTGTTAGGGCTCCTCCATTATTCCGAAAATGGTAAATGGCAGGAAAGAGTCAAGCGTTCCCACCAGGAAAAATAAGGAATCAGGCAAAGAGGGTGTCTGCCCATAGCAGCCAAATCATGGCAGGACCTAAGTCGTCAGTTAAGGGGAAGGAGTGGGTAAGGCTTAGTGATGGGCTTAGAGTCTGGACGGTTTCATTTTTTCCTTTTTTCCTCCTGCTTCTGGTTCTTTTTTTTTTTTTTTTTTTTGGTCTTTTTAGGGCCTCACCTGTGGCATATGGAGGTTCCCAGGCTAGGGGTCGAATTGGAGCTGTAGTTACCGGTGTATGCCACAGCCACAGCAACTCGGGATCCAAGCTACATCTGTGACCTACACCATGGCTCATGGCAATGCTGGATCCTTAACCCACTGAGTAAGGACACAGATTGAACCCACATCCTCATGCATACTATTCAGGTTCATTACCACTGAACCGTGACAGGAACTTCTGCTCCTGGTTCTTAAAGACTCAGCACAGCTTCTTTGATTCCTGGCCTATGGAGCTATTGATGTGAGAGACGAAAATGCTATCACAGGGGAACAGGTTACTTCATTCAGCTGTTGCCACAGGAGAACCACATGACAACCAACAGTGGAACCTCAGGGACACACCTCCAGAAGCATTTTTTTTTTTTTTTTTTTTTTGGCTCAGGTGTCTGCAGGTTGGCTGGGCAGGTCTCCTGATCTAATCTGGGCTTGCATATGCATTTGCGTCAAGCAAGGGTCAGCTGGGTGGCCCTCCTGACCTTGGCCGCGCTCTCTCACACCCTGGGACCTTAGCAGGCACAGCTTGTCTCTGCTCCATGCATCTCATCCTCCAGCAGGCTGGCTTAGACATGCTGCATGACAGGTGCCAGTTTCCAAGAGAGAATGGAAGCATGAGGCCTCAGGTCAGAACTGGCTCTCTGCTACTTCTGTTGCCTGCTGCTGGCAAAGGAAAGCCCAAGGTAGCCCAGATCCAAGGGTCTGGGAATCTAGATTCTTGCTGTAGCTGCAAGAAGTATGAATATGAGGCGGGATCAAGAACTAGGGCCATGTTTGCAATCAGCTGCCACGCTGTTCCATCCCTGGATGAACTGAGAGCTGGCCCAGGCCACGCCCTTCTGGACCATCGCCGTGCCATCTTGAGCCCACAGGTCCCGTGCCACCTTCCTGATTGTGCAGAGGCCTCAGAGGCTATTTTGAGGAGAACCTGAATCCAGAAACTGATGCACAAATTCTCTGTGCCCACGCCACTGGAGTACTGGTTTGTGGGCATACACACTCAACTCACACACTCAGATACCCTCGCCCAAGTTCACATCCCCACATACTTACACGCTTCCACACCTTCACTCACACATGCCCGTACACGTTCACGGCCACACCCTCACACACAGGTTCTCCCACTCACACCTGAACACACTCATTCCCACAATGAGTGGAAAGCCGGGGAATAACTAGGCGGCCCCTTGTAATTGACATCAGACAAGTTCTGGTGCAGGAAAGTCAGGCAGCCTGTTGGGGACTCTGAGAACTCCTCATCCTCAGCTGCCGGAGAGGGGAGGCCAATGGGGACCCGCTTCCAGCTCTGGCCCTCCCAGTGGGACCCCAGCAGGCCATTTGCTTCTCTGGGCCGAGTTCCCCCTTTTGCACATTGAAGGAAGATGCCAGTGTTCTCACGGGGCCCTGGTGCCCGGAGTCCAGGGCTCCCAGCCGCAGCTTCCTGGGCCCCCTTGTTGGGTCGGTGGATTAGTGGGTCGGGCTGGGTGGGTGAAGCCTCAGAGCCAGGGGGGGCTTGAAAACGTCCCAGCAGCAGCACAAGAGCCAAGCCGAGGATTTCCAAGCCCGGCACAAATAGCAAGCCTTTCACAGGAACATGTGTGAACTCAGGAGGGGCAGCCGCAAGAGAGCAGAGGCAGCGGGAGCGAGTGGCAGCAGGTGCAGTGGCGGTGGCAGCCTGGTGAGTACCCCCTGCCCTTCTAGAAGCAGCGCCCAGGCCGCCCAGGCCCTGGGTGTGACAGGCGAACAGGGGCAGGGGCACAGGGATGCTGGGCAAGAAGAGAGGAAGAGACCCCTGGGCAGAGAAGGTGGCACCCCTGGGTCCTACTCCTCCTGGCACTAGCCCAGGCAGGACAGCCCCCAGGCCTCTGAGCTCCCCCTCCTGCCGACAAGGACCTGCCAGCTCAGGGCCCTCGGGCCCCACGGCGGGGGGTGGGAAGTGAAGGGGCGGGGGGAGGTCTGTCCTTTCTCCTCGAAGCCTGTCACTGAGAAGACTCGGGCATCCCCCAGAGACCCTGGGACCCTAACTATCCTCCCAAGGAAATGGAATCTTCCTCTCTCACCTCCCCCGACCCCGCTTCCCCCCGCACCCCCAGGTGGGGCAGAACAGTGATTCCAACCAAAATGCAGGTGCTCTGCCCTTTTACCCTTCTCCAAGGGACAGACAAGGACCTGGCAGGGATTCTGAGCTGGAGAGGGGCCTAGGGGCCAATATTCTCAGCCCTTTTTTATAGACGGAGTAGCAGTCCAGCCAGAGGAAGGGGCTGTGGCCACCCATCCGCTTCCAGGCTCTCAGCCGGGGGGTGGACCGCAGAGCAGAGTGGAACCCTGCCCAGGGACCTTGGGACAAAGGGAGGCCTGCCCTCCTCCCACACGTGTGTGACTGATGGCATCATTTCCAGGGCAGTGCGGCAGATCTGACCCATCCTGAATGGGATGGGGTTGGAGAAGCCCAGAAAGCCTCCTGCCAGGAGTGTCACAGGGATAGACTTAGCTAGAGGGGCAAATCCCTGCCAGTCGACAGAGGCAGGTGGGGGGGGCGGGTAAGAGGCAGTAGAGAGGGCATCCTTGCAAGGCTAGAGCCCCTCACCTCCCACCAGCATCGCAGCCACCCATTTGACAGGTGGGGAAGCTGAGGCCCAGGGAGATTAAGCAAGTGGCCTGAGGTCCCGCAGCAGGTTGAGCTGGCAGAGGGGGAGGGTGGATTCTTCCATCCCAGGGGCCTAAGATCTAAAGGACGCAGAAAAGCTGCCTCCTCCCAGATGTGCAGCCCCATTCCAGGTGTGCTGCTTTGCTTGCATCTAAGGTCCGCTCCCCTCCAGCTGGTAACACCTCCCGCAGCTGCTCCGACAGGGAATGAACAAAGCTGCTTCTGGTGCCTCTCGAATAAAGCTGATGCCCAGAGATGCTGAACGTCCCAGAGGCGGAGGGGTAGCGTTGACAGGGTTCAAAGGCAGTGGGTCCACGTGTCAGAGCAGGACCAGGAGACCTCAGATCCAGGGGGAAAAGCTAGCGGAGTCAGTGTCCTGGGGCTTTCTGGGGGTCCCCTGGTGCAGCCTCTGTGTCCCAGCAGTGTGGCCGCCAGCTCAGAGGGACCGAGGGGAGTTGGGAAGACCGGGGACGGAGCAAGAGGGCCTGGGCTTGAATCCCAGCTCCATCTCTTACCCTGACGCCATGACCCTGGACAGATCATTTGCTCATCTTCAAAACCACGGGCACTGAGCCCTCTTTCCTGGATGAAGTGAGCCACCATATCTCCGCTTGCCTGGGAGGGCCCTGGAGAGAAGCTCTCAGGGAGAGCATGGGTCACCTCACCCCAAGCTCGAGAGGAGCCAGGCTTGAATGCCAGAAGGGATTTTAGGACCCATGGAGAAACTGAGGCTCATGGAAAATAAGTCATTGGACAGAGTCACACAACTCACTTAATGTCGCTGAGCTCAGTTTCTTCCCTGGCAAAATAGTAACCATGTCTATTTCATAAGGATGTTCCCAGCAATAGAATCTAAAGGCATCGACTGCCTCTCTCATGCCAGGCACTGTGCTGGCACGAGATGAGCACTATCTCTTTTAAAACTCAGAGCAGGAAGTTCCCATTGTGGCTCAGCAGTAAAGAGCCCCACTAGTATCCATGAGGATGCAGGTTCAATCCGTGGCCTCATTCAGTGGGTTAAGGATCCAGTGTTGCTGTGGCTGTGGCGGACCCCTAGCCTGAGAACTTCCATACACCGCAGGTGCAGCCTCAAAAAGGGGGAAAAAAAAACCTCAGAGCAACACTATGAGGGTGAAACTGGGGCAGTCCCAGCGCTCCTCTGGCTGCTCTCAGGTGAGTCAAACACCCCGATTTAATCACTGGAGTGGCCAATGTCATTTACGGCACCTGGGACCTCAGCCCAGCACGTGGCAGGTAAGAAGAGGACTTGGGGTGGGGAGCCTCCCCTTAATTTCCCACTAGCTTTCCCTCCCCTTCCCCAGCGGGTTTGCTGCAGTTTCTCCAGGGCTGGAGGATGGGGAGGAAGAGATGGAGGGGATGGGACACTAGGCTGCTACTCTTGCAAGCTGCCTCCACCCTCTCTGAGACTGGCCATGCTGAAGCCAACTTCTCTGCAGAGGTGTTTTATGGGGCCTGTAGAGGCCTGTCCCCTGGTTTCTGTCCTGTGTACCCCTCCCTGTACTCAGAGTCTGGCAGGAGGTCCACAATGCAAGAGATATGTATCAGTCCTGTGGCATATGGAGTTCCCGGGCCAGAGATCAGATCCAAGCCACAGTTGCAACCTACACCACGGCTGCAGCAACACTGGATCCTTTAACCCACTGTGCCAGCCTGGGAGGGAATCTGTGTCCCGGCATTGCAGAGACTCTGCAGATCCTGTTGAGCCGCAATGGGAACTTCCCTCTGTCTTGTCTTAAGGTGACCAGGGGTCCTTCCCTCTCCTCTGAATCCAGATTTGCATCATTCCAAATGTTCTCTTTGAAAGCCCACTCTTAGCTGTGCAGGGGAGGGTGTCAAAGTCAGGTAGCAGGTTCACAGCCACCTGCTTTTGGCAAGTCCCACCTGGTCATCTGTGGCACAACTCCCTCCAGGATCTGGACTCGGCTGAAACTTTTGTTTTAACGTCTCTGACAATTATGTCTGACTCCAAAGCCCCTGGCCTGGCCCCTTTGACCACACTGCAATTTCTGACCCTGTTTTCATAGTCTGCAAAGTGGGCTGAATAACACCTGCCTCATGGGGCTGTTATAAGGATCAATGGTTCCCATTCGGTTGACAACTCTACAAACGGCAGAAGGCTTTGCAGGTGAGGGGCCAGCACTGCCGCAGCTCACGCCTTGCTGTCAGGGTGCTTCCGGGCTCTCAGTCCCAGGTAGCCATTCCCCTGGTGGGTACCTGGTGAGCTCCTGGAGGGAAGGGACCTGACTTCCCTATTTTCCACCTGCCTAGCCCTGGCACATGGCCATTAGTGTTTAGGTTGAGCTGGCTGATTCCATAACAAGGCAAAGAGTCCCTTTCTGAGTGGCAGATAGCGGGGGGGGCATGGGCCAGGTGGCCTCTGGAACGCAACAGAGGGGTAGTCCCTCTGACGGCACAGAGGGGCTGGTGGTGCCGCAGGGGGTGAATAGAGAGAGGAGACGGCCAGTGTCAGGAACTCTGTGACACCATCATTGCCACTTAACTCGCCGGCATCAGCTGAGAGCCTATTTTTGTAGGTGTTTTCTCTTACTCTAAGCCAGGGTGAGGTCTCACTTTTAGTGAGTTTCTCACCACCCACCCAGGAGCAATGTCGTTAATTACACTGTGCTCCCTTCTAAGGCCGTTCGGGGGTCCCTCAGAGAGCACGGGGAGGGTCCAAGCAAACAGCCTCAGACCTCAGGACCCCAGAGAGGGTTCACAAACACACCACAAGTCGCCACGGGTCCTGGGCACAGTTTTCTCCTATCCCTGGTGACCTGACAGCTCTTCTGGCAAAGCAGCACTGAGTTAAATTTGTTCTGCTTAAAGATTTTGTCCTTCCTCCCTCTCTGGTGCTAAACATCCTTTCTAGATGATGGTGAGAATGTGGGTGCTTTCTTTACATAAACTTACGTGAGGATGTGACGAGTTGGCAGGCTCTTTCAGTCCCCATTTGCTGGTAATTCAACCAGCTGTGGGCTCCGGGCATTTTAGAGTTATTACTCCAAAGAGTGGAGTACAGAGTCGGTTCGCTAATCCTGACAAAGACAGGATTCAAACCCAGGAGTGGTTGCAACCCATCAAGTCAGCATTCCTTCTACCGGGAGCTGGAAGTCTGGACCTATCTCAATTCTTCAATACTGAGGTGCTGTGTGACCAGAGGGGGAGCCCTCACCCTCTCTGATCCTCCATTTCTTCATTCCCTTAGAATGAGATGCAGGCTTAAACATTCACTATTCATACCTCAAGAAGGACCAGTGGGCCAGGTGGGTCCTCGGCAGCCCCGACCTCCCCCCAACTCCTGGCATCTCACTCCTGTCCCAACTGCTTGGCTGGTCAGACCCGGGAGTCTGTACCTTCTACAACTTCTGCTCTTCCCAAATACGTCTGTTGAGGTGGGGAAACTGGCCAATAGATGGGGGAGGGAAAAAGATGGAAGATGAGAGAAAGAGAAAAGGGAAGGACCGTGGGGTAAGGGAGGGGAGAGCAGAGAACAGCCTCTGAGGCCCCTGTTTCAGGTCTGCGTCCTTCCTGAAGACACGGCTGAGCTCACAGTGGGGGTGGAGTCAGCTCTGCCTACCTCCACCTGCTCCTCTGTTCCAGCAGAGCCCTGCTCTGCAGTGCAAGACTCTTGAGAGCAAGACATCCGGTCTTAATTCATCCTCCTGCTCCCAGCCCCTGAGCTACGTGCCTAGCAAAGCCTCGGTCTTACGTTGGACTAAATTACAAATTTCTTTCGCGACTCCTACCAGACGCAGGGCTCCTTGAGGGCACGGACGCTGTGCCTGAACCCTAGTCATCGTCACACTCGAAGGGATGGCTTTTCTCAGGGTCGTGTGTGTTATTTCAATGCACACCAAACCCTATAAGATTATCCCCAGTGTTATTAACCCCACTTGACAGGTAGAGAAATCGAGGCAGGACAGGTAGTCATGTTATAGGCTTCAGGTCCCCTTCGAGGAGATGAAACCCAAAAGCTTCTGGCTATGTCTCATTGTAATGCCCCTTCACCCACCTTGAAGAGCCTGGTAGGGAAGGAATGTCACCCACTCCTCAACCGCCTCTGTATAACCTGTTCCCCAGAATAAGGTGTCCTGCCTGAAACCAGTCATATCAAATACGCCTCATACAGAGATCAAGCCACACTCAGCCCTTACGCACAGCGTAGGGGGTCCCGGCCAGGAGAAACTGGGTCTCCCCTGCGGTGCACCCCGTGGGGACATGAAAACAATTGTACAGTGAGTTGGGCTCTTTTAACCTGCGCACACATGAGCTCTTTTTCTCTAAAAAGGTACTTTTGCTTTAATAAATTTGTAAAACATCCACCATTCCAATGCTTTGCTACAGCACGATGGGGACCAAGGAAACTGTAATTCTACCCGTCACGGTAAGCGAAGGGGCCAGGATTTAAGTCCCAGCGTCTATCTCCAGACCCCTGTGTTGAACCAGTCACCGCCAATGAGAAGGATGCCTGGTTTTCGTTGCACTGTAGAATCTGGCAGATGCCTCACTCTGCTGATTCCTGCAGATTCATTTCTCTGCTGTAAACTCACCTCCTGAGAGCTGAGTGGTTTTCCCCAAAGTGTTTACTCAGGCCAGCCCTCCAAGTTTCCGTAATCCGTGCAAGTCTGGGCTACATTAACAGCGATCGCTTAGGGGGCCAAAGAGAAAGGCTCCCACAGCAGGGAGTCCCCCAGGGGGATTATTTACGCAACTCAATAGCTGCGGGTTGAGGGACCGGAAAAGGCATGTGAGCTTCAGCCCCTGTGAAGAGATGCTCGGGTTGGTCTCACACTAGCTGTGTGTTCTTAGGCAAGTCATTTGCCCTCTCTGGGGAAAGGAGGCAGTTCAAAGGCATGCTTCTCTCAAAGGTCCTTTTCATGTATTAATAGCAGAGATGAAGAATGTGGCTTCTAGGCTCAGAAAGACTAAATTCAAGTCTTGGCCTTGCCTCACCTTGACCTCTGACATCCCTTCATTTCTCTGAGTGGCTTGACCTCTGACGCTCCCTTCCCCACTGAGCCCAGATTTTGGCGCCAGGCTCGAGGAGGCTGCGGGAGCCGGAGGTAGGTGGACGTGCTGTTCATAAACTGAACATCTCTCGTGCAGACGTGTAACCATCCTCGTTATCATTATTATCTCCCGAGCCTTTGCCTTCCCAGCTCTCTGAGCACCATGTCCGCAGCTCCGGCCAGCAATGGGGTGTTCGTCGTCATCCCACCCAGCAATGCCAGCGGCCTCCGCCCGCCCCCGGCCATTCTGCCCACCTCCCTGTGCCAGCCGCCTGGGATCATGCAGTTCGAGGAGCCACCGCTGGGGGCGCAGACGCCAAGGGCCACCCAGCCACCCGACCTGCGGCCGGTGGAGACGTTCCTGACCGGAGAGCCCAAAGCTTTGGGGGTAAGAACAGACGTTCCGACCACCCGAGGCACAGATGCTGGGCAGGGCGGGAGCGTTCATGCACCGTGGAGAGGGGGCAGACAGCCGACAGATACTCAGTAAGGATCTGAGGATGCAGCCGCGCACCAGGCCGAAAAGGACCCTCTTCCCGCGGAGTTCACAGAACATAAAGCAGTGAAGAAATGACTCAGATAACTCCAAACAGGGCAAAGAGGTCGAAAATGACCATGAGGGAGGGGCAACACTTGCAAAGGTAGGCGGAGAGGTCTCTCAGGGGAGATGACATTCAAGCTCAAAATCTCCATGCAGGGCTGAAGCCAGCCAAGTGAGACGTGGAGAGCCAGGGTTCATCCAATAGAGGAAAGGGCAAGTGCAAAGGCCCTGAGGTAGCTTGTTCAAGAAATAGAAGGTGGACTTGGCTGGAAGGTCAGGAGCAAAGGAAGGAAGGAGATGAGATGAAGCTGAAGGGGTAGCCAGGTCCCGCTCCCAGCTCCTGCAGGGCTGACCATCCAAGATGGCCTCTAGGGTCCTTTCCAATCTCACATGGCCTTGAGATGTTGATCCCTGGGAAGGAATCAAATATGATAGGATAGATAATAGATTGATAAGATAGATAGATATACTCTTGGCCTCAGTTTGTCCAGTGGAAGATGAAAACATAGCTTCAGTAATGATGACAGTGGTGGTGAAGGTAATGACAGCTCTCATTTCCTGAGTGCCCCCAAGGGGGGCACGCACTGGGCCAAGGAATTTGCATGTCTTGTCCCCTTAGCATCTCATCCCCACCTTGCGAGACAGGGCTCATTGTCCCCATTGGACAGATGAGGAAGCTGAGGCTTCTTCAATGCCAAGTCACTGGCCCAAGGCTACACAGCTGGTAAGTGGCACTCTGTCCCCCAGGATGGCCTGACTGTAAAATCCCACTTCCAGCCCCACTGCTCTGAGCACCCAGGAGCCCGGGCTTGAACGTGTTGGACTTTAGAATTCTACGCTAATGCCTAAGCAAGCCCAGTGGCGCAGGAAGGGACAAGAGTCAGTGAACAAAGATGGAGAAGCCATTGCTGGAGTCCTGAAACCTCAGAACAGACTCTGGAACACACTGACTTCCAAATGCAATTTGCTGAAAAACATAAAAAGCAGAAACTATAGTTAGGGAATGTTACCCATTGAGAATACTGGCTTTAAATTTAGCTGGCCTGCCACTTCATAGCTGGGAGAACCTCGGTCGGGCAAGCTACTGTTTCCTCAGCTCCAAAATTAGAATAATAATGCCTACTCATCACATTAGGGTTAAAGGAAATAATTTCTGTAAGGCACCCAGTACTTTGCTTAGTGTAGACAGGCAGTCAGCTAAGTGGCAGCTGGTGTCATGGCATGGCCATCTAGTGGCAGGGAAGAACCCACCGAGGAGAGCAGTGTTGGCAGCTGGGACATGATGCCCCATTAGGAAGTTGAAAAGACGGAAGGCATGGTGGCCAAACAGAGAAAGAAAGAGAAGATTCAAGAGATCATGCCTTTAAATGTCCAAATTCTTGGCTCTCATGTTAGGAAGACATTATATTCCATGTGACCCCCAAGAATCCAGTTCTGCAGTCTGAATTACCCCTAAAGTCCCCCAGTGATTTGAGTGGTCATGAGCGCCTCATCACTGTAGGAGTCCGTTTAGAAGTCAAGAGCTGGAAAGGGCCCCTGGATTAGGCAGAGGTTGAGTTCAGGGGCCTCCAACGTCCCTTTCCACTCAGTTCTAGAATCCAATTGTCACCAAAAACATTTGGAAAGAAATGTGGCAGCACCTACCAGAAGCCCCCATGTTCCCATTCTCGGGAAAACCATCCCAGTTCTGGGAATGGATCAGTGAGGTGCTGGCAAACCACCACTTCTAATTAATGAATGAATGTAAAAACCAGGTCCAGATTTTGGGTACATGGCTGGAAAGGATCAATGACAGACACTCAGATGAGAAAGATGCCCAAGGAGATATTTTTGCAGGCTGCAGGGGTGTGAGGAAGGGAAAGGTAAGGCATTCAGGGCAGGGAATGCTGTACCATTGAAAGGAGGACTAAGAAAGCCAGGTAGCAGCACAGAGGATGCTTGAGATCCAAGGGTCAGAGCTAAAAGGAGAATACAAACCCATGGAGACATGGAAACAGAAGGGTGGGTCCCACAGGCTATGAGGAATTGGCTGTCCTTCTTAAAACTGTCTTTTACGGTTGTTATATTGATGACTCCTCCAAAGAACAGCATCTGGGTTTATTTCCAAGTCGCTGACAGTTCGCTGAGGGAGCGCAGAGCCCTACCACGCTCTCCTCCGAGGCCGGCAGGGGGCGGTGTGGAGCCCGCCTCGCCCGCCTAGCTGAGCCGCCGCCTGCTCCCCGCAGACGGTCCAGATCCTTATTGGCCTCATCCACCTGGGCTTCGGCAGCGTGCTGCTCATGGTCCGCCACGGCCACGTGGGGATGCTCTTCATCGAAGGTGGCGTCCCCTTCTGGGGAGGAGCCTGCGTGAGTCCCCGGGGGGCAGCTGGGGGGTCCTGCCCAAGGTCACCTCTCCCCCGCTGTGCCCACCCCCACCACATTCTCCTGGACACAGCCACCCATAGGTGGGAGCCGGAGCCTATATCTACCTCCTAATTGCAAACTCTAATCATAATCCCACCCAGATTCCCTCCTATGTATGAAAAGCTCCCAGCAAAGAGGCTGACACAGAGCAGGCTCCAAAAAGGATGGGGTGAAGGGGACAGGGGCAGGGGATAAGGAGATACCAACTACCCTTGTTACCTGGATCCCAAGCCTCAACCCCAATCCAAATCTGAGCTGCAGAAATCTATCAGTTCCTCTCCTGGGCCCCAGCCCACCATGAGCTCTGTCTCCTGGGAGCCTGACCAGCGCTGATACCCCTGAGCCGACTCCTCTGATGAATGCCCTGGCTGGCCACCCACCCTGACTGGAGAATCAGGGGAGCGTGTCATTATAATCCCCAACCTGAAGAGAGCACACCAGTATTTACAAGGTCCCTATCTGTACCTGAGCCGCCCAGCACCCATAGAAGAGAACAGACTTTGGGGTCTGGCCAAGTGGTCTGAATCCCAGCTCCATCGTGAGGTATAAGGAGCCCCTGAGGCAAGTCCCTCCATCTAGGCTCCAGCTCCTCATCTAAAAATTGGGTCCAGGAGTTCCCGTCGTGGCTCAGCAGCAATGAACTCAACTAGTATCCATGAGGACACGAGTTCAATCCCTGGCCTCACTCAGTGGATTAAGGATCAAGCATTGCTGCAAGCTGTGGTGTAGGTCGAAGACGTGGTTCAGTTCCTGCATTGCTGTGGCTGTGGTGTAGGTCAGCAGCTACAGCTCTGATTCGACCCCTAGCCTGGGAGCTTCCTTATGCTGTGGGTGCGGCCCTAAAAAGACCAAAAATAAATAAATAAATAAAGTGTCTATAGTCCTGGCCCCACCTACGCCCCTAGTTTGAGGAAATCAAGTGCTAATACATGTGGGAGCCAATTACCAAGCCTTGACTCTGCACCATCCACCCAGTTGCCAGAGCTAAATCATTCCAGGTTGTTTTAGACTCCTCATTTCCCAGTTCACGTCCATCCCACCAGCAGGTCCTGTAAGCTCACCCTCCCAAGCAGAGCCTGGAACTGTCCACATCTCCACTGCCACCACCCTGGTCCAAACCACCTGAACAGCCATGGTGGCTTCTTCCTGGTCCTGTCTCCATGTAAGGCCAGGGCCCCACCCCCACCCTTTCTAAGCATGAGGTGCAGAGCCAGCCCAGCACCATTCCAATGCATCCTCTCAGCTAAGCCAGTCGCAGGACCTGCCCAGGTTTGTGGCTGGAGGCCAGTGCCAAGGGCACTATCCTTAGAGGGCAGTTTCCAAGCTAGCCCCACCCCTCCCTCCACCAACAGCAACTCATCACAAGCCCTGCATCCTCTCATTTGCACCTCGGTTCAGAGAGGCCTTCCCTGACCCCCCCCCACACACACACCTCAAGTAGCCTCCCATGATTCCTTACCACATCGGTAGAGCTCCTATCACTGCAACCATACTTTTTTCTCTCTCTCTCTCTCTCTCTCTCTCTCTCTCTTTTTAAGGCTGCACCTGCTGCATATTGGAAGTTCCCAAGCTAGGGGTCGAATTGGAGCTGCAGCTGTGGGCCTATGCCACAGCCACAGCAACACCAGGTCCCAGCTGCATCTGTGACCTACACAGCAGCTTGCAGTAACCCCAGATCCTTAACCCACTGAGTGAGGCCAGAGATCAAACTCTCAACCTCGCAGATACTATGTTGGGCTCTTAATCCACTGAGCCACAGTGGAAACTCCATGTGACCATACTTCTTGGTAGTTTATTTGTTGAGTGTCCAGCTCCCCCAGTTAGAATAGCAGCCCCATGAGAGCAGGGATCTTGTCTGTCTTACTTAACTCTGCTACATTCTTGGCACATCCCTGCTGCTCAGGAAATGTCTGCTGAGTGAATATTTGAAGGAAAAAAAAAATGCCTTCCCTACAAGGCTCTGATGATGCAAAGTCAGTGAAAATATAAACCTTGCAAATTACAGCCCTGCTTCCTGGACAGGGGCCCCAAGTAACCAGGGGACACCCTCACAGAGAGAGCTCAAGTGCCGGCCGAGAGGCAGAGTAAGTGGCAGCTAGGAGGCTGCTGGCCTTTTCCTGTGACCCACAGCCTCAACGGTGCCAGGTATGGTGTCCCCTGCCCAGGGCCCCAGCCGAAGCCTCACTCAGCTTCCCACTTCCCCACACAGTTCATCATCTCCGGGTCCCTCTCAGTGGCAGCCGAGAAGAACCACACCAGCTGCCTGGTAAGTCTGAACTGGACCCAGGGGCGAGGGTGGGGCCATGGCCCAACTTCGGCTCCACTCTTGCCTCCAAAGATGCTCACGCATCCAGCTCTTCTCCACAAGCATTTCCTGGGGGCCTGCTGGGGGGCCAGGCACCAGACAACACCCAGACAGCCAGACACAGAGGCTGCCCTACCTATGCCAGAGGGGGGACCTGGAAGAGTTGCTGCCCAAGCTGGGCCTTGATGCAGGAGCGGGATGGAGGAATTCCAAAGGAAAAGCATGAGGATGCCAGGCGGGGCCCTGGGCAGGGTCTCCATAGAAAACATGCGTGGTTTCATCTGACCAGGGCAAAGGTCTGGAAAGGGAAGGGGAAGGAAATTAGATGGAGACATGCACTGGGTCCACCTGGCGCACAGCTCCACGCCTTCTGTGGATGCCAGCGAGGGGCGCGGCGAGGGAGGCTTTGGATGGGAGAGTCAAGTCCCTGCCCTTGTGGCGCTTGCATTCTCGTGTCTGATAAAACATCCCCAAACCAGACTGACAACTCAAGTAGTTACAGAGAGTGAGAAGTGCTGAATGAAGCATCGGGATAATGTGAGTGGTTCTCTGCTTGGACAGTCTGCAGTCCCTGAGCTGGTGTCTGAGCTCATCGTTCACGGGGCAGCGGCCATGGATGAGCCTGGGGACCAGGCTGGGAGATGAGACTGGTCATCAGATGGGAGGGGGCCAGGATGCTGGACTATTGCACACAAGGGACAGAGTGAGAGGAGCTGAGCTGAGAAGAGAGGCGGGGAGATGCCTCTGGGATGGATGCGGAGACTGGATTTGAAGGGCAGTGGGCGGGCACTGAGGGTTGAAGCCGGGGTGTCCTTGCCCTGTGTACATTCCTGGGAGCTTCTGGGTGTGGGTGGAGAGTGGATTATAGCAGGACTAGATACAGGGGACCTTCAGGACCAAACCCATGCCCACCCCCGCCCCCAGGCTGTAAAGTCTGGGGGCAGAGAGCTGACTTACTCTGTCCTGTGCTCATAGCACCTGGCGGGCAGCAGAGCAGTAGGTGCTCAGGAGACATTTCCTGCATTAACTAATCGATTAATTGATTTCCTGTGAGGCTGCTCTGGTCTCAATGAACTCAGTGACATCCCCCCCCCCCCAAAAAAAAAAAAACAGAGAGAGAGAGAGGCATTCCCATCATGGCACAGCGGAAACGAATCCAGCTAGGAACCATGAGCATTCGTTCGATTCCTGGCCTCGCTCAGTGGGTTAAGGATCTGGTGTCGCTGTGAGCTGTGGTGTAGGTCTCAGATGTGGCTTGGATCTGGCGTTGCTGTGGCTCTGGCGTACACCGGCAGCAACAGCTCCAATTAGACCCCTAGCCTGGGAACCTCCGTATGCCAGGGGTGTGGCCCTAAAAAAACAAAAAGACCAAAAAAAAAAAAAAAAAGAGAGAGCGACAGAGAGAGAAGTCAGGGTCTTTGAACCTGAGTGGGTCCTATAGTCCACAGCCACCCATGAGCAGTCCGCACATTAAGGCCAAGGCTGTTTAACAGAAAGCTTCGTCTACTGGATCAAAAGAGCATGGGGTTCTGGCAACTTGGGGAGGGTGACCCCTGGGTGGTCGCCTGGATTACCCAGGGGTCCACTTGCCCCAAAGCCCAGGGCCTCCCAATGAGGGTTTGGCCCATGGACCTCAGGCCCACAGCTCCTGACTCTCAGCTGTCGTCCCCACCACTCCACCCCCCCCCCCCCGTGGCCCGCCACGGTTTGCAGTGCCTGGTTCTTCCCCGCCCTGCCTGGGACCACGGGGAACTGACCCCAACATCACTCCCAACCTCAGCAAGGAGGAGCTTCCCCTACCCCTGCCTGCTCGCCTGGGGGTGGGGGGCACAGTAAGAGTGGGCGGGGAACCTCTGCACACCTCATCCGGAGAGGCCACAAAGGATGTGGCGCCCCTTCCCAGCAGCTTTCCAAGACGGGGATGGAAAGGAAGGGAGGTCCCGCGGAAGGATGGGAGGCAAGGAGAGGGTCCAGGAGGCCGCAGGACGAGGGCGGAGGCCTGGTGTGGGAGGCTGGCGGGCTGGGCAGCTGCTGCCTTCCGGCCTATCCTCTGCGCCCACCTCCCCTCCGCTCCTTCCCTCCGTCTCTCCCCCTGCAGGTGAGGAGCAGCCTGGGGACCAACACTCTCAGCGCCATGGCGGCCTTTGCCGGGACAGCGATTCTGCTCATGGATTTTGGTGTCACTAACTGGGTGGGTTGTCTGACGCCCCCAGGGGTGGGAAAACTTGGAGAATGACACAGCCACATCCAGGAGGTGGTAGGAGCTAGAACTGGCAGCACCGGGGAACTGAGAGCCCTCTCTGGGCCTCAGCAGGCCCGCCAGTCCCAAGAGACACCCCTAAGTGTATTGATCCCTTGATCCTACCCCAGGGATGGGCACAGGGGAACAGAGAGGCAGCCTGGAGTGCAGGGGAGGGCACAGGACGCGCGGCAGGGGACTGGCCCCAGCTCTAGCTGTAACAGTGCCTGGCTCTGTGGTCTTGGGCACCTTGGCTCTGGGCCCCCTTTCCTCCTCTATCTAGAACCCTTGGCATGTTTTGACGGTAGGTTTTGGTTCCCAGGATGTGGGCAGGGGCTATCTGGCCGTGCTTACCATCTTCACCATCCTGGAGTTCTTCATCGCGGTCATTGCCACCCATTTTGGGTGCCAAGCCACCCGTGCTCAAGCCCACGCGGTAAGTGCCTCACCCCAACTCGCCCCGGCCCCACCCCCACCCTGGGCATCCAGGGCCCTTCCCAGAGGACCCTTTCCTCCCGTGCCTCGCCCACCCCACCTCGGGGAAGAAACCTGGAGTGATTGTGCTGCACGGAGTTCCCCACACCGCTCATACTATATCCGGGAACCCAAAGGATTATTTTTTGCTGGAACATGGGGCTGTTTTCCTTGCGGCCACAGGGGGGCGCGCCAGCACCAAGGGATCCTCTGCTCTCTGTGCGATTGGACGCAGAGCCGTGCAAGTCGGGTGCAGGGGACCAAGCGTAGCGCTGTCCAGGGATGAATAGGACTCTTCAGAAGTTCACAGACCAAGAGGGAGACCGGGCCATCAGAAAGGGCAGCATGACTCCGGTGGGAATTGAGCTTAGTTTTCCCCAAACTGGAGGACCGTGCAGATAAAAAGGGGACGGAGGAGGGCCTTGGTGGGAGGGGAGCTAGTTGGAGTAAAAGCCGCCTCCGCGGGAAAACGTAGGTTCTCGTGTGGGAAGTGGATTCGTGCCAAATGGGAGGTTGAAAGTCTGAGCAGAGTGTGTGTTTAGATGGGAGGATGAGTGGAGCGGGGCTCAGAGAAATCGATGGAGAGGGTTTTTCCAATGGGAGCGGGGCGGAGAGGTGGAGCTGGAGGCAGGGGAGCCCCAGGGAGGCGGATGCTGGTATCCTAGCATCGAACCAGAGACAAAGAACTCCAGAACCTTAGTTCCTAGAGAAATTCGATTTTTGTCTGTTTTGTTCAGTGCTGTAGCCCCCAAACCCGGGCCGTGGTTGGTCCCAGTAAATATTTTTCGGAGTATTAGTTGAACGGATGAGCGGTCCAATTCCGTCTCGCGGCCACCACTACTAGGACGCTGTTCTCAGAACACCCACGAGAGGGCACTATTGCAACAGCTCCCTGAAGGCACGCGAGCCCGCTGGGATTGCCTGGGATTTTTTTTCTTTTTCTTTGCAGCCTGTGATTTTCCTGCCAAACGCCTTCAGTACAGACTTCAACCTCCCTAGCCCTGCAGCTTCTCCACCCCCCGCCTATGACAATGTGGCATACGTGCCCAAAGAGTCGTCCGAGTAGATGATGGTCACGCCGGGGGGTGAAGTCCCGCCTTCCCCCCTCCCCCAGACCCAGCCTTTCCCCACCTCCACCTCGTTAATCTGGGGGCAGCCCCCTCCCCCCCATCCTCATATATTGTGGCACAGAGTGGAATTTCTGGGGATGCCTGCCCCACACATTTCCCGCAGTGGCTAATTGATGTCAAGGGTGTGTGTCCCTCTGAGCCCATTAGTCAGATGTCCCCAAGTGCCCCTCTGCATTTCTCTCTGCTCCCTCCTTAGAAACCCTGGCCTCATCGGGAGGCAAGTTCAAGGGCTGCCCTGGCCCTCAGGGCTTGGGACGGTCATTAAGCTCAGAAAGCCCAGAATCTTCGAGAAGGGAGCACTCATTGCAGCTGCAGAGGCCACATGGCCAGCAGCGGCTTGACCTTGGGTCTCCAGGCCCCAGGACCAGCTCTGCCCTTTCTCTCTGGGGCTCCGTTTTCCCGCCTGGAAACTAAAGTGTTGAACCAGATGATATTTAAGGCTCTTTGCACTTGCTCCTTGAAGTCCTAGGTCTAAGTCAGATCTTGCCTACCCCCATTGTCCCCGGAAACATCTGGAATCCTTACTGACTCAGCCCTGCCCATCCCCCAGGGCTGGGGGACTTGCAGGGGAGGGCCCAGGCCAGCGCCCCCCCACCTCCACCCCAGCACCCCGGGCAGCATCTGCAGGTGCACAGCAGTAGTGGCCCCCTCCCCTGAGAGGCTCCCTCCCTCCCTCCCCCACCCCCAGCTGGAGGAGAAGCCTGCCTCTGAAGGTACCAGGAGCTGGGCTGGGTTTCCAGGCCAAGGAGACACCTCCACCTGGTAGTCAGAGACCCTGGTGGATGGCTTCTTTCATCTTACCACAGAGGGAAATAAACCATGCTTACAACTTGATCTGGTCTCATAGCAATGACTTGGCCCAACTAAGCAGGCATTCATGTCCCCTCTCTACAGCTGAAGACACAGAAGCTTGAAGAGGTTAACTTGGGTGCCCCAAACCACCAAGCTAGTAAGAGACAATGCTAGGATTTGAACGCAGCTCCATTTCAGTCAAAATCCATGCTCTTACCACATGGCTCCCTCCAAACTAAATCCAAGTGCTTTCCACCAACTCCTTCTCCTCCTTCCTCCTGTTTCTTTGTCCCAAAGCACTCCACTTCTTCTTCCGCTAACAAACTCCTGCTCCTCCCTCAAAACCCTATTTGAATGTTGCCCCTTCCCATGAAGTCTTCCCAAAGGAAGGCAGTCAGCTAGGTGGCTAAGTGCCAGTCAGTTACAGAGCTGGGACAAGGGTAGAGCAAGCTAGGCCCCCTTTAAAGAGGCAATCAAGGTCATGCACCTGCAGAGTTGGCCGGGGGAGGGGGGGGGGGCACAATAAGATTTGGTTTCCAAAATCGAGAGAGGGGATTTGAGGACCTAGAGCTGAGAGTTTAAGACTTCATGGTAGAGTTAAGAACAGTTTTCCTGCCACACATAGAGGCGATTAGCACATTTCTGAATTGAGGGGAGATGTTTGGAGAGAGGAGGGAGGGAGAAAAAGGCAGAAGAGAGGGCTCAGCCTCAGGCTGGAATTACCATCCTCTGTGCCTTGCTGACTAAGTCCCTCAGAAATGGGGCCAAAACCACACATCAGTTAGTTGGAATATAAGAGCTAGATGCTTCTTCACATCCCAGGCTGTAAGCAAAGGAGATTGCAAGGCCCCTAGAGATGCCCCATGGCCAGACAGCATGGAGCCGGAATGTGGAGTTGAGATGGCCAAGGGCCATGCCTGGTGACACGACATGGGGCCCCGCACGCCCACATTAAGTATGAAGGAAAACATCAGAAAGCTTCCAGTGTCCCCAGGAGGAAAGCACCAGAGGCGGAGAGGGCTGACGTGCAGTGCGGGTTGTTTGAAATTTTTAAGTAAATAAGAGTGGAGGCAGGGGTTGCCATGAAAGACCACCAAGAAACAGTCATGCTTGTGGACTGGAAGTCATGAGAAGTGACTGAGTTATCCCTAATTGGTAAAATTAGTTTTTCCATCACTGAGAGCAAACGGGAGCTAGAGAAGAAATTGACATGAAGAAACAGAAGAATTCTGAAAACTACAAAATAGTACTGAGCCATTAATGACCATCTAAATGAATGAGGAGCTATGCTCTGTGGATTGGGAAGCACGAATTTTTGTTAAAATGTCATTTACCTCCAAAATTTGTCTATAGATTTAATACAATCCCATTCAGAATTCCAACAGTTTATGGAGGTGGGGAAGGTGGAATCAACACACTAATTCTAAAATTCATATGAAAAGTCAAAGGAACTAAAATGTCTAAGAAAGCCTTAAAGAAAAACAAAGTTGGAGGACTTAAAACTACCAGGTTTCAAAACTTACTATAAAGCAGTAATAACCAAGACAGCATAATCACCAAGACAGCCTAGTTTTAGTGCATAGACAATTAAATCTGTAGAATAGAATTCAGACACACCCATACAGTTCACTTGACTTATAACAAAGACTCCACTGCAATTCAGTGGACAAAAATGTTCTTTTCAATGAATGGTGCTGGAGCAATTGGATTTGGTTAGAAAAAAAAAAAGAAGAACCACAACTACTACATCACACCATATAAAAATTAACTCAAGATGGATCACAGACCTAAATTTCAAAACTAGAACAAGCTTCTTAAAAAAAGAAAGAAAGAAAGAAAAGTGGAGTTCCCATCATAGCACAGTGGAAACAAATCCAACTAGGAACCATGAGTTGCAGGTTTGATCCCTGGCTTTGTTCAGTGGGTTGAGGATCCGGCATTGCCATGAGCTGTGGTGTAGATCTCAAACGAGTCTTGGATCCTGCGTTGCTGTGGCTGTGGCATAGGCCAGCAGATGTAGCTCCGATTAGACCACTAGCCTGGGAACTTCCATATCCCTTAGGTGCAGCCCTAAAAAAAAAAAAAAGAAAAAAGATGAAAAGGCAGAAAAAAAGGGGGGGGGTTCCCGTCGTGGCTCAATGGTTAACAAATCTGACTAGGAACCATGAGATTGTGTGTTCGATCCCTGGCCTTGCTCACTGGGTTAAGGATCTGGCGTTGCTGTGAGCTTTGGTGTAGGTTGCAGACATGGCTCGGAGCCCAGGTTGCTGTGGCTCTGGCGTAGGCCAGGGGCTACAGCTCTGAGTCGACCCCTAGCCTGGGAACCTCCATATGCCGTGGGAGCAGCCCAAGAAATGGCAAAAAGACAAAAAAAAAGGGTGGGTGGGTGGGGGAGTTTCCACTGTGATGCAGTGGATTAGGAATCCAACTGCAGCAGCTTGGGTCACTGTAGAGGCTTGGATTTTATCCCCAGCCCAGCACAGTGGGTTAAAGGATCCAGCATTGCCACAGCTGTGGTATAGGTTGCAGCTGAAGCTCAGATTCAATCCCAGGCCCAGGAACTTCTATATTCTTACACATGCAGCCATAAATGAAAAACAAAACAAACCAACCAACAAAAAAAAACGGAAAATATCTTCAGCTCTTTGGTACTTTGGGATAAGCAAAAGATTTCTCAAGATGGACACGCAAAAAACCTGGGTCCTAGCCCATGGCCAGTTATGTCTTCAGAGCCAGCCAGGGAGAGAGTCTCCTGAGTAAGTCTGGTAGCAAGATACAGTCTCATTTAACAGTGTGGTTACAGAAGTGACATCTCATCATATTTTCAATTGTTTCAGGTGTTGGCAGGGCTGAGTTTCCTGGGGAGACTCTGGAGAAGAATCCACTTCTCGCCTTTTCTAGCTTCTAGGGGCTGCCTCATTCCTTGGCTTCTGATCCCTCCTTCATCTCCAAAGCCAGCAGCCTGGCCCCTTCAAATTTCTCTCTCACTGACTCTGATCCTCCTTCTCTCCTCTTATAAGGACTCTCGTGATTACCCAGGGCTCACCAGGCAAGCCAGGACAATCTCCCCGTCTCAAGACTCGACTTAATCACATCTGCAAAGTCCTTTTAGTGTGGATGGTGGCATAGTCACAGGTTCCAGGGGTTGGGACGAGGACATCTCTGGGGGTCGTTTTTCTGCCACCCAGAGCCTCCCAGCTCCTCCCAGTGTCTTCTTCCGTCCTGGACCCCAGCGCATGTCCTGGTGCCTGGCCAGTTGTAAGTGCTCATTAAAGCCTTTATGAAGGAGTGGGACAGTTAAGGAACACAGTTCCGAGGTGGTTTGTGTTATGCGTGTTGTACATTGTCTGTAACTAAAAGTGATGCAGTAGGAACCTCTAACCCAGTAAAAAAAAAAAAAAAACCACAGGCTCTGAAAAAATTTCACCCCATGAACTACTAAGGTCATGGGTGATGAGCAGGTGCAATGTAGATAATGGCAGGTGAGCCCCACGTTACAGGAGGTCCCAGGGTGTGTGCCCCAGAGACTGTGTGGGGCAGGAGATGGCTTTAGGGGCAATGGACCTTCCAGAGTCTGTCCAGTTCAGCAGACCTGAGGGAAGGTGAGTGACAGGTGAGTGGCAGTTAAGTGAGTGTGGGGGGTTGCTCCCTAACTGGTTGTGTGTCTGATGCAGAGGGTACATGACAGTGGAGCCTGACTGACCCCCGAGAGTGAGCAGTGATTATCTGGCACCTGATCCTCACCAGGCATCACTTAAAAAATTTGACACAGAGTTCCCATTGTGGCTCAGTGGCAACGAACCTGACTAGTATCCATGAGGACGCAGGTTCGATCGCTGGCCTCACTCGGTGGGCTAAGGATCTGGTGTTGCCATGAGCTGTGGTGTAGGTGGCAGACATGGCTCAGATCTGGCATTGCTCTGGCTGAGGCATAGGCCAGCAGCTACAGCTCCAATTTGACCCCTAGCCTGGGAACGTCCATATACCACAGCTATGGCCCTAAAAAAAAAAAAAAAAAAAAAAAAAAAAATCAACAGACTCTCACTCACTTAACCCTGTAGTAACTGCATAAGGTATTATTATACCCATCTTTCAGAGGGGAAAACTGAGGCCCAGAGAAGTTAAATAACTCACCCTAGGTCTCGCCCCTATGATGTCGTCGAATCAAGTTTGAACTCAGGCAGCCTGGGCCCACAGTCAGCTCTGAGGCTGGTGGGTGGTGGCTCGTGTGGTGATCCAGGGTGGCCACTGGGTTCTGCATCACAGCCCCCAGCCCCCCAGTGCCCCCAGCCATAACAACACAGAGAGAGAAGCCAGAGGGAAAAGGAAGAGCCCCGGATTGGAGCTTAGGTCAGAGCCTACCCATCCCTCCTCCACCGGGGTTGAGGGCGTGCTCACCTCCCAGAGCTCAGGCACCAAGGTCTGGGCAGCTAGGGGACAGGGAGCCAGGCAGAGTGACACACGTCCCTGGATCAGCCCCAGGCAGCTCTTGGGCCACGCCTAGATCTGAGCAAATCAAAGTTCACAAGACACTGATGAGACAGAGAAATCTGAACCCTGAGTAGATATTTGCTATCTAGGAAACGGCAAAAACTGGGAGATTAAGAGTTTTTCTGACTCCTGACTTCTTTGCTCCACAAGTATATTATCTTCTCCAACATGGAGCTCTGGGGGCTGCAGGGCTTTTGTGGCCCCAAACAAGCCTCATGGAGAACAAGGACTTCACTCTTTTTTTATTTTTTCATTTGTGACATGTGTTCATAAAGAGTCCTTATCGGAGTTCCTTGGTGGCTCAGCGGGTTAAGGATCTGGCATTGTCACTGCTGTGGCTCTGATCCCAGCTGTGGCCCAGGTTCAATCCCTGCCCCAGGCACTTTCCAATTAAAAAGTCCTCATCTTTTATTTGTTTGTTTAATTGGTCTTTTTTTTTTTTTCCTTTGGCGTTTTAGGGCCACAACTGAGGCATGTGGAAATTCCCAGGCTAGGGGTCGAGTCAAAGCTGCAGCCACCAGCCTACATCAGAGCCACAGCAACACCAGATCTGAGCCATGTCTGTGATCTACAACACAGCTCATGGCAACACCAGACCCTTAACCCACTGAGTAAGGCCAGGGATCGAACCCACATCCTCATGGATACTAGTTGGGTTAGTAACCTGCTAAGGCACAGTGGGAGCTCCAAGAGCCCTTATCTTTTAAAGATAATACTAAAATGTCTACAAATAAAACAATAGGATGTCCAAGCTTTGCTTCCTGGTGGGAAGAAGGGGTAAGAATAGATAAACAAGACAGTCCAAGAGTTGACAACAGTCTTTGGGGGACACATGGGGGTCCCAGACAGTTGACGGGGCCATTCTCTCTATTTTGTGATATATTGAATTTTCCAAAATTAAAAAGTATTTTATTTTATTTTATGGTTTTTTTTAATGTTATTTTATTTAATTTTTAGGACCATACCTGCAGCATGTGGAAGTTCCCAGGCTAGGGGTGGAATGGGGGCTACCGTTGTCAGCCTGCACCACAGCCACAGCAATGCCAGATCTGAGCCCCATCTGTGACCTACAGCACAGCTGCAGCAACACTTGATCCTTAACCCACTGAGCAAGGCCAGGGATCCAAACCACATCCTCACCGACACTACGTTGGGTTCTTAACCCACTAGGCCACAGCAGGAACTCCCTAAAAAGTCTTTCAAAGACTCACCTCTGCCTCTGTGAAGAAGGCAGTCATCTTCACCCCGCCTGTCCTGCATGATTGTCAACATTTTACCCTCTGAAGAAAAACTGCAACCATAAGGAGACACAAGGGGAAGGTGCTGAGAGGTTACCTGGCAGAGGTGGGGGGTGGGGAAGGCCGGGGCTGGGGGATGGGAGAGACGTGGACAGCTTATGTGCCGCTGGGGCAGGAAGCAGGAGGTGGGGTCAGGAGGGAAAATATCCAAAGTCTAATGTTGTAAAGATGTTCTGATCTTCTGAGCCTGCTTCCCTGGGACGGAGGCGGATCCAGAGGGCACATCACAGCTGGACGCTCAGAACAGAGGTCCCAGGGCCAGGTGAGTGGTCCCCATGGCAGAAATAAGGAGGGAGTATCTTCCAGCAGGTTATCTAGAAGCAGAGCCTGAGGCAAGGATTTTGCGCAACTGACTTAGGAGGGACCCCTTTCAGGAGAAGACCAGGGAAGCAACAGGGCAAAGGAAAGAAAGCCAAGGACAGAGGTGGCTTCAGTCGCCCACTCGCTTGAGCCGGATCCCACTGGCAAGGGATTCAGAAGCACAGGTTTAGTCCCACCCATGAAGGCAAGGAGGTCAGCCGTTTGTACCCTCATGCCAACCATTCATGGGCTACAGGCGTGGGGCGAGGGAGTGTCATTTAAACATTGAATTTAAAGGGAGCATCTGTGAGCCCTTAGCAGCCAACAATTATGGCAGCTGGAAATGGGCACCCTCGCCCCCAGGAAAGAGGATCTAGGAGGTGGGGGGCACCAGCAATATCTACCCCAGGGAGGAATTTACTTCCTAGAGCTCTGATCTGCTGCCAGTCACTGACCCCTGGAACTGGGAGGGGCTTTGGCCATTTCTACTCAATCCCAGAAACACACACAGAGACAATTTTGAGGACACAGAGCCCCAGAGAGAGGAAGGGAAAGCACTACTCAGGACCAGGCTGGAATCCAGGCATCCTGACTCCATCCCAGAGCAGAGGCCTCCATTTCCCGCAGGGCCCCTAGCTCCTGGAAGGTGACCTCTGCATCTGGACTTGGTCCTAACGCCCTAGGGGGAGGCTGGCTTTGGTACCTTCATGGTAGCTCTTTTCTAACTAGCATCTAATGAACTCTGATCCTCTATGAATGGTCCCTGGCCCCCCACCAGCCCTTCTATTACTTGGTACCTCTTAAATCTGCCTTTCTCTGCTTGATATGCACATGCGTGCATGTGGGCGTGCACGCACACACACACACACACACACACACACACCCTCAGAAGCTCACCCTGTCCTCTAGGTCTCCATGGTACAGTACGGTCTGCTTAGGGTCACAGGTTTTCTGCACCTGCTCGCCCGTAAATTCCCACGGACAATCTTACGGCTGCCTGGGTCGCTGTGATGGTGAGCTCAGGACTCCATAGCAAGCCCAGACTGTTAGTTCAGTGCCAACAGTGCTCTTCTGCCCTTTCCACACCCCGCCCCACCTTTCCCCAGAGCCCAGGGCTCTCACACCCTCTCCCTCCGTGACCACCCCTTCCAATGAGGAGATCAGGACGTGTCAGGTCTTAACAGAGAACCAGACAGGACAAAATGGAGCTAGTGGCAGCCTTCCAGGCATGCGGCAGGCTGGAGGTGGTACTGGCCAATGTTTAGTGAGTACTTGCTCTGTGCCAGGCCTTGCACACTGCAGACATAATCCCATTTTATCCTCACAACTCTGGCCCCATTCCGCACTCCTTACGTGACAGGTAAGGAGACTAAGGTGCTGACATGGAATCAGCCTGCCCACGATCAAAGCTCACGGGAACAGAGCCAGGATCTGGCCCAGGCTTGTCCACTTCTGGTGCTGGGGATCTGGTCCACTCTGCACAGGAGGGTCCTGCCCCCTCTGTCCCCACCTGCCCTGCCCTCCAGGAGCCAAAGGAGCAAAGGGTGTATGTTCTGGTTCCCTGGGGGTGGCAGGCTGGCTGGGCTCATGAGTCCTGAGCTGACTGAGGGGACTAGGGAGGGGTCAAGGCTAAAAATATTTCTTCCACGACTCACAACAGTCTCCTGCTCCCTCCCCTCATCAGCTGCCTCCACGTCCAAGCAGCCCTGCCATGGGCTCCGGGAGTGTCGCGGGCAGGACGACTGGGCAACAGGGTGCAATCTGCCCAAGGATCCAAGGTCCAAGCCCTTCCCAGAGAGCAGGAACGTGGCTTCCAAACAGGGGAATTTTCCCTGCTGGTTATCTGAGTCTGTCCTCTGAGCCTCTGTCCCCTCTTGCTGTATAAAGTTCCTCTGTCCCGTGAGAGCGTTATCAAGAGTTGGAATTGACCCTGGAGGCCATAGTCCAATCCCCACCCCCACCGCGGAGATGCACATAAGAAAACTAAAAGGAGGGCAAAGAAGGTCAGGAAAAGATCACAATTTAAAGTCTATAAGTTTAAGGCCACTTTGCCCAGAAACATTCCCCACCGAGCACCAAGTGAGTAGAGTCATTGGACTATGAGGGAAACAATTTCCATGGCCAATTAAGTTTAGGAAATGCCCTTAATATTAAAATAGGAAAAATAAATAAATAAACAAACAAACAAAATAGAGTGTTCCACTATAGGAATTCTCAGAATCTTCCATATGCTCATAAGGGGGGGGGGGGGGAGAAGATATCCAGGTTTCTCAAACTTATTTGATGTTGGAACCCTTCAGCTACTGATCTGTCAGGACCAGTGTTCCATGGAACATGCTTTGAGAAAGGTTACTCTGACGTCTTGACTCCAACTCCTGAATGGATATTTGATTCACTCTCAGTGCCGTGACTCTGGAGGTAGAGGCACACATGCAGTGACCAGGCACTTACTATCTCCCTGGACAACTTGTTC
Source organism: Phacochoerus africanus (assembly GCF_016906955.1). Classification (NCBI taxonomy): domain Eukaryota; kingdom Metazoa; phylum Chordata; class Mammalia; order Artiodactyla; family Suidae; genus Phacochoerus; species Phacochoerus africanus. Next base: position 10,910,701 of record NC_062547.1, on the reverse strand, counting down.
CATCCCAAGATGCCTCTGCCAAGAAGTCTTCCTCTGTGCTTCCCAGTAGGATCCAGGCTCAAGTCCAGGTTCATGGGAAAACCCGGTTATAGCCAGTGGCTGCTTGGTCCTGGCCTCTGCTACCCACACTTATCTCAGTCCAGCCAGCTATGTCCCAAGAGCTGGGAATTGAGAGAGGCATGGATTCCCACTCCGAGCTAGGTCAGATCCTGGAAAAAAGACTCGTGCAGACTCTTGTGTCTCTGAGTTCTGCTTCTGGATCCCAGGAAGGAGGGAGGCCCAGCCTCCCCAAGCATCCTCACTACATCAGGGGCTGTCTGCTGCCCCAGGTTGGCGGAGATTTTAATCACACATCCCAGCAGCCTGGGCACAGAGCTCTGGGGTCAGACCAAGCATGGTTCCCATCCCAGGTACTTCCTTGCTGTGTGATTTTGGCCAAGGCCCTTGACCTCTCTGAGCCTCTGTTTCCTCTTCTATGGAATAGAGCCAACTTCCTGGGGATCGAGGGAGATCAGCATGCAAAAATACCTCCACACACAGTGCCTACACAGAGCTGGTCCTCACCAACCCTGAGGCCCCATCAGGACCTTTGGCTCTGAAGGGCTCACTGTCCAGGATTCAGTCACCCGGGCTGCTTGTCCCCCCCAGCCTCCCAGGGCTCTTTCCCTCTCCCCCGATCCCTACCTCTGTGGCAGGAAAACTGCATAATGTGGGTGCTCAAACAGGACCTCCTGAATTTGTAGTCAAATGAAAATCAAGGGGAATGTGGCTCCCTTTTCTTTTCACTAGAAAGAGTGAAACAGCCTAATCCCTTTAAAGGATTTGCTCATTAGCCTGGTCCTCATGGAGACAATTCCCACCAGCTCCCCTATAAACCCCTATAACCCCCTCCCAGGCCACCCCTAAGCCCTGATATGCCCCACAGCCCATCAACATAGGATGCAATGACCCGGCCCCTTAGCAAGTGAATCTTGCAGCCTCCTGCAGTGTTTTCTCCCAACCCCTTTTTCATGCCCATTAAAACATCCAGAATATTCCTTTTCCATTGGGGCAACAGTGCCTGAAGGCTTGAAGCCCACCAGCTCTGGAATCAATCTGCTGGGCTTTGAGTCCCGGCCCAGTCATTTACTGGCTGTGTGACCTTGGGCAAGTGCCTCAACCTCTCTGAGTCTCACCTGCAAAATAGGAACAAGAAACAGTAGTTACCCCATAGGGTTGGGATGAGGATAAAATCAGGTTGGGCATGGCAAAGCTCATCCCCGTGCCTAGAACAGAGAAAGCAGGTGTAAATGTTGACTTGCTGTCACCGTTAATATTGGTTTTCTGGCCCCAGCTGGTAGGACAATTGATTCCCACCTGCCTTCCCATCTTGGGCCAGTAGATGACGACTGGTTACAAAGTTTCCCCCACCTGCCCCGACCTTCTAATCTGCAGGCTCTCATCAAACAGCAGTTTGGGTGTGGTCTGTCTTGCCTTGGTTGAGAAGTTAGTCTGGTCCTTGTTTTCCTGCCCCAGAAGGAACTGCGTCCCTGCAGCCCCATGGAGGCTCTGAGTCAGCTTCTCCCCATCCCCAGCTCATTACAGGTCAGATCAAGGTCAGGGGCTGCTGTGCAGGGCAGCCCCAGTTCTGGAAGGCCCTGGCCCAGAAGCCAAAGCTGACAGGCACTGAGTCTCACCCGGGCATGAGACCAAGAAATGACACCAGTTCTAACCCGGGCTTTCTCCTTGGCCGGCAGCCAGGGTCCTTGGCCTGAGTCATGGCAACAGAAGCCAATCGAGCAGCCACAGTTACCCCCAGGTCTGGAGCTGGAGGGCTCCCTCCGTGGCAGGGCCTCAGCCACCCCCAGCCTGGCCAGACAGATCAACCCCAGAAAGTCCCGCCCCAGGAGAAGCCCAGGAGGAGGAGCCGCCGTCTCAAGGAGCTGGGGGTGAGTGTCCATCTCCTGGGGCCCTGGGGTGGAAGGAGGGGAAGGGAGCAGAGGGGGCTCATGGGAGGAGGGGTGTGGGGAGCCCTGAGGATGGAGGGGGATGAGAAAGCCTCCAGCTGCCCTGCTTAAAACGCTTTCCAGGGAGTCCTCCTTGTGGTGCAGTGGAAACGAACCCAACTAGTTTCCATGAGGATGCGGGTTCCACCCCTGGCCTCGCTCAGTGGGTCGGGGACCCAGCATTGCCATGAGCTGTGTTGTATGTTGCAGACGCAGCTCAGATCTGGCGTGGCTGTGGCTGTGGCTGCAGTGTAGGCCAGCAGCTGTAGCTCTCATTTGACCTCCAGCCCGGGAACTTCCACGTGCCCTATGTGCAGCCCTAAAAATTAAAAAAAAAAAAAAAAAAATGGCTTCAACAAAATTTAAGAAGCCACTGAGGGCTGGGAGAAGCTGTCTACACCGACACCAACACTGGCTCAGTGTGGGCTCACGGGGAGTCCTCAGCAGAAGTTTCCTCCCCTTCCCTTCTTTTCCCCACCCCCCCCCACCAGCCTCTGCCACTACCCGCGGAGGCACTGGCATGGCCACGGGTGGTTATGTGATTGCCACCTGCCTTCCGAGGAGTGGTCATTCCTTGCAGACCTATCAGGAACCTTAGAAGGTGGAACGTGGGCTGCTGTTCAGCCAGCTGGTCCAGAATCCCAACGACCTCCTTTAGGGCCAGTCACCTGCCCCTCTCCTGCCCAGGCCTGCCACGTTGTCGTCGCTCTGCTGTACGTGTTCCTTGGGGGTTACCTGACCGCCATCGTCCAGAGCCTTCACCTGGTGGTGCTGAAGTCTTGGTACCCGTTCTGGGGGGCTGCTTCTGTGAGTAGAGGCCAAAACATTGGCCCAGTGGGGGTAGGGAGAGCTGGCGACCCTAGGAACCGGATGCAGGCTGGGGCAGAAGGAGCCAGTAGGAGGACAGCAGCCTCAGCGCCTTTCTCAGTCCTCCCAGCTCTGCCTCTGCTCTCTTGGTCACACTGGAAGTAGTGCCGTCTCCTAATTCACACGGGGGCCCAGCAGAGAGGAGGGTGAACATGAGCTGGGGAGCCACCTGCAGCTTCTTCAGGCTTCTGGGCAGCCAGGCACCTCCGGATCCAGCCACCCATCCCTGGCGCCCAAAGTCTCTGTCAGGGTCCAGCTGCAGGGCACAAGGATGTAAGGCCCAGCTCCGGTCCTCCCAAGGCCATCAGCCAGGGCAGGCGATGAGAGAAGGGCAGGGAGCCCCTTCCTGGAGGCCCTCCAGGGTATCCTCCCCACCCCCCACCCCCCCGTCCTGGCGGGGTCCCACTCACACACCAAATCCCAGCTCCTCAGCACCCCTCAGGCAGGTGTCTCAACTCTTCCTGCTGTCACTTCAGTCCTCTTTCCCCTCTGCACCTCGCCCCCCAGAGCTTTCAGTGCATAGGGAAGGGAACCATCTCTGCATCGCCTCAACTGGTGCATAGCAGGCGCTCAGTGCACATGTGACAGAATAATTGCAGAAAAACACCAGAGACCCCAGAACCAAGAGTGAATATCCTCCAAACGATAGGATCCAGGAAAGGAGCATGGGTCGGTGCAAAGGGGGCAGTGCAGCTGATCCCCACGGGAGGGTCTGGGCTGGTAAAAGGGGGAAGCAAGGGGACCAGGAGGGCATTCTTGAGCCCAGGAGGGAAGGCCCGTGCACACAGGGAAGACCAGCCTGGCTGGAGCGTGATCTGTGGGCAGGGTGAGCTCCCTTTGTTGGAGGAATGGTGTTCTCTGCCCCACCAGCCACCAGAGACTGATTTTCTAAGAGAATAGCAGGAAGAGAATGTGTGAGTTTCAAGGAACCCCAGCTTCTCTCTTATGACTGTTTCAAATCTGGTCCACAGTTTCTCATTTCAGGGATCTTGGCGATAACAATGGAGACATTTCAGAAAAATTACCTGGTAAGTCACAGCGTTGAGAGTGTTCCCTTCCATCCCAAGCCTGGGGTGACTTTTCAACGGGCATCGTTTGGAGGGGGGGACTCAAGAGGCATCTCTCCAGGATTTGCTAGACCTGGGCACCAGCCTCTGGGACAGCAGAGGGCGTCTGGGCTGAATGGTCCCCCTTCCTGGAGGTCTGACCTCACACCCTGACTCCCGCCTTTCTCTCCACCTGCTGCCCTCTCCCCACCCCGGTTCTGGCCTAGAGGCAGGCGTCATCCAGCATGTTGATGGTAGCCTTGGAGATTGTTCTGCCAGCCCTACCTTGGCCCCCCTGGGCCCCGCCATCGTCCTCCCTACCCCACCCCACCCAAGGCTTGCCTCCAACATCAGCAAGTCTACCTGCCTGCAGGCTGGACCGCAGCTGGGTTTCCATATACGTCTCACCTCTAAGCGCCAGCTGGACACAAGTGGTCCCCCCTGTGCTCTGTGCTGTCTTGTGCCCAGGCACCTTGCCTCTCCCCACTGCACATGTTCTCCTGGCTTTGACTTCCTCCTGATCATTCTTCAAGGCGCACTTTACATGCTTCCTCCTCCAGGCAGTCTTCCCTGACCCGCCCTGGCTGGCTCCTGTGTCCCCACAGCTCCTAGGACTTCTCTGTCTCCTTTCTCTCTCAGGCGCTAAGCTTGGGCAGCAACTGCCTGAGCATCTTTCTAGCCCGAGGCAGCCCAGGGAGGCACAGAGTGGGCACCCACATGAGCCCGAGTGGATGGAGGTGGATGGGGGCGGGAAGGACCATCCCATCCACCCTGTGTCATGGCCTCAGCACCCCCTCCACCCCCAAGCCCTGGCTGGGTCCACATTCATGCCTCCCATTGCTGATGAACGGGGATGGCCTGTCTCTTCTGTGAATTCACAGGATCTGATGGAAAAAAGGGAAGACTCGCCATCCAGCTTCTCCACTTCCCACCACCTCCCTCTCCCCGAGGGGCAGGGCAGCCCAGGCATGTCCCTTGCTCCTCCCTGGCTTATGCTCTGGCTCTCCCCACCGCCCTCTGTCCTCAGGAGCAGTCTTCGCTGGGGCTGAGGGCGTGGAGTATGGGGCAGGGTGTGGTGCATCCGAGCTCGTTCAGCCAGGACGTGTGCAAAACTCATCTCGGTCAAGCGCCAAGGTCGGCTCACATTCGTGCCTCCCAGACCGGGCTGGACTGGCTGCCCCCTGCCTTCTTGGGGTGAAGCCATCAAAAGCATGTTGTGCCACTTACCCAGCAGAGGCAGGGACGCTTGGCAGAAACCTGGCCATTCCTCCTGGGCTGGGCCCCTTCCAGACCCATAAGCCTACCCCTTCCTACACCTGAGCGCAGGGAGCCTCTCGTTGCAGAGAAATCCACTCTAGCATGAGGGGTTGGGGTGCCTTATGTTTATACCCTTTCCCCGTTATAGGGGTTTGCACTTGGCAAGAATCCCATGGAATAAGGCGAGACCCAAGACAATGACGAATGAGGCATTTCCGGGGCCATGGTGGGTGGGGAAGGGGGTGACCTGAGTGAGTGAAGATAGGGCATCTTCGGGGCTCATCCCACCTGGGTCAGGGGGGCCATTTGGGTGTCGAGACTCTGATCAGTTAGCATATCTGCTGCCAGGATGACTGGGAACAGCTTGGAGAGAAAGACGGCAGGGCAGGGGGTGGGGGCATCTTCCTTATTGCAAAGCCTGTGGATCCAGAGGTGGTCCTTGCATTCTCTGGGTCCCATCCCATAGAAAGTGAGGGCCAGTTGGGGGCTCCTCGTGGTCAGCCAGCTCAGAAAGCTGTGTGTGGGTGAACCTCTGGCCCAGAGACAGGCAGCATTTTCCTGAGGTCACAAAGTGAGCTACTGGCTGGCCTGCGTGGAGGACCGAGGACTCATCTCTGACCTTTGGACTCCGGTTGTCACTTTTTTTTTTTGCTTATAGGCGGCGTGCCTGACAGCAAATGCCATCAGCTTCTTCTGTGTGCTCTGTGGCCTCTTTGTCATCGCCAAGGATCTCTTTCTGGAGAGCCCATTTGACTTCCCTGTCTGGAAACCATACCCCAACGACACAGTGAGTGCCCAGGCCCCAGGGGTCCTCTGACTCCTGAGAGGGCGCTGCCTTGACCTTGGCCAAGAGGAAGCTTCCAGCTCTCAGAAACTCTCTTCTGGAGCCCAGCACAGGCGGTGGGGCCCTTGGTGGATCTGTTCCCAGCCCATCCCCCCAACCAGATGCAGGTACAGGGGGGATCCCAGCCTTCTCGCTGGTGAGCATCAGGGAGCCAGACAGGGCTTTAATAGTTGATGAAACTGAGCTCAGGATGGGGGTGCCTGACCGCAGTTGAACAGCGAGTTGGCAGCAAATTCAGGACCATGATCTAGGGTTGCTGTTTCCCTGTTCAAGACTTTTGAAACACCATAGCCCCAGGGACCCCATGATCATGAGTCTCACAACAGCCTTGCAGAGTTGGCTGAGTCCACTTGGTTACCCTCAGTTTACGGGAGTGAACCTTGACGTCCAGAGAGGCTAATGTAGTGGACCAAGGCCGCACGGCAAGGCAGGGGGTCAGTGAGGACACAGCAGGGTCTACAACTTCAAGCCTGCTGCTCTTTTCACTGCCACTGTCTGGGAAGCAGAAGATGGACCAGCCGTTCCACATGGGTGATGTCAGGGCCAGGTTCCAGGGGTTCTGCCCATGGTGGTTCCCTATTCCTTATCACCCTCCACATGCACACGCAGGTGTGAGCACACACGCGTGCACGCACACACACACACGTATACACACACACTGCCCACTGAATGCCTGTGGTCCCGGGAGGCATCCCAGCTGCATGGTAGCCTCAGCCCCTCATCCACTCCCCAGCAATGAGAGATGCTTCCATCTTCAAGCCTCAGTATCTAAAGGGGGTGGGTGAGGAGTTCCCATCATGGCGCAGCAGAATGAATCCAACTAGTATCCATGAGGATGAGGGTTCGATCCCTGGCCTTGCTCAGTAGGTTGGGGATCCGGCATTGCCATGAGCTGTGGTGTAGGTTGCAGACTTGGCTTGGATCTGGCGTTGCTGTGGCTCTGGCATAAGCCAGCAGCAGTAGCTCCAATTAGACCCTTAGCCTGGGAACCTCCATATGCTGCGGGTGCAGCCCTAAAAAAGTGAAAAATAAAAATAAAAATAAAGGGGGTGGGTGAGTCCTACCACCTGCCATTCTACCAGGGAACCACATAATTCTCCAGTCCTCAAACACTACGCACCAAGGACCCATGGGTGCCAAGTGCTGGGCGTGGACCAGTGACTGAGACAGACCCCATCCCAGCCCCCAGGAGCCCCACCCTGCCTCCCCGGGCACATCTGGAAGAGTGGATGTCCCACTGTCCTTGCTGGAGGGTCTGACGCCTGCCCATGCCCATGGGATGGACGCAGATGCCAGGGAGGCTTCACCTGCCTCTCCTCCCCTCTCTCCCTCCCAGGTCCACATCCAGAGGCTGGTGCTGGCCCTGCTCTGCATCACCTGCCTGGAGGTCTTCCTGCCGGGGCTCATGGCCATCCTGGCCTATAGGGATACCCGCCTGGCTGCAGAGGTGAGGGCCTTCGGGAGATGGGAAGCAAGGCTACAGAGGGCTGGGGAAGGGGAGCATCAGGCAGAGGGAGTGTAGCCAGGCATTTACTAAGTGGGACCACAAACAGAGGCCACCCACAGTCTGGTAGAGGAGAGAAGCATGGGAGGAGGGACAGTGCCAATTCGAAGTGAAAAATGTGGGGCCATTGAAGAGGACAAGGCCATGGACACTCCAAACAATGGGTTGCTATGTTCTGCCCACCCCCTGTGATCTCTTGGGGGAGATCCATGGAAGTTGGCAGGATCCAGACCCAGACCACAGGTATGACAGGACAGTGGGGAGTTCCCATTGTGTCTCAGCAGTAATGAACCCAGCTAGTATCCATGAGGATGAGGGTTCAATCCCTAGCTAGGCTCGTCTGGATCTGGCACTGCTGTGGCTGTGATTTGATTCGACCCCTAGTCTGGGAACCTCCATATGCCAAGGGTGTGTTCCCCCCAAAAAAGCCCAAAAAAACACCCCCCCCAAAAAAAGATGGGAGAAGGACCAGCAGGTGCAATGGCTGAGAAACAGGCCAGGAAAGGCTGTCAGTTGCAGCATGTGGTGAGGTGTGGCTGTGATGAGAGCCAGTGGGGCCGGGATCACAGGGACTGAGCACCTCAGGGGTACCAGGCAGGTACTTTAGAGAAGCATGACTTCTCATCTTCCCAACCACCCTCCGAGGTAGGTACTGACTCCCCCATTCCATAAATAATTAAACCGAGACCTAGAGAGGTCACATCAGTTTCAAAGATCAAACAGCCATAAGGACATCCAGGGCTCAGCCCGAGGTGTGTCTCGCCCACACTTTTGTGAACTTAGGGGATGGCAGAACAGCAGGCTGTGGCCAGATAGGTTTGGAAATCAAAGACAAGTCTCTCTCCAATCACAAAGGGATTTCCCAGGCTCATTTTTTTTTTAAAGGAAAAAAAATTCATACTATAATCTTAACTTTAGGACACTATTTTAAGACATGTTCTAAATTCCCTATAATTTGGCAGCTTTAGCACTGCAATTGTTTTCATAGGACATCCAGCCACTGAATTTTCACATAACGCTGATATGACTTTAGGCTTGAGTTTTATCTAACACCAAGCAAATAAGTTGTCCTAGTCACTGCCTGTCTGGCAAGAAGTCTTACTAAGTTGTCAGAGAGCTGGAAGGGCCCTTGAGTCGCTGACACCCACTCCGCTTTTTAAAAATAATAGCACAATGAATTCTATTATATTTATAGTTGCACAACCATCATCACAACCTAATTTTAGAACATTTCCATCCCAAACCCCCAGTCCACGCCACTTTTAAGGACAGGGAACCTTAAAATTGTTCATCCTGGCGACAGGAATTTACCAAGTGCAGGGCACTGTGCTGAGTGCTGCAGGCGGCTGTATCAGTCTCCCATTGCTGCTGTAACAAAGGAGCATAACATCAAATGACACAAATGCATTATCTGACATTTCCGAGGTCAGCGTTTGCAGCAGGTCTCACTGGGCTAAAATCAAACTGTGTGGGCCAGGCTGCCTTCCTTTCTGGAGGGTCTGGTGGAGAGTCTGTCTCCTCGCCTTTCCCAGCTTCTAGAGGTCACCCACGTTCCCTTCCTCCCTCGTCAAAGCCAGCAGCCCAGCATCCTCTGATATCTCCCTCCTGTCTCCCTCTTATTCTGTGGAGGACCCCTGGGACAATGTTGTCCCACCCAGAGAATCCAAAACACTCTCCCCTTCCCAACCTTCACCTGATTGGCAACCTTCATTCCCTTTTGCTGTGTAATCTAACATGGTCACAGGTTCAAGGGTGAGGACACAGACACCTCCTTGAACCTCACGACCACCCAGAGAGGCAGGTTCAGCTTTCCCATTTCTAAGAGGAAGAATGAGGCTCAGAAGGGTTAAGTGACTCCCCATGGCGACAGAACAGTAAGTGGATGAAAGCCCAAGGCCTCTGAGCCCCCTGCATCTGGGAACTGTGGCCAAGGACAAGCCCTGCAGCTTCCTGTCACACTCAAGGACAAAGACTCTGCAGGATTAGACCTGCCCCTAGAATGCATTCTAGCCTCAAGGGACCTTGATGTATCAGCTGGCCCAGCCCTGGGGGAAGGGGACGGGGTGAGTGGTGTGGGGGGTTCAGTAGCATATGGGTCGGGGGCCTGGCATGAGGGCCAGGTCCACTGCCTCCCTGCCCCTTCCCCAGCCTCTCCCTGGATCAGGGAGGGGGAGGGAGTCACACACTGGCCTCCTGGAAGTCCCTCCATCTCTCGAGCCTCAGTTCCCCCACCTTCATGGGGACTCAACACTCCAACAAGTGAGCCGCTGGGAAGGGCTTTGTCAACCACCACTCTCTCCGTGTATGTGAGCAGCAGGGATGGTGGCTCTTCTTTTGCAGAAGGATGACCTGTCCCTTGGCCCTGACATGCTATTGGAGCTCAGGGCGTCTCCGATGACACCTCCACCATCCTATGACGATGTGACTAAAGGCAACGGGTGGCAGGAGCAGAAGCAGATGTGAAGAGGCACTGGCTCCACGCACCATCAGAATTCACCCACTGGTCCCTTGACCCGGACAGATTAAGGACCAATTCCAAGGGGCGGTTACCAGAAGGGGGCAAACAGTACCATGGCTAAAAACGTCTGCCCATGCTGGTGGCCAGGGAGGGGAAGTCCCCATTCTGTCTGGCATGGGAGGGACCTCCAGGTCCCCACACCCCATTACATCCCAGCTAGACCAGAACACAACTGGGTCCTGCCCACCCACCCAGGCAGCCACGGGAACAGACCCCTGGGTCCGCAGCCCCCTCCCCGGCCCTCCTTGTCTGCTTCCCCCAGTCCCTGGTGGGCACATAGACATCCTGTCCACGTGGGGCTGTGCCTGAAGACAGAGAAGGGTCCTCAGAGCCCAGATGGGCACCATTTTCCCTAGACTCAACCTACCAAGGGGTCTCTACAAACACTTGTGTTTGAATCCCTGGATTCGGGGTGGAGACAGCAGAGGCGATCAGACAGAAACTATGACCAGTTCTTCCTCCCAACCCATCAGCATGTCTCCCCACCCCCACCCCGGGGCCTCAGTGTCTCCATCTGTACAGGGAAGGGGCGGGTGGAAGATGTGACCAGGACCTACCTGCTGGGAAGTTCTGAGATCAGAGTCAGGTTCACTCAAGGTTATCAATGAAGCATCAGCGTCAGAATTCCACACCTCCTTGTGCTGAGCGAGTAGTGGGGAGAGAGACCTACCTTCCTCATTTCCCAAATGTTCAGTCATCCAAGGGCAGACCTTACAAATTTGGTCTATTTGTGGACTGTGCTGTATTCCCTTTATGTTCCCTTAAATTGCCTTTTTTTCTCATGCACTATTATGTGAGGGGTAATTTGCATCAGCAACAAACAGGAAGTCAGTACCTATCCATACAAAGAAGCCAACCACAAAAATCATGTAAACACGGTAAAAATAAAACAAAAGCAACTTGTCGCCTCACCTCCGTGAAATCACCTGCTCCTCTTTGCCTCTTGCTCACTCTGCGCCAGCCGCCCTGGCTACTTGGAGGTTCTGCAGACACCCTGGGCACACCCCTGTCTCTGAGCCGTCCCCTTGCCTTTCCTCTGCCTGAACTCTCCGCCTTTGGGAATGTGCAGTGCTCCCTCTGAATCTTTACCGGGCTACTGACTCCAGGCCAAAACTGATGTCATTTCATCCTTCCATCAGTCTGGGATATAGGCTCTATCACCATTCCCATCTCATGCAGGCTCAGAGAAGTTAAGCAAGCTGCCCAAAGGCACACAACTAGTAACTGGCTAAGTGAAGATTGACAGATAATCCGGCTCCAAACAGAAGTGCTGCCTCCTTTCTCCACCCCTACCTCTGTCCCTCTGCCCCTGTCCTCAAGGTGATGGAGGCAGCTTCGCATTCATTCATTCATTCCCTCCTTCCACAGGTAAAGACTGCGTCCCACCTGCTACATCCAGGGGTGGGCACCACAAGCAAACCCTACACGGTCCCCAGCCTCTCTGAGGTTAGACTCTGGTGGGCGAGGCAAACAGTAATCGTAATCAGACAATCACACCAATAAATGTATAACTGGGGAGTTCCTGTCATGGCTCAGCAGAAATGAGTCTGACTGGTATCCATGAGGACGCAGGTTCGATTCCTGGCCTCATTCAGTGGGTTAAGCATCCGACATTGCCATGAGCTGTGGCATTGGTCATAGATGCAGCTCGGATCCTGTGTGGCTATGGTGTAGGCCAGTGGCTACAGCTCCAATTCGATCCCTAGCCTGGGAACCTCCGTATGCCGTGGGTGCAGCCCTGAAAAGACAGATACATACATACATAAATAACTACTAGAAGGGCAACTGACAGGTGTTATGAAGAACAGTATGGGGACGTGATCTGGAGTATGGGGGTGCAGAGAAGAGGCTGTGGGCCAGTTAGGGCTGTCCTCTGGAGGTTGTCTTCACAGAGGCCAGAAGGCTGCCCAGCGCTGACTAGGGGAAGGGCACGCCGAGGCCCAATGTCCGAGCTGGCCAGGCCCTGCCATTTCTTCCACGCAGACTGAGCTCTCCCAGGCCTCAACCTTCAGCCCATGCTCTCACCTCTCACCACCCCAATGGCCAGCATCACTTCCTCCGCCTTTCTGCTTCCAGCCCAGAATCCTGCTGCCCTGCCTTCATTCAGAAGCCCATTGCCTGCAAAGTGCCTCAAAATGCCATAAATTACCCAAAAGTTCGGTATTAAAATCTGGACCACTGGAAGGCCAGCACCTTCTGCTCCCATCAAGGCTGAGCCCAGAGCATCAGTCAGGAGGTGATGGACGTTCCCCAGCTGTTTAGATCCTGGCTTTTCTCTCCTCCAACCCCTGGAGCAGGGTAGAGGGTGAGGGGACAGAGCATGAATAGTTGACCCTGATGAGTTAAAGGTGACATCAGGGGTCTACCTTGGGTTGGTATGAGGGGCCTGAAGCTCAGGACAAGACTGGGAGAGAAGTGGCACCAGGGTGGGGGGAGGGGCGGCTCTGCATTCTGACTTGGATCAGAATTGCCTGTGGTGCCTTTAGAAGCTATAGATTCGCCCCAAGCTCTGCCTCTTGCAACTGTCATTTCATTCATCTAGAGCAGTGGTTCTGGTTGGCAATGTCTGGAGATATTTTTGGTTGTCGCAGCTTGGAGGAGGCAGGGTGCTATAGGCATCTAGTGGGTAGAGGCCGGGGTGCCCCTAAACATCCTGCAGTGCCCAGGACGGCCCCTCCCCTTCCAATGACAGGGTTATCTGGCCCCAAGTGCAGATATTGCCGAGGTTGGGAAACCGCGAGGCTGGGGCCTGGGCTTCCATAGTAAGCAAAGGCCACAGGGAGCCGTTGATCTGTGGCCTCTGAGTCTATGGTGTGGGACATCCAGAGACTTCCCCCCTTGGATGGGAGCCAGCTTTGCTGCTCTGCCTGATCACTCGCAGGTTCCCCCGTGCCTGAGACTCAAGACACAGGTCATTGAGACCTTCCTGCTTGATGCTGTTAATGGGCAGGGAAAGACCCCTCCCTGCACACAGCCAGTCCTCTGCCCTCTGCTGGCCAGCAGTTCTTGCCCTCAGAGAGGTTAAGTAACTTGCCTGAGGGTGGCACAGCTTTTGAGTGGCAGAGGTGGGTCAGGGCTGCATGTGGCCCTGATGAGGAGGAGGGATCCCGGACATGTGCAGAGCCTCGGTGCCCCGTGGTTTCAGTCCCAACAAAGCTGGGGCCAGTCCGCCTAAACAGGTGAGGGGCCGGCGTGGCTAAAAGAGGCAGAACACTGAGGGACAGAGTGAAGAGGGCTGAGAAAAATACAGTGACCCAGCGGAGGTGAGCTAAGTGCCCAGAGGAAGAAGGTATACCCGTGGGGAGCCAAAGAAGCTGTGGGGTGAAAATGATTCCACGACAAGGGGGATCGTTTTCATAAGCCCCCAAAACACATATGAGTATCGGGGTGTGTGCTGAGTGGGTGTCGGGGTGAGCATCTGAGGGAGCAGGGTCAGGGCCTGGGTGAGCTGTGTGAATCCCCCTTTTATTCAGAGAGATGCTGGCATGCACCAGCTCAGGGTAACATCCCCCTTCGTCTGAGAATGATGTCACTTGAAAGCCCCCGGGCTGACCCATGCGACACTCCTCTGTGGAATTTGAAGGGCATTGTGGGCAAGTAAAACATTCTATGTCCTTGGGAATTCCCGTTGTAGATCAGGGGGTTAAGAACCCAACCAGTACCCATGAGGATACAGGTTCAATCCCTGGCCTCGCTCAGTGGGCAACAGCCCCAAGCTGTGGCCTAGGTCACAGATGCGGCTTGGATCCCGCATTGCTGTGGCTGTGGCGTAGGATGGCAGCTGCAGCTCTGATTCGACCCCTGGCCTGGGAACCTCCATGTGCCAAGGGCACGGCCCTAAAATAAAGGGGAAAAAATATTCTATGTCCTTACTTTTCTTAAAGGAGTCAAATCTGACTCTGAAAGGGGGAAAGTTTTTTTGGTTTAGGGATTTTTTTAGCCACACCTGTGGCATTTGGAAGTTCCTGGGCCAGGGGTCAAACCCGAGCCACAGTTGTGACCTGCCCCATAGCTTCAACACCAGATCCTTAACCTGCTGCACCACAGAGGAACTTCCAAAATTTGGACAGTTTTGATCAGTCATTACTGGGGTTCTGTGGGGTGCCACTGGGTTATATAGAAACTCCAATGCTTCGTCCTTGGAATGGTAGGGGGGAGGGGCAAGACCACATCCATGGAAGCCTCAGTTGCTCCTTTGGCTACATGATGCTGCCACCCACCCCTTATTGTGGGGTGGGCTTGCCCCTTGAGCCCCCGCCCCCCACTGCCCTAGAGGCTGGGGGACCTGTGTGGCCATCTGGCATCACCCCTCTGACCTCCAGGCCTCCCACCTCCCCAGGAAGGGTGACACCCCATTTCCTGGTGAAGCACCCACTCCCTTCCTCCTCTCCCTCAGACCCCTTCAGATGACTCCACCATAGTTTTTGTTTCTGTTTTTTTGCTTTTTAGGGCTGCACCTGCAGCATTATGGAAGTTCTCAGGCTAGGAGTTGAATTGGAGCTGCAGCTGAGGCCTATGCCATACCCATAGCAACACGGGATCTGAGCCACATCAGCCTATACCACAGCTCATGGCAACACCAGATCCTTAACCCACCGAGGGGAGGCCAGGAATCAAACCCACGTCCTCATGGATACTAGTCAGGTTCATTACTGCTGAGCCCCGACAGCGGCTAATGGAACTCCTCCATTATAGTGTTTGGATGGGCCAAAACTTCCCCAAAAAATCTGCATGGAAGCACATGTAGGGTAGCCCTTGAAACTCAAAGATGCTATGACCATCCTCTGTTCCCTCTTCTCACTGTCAGATAAGAACCTAGACCCCGGACAGATCTCAGAAGAATTTCTCTGCCTTTTCCAGGAAGAAGGGATGAGCTTGCCATCAGGAGTATAAGGAGGAAAAGGCACAGTCAATTTTTCCAGCAGGTAATTCTGCCCTTCCTCCCATCCCCCCCACCAGCTATTGCAAGAAGTCCCGCTGCCCTTCTTCTCCCTGGTTTGCCATGGAGCCTTTCTGGTACCTGCTCCTGGCCTCCAGTGAGCTCAGAGAGCTTGAACAGCAAGGGTGCAGTGGAGCACATAACACGTGTCATTTTAGGGCCATACAGTGCCCTGAGTTTAGCATCACAGGTGTTCCAGGGTTTCAGAGGAGAAACAAGGCTGTGAGTGGGAGGGAGCAGGGCCAGGACCCTGTGCAGTAGGCGTGGGCAGGGCAACCCCATCTGGTCCCAGCCCTGGGCTCCTCCTTCTGCCACCCTCCATGGTCAGACCTGATCCTGCTCTGTGTCCATGTGGCTGCCTCCACTCACTTTCTACCCCAGGCTCTGACTTCCACCCCAAATCCCTGAGAGACTGCTTTGGAAAAGTTCCCAAATTCAGATGAGGCGCCTGGGAGAGCCTAAATCAATGGGTCCCAACGAGAAACAGATGGCACACTCAACATGGGTAATGGGAGAAGGGTTTAATGAAAGGACTGTTACAAAGACAAAGGCAGGGTTTGGGAAAGGTGACAAAGAATGGTGTAATACCCCTGGCTATTAATGCTAGGGAGCTGTTGCCCTTGGGAGAGGGTGCAGCCAATTCTTGATGACCTGGGAAGGAGGGGAGGAATAAATACCCTGTCCTCACTCTTCCCGTTGCTTGAGATTTCCTTCCAGCATCTCTCATTGGCTGAAATCAATAGGAAACTGGCCAACAGAGAGCCTGCCATTGTAGTTCATTTGCATCATCCACCTTCTGGGCATAGAGCAGGATGGAGACGTGATCCTGGCAGGGCACACATGGAGACCGAATATGGTACTTCGATGTCAGTACGCTGGCTGTGAGAAATCACTTGCAGCTTCTTCCCTTTGCCTTTATGAAGACCAGCCTTCACATTCCAGCTCCATTTGGTTCTCTCCTTTCATCAGCTGCCTGAACAGCTCTCACATCCCCCCATGCCTTATACCCTAGCTCCAACTCAAAGAATCTCAATGTCCGAGCTAGCAAGGACTTCAGACATCAGACAGTCTTACCTCTTCTTTCGGCAGCAGAGGGAAATGAGATCTGAGAGTAGACGCTGACTAGAAGGAAGAACTGAGACTAGCCCTCAGGCTGTGCACATGCCACAGCAGACATCTGCAGGTACATGGTGAATGAAAAATACTGCAGCCATGTCAGTGTCTGGGGAGGCAGGAAAATGTAGGCAAGGGTAGCATTTTAGCAGCAGAATTTTTTTAAAGCCAAGTCTTTTGTCGATAAGACAGATAAAGGACAAAACAGATAAAGCTGGTACTTTATTACTATAAATGTATTTTACAAGTTCAATTTTATGGCACTTATCTATTACAAAGTAAGTCAGTGAAAGCAATGAGAAAATTTCAATGAGCACCAAATTTGAAATCAAAGAATGTGAGTAATCACTGCATCCCCACAATTTCTGAATTTGATTTGATTGCACAATGTCCAAAAAAAAAAAGGCATGAAGCAAATAGACAAGTAATTGCAGGTGATAATTTTTTTCTTAAACCGGCTAGCCTGACAAACTTAAGGTGCTGTTCAAGGTAATGGAGTGTGCAGGAGCAATTTTAAGTCAAAGTCAGCACAGAAGCAGGATGAACTAGCAGCCAAAGTGAACACATTAGTGGATTCTAACTGTCAAAATCAGGATACAATGTACCCTTGAATATGCCCAGCTGCATGATAGTTTTTTTAAATAGTTACAATCTATGTTTTTAAAATGTAGTTCTAATGAAAGTTTGTCAGAACCTCTGGTGCATCTCACCAGAACATTAGTACTCTGGGATTTTTTTTTTTTTAAGTCAGAAGGGAAAAGTCAGAGTTGTTTTTGCTCTGCTATTAACTGCTGTGTGACCTTTTTCTGAGGGGCGACATTTTCTCCTCTCTGGCTACAATATCCTCATCTGTGAAATTAATAGAATGAATGAAAATGACAAAGCAGTACCTCAAAATCTATGGGATGCAGTTAAAGCAGTTCTTAGAGGGAAGTGTATAGCCTTAGATGCTTATATTAGAATAGAAGAGAACCCTCAAATGTATAAAAGAGGTAACTCTCCAACTTCACTTTAATTACCAGAATAGTTACAGCATCACAGTCATAACTTCTGACAGTACTAATCATTCTATCCCATCACTCTTATCTTACAGATAGGGAAACTAAGATCCTGGGAAGGGAGTAATTGGCCCAATATCACACAAATGTTAGTGGTGGAGCCAGGACTTAGACTTTAGATCCATTATTAGTTTTCCAATAAGCTCTTGGGGATCAGACACTGGGGCTTATTTCCCTGTGTTGTTTCCTGAGATGGCACAGGAAGGAAATCCCAACAATTATTTCTCCTTTTTTTTTGTCTTTTTGCCTTTTCTAGGGCCACTTCCATGGCATATGGAGATTCCCAGGCTAGGAGTCTAATTGGAGCCGTAGCTACTGGCCTACACCAGAGCCACAGCAACATGGGATCAGAGCCACGTCTGCAACCTACACCACAGCTCACAGAAACACCAGATCCTTAACCCACTGAGCAAGGCCAGGGATTGAACCCACAACCTCATGGTTCCTAGTTGGATTTGTTAACCACTGAGCCGTAGTGGGAACTCTCTTTCTTTGTGAACCTTTGTCAGCATCCTTTTGCTGGTGCCTCCACCCCCAAACACTCCATCTTTGTCCATTTCCCTACAATGGACACATCTGCTCACAAGGTGGTTTCTTCTGCCCTGAGATCCTCCTAGGATGCTCCTTCCTATTTATTAATCACCTTTTGGGCTAATCCTACTCTAAGAAGATGTCTTGTGGTTGGCCAGTCTCTCTTTTTAAACTGAACCTAGTCAGTTTCTGTTACTTATGTGTTAAGCCTACTAAACTGGAATGCTATTGGGTTTTCTTCCCCAGCATTGTGTCCCTGGCACTTGATAAAGATATTGGAATTAAAGTGACATTTGTTGACTTTGTCTTCCTCTTGACTTGAGTCTGAGGAGGACCCTGAAAGAAGGAACAGCCATTTGCCTGGGGTTTAGCTTGGACTGCTCTCCCCAATTTGGATGGGCAGAGGGGAGACAGCAGGAACTGATTCAGCACCCACAATGGGCCAGGCACGAGAATGTCAGTCCCTTTATACAGATGAGAAAGCAGAGCAAACGGAAAGGTGAAATTGAAGGTCATCAGGGAACATATTTATTGGAATCCCAGTGCAGCTCTTACACAAAACCATCACTAGTTAACACAAGTGAGACCCCAAGTCTTGCCGAAAACTTGTTTCTTAGTCATTTTGGGCTGCTATAACAAAAATACTATAGACTCACTGGCTTAAATTACAAACATGTATTTCACATAGTTCTGGAGGGTAGGAAGGTCAAGGTCAAGGCACTAGCAAATTCACTGTCTGATAAGCTCCCTCCTCCTGGTCTTTGACTGTCTTTTCACTATGCCCTCGTATGGTAAAGGAGCAAGGGAGCTCTTGGAATTTCTTTGATAAGGACACTATTTCCATTCATGATGACTTTGTGATCTAGGTGCCTCCCCAAAGTCCTACCTCTTAATACCATCACATGGGGGGTTAGGATTCAACATATGAATTGGGGAGGGAGTGACACAAACACATGGTTCATGGCCCTTGGATTCCATGGAAATATTGACAGGGTCCAGGCAGGACCTCAGAAATATTAGACATAGAATTCACACACACTTGGAAAACGTATACATTTTTTTCTGTGTCAGTAACAGAGTAAAAATGTATAATTGATCCCAACCATGAGACTAAGAATGTTAAAATTGGGAGCATCCTTGGGGCTCATGATCTGGTCCAGTGTCTCCATTTTACAGATGAGGAAACTGAGGCCCGAGAGGGAAAGGGTCTTGCCAAAGTCACACAACAAGTCTTCTACTGCCTCAGGTCAGCTCCTACTGAACTTGTGAGATGTTCCAGTCCCTTCTGCCAACTCTAATCCTTGGCCTTCATCCCCATAAAAGCATCACCCGCCAGCTCTTCCTGATGGTTGCTGTGCCCACTGACATGGTCCACAGAGGTGGTAGGGAAAGTCTAGGGAAATACCCTTCCCAAAAAGCTCAGAAAGAGTTAAGGTGGCAGCATGCATAGAGGAAGTGGAAACATGGCTGACCTTCAAATGCCATTGGCAAGGGGCGTGGGGAGTCAGCAAGCCTGGGGCTCTGGATACCTTCAGCTGGCAGAGGGGTGGGGATGCCAGCCTGACCATCACCTGCCTAGGTCCAGGCATGGCCCTGGATAGACATGAGGCTGGCAAGAGTCTGGCAGACACCCGCTTAAAAAACAAAACTCACGGAGTTCCCTGGTGGCTCAGTGGGTTAAGGACCTAGCATTGTCATTGCTGTGGTTCTGTTCACTGCTGTGGCACAGGTTCGATTCCTGGCCCAGGAACTTCTGCCTGCCACAGCTACAGCCAAAAATAAAAATTAAAAAAAAAATTAGAAGTTCCTGTTGTGGTTCAGTGGGTTAAGAACCTGATTCATATCCATGAGAATGCAGGTTCGATCCGTGGCCTCATTCATGGAGTTAAGGATATGGCGTTGCCATGAGCTGTGGAGTAAGTCACAGATATGGCTCAGATCTGGTATGGCTGTGGCTGTGGCCAACAGCTGCAGCTCTGATTCTACCCCTAGCCTGGGAACTTCCGTATGCTGCAAATGTGGCCCTAAAAAGCAAGAGAAAAAAAAAAAAAGGAAACTCACAAGCTTTTATAGGGGATGCAGCCATTTCTGCAGAAGGCAGTACACATCTGGAAAGAGTGGACCCAGGAGGTGAGTTCAGTTTCAAGCCTCAGGAGGGTCCTGATTCCTGCAGCTGGCTTGCATCTGGCAGGAAAGAAGATGCTAATCTGTGTGCAGCCCCCTCCATGTACCAGGAACCATGTCAGGCACTTTGCATGGAGCAGCCTGTTTACTTCCACAGCATCCCTGGGATAGACATGTGTCCCCATTTTGAGATGAGAAAACTAAGGCTAAGAGAGGTCAACTGACTTGCTCAGATGTGGGAGCTGAGACATCAGCACAGAGGGGTCAGCATGGAGAGGTCCGTGCAGAGGGCTCCCAGCCAGGAGACCTCACACGCATCACTGAACACAGCAGGGGCTGAAGGACCAGAGGGATGGGTGGGACAGAGTTCCGCCACCCGGCAGGGTGAGAAGGATCGCCTGGGCTTGCGTTCAAGGCAGAGATTCCCAGGGCCCTGCTCCAAAGCATCCGGTTCAGAAGGCCGGAAGTGAGGCCCAAGGGTCCGTGCTTTTGGCGAGCACCCAGCTGATTCTTATGATCAAGCAGCCGGGGAAACACTGTGGAAAGGAGACAAGGGTGGCGTGGGTGGGTGGAGGCTGTAGGTGCAGCTGGGGCTGATGCTCAGAGTGGGAGGTGGGACCCAGCCAGGAGCGCTGGGGGCTGTGAGAGGCCACAGGTCACCAAGGAGAAGGAGCGATGCTGGGAGAGGTGAGAAGACGCAGGTGCTGGGCAGAGGGCCCTGTGGTCAGAAGGCTCAAAACCTCAGGCCTCAGATCTCAGGGGTCTGTCAGCTCTCTGTTCTGAGTTCCTTTATAATTTGAGACGTGTTAGGGTTTCATGGGGTGTTTTTTCCGTTTTTTTTAGGGCCACACCCATGGCATATGAAAGTTCCTGGGCTAGGGGTCAAATCAGAGCTACAGCTGCAGGCCAGCACCACAGCCACAGCAATGCCAGATCTGAGCTGCATCTGCGACCTACACCACAGTTCACGGCAACACCAGATCCTTAACCCAGTGAACGACACCAGGGACTGAACCCGAATTCTCATGACACTAGTCGGGTTCATTACCGCTGAGCCACAGCAGGAACTCCTGCTGGGTGTTTTTTAACATCTCCTATTTTTGCTTAGGGCAGCAGTAGGAGGAAGTGGGCTGAAC
This sequence comes from Phacochoerus africanus, assembly GCF_016906955.1. Taxonomy (NCBI): domain Eukaryota; kingdom Metazoa; phylum Chordata; class Mammalia; order Artiodactyla; family Suidae; genus Phacochoerus; species Phacochoerus africanus. Next base: position 10,889,779 of record NC_062547.1, on the reverse strand, counting down.
ACTGGGTGAGGGGGTGTCAAAGGTGTGGGTTCAAGTGTTGACCCACTGATTTACAACTGTCTGAGCTGAGCAAACTGGGAGGTGATGTTCCTGGCCCTGCTCATCCAGGGGAGGGTTAGTAATTAAGCAGGGAACTTACCTGACGTTGCTAGGTAAGTGGTATGCTATACAGTCAGGTGTAAACGGTGGCCTTTTTTTTTTTTTTTTGTCTTTTTGTCTTTTTGCTATTTCTTTGGGCTGCTCCCATGGCATCTGGAGGTTCCCAGGCTAGGGGTCAAATCAGAGCTCTAGCCACCAGCCTATGCCAGAGACACAGCAACTCGGGATCCGAGCCGCGTCTGCAACCTACACCACAGCTCATGGCAACGCTGGATCCTTAACCCACTGAGCAAGACCAAGGATCGAACCTGCAACCTCATGGTTCCTAGTCGGATTTGTTAAACACTAAGCCACGACGGGAACTCCCTGTGGTCTTATTAAATAGCCTGGCCAAGAAGGATGATAAAGGGAGAGACTGGAGAGGGGGTCCCAAAGTAGGAAAATCCAAGCGGGTAGCTAGCCAGCAGTCCTGGGTTGAGGTCCCAGCCGCACTCTTTGTTAACTCTGTGATCTAGGCAAGTTACTTAACCTCTCTGGTCCTCAGTTTCCCTGTGGGTGAAATTCAGATGGGGTTTATCAAATTATAAACACTTGGAAAGTGTGAGCCTAGGGCAGTTGTCCTCTGGTCTAAACCCCTTCCCCCACTCTGTTCTATCGATTCCCTTTAACCTGCATCCCCACCTGCATTGTCCCAACCCCAGGCAGCGACTTTAGTGTGACTTAGTGTGTGTGGTTTTGTTTGTGAATTGTTTCATGTGCAAGTATTTAATTTAAGTGACATCGTGCTATCTCATCTGTTGCTTGCTTCCCCCCCCCCTTTTTTTTCCTGCTTTTTCTAGCTGCACCTGTGACATATGGAGGTTCCCAGGCTGGGGGTCAAATTGGAGCTACAGCTGCCGGCCTACACCACAGCCACAGCAATGCAGAGGGTGCAAGCTGCCTCTGCGACCTACACCACAGTTCATGGCAACACCGGATCCTTAACCCACTGAGTGAGGCCAGCGATCAAACCCACATCTTCATGGATGCTAGTCAGGTTCATTACCCCTGAGCCACGATGGCAACGCCTGTTGCTTTTATTTCTCACTCAGCCCTGAGATTAAGATCCATATGTGTTGCTCTCTGCAGATATTCTATCCTTTGCTTTTCACTGTTAGAAACTGTACCCACACACCCATGTTTTACCACCTGCCTCTCCTATTAATGAAGGTTTACTTTTCAGATGGGGAAACTGAGGCTCAGGAAGTGGGGATCTGCCTGGAGATGTCTGCCGCATCCTTGGGTGGGGGTGCGCGTGTGTATGCACAGGTGTTCCACCCAGATGCTGTCTGAGACGGTAGCATTCGAGACCCTGGCTCCAACTCCATCCAGCACGCTTGAGGCAGCCCAGCCCACAGCCCCGCCACCTTCGGAAGCCGGCTCATTGGCGGTGACGAGCCAGGAGAAGAGGCCAGCGATGATCTCTCCCCCTGAGACACCAAGAGTGCCCTGGCAGAGCCCAGAGGGGCCATTCCCACAGCTCGTGGCCCTGGAGACCACCCACCCCAGCAGGAAGGAGCTCTTCTTCCGGGGACATCCAACCACCTTGGGAGTAACTGGACCCCCACCCCCAGTCCCCACAGACCCTCCTCTTTCCCACGTAGACACGAAACAGCCACCACGAATCCCAGCAGCCACGTGGTTGGCCAGGCTTACAGGACCAAGTGTATATTCCAGTGGGAGAGTGAGAGCAGCAAGGAGGCAAGTCAGATCTGCAGGGCTTTCCCTCACGTGGCCTCCAGCTCAGAAAAGTACCAGGAAAGGGCTGCAGTGGCCACCACATTCTGGAGGGCACTTGCCTGAACCCAGAGAGCTCTGGGGAACCTCCTGCTAGGGCCAGTGTGGAGGGAAGTTTCAGCTGCCTTCTGGGTCCCCTCGATGTTCCTTTTCTGATGTCCCACACGTGTGCGTGGCTTGTCCCACGGAGCCTGAGTGGGTCTTGGTCAGTGGTAAGTTCAACAAATGTGAGCAGGGCTACCTTTCGGGCATCAGTGTCAGCCTCGCAGCTGAGCCAGACATATGATCCCAGATCCTCTGCTCTGAACCCCAGTTTCCAAAGTGGGGGTCACTTAACCTTGGCCAGCGAGCTGTACAGGAAGAGGGGGAGAGCCTTGGAGAAGCTGTCCCCGCTGAGTGACACTCAGAGAGACAGCGTGTCAAGGGCAAGGCCACAGTGCTGTTCCCGGGATCAGAGACACCTAGGAGGATGCTGGTCCCACCTGGGGGTGAATGAGCACAAACTCTGGGCAGTCAGCCTAAGTGGACTCAACTGATATTTGAGAAAGAGGGGTTGAAACAAGCAGAAAGCTTGGAGATGCGGTGCCGAGAGGGTGAGGACCACAGGCATGGGCACAGATGAGCCCAGGTGCCAGCTCGGTGACCTGGGGTAAATGATGCTGCTGTGCCTCACTTCCTGTCTGAATCCCAGTGTTGAGGGCACCTGCCTGCCAGCTTCTCAGCTAAATGATTCTATGCTCAGAGTGGGCTGAGCATCCTCGGAGCCTGACACCTTAGGGGTCACCAACATTACTAATTAATAATATCTCCTGGAGTTCCCATCGTGGCTCAGTGGCTAGAGAACCCAACTAGCATCCATGAGGACATGGGTTCGATCCCTGGCCTTGCTCAGAAGGTTAAGGATCCGGCGTTGCCGTGAGCTGTGGTGTAGGTCGCAGACGTGGCTCAGATCTGGCATGGCTATGGCTCTGGGGTAGGCCAGCAGCTACAGCTCTGACTGGACCCCTAGCCTGGGAACCTCCGTAAGCCACAGGTGTGGCCCTAAAAAGACAAAAAGACCCAAAATAATAATAATAATAATATCTCGGGAGTTCCTGTTTTGGCTCAGTGGGTTACGAACCGGTCTAGTGTCCATGGGGACGCAGGTTCGATCCCTGGCCTCCCTCAGTGGGTTAAGCATCTGGAGTTGCCATGAGCTGTGGTAGGTCGCAGAGTGCTCGGATCCCACGTTGTTGTGGCTGTGGTGTAGGTCGGCAGCTACAGCTCTGATTCTACCCCTAGCCTGGGAACTTCCATATGCCTCAGGTGTGGCCCTAAAAAGCAGGAAATAAAAACCTCTTGAAGGAGGATTAGGCCAGATGGTCTGAGATGGTGACCCAAGGTTTCTGGGGTTGTGCAGATCCATGGTACCCCTCTGGGGGTGGGGATGTTGGTTCTGCCCCTTGTTGGCTGGGTGAGCTTGGCCAGGCCTCGTGCTCCCCGGACCTGTTTCCTTCATTGCCAAGGGAGGAGGTGAATGCAGAGTTGGTCTGAGATCCCTTTGGGCAGAGATGCCCGGATTTGCTCAGCCATTTAAGTCCTCGGGAGGCAGACCCCTTCTGGGACCACTGCAGTTTTAGCTCACCCCTACCCCCACCCCACAGGCCCTGCAGGTAATAATCGGCTTGCTGCACATCAGCTGCGGGGCTGTCCTGGCTGCTGTCCCAAACCTGGCAGAGTTTGTCACCACTTACTGGTACCCACTGGCTGGTGGAGCGCTGGTGAGTACCCTGGGGGCCACGGCCAGCGGAGACCTAAAGACAGGCTTCCCGTGGAGCTGGGGAGGGCTACAGGGACCTGGGGACTCTGCTCCCTTCCCGGACTCTTGGGAGAGAATTTGAAATGTCTATGAAATAGGGGTGAAGTTTCAAGGTGTCAAGGCATCCTGAGCTCCAGGGGAAGATTTCAGGTATTTCCACCTCCATTGCACACAGGCTGGGAGTGGAGGGGAGTGGTGGAAGAGAGCCCCCGCCCAATAGGTTTAGCCCAGGGAAGAAGAAAGTTTGGAGGTGGGGGCCACGCAGGTCAAGATTCACAGCCCCTGCTGTGGAACAAACGGCCCCCCAGGACTTGGCATCAGAGACTTGATTTCTAGACCCAAATCGATCACTTACAAGCCCCGTGATTTGGGCCCATTGTTTCCCTGTCTCAGCCTAAGTTTCTCCATCTTCCCACTAAGAGACTGGTCCCTTGCTCCTGAAAGCATGGTCCATGGACCAGCAGCATGGCCATCCCCTGGGAACTCGCTAGACTGGCAAAATCTCAGCCCTACCCCAGGATCAGTCAGCATTGTAACAAGTGCCCCTGGATCCAGTACCTATAAGCGTCTTTAGTGAATCCTGCCCCACCTGGCTCGGCCGAGTCCCGTGAGAGGCCCTGTGCCCTTCTCTGTTGCCTCAAGTCCACATTGTGACGCGCCGTAGAGGCCCACCCTTGGGGTCCATCCACTTTCCAGCACACAGGTTTCCAAGGGAGGTGGAACTGTCCCAGGTTCTCAGAGTAAATGCTGCCTCTCTGTGTAGTTCTTCATTGCAGGAGCTGCCACCCTTTCCAGGGTGAGTTTCTCAGCTGTCACCTCGGCCTCCAGGCATGGCTGGTCCTGGAATACCTGATAGGAAAGTGGATGCTGGTGGGAGCCTTTCTACACGATGGTGGGAGGGGTAAGGGGTGGGTGTTTGCCCTCTAACCAGGGTCTGAATCTCTGACTGCCCTCCCCCTGCCCCTCGTGGGAGCCTCCCGCAGCCATGGGGCTTGTGTGAACATTCTCATCCTCTGTTCCTTCAGTCCAACCTAAACCTTTCCATGGCCATCGAGTTGCCCCGTCAGGACAGGGTGAGTGCAGACATCACGGTGTTCATCTTGCTGGGGGCATCCTGGGCGAGAGCTCCAGAGGAAATGCATTCTGTTCCGAGCAACACCGGCCAGAGCCCTGATTCTGCATCTAGGGACCTAGGATGCTGTGTTCATTTCTTAAGGCTGGCAGAACACATTAGCACACACTGGGGGTGGGGGGAAGCTTAAAACAACAGAAGCTGAATCTCACAATTCTATTTAGAAACCCCAAATCCAGGTGTTGGCAGGATCGTGTTCTCTCTTGGGCTCCCGGGAGGATCCCTCTTTGCCTCTTCCGAGAAATCTCCGTGGCTGCCAGCCATCCTTGGCTCTCCTTGACTTATAGCCTCGCCACTTCCACTTCTACATCTACGCCACAGGCATTCCTCCTGTGTTTCCTCCTGTCTAATAAAGGACACTAGTCCTAGGGTGTGGCCCTAAAAAGAAATTTTTTAGAAAGACACACGAGTCCTATTGGATTAAGGTCCCATACTTAATCCAATCTGCTGTGACCTCATCTTAAGCTGATTACATCTGCAAAGACTTTATTTGCAAATAGGTCTTATTTACAGGTGCCAGGGGTTAGGACGTCAACATGCATTTTGAGAAAACACAATTCAACCCCCAACGGAGGGCAATCAGCTTTTATACAGATGCCAAGTCTAGTGGGTTGCAAGGATTGATTCATGTTGTCCGCATGGACACAGGAGGAAAAGGTGGTCAAAGGCGTTGCCCCTGGCTACAGGGCCGTGGTCTGGCTGTTCAGGCTGACTTGGCTTCCATGGACAAGCAGCAGCAGCTCTGGGCAGCCGTGGTCCACAGGATGCAGAGGTCAGAGCAGAGACAGCTTCCTCACCTCCACTCATTGGTTCCAAGTCCCCCAGAGCAGGTCTACGCTTCTTCCTGGATCCAGAGCCTGTGAAGAAGCCTGTGAGTCCTGGCACATGGGGCCAGCCCCCTCCCCTGCTGGCTGGGTAGTAACGTGTGCTCTGGTCTCGTTGGCAGACGAGGGTCAGTGCAGGGCTGAACCTGGCCAGCTGGCTGTGTGCTGGCCTCAGGATGTGCACCCTTTTCATGGAGCTGGCTGCCAGCAGCAGGTATGTCCAGGTGAGTGTCTGTGGCCCAAAAGGTAGAGAAGGTAAAGGGGCCAGAGAACCAGCACCTGCCCCTCTGGGAGGGCACCATTTAATCCTGGGAGCAACTCCAAGAAAGTGTCTTATCCCCCATTTATGGAGGTGGACGCTGGGGAATAGGACTGAATTGCTTTGTCATTTACTCAAGGTCACATACCTGCAGAGTCCCTCAGACTGGACCCACCCCCAGGTCTTTCTGCTCAGGCTCTTTCTTAACCCCTCCACTGGATTTCCTGCCTTGATGGACACAGAGAACATTTGCCTGGAGGGGGGGTGGGAGGTGGAGCAAGTTGGGATGACATCCTGAGCCCATCTTCTCCTGATTGGGGTCCAGGTAGATCTATGGGACAGCGCACAGATACAACATGGGGTCACTCCCACGGCCCCCCGGATGTGGAAAGAAGGGGGTGGGATCGCTGGGTGGAGGCGTTCGGTCTGCTTGGTCCCAGGAAACACCAGGAAGGGACCCATCCTGACTATCACTGTCGGTCTGACACCCCACGCAGCTGCAGGAGGGGGAAACGCACCATCCTGACCCCCTCAACAGCCTCACTGCCCGTGATTCCAGATGGTCCCCCACAGCCTGGGTCCCTGGACAGAGCCAGGACTCGCCTACCTGCCCAGGACGTCAAACATCCCTGAATCTTCTCCCAGCCCCACCCGCGGTCTCCTGACCAATAGAGGACAAGCCGCCCTCATGGCACCTCTGGGGCGTCATTGTTTCCACCCTCCCCGTCTCTCTCCTCGTCCCTTCCTTCTCCTTCCCCTCTAGCTCCACAGGTTCAAGTCCCTGACACCCTCCATCTCTCTGACTCTGGTCCCCTTTCTCTCTCCCCTTTCACAGCCAGGACTCTCTTGCTGTCTCAGCCTCCTCACCCCCACCCACAGCTCAACTTTCCCTTGAATGTCACCACAACCCACTGCTAAGTACACTTGACCCTCTTCTGTATATTTTCTTTTTTTGTCTTTTTTTTTTTAGGACCACACCTGTAGCACACGAAAGTTCCTGGGCTAGGATCAAATTGGAGCCGCAGCTGCTGGCCTACACCACAACCACAGCAACGCCAGATCCAAGCCACATCTGTGACCTATGCTGAAGCTTGTGGGCATCCTCTCAGACACTAGTCAGGTTCTTAACCCACTGAACCACCACGGGACCTCCCCGTGTATTTTCTTACTTGATCTTTCTGTACTTGCTGTGAGAAGTCAGGCTAGTTGAGGGGCTGGTGGCATGGGATTTGGAACTGGACATCCGTGTCTGAATTCAGCTTTCACTTACCAACTGTGGGGCTTTAGCCAACTGCCTTAATTTTTCTGAACCATGGTTTCATCCTCTGTGAAGTGAGGCTCGAAGCAGTAGCTCCCTAATAAAGCAATGGGGATATAAATGAGCCCATCACAGGTGCTCAATGGATGACGGATGGCACGCCCCTCCTTGAAAGCCTCTCTTCCTTTATCCTTTCGGGTACCAGTTTTCTGCCCAGCATGTGGTGTGTGGCACATGCTTTCCTGGTTAGATTCACCCCCCAGGACTGGGGTGGCCTTTCCCACGCTGAGTGGGGGTACAGTAGGCTTCCTGCTGCTGGCTTTCCAGGTGCTCTGGAAGAGTCTTTCGGTGCTGCTGCTGCTCTTCTCCATCCTGGAGCTGGGCATCGCTTCCACGTGCACCTTCCAGGGCTTCCAGGCCACCTTCTGCTACACCTGGCTGGTGAGTGGGTTAGCAGATCCCTACAGAACAGGACAGGTGCACCCTTGCTCTGTCCCCAGGTCCCAGAGGGGGCAGGTGAAGGGAGCAGGGACAGTAGAGCTGGGGGGCTATGGTGGGGGACGGAAGTCCTGCCCTCAGTGTGCAGTGGCTGTGGCAAGCCCCACAGGATCTATGCTGGGGGGCTTGTGTGCAGTGCCGTTGGTGAGTCCCACTGCCCATAAGGTGGGAGTTGCTGCTCTGAGGATCCCATGAGAACAGGGCAGGGGGCTGGGGAAGAAGACGTTGACAAAAGTTTAAAGCTTAAGTCTTAGTGCCCAGGTAAAACCCTGTGAGGCAAGACTCGGGTTGGGGCTGTGGAAGCCCCAAGGTCAAGAGCAGAGAGCAGACGCTTGCAGCTTAGTGTGTGCTGTGGGGGCTGGTCCCAGCAGCTCCTCTTGGCCAGGGGCTTCTACCAGCCCATCCCCCTGACCCTGGTGACAGGCCTGGGGTGGGCAAGGAAGGCACTGTGAACCCCACATCACAGGTGAGAGAAGTCACAGAGAATCGAGGTGACCCAGCTGAGGTGACAGCTAGCCCAGAATCCAGGCATGACTCCTGGACACTCGTCTTCCCAGGGAGTCCTCTAGTGATGGGAAGGAGTCAGCCCGAAGCACACAGTTGGGGGGCTCAGGCCGCCACTGCCCGGACTGGCAAAGGGGGACAAGAAAGTAGGGTGTGAAGTGAAAGGATCATGGGCGGCATGGGTTTCTGGGCAAATTAAAGAGGGATAGCCTGGCTCTTTCTTCCTCTCTAACTCCAGTACTTGAACCCAGCTGAGGATGTGCCCATGGCTACAGCGGCCCCTCGTGAAAGCCCATCACAGCAGGTGCAGCAGCCTCCAGCCATCATCTGAGCCCCGAGGACCCAAGGTTCCTGGGAATTAAGCTCAACCTGGCCTCCAAGGCCTCTTCTCCAGCACCTGCCTCTCCAAGGCTCTGCTGTCTCCCTAACCTGTCTCTGTAGGGTCGGCCCTCCCTTCATCACATCCAGCTTCCTAGATCACTACTGCATACTCCTTACACACACACACACACACCCCACACTCACTATCATGGGGACAGAGACCCACTCTTGGTATCTTGGAAATATCTCCCAATATTTCTGCATTGTTACCAATAAAAGGTTGAGGTTCAACTTGCGTCATCTGTCTGGATGCAGCGACTAGAGCTGCATGGGGACCCTGAGTCTGTCATGTCCACGTGTGTAGATAGAAAAGCAGGCAGGAATATCCACCTGTTTCTCATTTAATGATGCAAATTTGTTCCTGAAGACCCCACTGCTCAGTGAAAAGCCGTTAAATAAAAACACTTTCCTGAACACAAGCAGGATCATTAGGATACATTCCACCCCCAACCAAGGAACCCAGGCAACTCTTAGAAACACATCCAATGAAGTCAAGTCATTGGAAAAATATCCAATGAAGTCAAGTCAAGGTAGTGAGCAATCTGAAGGTAAACGCACTTAGAAGAGCGCTTCGTGGAGTTCCCATCATGGCTCAGTGGTTAACAAACCTGACTAGTATCCATGAGGATGAGGGTCCGATCCCTGGCCTTGCTTAGTGGGTTAAGGATCTGGTATTGCCGTGAGCTGTGGTGTAGGTCGCAGACACAGCTCGGATCCCATGTGGCTGTGGCTGTCGCTGTGGTGCAGGCCAGCAGCTGTAGCTCTGATTCAACCCCTAGCCTGGGAATTACCACACGCCAGGGGTGTGGCCCTAAAAAGACAAAAGACAAAAAAAAAAGAAAGAAAGAAAAAAGAAAAGTGCTTCCATATGCCCACCTAAGGAAGGAAAGAGTCACAGGTGAATGGTGGATGCAGAGGGGGTGGCAGGAGGTTCTCTCCATCATCTTTACTCATTTTCCAGATTTGGAGTGCTCAGGGAGAGGCTTCAAGCTACCCTAAAGGTTATATAGCACAGAGAGAAGCCTTTAAAGCAGAACCAAGTCTCAACTGTCAAGCTGTTGGAAACATCTGAAGCTGTACATGTGTAAGGGAAGCCTTAGAATTCTAAGGTAAGGTAAGGAAAGCCTTGGAATTCTTCTTGGAAGAACATTTCCCTCTGGACTGACATGCCTCAGTCTCCTCTGAAACAAGAGGGAGCTGAGCTAGGTGGCCTCAAAGGGTTCTTCAACATGGGCACTACATTCATTCATTCATTCAGTCAGTCAGTCATTCAACAAACGTAACCCAAGTGAGCACCAGGGCCCCAAAAGTCTGGCTCAGGAAGCACGGAGGAACAGGCAAGGACTTTACTGTAGATTTTAAGGGGATGCCCCAGGATTTCACCCAGCCTGCCATACAGAAAGCATCCCAGGGTCCTTCTGGGGATGTTGTCCCCTTCTCCCCAATGTGTCACACTCACAGCAGCCACCAAAATCCCCATTTCTCATCCACTCAGCTCTTATCTCCATGAGGCTGTCTTTGTTCCTTTCCTCATCTTCACCTGTATTAAGGTTCTCCAGAGAAACAGCCAACAGACTGTGTGTGTGTGCATATACATAGATTGAGGTTATTTTTAGGAGTTGGTTCCTGTGGTGCAGGGAGCCTAAAATCTGATGGGTTTGACCAGTAGGCTGGAGACACTGGGAAGAGCTGCAGTTCTGGCCCAACAGCAGTCAGCTGGCAAGATGCCTTCTTACTCCACGGAAGTCTGTCTTTGCTCTATTTGGGCCTTCAACTGATTGGGCGAGGCTCACCCATGTCAAGGAGGGCAATCTGCTTTACTCAAAGTCACAGATTTCAATGTTAATCTCTCTACCAGAACAACTTCAAAGAAGCAACCAGAACAATGTTTGACCAACTATCTGAGCACTGTAGTCCAGCAAGTTGACATGCAAAATTAGAGCACCCACTTATCCCAGGCTAAACCATCCCACCTCCCATGATGCTACACACCACTCTCCACAGAAGCTGGTGTGGAGAGAACTCCCAGGCGGTAAAATCCGTGTTCTCATACACGGATTTTCTTGGGAGGAATCTTTGTGGAGCAAGTGATTATCTTCTCTGTGCCCAAAACTATGACAATCTGAAAGGCAGACTTTTCTTTTTCTCTTTCTTTTTTTTTTAGAGCCACACACACAGCATATAGAAGTTTCCAGGCTAGGAGTCAAATTGGAGCTGCAGCTGCCAGCCTACACCACAGCCACAGCAATGTGAGATCCAGGCTGCATCTGGAACTTACACCACAGCTCATAGCAACGCTAGATCCTTAACCCACTGAGCAAGGTCCAGGAAATCGAAACTACATCCTCATGGATACTAGATGGATCTATTTCTGCTGCACCACAACAAGAACTCCCCAGACATTTCTTTAAATCTGTGGCTTTCAAACTTGAACATGCCTCAGAATCATCTGGAGGGATTGTTAAAACGGTTTAATTTAGCAGGACAGAGGTAGGACCTGATAATTTACATGTCTAAAAAGTTCCCAGGTAATACAGATGCTACTGGTCCAGGGACCAAACTTAAAGAACCATTGCTTTAAATCAGCAAATATTAATTGTCTATTAGATTCTAAGGACTGGGTTTTACGTATGTTACATCTTTTGATACAATAACCCTGTACAAATGTGTCTGTGCAAACCAGCTGATGGACCATTGGTACCAAACCTCCCAGAGGCTCCCAGAATGGCCTTGAATACAAGAGAACGTTCTCCCATCATTCTAGAGATCTTTTCACACCTCCTCTGCAGAATGAAATCCCTAAGAAGTAGCATTCCATGGCAGTCCTCCATCCCACCAGGGCTGTCATGTGGGGCGGCACTGGTTATGCCCTGCACAACTCCAGGTGGCATCATGTCCATAAACAAATAACATAAACAGCATCCCCTGGAGTTGAACCATTCCACCCCAACCCCTGAGAGCCCTGTGAACAAATCTGAACCACTAGCAATTGCTGCAGGAAACTCCCTGGAAAGCACAAGTGGCTTAGTGGAAGGGGAGGGTAAAGACTTGGGGAGGAGGTAGAAGCAGTGATTTGGTGACTGGGAGGGGATAACAAAGCCTCACTCCTCAGGAGGTAATCCTCACGTTACCTCTGAGGCTCAAGAGGCTGCGGGGTAAGGATGAACCTCTTTTCCTACAAAGCCAAGCAACTCCCTGAGAAGGATAGTAACAACAACAGATCCTGCCTCCCTGAACATTTACTGTGCCTGGCACGGTGCTGAGTACATTTCAACATTTAACATCATAGAAATCCAAGGACGTTAAGTATTGCTTTTCCCATTTCACCCTTTTGGAAATGAAGGCTACACGATTTGCCCAAGTACTCCCAGTTTACTAATTCAGTTCACACCTGGCTGCCCCAGAGGCTGTTGGAGCTCTTTCCCAGCCTTGTGTCCTCCTGGGTCACCATTTCCTTTCCAGCCTACATTTGTGAACATATAGCTGCCCAGGGCACTCATGCGTCATTTTCGGTGGTGATGATGGCGATGCTCTAAACTGCCATCGATCAGACCCTTCTGGTGAGCCGGACAGTCTGCAGAGCCCACTGCGAACATTACCTCCAATCCTGACTTTGTCCCCACAAGTTTGTTTATTGCATCAAACTACACAGATGAAGAAACTGATCCACAGAAGATAATGCAACATAGTGGCTCAGAGCCCAAGCCCAGGGACCAGTCTTTCCAAGTGTGACTCCTGCCTTTCTCTCCCCTAGCTCTGTGACCTTGAGCAAGTTGCTTAACCTCTCTGGTCCTCCATTTCCTCATCTATAATATGGGATAAGGATAGTTCCCCCTCATAGGGTGTGAGAAGGGCTATATGAGTTAATATATGTATAGTGCTACCTTAGAATAATGACTGCTTCTCGAAAGCCCAAGTCCTCCCATTGGTAAATAGTATAAAAGTGATTCCAAAGGATTAAAGACTGACTGTGAAATGGCAAGAGCCAGACATCTTACCCTGGAGGAGAAACGTACTACTGATCTGCTGACAGACATTCAGAAGAGCGTCACTTCCTGGTACCCACCTCTATCACCTGACAGCATATTGCAGAATGCACACTCAGTACCTGGGAGGCACCAAAATAGAGTGACCCTATGTCACTGGCACAGATCTAGCTTGCACCTGTTGTCCTGGTGTCCTCGCTAGACAAAAGCTCTCACCTAGATGACAAATTATCAGGTCACTGTAGACCCCAGGAAAGTCACTCTCTGCAGATAGCCCTAGAGACATATGACAAGAGGCCACCAGGTGGTGGTGTGGCTTTGAGTACTGAACTTGGGCACACCTGCTGAACTTGCTAGTCCTAGTGGGGTCCATTCCACAAAGGTATTTATTTACAGCATGGAATAGAATTGGTGGAGGAGGGAGCATCCAGGAAAGTCACAGGAGGGAGACACCAAGCTACTGTCTTCCTGGGCTCTTCCACAGACACCCACCCCTCCAGTTGGGTCCTCTGGGCGGTTCTAAAATTATTCCCCATGTATTATTAGTCTTATCTCACCAACAGGACTATGCAGCCTGGTAAGAAATCATCCTGCCTCCAGGGCAAAGCACAAATACTTGGGTTCCCCAGGCTAGGTTAAAACTTTGGCACCCTTTGAATTAGTAATCTTTCAATATTTATTTAATGTTAATTTAGGATGGGAAGAAATCACTTTTCCATTAGCAAAAGTTGTAACCCTCTTTCTTTGTGTTGAAAATGGAGCTATATCACACTCACCAACTAGAACTCTAGTTATTTGGAATGGTCTTTCTTCTTCTGATTCTTTCCCCATTCAAACCGGAGAGCATTCCTCACTCAGTTACAAACTGAAGAGGTGACCTGCTGGAGGATCTTAACACATTTCTCTCCACAGTTTTCATTTGTAACTAATCAGCTTTTTTTTTTTTTTTTAAATGGCCACACCCAGAGCATATAGAAGTTCCCAGGCCAGGGATTGAATCTGAGCCGCAGCTGCAGACAGAAATGCCAGATCCTTTAATCTACTGCCCTGGGCCAAGGATCGAACCCATGCCTCTCCAGCAGTCCAAGCCACTGAAGGTGGATTCTTAACCCACTGCACTACAGCAGAAACTCCCCAAACAGCTTTTGAAGAGAGATTTTAAAGGCTTGCATGTGCTTTCTTGGTAAACGGCCCTTTGCTGTGCGTTATTTGGTTTCAGAATCTGGGCTGTCCAGGAAGGCTCACTCCAGAGGCTGTCAGCTGGCTGGTCTCAGGGTCTGAAAGTCTAACACACGCAGCATCTTGAGAAGTTTTTCTTCCTCCTGAAGATACTTAGGTAATTATCTACTCAAGGGTATTTGGACAAAAAAAAGACACTACCTTCCTTTCCACCAGATTTATAGCTGGAAACCCAAGTGAACAGAAGCAGATCTTTGATGAATCCCTGTGGTATTTCAGTGCTCCTCTGAGTCAGCTGGGAAAGCTACCCACCTTGCCAGTCTCTCAATCCTCCTGGACCTGCCTCCTCCAGGAAGCCCTCCTAGGCATTCCCTCACTACCTGGAGCTTCAGCAGGTGAAACCCTGTTGGTTTTACCACTGGGCCTGACTCGCCTTGCTGGGCTGGCAGTCTCACCTCTCTAGCTGGACTCAACATAGCTGGAGGACAGCATCGTCATCACACACCTATTTGTGGTCCCCGTGACACTCAGCACACACCAGGCCACAAAGAAAGATTGCGTGAATCTATTCCTATTTGAAGAATCATCCTAAATCCCTTTAGAGAATGTCCAGGAACAAATTCCTTGAAAAAACTACTTAGCATAGACCTGAAATCCCCCAACTGTTCATCACCCATTTAATAATTTTTTTTTTCTCTTTCTTTCAAGAAAAGGTTGGGACTCTTGACTATGAGCTATCAATGCCTAATTGTTTTAACTACTCCCTATTATACTCGTCTCTTCTCTATTCTAATCTCTACTGTGACTCAAGAAATTCCCACTACAATGTGAGATGGCCATTTCCAAAAAAATAATTTTATAGTATCATAATAACTAGAACCTGGTAATGTTAACAAAATTCTCTTGAGAAATCATCCAAAAGTGTACCCACCTGATGTTTCATCTTCATTCACTCATCCATACAATATTTATTTATTTATTTATTTATTTATTTATTTATTTATTTATTTTGCTTTTTAGGGCTGCATCTACAGCATATGGAAGTTCCCAGGCTAGGGATCTAATCAGAGCTGCAGCCCCCAGCCTACATCACAGCCACAGCAATGCAGGATCCAAGACTCATCTGTGACCTACACCACAGCTCATGGCAACACCGGATCCTTAGCCCACTAAGCGAGGCCAGGGATTGGACCCGAATCTTCACGGATACTAGCCGGGTTGATTACCACTGAGCAATGAAGGAAACTCCCAATAATTATTTCTTGAGCAACTGCTAAATACCAAGCACAAGTCTGGGCTCTAAGAATATAGTAACATACAAAACAGGGGGAAAAAAAGTCCTGTCCATAGAGAACCCATAGTCAGTGGGGAATCAACAGTAAACAAGTCAGCAAGTAAAATATATTCATATATTGTGACTAAAGAACAAGGAAAGGCTTGCCATCCAAGATACCTCTAATGGAGTCATGGGCTAAGATGGGGCATCATCCTTGCCAACCATATCTGCCCCAGGAGAAGGTGCAAATAAGCCCACAGGACTTTGTCCCTTGAGATAGACTCCTGCTAATGAGAAAATACCTTCTGTTCCAGTTAGTATTGCTGTGTAACAAACATCCCCAAAACGTAGTGATGTAAAACAACCATTGCATTATGTTCCTAGATCCTGTGGCAGAGAACTTGGACATGACCTAGTGGGGAGAGTTGTTTTTGCCCTGTGATATCTGGGACCTCTGCTGGGAAGACTCTAAGTTGGCAGTGACCTGACTGGTGGAGACTAGAATCACCTGGAAGTTTCTTTTCTCATGCCTGTCAGATGATGTAGGTTGTCAGCTGGGACCTCAGCAAGGCTATCAGCGGGAACACCTTCACCAGACTCTCCACATGGAATGATTTGGGCTTCCTCACAGCATGGTGACCAAGTTCCAAGACTGAGCATCCCATAAAAGCCAGGCAGAAGCACATGGCATTCTCACGATCTAGCCTCAGAAGTCACACAGCAACAGTTCTGCCATACTGTCTGGTCCAGACAATCACCAAAGATCTATCCAGGTTCAGAAAGTAGGTGGTAGACACAGACACCATTACTCAAGGGAAAGTGTATCAGGGTCACATTGGAGGAAGAGCATATGGATGGCAGATACTGTTGCAGCCAACTTTAGAAAAGGCAATCTCTTACACCCTGTGTGTCTAATTTCAAAAGAAATGAAGAAAAGAAAAGAAAAAAGAAAAGAAAAGTGGGGTATCTAGATCTAGCCAGTCATCTCACAAGGAGAGAGCTAAAACCACTCAAGCAGAGAGTGATAATATCTGAGTGTGGCATAATATTTTATGATGATTAGAAAATGAAAGAGCAGCAGAATAACTCTTCAATTGTTCAGCCCCGCTCTGTATAGAAGTCTTACGATTTCTTTTTCTTTCTCCTTTTGTTTGTCTTTTTAGGGCTACACTGGAAGTTCCCAGGCTAGGGGTCAAATCTGAGCTGCAGCTGCCAGTCTATACCACAGCCACAGCTACACGGGGTCTGAGCTGCGTCTGCAATCAACAGCAGAGCTCATGGCAACGCTGAGTCCTTAACCACTGCGCGAGGAGGCCAGAGATTGAACACGTGTCCTCATGGATACTAGCTGGGTTCATTTTACCACTGAGCCACGACGGGAACTCCACAGTTTCTTAATGACCTAAAATTTCTGCTTTAGGGTTGATTTTTGAAGAATAAAAAATTAGGCCTAAGCTAAAGAAAGGATTTTCTCTCTCTCTTTTTTTAATTTTTTTATTTAGGTCAAGGGCCTAAAATACAGAGGCAGAGAGGTGTGAAGGGAGGCACACCCCTTTGAAGGCAGAGCGGATTCTGGATTCAAACCCTCCCTCTCCCTCTTCCAGCTACCTGTCCCTGGACACGTTTCTTCACCACTAACAACCAGGGCAGGAGGATTAACTGCCTTATGAGTTTGCCTGAGATAAAATAATACCTGCAAACACCCTCCATGCTTGGCTGCCAATCTGGATAGAATCTCGATCACTTAAACTGCCAGTGGATGGAGTTCCCACTGTGGCTCAGTGTGTCATGAACCTGACTAGTATTCATGAGGATACAGTGTGTCATGAACCTGACTAGTATTCATGAGGATACAGGTTCGATCTTTCAGTGGGTTAAGGATCCGGAGTTGCCATGAGCTGTGGTGTAGGTCTCAGACACGCCTCGGATCCCACATTGCTGTGGCTATGGCTGTGGCTGTGGCGTAGGCCAGCAGCAGCAGCTTCGATTCGACCCCTAGCCTCGGAACTTCCATATGCCACAGGTGCAGCCCTAAAAAGAAAAAAAAAATTAAAAATAAACTGCCAGTGGAATTGGTATATTTTGTGGCTTTTCTAATCCACAGCCATAAAATGTCTTCTCATCAATATTGCTATAGTTTTATCCTTAAAATTCACCCTAACTGATATGCTTTTAAATCTGTAAGCATATGAAGGAGACTCTGGGGAGGGGGTTATCTGTTTATTTCTTTAACAGTCCTTCGGGAGAGTAAGCCTGGGGGGTGAGGTCCAGAAGGATGAGCATAGCTGATCCACTGGGGTCTGGCAGCATGAGGTTCTGGATGCACTGTCAGAATAGAGAAGCAAGACTATTGACTAAGGGGAAACCTCAACTCACCAGCTCAGTTGGATATGGTTTTTGTCCACCGCTATGGTGTGTAGAAGTGGAGAGAGAGAGAAGAGATTGCCCTGCCACCGGGCCAGCAGATCCACATCCTCAAACCAGGGACCTAGTTGGTTTGTGCTTCAGAAAAGGGCCTCACAATCTGCTCCTTGGTCACCAAGGCAAAGTATCCAGAGGTTGCCATGGAGACGAGGCTGCCATGTTGGATGGGGGCAATAACCCCCGCTAGAGCAGATATGGCAACTGAGAAGGGGGCAGAGCTGCTGAGAAACCAGATGTTGGAGGAAATAAGAGGAGAGGGATAAACGAGCAGAGAGGAAGGGAGGGGAAGTGACTCACTGTGAAACTGTGCACTTATTCTGGTCTTAGGAATGGAGCGATGTGTAGGGGGGTGGGGGTGCCTCTCTGTCAAGCTCACCCTCCATCCATAAGGATGAAGCCCTCTGCTGTCACCTGTGGACATGTGTCCAGGGTCTGTAGCTCTGTCCTCTAAATCCAGCCCCATGAATCTGAGATGGGCTCACAGCCAGGAGCCAGCGGCCAGATTTTGAGTTGAGAAGTTGTGAGTTCAGGTCCTGCCATTCAACCGTCATGTAACTTTCAGCAAGGCACGGGACCTCTCTGTGATGCTGTTTCCTCACCTGTAAATAGAGAACATGATTCCTGCTCCACCTTCCCCAAAGAGGAGTTATGAGATTCCAGTATTTAATGTCTGTGCCCCAAGACAACATAAGTACCATTGAGGCGAGGACCACAACTGCCCTGTTCCCTGCCATACTCCTAGTGCCTCTCAGAGTAAACATTCAATCACTACTTGGTGAAATAGCAAAAAGTAGGATGATGGGGGACTTGGCTCCTGCCCGGTCCAGGAAGGTGAGGCAGGAAATCTCTCCCTCCCTCCTGCAGGACTCAGCTCCTCCACGTGTGATCCATGCACCTGCAGCAGCATCATGTCTGGGGTTGGGGCCCAGCTATCTGGGTTTTAACACATCTTCCATGTGAATCTGATGCTCACACAAGTTTGAGAAACGGTGCTATTGGACACATTGGGGTGAGAGTGAGATGGGGTATGAGCTGCCAGGCCCCCCTTCTCAGGGTATCTTCCCCCCACTTGGCACAGGTCCTCATTCCCCCACCCACCTCACCCTTCCTGGGCCTTTTCAGGGCAGAAGAACAGGCTGTGGAAGCTGGCAGGGGTGGGGGGTGGAGGTTAGGGGAGGGGAGGTCTTGTCACCCTGGCACGTCCACCCCTTCCTGTTTCAGCAAAACCTGTAGATGCTGCGAGGGGAGCAGGAGATAAGCTTTGCAAAGAGGTCCGGTCCCAATCCAGTCAGCATCTCTGCACCCTGGCAACATCCTGTTGGGGGCTGGCGGGGGGCAGTTGGGTGGCCACTCCTGCCCATCCTTGCCCCTGGGCCCTCTACTGAGGCCCCTGCCCCCTCCTCTTGAAGCTCTGAAACTCCCTGTGAGCTGTCGGGAACACACAGGAAAGACGAACCTCTGAGATAAGAGCCCACGATAAGAACCGATATGATAAGCCCACTCTCGCTGCAGGTTCTCAGCAGGGCCAGATCTGAGGTACCCACAGCAGACGTTCACACACGCAAAGGAGGAGGGGACATCGCAGGGGACTGAAGGAAGGGCTCTGGGTCTCCAGAGAGGTCAAGGCAAGTTGCAGCAAGGCCAAGTGACAAATCCCAGACTTGTCCAAAAGACCCATCAGCTTGAGTCCAGGATCTGCGGATCGGCAGTGGGAACCAGACAGAGGGTTTCAATTGGCGGCTCACCTGGCCATGCTGATAGGAGCCATGGAGGAAGGAGGTGACAAATTCACATGGCTCTCTGTTGGGTAGTCAACCCTGGGTGCCTGAGGGAGCTCTGGACACCACATTCTGGAAGGTTGTAGACTACTCATGTCTTCCCCAAATGTTTAGTGTGTTGTCATGGGAGAGAGAGCTGGGGGAGCAGGAGGCTGCCAATTCAGGGGAAGCTGTAAGAGCGTTGTGTTCAAATACTTGAGACCTCTGAGTGGAAAAGAATGCAGCCTGGAACCACGTAACCCATGAAAGGGCAGGCATGGGCAGGCCAAGCCCAAAGGCACCTCTGCCTCATCCGGGTCCTGCCCTCGCTCCAGCCACACTCAGTGATGTCCCAGCCACCAGATCCACCCTCCCAGATGGAAGACGTCCTTACCCATCCTCAGCCTGGTCTCTGGATCCTGAGCGGGTAGATGTGAGCGGGTAGATGTGAGTGAGCCTTGGGTTTAGAGTCCAGAAACCCCAAGGGTGCACCTGCACCCTCTCCATGGGTCACCCTGTCCCAAATCACAGCTTCTCCCACTCTTGGATTTCCTTATGGGTAAAACAAGGGGCGGGGGGAGGCATTCCGCCCTATAATCACCCTCCTGCACCTACGCCCCAGGGGACTAAATGGGCATCCAGGGGAGGCCCGGCACGTAGCAAGTGCTTCGTGAATGCGGCTGGTGACTGCCAGGTCCCATTCCCCTACCATCTTTTGGTGCAGAGCAGAGGAACCTAAGAGATAGAGGCCCCTGACATCTCCAACCTGGCGTGTCAAACCCTCTCGGCCACAGCACCTGCGGCTGGGCAGAGGATCAGTGGCTCAGAGAAGAACACCTGATCCATATCTTCTGTCATCTAGGTGCACAGTTTCCTTCAGTCAGCAGATCTCAGTTACAAAATGAGCCGGTTTTTGCGGTTTCACCACATTCTCGGCCGCGCATGCGCACACAGAGCCTCAGCCCGTGGGGCGCCCCAGACCAGCATCAGTGTGAGCGAGGGCCACGGAAGGGGCACTTGCAAAACAACGGAGCTTGCCAGCTCTGGAACTGTAGCCTCACTCCTCGATGGATAGCTGGGTGACATTAAGCCTGTACCTATGCCTCTCTGTGCGTCGGCTCCCTTACCTGGATAACAGGGAAATTTACTCGTAAGAGATGTGGTTGGAGTTGCCGTCGTGGCGCAGTTGTTAACGAATCCGACTAGGAGCCATGAGGTTTCGGGTTCGATCCCTGGCCTTGCTCAGTGGGTTAACGATCCAGCGTTGCCGTGAACTGTGGTGTAGGTTGCAGACGCAGCTCGGATCCTGGGTTGCTCTGGCTCTGGTGTAGGCTGGCAGCTACAGCTCCGATTAGACCGCTAGCCTGGGAACCTCCATATGCCATGGGAGCGGCCCAAGAAATGGCAAAAAGACAAAAAAAAAAAAGAGAGAGAGAGAGAGAGATGTGTCTCTGCCGTCAGATGTCTACACGTGGATCCCACCGCCATCGTTTATCTGCTGTGTGACCTTTACATGTGTCTCAGTCGCTTTACCAGGGGAAATGGGAGTAATCATGACAGCACCTGCCTTACAGGATGGTTGTGAGGATAACACGGGTTTGTACACACAGAGCACTTGAAAGAACGCCTGGCTCAATCACTGCTCCTCTCCGTGTTTTTGGCTGGGTTCCTCCACAGGAACCCAGCCAAAACTCTGAGACAAGGATTGAAGTGCCAATGGTCTATTCAGAAAATGACCCCAGCAAGCACCTACAAGGGAGTGGGAACCTGAGAGGAGGACAGAGAAGAAGCCAATAGAGAATGAATGAATGACCAGGTTGCCTTCCTAGACAAAGGGGGCTCGATCCTGCTGGGGGGGGCCTCTGGGGGAGGGGGACGGCTGTACAAGCCCACCACCCCACCCTCTCCCCGCCTCCAGCAGCAGCACCCCCGCCCCCACGGGACGCTGGGATGTTTGCAGTAGACAGCCAAGGGGCAACAAGGAACAAAGTCCCAACAGCGCCAAGCTTTTCTGAAAAATTCAGGAGTCTCCCCTGAGTCCTTGCCCACTATTTATAATGACAATGACACACTGAGCCTGGGTGGAAGTGAGGGTTCTGGGCCAGAGTTCCTGGCATCCATGGATTAGGGTTCTCCTCACCTGATCTGGAGGATGTCGGTAGAGCAGCCCCTGCTCTCACACCACGTGGCAGGGACCCGAGATCACTCTCTGGAGGTTTTTTGGTTGGTTTTTTTTTTTTTTTTTTTTTTTTTCCTTTATGGCTGCACCTTGGCACATGGAAGTTCCTGGGCCAGGCTTCAAAACGGAGCGATGGCTGCATCCTGCCCCACAGCCACGGCAACACCAGATCTGAGCTACATCTGTAAGCTGTGCCACAGCTTGCTGGATCCTTAACGCACTGAGTGAGGCCAGGGATGGAACCCACGTCCTCACAAAGACAATGTTAGGTCCTTAACCCACTGAGCCACAACAGGAATTCCACCCTCTGAAGTATTTTATTTTTATTTCATTTTATTTTTTGCTTTTTCAGGGCCATACCTGAGGCATATGGAAGTTCCCAGGCTAGGGGTCCAATTGGAGCTACAGCTGCCAAGCCTATACGACACCCACAGCAATGCCAGATCCAAGCCTCATCTGCATCCTACACCACAGCTCACAGCACTGGCAGATCCTTAACCCACTGAGCTGAGGCCAGGGGTCAAACCCGCATCCTCATGGATACTAGTCAGATTCATTTCTGCTACACCACAACGGGAACTACCTTTGAAGTATTTTAAGCAGAACCAAGATACAATCCAATTGGCATCTGAGAGTGGTCCCTCCAGCTGAGGTTGGGAGCTCAGGAAATGAGGACAGCTGAGGGGACCTGGGGCAGGGTGGGGCAGTGCAGTGGCAGGTAGTCTCCTCCACAGCCCTGGTAACGCCTGCCCAGTGTGGTTTGGCATGGCCTCCAGGCTGGGGCAGGGAATTAGGGAACTGAGAATTGAGGGTTGGAAGACATGGGTGAGGAAGCATTTGAGCTGCTTCTGCAGTGGGGACCTGCACCGCTGTGCTGGGACACCAAGACATAGCCTCCCTGCAGAGGCTTCTTTGGTCCAGGAGCAAGGGGCATGAGGGCACTGAGCCTGTGGGTGGAGCCCCTGAAAGTGGCCCGGAAGGGAGGGACTGACACGGGATTACAGCACAGGGATGCAACTTTCTGACAACAGGGAAGGGTAGTGGAGTAGCAGAGCCAGTGCCTAACCCTTAAGTACCCTTGGGATTTCAAAACGCTAAATTCATCAAGATACGTTGTGGATGCCGTGTGGCACCAGCCAAGGGGTGAGAGGTCTTAAAGGATCCTCAATCCACTTTTCCATCCTCCAGGAACCTTGCCTATGTTTTCCTCCTCCTCATCTCCTCTTGATCAGCAGTCAAGTCACCTTGCACCCCATCTGACAGTCTCACCCATGCTCCAGTGTTGGAAGAGTGACTCGGCAGGTGGGAGCCGAGCTCAGTGCTGAGGGCCCTGGATGTCTGCCTGGCCTTCCTCCTCTGCCCCGTGAGCACCTCTGGACAACTTCCCAGGCCCACGCATAACCCCTCAGCTGAAGAAACAATAGTGTCTAAAAGAAGCTGCTGGGACAGTGGAACCAGGACCCTGGGATGCCTAAGCGCCATCCCCAGGAAGTTCCAAAAATACACTGGGGAAGAGCTGGGGTGCATTTGGGCAACTGCCAAGATGTTCTTCCTAAGAAAGGCGCCTGCTCTGAGTGACTCAAAGCCCCCAACTGAGTGTCACGCAAAGGAGGGAAGAGACAAGTTCACATACTAGGGCAAGGACCGCTGTCTCGGCTGAAATAAAACCCAGAGACAATCCAACCTCTGTTTCTAGAACTAGGGCAGAAGGGGTACCAGAAAAGGTGTGCAGAGGCGCTGAGGGCCTGGGCATGCCGCAGATGGTGCATTTTACCCATACTCCAACTTCATGCAGAAAGCTGAAAATGTTGCAAAGGAGAGCCATCGATTTTACATTTAGGCATAGGATGGGAGAAGAGAAAGCAAGGATTACTTTTAACACTGGGCTTAAGAAATTTCCCACCTCCAGGATCTGCCAAGTAGCATTCACCCTGGCAGTCAGGAGTGCTTTGGCAGGATCATTTTATATACACTAAACTAGTGTAAAAGCACCCGTGTTACAAATGAGAAAACTGAGGCACAAACTGGGTAGGACCCCTAACTGCAGAGGAGTTACTGGCAGTTTTCACCCAGCCTTGCCTACGATCTCCCTGGATCTTTTTCCAGTCCTCTTCTCTGCCGAAAACAGGATCCCTTTTCCTTCCTCCGCCGGCACACTCTTTTTCCCCGGAGACTGGGTTCGCAGGAATGACAAACCCCGATCTGAAGCTGACATTCCTTCATCAATCGCGCGTAAACGTGCCAAAACGCTTTGCGCATGCGCCTAGTAAACCCAGGCCCCGCCCGCCCCGGACTCCTCTGTACCCGCCTATCTGCCCATCACCAACATGGCCTCCGCAGCAACAGCCCCTCCTGCCCTACACAGACGTGGCGTCTCCTGACGTCATAGGACGGCGCCGGGAGTCCTAGAAGCTGCACGTGGGCTTGGATTTGGAAACTCTGGCGGGGCCATGGATACCCCTCTCAGGCGCAGTCGGCGGCTGGAAGGACTAAAGCCTGAATCCCCCGAGAACCCCACCCCAGTTTTGCAGGCGAGACGGGCCCTTGTGGAGCTCGAGTCGCACCCAGAAGAAGCGAGGGAGCCCGGGTCTCCTCGGAATGTGCAGCCACCAGGTTTGGGGTCCCCCAGACGTCAGTCAGAGACAGCTCCAGTTTCACCCAGTCTACAGGAAGGGGCAGGCTTGGGGTCCCCCCAGAGACAGCCAGAGCCGGGCCCAGGGTCCCCCCAGCGTCAGCGAGATCCGGGTCTGGAGTCTTCCCAAAGGCAGCCGGAATCGAGTCCTGAAACCCCAGGACTTCAGTCAAAGCCAAATGGGGAGCCACCAAAGTTCTCCCAGGACCAAGAAGCGGATTCGGAGTTGGCCGGGAGTAAGGCGGAGCAGACCCCGGAGTCTCCCCAACATCAGCTGCAGTTGGGCCCAGGGTCACTAGAGCCTTACCCCGGTCAGCAAGCGCCGGATCTGGAGCCCTCGCAGCCACTCCAGGAGCTGCCACTCCAGGAGCTGCCACTCCAGGAGCTGCCACTCCAGTCACCCGGTTCCCCACAGGATCAGAACGAGCCAAGCAAACCATCTCCATCCAGGGAGAGGGGGAGAGACGTCCTCGGGCCAAAGAAGCGAGAAAGTTCTTCAGTCCAGGCCCCAGCGTCCAAGAAGCCGAAGAAAGAGGAGGTTCCTATTATCCCGAAGGGGAAGCCCAAGTCTGGGCGAGTGTGGAAGGACCGCTCAAAGAAGAGGTGAAGTAGGCGACACCTGGGCGGGCATGGGGTTCTGTGTGGTGCTTGGGCCTGGGCACAACCTGGGGATAGCCCCCTGGGTTGGAGAGCGCTCACAACAGTGGGGATGTCACACAAACAGGTAATTATAATCAGAATGTGGTAAGATGCACCGGGATGTTGGGGAGGAATGCCCTCAAAGGACCTCTTCTCATCTGTGTGTTCATTCAACACACATTTACTCTCGACTCTGCCCTCTCTAATAAGGAGGCAGAAGCAAGTAAAACAGTATTTACCATTATGTTACATTTTTTTGCCTTTTTAATAAAAGGCATTACCAAGTACTGACAATATAGAAAGCTGCTAAGCCCTCTAGTAAGGATTGGTTAGGGGAAGGGCCTTTCAAATGGTACAAGCATGCATCTTGGCTTTTTTTTTTTTTGGCTGCACTTGCCTGCAGCTTTCAGCAGCTCCCAGGCCAGGGATCAAACCCGGGCCACAGCAGCAACTTAAGCCGCTGTGGTGACAATGCCAAATCCCTAACCCACTGCCCCACAAGGAAAACTCCTGCATCTTGACATTTAATCTGCACATCAGCCCTATGAAGCTGTTAGGATTATCCTCGTTGTCCATACGAGGGCACCAAGGCTCCAGGAGGCTGCATGAGTGGTAGAGGCAGAAGCTGAGCACAGATTGGATTCCAGAGTCTGTGCATGGAAGCCCTTTACCTGTGCTCTGTAGATCTGCTGTGCATTGGAATACAACCTTCTAAAGGGTAGGCATGACGTTTTGTCTTCTTGTCTTGCTTGTCTTTCTCTGCGGCAGGTAGCAGGTGCCCGATTAAATGCTTGTTGAGTGAAGGAACGAAGAGGCTCAGCTGAAGAGGGAAGTGAGGAGGGGAGAGGTGGGATCCAGTTCACATTTTTAGGTAGTGGGAACCACTGGGCAGTCAGGAATTCATGGCCAGAAGGGACCATCAGGGAAGGCAGTGATTTTAAGGAAGAAGCGGACATTTCCCAAGAGTTGACTGTGTGTCAAGCTTTGGGTAGGCCTTTTGCAGATGCTATGTTGTTGAACCCCTGAAACCCAAGGCAGGTATGATCCCTCCCCCACCTCCTCCCCCATTAAACGGAGAAGAAACTGAAATTGAGGGAGTAATTTGCTACAAGACCCCAATCAGAGACTTTGAAGCTAGACTCTAGACTGTTGGACTTAGAAACGTGGATGGTGGCATGGCCCCTCCGCCTTGGTCCCAGGAGGTCCCAGAGAACAGTGAGGCCACTGATGGCCATGCAGATCCAGATGAAGGGGTTGGCTCAGTGGAAAGAGGGTGATGAGCAAGTTGAGTGTGGGACCCTGGGCCCTGGTACTCGGAAGGGGCGGGGAAGTTGAGCTCTCTGAGCGATAGGGGGCTGCACCCATGCACAGGCCAGAAGAGAGGGTCGGCAGAAGACCCCAAGCAGCGAGAGAAAGAGGCTATTTTGTCCCATATCCCACCGTGAGCTGAAACCCTTCCCGACTTCCTTCTTCCCTTGGAACTGCGCTGCCATCCTCTGCCATCACTGAGAACCTCCCCCACCGCCCTTCCCGCCATGTCCCCCACTGTAGGTGATGCTCCCTCCCAGCTCAGGGCCTTTGCACATGCTGTTCCTTCTGTTGCAAGGCTTTTCCCCTGACTAGTCCCTGCCCGTCTTTCAGGGATCAGCTTAAATAGCAAATTTAAATATTAAATATCCCCCTAGGAAAAGCCCTCTTACCCTGGGAAAAGCCCTCTTCGTCCAGCCCAACCAGGGTTCAGTCCTCAAGCTGTGTTATCATGGGGTGGAACTTCTCTTTTGTGACACCCCCCCCCCCATTTGCAGAAATGCCTGTTTACGTGTGTGATTCTTATTGGCTGCCAGCTTCCCTCTAGACCAGAGAGTGGGGTTTCTCTGC
Organism: Phacochoerus africanus; assembly: GCF_016906955.1. Lineage (NCBI taxonomy): Eukaryota > Metazoa > Chordata > Mammalia > Artiodactyla > Suidae > Phacochoerus > Phacochoerus africanus. The sequence goes on along the minus strand of NC_062547.1, from coordinate 10,863,300 downwards.
TATGGTGAGATTTCCCCTGGCCCAGCACACGGCAGGCACTGAGCTGAACAAGTTGATAAGTGAGAACAGAAAGTAGTTCGTTCTTGGAGTTCCTATCGTGGCTCAGTGGTTGACGAATCCGACTAGCATCCATGAAGGCGTGGGTTGGATCCCTGGCCTCACTCAGTGGGTTAAGGATCTGGCATTGCCCTGAGCTGTGGTGTAGGCTGCAGATGCAGGTCAGACCCCGCGTTGCTGTGGCTGTGGCACAGGCCGGCGGCTACACCTCTGATTCCACCCCTAGCCTGGGAACCTCCGTGTGCCACCAGCACAGCTCTAAAAGACAAAAAAAGACCAAAAAAAGAAAGAAAGAAAGAAAGTAGTTTATTCATTCAACCAACTTATATGGCCTTTGAGCAAGGATCTGGGGGTCAACATGGCTGTAAACAAAACACTCCAGTTGTGAGAAACAGGTAACCAACATGTCATAAGAATGTCCATCGTAAGAACCATACAGGAAAATGAACCACAGTGGGGACTGGAAAAGAGCAGGGGGTGCAGGGCGTTGTCACAGTGACCAGAGATGGCCTCGCGGCCACAGGGACATGCAGAAAGGCCTGGGTGAAGACCTTGGGACACAGCATCCAGGCAGAGGGACAGAAGGTCCGGAGGCCTTGTCACTGGGCACGGGGAGAGCAGTGGGAGGTGCAGGAGGTCAGCGGGGTCTCGGCGCCAGGTCCCATGGGCCCTTGCAGGGACCTGCATGCGCAGCAAAGCCGCGGGAGGTGTTGAACCGCAGAATCATGATCTTACATCGAAAGGACCGGCCTGGCCTGTTGCGAACAGACCATAGGAGGGCTGAGGGGAGAGCAGGGAGACCAGTAAGGAAGCTGCTGCAGTAGAATTAAATTCTAAAGACGCTGTGCCAGGCCTGTGGGTATGGGCCCGAGGGGCTATCAAGTGGACATTTGGGATCCTTGAGGAAGCAGTGCCCGTGGGTGGGCGTGTGAGCCCTCGAGGCAGCCCCTGCTGTGGGAGGTGTCCCAGCGAAGGCCCATATGGAGGCAGGGAGGCAGCGTGGCTGCAAAGGCCCACCTCCTGTGCCCAGGCTTCCCTGGGTGCGACGCCTCCAATCTCTGAAGGGTGGATTTACTGGGCCCCTTCTGTATGCAGAGCCCTGTGCTAGTGCACCTCCAACTCTGAGCCAGTCCTCCCAGTACCCTTTGCAGTGAGACCAGTTCTTGTCTCCATGTGACACAGGAAGGTGCTGAGACAGGCTGCACTGCCCAAGGTCACATGGGCACAAAGTGGTGGTGGCTTCAGGCCTGGGAGAGAGCCCGCCTGCCTTCAGTCTCTAGGCGAAAGCAGTGCTCTGATGCCGCACTGCCCCAGTACCTTAGCCACCAGCCACATGTGGCTAACTACATTTAAACTGATTAAAATTAGGAGTTCCCGCTGTGGCACGGTGGGTTAAGAATTTGACTGCGGCAGCTCAGGTTGTTGCAGAGGTGCAGGTTGGATCCCGGGCCCAGCACAGTGGGTTGAGGATGCAGCGTTCCACAGCCGTGGCTTAGGTTGCAACTGAGGCTCAGATTCAGTCCCTGGCCTGGGAACTTCCATATGCCGAGGGTGCAGCCATCAAATTTAAAAGAACGAAAATATGAAATAAATCAATTAAAGTTAAAAATTCCCTTCCTTGGTCACCAGCCACATTTCAAATGCCCAGCACCAGTGTGACTTGAGGCTGCCTTATTGGACAGTAGATAAAGGGCATTTCCACATTCCAGAAAATTTTGCCTGGCAACACTGCTCGGGAAGATACAGCATTGTGTCCTGCCTGTGGCTCTGTGTGTGTCCTGGTCCCCGCTGCCTCGTCCCTTTGGGGTTCTTGAGCCCCAGTCTGGGATGCCCAGCTGTAAAGCCAGGGAGAAAGGCAGCCCCGCCCTTCTGTGCTTAGGAGGCCAGGTCTTCAGCAGGGGGCCCTTGGGGGAGGGGGGAAGAGCCGTGGGGGGTGTGTTGGGGTCAGGCAGGCAGAACTGGGGGTTGGGGGTGAGGAGCCTTCCCCAGGGGCAGGAGCGGGCTCTGCCCGGTACCCACCGCAGCCCTCAGGGGCTGACCTGCTGTGGCAGTTTGGGGCACCATATATTGGATGTGCATAAACAGGAGCCCTTTTGAAAGTCAAGAAATTGATGAGGGCGGCAGAAAGGCCACCACGAGAGGATCTGCTGAGGAGGAAGGAAGGCCCGTGGGACCCCCAACCAGGCTTCAAATTGTTCGAGGAGAAGGTGCTTACAGGGAGGGGGAGCATGGCTTCATGACCCCCAGACCCTCATCGCGAGTCTCAGCAGCGCTCAACATTTTCCTGGTCCAGCTCGCTCTGGCTCCTCGACACTTTTTCCTTCTCCCTGGAGTATTTTACAGCACGTCCTAGATAACGACATCCCACCCCTAGGTGCTGGCAGTGTGCATTCGGACAGAGGCAGTCTCGCCTCTCCTGTGACCATGTCACCATCACTCTTCAAAAAATCAAATCAAGACTATCCCTAGTGCTGGCTCCATTGTCATACTCCCCCACTGGAGAGAGAGAGGTTCTGAGTCACTCCTGGGGACAGGGACGTTTCACGCTGTTCTGAAATAGACCAGGTGCCCAGGTAGGGAGTGAGCCCCTTCCGGAGGCGATCACGCCCAGGCCCGCTGTGCTTGACCAGAGCAGCAGAGCTTGGTGGCAGACCTGTGTGGCCTGGGCTCTGGTCAGAGCCCTGGCTGCTGCTCAGGAACTAAGTGGCCTTGAGTAACCACTTAACCTCTCTGAGCCCTGGTTTGTTCCTCTGTAAAATGGAGAGACTAGGAGTTCCCATTGTGGCTCAGGTTAAGGACCCAATGTTGTCTCTGAGGATGTGGGTTTGATCCCTGGCCTCACTAGTGGGTTAAGGATCCGCACTGCTGCAAGCTGCCAGGTGTAGGTCACACATGTGGCTTGATCCAGTGTTGTCATGGCTTTGGCACAGGCCTCAGCTGCAGCTCTGATTCAACCCCTAGCCTGGGAATTTACATATGCAGTGCATCCATTAAAAAAAAATAATAAGTAAAATAAAATGAAGAGAATGAGGGTGCCCACCTCAGATGTATAACCAAGGCTTAAGAAATGGCAGTGAGCATGATCGGGGCCCTTTCCTGCCCCAAGTTTCTGCAGATCCTGAGGGTCGACTGCCCGGCGAGCAGGCAGGTGGGGAGGTGACTCTGACCGGGGTTTCTGGCGAAGCAGACCCAGAGCCTTGAGCTGGGAGGAGGGAGGGCACAGGTGCGCCCCACGGACTCCACGAGTGGCCCGCTCCCCTATCCAGGTTCTCCCAAATGGTCCAGGACAAGCCCCTGCGCACATCTTGGCAGAGGAAGATGAAGGAGCGGCAGGAGAGGAAGCTGACCAAGGACTTCGCCCGGCACCTGGAGGAGGAGAAGGAGCGTCGCCGGCAGGTAAGGGGCCAGCCAGGTGGGGCTGGAGCCCGGGGAGCGGGTGGGGGGGAGTGGGGTTGCTGAGCAGGGAGCCTGGCCAGAAGCAAAAGTATGATCTAGAACTGCAGGGTGGGGAAGCCAGGGGAACAGCCCGCTGAGCCCAGGATTTATAAGAGGCCCGGGATGAAGCCCCCAGGGGCCCTCGCTGGTGATAGGAATGTTCAGTGAGATGGGGGTGGGGGCCCTGCCCCTGGGACCTCCTCGGGTGGGCAAGGTTTACGGACTGGAGGTTTGTGGCTGCCATTCCCCAAGCCACAGCTGCCACCCTCAGCAAAGGAGGCAGCCTGCCCTGCCCTCTGGTTCTCTCCCTGACGCTCATCCCAGGGCCTCAGATGCCCCATTAGGGGCTCACATGCATCCTCTCTAGGCTGTGGGAAGCCCCAGCAGACAGCGCATAGGGAGAGCCAGGTGGTGGCGAGGGTCACTGGGAGCAGAGTTATCAGTGTCACTTGCCTCGTGGTCCCGGGGGTACAGGAGGAGTCAAACCCCTCACCTCCCAGCCAGTGCTCACCTGTCTGCTGTTTTAAGTCACCCCAGCATAGCCTGTGGCCAAGGCCCTGCAGATGATATGGCTGCCACCATGTGCTGCAGCCTTATCTCACTTCCCGTGTGGCCCTAGCTCCCTCTTGGGCAAGACAGAGCCCTGTCACCATCCCCTTCAGAGGTGCCCCTACCCAGCCCCCAGCCTAGACCTTTCCCTGCCTCTGGGAGCTGAAGTGTCACTTCTCCTTTCTCCCCACGGCCCCAAGCCACCCCTTCTACCCTGAGTTGCCGAAGCCAAGAGAGGCCCCTGACCACGCAGCAGCCTTGGGTCCAGCGTCCGTGCCCTGGCCCCACCAGGGACGGCAGGCAGCATAGCCAGTGGGCACAGGGCTTCCCATTTCCGAGTAAGACTCCAGGCCTCTGTCATCTAGAATCAAGTATTTCTAGCAGACGGGGTCCTATGCCAAGTCCCATACAGATAATCCATTTGTTTATTCCTAAAACGGTCTTATGCAATCATCTTCCCTTTAAATGGGGGTTGAGGAGTTCCAGTCGTGGCTCGGATCCCGTGTTGCTGTGGCTCTGCTGTAGGCCAGTGGCTACAGCTCCGATTCGACCCCTAACCTGGGAACCGCCATATGCCGTGGGAGTGGCCCAAGAAGTGGCAAAAAGACATAAATAAATAAATAAATAAATAGGGGTTGAGGCAGCGCTTAAACAACATGGCCATGGTCACCCATTTGGGAAGCAGCAGAGTCAGGATTCAGACCAGGGCCCGGTAGTCCCAGAGCCTCTTCTGGGAAGTCACCCTTCCCAGCCCTGCACAGGGTAAACCTCAGGAGCCGGGCCCTCGCCCCTGCCCTTGCATTCTAGGGGCATGCGGGCTGGGGGCCAGGGGGAGACTCGGAGGGTGGGAACGAGGGGAAGGGCCGGCCATCCCTTCTCCCCTGGTAGTTGATGAGGGGGTGGTACAGGGACCCCTTCTCCACAGGCCTGGGTTTCCAGCCGGGCACCACTCATGTCTTACCTCCACCCCCACCCCAGTCCTGACTAAGCCCCTGTCCCCAGCTGCCGGACCAGGTGCCCACCTTCTCAGGGGGAGTCAGGAAGTGCCCATCACAGTGGGCCTCTGGGGTACAGGGGTACAGGGGTCCCCAGCTGGTCCCAGGGGTACAGGGATCGGTCCTTGCTGGCCCTCCACCCCACAGCATCAGGAACAGCTCTGTCAATGATGCTGTCAGCTCTCACTCCCAGACCCAAACCCCCTTCCTCTGTGTGTCCAGGAGAAGAAGCAGCGCCGTGCCGAGAACCTGAAACGCCGCCTGGAGAACGAGCGGAAGGCAGAGATCGTCCAAGTGGTGAGTGTGGCCCTGCCTTGGGGGCGAGGCAGGCACAGCCAGGCTGGATCTCCTGCTCCAGACCCACCAGCATCCTCGCCTCATGGCCCCCATTCGTGCTGCAGTCCGACCCTGTGGGTGGCCTCTCTTCCCTAGGGAACAGGGCGGGCAGAGACCCCGGCCACGCTAATCCCCTCCCCTCAACCTCCCCCAGATCCGAAACCCCGCCAAGCTCAAGCGGGCGAAGAAGAAGCAGCTGCGCTCCATTGAGAAGCGGGACACGCTGGCCCAGCTGCAGAAGCAGCCGCCACAGCGGCCGGCAGCCAAGATCTGAGCTCAGGCCTTCTGTGGCCGACCCCGGAGTCACACACATCACCCCTCGGGCCACTACCACATGCCTCTGCTGGCCCTGCGCTCCAACTCTGTGGCTCCAAAATAGAGGCCCCACCCGAGACGGGGCTCTGAGCCTTCAAAGGCTCCCGGGCAGATCTTTGTGGGACAGTTGTCCAGAGGGAGGCTGGGACCTGGCAGAGACTGGGGGAGGGAAGAGTCAGCTCCTCCTCCCCTCCCCAGGTGCCTTCAAACCGAGAAGAGTAATCTCTGGTTCCTCAGCTCAGGATGCTGGTGACTGGAGCGTGACTCCCCAAAATGTGTATGTTCTGTCTCAAGGTCCTGGGTCCAACCCAGGCCTGGAGGCCGCAAGTCCAGAATCCAGCTCCCTCCACACCTTCCCAAAGGCTGCTTTGGTCCTGCTGTACGCTACTCACCCCGTCACCCAGCAGACCGAATCCAGCCCTGCCCCACTCTTCAACACGTGAGGTTAAGATGGGGCGGTTCCATGGGGCAGGGTCTCTCTGTAGCTCCCCCTTTCCTGTACCAGACTGCAGAAGTCCCAAAGATCTGATTAACTCACCACCCAGCCTACAGCAGAAATATTTATTGAATGTCTGCTGTATAGACACGATTCTGGGTACCGAGGGATACAGACAGAAGTCCCTGCCCTCTTGGAGCTTTTATTCTGACAGAGAAAACCTAGTAAACAAATAAAATATATTGTGTTAGATGGTGTCAGGCACTGAGTGAAGCCGGGTAGGGGGGCATGGGCACTGTCAAGGGGGGGCTGTCCATTTAGTCAGCTGTCCATCAGCTGCTCCGCTTGCCAGGCACTTGCTATGGGCAGGGCCTGCCTGGCACTGGGAGTAAGCACTGGGAGCCCTGGACTGAGATCCCAAGGGAATTTCTCCACCCAGCTCTCCCACTAACATTTCATCCACCAAACGTGTACCGGCGCCAACTCTGCATCAGGCCCTGGGAAGCAGAGCTAAACAGACGTGGGACTGTGGACATCGGGCAGCAGGTTACCCTCACTCTTACAGAGTGAGGGTTAGAGCTGCCCAGCTCCTGTGTGCTCAGGAGGTGGGTGCTGCACAGATCCAGGGATGACGGAAGTGGTGGGAGGGGGGCTCATCCCATGGAACTCCAGGCTGGCACGTGCGTCAGATTAGCCAGGAGACATCACAGGCTTTGGTCTCAGAGGCTGCCAGGCACATAGAAGCACTGAAGACCTTCAGTAAAGAAGCCCTTTGCACTTTGTTTAGCCCAGGTTTCCCAAGCATCTGACCACAGCACCGCTTGCTTTTTCCCTGTCTTAACAGTGCTGGGTCAGATGGGTGGTGGTGAGCTCCCAGACAGCTGCTGTCTTAAAGACCTTGGGTAATAGTATTTGAACAGGGAACGCCTCGTGGTTAGTACCTTGGGCAGGTTCCCTAACCTCCCTGCACCTCAGTTTGCACCTTTTGTAAAAAAGCGAGGCTAATGAACCTGCCTTCCAGATTATTGTGGGATAAAGTCTAGCGCAGTAACGGCCAAGCGAAGAGGTCAGAACAGAACAGTGCTGCCCAAATCTTTCCTCTCACTTCATACTCCAAAAATCCACCACTGGTTTACTTTAAAAATCCACCCCAAGGAGGAGTTCCCATTGGGGCACAGCGGAAACAAATCTGGCTAGTATCCATGAGGATGGGGTTTCAATCCCTGGCCTTGCTCAGTGGGTTAAGGATCCAGTGTTGCCCTGAGCTGTGGTGTAGGTCACAGACACAGCTTGGGTCCTGTGTGGCTGTGGCTGTGGTGTAGGCCCGCAGCTACAGCTCTGATTCCACCCCTAGCCTGGGAACTTGCATATGCTGCAGGAGTGTCCCTAAAAAGCGAGAGAAAAAAAAAAAAATCCACCCTACCCATCATCTGCTAAATCTGAGCCCCAGGGAGATACATCCTGTGCACCCCAGTTTGAGAAGTCTTAGGACTTTAACCCCTTGTTCCTACCAGTAGTCCAGGCACCGGAGTCCTGACATAGTCTCCTATTGTGAGAAATGCAGAATCAGCACCCAAGTCCCCGCCCAATCAGACAGGGTCCCTGGGTGACCCCCTCACAATAAAGTTTGAGAAGCACTGCCCTAACTCATTTTGTTTCTGTAAGAAAAAAAAAAAAATGTACTGAGTCACTTGGGACACTTTAAAATACAGATTCCTGGGCCCTGGTCTTCAGCTACATTTTCCTGGGGCCCTCGGGAAGCTGCTTCGGGCAAGGTCGCTCTCTGCTGCTGCCTCCCCCGGAGACTGGCTCGAGCGGAGCCGGGCGATTCCGGGCCCCGCGCCCCCTACCCCGAGGTGGTGCTCAGCGCCCGGTTCAGGGGGCCCCGCTCCTCCTGGGATCGGGCCCGGTCCCTCCGCGGGGGCGCTGCACGGCTGCCCCCCAGCCAGCGGAACAAGCGCGCGGGCACGTGCTGGGGCAGGCGGCGGCTGCCCAGCGAAGAGGAGGCGGAGGAGGCGTCGGTGGAGGAGGCGCGACGGCGGCGGCGGCTGCTGCCCCCGCCACCCAGCTCGCTGTCGTCCACCAGCACGCTCTCCAGCACGCTGCGCAGCGAGCGCCGCAGCTTGCGCAGCACGTCGGGGCAGGTGAGCACGTAGAGCAGCGGGTTGACCACGCTGTTGATGAAGGCCAGGCTGGTGACAAAGGGCAGCCCGCGCCACACGAGCGGCCGCAGCTCCGGATTCGAGTGCGAGCGCGCCTCCAGCACGCTGAACACGTGGTAGGGCCCCCAGCAGAGCGCAAAGGCAGCCACCACGGCCGCCACCAGGCGCACGAAGCGGCCGGACCGTCGGCGGCCGCGTTGGCGCAGCTGCGCGCTCACGGCCGCGTGGCTCGAGGCGATGATGGCCAGCGGCACGGCGAAGGCCAGCAGGAACTTGCTGACGGCCAGGGCCATCTGGCGCGAGTTGCACGTGGCGTCGAGGTCGGGCCCGGGGTTCAGGAGCAGCACGTTGTAGTAGCACATGATGCGCCCGTCCAGGCGCTTGATGGTGTCCCGGAACACGAAGTAGGGCACGGTGTTGAGCACCGCCAGCGCCCAGAGCACCAGGCAGACCTTGTGGGCCGCGGCCACCGTGCGGTGGTTCTGCGCCCACACGGGCCGCACCACCTGCAGGCAGCGGTCCAGGCTGATGGCACTGAGCAGGAAGCCGCTGGCGAACATGTTGAGGAAGAAGATGGAGGAGTGCAGCTTGCAGAAGGTGGTGCCCAGCTCCCACGAGTGGCCCACGGCCAGGAAGTAGGTGAAGAAGGGCAGGGAGGCCGTGGCCAGCAGGTCAGACAGCGCCAGGTGCAGCACCCAGGTGGTGACCACGGTCTGGCGCATGCGGCAGCCCACCACGAAGAGGATGAGTCCGTTCTCCACCAGGCCCAGCAGCGAGGCCAGCCCGTGCAGCACCACCGACGCGTGGTCGATGTAGCGGATGCTGGAGTTGCTGTGGCTTTGCAGGCGGCTCATCTGCTCCAGGATGGGACAGAGCGGCTTCATCGTGACATTGGCCAACATGGTGGGCTCTGCGGAGGGGGGAAAAAGGCCTGAGGTGGGCGGTGCAGGACAACAGGGGACCCTGGCCGGGAGATGGGACTCTGACCCATGAGTGTTAGAGATGAGGCCTCTGGGGAGCAGTGAAGTTGAGGGAGGGCAGCAAGGTGGGCTAAGAGCCCAGCTCCCCCAGGGGCTCAACTGTGCAGCCTTGGGCCAGCCACTTAACCTTCCAGAGCCTGTTTCCTCCTGCAACACAGGAACTAAGTCATTGAATTGTGGGGAGAATTAAATGAGTTATGTATAAGCATTTCAGACAGAGCCGGCCATGCAGTAAGCATTAAGTAAGCAAGCACTACATCAGTGGCATTGTGATTATTTTAAGCAGATGGCCTAAGATCACTTGGAGAAATAGGAACCAAGGTCAGGCTCTCCAGGACTTCTTTTCCCAGTCCCCGGAGCACTGGGGCCATGAGTGGGGCTCCAGTCAAGGGCAGGAGGGTCCAGCTGGGGTGGGGGGGTAGGACTGGAAGGCGGGGTCTGTGCCTTTAAGGGATGCACCCCACCACCACCCCAACCCACCCATAGCACCCCCAAGTCTTGCCTCTCTGCAGATCCTCTGTGTGGCCCTTCACTTCCACAGTGGTGGCTGGTTGGGTGTGTTAATTGCAAACAGTGGAACCAGCCCCCCTTCACTAGTTCAAGAGGAAATAAGATAAGAGCACAGAAAGAGCTGGAGGGAGGAACTACCAGATTTGGGCTCTGGAGGCCCAGTAAGGCCAAACCACCTCTTCCCTGCCCGGGGCAGCCACAACCGCTCTGCCAGCCCCAGGAAACCCAGCCCTGTTCATTCATTTGTTCACTCACTCTCACAATCATTCAACAGCCATTTGTTGAGCAACTACTCAGCTGAGTACTGGGGAAGCCAGCCTCCAGCCAGATGTGCAGCCATGCCAGACGTGTGCACCCACAGCCTCATCAGGAACCCTCGACCATCCGACGTGGAGCCCGTGGAGATCAGTGAGGGCAGAGGAGGTTGGGGTGGGAGGATGTCTGCAGGAGGTAGGGGATTGACAAGTGGCAGGGGTTGGGAACTCAGATTGTTCTGGGTCCCTCCTGCCACGCCAGGGCTGGTGTTCTCCAGCCCGTGGCCCTAGAAGAAAGGTGCTCCTCCATCCCATTTTGCAGATGATGAAACTGAGACTCAAGTGTTTGAATCACTTGCTTAAAGCCACCCCCAAAGTACGGGCATGTGGAGGAGTGGTCCTCTCTCTTCTACCTCTGCTTTTAGCAAGAAATGATAGAGAAAGAAGCGAAGGAAAGTGGAGGAGGAGGGGGAGATGGTTTTCAGTATTCACTTTTCCAGGGGAGGCACGTGGCCAGGATGAGAAAATCCGTAACCTTCTGCAGGGACCAAAGTCCTTTGTAGGGTGAGGGGCTGGGGTATCAACCTAGAATTTCCTGGGCAGGTGAGTCGCTTGGAGCTAGGGACCTGCAGGTGGGTGGGAGGGGAGCTATTGTCCCTGTGGCTGCCTGAGAACACTCGTATTTTCTAAGCTTTGGAACTTGCAGGGCAATTACACTCACAATGATCCCGTGAGACCTCAGTTTCCAAAAGATACAACAGAGGTTCAGAGAAGCACAGCAACTTGCCCAGGGTCCCTCAGCTGCCGTGGGGGAGTGGGAACTCTATACCCAGAAGATGGACCCATGCCGGTCCCTCTTGTGCTGAAATGTTCCCTTTAGCCCAGCCTAAGTCCCATGGGGGTGCTCACAGAGCACACTCCGCTGTATCCTGGGGATACACCCAGACTGACCGGATGGAGTCTGGCTCCCAGCCTCCCAAGATTCCCAGGGAGGCCAGGAGCGAGCGTCCTGTTTGGGCAGGGGGCTGGGGGCTGGGGGCTGGGGGCAGAGAACGCAAGCTTCTGGTGTCAGAGACCTGGATTTGAATCCCAGCTTCTGGACTTCCCGGCTGGAGGAATTTGGGTCAGTTACCTTAAGACGCGTGTGCCCCTCAGACCCAGATTGCTCATGAGCCTGGAGAGAGAAGCTTGAATGGTTTGCCACTGTGCTTGGCATCTGGTTATTACCTAAGAAAATCTAGTCCTCTCTTCCTCGCAGCAGTAAGTCTCCTCCAGTCTTTGGTCAACCCGACTCTGTGCCATCCTAGCTGATTACAGCCCTCCCCCCTCATAAAATGGTGCCTCCTCTCGTGGGTCCAGAGAGGGCACTGAGACTGCCCAGCCCCTGGGCCACCGCCTCCTTACCTGGGCACAGAGGGAGCGCAGGATTCCAGCCCCGGAGGTAGTCAGCTCCTGGCAGCAGAGGCAGGCAGAGGCAGGGGAGTGAGGCTTAGGGAGGAAATAACTGTCAGCCCCAGAGTGAGTGTGTGTGTGTATTTAGGGGCGGGGACAGCTGGAGAGTGAGTTGTCACACTGGTATTCAAGTAACATCCATCCCCACTGATGGGGACTGGACATAATTGCTGGCAGCCCGGCTCACTCTCTCCCTTCACAAAGGAGATTTTGCAAAAGCCCGAGGTCAAGTGCGAGTGCGCGTGGGGAAATAGGTGAGGGCCAGAAAGTGTGAACCCGAGCGTGCACGGGAAGTGCTCTTGAGAGTGAGGAGGGCGCCTGTCCACTGTCTGTCCCCTGTCCTGGGCTGCCCTCCCCTGATTCCACCATCCTCAGGAAAGAAACTCCTGCAGCTCCTCTAAGCTTCCCTGGGCAGCTCAGCAGCTGCCTGTGAGGGGCCCCAAGGCTCTATTGTCGGAAAGGCAGGGTGAGGCCGTGGTGAGAGCACAGGCCTGGCTGTCTTTGCTGCCCACAGCCCTAGCCAGGACACCTCCCCCTGCCAGCCCCTGTTTGACCATCTGCGACCAGAGCATCTCCTGTCATCTCCCAGGCTGATCCAGGCATCCTCATTCACAGAGTACCCAGCACGCAGGATGTGCTCAGAAAAATCAGGTTTCTTCCCTCCCGGGGAAAAACAGATATAGGCTGTGGGGCAAGGGAAATACAACTTTTATTTTAAAAGACCTGAGGAGTTCCCATTGTAGCTCCGTGGGTTAAGAACCTGATTAGTATCCATGAGGATGCGGGTTTGATCCCTGGCCTCGCTCAGTGGGTGAAGGATCCAGCATTGCCACAAGCTGCAGCGTAGGTTGAAGATGTGGCTTGGATCCAGCATTGCTGTGGCTGTGGTGCGGGCCGGCAGCTGCAGCTCCTCTGGTTCTACCCCCTAGCCTGGGAACCTCTGTAAGCTGCAGGTGCGGTCCTAAAAAGAAAAAAAATTAAAAAGGGCGGGTTTCTGAGCCCATGCATGAGATGACTGAACTGTGTTCACTTACACTGAACTGTTCCCTAACTCTTCAAGCCCCTTTGTTGACCAAGCTTCCTGGGGTCAGGGACCTGTTCTTCAACCTCAGGGTTGGAGAGATACTCAAACATGATAAGAGCTCAGTACCCCCAAATCAGGGCAAGGACACCCCATAGGACTGATACGACAAAACTCTCCCAATTTTGGTATAGGCTTAATACAGGACCTTGGCGCGTGATAAATTTGCTGAGAGCCTGTGATGCTGCGTGAAGAATGTGTTGGGGAAACTTTCTCACTGTTGTCCAGGATGGCAGGTGAGTAGGAGCCTTGAGCACTAGGAAAACGTCCCCTTTCCTCTTAGTGACATGGGGCTCCGTCTTCTAGAGCCAAGTGCCTGCAGCCCTCCCTAGCTGGGTGTTTCTACTCCACTTTGGGGAAATTACCTTCATCCCCACCCACACCCCACCTGCTGAGCCAAGGACATCCTCTGAGGCCACACAGGCAGTGGAGTGTGGCAGGTGACCTTGGGCAAGTCAGTTTACAGCAGTAAAATAGGAATTTATTTTATTTTATTTTATTTTGCTTTTTAGGGCCGCTCCTGCGGCATATTGAGGTTCCCAGGCTAGGGGTCTAATTGGAGCTGTAGCTGCCAGCCTACACCACAGCTATGGCAAAGCAGGATCCGAGCTGCGTCTGAGAACTGCACCACAGCTCACGGCAACACCAGATCCTTAACCTGCTGAGCAAGGCCAGGGATCAAACCTTCAACCTCATGGTTCCTAGTCGGATTTGTTTCCACTGCGCCACAATGGGAACTCCAAAATAGGAATTTTTTAAAGGTACTCTCCCTGCACAGCCCCAAAGCAGTGTGAAACTGCTCTTTGGGCTTAGAGAGACTCCCCCCTTCCCGCCTATAGACACATCTGAACTCTAGGGCATCAGGCTTGGGGCGAATCCCAGCCCTCTGCCTGGATCTCCATCCTCCCTCACCCCCTCCACTGGGTACCCTTGTGCAGTGAACAACCCACACAACCTCTCATGGCAGCCCTGCTAAAACTCTTACTTCTCTGACCCTTGCCCCAACTCTGGTTTCCAATCCTGTAGTCACTGTGGTGACCTGTCATCTTCCAATTCTCCCTAAGGACAATTTATGAAAAGTTAAAACCAACAAAGGAAGTCCTTCAGATGAGCAGGGCCCTAGGGCACTACTGGGGCGGGGGGGGCACACCGCGTGGCATATGGAGTTCCCCGGCCAGGGATCAGATCAACCTAAGCTGCAGCTGCTGCAATGCTGGATCCTTAACCCATTGATGGTGCCAGGCCAGAGATGGAACGTGCATCCTATCGCTCCCAAGATGCGGCTGGTCCCATTTCGCCACAGTGGGAACCTCCCTGGGGCATCTTCTAAGCAAGGAGGCAGGGCTGTTTGTTCCTGCGGGGGCCTCGGCTGCCCTCCCATAGTGGACACTGGCCTCCGCGTGTCTGAGGAACTCGGTGTCCGAGTGGAGGGTGCCAGGCCGGGAACCAGCGGTGGGGGTGGGGGAGGATGTGCTTCTTCCCTAGATTTCAGGAACCGAGAGCACCAGATGTCAGCATTGGGCAGGGGACCCCTAGCTGAAAGCAGAGGGTGGGCGCCTGACATGGAGAAGATGCAGCTAGAGAACCTTGTGGAGGCCTCTTTCTGCACTTGAATGTGCAGCCGAACCTTCTGGAGGGAGGGTTCCCCACCCTAAAGTGTCTGATCCAGGAGGTACACGCCTGGGCATTTGCATTCCTGTCAAGTTCCCTGAGGGATTGTAGCTGAAACCTGACCTCTGTCCACTGGCACCAATTAAGTCTCGGAGCCAGAGCTTGGGGTGACGCAGAAAGAACAGCTTTATTGCTTTGCCGGGCAAAGGGGGCTATTATGGCAGACTAACACCCTCCAAACTGTGTCCTCCCTTGAGAGGGGATCACAAGGGGTTTTATAGGTTTAGCTGGAAAATAAACAAAAACAAACAAAGCAGGGCTCTTGATAAGGATTAGGGTGCCTGCATTCTTCTCCTTCCACAGACCACTACAAAGTCATCAAGGCTAGAATCGGGTGGTCCGGTGATGGTTCCTTATGGTCTTTGGGGTTATCACACCTTGACCTTCTCTCTGCTGTGAAGATGGCTCACAAAATGAAGAGGGGTGTGAGGGAGTGTTTCAGAGACAAGAAAACTCTAACTAGAAAGTGATCACTAGTTTAAAAAAAAAAAAGCAATTCATTATAGGATAAGCAGAAAACGTTCAGGGAACTTTGATGCAAAATGGATCATTAAAAATCCAGCTACACCTGTGCTCCAGTGCCATTCAGGCCTTATCAGAAAGGAGAGGAAATCAAAAGTAAAAAACATTTGACCAACAAACAAAAAGGCATATAGCACCTCCAACAGGATTGGGACCTAGATACTCCATCCACGCCCCAATTTTTATAACGAAGTAGGTGAAGGAAGGTTTGAAACCAGAAATTGCTAAAGCTACAGGAAGCCTGTCCCACATGAAACCAGATCTGGACTTCACCAGGGGAAGGACATGCCCCCAGGGTTGAGGTGATTCTAGCAGGTTCTGTGGCCTGTTCTCAGCTTGAATGTAAACATTGCGTATCTAGCTGTGAGACTGAGGAAAACACAGCCAAATCCATACGTCAGCTTTATTACTCTGGAAAAATGAAGAAGCACATGTGGAAACGTGGCATTTCCAGGGTTGGCTAAATAACCTAAACTACCTCCCTGTCTTTCTCTTTGTTGCTGTCATTTAAAATGTTCACAATTGTCATGGGGTGCCATTATCACAAATGTTGGTACAAGCACCAATCAGATGTAAGATTCACAGGTAGCAATGGGAATCCTCCACCTTCTAAAATTTAGGAACTTAAAAAGATTCACTGAAGCTTCTAATTGCAGAGATCCTGAAATGATTTTGGTCTTTCAAAAATATTAACAACGACAAAAACAATGTCAGGCAACTTGAACATGAAATGCTTATTAAATTCTGTGGTCTCTGAAAAGAAAAAAAAAAAAAAGCAATTCAGCAATGGAGAAAAGATTTGTGCAAAGCCATTTAGAGGAAGTTAGTGGACCAAGGCAGGGCAGGAACATCCTGGAGACTGTTTTAACTAATTTTTAGCTGCAGCAGTGTTTCGTAATCATTAACTCTGGAGTCAGCCTTTTGAGACTGAGGGGAGGCCTGGGAAAGGAAAAGCCTTTTACTTCAAAACACAGGGACACAGAGGCTTGTACATGGTTGCAGGATGCTGAGGCTGCTGGTTCTGCTGGAGAACTTGGGGTCCTTGAGTCTGGGGCAGCCAGAGCAGAGAGCAGCTGCTAGGTCCCAGTAGCACTGGTTGGGGGTCGGAGGGGCTTGTCCAGTGACGCCCTTCCCCCTCCGGGACCTGGAGAAGAACACAGCCACCTCCAGGGCCCAGCCCCTAGCCCCTGAATCACAGCCTTCTGCATGGCTTGGAACGTGATGTCAGAGCCAGAAAGAGCCAAAGCCGTCCATCTCCGCATCAAGCCCACTTGCTGCCCCGAGGAGACCAATCTGAGCCTAACAGAGCTCTGCCAGGGCCCTGCCACCCATGGGGGCTGTCCAGACCCCCAAAGCAGCCTTCAAGTCCTCCCAGGTCCATCGCACCGTCCATCCCAGCTACCCCACCCCCTCTGCCCATCTCCGGGCCCTTGTACATGCTGTCGCTACTGCCTGGAATGCCTTTCCCCTCCCCTACTCATTCTGCAGGGCCCCTTTCTGAGCTCATCTGTGTCTCTGCATGCCCAAGAGGTTGCTCACAGCATAGAGTGTATTTAACAGTCAAGGAAATGGGCCGCTATCCCTGCCCGCCCCCCCTGCCCAGCTGGGCTTTCTCCCTCCAGCCCTACCTTAGTAAACGGGCTTTCATGTTCTTTTCTGGTCTTTGTAAAGAAGTCAATCAAACAGGAAGAGAGATTCACGACAGGAAACAGGTGACACCTACCCTGGAAACCTCCAGCCCCCCTACTCAGAAGGCCCTGGAGCTGGCCACACACAGCAGCAGGACAGGACTCCACATGGCACCTTGTCGGAGGTGTGGGTCGAGCTCCCTGATGCCACTGTCACACACAGCTAGAGGCTTAACCCGTCACATGACCAGTAAGCCCCCCAGTGATCTGGCAGTTCCCCTGCCTCCACCTTCTCTGCTTCTCCCTAATCACATCCTATCATCAGTCAGCATTTATCACCACCTCCCACACCCTGTGCATATACCAGACTTGATTCTGTGCCCTTGCTTATATTGTTTGCTCCCTGTACTAGAATACCTTTTTTTTTTTTTTTTTAGGGCCACATATAGATGTTCCCAGGCTAGGGGTCTAATCAGAGCTGCAGCCACCAGCCTACACCATAGCCACAGCAGTATGGGATCCAAGCCGCTTCTGCAACTTACATACCACAGCTCATGGCAACACCGGCTCCTTAACCCCCTGAGCGAGGCCAGGGATCGAACCCACATCCTCGCGGATACTAGTTGGGTTTGTTAACTACTGAGCCACAATGGGAACTCCCTAGAGTACCTCTTTGTGAACTCCTATTCATCCTTCAAAACCCCAGACAGAGGTCACCTCCCCAGGAAGCCTTTGCTGATCCTCTCAGATAGGCTCTATCTCCCACATCTCTGCCTCATTTTATATACTGCACCTTTGCCCTCCTGGGCACCTTTCACTCAGCTGCTTGCCACCCTCGCCGCGAGCACCTGGAGAACAGAGAAAGTTCCTACTTATCATCTCATCACCAAAGCCAAGCAGAGTGCCTGACGTGGGAGGGGTCTCAAAGAACGTTTGCCGAACAGAATGAATCTCCAGTTTTGGAGATGAGACCGGAAAGGGGCCCCGCATTCCTCACGGTGACCCATCTGGATTCATTATTACTCATGTCCAGATGCGCAATGTGCCCTGAATCTCTTTTCACCTGCAGGGGGTACAACCTTAGGGACTAGTAACTTCCTGTTATTCTTAACTGATAACTTTCTGAGACCCATGTACCTACCTACATACATACATATATATGTACATATATATGTGTGTGTGTATTTATCATATTCACTTCCTAGGGCTACCAAAACAAAGAACCATAAACTTGATGGCTTAAAACAATGGAATGTTATTCTTTCACAGTTCTGGAGGCCAGAAGTCTGAAACCTGAGTCTTAGCAGGACTGTACTCCCCTGAAGGCTCCAGGGGAGGGTCCCCCCACTTCCTCTGCCAGCTCCGCTTCTCTGCAGGCTCCGCCCCCTCTGCCCATGGCTCTCTCCTCCTGCAGTATTTCTGTCTCATAAGGACACTTGCCTTTGAGTTTAGGCCCCACCCAGATAACCCAGGATGCTCTCATTTTGCGATCTTAACTCAATTTCATCTGCAAAGCCCTCTTTCCCCCACAAGCTTTACATTCAGTTTCTGGGGCTTTTGATGTGGACACATCTTTGGAGGGGTCGCCCCTCGACCTGTTTCAGATAGTAACAGCTACCTTCACAGAGTGCCTCCCGTACACCAGGCACGGGGCTAAGCACTTTCTGTGTATTCGCTAGGGTCATTCTCACAACCACCCTCTGAGTCTGAGGTAGGGGCTGTTAGCGTCCTCACTCCCCGAGGAGAAAACAGACAGGGTGAGTGACTCAGTGGTGACCCCATCTCCATGGACACATAGCATCAGATCCTACAAGACTGTCTCCTCCCCCCACTTCAGACACCAATCACAAGTCCCGGTGTCACCTGTCCTTCTGACCCAGGAGCTATCAGTCTGAGGTTCCAAAGACTCCCCTCCTTGGGTTCAGTGAATTTGTTAAATCTACGCATAGAACTCAGAGGGAAGTGTTACTTCAGGAACAGCCCCATGGAAGAGATGCACAGGATAGGGTGTGTGGGAGGGGTGCAGAGCCCACGTGCGCACTCTCTCTCTCCCTCTTTTTAATGTCATTTCTTTTTTTGCTTTTTAGGGCCACGCCTGCTGCATATGGAAGTTCCCAGACTAGGGGTCGATTCAGAGCTGCAGCTGCGGGTCTACGCCGCAGCCACAGCCACAGCCACACCAGATATGAGCTGCATCTGTAACCTACACCATAGCTCACAGCAATGCTGGATCCTTAACCCAGTGAGCGAGGCCAGGGATCAAACCCGCATCCTCATGGAAACTAGTCAGGTTTGTAACTCACTGCGCCACAATGGGACCCCCCCCACATGCTCCTTGCCACGACACTCTCCCCACCTCTCGACCTGTTCACTCAAGAAGCTCTGAACCCCATCCTTTTGGGTTTTTATGGAGGCTTCATTACCCAGGCACAACTGATTGATTGGGTCATTGGCCAGTGGTGATTGGACTCAATCTCCAGCCTCCCTCCCCCCCCAAAAGGTGGGGAAGGGGGATGTATGACTGAAAGTTCCAACTTTCTGACCTCATAATTAGCCCCCTTGGCAACCAGCCCCCCTCCCTAGGTGTCCTCCAGAAGTAACCTCATCCCTACAACAAAAGATACTTTAAAAAATTTTTCTCTCCTTACAGGCAACTCCAAGGGTTTTAGAACTCTGCCAGGAAGGACACAAAGACCTCACATATACTTCTTTTTGCCACCCCCACGGCATGCAGAATTTCCTGGGCCAGATATCAAAATCTGTGCCCCAGCAGCAACGCACGCCATAGCAGTGACAGTGCCAGATCCTTAACCCACTGTGCCACCAGGGTACTCTGCAAGGATGTATTTCTTATCATCAATCACAGGGGTATAGTTCCCCTCGGTCTTGTTGTTCCAGCCTAGAAAATTCTCTTCCTCCACTGAAGCCCTCCCTCTATCCCTGGCTTTTATAAGCAGAAGAGAGGGGGAAGAGAACTAACACTGAATTCTTGGCACCCCAGCCAAGTGGACCTTATTCTTAATCCCAAGTTCCAGATTCAGAATCTGAAGCCCAATGTTTAAACATAAAAAGAACCAAGTTTAAAAAATGTAACAAAGAGGAGTTCTTGTCGTGGCGCAGTGGTTAACGAATCCGACTAGGAACCATGAGGTTGTGGGTTCGATCCCTGGCCTCGCTCAGTGGGTTAAGGATCCAGCGTTGCTGTGAGCTGTGGTGTAGGTCGCAGGCGTGGCTTGGATCCCACGTTGCTGTGGCTGGTGTAGGCTGGCAGCCACAGCTCCGATTCAACCCCTAGCCTGGGAACCTCCATATGCCTCAGGAGCGGCCCTAGAAAAGGCAAAAAAAAGACACACACACACACAAAAAAAAAAAAGAAAGAAAGAAAAGAAATTCGGACCCACAGGGATGGGTTAGGGATGTGTGGGCACATGTGAGGACAGAGCAAGAAGAAGGCGGCCGTCTGCAGTTCAAGGGAGAGGCCTCAGAAGAAACCAGACTTGCCGACACCTGGATCTTGGACTTCCAACCTCCCAAACTTTGAAAAAATACATTCCTATTTTATTTATTTATTTATTTATTTATTGCTTTTTAGGGCGGCATCCTCGGCATATGGAGATTCCCAGGCTAGCGGTGTGATCCGCGCTGTAGCTGCCATCCTACACCACAGCCACAGCAATGCGGGATCCCAACCACATCTGTGACCTGCACCACAGCTCACGGCAACGCCGGAACCTTAACCCACTGAGCAAGGCCAGGGATCGAACCCGCATCCTCACAGATACTTGTCAGATTCATTACTGCTGAGCCGGGATGGGAATTCCCATTCCTATTTTTTAAGTCACCCAGTCTATGGTATTTTGTGGGGGCAGGTTTAGCAAACCTGCACACACCCCAGAAAGCATGATCTGCATCTAAAGAGCGGGAAACACCCGACAAACCCAAATGAGGGCCAGTCTGCAAAATAGCTGGCCTGTGCACCTCCAAAATGTCCACAGTCTGAAAGACAAAGACAGACAGAGAGACTTGCCCAGAAAGCTGATTCTGAACTTGGACTGGATCCTGGTCTGGGAACAAACCTTTCTCCTTTGCTGTACAAACCAGCAGGAGGACAATTGGTGACCTAAATAAAGGTTATAGATTAGACAGTTGTGACATACCGATGTTGATTTCCTGACTTTGATCTTTCGATTGTGGTTACTTGTTTTTTAAGAAATACACATGGCAGTGTTTAGGGGCGATCGGTCACATCTGCAAAAGCTCTCTCATGGTTTATGGAAGAAAGTGCGTGCGTGTGTGCATGGGTGCACACGTGTTTGTGTGCGTGTGTGTGCGCTCCAGCATGTGTGTATGTGTGTGCACCCGTGCTTGTGTGAATGTGCATAAAGAGAGCACTAAAACGAATGTAAACAAAGTTAACTGTGTTCGAGGAATCTGGGGGCAAGGTCTATGGAACTTCTTTTCAGTACGTCTGGAATTATTTGAAAATAAAAAGTATGAAACCATTGTCCCGCAGGAAGAATTCACCTCACCAGCCCCTTCCCCCTCCAGCCACATCTCCTGCCCCTCCCTGCCCAGCTCTTCCCTCTCCTGCAACCCAGCCAGCTTGAGGTCCCCTTTCCCCATCTCTCTATGCCTTGCCCTGCCCCCGCTAAATTCCCTCTGCCTCAACACAATGCCCCCTACAGCACCCCCTCTGCCATGGGCTCCTCTGCTGCTGCTCGGGCACCCTTCCCCCTCCCACCCAGAAACACCCCCACCAACACCCCCGCCACTGGATTTGCAGCCCCCACCTGTTGCGCTCCCAGGGCCCTGAAACCCCAAGCTTACGTTCACCTTTGTCAAGTGTTCAATCATTAGCACAAATGACTTGTCACCCCCAGTGGTCTCCATCTCGCTTTGAGGTAAATGTTATCAACCCCAATTCATGAATGAGAAACCCAAGTGAGAAAGTGGTGGGGGTTGAATGGGAACCAGATGCTAGCAACCAAGCCACATGCCCTCCCTGCTGCTCTGAGTTAAAATAAACGCAGGTAGACCCACAGTGGCCAAGCTGGACTCTGCCAGGCCCTGCACTAAGTCTCCAGCAGAGGACAGAGTCAGACCTTTCTGGGAGGATGTGGGGGAATGGATGCAAGGCCTTGGGAGCATGCAGGGCCCATGGGAAGCACTGCAAACTGTGCCCCAGACTTGTTCTCATTAATAGACTTTCTTTCTTTTCTTTTTTTTTTTTTTTGGTCTTTTTGCCATTTCTTGGGCTGCTCCCACGGCGTATGGAGGGTCCCAGGCTAGGGGTCTAATCGGAGCTGTAGCCGCCAGCCTACACCAGAGCCATAGCAATGCAGGATCCAAGCCGCGTCTGTGACCTACACCACAGCTCACGGCAATGCCAGATCCTTAACCCACTGAGCAAGGGCAGGGATCGAACCTGCAACCTCATGGTTCCTAGTCGGATTCGTTAACCACTGCGCCACGACAGGAACTCCAATAGACTTTATTTCTTAGAACTGCCCTAGATTTACAGAAAAACTCAGCAGGTGCACAGAGAGTTCCCATATGCCGTACACACGGTTCCCCTGTAACTAACATGTCACATTAGGATGGTTACATGTATTAGAATTAATGAGCCAGTGGTAACACATTGTACAAGTGAAGTCCATTTTCTCAGCTCTTACCACCCGGCCCTCCTTCTGTTCCAGGATCCCAGCCACATTACTTAGTTGTCTGTTCTTGCTGTTTGCTACCATAGCTGGGGTCATGCTCATGGCCTTAGACCTCAGGGGAGCTCTAGCAGATGCTGCTGGCCCGTTGATTCCCCTGTCACTCCCACTGCAGGCTCCCAGGGCCCGGACAATGTCACTGTGGGCTGGTTCTGAGGCTCTGCTTGAGGATCAGGAAACAAACTAACCCGGCCTGCTGCTCACCCACTGTCCCCCGGCTCAACTCTGTCAGGAGGCCCTGCAGAGCCACGTGGGCAGAGACGGGGTGATGAGGGATTTGGGAGACTGGCGGGGGGGGGGGGGGGGGAGAGCCTGAGGCCCAGGGCTGTCTCCCGGCCAGGAACCAGTCCCACAGCCTACCTGCAGTCTCACATTTCCTACAAAGCTCCTTCCTCCCCTCCTTCCAGCCAGAATCAGCAGCCAAGCCAGCAGAAAGCCAGGAAGTGGAGTTCCCGTTGCAGCTCAGCAGATGAAGAACCTCATCTGTGGCAAACCTGACCACACCTGGACCTGACACTACCCACTGCATTCTCACTTCCTGCCCCGCAGCCTTGTCCCCTCCACCCCACCCACCCCAGAGCGCAGCTTAACCCTCCGGCCCCTGCCTCACTGGCCCTGGACCCACCCACCCTGCCCTGGTTCCAGCCCAGCAGGGCATCTTAGAACACGGAGGGGGCTGACAAGCCAGGTTTCATAGGTACGAAGGCCTCTGTGCACACTCTGTCAGGGACCTTCTGGAGGAACGGGTGGCCTGACGAACCTTTCCTGGGCTCTATGAGGTCCCTTCCTTTCGTTTCCCTGGAAGTCTGTGCCCACTGGGCTCCTTCTCACATCTTTGTCCCTCTTGTCCCCAGCCCTAGGGGCCCCCTCTGACCTGGGAACTGTACCAGGAGGCCTTTGGGCACATGTCCTGCAGCGTGAGAGGGAAGCTTGTCAGCTGGTTGCTGCCGAAACACCAGAGAGGGTCCCTGCTCCCATGGCAACGCAGGTGCCACTTCCACATGGAGCGAGGTAGGGGTGCCCTGAATGCTGAAGCAATGAGGGCTTCTTCCCACACCTGCCCCACTGAGAAGACCACTCCACACCCCGATCCTCAGAGAGCCTGGCCCACATCATGGGTCCCAGACGAGACCTTTAGATGTGGTGGCCACCCATCCCACCTTGCCTAATAGCAGTTGGTTTGGCTGACCGTGTCCCCCTACCTGTGAGTCCAGAACATCCCTGTGTGGGTGACAAAGGGTGACCCTAATTTAGGGGGTATTTCACCCGTCTGTTCCCTGCACAGGAAAGCCTGGTCTGCGAAGGCTTTGCTGGAGTGACCACCACATGAGTCGGGAGTGAGGGAACCCAGGCCGCCCCTTCCAGGCTGACCCTCAAGTGCTGATGGTCACGCAGGCCCCCCCCCCATGTCTATGATGGACCCCAAGGCCCTGATCCGACTTTTTTTTTTTTAGGGTTGCACCTGTGGCATATGGAAGTTCCAGGGCTTAGGGGTCGAATGTGATCTGTAGCTGCCAGCCTACGCCACAGCCACAGCAACATGGGGACTGAGCCTGTCTGCGACCTACACCACAGCTCATGGCAATGCCATCATTAACCCACTGAGAGAGGCCAGGGATCGAAGCCGCATCCTCATGGATATTAGTCAGGTTTGTTACTGCTGAGCTATGATGGGAACTCCCTGATCGGCCTCTTTGACCTGCCTTCATCCCAGTTACCATCCAGGCCTCACGAACAGTCCCTTTGTCCTGGCAGTGTCCCAAGAAATGGCCTTCGCGTGCCAGATTACGCTGGCCAGTGTCCACCTGGCCTGCACACCCAACCCCCCGAGCTGCTCCCACCGATGAGACGGGGTCCTCCGTGGTCTCCATATCCTTCTCACCTGCTGTGACACCACGGTCCAGGTAGAATGGAGACCACAGGCCCAAGACTGGCCCCTGGGAGGGCCTCACCCAGCTGTCTTGTCCTCCAGGTGGATGGCAACCGGCCCATCCAGGAGAACCAGCTGGTGTCTGGCATTGGCACTGAGTTGGGTTACAGGTTCCATCAAGCGGGACAGCACCTCTGGGGAGGGGATGCGGGATTGGCTGTGAAGGGAACACAGATGAGCTTAGAACAGGTTCATATCCAAGCTCTGCTGTCACCCGCTGTGTGACCTCAGGTGAGCTCCCCACAGCCTTTCCAGGCCCCTCCCAGGTAAGGTGAGCATTAAGCCGGGGCTGCGCATGCCTGGCAGGCAGAAGCCACAGCAGTGCCCCGAGAGGGTTCCTCAGGAGCACTCACTCATCTTTGTCCCTCCAAGAATGAAGCTTAGAAACGGAGCATCGAGAACTAAGCTGAAAGCGTCCTTTCCAGGCCCCAGGGATAAGCTGAGGCTGTGACTGGCCGCTACCACCTCCTGATCTCAGAGCTTCTGAAGCCACGGAAGAGGTAGAAGTTACCTCGGGCTGGGCGTTCCCATTGTGGTGCAGCAGAAACGAATTTGACTAGTATCCATGAGGATGTGGGTTCAATCCCTGCCCTCACTCAATGGGTTGGGGATCCAGCATTACTATGAGTTGCAGTGTAGGTCACAGACATGGCTTAGATCCTGTGTTGCTGTGGCTGTGGTGTGGGCCAGTGACGGCAGCTCTGATTTGACCCCTAGCCTGGGAACTCCCATATGCCGTGTGTATGGCTTAAAAAGCAAAAAAGAAAAAAGATACATGGGGCTAAGCTCTGAGAGTGTGATGGGAGACAAGCCAGAAGGAACCTCTCATTGAAAGGGGCCACCAGGACCTACTGACTGGGGTAGAAAAAACCATTCAGGGGCCCTCGGGAGGCCAGAGAGTTCCTCCCGAGAGCACCTGTACCTGTCACACCTGCCTTTGAACTCCAGGGGCTGGACACAAACCACAGCCTGTCTGCCCTGTCAGATAGACCTGCTAGGGCAACCACGGGTTGTAGAAATTCTGCGCTGGGCACTGAGTGGGTGCCCAGGCATCTTTTTCCCCACCATTTTGCCATGAGGGTTGGCATGGGCTGCTGGCATCAGGATTCAAATGTCTTTTGCTTTAAAATGCTAAGTATTCCCAGGGGCTCCATGCAGGGGTGGGGGCAGGGGGGACACATCTGTCACGCTTGGACACTGGGAGTTAAGAGCTATGGCAGCTGGCCAGAATTCATCAGTGCTGCCAGGGATTCCCAGAGGAAGGGAGATTTAAGAGAAAAAAGCTGTCACCCATCAGGAATAAGCAGAGGGCTCCTCGGAGGTCAAAGTGGAATCACTTGTACATATTGATACTTTGTTTGTGCCTGCGCCGTCTCCATCTGCAGGACGTCTTCTCCAAGGGCACCCAGCCCAGGCTCGAACCCAGGGCTCTGTCTCAAGTAGAGGTAAACCTGGAGCGCTTAGGAGCCCGGGGTAGAGCTGGGTATGTGTGTGTGTGTGGGGGGGGGGTGTTCAGCTACTCCTGAAGAACACCTCTGGGTATGGGCGGGGTCTCCGGGTATGTGCAGTGCTATGCGGGCCAGCCTGGGATGCTGGACCCAGTGGTCGACCAGCCCCACCTGTAAGGACGGTGATGACCCGGGGGCACGATCTTGTGACCTCACTTGATCCTTCCTCCAGCCTTTAGAGGGATGGGTCAGTGTCACTTCACAAATGAAGAAATGGAGGCTTAGGTTAAAGGGCCAGTAAATGCTAATAAAGTTCAAACCCGGGTCTGTCAGAGGACAGAGCTCCCAGAATGGGGTGACGTCTGTCAGCTCCACGGGGGCTCCGTTGTCTCCATCTAGAAGATGAGCTGGCACGGCAGCCAGGCTCCAGCTGTCCCGGGAAGACAAGCCGAAGTGGGCAGAGGATGGGGCAACGGTGTGCATCACCCAGGTGATGGCAGGTGCCGTCCATCCGCCCGGCTGGGTCATGCGTGCCCTGTTTGTTGCATCCACACAGCTGGTACTTGGTTTATCAGGATGCGCTGATTCCGTGTCTTCTGCATCCTCTCCGACTTGGACTTCAGGCTTCACGTCCTCCGTGTCTTCAATGCCAGCGACGTCCTCCCTCTCCAGACACCGTCATCCTCCCTCCCCGATCCAGGGGCTGTGACCCAGTCCATCCCCCCGCCCCCCCCCCACCCCCGCCGGCTCCAGCTGCGGATGGACATGGGACAAGGGTACAGTGTCCCTGTGCTTTTCTCTACCCTCCCCCACTTCCCAGACACACAGCCCTCTGAGGTCCACGAGCCTCTCTCCCTGCAGACGAGGCTATTGGCTCCTACCACAGGGAGGGGGACCACGCCATCGTGAGGCTCTTCTGAGAGTCTCAGCCCGTGGAGGTCTGACTCCTGCAGAGGACAGACCCTGGTCTGGTCCTGGTGCTGCGCTGGCGCCGGACCATTCCCCGTGCCAACCCCTCCCAGCGGCCTCAGTGGTCCATCCTACCCTGTGGGTTGCGGTGGTGAGGGAGTGCCTGCTCCCTCTGCCTCCCTCTCTTCCTGGGCGTCTCTCCTTCCCAGGGGTTCTTTCAGTGACAACTCAGGACCCGAATAGTGGCTGTAGGAGGGCAGGGCTGCCCTTCCAGTCCCCCTATTGGCACTTCACTGCTGCCACCTTCACCCCCGTGGACCCTGGCTCCCAGAGGGCCCTCAGGGGACCAGTAAGAAGCCCCTGTTCCTTGCCCTGCTCCCCATCTTCTAAATGGGGATAAGCTGGCCGTTGAATTCCTCCAGCCCCCTGCAAACTAACGGATAAAGGTCCCCAGACAGGGCCTGACCTTCCTGAGCCCAGAAGGGACTTGCAAACCACTCCAGCGGGAGGAAAGGACATGCCGATCCGGAAGGCAATCAACCCTGATCTGAGCCAGGCCTGGTGGTCCCGCGTGGCCTTGACTCTGACCTCAGATATGACGTGTTCAGCATTAATTCTGCTTTGAACTTGTATAACTTAACTTCTTCAGAAGGTAAAAGTGGATACACTTAGGGTATATTTAAGTTTTTCTACACAATCTACAAATGATACCATAGACCACATCCTACTGTTTAACTTTTGTTCTACTGAGGAATATACATCTTTCCCATTAATGTTCAAATCTCTCTCTCTCTCTCTCTCTTTATATATACTGTTGTTGTTGTTGTTTGTTTTTTGGGGCCACACCTGAGGCATATGGAGGTTCCCAGGCTAGGGGTTGAATCAGAGCTGCAGCTGCCGACCTATACCACAGCCATGGCAATGCAGGATCCAAGCTGCGTCTGCTACCTACACTGCAGGTTATGCCAACGCCTTAACCCACTAAGTGAGGCCAGGGATGGAACCCACATCCTTATGGATACTATAACCTGCTGAGCCACAATGGGAACTCCCAGATCCCTATTTTAAATGGCTGCCAGGGTTACATCAGGTGCAGACAGATGGCACGGGTCAGCACCTGGCAGGTAGCTTCTCAGCTCCGCTATGTTCCTCTTCCTGAGCCAAGAGACACAAACCTGTGGGACTGAGCCAGCTGGGCGCTGGTTTGGGTCAGTTCCTCCTTCTTCTCCTTCTTTGGGGAGCTGCCCATGGCCCTGTGTTTCTGGAAGCAGTGGTACCCAGCCCCCTCCCCAATCCTGCCCCCAGTCTTTGGTCATCGAGGGCCAAGAAGAGAGGGTGCCAGACACCTGCTCTCCTGCTGCTGAGCCAACACCTTGTCCTCTGAATCCCTCTCCAGGCAGCGAAGGGAGGAAGCCGGCCCTCCTAGGGGAACTCTGCAGTCAGGGGCCGGGGCTCTACTGGGTGCAGTGGTTCCCACTGGATCCTCTAAAGCAGACGTGAGCCTTCCAGAAGGAGGAAGGCACAGACTCCAAATTGGGAAGTGCCACGTATGGCTCAGTACCTCCCGCGACAGGGCTAGTCAACATGCCCAGACCTCCCCTGCCTGCCTGTGGACAACAGTGGACCTGGCCTGGGTCCTGGACCCCAGGCTCTGCCTCAGGGCTTTCTGCCTGTGACTCCAGGGTAGGGGACAGGGTAGGGGGTGTTCTTCATTTGCAGGCCTGTTCCTGGCTCCTTGTCACAAGGGGAGCAGGATGGCAGAAATCCCCAGGTCACCACAATGACACTGCCAGGCCCAGAAGACAGGGAGTTCTCTGGGGCCAGTGGGCTTTGAGGATTCCCCCAAACAGGAGCCTACGCAGTCCCCTCAGGCCTTGGTCCCCCAGGGTTGCTGACTGATGGGGAAGCTCCAGTCAGAGTGAGGGCAGGAGATGGTGTAACTGCAGTCATTGGAGAACTAAGCAAAGCCAGCCACGGCTCACCTCATCTGCTTCAGCTCTGCCGGGGGTGGGAGTTTCCTCCGTGGCTCAGTGGTAATGAACCCAACTAGTATCCATAAGGACACAGGTTCGATACTCGTCTCTATCAATGAGCTAAGAGCAGCAGCTTAGAGCAAGAGAACTACAAGGGAGAGGCCTTGGGTTGGAGCTCCTGGTGGAGGGAAGGGATATGAAGGATGGCAGGGCTAGGCAAGGAAGCCCCAGCTCTCTCCTCCACTCCATCCACCCCTCCTTTTTTTGGTCTTTTTAGTGCTGCACCTGTGGCATGTGGAAGTTCCCAGGCTAGGGTTTCAATCGGAGCTGCAGCTGCCGGCCTATGCCACAGCCACAGCAATTCAGGATCTGAGCCGCATCTGTGACCTACACCACAGCTCACAGCAATGCCAGTCCTTAACCCCCTGAGCGAGACCTGTGATGGTCTGAGGGGTTGGCACCTTCATGGGCCTGGGCCAGGCCGAGCCCAGAAGCTCCAGGAAGGCAACAGAGTGTGAACAGACCCAACAGACCCTTGTTTCAAGCCTAGTGAAGGCAGGTGTGGAAAAGCTGCTTGTGATGACTGGACAGAATCATTCCTGTCTTAGACACTTGCTGCATAGTCAGCTCTGTCCTGTCAGGATTGTGGCCTCAATTACAGCACCAGGTAGAGTCCAGGGCCTCCCAGGCCTGAATCTGAGAGACAGCCTCTCCCCAAGGAAAGGCAGCATGCCAGGCAGAGAAAACAGAACAAGAGAACAAGAGAGAGAGGAGTTCCCGTCATGGCTCCGTGGTTAACGAATCCGACTAGGAACCATGAGGTTGCGGGTTCGATCCCTGGCCTTGCTCAGTGGCTAAAGGATCCGGCATTGCTGTGAGCTGTGGTGTAGATTACAGACATGGCTCAGATCCCACATTGCTGTGGCTGTAGCGTAGGCGGGCGGCAACAGCTCCGATTGGACCCCTAGCCTGGGAACCTCCATATGCCGCGGGAATGGTCCTAGAAATAGTAAAAAGACGGGGAAAAAAAAAAAAGGTAGAGGGAGTTCAGACCATGAGCTTCAGAGAGCAGCGATAGCTGGGAATCGGGAAGCCAGCAAGGCTAATGGCCTGTGAAGGCCTGAGTCACAGAGACGGGAGTTCTGACCCAAAGCTCAGCTGCCATCATGGATAAGGGAAACCAGAGTTCCTGGGGCCAAATGAACCAAATCTGAAGGAGCTCCTCCCAGCCCCTCTGAGCCTCCCGGCCTCTCACAAAGGATGCTGGCTGCTTCTCCCATCGCCAGCCCCCTTCCCCCTCCCTCAGCCCCCAGGTCCACACAGAGGTGGTCAGCACAGGCTGAAAGGCAGCTTGTTGGCCCTGATGCCACAGCAGCCATGGTTGCCAGCAGGTCAATACCAGCGCTGGCTGTGCTGCTGACCATCAGCTCATGTATGGCGTGGACTTTCGCCTCTGACTCATCAGCCTGGAAAGTCTTTGCTGCCATGTAGAGCTTCTAGAGTGGGAAAGGTAGGGCTGGGTACCGAACCCAGCCTGGGTGGCGTGTATGGGTCAGCCTCTGGCAGACAGAGAGAAGAATCAGGTGGGGAAGTACACTTGGCTTCAGACACCTCTCTGGCCTTTGGTGGGCATGTAGGGCGTGCGTTTAGAGAGCTGGCACAAGGGGAACTGCAGGCTAGAGTCAGACCCGTGACTTTGATGCTGTGCGGGTATTTTCTAGGCATGACCTACTCCATGGTTTCTGTCTTCAGGATCCTGGTCACATGGGAGCCAGGCTGTTATAACCTCGGCTCTGCCTCTTACTAGCTGTGTGATGTTGATATTGAACTCTCCTGGAGACCACTGAAGAGCTGAACTCTGGGAGTTCCCATCATGGCGTAGTAGTTAACGAATCCAACTAGGAACCATGAGGTTGCGGGCTCGGTCCCTGCCCTTGCTCAGTGGGTTAACGATCCGGCGTTGCCATGAGCTGTGGTGTAGGTTGCAGACGCGGCTCGGATCCCATGTTGCTGTGGCTCTGGTGTAGGCCGGTGGCTACAGCTCCGATTCGACCCCTAGCCTGAGAACCTCCATATGCCTCGGGAGCGGCCCAAGAAATGGCAAAAAGACAAAAAAAAAAAAAAAAAAAGGGCTGAACTCTGCAGAAGGCAAATATCTGTGGACGCAGCCTTCTAAGTACAGGGTCTCCTTCAAAGACAAGATAAGGGGCTAATGCATTAACCATGTTATTCTATAAACAGCTGCGTTAAAGTCCTAAGGGTACACCCCTTTGATATCACTGAGAAGATAACCTCGTCATTGCCTGTGCCTGTTCTTGCCCATTAATCTTGTCACCTTCCTTAATAAAAGTCACCTAGGTGCCTTTGTTCTGTGGAACAGAGTGCCTCCTGGTCCCCCACTTTCCAGGTGTAGAAGAGTCTTGTGTGTTTCATTGTACCGCGCTGTCCTTCTTCCAGGATTCCCCATTTCCCTGCAGCTCTGGATGCAGCAGAGTGGCGCCCAATGCGGGGCTGGAGGAGGTCTGCCACGAGCAGGAAAAAGTGAAACTACAGACGGCAGACACGGTAGGTAGCCTTGCCCTTGACGGAGTCGCGACTGTGAGTAGGCAAGTAGAAACTTTAAACCACGATAACAATGGGGCAGAATCAATCACAGGAAACGAGAAACGTTATATTCGATTGCTTAAATGTACGCTGAGACAGTCAGAGGCTCGGGTAATAGAATCTGAGATAAAGGAATTGTTAGAAGCCTTGATCCAATATAACCCTTGGTTTCCAGGCGTGGAAAGTTGGGATCTCGTGGAACAAAGTTTAAACCACGCCCGTCAGTCTGGGGCCTCTCTTCCTGTTTCTGTTTTTTCTACATGAGGACTGGTAAGACATGTTCTAGAATGCTTGCAGGAGCATAAAGAAAAACCTATGCCTTCGCTCCCCCTCACCCCAGATTGATCCCTTTCTTGATGAGAGTTTAAATAAGCCTTTAGCTGTGGAGGCAACACTGACTCCCCTTCAATCAGCCCTAAAATCTGCTCATCTAGAAGATTGGACCTTTTTAGCATGCCCTGTAATTATGGTCCCCAATCCTCCAGTCCCAGGACAAAATATCCATACACATAACCCTTTTGATTTTAAGGCTCTTAAAGCTCTTCAGGAAATTGTACTACAGAATGAAGCTTACAGCTCCCTTTGCTATGAATATGCTGGAAAGCATGGGGACACTTCAGCTTCCCCCAGGGGATTGACATATGGCAGCCAGAGCCTAGATGGTGGAGACTATTTAATTTGGAAGTCTAGTCTTTCAGATTTTTGTCAGGAACAGGCTCACTTAAATCAAAGCAACAATGTTCCAAATACTTTTGAAATGTTAGCTGGGACAGGCCCTTTTCTTGACTTAGCAAAGCAACTGACTTATGATCCTCAGGCATAATGGAATACTCCTATTTTTACTATCCCCCCAAAATCAGGTAAATGGAGGCTGTTGCATTATTTCAGAAAAATTAATAAAACAATGTACACTATGGGAGCCTTACAAACCTATGACTTGCCTTCTCCTACTGCAATTCCCTTAGACTGGGCTTTAATTGTTACAGATTTAAAGGATTGTATTTCACCGTACCTTATCCCCTCAAGATAAATGTAGATTGGCTTTCTCTGTTCCTGCATTAAATAATAAAGCACCTATGAAATGATACCAGTGGAAAGTATTGCCTCAGGGCCCGAAAACAGCCCTACCATGTGCCAAGAATTTGTGGATCAAGCCTTAGCGTCTGTTAGACTTAAATACCCTGAGGCATATATTATTCACTACATGGATGATATTCTCCTCTCTGATCCAAAAGACCAACACATTTTTAACATCTTGCTAGATACCAAAGTATGTCTTAATAAAAGGGGGCTTATTACAGCCCCAGATAAAATTCAAAAAAACCCTCCATTTCAACATTTAGCAACTTTGATAAAAGTCTGTACTATTCGGCCACAGAAAAAATGCAAATTTTCAAGGACCAATTGAATACATTAAATGATTTTCAAAAATTATTGGGAGATATTAATTGGCTATGACCTTATTTAG
The DNA here is from genome assembly GCF_016906955.1 of Phacochoerus africanus. Lineage (NCBI taxonomy): Eukaryota > Metazoa > Chordata > Mammalia > Artiodactyla > Suidae > Phacochoerus > Phacochoerus africanus. Next base: position 10,830,868 of record NC_062547.1, on the reverse strand, counting down.
AAATTACTACAAATCAATTAACTCATCTTTTTAAAACACTGAAGGGAGAACCTGACCTTACCTCCCCACATACCTTGTCTCCTGCAGCCCTCAAAGAATTACAGCTGGTTTATGAAAAAATAAATGAGGCACAGTTGCAACATACTGATTATGATAATCTTATTATCCTGATATGTTGCCTTCCATCAATTCACCTAGAGCAGTCCTAGTTCAGGAAATGCCACAGTTTGGCATTGTCAAATGGATCCATCTTTCTAGTCAAGAAGTAAAAACAGCAACACTTTCTGTGGATCTTAGAGCCAAAACTATTATCCAAGGCAGACTCATCCTAAACAATTGATCGGAGCAGATCCAAATGTTACACATGCCCCTCTAGACAAATTTATGAGAGAAACTTTCTTCCAAACCTCATGGCCATGGCAGACTGCTTTAGCTGGATATGGAGGGGAACTTGATAATCATGCACCCCAAAATAATCTTATAACTTTCCTACAAGAGACCTTTTTGTATTCCCAGAAGTCACCAGATCACAGCCTATTGCCAAAGCTCTTATTTCACAGACGGATCTTCAAATGGTGAAGCTGGTTTCTGAGGTCCAAATATTATTAAAATTATACAAACCTCTTACACTTCTGCTCAAAAAGCAGAACCAGTGGCTTGTTCAACAAGTTTTAAAAATAATCTTGTATCCTTGTAATATTGTTTCAGATTCTCAAAATGTGGTACAATTAGTACAAAAACATGGAAAGAACTAAATGATGAAGGGTTATTTCAACTGCTTTTTTTGCCCATAACAAATTATTAGACAGAAGACATCACTATTTTTTTTTCGTCTTTTTGCCTTTTTTCTGGCCTACACCAGAGACACAGCAACGCGGGATCTGAGACGCATCTGCGACCTACACCACAGCTCACAGCAACACCAGAGCCTTAACCCACTGAGCAAGGCCAGGGATTGAACCCGCCACCCCGTGGTTCCTAGTTGGACTGAGCCACGACGGGAACTCCGACGTCACTATTTTTTATGACTCATATACATTCTCATACTTCTTTACCAGGTCCTTTACATGATGGAAATCAAAAGGTAGACCAGCTTATAACTTTTTTTTGTCTTTTAGGACTGCACCCGGGGAGGTTCCTATGCCCATGAACCTCCTCTGGGCATGTGGAGGTTCCCAGGCTTGGAGTCTAATTGGAGCTACAGCTGCCAGCCTACACCAGAGCCACAGTTACGTGGGATCTGAGCCGCATCTGTGACCTACACCACAGCTCACGGCAACGCCGGATCCTTAATCCACTGAGCGAGGCCAGGGATCGAACCCATTTCTAGTTGGATTCATTTCCACTGCGCCCGCAAGGGGAACTCCTATAACTTCTATTTTTGAAACTGCTCTTGCTTCACGTGTACTTCTCCACCAACCTGCGGCAATGCGGCGTAGACAGTTTAGTCTGTCTTGCGTGGTTGCCCAAGATATTATTAAATCCTGTCCATCGCGTCAAAGCTTAGCCCAGGTGTCTACCAATGACAGAGTCAATCCTGGAGGACTAAAAAGTAATCAACTATGGCAAATGGATATTACTCATGTTAATGGTTTCGGTCGCTTCAAGTCTGTTCGTGTTATGGTTGACACATATTCCTCTGTTCACTTTTTGACATGTCCAAAACCATTGTTTGGGAGTTCCCCGTCGTTTCGCAGCGGTTAACGAATCCGACTAGGAACCATGAGGTTGCAGGTTCGATCCCTGCCCTTGCTCAGTGGGTTAACGATCCGGCGTTGCCGTGAGCTGTGGTGTAGGTTGCAGACGCGGCTCAGATCCTGCGTTGCTGTGTCTCTGGCGTAGGCCGGCGGCTACAGCTCCGATTCGACCCCTAGCCTGGGAACCTCCATATGCCAAGAGAGCGGCCCAAGAAATGGCAAAAAGGCAAAAAAACAAAAAACAAAACAACAAAAAAATACATTGTTTGGAAGCTTTTGCTGTTTGGGTCTTCCACAAGGTATTAAAACTGATAATGGTTCTGCTTATGCTAGTAAGGCTTTTGCTGAATTTTGTTAATTTGGGTATTTTACATGTCCCTGGCATCCCTTATAATCCTCAGGAATAAACTACAGTAGAACGTGCACATGACAAATTGAAACTCCAACTTAAAAAACAAAAGGGGGAACAAGAAGGCTCCTTCCCCACACGATTATTAAGACAAACTTTGCTTACTTTAGATTTTTTCCCCTATAATGAACAAGGAATAAATCCCATGGGACGTCAGCGTATTCCTGGTACCTCCCTGTTAGTATACTGGAAAACACCTGAGGAAAATATATGGCAAGGCCCTAATCTTTTAATAACTTGGGGAAGAGGGTATGCTTGTGTCTTTCCAGAAACAGTGGCTACACCTTTTTGGATTCCTGGCAGGTGTGTGAAAGAGTGGCATGAAGGAAGGCCATGTGACACGCGACTTCCGACGAGTGACACTGGGAGGCTGGGGTCAACGTAATGCTACATTAGATATTTTGGCTTTACAAAAGGACACGCCATTCTTGCAGTCCATTTTGTAAGCCAGGCTTCCCCGACAGACAAAAACTACAAAAATTAGAACAGGGCCCACACATTCCACTCCTGGTCTTACTTGACATGGCCTTTAAGGTCTCAGGGAAGAGGCGTGTTTTACAGCTGTACCCTATTCATGGCTGAAACTTCGCAATGGGAAATATGAGGTCTTTATTTTGCTTGTTTGTGTGTGTCTTTGTGTGTGCTGTGTATGTATGGCGTTGCCAAAATTAATTCATAAAAGAGCTCTCCTTAATTGGCTTAAAGGAAATTAAGTGCTTACATAAATTCTCAAAAAACATACGGTAAACTCATTTTTGGTTCACGTGAACTGGAAAATAGTATTTCATATTCATCATTAGATGTTAATATTAATGTTTGTTGATCTAATTAATACAGACATGTCTTTAGAGTGATCAATATAATACCTTTTTTTTTTTGTCTTTTTACCTTTTTTGGGGCCGCTCCTGCAGCATATGGAGGTTCCCAGGCTAGGGGATCTCATCGGAGCTGTAGCCACGGGCCTATGCCAGAGCCACAGCAACTCGGGATCCGAGCCGTGTCTGCAACATGCACCACAGCTCATGGCAACACCAGATCCTTAACCCACTGAGCAAGGGCAGGGATCGAACCCACAACCTCATGGTTCCTAGTCAGATTCGTTAACCAATGAGCCACGACGGGAACTCCAGTATAATACCTATTGTACCTAGGTTTGATAAAAGTCAAATGAGCTACTGAGACTTCAGTTACTAAGCAGAGACGCTAAAGTCATTTAAGACTATTAATGGGTATTAATGGTTCAGTGCCATCCTGAGATGTTCTGTATAAGAAAACTCATGCTTTTAGAAATTACTAAAGACAGTCCATGGTTGCTTCAGAAAAGTAGGAAAAGTAAGCGAGCGCAAAACTTGAATTTGGATTTGGTCTCTCTCTGTTAAAAGAAGGTTTTCTTAAAAGGCTGCTTTTGATAACCGATTCTGTGAATTTCTTTGCCTTTAATTTGTATTTGCTTTTGAAATCCTTTGCTACTTGGGTGGTGATGCTCTGGTGAAAACGCAAGTGTTTCCTGTAAGCACGCTCATCATTTTGATGGGTAATTTTGACAAGCCATACTTCAGTTGTATATAGATTTCTGTTGACACTACTGTGTCAGAAGTGTCTGTTTATAGAAACTAATGCCCGAAATATGTAAACGATGAAGGGCCTTGAAGTGCTAAGTTCCCTGGAGGGAAGCCATCTCAGCAGTGACTTTCTTGGATACCAAAATCTAGTCCAAATTTGCCCAATTTCAGACTTCTGCCCTCCCCTGAAGCCACCTCCTAATATGAGAAGGCATCGGAGCCTGGAGAACAGTTGAGTCAGATCTGATGAGGATGATAACAGCTTTTTTGACCTGTGGCAGGAAGCCGAGCTGTTCGGCGGCCCATCAGCTTTGCCCTCTTCCTGCCTTTGGAGAGAGCCAGGGACTGGGGCTGGGGCTGGGGCTTTGGCGGCAGCTGGTTGGGACCCAAGGGGATCCCCTCTTTCTCCCTCTACCCCGGTCTCCTTCATCTTTACACCGAGATCGCGGCCCTTAGCCATAAATAAAAAAGGAGCCTACTTCGCAGCCTGTGTCTTCTTTGGCTTACGTAAAACTCATCTCTGTAAAGCGTGATCCCAGGCCCCGATATTTCTGTAAGGGTATTTTATGTAAAAACTGCCATTCTGTCCCAGCAGTAGGAAGACTTGGTACCCAGATCCACTTTCGAAGGAAAAGAAGTAAAATGCCAGATTATTTACATGTGTATTTTAAAAATATGTTTAAATCATTGCTAAACTAATATTAAAAAAGAAGAAGAAAAAGAAAGGAAAAAAAAAAAAAAAGCATGCACAGAGGCCAAAAATAAAGTAAGAGCAAAGACTCTGGGAAGCGAAACCTGCTTCTATTCTGGGGATTTCTGCAGAAGCCTGGAGGTCTTGCTGTTCTGCTTTGATGAACACAGGGGACCGCACTTGGGCCCAGAGGGTGCCAGAGGTGAGGGGCCTAGACGGAGGCCTCCTACCCAAGCTGGGACTTGGAGGGCTTCATCCTCAGGCCAGAATGAAGGAGGAAGAAACCCACTGCACAGAAGGGGGAAGCAAAGGATCTTGCAGACTTTGATCTTGGTGCTGGCTGGATGGATGGAAAAAAAGAAAAAATCTCCCCTGAGAATTAAGATTACAATTCCCTCTTCTCTGGTTTGATTACTTAGTCTAGGGCAGGGGTGAGGACTCTCAAAAAGCTATATCTGGAAAAAAAGGGAAAAAAAAACCATCAAGGGCTGAATTTAAAGTCATCCCAGAGTGATGATTAAAGAGGTCCCTGGGCTCAGACAGACGCAAATGCAAATTAAGAGAGAGAGAAAAAAAAAAGTGATTTCAGCCAAAGTCTCAAAGAATCCTCCAAGTCGCAAATAAAACAAGCATTTCACAAACCAAAAATCACAGGACACCATAAAAAAGAGTGAAAAGACAAGGCTCCAACTGGGAAGATAGTTGCAACACACTGATAAGGGATTACTATCATTCATGTGTATATATACAAAAACTGCTAGATAAAATAATAGAAAAAGACAACCCAAATAGGAAAACAGCTAAAGGCACAGACAGGCATTTTACCAAAGATAAACTCAAATGGCCTTTAAGTGGATAAAAATGGTGTTCAACCTCATTAGTAATCATGGATGTGAAAATAAACTGTAAGACGCTATTATATAACTCTCAGCTCTGCAAAAAATCTTAGATCAGAGAATAATAAAGAAAAAAAGAAAAGAAAAAAGAAAAAGGGGAGTTCCTATTGTGGCTCAGAAGAAGTGAATCTGGCTAGTATCCATGAGGATGTGGGTTTGATCCCTGGCTTTCCTCAGTGGGTTAAGGATCCAGGGTTGCCACAAGCTGTAGTGTAGGTCACAGATGTAGCTTGGATCCTGTGTTGCTGTGGCTGTGACATAGGCCAGGGGCTACAGCTCTGGTTTGACCCCTAGCCTGGAAACCTCCATATGCCACAGGTGTGGCCCTAAAAACAAAACACAGAATATTAATGGTTGGCGAGGGGCTGGGGACAGGCACCCCCATCCGCTGCTAATCAGAGTGTAAACTGGTCCAATCAGGATGAAAAATAATGTCACTACCTATAATAATATCTACAAAATAAATCCTCTTCTAGGTTAATATTCTAGGAAAAACTCTTGCACCAGACTATTCACAGAAACATTGTTTATAATTGAAAAAAAAAAAAAAAGGACGCCCACATGCCATTACCAACAATCGGATGCAAGCACAGTGTGGGGTATTCCTACAGTGGGCTTCTACAGTGAGCAAGAAGGGTTAGCCAGTCTGTCCATTGCAGGCTGGCTTCCCAGAAGAGTTGCCCTCTTACAGGGCTCTAGCCACTGCCGAATGCCTAAGGCGCTGATCAATTACAAAACTTGGCCTCCAGCCCTTAATGACGTCGGAGGGGCTGGCACTTCTCCGCGAATGCGCTGCGGTGGTCCTGCTGCCCGCTAGCCCCATCAAACAGCTGCAGTGGGACCGTGGACCATAGCTCCACGGTCTTATCAGGGGAAAGAGCTGGGGCAACGCCCCCCCCCCCCCAATACAAATGCAAAGCTGGAAGCACGGTTCTGCTACATTGTACAGTCCTCCTATCCCTTCCCCTGAGGACAACAGAGGAGGAGCTGCGCTTCCCAATGAGGCAGTTTGAAAGCACCTCAGCCCGAGGGTGGGAGTCCCTCCCCCTGAGCGCCCTGCCCAGGATGAACGTGCCTTGTGGGACCTGCAGGTCGACAAATGCTGTTCCAGCGTCCTGGGGGGAGGGGAGTTCCCTTTGGCCACTTGCTGGCGCTGTAGTGAAGCAAGTTAAGTCTCAAAAATGATGTTGACCAAGTGAACTCAAAGAAAACAAGCTGAAAGATCTCATTTACACAAAGATGAAAAATAGGCAAAAAAAAAAAAAAAAAAAGAAGAAGAAGAAGAAGAAAAATACATGGTGGCAAGTTTATACAAACCCCGACCTTAGGGAGGCTGTTTTCTCTGCAGGGGGAGGCAGGACACATTCATGGATGGGCACACGGGGCCCCCGTGCTGTCTCTAAGTGGGGTGATGGATATGAGGGTGTTTACTATTCTTTAAATGGAAAAGATGTTTTAGACGTTTTTGAATATTTCACAATTTTATTTCTACTATTTTTATTTTTTTTATTTTTTATTTTTTTTGTCTTTTTGCCTTTTCTAGGGCAGCTTCCTGCGGCATGTGGAGGTTCCCAGGCTAGGGGTCGAATTGGAGCTGTAGCTGCCAGCCTACGCCAGAGCCACAGCAACGCGGGATCCAAGCCTTGTCTGCAACCTATACCACAACTCACGGCAATGCCGAATCCTTAACCCACTGAGCGAGGCCAGGGATCGAACCCGAAACCTCATGGTTCCTAGTCAGATACGTTAACCACTGAGCCACGACGGGAACTCCTAATATTTCACAATTTTAAAAAAGCTGTTAAAATGTTGGTTAAAGATCTGTTCCAAATTTTGTAAACCTTCAGGTGAGAGCTTAGACTCCATGCTGCTGGTTGATACCAGCCACCTGCCAAGCTGCCTTAATACAATGTGCTGGCCTTTCTCCAACGTTCCCACCCCCCACCCTCCCCACTGTTCTCCCCTCCCGCCTTTCCCGTGAACATACCCCTCTCCCTCCTCCCTTCGGCAAGTCAGTGGAGCTGCCAGACCCTCTCCCTACCCACCCCTACCCTGTGCCCACCGCGTGAAGTTTTACTTCTCCCAAACAGCTGCGTCCCATCCTCTGTGTTGGCACCTCTGTCAGAACGCGACAGGCCCATGGCTCTAGCACCTCCCTGCTCCCTAATCACGTTCATCAGAGCCTAAACGTTGGATTTATGAATAAAGAAGCTGTGTCAGACCTAACCTTTACAACACAGGTGTGGAGCCTCAAGGGCCACCAGGACCCCAGCAGTGTCACCAGATGCCTGGGCCAACAAAGGCAGGGGAAAAGCAGCCAGCGATGGGATGCAATCCCCTGCTCTCTGCCACGCTGGGAGAGTTGAGTAGCTCACCTACTCAACAGCCCTGTGCGGGAGGCACCATTAACTCAGTTTTTCAGATGCAGAAACGGAGACACAAAGACTTAAGTCATCAAGAGCTGCCACACTGGGAGTCAAACCTGGGCTTCTGATCCCAGAGCCCACACCTAACCAACCACAGCCCTACGCTCCTGTCGGTGGAATGGGGAGCGCTGTGCTCAGCTGTGGTGCTCAGAGCGCCGTCCTTGTGCCCATGTTCCTGGGAGACTAGTGTAACTACAGTGCCCCCAGGTGGCTGCCTTGGTCAGTGCGCTAAGGCCCAGCAACCTGCAACAGTGGAGGGAAATGAGTGGGTTTGGGGGACCCGGTCCTCAGGCACAGATAAAACCTGGCCAGGCAGGAACCGTCAAAGGACTCAAGTTCACACAGGATGCAATAAGCATTAATTACAAAAATTCATGAGCCTAATGATAAGGGCCGAGAAAAGGTGAGCCCTTTAGAAGCTACCGAGACCCACTTCCAAATCTGGAGATGTGGCAGGCATGGCAGCTCCCCATTCCGTCTGGCTCCATCTGTCTGGCCCTCAGCAGCAGTGAGACCTGAGGTGAATGGGGGAATGACAACACTGGGGGCACAGCCCTGCCGCCAAGATGAAAACCTAGTTGAGAGAAACCAATGCATCAGCGCCCCCAGCTGGAGACATGAACCCCAGGCTGAGTGAGGTGACTCCCCTGGCAGGGCAGGGATCCCAGGGAGAGCAAAAAGTGTGGCAGCAGAAGTAAAAGCAGCCACAGCGGCAGTTAAGCATGTATGTAAACTACAAACATCATTTGTTACATGCATCGCTGTCTGAAGCACTGCTCACCAACCAGCCCTACAACATCCTCAATCTGAACACTACCCCCAGCTTATGAAGACACCGGGATAGAGAACTTACATGATCTGCTCAAGGCCCCACACTGCTAAGTGCCAGAGCTGGGATGCAAAGCCCGCAGTCCAAGAGCCCACCTTGCACCCTGGATGGCAGGGGCACGAAGCCCCATGGCAGCGCAGGGAGCTGCTGAGCTGCTGGACAGCTAAAGGCAAGGCTGTTTCAAGCATAAAATGAGAACATGCTCATACAGAGTCCAGCACACAGCCCTGTCAATGAGGGCGGACAGAGGGCAGGAGAGGGAGGAAAGCGTTTCCCGGCCTTAGGACTCACAACACAGGCTTCACACAATCGGGGTGACCTGGCTGCCCTTCCTAATCACATCCTTAACTAGTTTTTCTGGAAATGAAGGCAGACCTTAAAAATGCATATCAATATCTATCCAGAAAAAATTAGCTGGTTTGGGGCTGTGCTAGCCGAGGTCCAGCTCAGCCGCAGGATGCCCCTCCACCCCCGCCCACCCAAGTCCTTAGCCACCTCCACCTTGAATGATGCTGCTCCACCCCCTGCAAACAGCAGCAGAGCTGTATGGGTATTCCTGTCACACGTAAGTGTCCCTTCTTGTTCTGAAGCTCGTCCTACCTTGGAACCTCAGAATGGGTCTTTTCTTCTTTTCCTTTTTTTTTTTTTTTTTTTTGCTTTTTAGCGCCACACCCAAGGCAAATGAAGTTCCCAGGTTAGGGGTCAAATCAGAGCTGTAACTGCAACCTATACCACAGGTCATGGCAACGCTGGATCCTTAACACACTGAGCGAGGCGAGGCTTTGAACCCGCATCCTCATGGATACTAGTTAGGTAAGTAGTTGAAGATACATAAATCTAACATAGTCACACATTGAGCCATACCCTCAAACTGATAACTCTTGTGGTTGGCAAACCTCTGAGTCTTCCAAACACTGTCTTATCACCCGACTCTTGGGAAGTTACCTGTGAGAACTAAGCTAAGCCGGCCCGAGGCTGGCTGCTTGAAGATGCTCACGGCAGCACTATTTATGCACAGCTTCCACTTTGGTATCTTTTCCAAAAGGCGAGTTCCCTGGACAATGGGGGTTACAGGTACATACTCACATAAAGGCTCTACTTGGCAAATATTCATGAGAAAACTGGGTCTGAGTTAGGCGATTTCTTCACTGCAAGAGTTTTCAAAGGTTTTACAAGCTGAGGCATTCTGACCTTCCTAGGGAGCTGTGGACACCCAAGCTGACCACACAACACTGACCCAGCAAAACACACGTGGAGGGTTCTGTGATGTCGACAGTGGCTTCTATGCTTTGACTCCAGCCCCCACGCTACAGAGGGAATACCCCATTTCTTGGCTCCCCTTCCTGACACAATTCTTTTTTTTTTTTTTTTTCTTTTTTGGTCACCCTGAGGCATATGGAGTTCCTGGGCGCAGGATGAGATATAAGCTGAAGTTGTGACCTACATGGCAGCTGTGGCAATGACAGACCCTTCAACCCACCATGCTGGACCAGGGATCGAACCTTCCTCCTAGTGCTGCAAAGACACCATTGATCCCACTGCACCACAGCAGGAACTCTTCCTGGCACAATTCTTTATGTATGACCACTGCCTCCCACTTTCTCCCCTCATATTCTCATGACACTCAACTGGGACACTCTTCGCAGGGGGGACTGAGGAGCTCCGGGGGCCACACTCAGGGGCCTCACACGCAGCCACACCTTCCCCAGCTACATACACACCTTGATCCTTCCAACCCTAGAAACTTCCCACCTTGTCTGACTCCTCCTCCGTGAGGCTTCAGCTTAATTATCATCCACGGGTCTTTCCCAACCATCCAACACGGCCATACTGAGCAGCCGACTTTAATGCCCTCACCAAATAGGGCATTTGCTGCCATCTGGTCTGCTTATTATTTGCTGGCTATCTCCCCTGGGACCAGTTCCACTTCACACCTTCAAATGCCAGGGCTCTAGAGAAACCTTTCTGACTCAAGCCAGTTTGGGACAGGTTTTCCGTCACCTCTGAAGGAAGGACCAAGGGACCTCTCCTGACGTGCTGGCAGTTCCTGAGCACCTGCCCCTCCCTTCCAGGCTCAGGAGGAAGCCAACCCCACAAGGCAAGTGACAGGACACCCTGTAAAACACCAGGTCTAAGCCTGCATAGAGAGGGAAGAGTCATTTTGGCAGGCGGCTTGTAGATTTCTTGCTTTCTTTTTTATTTCTGTTATGCAATTTAAAACTTAGAAATGATGGGCATTCTGGTGGCTGGGTCCGACTTGGGTTCCTCTCCACTACAGACACACACAGGAAGTGGACTCTGTTTATTGTTTTCTTTTTTTAATGAAACTAGATCACTGCTTACAAAACCCTGCCTGAGCCCTCCGCCCAGCCCTTCACAGTTCCCTTGGCTCAGCCTCTCCCCGATGCGCAGGAAGGGAAATGAGGTGGCTGTGGAACGGCCACCAACTCCAACTCCATGGACGCCACGAGGGGAGAGGCCCTGGGCGCCGATCCTGAGCCCTCAGAGGTGACAGTCCTGCCTCCCACGGCCGACCCACTGGGCCCAGAGGCTGCACAGATAACGGTGGTCCACGCCGCCCTGGCTCTCAGGCCACCACCCAGACCAGAGTGAAATGATGTGAATGTCCCGTCCCAGACGCCCCCCTCCCCCCAGTAGTCTCTTCTCCCCCACCCCCCCGCCCCCACCCCTAACTCTACCCCACTACTGAGACGAGGCCCAGCTCCGGTCAGGAGGAAAGGGGCCTACAGGCTGTAGAACTTGAGGCTCCTGTCCATGCCTGTTGAAGCAATGAACTTGGCGTGGTGCCCGAAGGCCACCCCTGTGGTCACACCGCTATGCTCTGTGAAAAGAGACAAGAGACAACAGTGAGGTGGCTTTTCCCAGCACCGACCCCTGACGACACGCCCCGGCCCACCCAGTGCTGTGTCAGCCAGTCACCGTCATCCAATTCAAGTTTTGCTTTCTGGAACTTTCTGGGTTCTTTTTTCCAACTTTTTTTTGTTGTTGTTGTCTTTTTAGGGCCACACCCGCAGCATATGGAGGTTCCCAGGCGAGGGGTCTAATCGGAGCTATAGCTGCCAGCCTATGCCACAGCCACAGCAACACCAGATCCAAGCCACGTCTTCGACCTACACCACAGCTCATGGCAATGCCAGATCTGAAACCCACTGAGTGAGGCCAGGGATTGAACCCGCAACCTCATGGTTCCTAGTCGGATTTGTTTCCACTGCGCCATGATGGGAACTCCATTTTCCAACTATTTCTGATCCGCAGCTGGTTGAGCCTGTGGAGGACTCTTACGTACTCTTACCACCCTCCAGAGGTTAAGTAACCAGCCCAACGTCACATGAGCTAGCATTTAGAGCCCAGCAGTCTGACTCTGCGAGGTTTTCCTGGCCCCTAACCTCTACTGCCCAGGCAGTGATTAAGAGCTACCTTGGCAAGTTCATGCTACCCTAGACATTCCTAACCAGTGCAGCGTCCCCCATTCTCCTCTGGGCCAGGGCACTCAGAGACCTCCGGATCCCAGGGCTGGCCTCTACCTGTAAAGTGAAGAATCTCCGTCCACTGTTTGCAGATGTAGATCTGGACATCTGTGCCCCCCAGGGCCAGGTAAGTTCCACTCTGGTCAAAGATGAGGGACTTCACCTGTCAGAATCAGGAGAGGTCACATGAGGGGGGCAGAACTATGGGTAACTGGGATAAACAGAGGCAGCTTAGAGTAATTCAGTGAATCAGTGGTAACAAATGAGGAGCGGCAACCAAGAGAGCTGGAGCTGGGAAGGGGAGGGAAGGGGGCAGGAGCACCTCAAAGTTGTTATCCAGCTGCAACGTCTTGAAGTTCTTCAGTTTGCGCAGATCCCAGAGCTTGACAGAGGAGTCGTCGGCCGCCGTGGCCAGGTAGTAGCCGTTCTCGGAGAAGGCAATGCTGGTGATGGGGCCCGAGTGGCCCGGGAAGTTGGCCACGTTGGTTCGCTCCTACAGTTGGAGGGCAGGGAATAAAACGTCACCCATGGGTCGCGAGGGAGAAGATAAGCCTCACCAAACTCCACGTCTGGGATGCCCTCTTCTGTCCCTCAGGGAAGGACAACCCGGAGGACGAGCAGGGGTGGACGGCCCAGCCCAGGGCCCCCAGACCACACCTACCGTGTCACACACACAGCCACTGCCTCGCCACTCTCGGGACACCCCCAGGGCCAGGTGCCCTAAGCACGTCATCACAACCCACAGTCACGAGAGCTCCAACCCTGGGCCACAGATGGAGGCCACCAGGTCCTACCTTCAAGTCCCAGATCTTGATCTGAGAGTCCATGGTGCCTGTTCCGAAGATAAGTCCATCCGGGTGGAACTGCGCACATGTGAGAGCTGTGGAGAGGGGAGGTGGGCGCAGGGTCAGAGCCCACCGGGAAGGCCAGGCGCAGCAAAGGCAGCAAAGGCAGGCTCCTTGCTCCTCCCGCTGCTCACCGTGCCAGCACCACGCCCACCACTCTGCCGGCTCCGCGGTTAAGTGTATGTTTAGCACAAATGAGCAAACAACTTCATGAAACGTATAAATAAACGACACGTGGCAAAGGAAGACCCCAGCGCCTTGGGGGCAACTCACAGCAGCCAGAGGTCTCGTCGGTCACCTTGGTGAGCACGCGTCCTGTCTGGATGTCAGAGAAGGCCCAGTACTGAAAAGAGAGACGACAGAGCTGGTGAGACATGAGGTCCCCAGGGCTGGCGGGCCCTCAGGAAGGCAGGGACCCTGGCAAGGCCGGCCCCCTCAGCAGAGAGAGAACCTTCTCCTCGGGGCTCTGGGGAACCACAGGGGCGGGTAGGGTGTTCCCTCCTCCCAGGATGTTGGGGACAGGAGACCGCTTCAGGGCTCTGCCTGGGACCACACCTGGTCATCAGAGGAGCTCAGGAGATAGTCCCCAGTGGCGTGGAGGCTGAGGCCTGTCACAGCGCTCTCATGGGCCCGAACAACCTGTACACAGGAGGCGTTCGGAACCGACCAAATCCTGATAGTGGCGTCTGGGGAGGCGGAAAACACCAATTCCTAAAGGGAAAGCAAAGAGGCAGATCATCAGAGAGAGGAGACGGCCTCCAACCATCTTACGAAAGGAGGCTGGGAGTGGCCACAGCCTGGCCCCGGAACCACCTACTCACCCAGTGATGCCTAAATGCTACTAGAATGGGAAATTCAACAGCACTTGGCCAAGCGGAGGAGGCCCCGCCACCTAGCGGTAAAAAAGACAACTGCCCCAGAGGCAAGGACAAACCGCACACCCTATTTCCAGGACCAGGGACAGAAAGGCAGCTAGGCAACTGAGAAACTGAATTTTTAATTTGTGTTTATTTAAGAGCCACATGGCCACTATCTGGAGTGGCACAGGTATGAACAGTACCAGGCCTGGAAGGGGCTGCAAGGGCATGTGCCAGTGCACCTACACTTAAGGGTTTCGGGGGCAAGTTAATCCTCAAGAAAACTGGGGACAAGAGAGAACTGGTCATTGCTACCAACCAATAATTTTGGTTAGTTAGAACGTTAAAAAACTGTAAGGTTAAACCAACTACCATCTTTCAACAATGCAACCGTATCAGAGAAATAACCTATTCACACACCCAGTGGTCAGGAAAGCAGTGCTTCCATTTGAATATATTTTGTTCTACGAAAAATTCAATGTTACTCTTAAAGGTACAGAGAAAAGCCCGACTCTCTGGGAAGCACTGACCCAGACATCATCTGACAGCGAGACTCAAACTGTCCGAGACTTAAAAACTCAAATCCCACAGTCATTCACCTGGTCTAACTGTGCTGCCTGTACCCTCTAAACCAGAGGCTCTCCATCTGTTTTCAAGGGTCAACATCAACTCTGCACCTCCGCCCTAAGGGACCATGGGAATATGGGCCATTTGTCCTCCTCAGACACGCAAGGCAAGATCCTGTGGAGCTGTTTTCTGCAGTTTGTGTTATAAACACTGTGGGGTGTTTTTCCCTTTCCCTAACATAATCCACTGCAATGAATATGCTTTCCAGGCTATATATGTTCTCCCCTGCCTTGAAGGCCACTGGCTCAGGAGGTCCGACAGAGTAAAGGGCAACCCCATGACCCCAAACCCAGCCCTAACGGCCAGTATCCGTGAGTCACCCTCTTCCTCAGGCCCACGTCTCCCCACCAAGTAGGCGGCAAGGAGTGGGGGCCTGGTTCTGGGCCCCCAAACGGCCGAAACAGGGCTCAGGGATGAGGGCTAAGGGTGCCCAGGAGACTTCTTACCTGGGAAGGGTGAAAGACCACGCTGGTGACCTTCTTGGTATGGCCTTTGAGGGTGGCCAGGATTTGCTCAGAACTCTTGTCGAAGACAACGACATTTTTATCCGCTCCACCTGGAAAGACCAAAATGAAATCCCAGGTGGAGTCAGACCCACCCAGGTCCCTCTGCTGAAGAAGGTACTTTTGTCCCGGGGCCCATGCAGGGAACGGGAGCATGCACTTTGCCTGCTTCCCGCCCCGCTTCAGCCACTGGGCCAGGCCTGCTCTCACCAGTGAGGATCTTGTTGGTGTCGGAGGGGCAGAGGTCCAGGGCGAGGATCCCGGGAATGCTGGCACTGTGCAAGCCCTGCGCAGAGAGAGCCACTTCACAGCCGGTCACGGCCCAATCAAGGCAGGCCACGAAGCCACACCACGGCCCCCGGCCCCAGCCCCGGGAAACAAGAGGGACTTCTGTTCCCTATCCACTGCGCCGGGCTTCCTGCCTGAGAGCAGGAACTCCCTCACTGACTACTGCGGAAGCCAGAGTTGGGCAGGAAGAGAAGCCCTGACGACTCAGCCGCCAAGGCTCCTTGCTGGCTCACCCCACCCCAGGAACAGCTTGGGAGGGCCCCGTCTCCAAGTCGGTGGGTACCTGGCACTTACCACGTGGGATGCCACCTGTCGGTACTTGCTGAGCTCTTCTGGCTTCACCAGCTCCTCAGGCACAGTCTTCCCTCTCTGAGAAAAAGAGAAGGCCCCCCAAGAAAAGCAGCAGTTAGCAGCAGGACTCGGCCATCCCCTTCCTCCTGAGGGGCCGCCCACCTCCTCCAGGCCAACTCTGGCCCCTGGCCCTGGGGGGACTCACCTTCTTACGCTCCGTGGTTAGCACAGTGGCCTTGTCTTGAAGCTGGCGGGGGGGAGAGGGGAGGAACAGGCTCAGTGTGTGCCCATCTCACCTATGCTTTCACCACCACGAACTCATTATCGGCTACGTTCTGTGGTGAAGGCTTCCGTGCATTTTCTCTTTCTAATTGCACTCCAACCTTATGAGGTGGGTGCTGCCGACCTTACTTCATGGAGGAGGAAAATGAGCCTCCGAGAAGTGAAGCCATTTGCCTGAGGCCACGGAAGCGACAAACCCGCACCACTACGATGAGAGCCAAGATGCGTGCTGATAATCTGAACATCGTGGGCATGACACAAACTACCAATACTAAAGAGGATCCCATGGGTGCGATGGAACAGGGGGCCTGGCATCGGGCCAGCTCTGCCTGCTGCAAGCCATGCCTTTGAATCCTGAGTCTCAGAGCCTTTACAGATGCTTCATCTGTAAAATGAAAATGATAAACCCTGTCCTGTCTCCCTCAGAGGAAAAAACATGAAAACATGTAAAATGTTTTAATATCGGGAAAGAACCATAATAAGGACACTGCGTTGTACTTAAAAGTAATTAAAATCTTTAAAATTCCCACAAGTCGACAAAGTAGGTACCATATCCTCACTTTAGATACAAGGGAAATTAGACACAGGATTGGTGAGGTCAGCCCCGGGGTCATAAAGCTGAGCAGTGGTGACATCACATCACAAAGCCAGGCAGTCCGGCCCAGGACTGAACCGCTCGACTTCATCACTTCAATTCCAAAGGGATGGGACTTGGCACTTGCAGCAGACAGTGAGCAGGGAGGGCCTCCCCACCCAGGGAGAGCCCGACATACCTTCTGAATAATCTCGGGGGTCATTCCCACCAGCTCGCCCAAGTCCATGGGCTCGCCCGCACCCTGGCGAGAAGAAAGGTCAAAATGAGTGGAGCTCAGGAAGACTCTGGCAGAAGGGGGAGCCGCCACCCACAAACGAGCTGCTGGCAGGGCTGGGGGGACACTCACCACGACACTTGGCTGGGAGCTTGGCACAGCCTGGGGCACGATGAGGCCGGCCTGAGGTTTCAGGGTAGCCAGAGCTGAGAGAGAAGACAGCGTTAGAAACGGGCTATTATAACCCAGGCCATCCCGGAGTGGGGGGCTGGTGGGGAGAGGCTCTACCTTCTCGGGCAGCAGTGACTTCCTTGGTGAGACGGGCAATGACACGGCAGGCGGCATCATGCTGGTACAGCGCGTGGGACAGCTCTTGGCGGGTGGTCTGCAGCTGCTGGCGCAGGGTGAAGCTGTGGAGCATGACTGCGTCCTGGGAGACGAGACACCACAGTGAGGGGCAGGGAGCAGCACGAACGCCTGCATAAGTGTCGGCGCTGGATGAGAGGACGCTGCCTCCTACCCCACGCCTGGGCCAGGATCAGTGACCCAAGCAGCATCCAAGCAACCCTGAGGGCACGGGCAGACACTCCCGAGCTCCCACCCATGCCCAGACTGGGCACACAGACAGGAGTGGGAGCCAGCTCTTTCCCATCCCATCTGCACTAATCACCGCAATTCTCGGACATCATGCTGTCACCTCCCCAAAGGCAGTGACAACGCCACTTCTGCGATTTAGTGACCGCCCTCGTTGTGTCAGGCATGGCGCCAGACCGCTCAAGACTTATTCATTCTTCATATTGCAAGGCACCTACTATGTGCCAGGCACTGCTCTCGGTGATGGGGCTCTAGCATGAGTCACTCGAGTCCCTGACATCAGGAAGTTTATACTCTCTTATCCCAATTCTCCCAAAACCCAGAGAGACAGGCACCAATCCTGTCACATGGTCAAGAAAATCAGGGCTCAGATGTGATACGAGCAACCCCAAGGCGAGTGTGCAAGGGAGCAACATGTGGAACCCAGATCTGTGTGACGTCAACAAGCAGGCTCCTCCTCTGCTCCCTCCCTAGCTCGAAACAGAACACAAGGCTCCAGCCCTCCCACCCCGACGCCCAGTCCATCAGGCGGGGAAGATACCGACTCTCTTCCAGGGACTCACCCACTCATCCTGCAAGGCTTTCAGAATGGCTGGGATGCTGGTGGCTGAGGGAGGCTTGGGCCGGATTGGGTGAGCAACTGTCGAGAGAGGGCAAGCGGGTGTGAAAACCGGAACCTGGCCGGCCAGCCTGCCCCTCCCCCATGCTTCCCTTTCAGCCCCCCCTTCTCAGACCACCACCTCCTCCCCCGCCCCAGGCTCTGAGCTAAGACGGCCCTGGACTGCGGCCAGTCAGCAGGCACCTTTGATGTCAATGAGCTGCTCCTCGGACAGAGGCTGGTTGTTGATGGGATCTGTGCCATTCTCTGCAATATACTTCTCAATGAGCCGGCGCTCGTAGACATGATTAGAGACAGGGGACACGCATGGGTGCTCTGGCACTTCATTGGAGACTGCGGAGAAAAGGCAGGCAGTGAGCCTGGGCTGTGGGAAGGGACCTTGGGCCAAAGGGATGCTTCACCTACTACCAGCCTCCAGAGGCCTACACTCAACCGATGAGAATTAACCAGAACACCAAGAGCCAGTTCTGGTCTGCACCCAGAACGCTTTCCAGCCTTCTAACTAGCTGCTCCATCAGCCTCCTGACAGTCAAATAATCAACAAATAGTTACTACACAATGACTAAATGCTAGGCACCTAGAGAGCAGTCAATAATCTCTGCCCGTCTCATTTCTGAACAAAGATGCTTAGGTACCCATTACACTGCAGAACAGGGAGACACACACAAACCTCACTTAAACCTCAGGCTAAAGCCTAGATGGATTCTTAAAGAGATGTGACAAGTGCTATAATAACAGAAAGCATTTACATGGTGTTTACTGGGTGCCAAGCACAGCCTGTAAACACTTCCCATTGCTTAAATCATCCCCACAACAACCCCCAACTGAGGTATCATTTACACCCTTGAGGATAGAGATTATGGCTGGCTTCCGACTTCCAGGACAAGGCAGATGCCCAGCAGGCACTCAGTAAACATCTAACAGATAAGCCAAAGAGAAAGGATGGAGCTTCCTTAAGGGCTTCCTTAAGATTGAAACAATGAATGTGAAAATACTTTGCACACTATAATTTCTTTAAGGTGTACGTTTCCTTTATCTAGTCACATTTCCCTTCCCCCTTTCTTTCCTTTTTTTTTTCTTTTGGATTTATGGAAAGGTTCTGAGAGGAGTAAAGGGCCTGAGAGTTAGGAAGCAAAGAAAGAAAAGGATGAGAGACTAATAACCCAATAACAATGAGTACAAAATATCACAATAAAATACCGAAAGGAAAGACAGGTCAAGGCATTTGAAAAAAGCACAGATTCATGGTCAGAGAGAACCTGACTCCATCACCCAGCTCTACCACTTACTAGCTGTACTGTTTTACAAAAGCCACATTCTGCTTCAGCCTTACATCCTTATCTGTAAAACGGGATCTTTATTTCTGCTTTGGAGAAATGAGAACATAACAAGATCACAGTCTTGCAAACGAACTGTAAATCAACAGAGGCTTTATAAAAGTGCGCTGTTTTCAGCAGCCCGTAAAGGGTGAGGCTGGAAGCCAGGTCCCTGGCTCCCAGCCCTGTCACAGCCTGTAACTCACTGTCCGACCTTTGCAAATTGCAGAAGCTCTGCCTACCCGAGCAGGGCCTCAGACAACATCCAGTGCCAAGGCCCTCATTTTGCAGATGGGGAAACTGAGGCCCGCATCCTTGCGCCACATCACAAAGCCAATCTAGAGGCGGATCCTGCACGAGCCCTCGCATTTCCTAATTTCTACAGCAGAGCTGTTTCCCCTGCACCAGCTCCCCTCTATCCAGGCCTCTGTTCAACTGCGCAAACAAGGTGGGTGGCCTCGGCACTGCCTGCGACAATACACTTGAGGCGTTATGTAAACTGTGAAGCGTAGCGCAAATGCACCCCATGCTCGAGGAGGAGGACCCCCGGGGCTGACAGGCCGCCGCCCTGCCCCCCCGGGAACCGCGTTTTCACCTCCGCCCCCGCCCCGTCGCCGCAGAGGCCCGCAGATCCTCCCACTCGGCTCTGTGGCCTCCTGCGCCCAGCGATCGGCCACAGGCGATACTCACTAGAGCAGATCAGGGACATGTTGCCGTAGCTGCGCTCCGAGGCTCCTCACACCTGGCTTCGGGATCGGCTTCTGAGCCCGCGGAGCCCACTTCCGGTTCCCCGCTGCTTCCGGGACGCTCCGCGGCAAGCGGGGAGCGACCCCGCTGGACGATGCTCCCGCAACGTTTCACGTGGGACAGCGACTGGTCGCGCGCCTCAACCTCCAGCTTTTAACGGAAACTGTCCTTTCCCAGAATGCAACCGGGCAGGAAAGGGCGCGCCAGGAAGTACTCGGCTATTTCCGGGCCCGCTCGGCTCCTTTCGTAAAGCTCTCTTGGGGTTGGGGGAAAGGAGAGCCGAAACTACATTTCCCGTGATGCAGTGGGAGTTTTAATCCAATCAACTCAGTAATTTTTTAAACCAATCAACTCAGAAACTTTAAACCAATCAACTCTTTTGAGACCAGAGCAGGAAGGGGGGGCTTTGGGATCGTAGTCTTGCAAACGCTGTTGTGAGCGAGAATTACCCCGCTTCTCAGAACGCATCTTCCTGAGGTCCGCTGAAGAGAGTATTTTCCATGGCTGCTCCCACGTGATTCTTGGACAAGTGTTTCTCGGAGTACCCTTTGAAAGGTCCAAGGAAGAAGGCGCGAATGCTGATAGGTGAAAAAACTTATCTGATGGCTGGGTTCTCCGCTAGACTGTAAATTCCGTGATGGCAGGAACCACAGTTGTTCTGGTTATTGTTGTTTCTAAGAGGCTGACACAGTACCTGAAATATAGCAGGACTGTCACAACTATTGTTGGTTGAATGCCAGGCATTTTAAGTACTCAGATGTGGTAGGAAATAAAATGGATCCATTTATACATGCACCCCAATGTTCATTGCAGCACTATTCACAATAGCCAAGACTTGGAAACAACCTAAGTGTCTATCAACAGATGAGTGGATTAAGAAGATGTGGTACATATATACAGTGGAATACTACTCAGCCATAATGAAGAACAAAATAATGCCACTTGCTGCAACAGAGATGTAACTAGAGATGATCATACTAAGAAAGAGAAAGACAAATACCACGTAATAACACTTACATGTGGAACCTAAAATATGGCACAAGTGAACCTATATACAAAACAGACCCACGGACAAGAACAGACTGGTAGTTGCCAAGGGAGAGGAAGGAGGGAGAAGGATGGACTGGGAGCTTGGATGTAGTAGATGCAAACTACTATATTTAGAATAGTTTGACTGGAGTTCCTGTTGTGGCTCAGTGGGTTAAGAACCCAACATGGTGTCCATGAGGATGTGGGTCCATGGCCTCCCTCAGTGGGTTAAGGATCCAGTGCAAGCTTCAGTGTAGGTCAAAGGTGCGGCTCAGATCTGTGTTGCTGTGGTGCAGGCTGGCAGCTGCAGCTCCAATTCAACTCCTAGCCCAGGAACTTCCATATGCCAAAGGTATGGCCATAACAAGAAAAAAAATCAGAGCTAGAATAGATTGACAAGGTCCTACTGCATAGCACAGGGAACTATATCCAATCTCCTGGGATAAACCATAATGGAATTTTTTGAGAAAAAAGTATATATATATATACTTTTTATATATATATAAAACTAAATCACTTTGTGCATAATAAATCAACTGTACTTTAATATTAAAATATAAAATAAAATGGATCTGTTTAGTAAGGGCCTTATACTAGAAGTGGTTAGCTTTGATTGGGTAAACAGCAGAACAGCCGATCAGCTATGGAGTGATAGCCACATTTCCAGACGATTCCTCTGGAAGATATTTACTGTGTGGGTTAGAGAGGTGACAGACTGGAAGGAGAGAGACCCAATAATTCATTCACTGAACAAATCTTTATTGAGGACCCACTCTGTGCCAGTTAGGTACCATACTTGGCATTGAGCAAAACCAGAGGTGTCCCTATGCTGGGGAGCTTATGGATGGAGGAATGGGGGGGAGGTTCTTCCAAGACTTTTGAGTTTCCGAAGCCAGTGCCTTAGAGAATAGAAGGGATTTAGGGAGTGCTCTTGTGGTGCAGAGGGTTAAAGATCCAGACTTGTCACTGGAGCAGCTTGAGTCCCTGCTGTGGAGCAGGTTTGATCCCTGGCCCAAGAAATTCCATGGGCCTTGGGTGCAGCCAAAAAAAAAAAAAAAAAGAAGAAGAAGAGGAAGAGGAAGGAGGAGAAGAAGAGGAAGGGGAAGACAGAGGAAGGGAAAGAAAGGATTCAGGGCAATTGATTTTGGAGTAAATATGACAGGCAAGCACTAGCACTTGATCTCAAGTTCCTCCCCACTCACCCCCAACCTTGGTCTTCCCACAAAGGAAATGAAGATTATCTAAGGACAGGAAGGAAGAGGAAAAGGGGAAGGGCTATGTACAGAGCTGTCAGTGGGTCCTTGAGACGAGAACTCTATACCCTGATCCCTCAGGCCAAGGCTGCTTCTCAGGAAGCAAGGGGACACATTGGTCAGTAACTCAGAAGCTCCATATCACAGGTAGATGTAGTTGCAACCTGTGTGGACAACTGACAGAGGATTAAGCAGGACAATGCAGCTCAAATAACTAAGAGGATTAGATGAATTCTCCCCATCTACCCTTTGGCCCAATGTTATTTTCCAAAAGCTGTGTACAACCTGGAAAACCAGGGTGGGAAGAACCCTGCACTGTCTGAGAGTGTTTCTGTCACTCAGATGGAAGAGAGAGTTGAAAAGAAATTAACTTGTCATAGGAGGGGTGGGGGTACGCTTCTTGGCCAGGAAGGACCATGCATAAAGTGAGATTGGTAGTCCTACTAGTTGGAAGTGATCTCACAAGCAAATGTGAAGTTGCAACTGTAAGAAAGGCTGGAAGATGGGTCCCAGGATGCTACTAGAGTCTGTTCTGGAGGAAAGAGACACTTAGCCAAGGCAGGAAGGGATGAGGGTCCAGAGGAAGATGGATGTGTCTGAGAAAGAAAAAAACAACTTGACATGGGGACAAAGTGGTTGTTAATCCTGTGCAGTCTGTGTGAAACAAAGAGTGTCACTCACCATCCAGTTCTACAAGAGTTAAGTCATTAGCCACTACAGTAGCTGTCCCAAACCACACCCTGAAAGGAATTCAGGATGATGAGCAGGATAAGGCACTCTGCTTTGGAAAAATGGGCAAAACTGGCCCTTAGATGGTTAGATATAACAGGAAAAATGTTTTATGAATCCCAATTCTTGCATCTTCCTATATTTAGAAAGACAGTAAAAACCATGAACTGAAATATCTGTTCCTCATGACTACCAATAACCTTCTGCTGAGATGTAGCCTGGATTGTCCATACTCCTTAGCCAAAATCACAGATATACTGCTCTCTCCCCTACCTCTTTGGAGCAGTTCCTTAGCACTATCCAGAGCCTGTCTCCTGAGCTATAGTCCCCAGTAGCACAATGCATAAAATCAACTCACAGCTCTTATGTTGTGCCCCCCCCTTTTTTTTTTTACGTTTTCAGTTGACAGTTTTGGTGACCATGAAGGGACTCAGAGCTGACTTCTCTCCTTTGCCTGAACTCTAGGATGATCCAGCAAGGACCGCTTGTGCCCATCACCACCTTGCCATATCTAGATGACTTTAGGTGAATTTCTCCTGGTCTTGGATCTCTTATCTTGGTTGACAATCCTAAGGGTTTTTTGTTTTGTTTTGTTTTGTTTTGTTTTTGCAGGGGTTGTTAAACTTGGAATGAGGAATGGGTTATCCTTGAATTTAGGTCCAAGAGGTGCCTATATTCCCCAGATGAGAGAAACTGGGAAGCCTTTGTTCAATTGAAAGACAGTGAGGAGGTCTGGACTGGGTGATTAGCTAAGAAGCTGACCTGACGTCTTCTCTCAAATCAATTTCATCAACTTTAACAAGGTTTGTCCAAACGAAGGTGAAGATACCATATGAGAGCTTTTGGCTCCAAAGGGACAAAGCTCCTCCTGCTGGTTTCAGCTTTCTCAGGCAACTGGGAAATTTAAAGGACCAGTGGAGGTGAGCCTGCATTCTGTGCAGTAATCCCACAGGGAAATCCACTCATTAAAAAGTCGCTTATCCAAGGATGCCCACATAAGGATGGACCATGCAGTGCTCAGAGCACTAGAGGAAGAAATCAAGACATGTAAAAACGCTGACATGACTCTAAGGTGACACCCAGAGGAATTGGGCTCACAAACAGCACACAGGTCCCCCCACACTTTTCAAAGTGATTTTATCCCAACAATCCAACTTCATTTGTTTTTTTTTTTTTTTTTTGGAAGAGGAGATTGTTTTGTTTTTTGGCCATACCCACAGCATGCAGAATTTCCTGGGCCAGAGGTTGAACCCCAAGGCACAGCAGTGACAATACAAAATCCTAACCACTGGGCCACCAGGGTACTCCTCCCAACAAACCAACTTTAAAATGGGGAATAGAGAGTTTCCTGGTGGCACAGCAGATTAAGGATCCGGCATTGTCACTGCTGTGGATCAGGTCTCTCCTGTGGTGTGGGTTCAGTCCCTGGCCCTGGAACTTCCTAATACCTCGGGCACAGACAAAAAAAATAAAATAAAGTAAAATAAAATGAAATGAAATAGGAGCTAGAGCTTCCCCAAAAGAAGAAAAGAGGTACATCAAACAGCCAACCTCTACCTAACCCCCTGGCCAGGTTTGCATATGTACAGAACTTACACTTGCAAGGACTTAATTGGGAACCAAGGGAAACCCCACCCTGAAATGGTCAAGATGGTGTTGACATTCCAAAACGGATTTTGCCTAGAGAAATTGGTTTGCTAACATATCTTTTCGAAATTGTGAACCTAAGGTAACAAAATTCTTCTAGAAGGAGAGCTTACATTTCACTCCCGGTGTCTTTAAGATACACATGTTCCACCAGGGCTCTCAGGAGCTCTTACCTAGACCACCCCTAATTCTTGAGACTGAGGGGAGTGGGGAAAGGGAGAGAGAACTTTTATTTATTTTTAGTTAGTTAGTTAGTTAGTTAGTTTTGCTTTTTAGGACTGCACCTGTGGCATATGGAGGTTCCCAGGCTAGGGGTCGAATCGGAGCTGTAGCTGCCAGCCTCTGCCAGAGCCACAGCAATGCCAGATCTGAACAACGTCTGCGACCTACACCATAGCTCAGAGCAACACCGAATCCTTAACCCACTGAGCGAGGCCAGGGATTGAACCCGAAACCTCATGGTTCCTAGTCAGATTCGTTTCTGCTGAGCCACAATGGGAACTCCGAGAGAGAACTTTTTAAACTCAAGCAAATAAATTTATTCTGTATTCATAAACAAATGAGTTTTAAGTTGTAATATATGACTAAGTTTTAAAAGAAAGCTATGAGACCCCTGGTTGTGTGTCTATATGTCTGTGTGTATGTTATAGATATGTTATGTTTCTACCTCCAGGTGGTATTGGCAAAATTAATTTGTAAATGAGCTCTATTTAATTGGACTAAAGGAAAAGAAGCATGTATATAATTTCTCAGAAACATGAAAGTGACCCAAATGGATTTCAGGTTCACATGATCTGAGAAATACTCAGTGTTAATCTAACCTTTGATATTAAATTAGTTTGTTTGTTGGTTTAATTAATACTGAGGTGTCTTTAGAGTAGTCAACATTTTTATTATATATAGGTTTACTAAAAATCAAATAAGATCTTATTAGTTCTATTACAAAATTTGTCAGCAATAACTTGCTGTAATATTTTTAAAAGTAAATTCAATGTAAATGTGATAATCGTGGGGTTTTTTTTGTTTGTTTGTTTTTTTAATGGCTGCACTTGCAGCATATGGGAGTTCCCAGGCTAGGGGTCAAATCGGAGGAGTTGTAGCTGCTGGCCTCCACCACAGCCACAGCAACGCAGGATCCTTAACCCACTAAACAAGGCCAGGGATCAAACCTGAATCCTGATGGATATTAGCCCAGTTCGTAGCCCATTGAGCCACCGTGGGAACTCCCAATAATTGTTCTTATTTGAACTCTTTTTTTTTTTTTTGCCACCCCCCAACATATGGAATTCCTAGGCCAGGGATCAAATCTGAGCCAGAGCTGTGACCTACACTGCAGCTGCCACAATGCTAGATCCCTAACCCACTGCACCCAGGCCAGGGATTGAACCTGCATCTCTGCCACTGCAGAGACCCTCTTGATCCCATTGCACCACGGTGGCAACTCCTTCAAGTAAACTCTTTAGGAACAATTGTGTTTTACGGTATGTCCCCTTAAAAATAGATTCTCCAGATTTTTTGTAACTTGAAATTTTATTTTTTTTATTTTTGGTAAGTTGAAATTTTAGAGTTTTGCTAAGTTGAATGATGGAAGTTTATTGAATATATAGATCACTTACAAATAAAATAAGATTGAAGCATTAACATAGGCTTCCTTTTACAGAGAAACTAACAATATTTTAGACTGTTAATATGTTTGGTGCCACACTGGGACATTTTCTTATCAGAAAGCACATGTTTTTAGAAATTATAGAGTTAATAAGTTTGCCATTCTACAGAATGCTAATTGAGACAGTTCATAATTACTTACTTCTTAGCTTCAACTAGAAATTAAGATTTTTAAAGGTTAAGCTTCTAATTAAAATATATAATCAAAACTACTAAAAATTAATAAGGAAAATATTTGTATGCAAAGGAAAAAGAAGGTATAAGGAATAGAAATGAATTTTGCTAAGGGAAAAGAAAGTAATTTTGTCCTAAAAAGAGATGAGAGAGAGAAGGAAAAGAGGAATCATGGGAGGAAATCTGAAGGTAAAAAAGAAAGTTACAGAAAATTATAGAAAAGAAACTCTAGGAAGAGATATGATCAGGACTGGCTAAGATTGAAATGAATTTGATTGAATGGGTTTTAATATTAAAAATAATAAATATCGAAGTACATGTGTCTTTGCGAGTCATGGTTTTCTCTGGATAGATGCCCAGGAGTGAGATTGCTGGATCAAATGGTAGTTCTATGTTTAGTTTTCTGAGGAATCTCCATACTGTTTTCCAGAGTGGTTGCACCAATTTACATTCCCACCAACCGTGTACTAGGGTTCCTTTTCCTCCACACTCTCTCCAGCACTTACTGTTTGTAGACTTTTTGATGATGGCCATTCGGCTGGTGTAAGGTGGTACCTCAGAGGGGTTTTGATTTGCATCTCTCTAATAATGAGTGATGTTGAACATCTTTTCATGTGTTTTTTGTCCATCTGTATGTCTTCTTTGGAGAACTGTCTGTTTAGATCTTCTGCCCATTTTTTGATGGGGTTGTTTGGTTTTTTGGTATGGAGCTACAGAAGGTGTTTATAAATTTTGGAGATGAATTCCTTGTCAGTTGATTCACTTGCAAAGATTTTCTCCCATTCTGTGGGTTGTCTTTTCGTTTTGCTTAGGGTTTCCTTTGCTGTGCAGAAACTTTGAAGTTTGTTCCAATGTTCATTGCAGCACTATTTGCAATAGCCAAAACATGGAGACAACCTAAACGTCCATCGACAGAGGAGTGGATCAAGAAGATGTGGTACATATACACAATGGAATATTACTCAGCCATTAAAAAGAACGAAATACTGGCATTTTTAGCAACATGGATGGACGTAGAAATTATCATGCTAAGTGAAGTCAGCCATACAATGAGACACCAACATCAAATGCTTTCACTGACATGTGGGATCTGAAAAAAGGACAGACGGAACTTCTTTGCAGAACAGATGCTGACTCACAGACATTGAAAAATTTATGGTCTCCGGAGGAGACAGTTTGGGGGGTGGGGGGATGTGCTTGGGCTGTGGGATGGAAATCCTGTGAAATCAGATTGTTACGATCATTATACAACTACAGATGTGATAAATTTATTTGAGTAATTAAAAAAAGAAAAAAATATTTAAAATAAGCTGGAACAAAGTTAGAAGTTGGTTTTCTCTCTCTGCTAAGAGAGACAAAGTTTTCTTGGAATATTGATCTGCTTTTGACAACAGATTCTTTAAAAGTTTAAAAGTTTTTTACCTTTTAAGCAATCTGTTGTAGGAGTTCCTGTCATGGTGCAGTGGAAACTAGTCCGACTAGGAACCATGAGGTGGTGGGTTCGATCCCTGGCCTTGCTCAGCAGGTTAAGGATCCAGCATTGCCGTGAGCTGTGGTGTAGGTCACAGACACAGCTTGGATCCCAAGTTGCTGTGGCTCTGGTGTAGGCTGGCGGCTACAGCTCCGACTGGACCTCTAGCCTGGGAACCTCCATATGCCATGGGTGTGACCCTAACAAAAAAAAAAAAAAAGACAACCCCCCCCACAATCTGTTGTAACTTTTTGTGTTTGCCTTTGAAATCTTCTATTGTCACTTGGTTAAATGAATAAATCTCGTTTCATAGTGACCTTTGATCCTATTTGACCAAGTGTTTTAAAAATCTTTTGATATTTTTGACAAACGTCCTCAAATCGAATTCTAAACAAAGTTCTTTTCACTTCTAACTAACTTTGGGATGCTTCAGAGGGCACTAAAACGTCTCAAAGAAAGACGTTAAACTAATGAGGCTTATTTGGTGTGTTACGTTACATGGGAAACACTGTCATCCTCCTTAGGTTATATTGTAAGGGTAACCGTAACATAAATGTTCTATTTTTAAAATATATATATATAATTTTTATCTTTTTAGGTTTGCACTCACAGCATATTGAAGTTTTCAGCCTAAGGGTCAAATCAGAGCTGCAGCTGCTGGCCTTTGCCACAGCCACAGAAACCCAGATCCAAGCTGCATCTATGACCTACACCTCAGCTCAGGGCAATGCCAGATCCCTAACCCACTGAGCAAGGCCAGGGATCGAACCCACAGCCTCATGGATACCAGTTGGGTTCATTACTACTGAGCCACAATAGGAATTCCCCCTTTTTTTTTTTTTTTTTTAATTTAAGTTTTTCCTTTTTTTTTAGGGCCACATTTGCAGCATATGGAAGTTCCCGGGGATGGGGTTGAATTGCAGCTGCAGCTTCTGGCCTATGCCACAGCCACAGCAACACCCAATCCAAGCCACATCCTCGACCTACACTGCAGCTTCTGGCAATGCCAGATCCTTTAACCCACTGAGCAAGGCCAGGGATCAAACCCACATTCTCATGGATACTAGTCGGATTCTTAACCTGCTGAGCCACAACGAGAACTCCAAATGTTCTAGAAACTATATGAAATTCTAAAAGTTGAATGTGTCCTGATATAATGTTACCTGTCATAATTCTAATTATTATTTCAATATTGAATGTCACGAACATAAATTTGAGAATTGCCTTTCCTTTTAAAGTCTTTTGTCATTTATAGGGTATTATTGTTTTGCTCTGGCATTTGCAAAAATGCTTCATCCTCAAGAAGAGTCATAGAAACACAGGTTTCCGATAACATTCAGATATACTGTTGAATTGGGTAAGAAATTAAATCATTCTGGAAAACCTGACGGCTTCATAAAAGAAGGAGTGCATCAGGATCAACAAGTATGGCTCTGGAGTTGCCACTGCAGCACTGTGGGATTGATGGCGTCTCTGCAGTGGCAGGGACGTGGGTTTGATCCCCAGCTGGGCCAGTGGGTTAAGGATCCCATGTTGCTGCACCTGCTGTGTTGGTCACAGCTCTGGCTTGGATTTGATCCCAGGCCTGGGAACGCCATATGCTGCAGGGTGGTCAAAACAAAACAAAACAAAAACAAATATGGCTCTTTGAAATATTATTGGCTTTTAATCTCTGTCTCCCAGATATAAGGAAACCTTCACCCTTAAGCTAACTGTGACTCACAGTTTGGTAAATTATACCTTTCTGAGCAGAACTGAAATATTTTTCTTTTCTCTTTACCTGTTCCCTCCAGAATTTGGAAACTCTGAGAGACTATTCCTATTTTCATGGCAATATAGTTATTTGCATAATTTCAATAAGAATCTGTTTTCCTGATAACAGCACGCAATTGGACACATTAGTTATACTGTCAAGGCTTTGACTGGAATGTCATATTTGAGAGAGACATACATAGACTCAGATATGGCTGGATAGCGTTAAGGAACTAAGATTGACTTTATGGAGCCATAAACTCTTTGAAAAAACAGTCCGGTACCTTGCATATAGGGTTCCCGGCAGCCTTATCACGTCAATGAAGAAGGCCACTTCCTGGAGTTCCTGTCATGGGGCTCTGTGGTAACAAACCCAACTAGTAACTATGAGGACATGGGTTCAATCCCTGGCCTTGCTCAGTGGGTAAAGGATCTGGAGTTGCCATGAGCTGTGGTGTGGGTCACAGACAAGGCATGAGCTGTGGTGTACATTGCAGATGAGGCTTGGATCTGGTGTTACTATGGCTCTGGTGTAGGCTGGCAGCTGCAGCTCCAATTCAACTCCTAGCCTGGGAACTTCCACATGCCACAGATGCAGCCCTAAAAGGACAAAAAAAGAAAAAAGAAAAAAAGAAAAGAAAGAAAAGAAAGCCACTTCCTGGCAGATGCAAGAACCTCAAGTCTTTTGGACCTCAAGAAGAGAGTAATTCACCCAAATTTATTGCTATTTTCTTTTTCTTTTCTTTTCTTTTGCTTTTTCAGGCCTTACCTGTGGCATATGGAGGTTCTCAGCATAGGGTTAGAATCAGAGCTACAGCTGCTGGCCTACAACACAGTCACAGCAACGTGGGATCCGAGCCACGTCTGCAATCTACACCACAACTCAAGGCAAAGCCGGATCCTTAACCCAATTTATAGTTATTTCAAACAGAATCTGACAACAAGTCTTTGGCATGGCTGTCCTGGCCTTGAGAGGCCTTTAAAAGTGCAATCTGAGAATCCTTATGGAAAGTTCCAGCAAAGCCAATTTAAAAGAGTGTATATGCTCAATTATGCTCATGTAAATAACCAGGCCAAGTTTGCTGAAACTGGACTTATTTTGCAAACAAATTAGTCTTACCTTGGCTCTATTTGGTAGAGATAAGGGTGGTTTCAGAGAGAATAACTATGTTTCAGTAATACACATTTGTGGCTATTTTTCTAGTGCCATTAACTGTCTTTGAATTTTGGTATTTATACTGCCTGACATCCACTTCCTAGTTGGCTCCTTTTTCTTATGTTGCATTATTGTAAGGTTTAGTTGAATTATTATTTTTTCTTTGTTGGCCATCCCATGGCATAAGGAGCTCCTGGGCCAGGGATCAGATCTGAGCCAGAGCTGCAACCTTTGCTGAAGCTGCAGCAACGCCGGATCCTTAACCTACTGAGCGAGGCCAGGGATCAAACCCACATCCTCACAGACTCTATGTCGGATTTTTAACCTGCTGAGCCACAGCGGGAACTCCTATGTCCAGTACTTCCAGTTTACCTTGGTGGATTTCTCCACCTTGGGGCTCTGATTGGATGGCCCTTGGGAAATTTATTCTAGAAAAAAAAAGTTACAGTTCTGTTCAGGCCACTATGGATATTACTAGGTGGGACTCCCTCACTTGGCCAAACATTTATACCTGCTCTGGAGTTCCCTTGTGGTGCAGCAGGTTAAGGATTTGGCCTTGTCACTGCAGCAGCTCGGGTTGCTGCTGTGGCATGGGTTTGATCCGTGGCCAGGGAACTTTCACATGCTGTGGGCACAGACCAAAAAAAAAAAAAAAAAAGAAAAGAAAGAAAAAGAAAAAAGAAAAAAAAATTATACCTGCTCTAACTCTGGCCATAAATACAAATTTTCTTTAAAGGTTACTCAAGCTCAGTCAGAACAATGAGCTAAATTTCAGTCAAAAACCCTAACCTTCTGTTTATTGGGAGAGATTTCCCTCAATTATGGGATGGATTTATATGGTTAACACCAGGCTACAGTGATTTAAGTTTAAAGCCCCCATTGTTTGGGGAACTGGTAAACTATACTAATGATGATGAGCTTAATAACACTAGGAAATTGGGCTGAATGCCCCTCAAATAATGCCAACATATCATTACCCTTAAAGATAGCTATTGGTATAGAACAGACAGAGTCCGATGACCAGCGATATACTGGGCCACTCCTAATGGAACTTGGTTTAAATTGTTACCTGAGACTTTATTAATGCTACTAGCTATACTAGTTGTATTCTGCCTATTCTATAAGATTGTTGTTTCTTTTATTACCCAATGCGTAACTGAGCCTCTCACAGAAATAATGATGACTAAGTAACCTGAAACAGTTGACAAAATATACAGTTCTATATAAGATTAGAATGACTGTAATAAAAAATTAAAATAAAAAAGTTCCCATTGTGGCTCAGTGGTAATGAACCTGACTAGCATCCATGAGGACGAGGCTTTGATCCCTGGCCTCGCTCAGTGTGTTAAGGATCTGGCGTTGCCACGAGCTGCAGAGTAGGTTGCAGACGCAGCTCGGATCTGGTGTTGCTGTGGCTGTGGTGTAGGCTGGCAGCTGCAGCTCTGATTCAACCCCTAGCCTGGGAACCTCCATATGGGTGTGACTTAAAAAAGACCAAAAAAAAAATTTTTTTAAATGATTGTAATAGTGTAATTACAGATATGGGAAATTTCCAATCAGATATTTCCTGGACCATAACAGACTAGTAAGACAGGTGGTTCAGAGACTCTAATGGCTACTATTAACAGGGCCTAGTCCAGTAATAGCACACTGAGTGGCATATCAACAAAATCCTCTCCTGACCCAGGAATAAGCCTTATTGACACTGTGGGACAAATTGATTATGAAATGCCTCCCAATCCTTGGTCAAACTTATGGCCACAAGGGGGCACTGTAAAACAGTGACTGTCACTCACCATCCAGTTCCACAAGTCTCCAAGGTTAGGTCATTACTCATTGCTGTTGCTGACCTACAGTAGCCCCTGTAAGGAATTCAGGGTGAAGAACAGGATGAACCACTTTTGCTTTGGGAAAACAGGCAAAACAGGTCCTTAGTTAGATAAAGCAGGAAAAAAAAATTATGAACCCCAATTCTTGCATCTTCCCATACTTAGAAAAGCACTAAAGTCATTAACTTTGATACCTCTGCCTCATGAGTAGCAGTAACCTTCTACTGAGATGTAGGCTGGATTGTCCATACTCCTTAGCCAAAATCACGAACATACTGGCCTCTCCCCCAGCTTCTCTGGAGCAGTTCCTCAGAGCTATGGGAGAGGCCGTGTCCCAGTATTTTTTCAGTAAGACCCTGAAAAATACTGAACTCACTGCTCTTATGTTGTGTGTTTTTCTTTCAGACAATTTTCTGGGAAGAAGGCAGAATTAGAAAGATGATTCAGGGAGGGACAGAAAAAAAAGTTCTGCCTTAAGAGTGTTGGGTTTCAGTAACTATTTTAACATCAAAGGGGAGCTTCCATGGCAGCCAAAAGTGATAAAAGCACTTGAACAGCAACTTAGGTTTTTTCTTTTTTTTTTCAGCGTTCACTCTTTTTCATTAAATCTCCACACCTACTGTGCAGTGAAGAGGTATTTTTAAGACCTTCTAGTACTTTATACAGTCAAAAAACAAAATTCAACTAAGTTTCAAAGATCGAATTGGCTATAAAAGATTCATGAATCAGGCAACATACCATCTCTCCAAAGGGCAACAGTTAGGGAAAGGTTTTTAAAGGCCAGGATATGGACGCCATCAACAGAAAAAAAAAAAAAAGATTATCTTAGGCACAGGTAACCTAACTATGGGGAACAGAAAGGGTCTACATGGCAGGTTATCGTCATCTTGGGGACTGGCCCCAGGTGACAGATTACCTCATTGGTGCTGACCAAAAACTTTCTGACTGGTTAAGACAATTTTGGGAGGAGGTTGAAACTTAGGTTAGGTATTAAGCCCCGATTTGGGGGGCTTGTCTTAGTATAGGTAACACTATTTGGAGTCTAGGTTTCCTTTTTCACAACAGTAAAATTGAAAAAAGGAGACCCAGATAGATGAAACGACCTAGGCAGCCTGTTTCATCTCTCTGGCAAAGGAAAACCTCATTCCAAATCCTCGTGATTCCCCATCATGACGCTGCCTTTTGGATAGACACTGGGTTTGGGAGTTGGTTCCTTTCCTTCTCTAAAATTGAGGGAACACCTGGGAGTCATCCGCAGAGTTAGGGTGTGGAAATGGTCTCAGAGGGAGCGGATGCATTTTCCTCAGTTGTGCTCTTCTTACAGCTCCTCTAACACCCGGTCCCTTTGTGCCTTTTTTAGCGCGAAAAGTTTCTCAAAAGACCGGGTGCTTTCAAGCGCCTCTTCCTTAGAACTACATTTCCCACAATGCGGCAGGCGACTCCATGTGCTGGAGAACTACATTGCCCGAAATGCCAAGGCGGGGTTGGGGGCGGATAAACTTCCACTCCTAATTCAAAGAGCCAGTTTACCCACTCTATCGCCCAGATATACTCACTTCTTTCCCCTTTCTCGCCAGGGACTTCCGTTCCCAGGTCAAACTTCCGACCCCATTCTTCTCTGAGTGGAAATGCTTGGGAAAAAACGTAATCAGAGTGTAGGGCGCATGCGCTGACCTGCACCAGATTGGTCCCGGGAGGGAGGCTGCCCTGTTCCCGGGCTCATCCCGCCTTGCGCGTGCGCAGACGATAAACCAACGCCCCGGGATTGAGGCGCGGGTTTAGTGGCGCGTTTTAGTGAAGTCGCACGTGAAGGATAGCGTGGCCGGAGCCGGGTGAGTGCGAGCCGAGACTGGCGCTCGGGGGGCTGCACGCGGGACGGGGAAGCGGCGGCAGCTACAAGCGGGACTAGGGCTTAGCCGCGAGGCCTGGAGAGCACTAGTGGGGAGGGGTCCGACGTCGCTCCGCGGGGAAACAAACTGGGGACCCGGATCCTTGTTGCTATGCAACAGGGGGCGTCGTTACTAGGTAACAAGAGAGGCACGCCTTTCCGGGGAGAGGAGCGTTCCGACTGCTGCTTGGAGAAGGTCCGGCAGATGCTAGGTGGCTGTCAGGCTAGAGGTCGAGGCTAGAGTTGAGCCCCTCGCCCGCTACTCCCGCTCACGGTCCAGCCTACCGCAGCCTCGGTCGGAACCTTTTGGGGTACCTCGAACCTCCCGGCCGCTCCGCGTCCCTTCCCGGCGACGCCACCCGGCAGGCTTGGCAGGGAACACACTGTTCGAAATAGCACATGCATGCCACTGACACCCTGTCTTGGGGAGGCTGGGCCCTGGGGAGGGCGCCGCGCGCCTGGGAACCTGCCCCTTTGCCCGTCGCCCTGCCCCCAAACAGTTGCTGGGCAGCAGCTGTCAGGGGTTTAGCGGGGGCTGCCCCCACCTGCCAGGACGCTGACTTCATTCTCCTCTGTGGCAGCTTCGCCCGATCTAAGAGCTTCCTTTCCACGCAGCTGTGCTTTCGGGTGGCCGCTACATATTTGGATTAACTTTAAAATAGTCTCCTCTCCACCTCTCCACGGCTTTCCATTGCTACTCTCTCTAGCCGCTTCTTGGCCGGCTTCTAGTACTCATTTAACAAGCATTTATTAATCACTGTTCTGTGCTAGGCGCCGGGGATTCCAAGACAAGTTAGCTGTCAAGTCTGCCAGGAGATGCTCAAAGTCTAATGGGGGAGGCAGGCATAGAAACTGCTCAATTATGCTACTAGGCAGTAAATGGTATATCGACCGTTTGTGTACTGCAATATTCCTATGTTTACCATTTACGAAGTTCTTGCAGAAACATTTAGCTCCTTGCAATCACTCTTAACTTTGCTGGTCCCCATTTTACATTCGCAGAGACTGAAACTCTGATAGGTTAAATACTAGGCATCAGGTAGTGGCTTCTAGTGGGTGGCAGAATTGAGCCTGGGACAGAACAAAGTCTAGAGTCCTTAGCTTTGCCCACAGTAGACTTTTCTCTGTGCTTGGATCATCTGTGACAGCCATCTCAGAAATTTCTGAGGAGCTCTAAAAACAAAAGGCTGAGCCCGCCTCAGAGAGTCTGAGTAAGGAAACCTGCAGTCGAGGGGGGAGGAGAAGACACCCTGCTTGAAGAGGCTCAGATCCTTCTGATGGGCCACCAGAGTGGAGACCCCCTGCTTCATGGGGGGAGATCCAGCAATGTTGGGGACATCAGATCCAGCAGAGGGGCACTAAGTCAGCTGCCCCTTCTGCCACGTAATGATTCATAGTGCAAAAGGAAGCTAACGGAGGAAGGAGCCTGCTGGGGTGTGTGGACTGCCCCACCCTGCCCTTTTAGTAAACCACAGCTAAACATACAGTGCCTTCTCACGACCATAGTTAAGTGAGGCTGGTTCCTGCACTCTGCCGGGGTCTCCTGGCCCTGCCTGAGCCGTTTGGCAGCTATCTGAACAAAACTGCAAAACATCAGGTCTAGTCCCAGTTTTGTGCTATCCTCAAACCTCTTGGTGCAGAACCATGACATGTAAGCCCAGCAGGTGGGTCCTCTTCTCGTGGTTGGTCTCCTCGTGGGAGTCCTCTCACTTGGAGATTGTCGACTTGGGGGCAGAATTCCAAGTACCTGGAGGGGAGAGACTGTTTCTTACTGAGGCAGTGTGGGGGTGTGGAAAGGGCAAAAGGCAAGGTTTAGATCCTCAGTTCTGGAGTCAAGTCCCAGTCCTGCTATGTGAACTTCAACACATCCCTTGATCTCTCAAAGCCAGAGTTTTCAGGGTAAAATGGGGAGAGTAGTGGTATCTTATAAGATTGCTGTAATGGTGGTGGATTAGACTCATGCTGAAGGGAAAAAAAAAAAAAAAAGGAATCCTGTTAAAACAATTTGAAGAAACAGAACAGCCAGTGATTACTCTTATCTGCAAAGCACACACTCCCAAATTGTCTTAGATTTGGTTTCCAGTGCACTTCAGAAGGTCGGCTGGCGGGGCAATGCCGGCCTCACCTCAGAGAATTTATTTCGAGGTCCCCAGCTCCCCTAGACTGGAGCAAATGGGGCCACCTGAGAGCCGAGGCTGGCACAGAATGCAGGAGGCTGCCATGGGGGAGCAGCTCACGTCACCCTGACCTTCTAGAAAGAAGGAGACGACATCTGATCCCTCCTGGTGGAGGTCCTTGGATGTAGAACCCAACCCAAGATAGCAACCTTGCTCTTTAAGTCCCAGTGTGGTTGTGACCCAGATAGACTGACCTGTGCCTTCCTCATCTCCACTGGCTGGCAGGAACCATCTGGTTCTTGATTTGTGCCAGAGTAGAAGGCTTCCCAGCCTAAGGTCGTTCCATATGAACTGCATGTTTTGCAGCCCCCCTTGAGCCTACCGGTCTCAGGAGAGACTTAGAGCAGCTCTTTCTGGGTTGGAAAGAGCCCGAATGTGGTATTTTTATAGCCCCTTCTTGGATTCTCCTCCTTCCCACTGGCAAGAATGGGAATACCTTCTTTTCCCTTCCCTCCATCCTCATGGCTCCAGATTTCTGGTCGACGCCCTAAGTGCCCCAGTAACTAAGTGCCCTGGCAGCTCCTACCTGCGGGGCATGGCTCAGCCTCTGCTCATCAGGTCTGAATCACGGAAACTCCCTAGAGCCGCAGGTTCATTTCTGAGTCTGGAAGACCACAGAGGATTTGCTGATGCCGTCTGACTTTTCTTAAGCATGGTGGCAAATAGAAGCTGGAATCGAAAACATTTTTCTTGGCTGAATCCACACATACTTCAATGAGTTGGTACTTGTTGGGTCTTAACTTGCCGACAGCATCAGGTTACAGACAGATCAGAGCACACAACACAAAGTGGCTAAGTGAATTGTCACGAGTAATTCCAGGAGTGGACTGGTGGATGGCAAGTCTGTTTTTTCAGCTCATGAATAATCTATTGTATGACTTTCCGAATCACTTCTGAGACTTAAGTTGGAGAGGATACAGCACGGTGGTGTGTGCGAGGGGTCTGAGGTCAGACGCCTGGGTTCAAATCCTGGCTCTCCCACTTACTCCTTATCCTTCCTCTGTTTCTTCAGTAAAATGGGGGTGGGGGGTTTGTTGTGAGGCCTCCATAAGATAGGTGGCACGTGGTTAACTTCCTTAATAATAATCTTAAAACTTGTGCTTTAACTCCTTGCCTACATTGGGGGCTGGAGATTTGAGGTCAATCTGTGTCATGGGTCTCAGCTTTGCACAGCAGAATCCTGCGGGGAGGGGGCTTGCAGATCTAAGCCCAGGCCACACCCAGATGGTAACATCAGGACCTCCGAGAGACATCAGTACTTTGTGCAGCTTTCCTGCAATTCCAATGAGCAATGACAGTTGAGAGCCACTGTATTACCTTCACTGCCAACAAACATGCAATTTGAATGCAGAAGCCTGGGTTCGAAGCTAGCCTTTCTTCTTGCCCAGTGTCCTTGGGCAAATGCTCGTTTCCTAAGTCTCAGCTTCTTCTCCTCTGTACCCATGGTGGTAGAAGGATAACACCCACCTCAGGATGGTCCTGCAGAGCAGATGACCTAAGTGCAGTGCGTTCTTATCTGAGCATGTCGCTGAGCCCTTTTCTTTATATCATTGTACAGTGGTGATCCTATCTGTGTGCTGTTTTTTAAGTTATTTTTACTATTTTTTGTCTTTTTATGGCCACACCTGCAGCATATGGAATTTCCCAGGCTGGGGTCGAATCAGAGCTGCAACTGCCAGCCTACACCACAGACACGGCAGTGAGATCTGAGTGGCATCTGTAACCTGTGTCACAGCTTGTGGCAATGCCAGACCTTTAACGCACTGAGGGAGTCCAGGGATGGAACTTCACAGATTTCTTAACCTCTGAGCCGTAACTCCCATTTTTTTTTTTTAATATCAGCTTTATCTTAAGTAGATTATAACCTCCTTTGGGACAAAGCCTTATATACTCTTATAATTATTTTTCTTTTTTTCTTTTTTGCCTAAAGCACCTGAGACACAAGGGCAGTCCTTTAGGGTTTTTTGTTTTGTCTTTTGTCTTTTCAGGGCCATACCCGCGGCATATGGAGGTTTCCAGACTAGGGGTCTAATGGGAGCTGTTGCCACCGCCAGCCTACGCCAGAGCCACAGCAACGAGGGATCCCAGCTGCGTCTGCAACCTACACCACAGCTCATGGCAACGCTGGATCCTTAACCCACTGAGCCAGGCCAGGGATTGAACCCACAACCTCATGGTTACTCGTCAGGTTCGTTAACCACTGAGCCCCAATGGGAGCGCCCAGGTTTTTAG
Organism: Phacochoerus africanus; assembly: GCF_016906955.1. Lineage (NCBI taxonomy): Eukaryota > Metazoa > Chordata > Mammalia > Artiodactyla > Suidae > Phacochoerus > Phacochoerus africanus. The sequence continues at coordinate 10,792,090 of NC_062547.1, read as the reverse complement.
AACTGGAATAAGCCTTAGAGCCCTCTTCTCAACTACTTGAAGGTATTGGCTAATCCTCGCAGATTCATTAATATGCAAGTGGTGAAGAACGTGAAAGAGGAACCCATGAATCAGATGTTTGTGTCTAAGTGAAGTCGAAAGTCCCAGTTCTGCGTTTCTCAGCTCTCAGGGAGGGGTGCTGGGGGGTGCTGGGGAACGCCGTGCCTGCGTTTCTCTGCCACTTGGGGCCCTGCGCTCACTCACCCCGCGCGTCTCTCCCGGCAGACCCAGCCATGGCAGGCGCAGGCAGCAGTTCGCCACCGGGCAAGCATCTGTTCAAAGTCATCCTGATGGTCCTTTTGGCCCTCATCCTCCTCCACTCGGTGTCATGCCAGTCCCATCGCGACTTTGTGTCACCAGGCCAGCAGAAGAGGGAGGCCCCAGTTGACCTCTTGAGCCAGATCGGACGATCTGTGCGGGGAACATTGGATGCCTGGATTGGGCCAGAAACCACGCACCTGGTTTCCGAGGTAAGGCCAGTGTTCCCTGCTGTGACTACAGGTGTTCAGGACAAGGGAGGGGACTTGTCCAGGGCTACCCGTCCTGGCTCTACTTCCTCTGTGCGTCATAACCCCTGGTGCAGAAAGCCCCCAATTCCAGTGAATGAAGCCAGGCAATCCCTGCCTTTTGCACTCCTGCTTGTTTCATTCCTACGCCAGGGCCTTGGGCTCCACCCCCGTCTTTCCCCTATTCCTGGCTTTTCTTGCCAGAAAGGCTGGGAAATGAGCCATCGTTATCAACCTATGTCACTGCTGATGGTAGTGTCTGACCTTGGTCGACATCTGACCTAGTCTTCAACTGGCAAAACGTCAAAAGCCCCAAGTCCATTCTTTCATCTTAGAGGTGGGGGTGGGGATGACTCAGGGACTCAAGGCAGGGCTGGCTCTTCTACCTAATGGCATCCCAAGCATGTTGTCCCATACTTTTGATGGGTTTACTAAATGGCTGAAATGATCATTTATAAAACGCATCATATCGAAGAGCTGATTGACTCCTTTTTCACTGAAACATCCTCGCCCTTGACAGGTGTAACTTCACACACCTTCATTATTCCCTGGGAGGCTAGGAGGACCCCAATTTTGCAGGGTGACTACCCCGGGGATTTGATGAGTACCCCCCATGTCCACTTTCACCCACTACTGCCACCAACGTATTTCAGCAGATCACTTGAATTAGGAGTTCCTTTTGTGGCTCAGTGGTTAACGAACCCAACCAGGATCCATGAGGACCCGGGTTCGATCCCTGGCTTCGCTCAGGGGGTTAAGGATCCGGCATTGCTGTGAACTGTAGGGTGGGTCGCTGCAGACACGGCTCGGATCCCATGTTGCTGTGGCTGTGGCGTAGGCAGGCGGCTGCAGCTCCCATTCAACCCCTAGCCTGGGAACCTCCATATGCTGCCCTAAAAGGCAAAAAAAGAAAAGAAAAAAAATCACTTGAATTAGGGTCCCCTGTCCTGGCTTCTAGTTCAGGAAGGAGGAATGGCCTGCAGTCCATCACTGTACACTGCAAAGTGGCTGTGGAAGGGAGGCCAAGAAGCAGAGGGGAGACGTTTGCAGGCAGTGGTGGTGAGGCCCGGAGGAGAAGAGTTACGGCTTCAGTTACAGCTCATCTCTTGCCCTGCTCTTCCCACAGACCTTGGCTCAGGTGATGTGGACCATCTCATCGGCCATCTCTGTGGCCTTCTTCGCTCTGTCTGGAATCGCTGCACAGCTGCTGAACGCCTTGGGGCTAGAAGGTGGGTAGCAGAGAACTGGTTGGGCCAGCTGGAGCTCAGCCTCCCACTTCCTGTTCATGGGAGTTTATCTGTTCAGGGCCTAGACGTTTCCCCTAGCTGTGGGACCCCTCCCAGGCCTCCCCAGAGGCCAGCATAAAGGCAGGGTGCTAACCGCCATGTTGCTGCTAAGCCATGGCATCTCGTCTGTCACCCACAGCCCAGAGAATCACTCCCATTTCATAGATGCAGCAGGCTCAACCAAGGGTGGGACTCTGTCCACAGCCAGCTGGAACCAGAGTTGAGATTTAAGCTCAGGTCTCTGTGGCTCCATGGGAAAGGATTTTTCCTTGGCAGAAGAGTTTAGCTCCTCCCCCTTTTTTTGGTTCTTGACCTCCCCCTCCCCACAGCATCTCCAGGTTGACTGATTCTGTGACTCTCTCCCCTTCCAGGAGATCACCTCACCCAGGGCCTGAAGCTCAGCCCTGGCCAGGTCCAGACCTTTCTGCTCTGGGGAGCCGGGGCCCTGGTTGCCTACTGGCTGTTGTCCCTGCTCCTCGGCCTGGTCTTGGCCTTGCTGGGGCGGATCCTGTGGGGCCTGAAGCTTGTCCTCTTCCTGGCCGCCTTCGTGGCGCTGGTGAGGTCAGTGCCCGACCCTTCCACCCGGGCACTGCTCCTCCTGGCCCTGCTGACCCTCTACGCCTTGCTGAGCCGGCTCACTGGCACTCGGGCCTCGGGGGCCCAGCTGGAGGCCAAGGTGCGGGGGCTGGAGCGCCAGGTGGAGGAGCTGCGCTGGCGGCAGAGGCGCGCGGCCAAGGGGCCCCGCAGCGTGGAGGAGGAGTGACAGGGACGCCGCCAGAGGACGCCGCCTTCGTCCTACCAAAGAGCTGAGCTGCTTCTGGGTCGCACAGCCCTCCTTCCAGCCCCCTGCCCCTTTCTTGCCCTGTCTCTGAATCGCCAGCACCTTTTTCTTGGCACCAGATCCCGTGGCTGAGAGAGAGGCAGGCCGAACCCCGATGGGCCTCAGGGACCCTGTCTCCCAAGGGTCTCTGCCTGGGGTTGGTTCTCTTAACCCTTTCTCTGTTCCCAGCCTGTCTGAGCCAGGGCAGGTTGGGGGGCCTCCCGCCAGCTTCTGCGTCTGCCCCGGGCCACCGTCACTGCCCACGGCCTCCGGGGCCTCAGCACCACCTTGCCTTTCTCCCAGTGCTCTTGCTGTCCTGTCCTTCTCTAGCTCCGCCTTTGCCAAGTCCCCGGCCTCCTGCCTCATAGGCAGTCTTCTCCCAGCCCTGCCCTCCAGCCAGACCACGGTCTCTGCAGGCATGCTCCCCTCCCCTCCATTGCCCCGTGTGGGGAAGAGGCAGGGTGCGGGGGGCCTGAGGGGAAGGGAAGGTGGGGGAGTCCCCACATGGGGTCGGGGCGGGACTACGCTGAGTCTGTTACAAGTGCCTTAATCCGAGCCAGCAGGGCCTCTGCTTGCCCGTTGCTGCCCTACTGTAGGTAGGAAACTGCCCTGTGGCTGCTCTATGTCAAGAGGAAAGGGATTCCTCTCAGACTCTTGATTCCCCTTCAGCCAAAGCAAAAGATGACCGACTGCCTCGTAGGCTTGTGCCTGCAAGTAGGACCCGGCAGCGGCCATCAGATCCCCTGTGGGGATTTCACAGACCCCCGAAGGAGGAAGGAGGGCTCGGCTTGACCACACAATTCCAGACGGCTCTCCATCCGTCTCTCTCCATCGCTGCTACCAAGGAGTTGCTGAGCAGCGGCCTGGGAGGAGGAGCACAGAGCAGACGGGCAGCAGCGGCGATGCGCCTCCCTCCCCTTTTCCTTCTCGAGCTCCTCCTTGGGAGCAGAGGCAGCCTGCCGCCTGAGCCCGCCCCACCAGAGCCCCGGTGGAAGTGGGTGGCCTCCTCTGCCAGGCCCAGCACATGATGTGAAGAGGAAAGAAATGCCCAGTTCTTACTGTTGAGGTTGGATGTGGAATCACAGCTGCAGTGATATATATTTTTATCAGCGCTTGGTTGGTTTTAAATAAAGTGCACGCTATTTTATTATCTCGTTCCAGATAAAATGTATTTGGTCATTCTGATTGCTCCCTCTCCAGCTAAACCCATTTCTGTAGAGCTGCTCAGCTTTCACTACTTCTCCCTGCAGGTACCAGGTAGCTTGAAGCTGGGAGAAAGGGAGGGAGCACAAAAGAAGGCTGGTACCAGGTACCCTTCCCTCCCCGAGTGTGAGGAATGAGGAGGGTCTGCTCCCATTACCGGGCTTCCAGGAACTGACCAGCTCTGTTGGAATAGGGTGGCTGTGGGGGAGGAGGAGGAAGGGACCCTCCTGCACCCCTGTGTGCAGGAGCAGCAAAGGCTGGCTCCCAGCCAAAGACTTGCCTGTCCTTCCAGCGTCCCCACGGGACAGGAGTTTCTGCATCCTGGTTCTCAATCCAGCCCATAGATTGGATCAGTCATTTTTTGTGGAGGGGCCCAGGTGTGGTTTTTTCCCTTTTTAAGCTGTCCAGGAAAGGCTAATGTGCAGCCAGGTGCCTGGCTCTGGATCTTTCCCAATACTGCCTGGCGGGCAAGGCTGTACCAGGAGGCCAGACCTGGGAAGCAGGCCTTCCATGGGGGCAGAGAGCAGCCCTCACCCTTTCTAGGCTCACAGGCTTCTCCCAGGGATGGGGCTGGGCAGAAACTAGAGTGCTTCCTCAGTCAGGGCTGACCCAGGCAGCTGTCACCTGGCCCTGTGCCTCCCCGCCCCCATTTCTTCCTTTTTCCATTCCGAGCCCAGCTCCTTATGTCCCTGGATTCTGGTTCAGGTGTCAGATGCCTTTATAGGTGAGCTGCTGGTGGGGTGGGGGTGAGGCAGAGAAGATGGCTTTTTCCTCCTCGGTCAGGAGCTTCCCAGAGGAAGCAAGCCGAATGCATCCGTGTCCCTTTAGGCAGAGACAAGTCGGTGCCCCGCTGTTTAGTCCCCAAGGATGTGGCCTTCTGCCCGACCTCTAGCACGGGGTTCGAGATCCGTAGGGCACTAGGACCCGACGGGGCGGAGGGGCTGCCCGTTTGCCGCGTTCGCTCGCTCCCTCCCACCCTCCTGCTCCAGCTCCTGCTCCTGCTCCCGCTCCATTGTCTGGGAACTGCAGCCACGGGGCGGGCTGACCGGCGGACCGGCGGGCGGCGGAACGGACCCAGTCGGCCGGGTCGGGCCGGGAGATGCCGGGCGGACAGCGGCCACCTGAGCCGCCCGCCTAGTCCCCGCCTCCGTGGGAAGGATGTGCGCCAGGATGGCCGGGCGCGCGGCAGCGGCTCCCCGGGGGCCCTGCGGCCCCTGGCTCTGCCTCCTGGTGGCCCTCGCCCTGGACGTCGTGAGAGGTCAGCGGGAGGGGAGGGGCGGGGCGGGGCGAGGGGCCTCTGGGCCCGGGCCGAGGCCAGGCGTGAGGGATACCGGGGAGCCGGGAGCCTGCGAGTTTTCAGATGAAACCCAGAGCGGGGTCTCCCCGCATCGTGCCCTGAGGGTTGGCGAGGTCTCAGCCCCGGTTCTCGCCCACAGCCACGCGTCTCTGTTGCTTCCCTCACTTGCCTAACCCGGCAACTCCTTCCTGACCCAAGACCCAGGATCAGCCGGGTCCCGGAGCTCTCCTAGCCATCCTCCCACCCGCGTGGGGTCCCCCTCTCCTTCCGCGAGCTTTCCCTCCAGCCGGGACGCCTAACCTGGCTGCCCCCTGCCCCGCACGCACCAAATTCCTATCTGCCATCCTGAGCGCTGTAGCTCTGTGGCTCCCTCCAACCATCATCCCAGCCCTCACAGAAGGGGAGCAGTCCCTTTGCCCAGGACTTGTGAGATTCGCCTCCCCTGCCCCCAGGGAGCTCTCTGACCTTGGAGGCTCCGGGGATTGCCCCATCCGTGCCTTCCTGAGTACTTATGGGGATCACTGGAGGAAGGCGCAGGAGTACCAGGAGCTGGGAGTCAGACTGCCCTTGGCATGGGCTGAGGATGCTTTGGTGGGTGACGCCACAGAGAGTGGGGACAGTGAGGCATTCTCTACCCCCCTTGTTCCCACAAGAGAGATGAGCTCTGGGTATGGGAATCCGTGGAAGTCAGGCCGCACAGCATCTTGTAATTATCCAGGCAATGGAGCAGGAGGAGGACCAGAAGCCAGGGTCTGCCCCCAGGGAGCCACGGTCCCTCACCTGTTACACTTGGGGGCTGGTAGAGCTTCTCAGCCACAAGCTCCTCGGTGGGGAGGGTCTTGAAGGAGGTTGAAACCATCAAGGCCCCCAGCCCAGCAGTGGGGCTGAGAGCGAGCTGGCTCTAAGACTGCTTTTAGCCACCTGCTCCCCTCCCCAGGGGACCCAGCAGGAGCCCTAATAACCCTTTACACAGAGAGATCAGGAAAGCCTGGTCTCATCCATTATGCAGCAGCCCTAACCCCTCCTCCAGACAGTGCTCCACAGTTTACAAAGCCCTCCCCATCCATAGTGTCACCAAATGCTCGGGGTCACTAAATGCTCGTCCCACAGGTGAGGAAACTGAGGCTCCAAGATGTTAAATGACGGAGCCAAGCTTCATCGAGGCAGAATTAGGACATAAACGCAGGTCTCCAGGCTCCCAGAACATCCTCTCCAGGGATGGGGATAACGGGATGCATAAGACAAGGCTGGACACACAGAAGATAACTAACTACTTTAGAGGAGGCAAGCAGGGGTGCAAAAGACTGAGGGGACTGGTGGGAGGGCAAACCATCAAGGAGGGCTTCCTTAAAAAGGAGGCGACATTCCCTCTTGGCCCTGAAGGAGGAAGGTGCCACCCAGCAGAAGAGGGGAGACCCACAGTCTAGTGAAGCCTACAGGGGGCATGATGGACAGCAGGCTCCTGTAGTGGTTGGTGCCTGGGCTTTGACTCCCAGCTCCACCGCGTTCCTGCTGTGGGAGCCCAGGCAAGTGCTTGAAGTTCTCAGCTTCATTTTCTACAACCAGAAAACAGGATTAATAGTAATAGAATCTAGCTCTCAGAGCTATTACAAAACCCAGAAGAGTTAGTGCAAGTAAAGTGTTTAAAATAGTAGCCCAGGAGTTCCCGTCATGGCTCAGCGGTTAATGAACCCGACTAGCATCCGTGAGGATGTGGGTTTGATCCCTAGCCTCGCTCAGTGGGTTAAGGATCCGGCGTTGCGGTGAGCTGGGGTGTAGGTCGCAGACTCGGCTCGGATCCCGAGTTGCTGTGGCTGTGGCGTAGGCCAGCGGCTACAGCTCCGATTCGAACCCTAGCCTGGGAACTAACATATGCCATGGATGGCCCTAAAAAGACAAAAAAACAAATAAATGAATAAAATAGTAGCCTGTGTATTTATGTTAGTGATTGTTAATGTTGTGATTATTAGGGCTAATTAATAGTCTGTTGGTACAAACTCTATATGGTCTTAGGGTCCTTTGCCCTTCTGATGGTGGACCTCTTTGACTCTCCGCCTTCCTCCCCCAACCTAGACTTGCACTCCAATAACCCCGGGTGGGGTGGGGTAGAAGGAAGCAAGTTTGGGAAACCAGTGCGAGGTTGCCATGGTGATGATGCCCCGTGGGAGGGAGGGTGGATGCCCAAAATGTCTGGCCGAGGACCAGGGGCAGAGAAGGGGTCTCTACTTATACAGACCTCACCCTGTCACCATCCTTTACCACTTAGACCCTGTCTGGGGAGAGCCGTACCCCACAAAGGCTTTGACGTCAGAGGCAGGTTGGAAGAGGGCAGGAATAGGGGAGGAGGGGATCTTGAGAAGGTTCTGCTAGAGGGAGGGAGGCCTGGGTCTGTGGAAGGCAGAAGAAGGCATGACTCAGAAGCTGGCAGTCAGTCCTGGATGTAGTTTCAAATCCTGGCCTCAGTTACCTCATCAGTGAAATGGGGCAACTCCTCCCACATCCTGGAAGGAGGGGATATTTCTCACCCTTTTCTCCCTCCATTGCCACCACTGCTATGCCGCAGGACAAAGTTAAATTCAGCCCCTGCCCACTCACTATCTCTACCCCTTCTCTCTCTTACTTGGCCTCACCCAAGGCTGGAAGTTCCCAGGCCAGGGATCAAACCTGCATCACAGCAGCGACCCAAACTGCAGTAGTGACAATGCCGGGTCCTTAACCCGCTGAGCCACCAGGGAACTCCTAAAACCCCCTTCATCCTCTTCAGTGGACTGTGACCAGGGCCCCCTGGACCCAGTCTACCTGCCGGCAGCCCTGGAGCTCCTGGATGCCCCCGAGCACTTCCGTGTGCAGCAAGTGGGCCAGTACCCACCTGCCAACTCCTCTCTGAGCTCCCGATCTGAGACCTTTCTGCTCCTGCAGCCCTGGCCCAGGGCCCAGCCACTTCTCCGGGCTTCCTACCCACCCTTCGCCACTCAGCAGGTAAGGAGGGGCTGCCAGAGTCTCCTGGGCTAACGGGACACAGGCTGAGGTCTGCTGTCGGGGGAGGCGGGGTCTCTCAGGGCCCTTCCCCAGCCCTTGCTTTGCTCCCTGTTTTCCAGAAGGGGAAAAGGAGGCCCATAAAGGCTCTCTCCTGCCAGCCTGGAATTGGAAGGCTGGCACCCTGTCTTTCCAGAGCTTGCTTCTCCCCAGCAACTGCTTTATCGAGCACCCGCACCCACCCAATCCCCTTCTTCCTCCAGGTGGTCCCTCCTCGGGTCGTTGTACCACACCGACGGCCAGTCCCATGGGATGTGCGGGCCGTGTCAGTGGAAGCGGCCGTGACTCCAGCAGAACCCCACGCCCGCGTCCTCTTCCACCTCAAAGGGCAGGATTGGCCTCCGGGGCCTGGCAGCCTACCTTGTGCCCGACTCCATGCCACACACCCCGCAGGCACTGCTCACCGAGCCTGCCGATTCCAGGTCAGTGGGAGGGCGCCCCCTGGGATGGCCCTGCTTCTGTGCCAGCCAGAAGGTGGTCTCGGAGTATGCAAGAGAGGGCTCACCACTTCTGGGAAGTTTGGGGTGGGGGTCACGGACCGCCTGACTGCATTCCTGCTCTGCTAGCTGTCATGGAGCCCTGTGAAATGGTTATTTAGGGCCCGTTAAAGAGTTCAGTCCAATGTACATGACTTTGAGCAAGTAACTTAAGCTCCCTGGGACTCAGTTTTCTCATCAGTAAAATGGGATAATGACAATTCTCACCTCACGTGAGGTTGCCATAAAGAATAACTGAGATGGAGTTCCCTTGGTGGCTCAGCGGAAATGAATCTACTAGTATCCATGAGGACACAGGTTTGATCCCTGGCCTTGCTCAGTGGGTTAAGGATCCGGCGTTGCTGTGAGAGGCACTGTAGGTTGCAGACATGGCTTGGATCTGGCATTGCTGTGGCTGTGGCATAGGCCAGCAGCTAGAGCTCCGATTCGACCTTTAGCCTGGGAACCTCCGTATGCCACTGGTGCAGCCCGAAAAAGGAAAAAAAAAAAACAAAAAAAAAACCTGAGATGGATGCAAGAATAGCTTTTAGCACAATCCCTGGCACAACAGCAATCCATCAGCAAGTGTCTATAATATGTTAGTCTTCCTTTGATTATTGCAATTTCCACTCTTGGGATCTGGCATGAGAATCCCCTGGAGAGAAGGGTTCTGTGGGCTTTGGGCTTCTGAGATTCCTGAGTTGTCATCGGGGTGGTCCTGGAGCATGACGGGGGAGGCGTTGGGCTCACTTTGGAATGAGGCTGTTCCCAAAGGTAAACGATTGGCCAGTGAATGTGTGCTAAGACCCAGTCACATCGCCAGTTGGCTGTGTCACCTGGGATGCGTCCCTGGCCCATGCTGGCCCTGCTTTCACGAACTGCCCCCCCAGTGCTAGGGTTCCTGCCCTGGCTGCTAGGACTCCCTTCCCCCAGCAAGCCAACCTTGGATGGTCCCTGTGTCCTTGCAGCCATCCCTGGGTGCCTGCGTGGTGGAGCTGGAGTTCCCCTCACACTGGTTCTCCCAGGGCTCGGCCACACGAGCCGAGCTGGCCTACACACTGGAGCTGGCAGCCGAGGGCCCTGGGGGCTGTGACCCTGGCAGGGAGGAAGACCCCCAGGAGCAGGCCCTCCCCGTGGGCAGTGTGGAGCTGCGCCCAGCAGATCCCCCACAGTACCAAGAGGTGCCCCTGGATGAGGCAGTGACACTCCGGGTGCCCGACGTGCCCGTGAGGCCTGGCCAGCTCTTCAGTGCCACCCTCCTGCTTCGGCACAACTTCACAGCCAGCGTCCTGACCCTGAGGTGAGCATCGGGCCCTGGGAGTGGGTCAGAGGCAGGGATCTGCTGAAGACTGAGCAAGGGTCTCCGCCTCCTGGAGTCCTTGCTAGCATCCTTGACCTCTGCAGAACATAGAACCAGCAACCCCTGTCCAGGCCAAGTGTTGGGATTGCCCTGGCAGCCGGCAGGCCCCGGTGATTGGGCGCAGCCCTGAACTTGGAATCAGAAGTAGGAAGCTCCCTACCCTCTAGCACTTAATTGAGAGTCCTTCGTCGTGGGACTGACGTTGCTCACAGGACAGCCACGGTTCCAGGGAGGAGGAACAACAGGAGAGGCTTAGAAACCGGAAAGTGCAGTGCCTGGGGGTGGTTAATGTTCTGATGCCCTGGGAGAGGTATTTGCCCCAGTTTCATTCATCTGTATCTTCTGCTTGCCACTGTCACCACAGGTCCCTAGCGTTTGGACAGAGCTGGTCCTTCCCTTCGTCAAGGCCCCTCCTTTTCAAGTCCCTTTCTGCAGGAAGTCCCCCCTCCCTGAACAGCCCCCTACCCCAACCTCACTGCCAAAGATTTGCAGAGTGTGCCTTGCCTATCCCATAACTGGGTCTGTATGTGTCCTGTCCCTGTGTCTCTAAGGGACTTGTCCCATCTCCTGCTGCTCACACCCTTCTATGCTCACTTGCATCATCATCAGATCTTTCCTAGACACTTAAACATGCCAAGCCCTGTGTCTCCACTCTGGAGCTTCAGAGATGAGTAAGACCCAGTCCCCCCTCTGGCATGAAGGGACCCCCGGTGGCAGGGAAGAGGGCTGGATGGGCACAGACCGGCTTACATACGAAGAGCTGCGGGAGCTCGGTGTAGGGGGTGGAGGAAGGGGAGATTCATCCTGCCACAGGGAAAGCTTTCTGAAGGGAATGGTATCTGAGTTGCTGGAGACTTGAAGAATGAGCAGGTGCAGAAAGGAAGGTCAGACCAGGCTGATGGCACAGGTTGAGCCAAGGCTTAGAGGCACAAAGGGCATAGGCGTCGTGTACTTTGGGTGTCGCTGAAGCTAAGAGTGAGTGCCTGGAGAGATGTCAGAGCCGAAGAAGGAACTGGACCAGACCCTGGAGGGCCTCGACTGCCAGGCTAAGACTTGACCTTGTGGGCAGCGGGGAGGCATAAGAGGTCTTTGAGTGAGGGACAGCTGTGTGGCACGACCTGCATTGAGATGGGGGTCCTTCTGGGTCGGAAGATGGTGAGGAGGAGATTCGGACCAGAGCCCCCTTGCCTTCCTCTCCCAACCCAGCCCACACTTCAGCAACCTGCCCCCCCCACCCCCGCCCCTGACAAACTGGACCCGTGTCTGCTCCCCCAGGATCAAGGTGAAGAAGGGGCTGCATGTGACAGCTGCCCGCCTGGCCCAGCCCACCCTCTGGACTGCCAAGATGGACCGCTTCAAGGGCTCCAAGCACCATACCACCCTCATCACTTGCCACCGGGCCAGCCCCGCGGGGCCAGACTCCAGGTGGGTACTTGCCTTCCCTGAGGGGCAGAGCAGGGCAGGGTGGTCCTGGAGCGCTAGGGGGCCCGAGGGGAGGGGGCTGCCACGCTGCCTCCATATTCCCACGTAGGCAGGCACAAAAGCAGACTCCTTCAAGGAGGCAGCACAAAGCAGATATAGCTTTCGTTCATTCAGCTACCATTTATCTGTCCCCAGGCACGTGCCAGGGACAGTCACTCTGATTCCAGGTGATGGCAACCTATTCTGGCCACCTGGTCACAGACCTCACAGCCATTCCCCCACGTCCCACCAACAAATAAGTCCCTTTTTCTGGGCCATTAATATTCCCCCCAAAGCCCAATTGCAGTTTTTGTTTGTTTTTTGCTTTTTATGGCTGTACATGCGGCATATGGAGGTTCCCAGGCTAGGGGTTGAATCGGAGTGGCAGCTGCCAGCCTACACCACAGCCACAGCAACGCCAGATCCGAGACATGTCTGTAACATACACCCCAGCTCGTGGCAAGGCTGGATCCTTCATCCACTGAGCGAGGCCAGGGATCTAACCTGCGTCCCCATGGATACCAATCAGGTTCATTACCACTGAGCCACAACGGGAACTCCCCAGTCGCCATTCTTAACACTTATGAACTCTTCTTATTCATGCTCTGAGTCTCAGTCAAGGCTGTGGGCTTGGTAGCCTCTGTTTGAATCCTGCGTCTTACACTTAAGGCATAAATAACTTAGGTGAGCCAGTTAACTTGCAGCAGAGCTTGTTTCCTCATGAAATGGGGTTAATGATGCATCCCTTAGGGTTTGTGAAAATAAGATACCACATGGCAAGCATCTAGGCCAGTTCCTAGCACACAGTAGGTGCTTCATTAAAGGAGGCCGTGAGGTTATGCATTATTCAGGGAGTTGAGAACCAGTTCTGGAGCTTGGAAAGGAATCGTCCTCCTTGGCAGAAATTGACATCGGTGCTTTATGTCACCCTGATGGCTCTGGAAGGCAGACGTCCCAGTGGAGGGGGCCTTGGAGGGGACGGTCAAATGACTGTGTGGATCTCGCAGAGGCAAAAAGCGATGAGAACTTGGGCTCTGAAGCCAGGATGCTTGGGTTTAGTCCCAGCCCTGCCACTTTTCACTGTGTGACCTTGGGTGTGTTAAATAACCTCCGTACCTCAGTTTCCTCTTCTGTACAATGGGGATAGTCCTAAGACCCTACCTCCTGAATACAGGAAGTGCTCGTAACAGTGCCGGGCCACTAGCAAGCACTCAGATTCTCTCTCTTCTGGCCAGCAGCCCCCTGGAACTGTCCGAGTTCCTGTGGGTGGACTTTTTGGTGGAGAATGGCACTAGCGGGGGTGTGGCGGTCACTCGCCCTGTCACATGGCAGCTGGAGTACCCAGGCCAGGCCCCCGAAGCAGAGAAGGACAAAATGGTGTGGGAGATCCTGGTGTCGGAGCGGGATATAAGAGCCCTCATCCCACTGGCCAAGGTAAGGGGTCCCCAGGTCTTCCCAGCCAGGCTGGGGGCCAAGTGAGGTGAGGAGCTTGGGCTGAGCTCCTGCTGCACCCCTAGGCCGAAGAGCTGGTGAACACAGCGCCCTTGACTGGAGTGCCACGTCGCATCCCCGTGCGCCTTGTCACCGTGGACAGCGGCGGAGCTCTGGTGGAAGTGACAGAGCACATTGGCTGTGAGTCTGCCAACACACAGGTCCTGCAGGTGAGTGGCACATTTGCATTTGTGCGTGCGTGATGCACACACAACCTTCCTCCTTCCTGTCCCCGAGAGGACAGCGTCTTGGCTGCACCCACAGCATGTGGAAACTCCTGGGCCAGGCATTGAACTCGCGCCATAGCGGTGTCCTGAGCCACTGCAGTGACCGTGCCTAATCCTTAACCTACTGTGCCACAAGAGAACTCCAAGACCAGCTTCTTCTTGACACTAGTAACCTCATAAGGGGAACCACAGCTTTTGTTCCTACTGCTTCTCTTCAAAGTCAAGTGGAAGCTGTGTAACCCCCTAGCCCCCAACTCAGGCACTTTCAAGTTCATTATTGCATTGGCGAATCAACTGATGTGGGAGAGTTAAGAGCATGTACTTTGGGGTGGGAAAGTGTTCATTTGAAACCCATCTTTGTTATCAGCTGGCTGTGTGATTGTAGACAAGTCTCTTACCCTCTCTGAGCCTCAGTTTCCTAAGCTTTAAAATGGGAATTTACTTTAGGGGTGTTGTAAGAATTAAAAGCACTCTAAAACAGTATCCAGCAGAGAGCAGGAGCTGGAACAATGGTGGCCACCGCTATTATAACAACAATACAATAGTTATAGAATGATAAAAAATAATGGCATCTGTAATCATTGGAGCCTTGTAATGATCCATGAGGTTAAAAAAGTGGTGGAGGGGGCAGGGAAAGTTTCCCCATTTTGAAGTTCTAAAAGGGGAAGCCTGGAGCCTGCATTTCCTAAATCCTAGCTGCCTGAGTGGAGGTGTCTTTTGCAAACAATGTCTACACTTGGTCTCTGTATAAGTGGTTCCTACCTGAGGGTTCTCTGTGGGTAGTAGGTCTGCCTTGCCCCCAGTCTCTGCCTACCCACTTGTAGCTGGTAGCTCCAGCCCCAAAGCCAGAAGCCATCACTAATGAGGAACCAGAGTTGGGGATCCAAACTCTTTTCTGCCAGGAGAAAGATTTTGTTGTATGCAGACAGCCAGTTTCCCCAGCAGAACTCAGGGAAGGGTGGGTTTCTCCCGGCGGGAGTGGATCTTGGCGGCACGGGGAAATATATATATATATATATATATATATATATATATATATATATATATATATATTTTTTTTTTTTTTTTTTGTGGCTTTTTAGGACATCTGTGGCATGTGGAAGTTCCCAGGCTAGGGGTCAAATTGGAGCTGTAGCCGCCAGGCTATGCCATAGCCATAGCAATGTGGGATCAGAGCGGCGTCTGTGACCTACACCACAGCTCACGGCTTCTCTGGATCCTTAACCCACTGAGCGAGGCCAGGGATCGAACCTGTGTCCTCATGGGTACTAGTCAGATTCGTTTCTGCTGAGCCACGAGGGTTACTCGGGAAATATTCTTAATCGAAGGACATGCATTACAGTAAAAGACAGAATGATTTCAGTTCTATCTCCTTATGGCATGGGGCCAGAGCTGCCCTCAGGTCCACATCTGTCTGCCCTGGCTATGCCCACCCCCTGCCCTCTGCCCTCTCCCAGGTGTCCGAGGCCTGTGACGCTGTGTTTGTGGCTGGCCAGGAGAGCCGGGGCGCTCGGGGAGTGCGGGTGGATTTCTGGTGGCGCCGGCTGCGGGCTGCGCTGCGGCTGACTGTGTGGGCCCCGCTGCTGCCCCTGCGCATCGAGCTGACTGACACCACCCTCGAGCAGGTCCGAGGCTGGAGGGTACCCGGCCCAGCGGAAGGGTGAGTGGAGCCCTGAGGAAGCTGGCTGGCCTTGGCGAAGTCGCTGTGGGACTGAGAGAGGGTGCAGGGAACACAAGCCACAAGCCCCAGCTGGGGTCTGAAAAACTGCCCTGTTGCCTGCGGTTCCTTTTACCGCTGCCTGCCTGGCACCCAGCCTCTGAGCACTGTTGGTGATTGCATTCCTCTCCTTCCCTGCCTCATTTCTCCGTAGTACGTATCACTTTCGAATAGACCACATGATCCTCCAAGGCGGTGGTTTTGTCTGTTCACTGCTGTGTCCTCAAAGCCTAACATGGCAGCCAGCTCAGTAAATATTGAGGGGATCCTACCAGAGCCCATGGGTGAGGTGGCCTCAGGCCTCCGGATTCCGGACTCCCAGACCCTGCAGAGAGGGAGGCCTCGCGTTCTGCGAAAAGTGTATCCTCGCCTCCAGCATAACCGGAGTTCCAATTAGGAGCCAGAGGCGGGCAAGAGCGGCCTGATGGATGGGCACAGGCACCATTCAGGAACGGGATTGGGCCGCGGAGCCCCGCAGGTGGAAGGGCCTGACCACAGAGGTGTGGTTGTGGGCGGAGCTTGAAGTACGTGCGCCCTAGGGGAGGCAGGCATCTCCTGTGGGCGGGGCCTCGGCCGGCGGAGGGCGGAGCCCGCGTTGAAGCCCCGCCCCTGGGCCGCCCTTCACCCCAGGGCGCCGGAGCCGGAGGCGATCGGGGCGGACGAAGCCGAGCGCCGCGCTCGCAGTTGCCGCCTGCAGTACCAGCGCGCCGGCGTGCGCTTTCTCGTTCCCTTCGCGGCCCACCCGCTGGACGGCGGCCGCCGCCTCACCCACCTGCTGGGCCCTGACTGGCTGCTGGACGTGTCCCACCTCGTGGCGCCGCACGCCCGCGTGCAGGACCCGCGCGTAGCTTCACTGGAGGGAGGCCGCGTCCTGGTGGGCCGGGAGCCTGGTGTCACCTCCATCGAGGTGAGCAGACGCCCTGAAAAGGTTGTAAATGACCCCCAGAATGTTCACGGTCAAGTGTGAAGAGTGTTGGAAGGGCGGTATGAGCCCAGTGGTATGGGGGACTGGGTGAGAATAGGGCAGCCCGTGAAATGGGGGAAGTCCACAAAGTATGAAGGGCGGGAGTTGGCTATGTCGGAGGGGGGCAGGTCTTGAGAGGAGGAAACTGTCTCCAAGGTGTGGGTCCAGGTATGTGGGTGGGGTGCAAAGGGTGGGAAAGGAGTCTGAACAGATGCTGGCAGCACAGACCAGTTCCCTTTGTAGGGGTGCTGGGTTCTCAGGGGGAGGGGCTGTCTGCATATGTGGCCGCCTACTTCCAGCTCCATCTCACCCTCAGGTGCGCTCCCCGCTGTCTGACTCCATCCTGGGAGAGCAGGCGCTGGCAGTGACAGATGACAAGGTCTCCGTGCTGGAGTTGCGGGTGCAGCCAGTGATGGGCATCTCACTGGCCCTGAGCCGGGGTACTGCCCACCCCGGGGAGGTCACAGCCACGAGTTGGGCAGTGTCAGCCCTTCCAGCCCCAAAGCAGGTGACAGCTGGGGGCCAGGGGCATAAAGTCAACGTCTCCAGCTGGGGGCTGGTAACGGGGAGATGGGCGGTACCTCCACCCTTCACCTTAGGGTTTTCAGAATGAGGACTGACTCCCTGTAAGGTAGTGAGCTCTCTGCGGCTGGAGGTGATCAAGCAGTGGCTGGCTGGAGTGTGGCAGTGGGAGGTTGTTAGATGGCTCTGAGAACCCTCCCAATGACTCAGACCTGGGGCTGAGTGGCAGACAGGTGATTGACGCATGTCCCCTCTCTCCCTGTGTTTGTCCCTCTGCTTGTGTCTGTTTTCTCTCTGGTCTCTTCCTCCTCCGTGTGGCCTCTCTCTGTGGGAGTGGTCTCTGTGTGCATGCGTGCGTGCCCTCGCATGTCTCTGCCCGTGTCTGTGTGCCCCACAGGAGGTGGCCCTTTCGCTATGGCTATCCTTTTCTGACCACACCCTGGCCCCCGCTGAGCTCTACGACCACCGTGACCTGGGACTGTCCGTCTCAGCCGAGGAGCCCGGTGCCGTGCTGCCAGCCGAGGAGCAGGGTGCCCATTTTGGGGTGGTGGTGAGTGGGGCAGGCGCTGAGGGGCTGCCCTTGCACGTGGCTCTGCACCCACCTGAGCCCTGCCGCCGGGGCCGCCACCGTGTGCCCCTGGCCTCTGGCACCGCCTGGCTAGGGCTGCCCCCTGCTCCCACCCCGGCCCCTGCCCTCCCATCCAGCCCATCTCGGAGCTCACCAGCCCCGGAGGCCAGCATGGGTGGCGAACGACGGTGGGCAGGCAGTGTCGGGGGCGGCGGGGATGTGAGGAGTAAGTTTGAGCGGGCAGAGGAGGAGGTGGGGAAGGAGGAGGCAGAAACTAGGGAGGAGGAGGAAGAGGAGGAGATGGTCCCCGCCCCTCAGCGGGTCACCGACCTAGAACTGGGCATGTACGCCCTGCTGGGCATCTTCTGTCTGGCCATCCTCATCTTCCTGGTCAATGGCGTGGTCTTCGTGCTGCGCTACCAGCGCAAGGAGCCTCCCGACAGTGCCGCCGACCCCGCCTCCCCCCAGCCCCACAACTGGGTCTGGCTGGGCACTGACCAGGAGGAACTGAGCCGCCAGCTGGACCGCCAGTCCCCTGGCTTGCCCAAGGGGGAGGGGGGCTGCCCCTGCGAGAGTGGGGGAGGAGGGGAGGCCCTGACCCTGGCCCAGGCCCAGGCCCCTGCTGAGGGCACCCCCAGCTCCTCAAGCACTTTGACCAGGAAGGAAGCTGGGGGGCGGCGGAGGCGTGTGGAGTTTGTGACGTTTGCGCCAGCACCCCCAGCCCAGCTGCCCGAGGAGCCCGTGGGGGCCCCTGCGGTGCAGTCCATCCTGGTGGCGGGCGAGGAGGACATCCGCTGGGTGTGCGAGGACATGGGACTGAAGGACCCTGAGGAGCTGCGCAGCTACATGGAAAGGATCCGGGGCAGCTCCTGACCCTCCCCCTGGCCTGGCGCTGTCGGCCTCCAGCCTGGGGCAGCCTCCTGCTCATCCTCTGGTGCTTGTGAATCTGAGTCCCCTGCCTGGTCCCTCACAAGGACTCCCACCCAGGCCCCCCTCTGCCCTGCCCTTTGCCATGGACCATGGTCGCGAGGAAGGGCTCATGTGGCCCTTATTGGTGAGAACCATTTCATCCTAATGCTGGGTACAGAATAAACTGAGAAGGAAACCTCAGCTGTGATTGCCGCTGTCTGCGTTGGGGGGTGGGGAGAGGCAAGGGGGTGGAGGTGGGGCTGTTTAGCCACTGTCCCTCCTGGGTCAGCTTTGGGAGGCTGGGCCCTGGGTCACCTTCTCATAGCGCCCAGCGATGCCGATGAACAGGATGGCCGCGGCAGCCTGAATGCCAGCCAGCAGGAAGAAGTAGAGGTCTAGCCGGCATTTGTTGATGTTCCCTGGGGAAAAGGAGGGGTTGTTATTTGGGCCGGGGCAGGGCTCCCCTGAGACTGGCAGCTGAAGCCCCAGTGAGCCGTGGGCAGGCTCTGAAAACAGCAGGCAGATGGCCCTGTGGCATCTGGATGTCTCCAGCAGCGTCTACAATGCCCTGTTAGCTGTGTGTTCTTTCGGGTGCTTAAAACATAAGTACCACCGAAAAAGGTGACCCTTCAGCCAAAATGGCCGAGTTCCAGAAGCAAGAAGGACTTTTGTTGGTGTGCTTAGTTCACTTTTTTCCCTTTTATGCCCACCCCGCGGTATATGGAGTTCCTGGGCCAGGGCTCAGATCAGAGCCCTGGTTGCAACCTAAGCCACGGCTGTGGCAATGCTGGATCCTTAACCCACTGTGCCTGGCTGGGGATTGAACCTGTGTCAAATGCTCCTAAGATGCCGCTGATCCCGTTGTGCCACAGTGAGCGTAACGGAGGCCCAAGGAGGGGAGGCCAGGCTGTGGGCAATGGGCCCAGTTTGCTCCAGAACCCCATTCCCCAGAGCCTAGCATGCCATTTCCTTCTGCCTGGGGTCAAAGCCACCCCCTTTCCAAGCCTCCCTCCACCTCGTGTCCCATTCCCAGGGAGGCCCCTCTACTCACCGAAATCCTCAGGGCAGTGCAGCCAGCCTCCTGGCAGTGACAATAGTGCCACCAGGCCGGAGCCCAAAAGTGAGCCCACCCCGGATAGGCAGAAGAAGATGCCCATCATGGCGCCCTGCATGGAGCGCGGGGCCTCTGAGTATGCAAACTCCAGGCCTGCAGAGAAGGAGGAAGGATGACCCAAGGGACCGGTGGAGGAGCAGAGAATGGGCTCAGACCCCAGCCCGAAGGGTCACAGCCCTCACCCCACCCCTGCCAGGCCTCCCTCGGGGCTTCCCCTGGATAACTGCTGTGACCCCCATGCACCAGCAACCCCTTGCCTCTGCCCTGCTCATCCCCCCTGTCTGAACATCTCTACTCAGATGCTCCCCCACTGCTCTGTCTCCCCTCCTTCTCTTCCTCCTGGAGCTCCCATTTCAAGGATGGCAGCACAGAGCCAGGCCTGGTTTCACCCTCTCTCTCCCCTACCCCCTCTCCCCACCGTCAGCATCATCACCAGATCCTTGTGATTCCACCTCAGAAACCTCCCAACATCTGTTCCCTTCTCTCTTTCCTCTGCCCTGGGCCACATGAATGAAGGGAAGACAGAGAGGGTCTCCTCTGCCCAGGGGCCTTGGAGAGGATGGCATTTAGCTGGGGACTTGAAGGGGAAATGGGAGTTCCCTTCCAATCTGAGGCAGAGGAAACAGCAACTGCAAAGACACAGAGGGTGGGGGACATGGCACCGAGGGGACTGTGGGGGAAGTTGGTCTAGGAGGTGTCTTATTCACTGCCAAACCCCAGTGCCTGGCACAGACCACTGCGGACAAGCCCCCATTGAGCGAATGCAGCCCCACTCAGAAAACCCTGCCTTCCTCCATGCAGACAAGCTCCAGAAGCTGTGCCATGAGACCTCTGACTTCAAGGCACCATCAGGCAGAGCCCATCACCAGTGTGCGAACAGGGAAGGGGTCCGGGGTACCTGGGATGCTGGCAAAAATCTCACTGATCCCGATGAGCAGGTACTGAGGGGTCTGCCACCAGATGGACAGCGGTGCTGCATAGTACTTGTTCTGTCCGATCTTCTGGGACACCGTCTGGTTGTGACCAATGTACTCTAAACGCTCCATCTCCAGGACTCCTGGTAGGGGAGAGGGGGCACCACAGTCAGGCCCACTGTAGGCAGCTTAGCCCATGACAGAGCTTGGCATGTAATGGGCATTCATTAAGTAGCCAGTGATTGACTAGGCAGCAGGTAAGGAAAAGAATACAGGCCTTCCAATTCTTCCCTTTTTGCTTTGGCTGCTAGGAAGCTCAGAGCTCGTTTTTGCACTCAAAAACAGTAACAGCTCTCATTAAATTGAGAGCTTTTGATGGGCTAAGCATTTAATATGCAAGAGCAAATGAGAAGAAGTGTAGGTTAAGCAACCAGCCCCAAGTTACACAACTGGTAAGTAGTTAGGACTGGATTTGGGCCCCAGCATGTCTGGTTTCAAAGCTGGTCTCATTTCCATGATATCACATGACTCCTCTGCTGGAGCATCAAGTGTTACAGTAGGCTTTCTAACCTGGCTTCCAAGTTTATTTTATTTCCTTTTCCTTCATTGCTTAGGACACAGCTGTGCTCTAGTTGAATGAATACTGGATGTGGAATTAGGTGATTTGGGTTCCAGTTCTGGCTACCTGTGTGACCTTGGGCCAATCACTTAACTTCTCTGGGACCCAGTGACCATATTGCAAGAAGTAGGAATAAAAAAATCCCAGGATTATTATAAGGACAAAATAGGACAAAATGCATTAAAACATCTAGCTGAAAAAAAATCTAGTTTAGATTCTTTTTTTTTTTTTGTCTTTTTGCCTTTTCTAGGGCTGCTCGCATGGCATATGGAGGTTCCCAGGCTAGGGGTCCAATCGGAGCTGCAGCCACCGGCCTACGCCAGAGCCACAGCAACGTGGGATCTGAGCCGCGTCTGCAACCTACACCACAGCTCACGGCAACGCTGGATCCTTAACCTGCTGAGCACGGCCAGGAATTGAACCTGCAACCTCATGGTTCCTAGTCGGATTTGTGAACCACTGCGCCACGACGGGAACTCCTAGTTTAGATTCTTGATTTTCATCCTTGCAACATGATACTGTTTATTGAGCTTTTTTTGGTGGGGGGGGGGGCGGTTGGCTTTTGTTTTGTTTTTTTGGCTGCAGCCATGGCATGTGGAAGTCCCCCCCAGGGCCAGGGATCAAACCCACACCACAGCAGTGACCCAAACCACTGTAGTGGCAATACCAATCCATAACCCACCTAGCCACACGGGAACTCCTTTATTAAGCTTTAATTCCTCTGGCGCCAACTTGTGATCCAGGCACGGTGCCGAGTACTTTACCACCTTCATCTTGTTTAATCCTCACAATACTCCTGCTAGACCACATTCCGTGAGGTAGAGCCTGGGCCCTGCACAGGGTCTGAATGAATTACTCCCCAATTTAAAGATGAAACTCAGAGACTCTAAGTAACTTAAGGATCATGAAGTCACAAAGTGAAAGGGGCTGAGGTTTGTGCAGTGGTCATGCAAGGATTCTTTACCAGAGCCCTTTCTTTTTTTTCAGGGTGGGGGACAGTGGGCTGCATTCATGGCATGTGGAAATTCCAGGCAAGGAGTCAAATCAGAGCTGCAGGTGTCAGGCTACGCCACAGCTCATGGCAACACCGGATCCTTAACCCACTGAGCAGGGCCAGGGATCAAACTCTCATCCTCATGGATACTAGTCGGGTTCGTTACCACTGAGCCACAATGGGAACTCCCCAGAACTCTTTCTTATAAGTGGTTTCAAATCCCTTTGAAGTGGAAGAAGGAAGATAATAAATAATAAATACTTTTTATGAAAAATGTCCCTAAACCACTAAGTGGCCGTGTGTCTTTGGAAAATGCATTTCAACACATTTATTGAACGCCCACATGCATCTTTCATAGCAGTGAGTAAAAAAAGAAAAAAAAAAAATCCCCTGCCTTCAGGGATCTTACATCCCACTAGGGAAAATCATTTTTTCCTCTCTCGGCCTGAGTTTCCTTATCTGTCAAAATGAGGTAAGGCTGGAATTGAGGAGGATCTCTTTCAGCTCATGATTTCTGCAAAGCCAAGACTGGCACCCATGGGTGGGGGGTGTACTTGGCCCAGGCCCAGGGCTTCAGCATCAACCCATGATAGAACTTGCCTATGCCCAGCCCCAGACAAGGCCAGACCCCTTCCCAAGACCCTTCACTCAGGCCACATACCTGCTACAATGACAGACATGAAACCAAAGAACATCCCCAGTGCCATCTTCTGCAGAGTCGAGGGAAGCAGCTTGCACCGTAGCAGTAAAGGGTCCAGCAGGTGGTCCTTCACAGGCACTAGAATCAGCAAAACCACGACGTTGGCCAGAAGGAGCCAGGCTTCTGGGATCTGGGCAGGAAAGAACCAATAGAGGCAGGCTAGCAGAGCAGGAGTTCTGGGCTGGAGTCAAGAGATCTGGACTCCACCCAGTCTGTCCCTGGGTCACCCAGAGTCAGTCCATTCCCCTCTTCAGAATGCACACTCCTCAGTTGTGTAACCAGGGGACAGATTAAAGTGGGATGGCAAACAGTTTCCTCTCACTTCTATTGACTGGTAGTGGCTGCCCGGAACTTTCATGGACTCAGCAGGAAAGAATGCCATGATTGATTAGTGATGTCTGCCATGGGAACGGAAAGGAGGTCTTGTGGCAAATGTGTCATTTACCTGCCAGCTCTGAAGATCTTTGATTTTAAGAGTCTCTGAAATGCCAAAGAACTGGTTGGGAAAGTCCTGGTGAACGGCACAGGTCCAGACATCCAGGGGTCCCAGAGAGGGAGGCAGAGAGGGAGGGAGGCAGAGTTGAGGAGGGACCTGCGTGTGCCTGATCTGAGAGCCTAGTGCCAAGTGGGCAGGGAGGCCCGCTTCAGAACTGCAGTGGATGGGAGCTGCCCTGAAATCTTTCAAGGAGCTGAGTTTTGCTACGGGATGTCTGGGCCTCCAGGTGCGTTTCCTGTGTCCTCAGCCCTGCCACTCCACTGGGGGGCAGGCGTGTGGCAGCAGCTTCGTTTCCTCCTTTTCTCAGAGGAAGCCCACAGCCCAACCTGGCGCGGGGGTGTCTCTCACCTTGTAGCTGCCACATTGAGCATTCAGAGCCACAGAGCTGTTGCCAGGGCAGTCTGGGAAGATGTTGGGGATCTGGAGGTGAAGACCTTGCAGGACGTACGTGGACTGCATCTGCCAAGGGACACGGAGATGAGGCTGGAACCAAGCCCACCAGCTGCCTTGCCTCTACTTCAGGATGCTCCCAGCTCCACGGCAGGCATTCCTTTGCAGGCACACAGGGTGGGGGGGCCGCTGTCCCCTCTCCCAGCCTCAGGGGAAAGTGACCTTCCCACCCTCCTCCCTCCTCGGGAGCTCCCTTTGCTCCACTCCCAAGCCTGAGGACCGTGCGTGCAGCTTTATTCCAGAGCCTGGGCCCAGCTGGTCTGGCTCAGATTCGTGTCTCCAGGGCCAGCCGGGCGCAGAGTAGGCGTGGATAAATGTTTGTTGACATTGGGATGATAATGACATGGCTGTCCCCACGGGGAGCTCTCATTTGACACTGAGGCCAAGCTGTACCCCACAGGTTGACACATCTGGGGACTGCATAGTCACTGATCACCAGTGTGGACCTGGACACAGCCGCAGGTGCAGGCCCCTGCCCCCTGCCCCCTGCCCCCACCACACCACACATCATCACCAATGCCACCATTACTCTGTTAGTTGCTATGAGGGCTGATGATGAATCCCAAAGCAGGGCCCAGGGCAGGGGAGGGCAACTGGGTTGCTCACGGCAGCAGCTGTTTCCCAACTGGAATGGAAGGATGTCAGTATTCTAACAACTGGTATGACTGGGGGTCAGCCGTGGGCACATGATCTGCCCCACCTCCACCCTGTCCCATCACGGACAACCTCTGCCTCTGTGCCATCCTCAAGCAGCAGGCTGGCCCTAAGTAACCCCCATCTTCTGCAACCTGAAACAGGGCTCCTACAAAGGGGGTGTGGGAGGCAACGACCTTGTAGTGTGGGAATTAGAGGCTGGGGCTAGGCTGCTGCCCCCCCCCCCACACAGCCCCCCACACTTACACCTCAGTGATCTTCCCCTGGGGATTGGGGTCAGGGGAGCAGTGGTTCTCAAACTAGACTGAGTTTATCACCCCAGAAACCTCCCCAGCAATACTCTTTCAGTGGTCTGGGGTGGGACCTGGGAATCTGTATATATTTTTGAGGGCATGTTAGGGCTGAACCTGTGGCATATGGAAGTTCCCAGGCCAGGGGTCGAATCAGAGCTGCAGCTGCCGGCCAATACCACAGCCACAGCAACGCCAGAATCTAAGCGGCGTCTGTGACCTACACTGTAGCTCATGGCAGCCGGATCTTTAATCCACTGAGCAAGACCAGGGATTGAACCTGCGTCCTCATCGATACCAGTCGGGATCAATATCACTGAGCCACAATGGGAACTCCTAGGAATATTTATTTTTTAAAAGCTCCGCAGATTCTGAGGCATAGCCAGGGTGGGGAGCCGCTGTTGCAAAGCATTTGAGGCACTGAGCTTGCTCCAAACTTGCTGTAGGGCCTTGGGCAACTGACACACCTTCTCTGGGCCTCCATGGCCAAATTGAAGAATCTGAAAGCTGCAGCGCTGTCTAAGGGGGAAACTGAGGCTGCGAGGGGGGGGGTGACATATTCAGTCACTGGACCTCAGCCCCATCTCCAGAGCTTCTCATGCCCAGCCACCCAGGGGGAGAAACTATTGGGACAGCTTTGTGCCAGGCCCCCCCCACCCCAGCGGCTCAGGGGGCAGCTGTTCCCTTTATAAGCCCCTCTCCTTCTTCGTGCCCTGCCCCCTTTCTGTGCACCTTAGGCATCTATGGTGAGAAATGAGACTAGTGAGGGGCCAGGGGAGCAGGGATGCTGACCTGAAAGTATACCATCCAGTAGGGCACCAAGGTCGCCATGACGGGCAAGATCTTCACCAGCACCTGGAAGTTGGCCACGTCCTCTTGGGGGGAAGGGCCAGGCTGGTGAGACCTCTGGTCAGGCAGCAGCTGGGCATCTGGAGGGTCTCTGAGGGGCCACAGAGGCAGCAGATTAAACGGCAGCTATTGTCGTCACCACCACCACCACGGCCACCTTCTCACCTCCATCATCATCCCCTACTTGAATCCCAGTCCCCTATCACCACCATCATCTCTAAAACCACCGCTCTGGTCTCCTTCACTCCCCCATTAGCATCCCTTTTGCCATCCCTGCCATCCTCACCAATGCCAGCATCCCTACCATCACCAGGAGTCAGGGGATCCCTGTCACCAGAGCCATCCTCTCCATGGAGTTTTCATTACCATCGCCATTATTTTTCCAGTGCTGGCACTGGCCCTGTCAATCTATCACTAGCATCTCTGTAGCAAAGGTGGTGTCAACACATATTTTACCCTAGAGCTGTGGTCTCTTGGGTCCCGGGGGAAGTAAGACCGGGGGCTGTGGTGATCAGAGTCTTGGGGGACTTTTTGGCTTGTGGTGTCAAGTAGCCATGGGAACCAGGGAAGCCCCAGCCCACGCCTGACTCAGAGAAAGAGGCTGTCACAATTTAAGAAGGCCGGGTCCCCCCAGTGCGGTTTCTAAGTTCAGCCTCCTCAACAGGCAACACGATAGCCCTCTCCATGCAGAACAAGGAATAGCGACCTATGGGTGGAGGGAGCATTATTAGGAGACAGGCAAGATCAACCTTGACCTTGTGCCCTTTGCCCTTTGTCCTGAGAGGCTTCTATTCCCTTCTTGCCCCAAAGCCTTGCCTCATCCTTTGAGATTCCAAAAGGGATGATACCAGTGTGGTTTCTTCTAGAGACAGCCACCATCGGCTTCCCCCGGCTCCAGTTTGTGCTGCTGCTGCTTCTCCACAAACAGGTGGAGTTTCTCTGCCCTGCCCTTGAATCTGGGCTGGCCTCTGACTGTGCTGCCCAGCAGACTGAAGAAGGAATGAGACTCTGGGATTCCAAACCTCCAAAAGGCCTTAAAGCAACAAGTAGCTTCCACTTCCTGCCTTTTGGCACATTTTCACTTGGAGTTCCTGCTTTGAGGAAGTGGGTTAAAAATCTGACTACAGTGGCTCAGGTTGCTGCACAGGTGCAGGTTCAATCCCCAGCCCGGGAACTTCGATATGACATGGGTGCAGCCTTTAAAAAAAAAAAAAAATCCATCTTGGAAGGCTCCCTCCTCTTGCCAAACCCCCCCAGACATGTTGCTGGGAGAAGCCCCAGCCACCTGGGAGCAAGGCCATACGAGCCCTCATTGACAGCTAACATCGACTGCCAGCGAGGGAGGGACCCATCTTGGATATTCTAGCCCTTTCAAGTCCCCAGATGCTGGCAGCCCCCAGTGATAGTGCCAGAAGCAGAGTTACCCAGATGATCCCAGGTACCCACAGGATTTTGAGAGGCCAAAAAAGATGGGTGCTTAAGCCCCTAAGTTCTAAGGTGGTTTGTTAGGCAGCAATGGATTAAAACAAAACCCTACAGCAATGCAGCAGGTTGGGGGGAAGCACATTCTATGTGTTCTCCATTTACCTGGATCCTAGTGCTCCAGCTAGGGCCAAGGTCTGGAGATGGGTTTGCTTAGCATAAGGAGTCGATTAATAGGAAAGAGAGGGACAAAAGGAAGCCACTGTGCACTGCCTCCCTTGGATGCCAGCTAATGGCAAAGAGCTGGTTTGGCCGACGTCTTAGACTTTCTTTCTTTCTTTCTTTTTTTTTTTTGGCTTTTCTAGGGCTGCTCCTGCGGCATATGGAGGTTCCCAGGCTAGGGGTCTAATGGGAGCTGTAGCTGCCGGCCTACGCCAGAACCACCGCAACGCAGGATCCAAGCTGCGTCTGCAACCTACACCACCGCTCACAGCAACGCCGGATTCTTAACCCACTGAGCAAGGCCAGGGATCGAACCCGCAACCTCATGGTTCCTAGTCGGACTCATGAACCACTGCGCCACGATGGAAACGCCATTCTCAGACTTTCTTTTTTTTTTCTTTTTTTTGTCTTTTTGCCATTTCTTGGGCCTCTCCCAAGGCATATGGAGGTTCTCAGGCTAGGGGTCCAATCGGAGCTTTAGCCGCCGGCCTACACCAGAGCCACAGCAACTCGGGATCTGAGCCGCGTCTGCAACCTACACCACAGCTCACAGCAACGCCGGATCCTTAACCCACTGAGCAAGGGCAGGGACCGAACCCTCAACCTCATGGTTCCTAGTCGGATTCGTGAACCACTGCGCCACGACGGGAACGCCATTCTTAGACTTTCTTATACTTAACATCAAGGCAGTGTAGAACCTTCACTGGTGCCATCATCTCCATAATCACCACCTCTACTGCCGCTGTCATCACCGTGCCCAGCGTTTGTCCTCATTGTCGCCGATACCACCACCACCTTCATCTTATCACCACCGTCACTGTCAAAACCATTAACGTCCTCGTCCTTTCTGTAGTTAAGCCACTGCCCATACCACCGCCACCCCCTTGGCCTCCACTGCCATCCTCAGTCATAGCGGGCAGCCCACTGGACAGATGGACATCACAAAGGGCTCCCCTGAAGAGGATTCAGCACGTCTTTGTTTGAGACCTCATTTGTTTATTTATTTATTTTTTTGGTCACGCCTACAGCGTATGGAAATTCCCAGGCCAGGGATGGAACCCGAGCCACAGCCGTTGCAACACTGAATCCTTAACCCCTAGGCCACCAGGGAACTCCCAGAACATCTTTACACTGGACCGTGCCTTCCCCAAAGAGCCCCAGTGCTTCTCCAGGCTGGTGGCTTCTTCACCCAGATCCCCCTCGTTACCTGGCAGAGCGTCTGTGCCACAGCCGGGGACAGCAGTTTTGGAGAGCAAGCTTGAGCATGGAGGACACTTGGCTGCCTGTGGGGGGCTTGGTGATGAAGCTGGGAGTGGCAAAGAGGAAGATGAAGAAGGCCAGCCCCGCACAGCCCACGATGATGCTGTCGCCCCACCGGAAGTTGATGTTCTGTTGGATAAAGGCCACGACCAGCAGCGACAGCACAGCACCCACATTGATGCTCCAGTAAAACCAGTTGAAGAAGCGGCGGCTGGCATGGCGACCAAGATCCATCACCTGCCAAGCAGGGGTGAGAGTGAGAGCCAAAGAGGTGTGGGGGCAGCCTGACATGACATATACTCTCTGGGTCTCTATCCCCTGTCCCACAGAGACACTTCTTGGGTCAGTGGTTGGGCCTTCTGGCACTTTCCTAATTCTGATCACTAAATAGATGCTCAATAATATTTGTTGAATAAACCAATGAGCCCTTCTTTTGGGAGTCAACGTGCTAATGATCAGGACATCTTGGCACAGCTGTTTCTTCATGCTCTTGACACACACTGCTTTTTTTTTATTGTCACAAAGTAAGGCACACAACAGATGTCTCGGATGCCATTTCGTTCATTTCTAGCTGATGTATCCCTTTGTCTCTGAGCAGTCTTACGGTATGCATCACCTTCATCAGCAGAAAAGAAGCCAGGAAAGATCTCAGGTCTCTTCCACGTGATTAAATGTGATTTGTGTATGTTACTGAAAGAATAGTTAGAAGTTTAATTGAGAATTTCCTCTACAGTTTGGAGACGCAAATGGCGTTTTCTATTGTGCTCCCACCCCCACCTGCCTCCCAGTTAAACAAAGTTGGCATAATTTGGAAGAACAGAAGTGGTTCTGGAAACAGCTCAAAGAGGGGGTTCTGGCCTAGTTAAAAAAAAAAAATGCAGGCCCCCCAGCAAGGGCAGAAGGGCGGACAATCTTTACCCAGGATTTGGATCAATCTGCAACAGCCAGGCCCCAGGCCCCCTTCCGGTCTGCTGGCTTGGATGAACTGAACTGGCTGCCTGTACCTCTCTTAGACTCTGGTCCCAGATTCCGACTCAGCAGGTCTGGGGCAGGGCCCAGGCTGCTGCACTTTGACAGAGCAGTGAGGTCTGGAGGTCACTTCTCTGGATAAATGACTCTGTATCCCATCACCCTGACTCCTCAAATCGCAGACTCCATGGCTTTCCTTCCACCCAGAGGTACATTAGCTAGGAAGATTTGCGTCACGCTTTAATTTCTGTAGTTGCGTTGAGAAAAGGTAAGGAGGTATTTTGTTCCTTTTCCAAATGGAAAGTTAGAGTCCAGACAGATGCATTTTTTTTTTGTCTTTTTACCATTTTTTGGGCCACTCCCGTGGCATATGGAGGTTCCCAGGCTAGGGGTCTAATCGGAGCTGTAGCCACCAGCCTACGCCAGAGCCACCGCAACTCGGGATCCGAGCCGAGTCTGCGACCTACACCACAGCTCACGGCAACGCCGGATCCTTAACCCACTGAGCAAGGGCAGGGATCGAACCCGCAACCTCATGGTTCCTAGTCGGATTCGTTAACCACTGCGCCACGACGGGAACTCCCAGATAGATGCATTTAAAACTGCATCCCCTTGGAGATTGAGAGGGGTCCTCTTAGCGATGGGGAGGGAGGGGCCTGTCCTCTCACTGCAAATCCTTGCTGTAGACGCTCAGGCAGAAAATTGAATAAGTCCCATTAGGAGCAGCCACTCCATTTATTAATTGGATGTAAATGAATATGGCAATTGCAACTTTAAGGGGAAGAGCAGGCCGTCCATTCAGGATATAAATGAATTCTCCCAAAATGAGCAGGCACTTTGTCGAGAATGATGGACGCCCCTTTCTGAAATCAGCAAGTGTGTAAAACACTCAGTTCCTGGGTAGAGCTGTCTGCCAGATGGTGCCAATTCCTCCCACCCACGTGTTTCCCCGCCCCCCCATCTGACTGCCCTCCCTGAATTCTGCGGCAGCCTCCTCATTGCTCTGGTGTGCCCAAGCTTGTAACCCCCATCCACTCTCTACACTGTAGCCAGAGCTTTTTTATTTTTTATTTTTTGCTGTGCTCGTGACATGCGGCAGTTCCCAGGCCAGGCATCGAAGCTATGCAGCAGTGATCTGTGCCACAGCAGTGACCACACCAGATCCTTAACTGCTAGGCCACCAGGAAACTCCCAGGGCCATTTTTAAAGAATTCAAATCCAATGATGTCCATCTCTGCTGCAAATCAGTTGAATGTTTCCGAACTGTTCTAAGGATCAGGCCCTGCAACAGCCTTCTAGCTTGGCCCAGCCCCAGCCAAGGTCCAGGCTCAGAAAATGGGAGAATGCATGGGGGCCATTGTCACCGTTGATGCCACCAGAGGCTCTGCCTAGGGACTTAGCCTCTGAGAGACGAATTCTGCCACCATAATGAGCAGGGGGGCGGAGATGGGAGGCAATAGGTGGCTGAGGCCCTCTGGAAGTCAGTGGGATCAAGGTCACAGACTAAAGGTGCCTGGGGATGGGGCGGGATGTCTGTGAAAGAGCAGAATTAAGGGAAGATGAGTGATTCTCAATGGCAGATATTGAGAGGTCTCCTGGTCTGAAGGAAAGTCAGTGGTGTCTGAGAAAGGGACAGGGCTATCCTGGGGATAGTGAGTCCCCCATCGTCAAAGGAATCCAAACAGGATGAATGAGTAACTCCTTGGCAAGGGCATTGGAGATTGTGCTGGATGCCGGACTGAGGATGCCAGCCGGATGCAAAGATTCTTTAAAAAAAAAAAAAAAAAAGTCCCCTTTCTGATTGTAATACACTCAGTTAAAGAACATTTAAAAACACAATTAGGGGAAAAGTGCAACTAGTCCCGTGGCCTGATCACATGACTATTACAATTTTTCCAGTTCCCCTCTTTCACTGACACCTGGTCTTTTCACACAGCTGTAATCATATTCTGTATGGAATTCTGCACTGCTTTTGCTCATTAACGCTGTATGTGTTTTTTTAAAAAATCATGTTACATGTTTTTAAATTACTGCCTAATATCCCACTGAGCAGAGCTATCAAAATACAGCCATGTGGTTAGGTATTTACTCATTCATTTAGTAAACTATTTATTGAATTTCTTCTAGGTGCTGTGCTCTGTCCAAAGGGGATAGAGAAAGACTTAGAAGCTAAGGTGTTGGCTCAAGTGCCCCTGGCTGGTGAGTGGCAGAGCTGAGATCTGCATAGATCAGCCTGACTCAGCCTCTGGCACAGCTGGCAGGAAGAGGCTTGCTTCCACGCTCGCTCTCAGATCCCTATAACATACGAGATGGGGCTCATGGTGGGGCCTGAGGTCCAGCTACCCTTACCCTGCTCTTTGACCTGCTCTCTATGAGGCCTGATGAATGGCCTGAAACTTTAGTGCCCTCATCTGTAAAATGGACATAATATAACTACCTACCTCCTAAGTAGTTCAGAGGATGAAATGGGCTAAAAAGTGGCACACAGCTAAAGAAGGCCAATTTTGGTAATCACTATTGTTGCCATTCTTTTTTTTTTTTTTTTGCTTTTTATGGTCGCATCTGCGGCACATGGAAGTTCCCAGGCTAGGGGTCCAATCGGAGCTGCAGCAGCGGGCCTACACCACAGCCACAGCAACTGCCAGATCGGCTATCCCTGTGACCTATGCCACAACTCAGGGCAACGCCAGATCCTTAATGCACTGAGTGAGGCCAGGGACCAAACCCAGAACCTCAGTGGGGTTCTTAACCCCCTGAGCCACAACGGGAATATTTTTGCCATTCTTATTGTCGTTAGTGAACACACGCACACAGACACCCCATCTTCTTTCAAATAGGGAAACTGGGCCCTGAGAGGGGAAGTGGTTTATACGAGGTCACGCTGACAGCCAAACCCTCCTAACTCCCGGGTCCACATGGCTTGCCCTCTGCCCTCCTCTGGCTTCCCGCTCTGGGCGGGCCCTCCCACCACCACTCACCTGGTCTGCACCGAAAGAAGTGAGGTTGCTCCTGACGGAGCTGGCGGCCAGGGCGAGCAGCAGCAGCACCGCGTAGAGGGTGGGCGCGCAGTAGGGGGTGGGCGAGGTGTGCTGGCAGCCGGGCGAGGGGCAGGAGGGCCCCAGCGGCAAGGCGGGCATCTCTCCGCAGAAGGAGCTGCGGCCGTCGGGGAAGGTGGTGGCGGCCAGCAGGCCGGTGGCGGTCAGATAGAGGAACAGGCTGAGTGTGATGGCGCGGTGGCGGCCCAGGTACACGTCGGCCAGCCAGCCGCCGACGGGCGCAAGCACGTAGGAGGCGCCCAGGAAGACGAGCGCGGCCCGGGATGCCTGCTCGCCTGCCCAGTAGAACTCGCTGTTCAGATAGAGCACGAGGTTGCCCGCGACGCCGAAGAAGGCGGCGCGCTCCAGCATCTCCACCAGCAACACGGCTGCTGCCGCCGCCTGCCACCCCCGTCGGGGTCCCCGCGGCCTGCGCGCCAGCAGCGGCCGGCGCTCCCCGGACTCGCGGGGCTCCCCTGGGGCGCCCAGCCGGGGCATCCTGGGCCCCCGCTGCACTTCTGGGATCCTCACTCCCAAGACTTCCGCCCTTCCCCCTAAACTGGCCGCCCTCCTTTCTCACACCGTTTGGTCCCCCTTCTTCTCCCTTTCTCCCTCTGCTCCCCGGTGCCCTCTCCCTGTCTTCCTCACCCCCTCGGGCCTGGGTTGCTACCCAGATTCTACCTCCCGCTCCCTAAATCTCGCCTTTCTTCTCTCCTCTCCTCCCACTCCTAACTCTTCCTCCTAAACCCCGTCCTCACGCCCCCCCCATCCTTCCTCTGTCCACTTCTCTGCCCTCCCCCTCCTTTCCTGTGGGTTTCCCCGGTTGGTTGGTCGCCTTTTCTTAATCGTTGTCTCCTCCCCTGGTGACACCTGGCTGGCACTCCGGGGAGAAGGGTCCTGCTGCAGGGTGCTCCCTCGGCTCTCCCTGGCCCCGCTGTCTCTTCCACCTCCTGCTCATCCGCGGGCTGCCTCCCCCGCCGCCCCTCCCGGATCCTCTCTCTCCAGGCTCGGCTTCTGTCCAGCTCTCTGCTTCTTGAGAAACTCTGGGTGCTTCTAGCTTCCCCTTTTACTGCTTCTGTGGGCCGGGGCTGGGTCACATGGTGCGGTGGGGTGTGGAACAAAAGCCTGGGTCGCAAAGTCCCTGCCAGCCCCGCTTCCCAAAAACCTCCCTTCGTTCCCTGCCTACTTCCCTCACTCCCGTGTCTGCCTGTCTTCTGGAGGCTGGAGGGATGCTTTCCATCTTTCACTTTCATTTCCCCCTGGCATCCCGCTTTCCCTGCATCCTCTTGCAGTCATAATCCAAAGCTAGAATGTTAGAAGGGAAAGGCCACAGGCATCCTTAGGTCCTACTCGCCCACTTGGTGGATGCAGAGTCTGAGGCCCAGTGGAGGGGCCCAGAGGCTAGGGCACTGGTTCATGGTAGCTGAACTAGGAGGGAACCACTGCCTGGGCTCCTGAGTGACAGAGGAAGCTCTTGGATGCAATTCAGATTGTGCAAATGCTGTTGAGAGGAAGGAAGTGGGGGCACCTTTAAGAAGTTTGTGGCGCCATAGGGGACCCACAAGTGAGTCGAGATTGAGAGAGACTGACCTCAGATGAAATCAAAGTCAGGCCTCAGCCCTCCCCTTCTCAGAGCCCTTCCACACACTTGGATTAAAAGCCAGCCTGGGAGTTCCCCTCGTGACTGAGTGGTAACGAACCCGGCTAGTATCCATGAGGACTTGGGTTCAATCCCTGGCCTCGCTGTGTGGGTTTCGTATCCAGCATTGCCCCAAGCTGTGGTATAGGTCGCAGATGTGGCTCGGACCCCGAGTTGCCATGCCTGTGGTATAGGCTGGCAGCTGCAGCTCCGAGTCTACCCTTAGCCTGGCAACTTCCATATGCCCCCAGGTGGGGCCTTAAAAGGATTGGGACAAAAAAAAAAAAAAAAAAGGAAGAGAAAAGGCCAGCCTTCACCCTGACCTAAAAGCCCCACAGGATCTGGCCCCTGGCCTCTTCCAACATCACACAGCCCCATGTCCAGTCAAGTTCAGCCATAACAACCGTCTTTAGGTTTCCCACCTGTGCCAAGGCCCTTCCTACCTCAGGGCCTTGGTCTCTGCGGTTATTTCTGCCAGAACTGCTTTTCTTCCAGATCTTTGCATGACTGGCCTCTTCTCTCTATGTAGGTCTTGGCTGGAATGTCTCCTCTTCGCAGGAACCTTCCCCAATCATCCTGTCTAAGTAGTTGCCTACTGGATTTTCAGCATCCTCTGTCACATTGTCCTGTTTTAATGTCTTCGGAGCATGTAAGACTCGTTCAATGACTAGTTTTCTCTTTCAGTAGAATAGAAGTTCCATTGAGTCAAGGACCTTGTTGAACTAACTTCCTTCCTTCCTTCCTTCCTTCCTTCCTTCCTTCCTTCCTTCCTTCCTTCCTTCCTTCCTTCTTTTCTGTCTTTTTTGGCGGCATCCACAACATATGGAGGTTCCCAGGCTAAGGGTCAAATCAGAGCTGTAGCTGCCAGCCACAGCCACAGCCACAGCCACAGCCACAGCAATGTGGGATCTGAGCTGCGTCTGTGGCGCCTACACCACGTCTTATGGTAATGCTGGATCCTTAACCCACTGAGGAGGCCAGGGATTGAACCTGTATCCTCGTGGATACCAGTTGGGTGCAGTACCACTGAACCACAATGGAAATTCCCACTGATCTTTTTATTGTCTCCATAGTTTTGCCTTTTCCAGAATGTCGCATAGTTGGAGTCATATAGTATGTAGCTTTTTGAAATTGGCTTCTTTCATTAGGAATATGCATTCAAGGTGCCTCCAGGCCTTTTTGTGGCTTGATAGCTCATTTGTTTTCAGCGCTAAATTATATTTTATTGTCTGATGGACCACTGTTTATTTATCCATTCATCTGCTGAAGGACATCTTGGATGTTTCCAAGTTTGGGCAATTATGAATAAAGCTTCTAGAACATTGTGTGCAGGTTTTTGTGTAGATGTACCTTTTCTCTCTCTCTCTCTTTTTTTTTTTTTTGGCCACACTTGCAGCCTGTGGAAGTTCCTGGGCCAAGGCTTGAACCCACAACACAGCAGTGACAACACCTTAACTGCTAAGTCACCAGGGAACTCCCTGGATATACATTTTCAGCGTCTTTGGATAAATATCAAGGAGCATGACTGCTGGATCATATGCTCAGCTTTTCCAGCACTATCTGTTGAAGAAGCTTGTCTAACTTTTCCCTTTTTTAGCCTAATGACTGCCCGTGCTTGGCAAGTAGTAGGTACTCAATTAATACTAGTTGAGTATGTAAATGGAAAGAGTGTCCCAGGGCAAGGTTTGTAAGAACAGCCTCAGGAAGGCTAAAAGCTAAAATAAATGGAGTCTTGCAAAAGCTGTAGATATCACCCAAATCTGGGTTGTTAAACTTTCCTATCAGGTAAGAAGCCAAGTCGTGATGGAGGGGACAAGCCCATTCAGGGGTACAGGTAATGCGGGCGATGGAGAAAAAGCAGTGCTCTCCACCCTGGGTTCTGTTTCAGCCACTCCGGTCAAGGACAAGTGCTCTGGATGAGGTGGGCAGAGATGGGAAGACGGGAGTCTCCCAGTCTCTCCCAGGTGCTCTGACCAAGCTGTGTCCACCTCTCCTTGGAGGAACCTCAGCATCACCAGAGTGTGCTGACAAAGCACATGTCCCTTTTCAGACTCAGCTCTGTCCTCTCTTCGCAAGGTCACTAGGGTGGAAGATGTGACGAATGCCATCCCAGAGGGCTGAGCCTTGCAAATGAGAATACCGACCTACCACCAGGGACTTTCAGGGGGTGGGGGATGAAAGGAAGGTCCTGAAAACAGCATGGCCAGCAGAGCACAGCCAGGAGAGGGAAGCATCAAAGAAAAGTGCAGTTTCTTCCTTGCTGTCAGTCTCCATCCCCCAGGGGTGTGGGGACCAGGAACTAGGGTGGGGCGACTGGGGAAAGTCCCTGAGACCTGCTTAGCTGAGTAGGGGCAATTTGCCTCTCGCAGACAGCAGAAGTAGCATTCTGAAGATGGGTGACTACCACTGAGGCACGTGTTTACATCCACGACCCGTGCAAAGGGCTGGAGAGCAGGATTTCCGACCGAGGAGATCCAGAGCCAGTGGCCCATGACTATGATCCAGACACATGTGGTTTGGCCCACATAGCATTTGGTTCTGGGATGTGACGTTTTTGTTCTTTTTTTTTTTTAACTGAAAAAAAAAAGGTTTAAATTTAGGTCCCTAAAACCTCAGACATGTTCACATGAAAATCAGGATTTCTGCTCAACATCACTAATTTGGAGACATGCAGATCAAAACTGCAATAAGGTACCACCTCATACCAGTCAGAATGGTCTTATTAATAAGTCTACAAATAACAAATGCTGGAGAGGGTGTGGAGAAAAGGGAACCCTCCTACACTGTTGGTGGGAATGTAAATTGGTAAAACTACTATGGAAAACAGTATGGAGGTTCTTCAGAAAACTAAATATAGAACTACCGTATGACCCAGCAATCCCACTCCTGGGCATATACCCGGACAAAACTACAATTCAACAAGACACATGCACCCTATGTTCATAGCAGCACTATTCGCAATAGCCAAGACATGGAAACA
The DNA here is from genome assembly GCF_016906955.1 of Phacochoerus africanus. NCBI lineage: Eukaryota > Metazoa > Chordata > Mammalia > Artiodactyla > Suidae > Phacochoerus > Phacochoerus africanus. The sequence continues at coordinate 10,755,601 of NC_062547.1, read as the reverse complement.
ACCTAAATGTCCATCGACAGAAGAATGGATTAAGAAGATGTGGTACATACACGCAATGGAATACTACTCAGCCATAAAAAGAATCTAATAATGCCATTTGCAGCAACATCGATGCAACGAGAGATTCTCACACTAAGTGAAGTGAAGTCAGAAAGAGAAAGACAAATACCATATGATATCACTTGTATATGAAATCTAAATTGTGGCACCAAGGAACCTATCTACAGAACCGAAACAGAGTCACGACCTGAAGAACAGACTTGTGGTTGCTAAGGGGGATGGGGAGGGAGTGGGAGGGACTGGGAGTTTGGGTTTAGAATGGATGAGTAATGGGGTCCTATTGGACAGTAAAGGGAACTATATCCGATCTCGGGATAGAACATGATGGAAGAGAGTATAAGAAAAAAATGTATGCGTGTGTGTGTGTATATATATATATATATATATATATATATATTTGTCTGGGTCAATTTGCTGTACAGCAGAAATTGATACAACATTGTAAATCAACTATACTTTAATAAAAAATTAAAAAAAGAAACCCAGGACTTCTGGGTGCTCTTGAAATTGGGGAGAGTCTGGCAACTCTGGGCCCACATGGAGCCAAGCGGTGGCCGCCTCTCCCCCCACCTCCCCCACAGTGTCTAGTGTGGCGATGCACGAAGCGGCCCTGCAGATTCCTCCCTTGGAGGCTGGTGAAGGAGCTTTTCACCTAAGCATCGAGCTGCAGCTGCTGGTGGACATGAGAAAGGCAGGGACGGCCCTGGCCTGCAAGCTGGGGATGGCTGGTGGCAGTGGCTTCTCCCAGGACTTCCTGACAGTCCTCTGCCAGGTGAGAGACACCAGGTTGTAGGAGTCTCTTCTTGGGATCCCAGACCCATCTAGAAAGGCCCAGGATGATGTGGCTTAGTGCTAGTAGGACAAAAAAAAGAGCCTTGGTGGTCATGTTCGACTCCAGGCTGATCAGGCCCAATATGGAGAGTAGGCTTCAGTGGGTACCTCTTTTCAAAATTCACTGGGCAGTGATCAGGAAGGGGGAATGGCCTTGAAATCCTGCCCGTGGGAAAGACAATTGGGCAGCTCCTCCTGGTTGTCAAATCTCCATAAGGCTGCTCCTCTGAGAGGACTTCTCTGTCACCCTCGGAGCTTAGGAGAAGAGCTAGGATATTCAAGATGCTGGTTTTCAATTTTGAGCATCCTTCCCACAGAACCAGCAGTTCTCAAAGTGAGGTCCAGGGAACACTAATGGGTCCCTAACACCCTTCCAAGGATCGATGAGGTCAAAACTATTTTCATAAAAGTTTGGAGACAGAAGTTCCTTAGTGGCTCAGCAGGTTAAGAATCCAACTTAGCATCCATGATGATGTGGGTTCGATCCCAGTACTTGCTCTGTGGGTTAAGGATCCGGCATTGCTGCAAGCTTCAGCATAGGTCACAGATGTGGCTCAGATCTGGCGCGGCTATGACTGTGGCTGTGGCCAGCTGCTGCAGCTCAAATTTAACCCCTAGCCTGGGAACTTCCATATGCCATAGGTGCAGCCCTAAAAAGAGAAAAATTTTAAAAAGTATGGATTCGTAATTTGCCTGGTACAAAAGCAATGATAGGAAAAACTACTGGTGTCTTAGCATAAACCAAAACAGGGGCATTAAATTCTACTAGTAGAATCCTTCTTCTTCTTCTTCTTCTTTTTTTTTTAATGGCTGCACCCACACCATATGGACGTTCCCTGGGCCAGGGATTGAATCCAAGCCACAGCTGAGACACCAGATCCTTTAACCCACTGCTCCGGGCTGGGGATCAAACCCACAGTTCTGCAGCGACCCGAGCCACTGCTGTTGGATTTTTAATCCACTCCTACTAGTAGAATTCTTGAATTCTTCACCCCCATGCACTCAGAGTAAAAATAGAAAAAAAATTTTTTTGCTAGTTTCACTTAAGAACATCCTTAAGCAAGCAGTCGAAATCATTACTATTGAATCACAATTTTTGCCTACACAGATTTTTAATATTCTATGTGACAAAATGAAGAGTGAGCATAAAACACTTCTGCTGAATATTGCAGTACAGTGGTTGGCTCCAGGAAGAGCAATTGTGCGATTGTGTTTGATTTGCCATCTGAACTAGTTGATTTTTTTTTTCCTTCATGGAACATCAACTTTACTTGAAACTATGCTTATTCTGACTTAAGGATTTGGCAGAGAGTTTTTTGAAAATCAATGAAGTGAGCGTGCCACTTCAAAGAAAATAACCGATAATATTTGTTGCCAGTGATGACATTGGAGCTTTTCAGGGAAAATTGGAATTTTAGGAATTAGTCTTTGCCACAGTGATCTTGACAGCCTCCCAATACTTAGTTTCCTGATGGGATCAGAGATGATATTAATGAGTGTGATTTTTTTTTTTACATTGCATAATATGTCAACATCTGGAATATCTGTATAACTCTATGAATTAGTATGTTCCAGAAGGACCAGGGCATGTTATTTCAAAATCATGCATGGATAAAAGACCCATTCAAAGTGCAAGACAGACCAATGGATTTTAATTTAACTGTGCCTTAATGTTCACTAATGTGATTTCAGATCCCATATTGCATCTAACCTTTAGAAACTATCACTTGTCAAGTTTTGTAGGAGAAGACTAAAATTACCTTAAAAGGCTATTAAAATCCTCCTTCTTCTTCCAACTGCGTATCACGAGGCCAGATTTTTTCCCATATACTTCATCCAAAACAACATCTCGCAGCAGATTGAATGAAGAAGAGATAGGAGAATCCAAGGGTTTGTGATAAAGTCAGATATTAGAGACATTTTTAAGCATGTAACGCAATGCTACCCTTCCCAATAACTGGGGGGAGGTAGCATATATGTATCAAGTTTTCATGAAAAGCTTTATTTATGTTGACATGCAATGAAATTATTGTCGTTATTTTTTAAATGAATTATATAATTATTTTAAATTCTCAGTTTAATTTCTATCATGGTAAATATGGATAGCTATAATTCACATAAACAACGGTTCCTGGGGGTCCTTGATAATTTTTCTTCCTTCCTTTCTTTCTTCTTCCTTTCGTTCTTTCTTGCTTCTTTTGTCCTCCCTTCCTCCCTTCCTCTTCTTTTTTCTTTTCAGGGCTACACCCAAGGCATATGGAAGTTCTTAGGCTAGGGGTCAAATTGGAAATGCAGCTTCCAGCCCACAGCAATGCCAGATCCGAGCCTCATCAGCAACTTATACCACAGCTCACAGCAATGCTGGATCCTTATCTCACAGAGTGAGGCCAGGGATCAAACCTGCATCCTGATGGATACTAGTTGGATTCATTTTTGCTGTGCCACCTCGGGAACTCCCCTTGATAGTTTCTAAGAATGTGAAGAGGGCTTGGGACCAAAAAGGTTGAGAGCTGCTGCCCTATTTGTGCTGACAGATTGGAGGTAAACCCCACAAAGATTTAGGTGGCTGCCCTATTGAGGAAGATTGGGGGGCAGTCCAAACGTCTGAGGTGTGCTGGGACCCCTTCTGGGGTAAAGAACAAGCTTTTTTACACCTTACATCCCCTACCACTAAGTACATGGTGGGGCTGCTTGGACTTTGGAATGTATGTCATTTTTGAGGATTCTGTACTGACTATTTAACCCATTCTGAGTGGGACTCAGAGTAAGAGAAGAGAAGGTGCTTGCAGCAGGTCCAGGCAGAGTGCAAACCACTGTGCCCTCCTGACCATAAGACTCATATAGTTTAATCGGAGCCAGAGACACCAAGATGGCTAAGGATGCTGTGTGGCATCTCTGGAAGGCTCTAAAGGAGGAGATTTTGCAGGGAGTTTCTGTCGTGGCTCAGCAGGTTTAAAACCCCACTGGTATCCATGAGAATGCAGGTCTGATCCCTGGCCTCGCTCAGTGAGTTAAGGGTCTGGAGTTGCTGAAAGCTTTGGGGTAGGTCACAGATGGGGCTTAGATCCCATGTTACTGTGGCTGTGGCGTAGGCTGGCAGCTGCAGCTCTGATTCGACCCCAAACCTGGGAACATCCATATGCTGCAGTGTGGCCCTTAAAAAGAAAAGGATTTGCAGCACAAGCCTTTAGGGTCCTGGAGCAACGCTACAACCCCTGCCACATAGTACCACTTGTCATTTGAAAGTCATCTCCTGGCAAGCTCCTGGGCCCTGGCAGAGACTGTGCCTGAGGATAAGTCCTGATCTGGGTATGATCATACACACCAGGTTGTAAGATCCAGGAAGAGGGTAGCAGCGACTCACCGTACAGCTTCAGGCCCAAATAGGTCCCGAAGGTGCATATAAGTCACATAAAGCAAAGGTCCCCAGCTCTGTTGTTTCCATGTTTCTCTTTTAACTCACACCTCTGACCACAAGGGAGAGATCCCTGTTGGAGGAAGGGAAACCTCAGGCCTGGTTCCCAAATGGCACCGCATGATAGGTTGTTACTAATTAGAAATGGACAGAAGGAGTTCCCATTGTGGCTCGGCCATAACAAACCCAACGAGTACCCATGAGGACACGGGTTGGATCCCTGGCCTCCCTCAGTGGGTTAAGGTTCCAGTGTTGCCATGAACTGCTGTGTAGGTCACACACTCGGCTCGGGTCTGGAGTGGCTGTGGCTGTGGCGTAGGCCTGCAGCTCCAATTTGACCCCCAGCCTGGGAACTTTCATATGCTGCGGGTGTGGCCCTAAGAGGACAAAAGAAAAAAAAAAAAATGGACAGAAGCTGCATTACAGCCTCACTTAGAGGCGATTCTAAAGGACGATGAGGAAGGCAAGTGCTCCCAGCGGGCTGAGATGCGAGAGTACCACGGCCCGTGGAAGGAAAAGAGGATATGCATGGACTCCTGGGAGGCAACCTGGCAGGAGCAAGCCTGGAAAATCAGAGACAAGGATGCTGGAGGTAGAGGCATGGGGACGGGTCTCCGGAAGTGGGCACACAGCCTGCAGAGCTTTGTCTTTGGTTAATACCTTGCAGAGAAGGTGTACACAGGGAGACTTCCAACAATCAAGGGGGCTTGATGGCTTTTCCTGCGAGTGTTCTCAGGGTCTTTCCTTTGGCCACACCGGTGCCAGTGCAGTGGGTGGCAGGAATGGAGGGGACCCATGGGGTGGACATTTCTGAGAACCACGCATGAACCTGAGATTGAACCCTCGTTGCACATAGTGTGGCCAACTCAATGGTGCATCCTTCCACTGATGTTCCTCCTTTTCCTCTTTCACGCCTTCTCGTTCCCCTCTCCCTGGGATCAGATGCCCAAATAACCTACCTGCAAGCAAGGCTCTATTTGGGGGGTGGGGGCAGGCTTAGATACTACTCTGTCTAAAATTGTCACCCCTTCCTGGCACCCCTAACCTCCCTTCCTCAGCGCTATGCATTTCCTCCATATAATCTACTCATTCATTTTGTTTATTGTCTATTACGAGACTTAACCACTAAAAGATGAACTTTATAAAAACAAAAAAAAGGCTTTATTAAAAAAAATGGGGGGGTCTGTTTTGTTCATTGCTGAACCCCCAGTACCTAGAACACCTGAAGAAGTTGTTTGAATGAGTGACTAAGTGATGAGGGTTGATGTACGTACATTTAGGGGCTGAATATTTGGACTGTGGTAGAAAACGCTGGACCTCAGGAGAGGCAAAGGTTGACTGTGGCTCGTTTGAGGATTGTGGTCAGGAGAGAGGCATCTCAGGACTCAAGACTGAGGAGTGGGCTCGACTTGGGCTGGAAGCAGGGCTGGTCCAGAGTGCAGAGTCCCCTAGAGCCAGAGGCTTTCCTGGCAGAGGTGCCCTGTTTCAGCCAGTCTTTGCCGTTGTCTAGGTGAGGACTCCCCCTCCCCCAGCTAGGCTGAATTGCCTGTGTTTAGAGCTCAGGCTCTTGGGTTAGACAGACCTGAGTTCAAAGCCTGGCCCTACCACGTCTCAGCTGTGAGATCTTGAGCAAACTACCTCCCTAACTTCTGTTTCCTTATCTGCAAGGCTGTGTTAAGGATGGTGCCCATTTAGTTGGGTTGTTGTGAGAAGTGAGGGAGGGAAAGCCCATGTAGAGCGTTTAGCACAATAGGAAGCGCTCACTAAGTATCAATCAGCATTAGTATTATTATCATTTTGGCCACGCCTATGGCACATGGAAGTTCCAGGGCCAGGGATGGAACCCATGCCACAGCAAGGACCCATGCCACCGCAGTGGCAACACCAGATCCTTAACCCACTGAGCCACAGGGGAACTCCAGCATCAGCATTAGACTATCCCCTGTGTTGCTTGGCCAGGAGTGCAGTTCCAGAACCTCCCTTCCTTCTGGTCAGGAGAAAGATACAGTGTGGATGAAAAATGCCTGAGTTGTCCACAGGAGGCAAAGAAACACAAGGTGTTCTTGCAAACTGAATTCAAAAAGTCCTGGCTCCAAGAGTTATAAAAATGAACACTTAGATTTGGGCACCCAGCTGTGTACACCTTCCAGCTTCCTGTTCAGGGCTCCTTGTCCATGAAATATGGGCTGTTTCAGATGTATCATATCAGTTCCCCGAGATGCTTCCACCATGCCATCCTGCCTCTACTTACCCTGTGTGCTCTGCCAGGAGCACCCCTCTCACCAGCCTATACCTGCCTCTAACTGCTGGAACCTACCCATCCTTCTGTTTGTGCTGCCTTTCTTATTTCATTTCTTTTCCCTTCCTTTTTTGGTTTTATAGGAGGCTTTCTCCACTAATTGCTCTGCTAAGTTAACATACACATTTAATTTAGCAAAATCAGAAGCTAGTTAAAATTTTGTGCTTCTGCAAATAATAGACCTTTTAAATTCTAATCATTACTTACCAAATCATTTGCTATCATTTCCTGGTTCTTTATCTTTAAAAACAAATTTGGAGTTCCCGTTGTGGTGCAGCAGAAGCAAATCTGACTAGTATCCACGAGCAAGTGTGTGTGATCCATGGCCTTGCTCAGTGGGTCAAGGATCTGGAGTTGCCGTGAGCTGTAGTGTAGTTTGCAGTTGAGGCTTGGATCCTGAGTTGCTGTGGCTGTGGTGTAGGCCGGCAACTGCAGCTCCGATTCTACCTCTAGTCTGGGAACTTCCATATGCCATGGGTGTGGCGCTAAAAAGCAAAAAATTAAATTAAATTAAACAAAAAAATAAAATTTTTGTTATAGTTGATTTACAAAGTTCTGTCAATTTCTGCTGTACAGCAAAGTTCCTGGTTCTTTATCCTTTTTTTTCTAACCCAACTAATTAGGCTTTCTTGCAATTGTTTTATACCACCAGTGTTTATTTAATTTATCTCCATATTCACTTATTCCTTGGATCACTATTCCTACTTGAATCTTATACTTTCTTTCTAGGGTTGTTTTTACTGTCCTTGAAGAACATCTTTTAGGAATTCCTTTTGTGAGGCTCTGTTGTAAATGCTTTCAATTTTTATCTGAAAATATGTCTATTCAACCCCGTTCTTAAAATGTATTCAACAGACATTTTTCTCTTAGCCCTTTGAAATGCTGTTCCACTGTCCTCTGGCTTCAATTATTGACATGAAAAAATTAGCTGTCTGTCTACTTTATAGTTCATCTCCTCTCTATTGATTTTGCTACCTTAGGTGTTTGGTGTAGATTTCTTTTTATTTAGCATGTGTGAGTTAGGGGAGCTTCCAGGATTTGAGGATTGAGTCTTTCATCAATTCTGGAAATTTCTGTTCAGATCTACTCAAGTCCTTGTTCCATCTTCTATGTCTCTTAACCTCTGTTTTGTATTTTCCATCGCTTTGTCTCTCAATGCTGCATTTTGCATAAATTCTTCAGATGGATTTCTAGCTCACAAGTTCTCTCTGCTGCCATGTTATTCTGCTGTTTGATCTGTCCATTGGATTGCTAGTTTGGAAGACTGTATTTTTCATTTATAAAAGTACTATTTTTCCCCCAAATCTTCCTAATCACTTAAATAGTCTCATACATTTTCTATACCTTTGATGACCAACTTTTAGTTCTTTAGGCATATGAAACATCCTTATTTTATATTATGTATACCTTAATTCTAACATCCAAAGTTTTTGCAGGATTGAGTCTATGGTTTACTGCTATATGTAATTCTCACTTAAAATGTCTTGTGGTGATAGTTAATTTTATACACCAACTTGACTGGGCCATAGGGTGCCCAGCTATCTGGTTAAACAGTATTCCAAGTGAGTGTTTCTGGATGAAAGTCACATTTGCATTGATAGACTGAGCAAAGCAGGTTGCCCTCTCCAGTGTTGGGGGAGGGGGTCCTTGTTGAACCCACAGAAGGTCTGAATGGACCCAAAAGGGCTGGGTCGGAGAGGATTGTCTCTCTCTGCTTGTCTCTGATCTGGGACACTGATCTTCTCCTGCTTATGGACTCAAGACTCAGACTGGAACTTACACCGTCAGCTCTATTGGTTCTCAGACTTTCAGACTTAGACTAAAAGTGCATCTCCAGCTCTCCTGAGTGTGCAGCTTCCCAGCTGAGCTCTTGGGACTTCTTAGCCTCCAAAATCACATAAGCCAACCCCTATAATAAATCTAATAAATATTTGTATGTGTGTGTGTGTGATATACACACACACATACATATACATACACATATGCATAATCCTACTAGTTCTGTTTCTCTAGAGACTCTGTCTAATACCCTTGTGTCTTGCATTTTATAATTTTTGTTTTTCTTGGCATGTGAACTCATGTTCCTGGGAACCTTTTCAGTGGGGATTCTTCGAGGCCTCAGTTTAAGGTATGTTACTCCAGGGAGGATTTTCCCATTTGTTTCTGCCAAGTGCCTAGGAAATGACTGGCTGCACTTCTTTAAGTTCTCCTGTTGTTGTTTTTTTTTGTTTAATTTGTTTATTTTGTGCCGTGAATTCCATCTCCAGGCCCATGTGGGGGCCTCCTGGTGGTTTGGGGAATTCAGGGTTGACATTCCTTTTGTTTCCACTCAGGGTCCAGGTGAGCCTAGTAGGTTCTGGGTCAGCTCCCTTGCAGGGGCTTTTCTGTCCTAGGTCATCCACTGTGGGCGTACCTTTTCCTTGTCTTGCTTTAAGTGGGTGGTTCCTGATTCTGTTTTTCCACTTCATTTCCGTTAAACTGAAATTCTTGGCCACCTGGGATCTGCAGGCCAACCTCTGCTTCTGCTCAGTGATCTTTTTGGATGTGTTCTTTCATGTCATTTTTGGCCTCTGATAATTGTCTTTAATCTCTTGCCGCCTGTGCTAGCCATGTCTAAAGATGGTTTACATTTTTTTTTTGTCTTTTGTCCTTTTAGGGCCGCACCTGCGGCATATGGAGGTTCCCAGGCTAGGGGTTGAATCGGAGCTGTAGCTGCCAGCCTGCACCACAGTCACAGCCACGCCAGATCTGAGCTGTGTCTGCGACCTACACCACAGCTCACAGCAACACCAGATCCTTAACCCACTGAGCGAGGCCAGGGATCGAACCCGCAACCTCATGGTTCCTAGTCGGATTCATTTCTGCTGTGCCACAACAGGAACTCCTGTTTTAAAATATTTTTATCCAACTTTGTGTGAGCCTGCGTGTTTTGTTTCCAGAGGACTTTTCCGCATGTTCCATCTGCTGTGCTGCCAGAAACAGAAGTCTAGCCCTCTTTCCTGCCCCATCAAATGTGTGACTCCCAGGACACTGCTCACAGCAGGAGACTGCCCATTGTGTTCATTTTGCCCTGGCCTGCCGTTGGTCACCTGTGCTTGTGAACTACCTGTTCCTTAAGGGCGGGGATGGCGTTTCCTCTCTTCCTCCAGAGCCCCCAAACCAAGATGGCTTTAGAGTGACCTTGTTGCTGAATAGAATTGAAAATGGAGGCTGGAGGTGCCCATCTGCTGCCTGTGCTACCAGATCCTTCCACAAGAGGGCAGCCTCAGCTGGTGCCAGAACGTCATCCATCCTGCAGGGCTGGGTAGGGTTTACCAGAGGGGGGTGGGGGGGTGGGGTGCTGGTTCCCTGAGGCTCCAAAACCTGCAGCTTCAGACGCCCCCCGCCCCATCCCACAGGTGGGGAGATGAAGACAAACCAGGACGAGGGAAGCATCAGGTCAAGCCAGGTGAATCGGAGAGATGGAGTCATAATGGGGAAGGAAAGATCCAGTCTCCTTTGGGGTCAAGGGTTCTGTTTGGACAACCAAATTAAGGGATCTGTTCCTTCGTTCACTCAACAACATTTATTTGGCATCGACTGAGTCCCCGTAGGGAGCACTGAGGTGAATGAAATACACTTATTCTCTGCCTCCTTCCCCGTGTCCACTGCAGCCCAACCGGACAACTCAGCCTTTCCTGACCAGCTCTGGGCTGCCTGCCTCTGCCCTTGCAAAGCCCTCTGCCTCTCAGCTCCTGTTGCTGCTTCTAGCCCATCGCTGCCTGTTGAAATCGTGCTCATCCTTCTGGGCCCAGCTCCTGGGCCTTCCCCCCCCCCCCCACAGAGGAATGAATGCCCAGCCCAGGACCCAGGGGTGGGGGGGGGGGGTAACGGGAGCTTTCAGTGCCACCTCTGGGGATGGGGCGGCCTGCAGAAGAGGGTGGCAGAAAACCATCTCTCAGACCCTTCCCGAAGCCCTCCCATTTGAAAGTGCAAGGCCACGCCCTCCTCTCCTCGTTCCCAGCCATCTTTGCACTGAAGGACAAGGTAAAGCTTGGGATTCGATCCCATGAAAGCCAGATCCCCTGGAAGAGGATCGACAGTGGGTTACTCATTCACTCTTCCACTCTGTACGGTCGGAGCACCTGCTTACTGTGTGCCAGTTCTCCAGGAATGAGGCCTGCCCCCTCCACTTCCCTCTTTTTTTAGGGGACCCCGAAGTGTGTGTGTATGATTCTGACTCTTGGGCTTCAGCCAGGCATGGTGGGCTCACAGTCGAGGCAGCTGGGCCCTCCTTACCTATAGTACCAGCCTGGCTTCCTGGAGACCAAAACCACAAGCAGAGCACAGAGGCGCGAGAGGCACAGAGGCTGGGCTTGGCCGCATGCGTGCAGAGGGGGGGTGCTTTCTCCTGCAGAGAAAGACATTCACACGGGGAGCAGCCCAGGGCAGAGCGGGTGTGAGGGGCACTCAGGGTCCTGTCCAGCTCCTGGCCCTAGGATGCTGCTTCCCACCAGCGGGCACGCATAGCAGTCGGAGATGGCACCAGGCATGAGTCTTTTCTTCGCAGTGGCTGGATTGCTGGCGGCAACCCTCTCAGGTAGCCCCCTCCCCACCTCCTGCCCCTCCTGCGGGAGCGGCCGGGGACCTGCCCTCTTGGCCCCCTCTCTGGTTCTTTTCTCACACTCCCCTTTCTGGAGGCTTTTAGCCAAGACTGTCCCCTGGTACCAGGGTGGGCCCGACTGTGCCAACAGCTGTCGGGGCCCGGAGAGGGTACAGGGGCCCCCCACGAGGGGCTGAGGCTATGCCTGGACAATGCCAAGAGGAGCCCTGAGGGTCAGATAGTGCACACAGCTTGTGGGGTGTCTTAACAAGGGGTTCCCATGGCCTGAGGAGGGAGATGCCTTCTACCCGTAGGCTCAGGAACCACCTCCCCTTCACCCCTATTTCTTGCCAACTGTCAGGAAGGAACCGTTTGCCTTCCAGAGAGGTGGGACCACACTGAGGGTTGCATTCTCAAGCCCAAAGCTGAGGCTCTGGGTTCACTAGGCTTGTACTATTTACAGCAGAGCTGTCCTGAAGCAGAATTCAGGGAAGCCAAGCAGAGTTGGGGACAGCTGGCCGCTGGTGGCTCTGGCGCAGCCAGTTGGGGTTGTTCAGGACCCAGATGACCAGAGAGGCTCTCGAGGGCCAGCTCCTCCCCAATCTTGAGCCCCTCTAGGGGCCAAGGCACCCTGAGGACCTGGGCCAGGCGTCAGGTGGCTGGAAGGTTTGGGTGCCAGGCTGTGCCGATCCGATGCTCATGTTGGCCCCTGTGGAGTGAGGGGTCTAAGTAGGCAGGAGCTGGCCGGGAGAGCCTGCTGCTCTGGGCCGTCACATTTGAGGGATGGGGAGATGAGTGTGGAAACAGAATTTTGGGTGGGCTGGGGAGTCTGGGGGCACCTGGCAGTGGAGATGCCAAGTGCTTTCAGTTTGGTGGGTGAGAGACCCAGGAAGGCCCCATGAGGAGGGGCGCTGAGCTCGCCAAGAGGACTGGGAGTGCTTGGGTGGGGGGGGCTGGGGGGCTGCAGGGAAGGGGCCTCTCATCTCTGCCTCCATCTGTCTAGAGGCATGTGCTATGAGCCTCCTGACTTCTCTCTGGTTCAGGGAAAGCCATGTAGCTCTGGGAGCGGGAATGGGTGCAGCTTTGGCTTCGAGTGGGTCCCTGGAAGAGAGACTTGCCTCTTTCGCTCTGTCAGGGGCTCCTGGAACACTGCCGCCTTCTGCCCCTGAGCTGGACAGACCAATAGTCAGAGAGTGCCCCCCTTGCTCCGTATCTCCATCCTCTGCTCTCCGTGAGGCCTGCGGGCAGCCTCAGCTCAGCATTAATCTGAGTCTGAAGGTCTGAGGCCGGCCGCTGGGCCTGGGGATCTGGCCTTGAACGATGCCTGAATGGAGGCAGAAGGGCCTGGGCAGAACTCAGGAAGGTGAGGTAGAGGGGCCCCTGGGCCCGAGGTCCCTTCACGTTCCCTACCCTTGGCCTTGTCTCTGCCGGACCCACTCCGCTCCCCAAGTAGTTATTCACTTCGTGTTTTTACAATTGCCTTTGTAGTCCATTGACTCTCCTGGTACTAATATCGGTGGAGGGTGGAAAGGAAAGTTTGTCACGATTACAAGTGGAAAACTGACATCATTTGCCACAATACAAGGCAAACGTAAGCGTAAAAATAAATGGCGGTGAAAATTCCTATGACGAGGTAGCAAGATGTTGAAAGCAATGCGGCCGTGGTCCTGGAGCCTGAATCTGCCTGCTCTCAAAAGACATCCTGCTTCCAAATGACTGTTTTCTTTGTGACTTCTCAGGGGCACACAAAGCCCTGTGATTGGGAAAAGTTTCCTCTGCTGAGCAATGTAATGACTTTAAATGCTGCCCCCTTAAAGGCTCCTAAGGCTCCCAGGGTGTACATTCTTAGTGCCGAGAAATACGGCAGGGCAGGAGGTGCATCTGAGCAGAAGGGACCTTGAGAAAAGAAAAGGAAAACAACAGAGAAGAGGGGGGAGGGAAAGGGAGCTGGGAGAATGAGGCCCATGAGGGAGTTCCAGGGCCTTCACCCCGAGGGCTGCGGGTGGCCTGGGCGGGTTACCAGGCTGTGCCATCCTGGGCCCTGGTGGACCTGACCACGGATCTTTGGAGTTCGGGGGGCTCCCCTCTCCTGCTCCTCTTGAAAGTCCCAGCTCCAGGAGTTCCCCTTGGGGCTCAGTGGGTTATGAACCCAGCTAGGATCCAGGAGGATGCGGGTCCCATCCCCGGCCTCGCTCAGTGGGGTAAGGATCTGGGGTTGCCATGAGCTGCGGTGTAGGTCACAGACTTGGCTTGGATCTGGCATTGCTGTGGCTGTGGTGTAGGCTGGCAGCTGCATTTCCGATTCAACCCCTAGTCCAGGAACTTCCATTTGCCTCGGCCCTAAAAAGAAAAGAAAAAAAAAAAAAAAAGAGGGAAAATAAATTAATAAATAAAGGCCCAGCTCCAGGTTCCCTCCTGGGTCTCCAACAGCTGTGTCTCTGGCCAGGTTGGCCTGGATTCTGGGTGGGCCTTGGTTTATGCTGTTGAGTGACCAGGGCAGAAACTAGGGCTTAGAGAGCCACGCTTCCCAAGTCTCTGCTGGTGCTCCCTAGAGGCCTGGGTACGGGACTTGTGTGTCCACCCACCCCCCAGCCTACCCTCCAGTTCTGTCTCCATTTCCTGATCAGCCAAGTGGGGCTAAAGAAGCAGAGAGAGCTCGAAGCCCCTGACTGGGTAGGGTGGGGTGGGGTGGGGTGGGTCAGGAAATCATCAGGTTGCTGCGGCCTTGCCTCTAATTCGCCTTGTGGCGGTGCTTCTCGGCTCTGGACCTCAGTTTCGGTGGAATGGGATGCTTTGGGCAACCTTTAAGGGCTGGGTCAGATCTGACACTCTGAGTGCGACGCAAAGCCAAAGAACTAGGCCATCCCGTCAGGGCCGAGCTGAGATCAGTGACTTGAATTTGCTCTGGACTGTGGTTGGCGAGGCCCTCAAGGGCCGCTGGTGTCTACGCGGAAAAGGCTATTTGTGCTTACTTTAAAAAATAGTTTCTTGGGAGTTCCCTGGCGGCCTATCAGTTAAGGATTCAGCATTGTCGCTGCAGTTGCTCGGATTTGATCTCTGGCCTGGGAACTTCTGCAGGCTGAGGGCTTGGCCAAAATAATATAATAATAGTAAATACATAAAGATGGGACTCATCTTGGTTTTAAAAAAATAATTTCTTAAGTTAGCAAATTTTTAAAAACTTATTTTTTCGCTTACCTTGTAAGTTCGGTATATAAGTCTCATTTTATTTATACTTCTAGTCATTTTTCGCAATGGCTCTCAAGAGGTCTTTTATTAATAATTCAGCGAGTCAGGTTGAAGAGAGTAAACCTCCTTAAATAATAAATACCACTTTCAGATGTAACGCAGAAAAGTCCCTTAGATCCGTGGTGTCCGGTCTGGCTGCCACGAGAACTGGCCATTTGCAATGTGGTCGTCTGAACTGAGATGTGTTAGGAATGAAAAATACACAGGAGATTTTGAGGATGGGTTCAAAAAAAGAATGTTAAATATCTCATTAATAACTTTTATATGTATCACACTGTGAAATGGTAACATCTTGGATATGTTGGGTTAAATAAATGTCATTGTTACACTTAGGTTTACATATTCCTTTTTACTTTTTAGAAACGTGAGTACTAGAAAATTTAAAATGACCAGTATAGCTCACATGACATTTATAATGGATAGTACTGCCTTAGATTTTCTAAACTACATTTTCAAATTTTATGAATTTGATTTTCTTTCTCTCTTTCTTTTCTCTCTTTCTCTTTCTCCTTTTTCTTTCTTTCTTTCTTTCTTTCTTTCTTTCTTTCTTTCTTTCTTTCTTTCTTTCTTTCTTTCTTTCTTTCTTTCTTTCTTTCTTTCCTTCCTTCCTTCCTTCCTTCCTTCCTTCCTTCCTTCCTTCCTTCCTTCCTTCCTTCTTTCTTTCCTTCTTTATTTCTTTTAGAAAAGAATAGCTTTATTGCTTTGCCAAGCAAAGGGGGAACCCAGTGGGCCCAGGCCTTCAAAAACTGTGTCTCACGAATTTGCTTTTCTTATAAATGCTTCTTAGACCTCTAAGGAACACAGCCTTCCCCAGAATTTCAAAGAATGCTTATAGATCTAAAAAACTAGCTTATAAACAAAATGAATGTTAAGTTCTCTTAAGTAGTCTCATTATGTTTAGAGAATTCTCTTAAATTTTTCAGCTTAAAATTTCAACTAGGGTCTATTACTTGATCACAAACATGAGAAACTCTAGTGGACAGAATTTTTTTTCAAGTTTTATTTTATTTTTATTAGAGTATAGTTGATTGACAGTCTTACAACAATTTCTGCTGCACAGCACAGTGACCCAATCATACATACATATACACACATTCTTTTTCTCATATTATCCTCCATCATGTTCTATCCCAAGAGACTGGATCTGGTTCCCTGTGCTGTACAGCAAGACCTCCTTGCTTTTCTATTCTAAATGTAATAGTTTGCATGTACCAGCCCCAAACTCCCAGTCCATCCCGCTCCCTCCCCCGGCCAAAATTCTTAAACATGACAATATAGGACTTCAAACACAAAACACACCAGACTTGACCCAACTTAGCAAAAAGGGGCAAATACTGTGGGTGTTTGTTTATTTCGTCACCTCTGTTGTTAAAATTCTAATTACCCTGGGCTTCAAAGCCACTTCCCAAGGACAAAAGCATGGCGCCGTTGCAGTAGCGTGGCTGATCCTGAGCAGCTTGGACTTTTCATCTCCGTAGCCCGAGATGAGGACAGCTTTGTTTGTTGCTGTTTTGCCAAAATAGAAGACACAACAACTGTCTCGTGCTGCTGCCAGAAAGCCAGTGCCCTCTGATGGGGCTGCTCCCTCAACGCACCATCCAAGTTTCGAATCTTTTCTGTCTCCCTCCAGCCCACAGGGTTTTGCCACTTGATTGGATTAAATGAAACAAATGTGTTTACTATCTTTTTTTTTTTTTTTATCTTCCCCACAATCTTCCTGCCTGGCCAGATTCCAGCTCACAGGTACATGAATAGCGTATGACAGGCAGCTGCCTGTTTCTCCTAGCTTAGTCTGTCTCTCTGGTCACGAGTCAATGACCGGTGGGGACAGTGAGCATGGCCGTCACCATGGTGGTAACAGGGGACAAGGCAGCTTCTAGGGTGCTGGGGCCGGCACATTGAGCCAAACGTAGATGAGTCCAGAGGGATCTAGAACGAGGGAGAAATGCTGCCTCCTTCATTCAGTCTGCATTTATCAAGGTCTGCTCTGAGCCAGTGTCATTTCTTGTCAGAAGGCTCGAGAATTAAATTGGGCCCCCAGCTGTCTCATCCTGGGACAAGGAGGAATAAGCAGGTGGCCCCAGCTAAATCTTCGGGACAGAGGCCTAGAGGGAAGGACCACCCCTGGTATGGGGCCCACCCTCCCCTTGCCTGGACCACCACTAAAACCCATGCCAGGTGCTCTGCCCAGAACGAGCAGGCCCCAGGGGGGCTAGAATCCCCAGATCCCTTGCCGTCCCCAAGCACTGTGTTCTCCAGACCCTCTGTCAGAGTTCGCTAAAGCCACCACCCTACCCAACAATTGGCTTAATCCTCTTCCTTGATGTTTTAAAGCGCAAGCACGGGAGTTCCCCTTGTGGGGCAGCAGAAACAAATCTGACTAGGAGCCATGAGGTTGTGGGTTCGATCCCTGGCCTCGTTCAGTGGGTTAAGGATCTGGTGTTGCCATGAGCTGTGGTGTAGGTTACGGACAAGTCTTGGATCCTGCATTGCTGTGGCTGTGGTGTAGGCTGGCAGCTGTAGCTCTGATTCATCTCCTAGCCTGGGAACCTCCAAATGCCTCGGGTACATCCCCAAAAAGCCAAAAAAAAAAAAAAAAGTGCAAGTGCATTTATTTCAGAGAAAATAAAAATTTATCTCTCCACCTCAAAGATAACGCCATTGTACATCACCGCTGTGGTCGTGATGGTGAAGAAAAAAAGCATCATGGAAACAATGATATTCCGTTTAGGTCAGACATGTGGTATTTGGTACCATGTCAGTGACCACATAGATGTGAGCTTACAAATGTTACACAGCTAGGACCAAGATCGCACATACACGAATACACAATTTTGAGGCTAACACAATGCTGTTTGCACAACAAACGCATTAACCCACAGGACGGCCCCGTTGTGTATGTGAGGAAACCGAGGGTTTGTGAGGCCGAGGCCTGTCTGAAGTCTGGAGCTTTAAGTGCCAGCCCTTGAGCTGCGGTCTCCTGATGGACAGCTCCGTGTTCTTTCCACAGGAAAAAGTGGCCTGGCCTGGCCTCTGGCTGGCTGCCCTCAGGGCTCCCTCTAAGACTGAGGCCTGTCCCCGAGATGTCATACCCTCCCAGGCTTGCAGCCTCCACGCTGTGTCCAGGGACAGCCCTGAGGTTGTCTCTGGGGTCCTAGGGCCCCTGGAAGACTGCTCAGGGACAGATGGGAGCATATGGGCCAACTCCCTCACCAAGGCCCAGCCTTCATGGGTTTGCTGTGTACTCACACCGCCCACCCAGGCCAGGAATGAACCAAGTGAAGTTAAAGAGACACCATGGGAGTGCCCGTCGTGGCTCAGTGGGTTAAGAACCCGGCTAGTATCCACGAGGGTGCGGGTTTGATCCCGGGCCTCGCTCAGCATCTGGCATTGCTGTGGCTGTGGTGTAGGATGGTGGCTACAGCTCCAACTTGACCCTCAGCCTGGGAACTTCCATAGGCTGCAGGTGTGGCCCTAAAAAGAAAAAAAAGAGAGAGAGAGACATGAGCTAAAGGAAAACTTGCCTGGCAGGGCGTCCAGCTACTCACCTTTATTTAGCATCTGCTGTGTGCCAGGCTCTGTGCTGGCCCTAAGGTATGAGATATAAAGTGTCGTGAGGAAGATGTGACAAGAGGTGCCATCCGCTGCGGGGGACTCACATTCGCCAAGCCCTAGGCATGCTCAGCCTGTCCTACCCTGACACTGGGGCGGTCACTCACATTTTGTAGCTGGAGAAACAGAGAAAGTTCTGTATTTTTCCCCAGGCTGGTGCTGATGCCGAGGTTCAGTCCATGTCCGTAGGTCTCCCCAAACCCATGCTCTCCACCCCTGGGCTGCCCTGTCTCTAGGAGCTGGGAACCAGAAGAGGGAGAACTTGAGCTTCTTGGAGAGGGGACATCGCTGACCCAGGGGAGCTGGACACAGAGGACACGAAGGTTTTTCGGAGTTCTCGTCATGGCTCAGTGGTAACAAACCTGACTAGGATCCATGACGATGCAGGTTTGATCCCTGGCCTGGCTCAGGGGGTTAAGGATCCAGTGTTGGTATGAGCTGCAGTGTAGGTTGCAGACGGCTCGGATCCTGTGTTGCTCTGGCTGTGGTGTAGGCTGGCAGCTGCAGCTCTGTTCGACTCAACCCCTCTCCTGGAAACTTCCATATGCCTCGGGTGTGGCCCTGGAAAAAAAAGAGAAAAAGAAGGCTTTTGCATACAAAAGAAAGATGGCGACATCCTAGGCATGAGTTTGTTTTTTAAAATGAGTGCAGGCAAACTTGGTGACATAGATGTGCTGTGCCGGTATCTACTTCCTGGTTTTGGTCATTTGCTCTGGTTACAGAAAATGTCACCATCGGGGGAAGCTGGGTGCCTGAGACGCGTCTGTGCTATCTCTGCAACTCTTTGTGAGTCTATACTTTCAAAAGAAAAAGTTAAAGGGAAAAGAAAAAGGCATTTCAGGCACACGGGCCCACTTGGGCAGAATCAGGAGAGCAAGGTGAACCCCTACGGCCTGAGGGGTGGGTGGGGTCCCAGTTTCCAAGGGCGCTGGGCTCCAGGCTCTTTTCTTTCTGCTGGCTCATCCTGCTGTGTCGTGAGGATTGCAGTGAGTGCACCAGGCACAGAGACGGGCCCACTGAAGGCCCAGGCAAACCACTTAGATTTAGCTTGGCCAGGCCAACCAGGCGACACTTTGAAAGTTCATAAACATTTCTTTGGCTCATCACAGCCCTCTGAAGTGTGATTTTTTTTTTTACCCCCATTTTACTGATTGAGGCTCAGAGAGGTGAAGTGACTTTTCCTAGGCACAGTTAGGAGACTGCTAAAAGATAAACTGAGGCATATTACAATTTTTATTTTATTATCATTATGTTTTCTTTGAATGGTCACACCTATAGCATATGGAAGTTCCCAGGCTAGGGTTCGCATCAGAGCTGCAGCAGCCGCCCTAGGCCAGAGCCTTCACAACACCAGATCCAAGCCACATCTGTGACCTACACCAGTTCCTTAGGCGACGCTGGATCCTTAACCCACTGAGAGAGACCAGGGATCATACCTGCATCCTCATGTGTACTAGTCAGGTTCTTAAGCTGCTGAGCCACAACGGGAACCTGGAAATTTTCAAGGGGGCAAAAATGGATTCGAATCAGCAGCATACAATCTATCAGGTAGAAAGAACGGATGCAAAGGGAGGGGTTTATAAGCAGAAGGCGGTGGGAGCAATGAAGTTACACCAGGCAGAAAAGCTGGTTATGGCAAAGTTACTCTCTTTTAGGGGATGACGAGGGTCTATCAGGCAAAGGACCTAATTCATGCTGGTCAGCCGATTCCTAATTGGCTGGTTTAAACTGCCATTTCTGGAAGAGCCAGAACCATAATTAAATCCTAATTTCGATGACGTGAAGCTTAGCATAAGCAACTCCATTTGGAGCCTGTCGGCTTGTGTTTTAACAAGGCTCACAGCCAACTAATAGGCATCAGATCTTTAACTAGACTTTATGCCTCCAAATCCATGATGTTTCCCAGCCCTGGAAAATGGACAGTGTTTGGGACACCTCCCACCTCCAGATTTCTACAGGACAAGTTCCCCGTTTTCCGGGGAGTTTTCACCTCATCCACCCGTAGCTGGGCTGTCGTGGAACCTGGGTAGAAAAGAACCTTAAAGGTACTCATGGGTCAGAAGCTACTTCCTGGCCAAGCTTCCACTCTGAGCCTCAGTTTCCCCAGGCGTGGGGAACTTCCGGTTTGTAGCAACTTCCAAGCCCAGGGCTGGGATAAAGCTCCGTGAGCTGTTGGCTGTGAAGCGCTTGGGGAAATGCAGGGCTCCTCGGGTGCCAAAGCCCCAAGGTCAGTCCCTAGTGCTGTTGGGCCAGCGGCCAGGACAGGAGCTCTTGAGGACAGTGGAGGGAAGCCCGGGTTTCTGCCCACCATTCTGTAAACTATTGCGGCCTGACTGTCTTGGCTATAAAGTGGCAGAAGAAAGGGCCTCCAAGAGGCTAGCCTGGGCAGAGAGGCAGGGCTGAAGGCCCGTGGGGGCTTGGGAGATGCTAGCTTGTGGTACCATAATGGGAAAAGACCCCCTTACTTTCTCCTGCAAAGGGGTGCCCCTGGGTCTCCACTGTGCCTGGGGAGGGGCAGGGCACGTTAGAAGTTCTGACCTAGGAAAGTTTAGCTAGTTACAGACCCAACTAGTATCCACAAGGATGCGGGTTTGATCCCTAGCCTCGATCAGTGGGTTAAGGACCCGGTGTTGCCATGAGCTGTGGTGTAGTTTGCAGACACGGCTGGGATCCAGCGTTGCTGCGGCTGTGGTGTAGGCCGGCAGCTGCAGCTCGGATTTGACCGCTAGCCTGGGAATTTCCATATACTGCAGGTATGGCTCTGAAAGGCAAAAAAAAAAAAAAAAAAAAAAAAGAAGAAGAAGAAATTCTGATCTATATGTTTCCAGGCCACCCCCTGACCACTCCATCATGACCCTGAGCTGGGCTGGGCTCTCAGGGCAGGACCAGCAGAACCCAGGGAGTCTGTACCCAGAGGATGGGGTACTAGGCTGTGTGGAGACACAGGCTGTGTGAGGGAGTGAGCATCTCAAAGCTGAGAGCTTCTCAGGGTGTCTTGGGGATCCCATCTGAGTGTCCCCCTTCCAGTTTGGAAGTCACCTGCTACTGAGCCCTGAGCCAGGGTGCAGGCAGAGGTGAAGCCACTGTGTCCTGAAGCCGATGTGTTCAAAGCCAAGCCAGGCCATCTTGCACAAGCACAAAGTGATGCTAGGAAAGCCAGAGCCACACAGCCAGTTGCCGACAGAACTGGGACCAGAGTTGCTTTCTGGTCACTGACCAACCCACCTCCACCAGCTGACTGTCCCTAAACGGGGCATGGGGGAAATTTTTTCTCTCCACTACGGTATAATTTTTTGCTGGGGTGTTCGTCTCTTCTAGGAGGGGTGCCCGGGAGTGGGGCCAGGGCCAGGGTAGAGGTGGAGAAGCATGTCCCGGACAGGGAGGAGACTTACTCCCCATTCTGCTCAACGAGATCTGTCTTCCTCTCCTTCCTTGGGCTAAACCAGAGTAAACACACCTGCCAAATGAATCGAGCCCTTTGGGGAGGATTCTAGAAATAGCACAACAGTATTTGAGCTGCAAGTCCCCGTCCCCAGAGGGCTGCCAGTCCCCTCCATCTACCCATTTGTCAGAGGAGGAAACTGAGGTGCAGAGTGGGGAGCCATGTGCCCAAGGTCACGCAGCAGGAGGAGAAGCCGGGTCTGCAGGCTCTTCCCTGGGTCCTCCCCCACATCACCCAGAGGCCGAGGGCGCCCTTAGCTCCCTGCCTCGAGGTGGAGACGGCAGGGGAGGGCTGTGGTCCCTTATGGTCTGAGGTGACCTGAGATGAACACAGCCGACCCTGGGCTCCGAGATGTCAGTTTCGAGAAGGCGAGGAGCTGGCTGCCTGCAGCCACTTGCTCTCCACCATCTCAGCTTTCTGCCACTCTTCAGCTTCCATCTTTTTCGCTCAGGTTTTTTTTTTGTTGTTGTTGTTGTTCTTTTTTGTTTTTTTTTTCCAGTCAAACGTTCTTTTATTTTTTATTTTTTGCATCTTAAAAAAACCCGTGATGTATGATTGATTACAATGTCGTGGTAGTTTCGGGTGTATAGCAAAGTGATTCAGTCACACACACACACACGTGTTCTTTTTCAGATGCTTTTCTATTATAGGTTATGACAAAATATTGAGTAGAGTTCCCTGCACTACATAGTAGGTCCTTGCTGGTTATCTAGTTTATATCTAGTATCATGTATATGTTAATCCCAAACTCCTAATTTATCCTTCCCTTCCGTTCCCCTTTGGTAACCCTAAGTTTGTTTTCTGTCTGTGAGTCTCTTTCTGTTTTAGTTTTTTTTTTTTTAAAGAAAAAACAAAAAACATTAGTTTCAGCACAATTTCAGACTTACTGAGAAGCTGCAAAAATAATACCAAGATTTTCCATCTGTTCTTTACTCAGATTTCCTGACTGTTAATATTTTTTATCGTTTTCTCTATCTTTGATCTATGACATTTTTCTTGACTCCTTTGAGAGCAGGTTGTAGGCACAATGTCCCTTTCTCCTAAATACTTTGACGTGTCTTTTAAAAAAATGGGGGCATTCTGTTGCATAACCACAGCACACTTATCAAAATCAAGGTATTAACATTGCTACGAAAACCATCTACAGAATTTTTTTCAGATTTCTGCCAATTATTCCAAAACAATTCACCTTAGAGGCAAAAGAAAATTCCACTGCATGTGCTGCATTTCATTCGGCCTCCTCATTTTTTGTTCGTCGAGAACCGTTTCTCAGATCTTCTTTCTCTTTCACCGCATGGGTCTCTCTGAACAGGATGGGCCAGTTTTTTGGTAAAAACGCTGCTCTTTTTTTTTTTTTTGGTATGGTTCAATTTATTTATTTACTTATTTTTTATTACTCAAATGAATTGATCACATCTGTAGTTTATTTACTTATTTTTAATTTTTTGTACTTAAGATTTTTTTTTATTATAGTTGACGTGCCATGTTTTATGGTTTTTTGCTGTGCAGCGAAGTGACCCAGCTCTACAGTTAAGCACAGGGAACTATACCTCATGGGGGGGTGTCTGATGATTCCTCGTGATGAGTTGAGCCTCTTTTGGCAAGAATACCACAGAAAGGATGTCCTTCTCAGATGTGGTGGCAGCTCGTCCCATTACCAGTGGTCTGACTTTGAGGGCTTGGCTAAGGCGATGTCTGCGAGCGAAAGTCACACTGGGTAATAAGTACACGTCTTGTGTAAATTCTTCTGTTAAGTTTTCTTGGAGTGTGGCTGGTTTACAAGGTTGGGGTCATTTCTGCTGTATGACAAAGGGGTTCCGTTGGACAGAAACACACAACTATTTTGGCCCCTTTCAAATCTTTACCCCCCAGGCTGCAAAGCTATGGGTGATTCTGATCTGAACCAGTTATGATCGTTGCTTCTCGATGCCGCTGTCGCAGCGGCATCTTTCTTTAAAGGAGTCTCTGCCGACTTGGCTTTCTCTTCAGCTTTCTCTTTGGCTCTGTGGGTGGGAACCTGCAGGCTCAGTGTCTCCAAGGCTGGTGCTGAAGCCAGCTGGGAGCCCTCAGGCTGGGCCTCTGATGGCCATGGACGTATCTTCTTGGGGAGCCTGGCTCGGCTCCCCCCTGCTCCCTGGGCAGGTCCTCCCTCCACAGCCACAGTTGCTAACATTCAGTTGTGGAGTTCCCACTATGCATTGGGCACTGTTTTCTGCCACTGAGGACACGGGACAAAGTCCCAGATGCCAAGGTGCTTACATTTTAGTGGAGAAAATAGACAAACAGGTGATCCTGTTTAAAAAAAAAAAAAAATTGTTTCAGGAGTTCCCATTGTGGCTCAGTGGGTTAAAGACCTGACATGAAGTCGATGAGGATGCAGGTTCCATCCCTGGCCTCGCTCAGTGGGTTAAGGATCTGGCGTTGCCACCAGCTTCAGTATAGGCCACAGGTGTAGCTCGGATCTGGTGTGGCTGTGGCTACGGTGTTGGCCGGCCGCCGCATCTCCAGTTCAACCCCTAGCCTGGGAACTTCCGTACGCTGCAAGGGCACCCCTAAAAAGGAAAAAATTAGTATTTCCGGGGTGGGGTATGTGCAAAAAGGGAGATACAACAAAGGAAGGAAGGTTGAGAGTGACAGGAATGGGGATCCAAGTAAGGCCTCTGAGGACATGTGAGCAGAGAGCTGATCGGTGGGATGAGCTGGGCCTGTTGAGATTGGGAAGCAGGGAGCATGGCAGGTGCAAAGGCCCTGAGGCAGGAGTGGGTTGACATGCTGGAGGGGATCACGGGCGGGGGTGGGGGTGGAGAGTTGAGGGGTTGGAGGGGTGAGCACATGTTGAGAAAAACAGATCACGTAGGGGCTTGGAATTAATCCAAAGGAAATGGGACATCATCAGAGAGTTTTAAGTATAAAAGGATGTGATCTGATTTGCCCTTAGGTATAGACAATTATTTAACAACTATTTTTAGAGTCGACTCCATAGGTAAACCTAAGTAAGTTGATTGAAACCTAGAAATCTTCTGGGTTTCATATATCCCAAACCCATGTTATGTCAATGCATGGAATATACCTATCCACGTTAACAAATAAGAGCCTCAGGACAACTGTGTCATTCCCTAGCCTGCCAGGCTAACCTAAGTCATCTGTCCCCTTGTGAAAAAGGGTTGGGTGGCAAAGGCTGAGCAGCGCCATGGCAAGACTTTAAATCCCAAGGATTGAAGAACTGGAAATGGAATAATTTGCTTACTGTGTGATTCAATGCTATTTAACCTTGACTCTTAAGCTGGTCTGGTTTGGGTAATACTGCATAACTGGTGGAAGGACCCATGGGTGGAGGCTGTGGGGACAGTGTGGGGGCTGCGTTGTCAGGGAGGGACACACAGTCTGCTCAGCCGTCTAAAATCAGGGATGGTCCGAGGTGACAGAGCCTCCTCCCCCCTCTGGCAGGCAGGCCCCTAACTGGCCCAACTCATCCATTTTACCAGGGAGAAACTGAGGGCCCCCTGCCACAAGGGGATGGGGTCGGGGGGCACGCACCCCAGGTCATTATTGTGGCCGGTCTCAATTGGGCCATTTCTCATTGCCACTCCCACTCGGTTCCAGCTGAAAATTCAAACAGGGCGTAAACACGAGTCATCCTTATTGTAAAAATGTTAGAACAGCCACATTAAAAGAGACCTTACCCAGCAGCCTCGCCCAGCACAGCCTCTCCTTCTCGAAGGCGGGCGTTTGTAAGGGTTTGGAGCGGCACAGGCGGTTCGTCTCAGCGGTGGTGAGAAGGTGGGCGTGCCGGGGGCACCATGTTGGTTGGTTTTGATCAGTCTTTGTCAGGATGGTGGTGAGAACGTGGATTCTGGGGTCTCAGAGATGAGCGTGTGAGTCCAGGCTCCCCTATGTCCTCTAGGACCTTGGGCCAGTTCCTGAGTCTTTCTGAGGGCAAATAAGTACAGCCTGAAAGTCTGGTCCTCTTCTCGTGCTCTAGATAGACTCTAAAGCCCTCCTTGAAGATCTTAGAGGTAATTTTTTTTTTTTTTTTTTTTTGGCTGTGCCTGTGGCACGTGGAAGTTCCTGGGCTGGGGATTGCATCACCGCCACAACAGGGACCTCACCGGATCCTTAACCCACTGAGCCACCAGGGAACTCCTAGAGGATACGTTCCAGCCATGTCTACAGAGCCACGAAACCTGGTCCCATAAAACACTCGTGGGCATATGGACTGGTGATCTGGAGGCAAAGGAGGACACCCCCGCCCATCCTGCAGCCTCCCCGCCTCCTCCCTCCCAGGATTCCTTAGAAGCTGCCTCCAGCTCTCCCCGGCTCCTGCCTCCTGGAAGCAACCTTTGCGGCAGGGAGCTGTGTGACTTAGTTTCCTAGGGCTGCATAGTCCCATAAACTGTGCATGAACAGCAGACATGTACTGTCTCACAGTTCTGGAGGCTGAGAGTTCAAGGTCAAGGGCTGCTTCCTTCTCAGGGCAGCAAGGGAGACGGTCTTCCACGCCTCTCTCGTTGCTTCTGGTGGTTTGCCAGCCATCGCTGGCATTCATTGTTTTCTAGAAACAAACCCCAATCTCTGCCTTCCCATGTGTGTATGTCCGCACCCCAATTTCCCCTTTTCGTGAGGACACCCGTCGTATTGGATGGGGGCCCGCCCTAGGGACCTCGCTTTAACTCTGTAAAGATCTAATCTTCAAATAAGGTTCAATCCGAGGTACTGGGAGCTACGGATGCCAACATGTCTTTTTTTGGGGACACAATTCAGCGCCTAGCAGTGGTGTGTATATGTGTGTGTGGGTCTGTGTGGGTGACTCAGGAATGGAATGTCTAAGTGACGACTGTAGAAATGCTCCCTAAGGTGGGTTGTGCCAGCTTTGCCCCCTCCCCGCCCCCCCAGCAGTGTACAGAGTCCTGCTGACTCCCATTCTCGTCAACACTCAGTACTACCACCATTTGTCAACAATCTAGCGCTTGTAAAAGAGCATCTCCCTGTGACCTGGTTTTGCTTCCTCTGAGGCTGTGAGGCTGGGTACTTTTCATGCGTCCAGGGGTCCTAGGTGTTTTCTCTTCTGTGAAGTGCCTCTCCGTGCATTTTGCACTTTTATTTTTTTATTTTAATTTTTTTATTTTAGAGCTGCACCTGCAGTATATGGAAGTTTCCAGGCTAGGGGTCAATTTGGAGCTGTAGCTGCTGGCCTGCACCACAGCCACAGCAACTCAGGATCTGAGCCACCTCTGCAACCTACACCACAGCTCACCCCAACACTGGATCCTTAACCCTCTGAGCAGGGCCAGGGATCAAACCCATGTCCTCGTGGATACTAGTCAGGTTCACTTCCACTGAGCCACATGGGGGAACTCCTGCCTGTTTTTCTCATGCTTGCCTTTTCCTCATCAATTAACAGAAGAAGCTTCTTTTCTGAGGAAGGTTTCCATTAGGGAAGGTGAGGAGAGAGAAAGAAAAAGAATGGGAAGTTAGGGCAATTTTTCTGGCCTTAAATGTCGAGACCTCATCCACATAGCTACGCCTTCAAGGGAAAGTCAGGAAACCATTCTGGGTCCTCAGTCTCCTTCTGGAATCTCTGGGGCCGGGTGCAATTCGGAATTTAGAAAGTTCTGATTTCAGAGAGGGGACAGAGAGGGCAAGTACATACAGTGCATGTTAAGAAATGTGTTCCCTGGAGTTCCCGTTATGGCTCAGTGGTTAATGAATCCAACTAGGAACCACGAGGCTGTGGGTTCGATCCCTGCCCTTGCTCAGTGGGTTAAGGATCCGGCGTTGCTGTGAGCTGTGGTGTAGGTCACAGACGCGGCTCAGATCCCGCATTGCTGTGGCTCTGGCGTAGGCTGGTGGCTACAGCTCCGATTCGACCCCTAGCCTCGGATCCTCCATATGCCAAGAAATGGCAAAAAGACAAAAAAAAAAAAAAGAGAGAGAGAGAGAAATGTGTTCCTGCTGTGGGTTAAAGAGTCCAACTGCCATGGCCAGAGTCACTGCGGAGGTGAGGGTCCAATCCCAGGCCTGGCACAGTGGGTTAAAAGATCTTGCATCGCCACAGCTATGGCCTGGGAACATGCACATGCCATGGCTGCTGCCATTAAAGAAAGAAAAGAGAAAAAGAAATGTCTCAGCAGGGGCCTGAGCAGCCACCGTAACCAAATAGGAACATTTCTGCAGCCAAATGTATGATTTTTCACACCACGCAGAATAAAGATCAGGAGCAGCCCCGTATCATCTGAGGTCAGGAATGCCACCCATAGAGTTATGAAAAACCTGGTTGCCTGGGGCAGATACGTAGGGTATCTGGAGCTTCAGAATTGCAGTAAGGATTGTGCAAGTGTGTTGCCAAAGGACTTTTGAGGATCAAGCCCTGTAGCAAACATTTTCTCTTTTCATCTCCCAGTGGCCACAGGAGGTGGCTATTAACAAAGGTCCCTGGAGATATCTGAGGTTAAGAAATCCACATCCTCGGGAGCTCCTGTCACGGCTCAGTGGTTAACGAACCCGTCTAGTATCCATGAGGACACAGGTTTCATCCCTGGCCTTGCTCAGTGGGTTAAGGATCCGGCATTGCCATGAGCTGTGGTGTAGGTCGCAGGCGCGGCTCAGATCCCACATTGCTGTGGCTGTGGTGTAGTTCTGATTTGATCCCTAGCCTGGAAACCTCCATATGCTGTGGGTGCTGCCCTAAAAAGACAAAAGACAAACAAATAAAAAAAAATAATAAAAAATCCAGATCCTGGTATTAAGAAGAAGATATGGAATTCGAATGCATATCTGTGGGACTCCAGAGCCTACCTGCTTCCAACTCTGTCGTGCTGCTGCCAACCCTATGATTTCTCAGCTTCTCTGCTCCCCAGGACTCTAGAGTTTAGAAACAGAGTCACCAGCCAGAGAAATGGACTGGGGGAGTGGGATGCAGCTGGGAGTGAGTAGCTGGGAGGGCAGTTGGCTGAGCCAAACCCTCAACCCGAAGCAGGGGGTGCTGGTTGCCAGAGACTGGGGTGCCCACCTCAAACCTCTGGTGAACTTCACAAGGGCCCATCATATTTGGCATTGACCAAGCATCCGGTCGCCTCTCTGCTTGTCCCCATTCAAAGCCCTCTTTAGGCACTGGGGGGAGAGGCACTGACCGGAGAGCTCACCCATCCCTGGGGTTTGGGGCCTGGGAAAGCAGCAATATCTTCCAAGTATTTAAATCAGGGCTCAAGTACTTTTGCAAAGAAGGATGCAGAAGCCCCAAGGTGTCAGGCCACTGGCGGGGAGAAAGGGTCGTGTAGAGGATGAAGTGGGGAGAAAGGGTGATGTGTGCCCCATGTGACCTCTCCTCCGAGCCCACTCACCACCCCCCACCCCCCCACCCTGCCTGGAAAGGTACAAGTCCATCTCCCAGGTCGCTGGGCAAAGGCTTGCCTATCCCCTGCTCTCCATCACATTCTCATCCTTGAGAACTCCTACTCACCCTCTAAGGCCCCCTCGCCATTGCCCCCATCAACGTTATTCCCCCCCCCCCCACACCTCTTCTTTTCCCAGAGTGCTTTGTTCTGATTCCTAGGATGGTAATTTTACCCGATCCTAATCAACCATGAGTAATCTGGGTCTTCCAGCTTGGCTGGGGCCTGGTGAAGAGCCTGGCCGAGAGGGAGGAAGGAAGGAAAGAAGGAAGGAAGGAGAGAAGGAAGGAAGGAAAGAATGTCACCTTCCTGACTCAGGAATAAGGTAGGCAGGAACGAAAAAGGATTTGGGGCCACGTCGGAAGCATCATAGATGTGGCTTATGGAGGGGAGTGTGAGACCACCATACGGCCAGAAGCGAAGAAGTGGGCTTGAACTTAGGGAGACCAGAAGTGGAATTCTGCCTCGGCCTTGAAGTAACTATGGCCTTGGACAAGTTGGCTCAAGTTTCTCTCCTGGAAAACTGGGACCTCAGTGGGCCCCATGGGGAGTAATGAGAGAGCACGTGCTGTATGTAGCAGCCGTTCTGATGCCACCTCCTTCCAGGGAGCCCAAATTTATCTCCTGAATTTGAACTCACAGGTCTGGTTGGCCAGGTGGTCCCTGGCTGCTGCCAGCTTTCTGCTGCTGATGACACCAAGTGGCCCTGGGGAGTCAGGCTGAATATCCTCAAGGCCTTCCCAGCTTCCCCTTTGAGCCTGGATTTGGACCTGGATTTGTTTAGAGAGAGCAGGTGGGCGGTGGAAGGGGAGGGGGCCTTTGGAGGGGGGAGCTGACAGGTACAGATGCCGAGCCAGGGCTGGTCTCCCCTCCCCCGGGAGACACTGTGGTCCCAGCCTAAAGTCCTGCCTGCTTGGGAAGGACCATGTTTCCTTCCTAGGATGGATGCTAACGACTTCCAACAGTTTCTAGACGCCGGACATCAAGGGCGCCCTGCCCTGAAGGGGAGGAGGCCACGTCAGGAAAGTGTCAGCCTCACCCCTGAGAGCTGGGGGGATTTCACCCCTTGCCCACACTCAAGCTTCATTCACCCAGAAACTGCTGCTCCAGCCACTCTCAGAGACTTTGAACCAGAGTCACTCCTGAGACCCAGTGGTGGGTGGGGACAGGGCCCCTGGAAAATCCTGCGTGGCGAGGCAAGAGTTTCAGCTTCCACTGAAACCCAGAAACCCAGCCGGGCCCTTCACAGAGGGCCGAGCTCTGGGGGATTTTAGTCTTGAATTTCACATACTGGAGTTTCTAGCTTAACACACCAGGCCCTGGCCTGCCTCTGGGCCTTTGCACTTGCTGTACTCCCTACCCAGAATGCCCCTCTGCATCCTCTTGCTTGCGGAAGCTGCAGGACACAGTGGAAGGAGTGGATCTGGGGAACAAACTTGGACTTGAATTCTAGCTCTGTCAATGACAAGCTCTGTGACCTTGGGCTAGTAACAATTTCTCTGAGCCTCTTAGCTGGTGAAACGGTTTCGTAATAGCCCCACTTCACAGGGTTGTCCTGAGGGTTCTGTACAACAACGAATATAAAACACTCAGCTCAGAGGAAGTTCTCAGCCAATGTAGATCTGCCCCCTCTGCCCCAGTGAAATGTTTCTTGACCATCAGAGGCCCAAAGGTCACTTCTCTTGCAGTAATTTCCTGAATAAGTGATAATCCAGGCGGCCCAGGGAACTCTCTGTCTGGGTTCAAATCCTGCTTCGCCTCTTATGAGCCCCATTGTTCTGGAAAGTTCTTCCACACCTCTCTGGCTCTAAATTTCCCCATTTGTACAGTGGGGATAATAATGATACCTTCCTCTGAGCATCCTCAAGGAGATAAAATAATTTAATACTATTAAATAAAACCCATGTAAGCACTCTAGAATCATTGGCAGGGTCATTAACAGGATACAAGTTTTTTTTCACATAGGTTGTCAATTTTTAAAACCTATTGTTTTTACTTCCACCACGCCAGTTATATATAATGCAAAATTGTACAGAAATTGTAAAATACAGAAAAACACAGAAAAAGCCTTACCCATAATGCTACCTTCATAGATAACTGTGGTAACTACCCTATTATAGAATTTTCCAGACATTTTTTTTTTAAGAGTGAAATATTGCAAACACACAGAAGAGCCCTGAGAGGGTTTCAACAACCCCTAGGCCTCCCCATCCCCCAGATTTAAGATATGTGTACCTTTTTCCTATATTTGCTCAGATCTATTTTGATAAGAAAGAAAACCATACAGATACTGTTGAAATATTTCCTTATCTCTCCCTCCCCAGAGGACTCACACTTAAAGGGGGGGGGGCGTGTGTATCCTTCTGTCCCGTGAGTTTATAATGTTATTGCATAAAAACATATCGATACCCAATAGACAGCACACGTGCCATGTACTATCCTATATATAGTATGATACTATAAATGGCATCGTCAGGTTTGCCGAGGGAGGAACACGCAAGGCCAAGTTAATAAAGCAAAAGGGATTTATTAAGGCATTGGGGTGGTGGTGGTGGGGGGGGGCATGGGCTGAGCTCAAGATGGCACCAGCCCTGACTGTGAGGAGGTGCTAAGCTTATAAAGGATCTAGGGAGGGCATCTGCGGCTGGAGTTCTTGGCGGGCACTTGTGGCAGGAACAAGGAAGGAGGAGGGGAAGGTCAAGGGAGGGGTAGGGGGTCGAGTCCCGTGACCGAGGGCAGTTAATCCCTGTAGGAGGTTATTCTATGCAGGCAGCTGTTTTCCACAGGCCTCTGTTTCTTGGTGCCCAACTCGAGCTCCCACCTTCCCTGCAAGGGTGAACACACAGATCTGCAAGGGTGAACACACAGATCTGCAAGGGTGTCCACACAGATCTGCAGGGTGTCCACACAGATCTGCAAGGGTGTCCACACAGATCTGCAAGGGGTGTCCACACAGATCTGCAAGGGTGTCCACACAGATCTGCAGGGGTGTCCACACAGATCTGCAAGGGTGTCCACACAGATCTGCAAGGGTGTCCACACAGATCTGCAGGGGTGTCCACACAGATCTGCAGGGGTGTCCACACAGATCTGCAGGGTGTCCACACAGATCTGCAAGGGTGTCCACACAGATCTGCAGGGGTGTCCACACAGATCTGCAAGGGTGTCCACACAGATCTGCAGGGGTGTCCACACAGATCTGCAAGGGTGTCCACACAGATCTGCAGGGTGTCCACACAGATCTGCAAGGGTGTCCACACAGATCTGCAGGGGTGTCCACACAGATCTGCAAGGGTGTCCACACAGATCTGCAGGGGTGTCCACACAGATCTGCAGGGGTGTCCACACAGATCTGCAGGGGTGTCCACACAGATCTGCAGGGTGAACACACAGATCTGCAGGGGTGTCCACACAGATCTGCAAGGGTGTCCACACAGATCTGCAGGGGTGTCCACACAGATCTGCAGGGGTGTCCACACAGATCTGCAAGGGTGTCCACACAGATCTGCAAGGGTGTCCACACAGATCTGCAGGGTGAACAGCCCCATCTGGGGGGTGGCGGGGTCTCTCTCCGTCCTCCTGGGAACCTGTCAGGTATCGGACTGGACATTGTTTTACAGCTTACTTTTCTCACTCAGTACACGTTTTCAAGATCTATCCAAGTGGATAGAAATAGGTCTCGTTCATTTTTTTGATTAAATAACTCCGTCTGTAGATATAACACCGTCTCTTTAATTATTTCCTGCTGATGAACTGTTAGACTACTTCCAATTTTCTTTGATTATAAACTGTGCTGCAGTTAAAAAAAAAAAAAAATCCCTGTCTATGTCTGCATGTGAACATACCGGGGAATATTTTTCTAAAATATTTATAGAAAGGTATCAATTTGGAGTCAAGATTTCCTCGTCTTCAGGTGTATGAGGGCTCATTGGCCTTTTTTTTTTTCTCTGCATTACATTTACAAGAATACGATTTTCCTGGGTATTTTGTTTCTAGTCTGCTTTTACCACTTGCTCCACAAATGCATACACGTATTTATCACAAATATACATTTGTGCTTGTTGATTCTGTAGGGACTTCTTGGCTGCTTACTAGGGCCAGGTTTTAGATTTTCACTTGATCTTGCTTCAGTCCGGTGAGGATTTTGTCCCTATGAGGTGAGGGAGGCAGGGAATAGATCTGCACGTGAATGAGCCTGTAAAGAAATTTGCTCCGAGGCCGAGGTTTCCATAGTAAGGAGCACGCAGGTTTTCAAACCCAGGTCTGTTCAGTTCCAATCAGTGCTCCTTCTGCTGATAAATGGTTCTACCAAACCAGATTCACAGTGCCATCCAAGACCCGCTGAATCAGAGTTCTAGAGCAGGAACTTTAGAGTATCCACCTGCTGCACTCAAAGGTCTGAAGTCTTACTGGGGATCAAGAAGATGGGACCGGCCAAAAGCCAGCATCTCTGGCATCTGCTGGGCTCTGTCGGAGCCACATTTTTCTGTTATCCTTTGGGATTTTTTATTGAGCTGCTCATGATTCTCTATGCTTGGTGGTGTCCCATCTTACCATCTGGTGGCTGCAAAGAAGTTAGAGCCTGGCATGGGAGCCTGAGCAAGCCTTGGAGCCAGGACCCCAGAAGCCTTGGCTTTTAGAGGAACTCCTGCTACCATGGCAACTGCAGTCTGCGCCTCCTCTCTAGGAGCTCTGGACGCCAGGTTTATAGAGCCTGGGAAGGGAGTGGTAAGTTGTGAGTGTGAGGCAGCTTTGCTAAGCTTCCTAAGAAAGACAGGGATGCAGGAGGAAAGAAGGCAGCCTTTGGGGAACTGGGATTGTCCCTTTGCAGAGAAGAAAACAGAGGCCCCTTCAGAGCCATCTTTCTGTCTCTAGGATGGCTAGACATACAGTCAATGGCCAGTTGCCCTCTCATGTCCACTCAGGACTGGACAGGAGAAAGCAGGTCAAAGCCTCAGGGTGGGAAATGCAGGGACAGCTGCCATGTCCCACATTCTAAGCATGTTATATACATTATCCACCTCCCGCTCGTAGCAACCTGATGTGGCCGGTGTACTACACTCAGTGCCCCGTTAAAACTGACATCTAAGAGTTCCTGTTGTGGCTCAGCAGGTTAAGAACCCAACACAGTATCAGTGAGGATGTGAGTTTGATCCTGGCCTCACTCAGTGGGTTAAGCATCCAGTATTGCAGCAAGCTATGGTTTAGGTGGCAGACGCGGCTGGGAACCTGCATTGCTATGGCTATGGCATAGGCGAGCAGCTGTAGCTCCAATTCAACCCCTAGCCCAGGAATTTCTATATGCCACAGGTGCAGCTGTAAAAAGATTAAAACAACAACAACAACAACAACAACAAAAAACCCTGAATTCTAGCAGGGCTCAGTGACTTTTCTAACGTCACACAGCAAGTGATTAGCAGAGATGGGTTTGGATCAACTCTTCTGTCTGTGCCCCAAAGCCCGCATTCTAAATCATGGGAAAAAAAATTTCCTGAGATGCAAGAATTTCCCCAAGTGGATGCATTGGCGCTGGGGAAGCTGTGGCCTCTCCTGCTCTCAGCCCTGCAATGTTAACCTCCCTAGTACCTGCTCCAGCCCCCGGCACGTGGTACAAGTTCAGTAAACATGAATGGAATTGAATGCAGAATAGCCATAGACTTGTTTCCCAGCTCTCCGGATAATATCACTCACAAGCCCTCACTTTACTGAGCACATGAAAAGGGGGTTCGGGGTTCTAGAAATGGAACATACTCCAAAGCCGGGTGTTGCTTTAATCTGATCTCCATCCTTCACTGGAGCTTATGAATTGTTGTTGCCCTTGACCTGCCCTTGGCCTGGTGGTGGGAAGGAAGGGAATTCAGTCTGGCAGGCAGGGAGGATGTCAGGCAGGTGAGCATTCTCTGTTGTGTAATATGGTGACAAAAGACAGCGAAAAAGCCTGGTTTTCTCTGCTCTGGGTGACTGAGGACCTTTGGGGTGGGGCCTCTCGAAGCCTCTGTTATCACCTCCCTCTGTCAATCATGTCCTGTCTTAGCTGGAGCTGCTATAACAAAAGGCCATATTGTGAATGGTCAGTGTTTGTGGCTTAAGCACAAATGTTTGTTTTTTACATTTCGGGAGGCTAAGAAGTCCAGGATCAAGGGGTCAGCGAGAGTTTCCACTGTGGCTCGGTAGGTTAAGAACCTGATAGAGTGTCCTTGAAGATGTGGGTTCGATCAGTGGATTAATGATCTGGAGTTGCCGTAAGCTACAGCATAGGTCACAGAGGTGGCTCGGATCTGGTGTTGCTGTGGCTGTGGTGTAGGCTCCAGCTATGACTCCAATTCAACCCCTAGCCTGGGAACCTCCATATGCCACAGGTACAGCTATAAAAAGGAAAAAAAAAAAAAGGTGCCAGCCGATTGGGTATCTGGTAAGGGTCCTCCTTCTGGTTTGCAGATGGCCACCTTCTTGCTGTATCCTCACATCTTCGAGAGAGAGATCTTTTATCTCTTGTTTTTTGGTATGTTTCTTTTGTCCCCCCTCCTCCCCACCGCCACCATCATGAGGGCCCCACCCTCATCACCTCATCTAACTCAAAAGATCTCTCAAAGCCCCCCCCTTCCTAATTCAATCACAGTGGAGATTAGGGCTTCATCATATGAATTTTTCAGAAAACGCATTCCGTTTCTTAGCCTGTATGTTGAGTTTTCTTTGTGTCCCCAAGCCCTTCCTAGGTATGATGGGAGAGAAAGAAAATAAACAAGCATCCTGTGAAATAAATCCAGCAAACCTAGCACACCAAGTTGCTGGCTGGCTCTCTCTTGGGTCCCAAGGGGGACAGAAGTCTGCCCAACCTTCCTGGGCTTGGAAGGTCCCCGTGGGGGTGGACAGCCTGGTCTCTTCCCCACTGCCACCAAAGCTGGTTATCACTGGAAGCAAGGGAGCCCCAGGCTCCATCACCAATGGAACACCTAGGACTTCCTTGGTGTGTGACAAAATAAACTCAGCCCAGGAATTCCAGCTGTGGTGCCTTAGGTTAAGGATCCAGGATTGTCTCTGCGGTGGCTCAGATTCAGTCTCCAGCCCAGGAACTCCCTTATGCCATAAGTGCAGCCAAAAAATACCCTAAACTCAGCCCAACTGGGGGTCACAATCTTTCCAAGTCCTTTCAAAGAGAGGACACAGCTTTTCCCTCTGAGTCAAGTCCTAAGGGGCTTGTGTGAGCCAGCGCTCTGCTTCTTTCCATTTTTTCTTTCTGTTTGTGTTATTGATTTCTCCCCATCGACAACCTCGAGGGGCTCTTTTAAAGAAAAATATTGACCTTGACCATCGTTCTAGCTCCTTCCTGCTTGGGTTTCCTCCCCCAAACTCCCTGGGTCTGTTAGTCATTAGCCCTTCTTTGCCAAGTGACCTGTTTCTCCTCTGGCCTCAGAATTGGTACAAGGGGGGCCTGGTGGCACCGGAGTCAGCTTGGAGGGAGAGCCAGTGGGAAAGGGGCAGAGCAGCTGGTGGCTGGGCCTCCAGGCCTCATCTTGTCCCTGTTGTGGGAGCAGCGGGACAAAAGCCACCTCAGGGGACACTCCTGCATGCCCCCCCCCCCGACCCCCCGCCCTGGGGAAGGACGGCTTCCTTGTTTTTGCTCCTCTTTAGAATCAGGGGCCCTTTTGAGAATTAGTCCCCGGGGCATAAGTGCTGAGTTGCATCGCCTTTGGGAAGGGGCAGGTACCCAAGTTCAAGGCTGGCTGAGCTTTGCAGAGTCGGAAGGAATTTGGGAGACGTCTGGGGTTGTCAGAGCTCCCTGCTCCTCGCCTTTGGCCTGGTCAAGGAAGCAGAAACCAGGATGTAAGTTTACAACCCAGTGGAGTAGAGTGGCTGAGAGTGCGGGCTCTTGAATCAGATGGCCTAGGTTCAACTCCCAGCTCTGCCATTTTTGAGCTGTGTCCTCTTGGGCAAATTCCTAAACTTCTTTGTGCTTCATTTCCCCCACTTTGTGGGCTTGCTGTGAGAATTAAATCAGAGAATTCATCTAAAGTATTTTCAAAGGGCCGGGGGTGTGAAAGTCCTGAATAATTGTCAGCTGTATCACTGAGCTGTGCCGGGAGGTTTGTGGAGGGTACTTGTCATGCCTTGGGGCCTCCCCTTGCCTGTCAGAGCAACGGGCAGAATCACAATGCCCTTCCCTTATCTCCCTGCCTTTGAACTTGGGAAGCCTGAAAAGCCCAACAGGGCCCATCAGGGCGGGTTGGAAATAGAACACTTGGTGTCCATCTGGTTGTCACCCAAATGTCCCCTTGCAAACTGGGAATGCCAGTCCAGTGCCCACCCAGTGAATCTCCTGGCTGGGGCCTGTGCATGTTTTTGGACAGCTCCCTAAACCAGTGCTGCC
Organism: Phacochoerus africanus; assembly: GCF_016906955.1. NCBI lineage: Eukaryota > Metazoa > Chordata > Mammalia > Artiodactyla > Suidae > Phacochoerus > Phacochoerus africanus. The sequence continues at coordinate 10,718,352 of NC_062547.1, read as the reverse complement.
TCCTTTGAACATCTAGGGCCTGAGCCAGAGCCTGGGAGGCAGGCCCTTTGGGTTCAATTAGTCCTCGCCATCCTTGCTCAGGACATGAAAGGCTGGCCTTTCCCAAAGCTTGGGAGTCATGCAGTCCCAGGGGCCTGGGCCCACTCCCTGAAAAGGGCACAGCCCACCCCTGCCCCATCAGTGTCCCAGAGCAGCAGCTGGGCCAGCTGGGGGACTACAGCACTGGGAGTCTCTGGACCTTGGGGTACACGTGGGATGCTTAGAATCTAGTGGGACGGACAGCCACTAAACAGCTCATCAACAAAATAACTGCACAGATGCCTGGGGCTGGGGCCACAGAGGAAGAGCCCAGGACGTGATGAGAGGCTAGAATGCACGTGGCCTTAAACTTGGGTCCCTCTGGGTCCTGGAAGGCCTTTGGAAGCCTAAAGCCAGCTGGGTGGGGCAGGCTGTATCCTTCCTCCATCACTTAATCTTGTGTCATGATCTCCCCCACAGCCTTTAAAACGCCTTGTCAATATTTTTTTATTTTTATTAAAACAATTTTTTTAGGGCCACACCCTGGGCAAATGCAAGTTCCCATGCTAGGGGTTAAACCAGAGCTGCAGCTCCAAGCCTACACCACAGCCACAGCAACATGGGATCTGAGCTGCATCTGTGACCTACATCACAGCTCATGGCAACAGCAGATCCTTAACCCACTGAGCGAGGCCAGGGATTGAACCCACATCCTCATGGACACTAGTCAGTTTTGTTACCACTGAGCCACAATGGGAATTTCTTTTGCAAATTTATTTTTATTTTGTTGTTGTTGTTTTTGTCTTTTTAGGGCTGACCCTGTGGCACAAGGAGATTCCCAAGTGAGGGGTCGAATTGGAGCTGTTGCTGCTGGCCTACACCACAGCCACAGCAACACTAGATCCAAGCTGCGTCTTTGACCTACACCACAGCTCACGGCAATGCCAGATCCTTAACCCACTGAGCAAGGCCAGGGATCGAACCCACAACCTCATGGTTCCCAGTCGGATTTGTTCAGCTGTGCCAAGACGGGAACGCCTGCAAATGTTTTTAATATGCTATATTTTCCTAACCAATTTCCAATTAGTTGTCTCCAGTGGGTTTTTTTTTTTTTAAATACTATTAGAAATAACATGGCAGCCAGCTTTTTATCTAACAGGCAGCATCTCAGAATGCTCCACCACACTGAGGGCCCCTGGCTTCATTATCTGGATTAATCCTCACACTAGCCAGCCACAGGGACGCTTGTTACTTCCATTTTACAGAGGGTCAGGGAGGCTCAGAGAGGCCAGTGGTTTGCTTGACTCACACAGTTAGAAAGGGGCTCAGTTGTAAAATGAATCAACTTTTTGGATTGATTCCAAATCCAAAGGAACCGAGAACTTTCTAACTATGAAGCGTGGACTCTAACCACAGCGTAGTGTGGAATTCCAGATTGTCTCCTTAGGATGGGTTCCCAGAAGTGGAATTACTGGGTCACAGGGACCTGGTTTGTTGGGTGTTGTGCTCAAAACACTTTACAGTGGAGTTCCCGCTGTGGTTCAGCCATAATGAACCTGACTATATCCATGAGGATGTGGGTTGCATCCCTGCCCTTGCTCGGTGGGTTAAGGATCTGGCATTGCCGTGAGCTGAGGGGTAGGTCCCAGACGTGATTTGGATCTGGTGTGGCTGTGGCTGTGGCATAGGCTGGCAGCTGCAGCTCCAATTTGACCCTGAGCCTGGGAACTTCCATAAACCTTGGGTGTGGCCCTAAAAAGACAAAAACAAACACAAACAAACAAACAAACAAACCCAAGAAACAAAAAACGAAAAACTTGACATTGATATTGATATTGACAAGAGATAAAAATGTGCTTCTGGCAGGTGACGGGTGCCACGCTCCCCACACTGGTTCCTCTTGTGGGTCCCTCCCTTCACGGCTCTGTAGCCTCTCCCCAGGGTACCTTCCCCTCTACACAGCATGTCTCCATCCATTGTCCGCTGGGCGAGCGTTTTTTTTGGGCACTCACGAGCTCCTCGGTGCATCTGATGGAGTGGGATCCACAGGGGCTGTGAGCTGCAGCCAGTGTTTTGCTCACCCCCATATGGGTGTGTGAGATGTGGCCAGGCCACTGTTCCAGCAGCCCCACCGGGACCTGAAACACTCCCTGCTGCCTTGCTCTGACAACTGGGCTGGCCAGCTGGGGACTCAGCTGGGAAAACACCACCACCCCCCTTTCCGTCGGTGTCTCTGTCTCCTCCCTTCCTGGGTCTCACCTCCTGGGAGTCCCTGGAAAATGCCACAAGCCTGGGTGACCCAAAAGGGGCCCAGTGTTCCGTTTTCTCAGGCTCAGGGCCAGGTTTCTCCGCAGTGCTTTCATCTTTCCCATCCTCCGTCTCCTTTGCTTCATCTTCCCCTGGCATCTTTCTGCTGCTCCTCTGCCAACATGCTGTTGCATTCTGCTTGGGACCAGCCTAAAACTGCCACCTTCCTGGGCTGGGGGTAGCTCTCCCAGCCTCTTGCTCTCCCACCAGAAAACCCTTCCCTCCATCCCTCTGGGTCCATAACTTTCCAGAATAGGGGGCTCAACCCAAGATGGCTTTCTGGGCACACAGGTTAATTTCAGGTGGTAAAGGAACTGAGCAGTAAGTAACCCTGAACCCCGTGATAAGAGAAATGTTTACTTGATTTTCAATGCTCCATCATCCTTGACAATCCTCTCAGAGCCTCTATTTGATGATACTGTGTCTGTCTTTCCTTTTTTTTTTTTTTTTTTTGCTTTTTAGGGCCGCACCCACGGCATATGGAAATTCCCAGGCTAGGTGTCGAATTGAGCTACAGCTGCTGGCCTGCACCATAGCCACAGCAATGCGGGATCTGAGCCGCGTCTGAGAGCTACACCACGGCTCATGGCAACGCTGGATCCTTAACGCCCTGAGTGAGGCCAGAGATTGAGCCTTCATCCTCATGGGTACTAGTCGGATTTATTTCCACCGCACCCCCGTGGGAACTCCGGATGGTGCTGTGTCTTTCAACATTTCTAATTTGGCTTTATTTCTGGTATACTTATTTTTACCATTGCCTTCTATTTGGGGCAAGCAAGACAAAAAAAACCTGTTGACGTTTTTATATTTTTAAATTTTTTTGCATGTCTACCTCTGTACCTAATTTTATATAGGTTCAATCATGTGTAATCATCTATACACATGAATTTTCTAAATACAGCCTTTTATCTTTTTTTTTTTTTTGACTGCGCTTGGGGCATGTGGATTGAACCTGTGCCACAGCAGTGACAACACGAATCCTTAACCCACAGCCCCACCAGAGAACTTTCATCTTTTTATTTCATGGCTTGTTTCCTCTCTCTCCCTCTTCTCTTCTCCTACTGGCAGGACTTACCTCCAGGACAAGCAACCTGATTTGCAGGGGGCAGTGCAATGTGAAAATGCAGAACCCCTTGTTCCAAAATTATTAGACAATTTCAAGATGGAGATGGGATGAATTCTCACTGTGGCACAACGGGTTAAGGGTCTAGCTTGTCTCTGTGGCTTTGCTGGTTCGATTCTTGACCCAGTGCTGTGGGTTAAAGGTCTAGCGTTGCCACGGTTGTGGCATAGTTCACAGATGCAGCTCGGATTTGATCCCTCGCCCAGGAACTTCCATATGCCATGGGTGCAGACAGGGGAAAAAAAAAAAAAAAAGATGGCGATGGGAATTTTAGGTGTTTTTGTTTGTTTTTTTTGTTTGTTTGTTTTTGTTTTGCTTTTTTTAGGGCCACACCCATGGCATATGGAAGTTCCCAGGCTAGAGGTCGAATGGGAGCTATAGCTGCCCGCCACAGCCACAGCAACTCTGGATCTGAGCTGTGTCTGTGACCTATACTACAGCTCATGGCAACGCCAGGTCCTTAACCCACTGAGTGAGGCCAGGGATTGAACCCGCATCCTCATGGATACTAGTCAGATTCATTTCTGCTGAGCCACAGGGGAACTCTGAGATGGGAACTTTAAAGCAAGTCCTGGATCCTTCTAAAGTGCAGGGTTCTATGATACACAGGTCACAAAGCCCTGGAGCTGGCTCTGCTCTGTCCTCCCCTTGAAGCCCACCTTTTAAATTTACCCATGTGAGTAACCTGGGCTGCCTTCTCCCCTGCTTTCCTCCATGTTCATATAATCACATGCCCATTCATAGGAGGGCTTTTTGGCATTGTTGTATCATATTACATGCTATGCATTCTTCTCCGCATTTTTACTTCCGTATTCAACACAGCATGGAAATCCCTCTAAAGGGTGTAAGTCTATTTTGTTCTTTATAAAGGCTGCATAAAATGCCATGCTGTAAATGGACCCTATTTTCTGCAATTTTCCCAACAGATAGGCATTCACTCTGCTTCCAATTGTTTGCTGTCCAAAAAACTGCAATGAATGTTTTTATGTTCGGGCATCTTTGTGTTGTAAAGTGAAGGCACAGGACAGGCACTTTTCCAGTAAATTGGTTGCAGCAAAAAAAGTAAAATCGAATTGAAAGACAAGTGTGAGGCAGGGGGCCAGGCAAAGGCAGAAACCAGGTCTGGGAAGTGCCGATTCTTCCCTGGGCCCTCTGTGAACTGAGGCCTGGATGGAAAGAGGCTGAGTTGTAGCTTCTGCTTTTGTTCTTGAGGCACAGAAGCCAAAACACAAATACCAGGCCACCTTGTTGGGATGGGGGACAGGAAAATGCTTGTGACACAGAAAACAAACTCTGGAGTCTATCTGGTGTCAATAATCTTCCTGGGCAACAGACGTCCTCGAAGCTGACGGCTCCTACTCAAGCTTTCATTCATTTAGTCAATTGATTGACAATGTGTTGGGTACCCTGGAAGACGCAGGGCTGGCCCAGCCTGTGTGTTTTCATGCATGAGAAAAGGTTTATCTGATACATAGAGAGGTGCATAGAAGTGAGCTAGAGCGGAGTCACAGCCACGGATACCCTTACGTATGTATAAAAACACCTGCACACAATGGTACACACACTGTCACAACCACGCACACCCCACCATCTCTCTCTCACACACAGCACACACTACAGCCAGCACCCCCATCTCCTCATCCTCCTGTCCCTCCCCCTCCAGCACACGTAGAAATAATAACAACTACGCTGGTGCACTGGGACCATGGCTGTGGGAATCCAGGTTCTAAAATCATAACTTGGGGGCATCTGAATTCTTGCTCTGAATATCGCATTAGGCACAGAGTTTGTGCTCTGAATGCTGAATCATTTCGCCTTCAGGGGGTCAGGCTGGGCAGCCAACCTGATTAAAGGTCGGATTATTTCTGAGTGATGGAGTGGCCCATTTGGCCGGAGAGCTGGGTCTGCAGGGGTGTGAATGTGTGTGTGTGTGCGTGTGCGCGCGCGCATGTAACCTCATGCACGTGTGAGTCCATGGACTATTGTCAGGTGAGGCCGAGAGTGTGTAGCAGTCATGCCTGACTCTTCAGCTCCTGTATCAGTCAGACCAGCCCAGGTAGTCAAAGATAATAAATACATCTCAAAATCTTCGTGGCTTAACACTATAAAGGTTCACTTCTTACACAAAATTCGAGGTGGGTCGACATCCCTCTTCATCTTGTCATTGCATCTGGAATCCAAGGGCTTTATTTTGGCCACAACAAAGCATAAAGGGATCTAGGAGACTCATTACCTACCCCGGCCCAGCAATGGACACACATCCTTCTTTTTTTTTTGTCTTTTTTTTGTTGTTGTTGTTATTGTTGTTGTTGTTGCTATTTCTTGGGCCGCTCCCACGGCATATGGAGGTTCCCAGGCCAGGGGTTGAATCGGAGCTGTAGCCACTGGCCTACACCAGAGCCACAGCAACGCGGGATCCGAGCCGCGTCTGCAACCTATACCACAGCTCACGGCAACGCCGGATCGCCAACCCACTGAGCAAGGGCAGGGACCGAACCCGCAACCTCATGGTTCCTAGTCGGATTCGTTAACCACTGCGCCACGACGGGAACTCCCAAGACACACATCCTTCTGCCTACACATCAATGGACCCCAACCTAAGTGCCGAAGATCCCGGAAGTGTGGAGGAGTTCCTTTGTGAGCGCTAAGATTCCAGCCACAGCCCTCCTTTTGCGCTTCTGCAAACAGGAATATCATTGCCTGGCATGGAGCTTTTTCCTTGGAGACAGTTCAAATCCTGGCTCTGCCACTTGCTAGCTCGGCGGTCTCAGGCCACGTGTCAGCCAGGGTCCCAGCAGGAAACAGGTGGCTCACTCAAAATAGGAGTTCGAAGGGGTCTTATTTAGAAAGGAGAATGCAGTAACCAGGAGCTCGGAGCAGCTGGGCTGTTACCACCCTGAATCCAAGGAAATGAGACCAGGGAGTGATGAGTGAGACCCAGAAGGAGAAAGTCAAGGAGAGGTGACCCCTTGGAGAGGACCAACGGCCTTCAGATGCAGGACGAAGCCTGCCCAGTGGGTCCTACCTGGAGGGAACCGGGGAGGTAAACACCATTATTCTCTTCCCTCCCTCCTCTTCCCCCACGGGCTGAGCCCAACAGAAGCCAAAGGAACCGGGAAGAAGCTGATGTATTCTAAACTGGTCAGCCTTCCGGGGCAAAGTGGACAGAGGTTCTTGAGGGACAAACGGGCACAATCTGGCACAGAGAATTGATTTCTATTCTTCGGGCCTCCCTATCCTAATTTCTAAAAAGTGGGTGCTAATACCCACCTCACTGTATTGTTGAAGCAAAACGGAATGATATACGCAACCCCCTGGCATATAATCGGCCCTTGGCACATGCTAATTTCTCAGTGCCTGAAAGGACTTCACAGGTCCGTGCTTCCCCGCTCAGGATGTGCCAATTTCCCTAAAGTCTAGTATGAATGTCTCAAACAAAGTTTCCAAACAGAATTTTTTTTTTTTTTTTGGCTAATAATAACTTCTTCTATACATGACATATTTTACAAGTATTGCCTCCTTTTAGCCTCATGATACTTTCCTAAGTGTTATTGCCAACAAATTGGAACTCTGGCCAGGAGCGGTTAGTAACCTATCCACGGTCACTCAGCCAGTAAGCGGGGCTGGCTCCAAAGCCACGGTCACTCCTCTGTGCTCTCCTCGGATCTCTGAGGATGCGTGCACAATGAGTAGGCAAAGTGGAGGATGGTGCAAGTCCAAAGCTTGAGAACATCCCTACCCTGAAGGGAGGTGGGTGCATCCAAAGTCAAGGACCATGTCTTACCAGAGGCGCCCTTCAGGCACGACAGGCTGTAGAAAGACCTACCTGGAGTTCCTATTGTGGCTCAGCAGTAACGAACCCGACTTGTATCCACGAGGACCCAGGTTTGATCCCTGGCCTTGCTCTGTGGGTTAAGGTTCCAGCATTGCTGTGAGCTATGGGGTAGGCTGGCAGATACAGCTCTGATTGGGCTCCCAGTGTGGGAACTTCCATGTGCTGCAGGTGCAGCCCTAAAAAGACAAAAAAAAGAAAGAGAAAAAAGAAGAAAGTGTCCCCTGCCTTTCAAGGCACCTCTGTGCCCTCCATGCCTAAGCTCACTCACCCACCATGGCTGTTGCTGGTTAATTTCAGGTCTCCCATCTCCAGCCCCATCTGGCCAGCCCAACACCACCAGGGCAGAGAGCCAGTCCTTGGAGACAGGTGAGAAAACAATCTTACTGGGGCCATGGTCAGCTTTCTGAGCCCAAGGGTGTGGTTTCCCGGGGTGATGGGAAAGGGGAAACGGGTTCATCTGGTACCATGGAGGCTCCCTAACTTTAGACAACACTTCTTCCTGACCCAATGCCTGAAGCTCACCTCTCTAGATTCACTTTGAGATCTCCCTTTACCATCTTTGAGAGGCCATTGATAAAAATCATGGGCAAGGTGTTAACAGCGAGCATCTTAAGGGGATTTGTTGAGAAGAGGCTGAAGGACTCTTGGTAGGGGTGGTTGGGTTCCACCAGGTGGGTCCTTGATTAACTCAATGTATATTTAAGGACCTACTCTGTGCAAAGTTGTCTGCAGCCCTGGACAAAAATAGGAGGTAGTTCCCCAAGGAGGAACTTCTGGGGAAGAGGAGCCACCACCCACTGATGGAGTCTTCAACTCCATCGCCAAGCCCATGTCCACCCTCCAGGTCTCCAAGGTCATGAGGACTGCCTCTATGGTAGAACCCTCAGAATAGCAGAGGTGCCTGGGAGGGGAAGCATGGCACCCACAGTACCATGGAGAGCCTCTGAACCCAGGACTCTGCCCTTCTATCACACAAGGGTGCCCTTGAAGACAGAGTCAAGAGAGAAGGGTTTGTGGGAACCAGGCCCTCCAGACCTAACCCATCCTAACCCCTGGTCATCTTCCACCCTACTGCCCCAGACTCTAAGGAGGACCAAAGGGTCAAGGCAAGAGCCAGCCCCGTTTCGCAGACTGGAAGGCTGAGGCCTAGAGCTGGTAGGGTATGTTCAAGGCCACGCAACAGATTAGTGGTGGAGCCCTTGGCAGCTTTCTGCCCTCACCAGCATCCCCGGGCTCGGGAGAAACTGAACCCGCTCAGCTGCTGTCTGGCCACTTCCAGGGGAAGTGCTCCAGGTCCGCCTGGTGAATGGGAGCAGCAGGTGCAACGGGACGGTGGAGGTCTGGCTCGGGCTGTCCTGGAAGCCAGCATGCGGGGCACTCTGGAACACCTACGCATCCAAGGCAGTGTGCCGCTGGCTGGGCTGTGGCGAGTCAGAGCTGCTGGAAGAACCCATCCCGCCAACCCCGGAGCTGACCCCCAGTCCAGCCACGGGGAACACCAGCTGGGCCCCCAGTGTCACGAGGGCCCTGGTGCCCACGATCCGATGCAGCAGCCCTGAGTGGCAGCTCTGCGAGGTGGTGGAGCATCCCTGCAGCGACGAGGGGCTGGTCCAGGTCACTTGTGCAGGTACGAAGGGACCAACTCCTGCCCTCGGCCTGGCCCCTAACTTTCCAAGCCTTCAGCCACTGCCCCTCCCTCCAGTCCCCAGCCTTGGCACTGTACCCAAGCCTCGCCCTCCAGATGTCCACCACCACCACCGGAGGGCTGCGGCACTGTGTACCCTGGGTACACAAATAGGCCAGGTTCCCAGGGTCCCTTAGCACCCCTGCTGCCCAGCACCTAGACCTGCCCTTCAAGCCCCGCCCACCAGGTCTGTGGCTCCGCCTACCCAGTCCCACCTACCAGTTCCCTAGCCCCTCTCACCTGCTCCACAGCCCAGCCAGCCAGGTATCCAGCTCTGTCCCTGGGTCCCTAGTCCTGACTGATCCTCACCTCCACCCCCCGCCCCCTAAGTCCCCACCCTTGACCTGCAGGGTTTCGCAATCTTGCCCCCTGGGTCACCAGCTCCTCTCACTGGGTCCTTGGTGTCAGGCACACCTCCTTCCCAGTCCCAACAATCCTCCCACCCCCTTCCTTCCGCTCCCTCTTTCCTCCCTTCCTCAAAACCCTTCTCCTCCCAACCCCAGAAAGCCGAGATTTGAAGTTGGTGGGCGGTGGCAGCCCATGCGAGGGCCGCGTGGAGATGCTGGAGCACAGCCAGTGGGGTTCTGTGTGTGATGACACATGGGACCTGGAGGATGCCCATGTGGTGTGCCAGCAACTGAGCTGCGGCTGGGCAGTGCAAGCCCTACCAGGCTTGCACTTCCCCCCTGGCCAAGGACGCATCCACCGAGACCAAGTCAACTGCTCCGGGTTGGAGAACTACCTGTGGGACTGCCCAGGGCTGCCAGGAAACGGCTACTGTGGCCACAAGGAGGATGCTGGCGTGGTGTGCTCAGGTAAATGGGTGGATGCTGAACCATGGTTCTCCAACTCTTCCTGTGGGCCTGCTGGGCGCCTGCAGTTAGGGCTGGAGACATGGTCCCTTACTGGTGGGAGGTCATCGTCCAAGAGGGGAGGGGAGACCCAGACAAATGTCATCCAGGAGGGAGAGTGGCAAATGCCTTGAGAAAGGAAGCCGGGTGGAGTTAAGAGGCAGCAGACAATCCAGAGCTTGGAGGAGTCAGCCTGCCCACCTCCTGGAGTAGGTGACCTTAGACGTGAGGTGCTTCCGGATTGGAAGGTGGTCCCCTGGTTCTGTCTGAGCAGCAAGGGGAAATGGAGGCAGGGAGGCCCTGAGGAGGCTGTCAGCTGTTCCAGATGAGGACAGGAAGTTCTAGTCCAGCCAGGGTGTCTCTTCATGTGCCCGAGAATGGAGAAGGAGGCGGGTCTTGTCCAACAGACATTCTGCTTCAGTGGGTCTAAGGCAGGGCTTGGAATCCTGTGCTTCTAGCAAAATCCCAGGCGGTAACTGAAGCTGCTGGTCCGAGGACCACACTTTGAGCAGCAAGGATGTAGGATACAGTACCAGGGTCGGCCAAAGCTGATGGGGCAGATGGGAGGGGGATTCAGAGGCAGGAGGGAGAGGACACAGATCTAGAGACTGAAGGGCTCTGGGGAGAAGTTTGCATTCATGGGTGGGGATGGGTAGGGCTTTCCTCCCAAAGGCTCCTGACCTGACTCTGCCCTCCCCCGCAGAGCACCAGTCCTGGCGCCTGACCGGGGGCACTGATCCCTGCGAGGGGCAGGTGGAGGTATACTACCGAGGGGTCTGGAACACAGTGTGTGACAGCTCGTGGTACGAACCGGAGGCCAAGGTGCTCTGCCAGGACTTGGGCTGTGGGACAGTGGCCCGGAGGCCCAAGGGGCCGCCCCATTCCCTGTCCGGCAAGATGTACTACTCATGCGAGGGAGGGGAGGCCGCCCTCTCCGAATGCTTCTGGCGCTTCAACAACTCCAACCTCTGCAGAGAATCACGGGCAGCCAGGGTCCTCTGCTCAGGTACCCTATGTCCTCCCCACCCCACACCCCCACCCCCAGATCTGGAACAGGAACTCCATCTGTATCCACAGCCTCAGAACTTGTAACCCAAGCTGCAGCTTAGGCTAGATCAGGAATGACAAATACCGGCATCAAAGTGGACCACTGCCCTCCCCGTGCCCAGGCAGACCTTACTAATTCATCAGAGCATTCTTTTCCCCAGACCCTTGACTCAGCCCCAGAATCATGAATCAACTCTTTTTTTTTAAGGCATTCTTATATGCACAGCAGTGTTGTCTATTGACTGGAATTGGCTCAGGAGATGAAATCAATTTGCCATCCCAGCGCTCTTGAGCATCATAAAAAATAACACGAGGAGACACTAATAGTATTAGCGACAGCATCTGGAGCCCTAATCAGGTGCCACGCATTGCTGAACACTTGGCAGGTATTTCAGCTGAGGCTCCTATCTGCTCTGTGAGTTGGGTTTCACGAAGTCTCTGATGGCACTGATTGTAGGTCACACCATTATCATTATTTTATGTACCAGAAAGGACAAAACTGCTGCCAAAATCAACTCTGGACATGTCAGCAGATGTAATGATTGATCTCATGACCCCGACTTCAGAGGGGCTCCACTGTGAAAAACAGGAGCATTAAACCTGCACAAACACAGTGTTAGTGTCTCTTACACAGTTCAGCCACCAGGCTATACCTTCCAGCTCTGCTGATTACCAGCTGGGAGGCTTCTGTCTCACAAATATGTGGATGATGATATGGGCACCTCATAGGGGAGCTAGGAAGTCAGATGATACCCACCAAGGGACTGTGTAAGCCCCATCCTTTACTGGTCAAATGATCATGACAAAGAGAATGTCAGCCTCCCAAGTGTGAAGGACAAACCCAAGACTGAATGGAAAATGGAAAGAGTTGTGGTCTATAGCAGACTATGCAGAAGGAAGGGCTAATTCTGTTATCAGCCCTTGATTTTAACCAAAGAAACTTCCCTGCATTTCATCCATGAGATCCTCCTTAAGTGGGTGTGGGAAAGGCAGGTATCCTCAGCCAGGCGCCCCCAGCCCCTCTCCCATGGGGACACGCCCCCAGTTCCAGGCCATTTGTCTGTCTTGTCCAGCATCTGGCACCAGGCCTGGTCACCGCAGGGGCTCGGGCCTGTGTGCTGAGCGAATGAGCAGTGCTTTCTGACAGGTGCCTGGAGTCTGCTCAATCTGTCCACTTCTGAAGCCCCTGCAAGGGATCGGCTGGTCACTGTGGGTAAGTGTCAGCAGGGATGCCGTCTCTCCGAGGTTCAGGTGCATGCGCGCATGTGTGCGTGCGTGCGTGTGTGTGTGTGTGTGTGTGTGTGTGTGTGTGTGTGAGAAGGTATATGAGAGTATGCGAGAATGAGCATGTGAGTGTGTGAGTGTTGTGTGTGCGAGAGTGTATGTGTGTGAATGAGAGTGTGTGTGAGGGAGTATGTGAGTGTTGTGCATGTGTGAGCGAGTGTGTGTATGAATATGTGAGCGTGTCAGTGAGTGTGTGTGAGCCAGTATGTGAGTGGTGTGTGTGTGTGAGTGAGTGTGCGTGCACGTGTGTGAGTGTTGAGTGTGTGAGAGACTGTGTATGAGTGAGTGCATGTGTGTGTGAATGGGTGTGTGTGAGTGTGTGTGTGTGTGTATGCCACGTGCACATGCACATGTGAGGGAGAGGGTCTGATGGTCTGTCCCCCATCCGCCACCTCCAGGCAATGGCCTTGCCTCCCCCGCTGCCCCCCGGACTCTGGGCACTTTGTGCTCCTCTCACCTCCCCCGCCTCTATCACTGCAGCTCCGCAGCTCCCCGAGTCCTGATATTTCGTGGACAGGAGTCCTCTTGCCCATCTCCTTGAGCCCCCGTCGGGCAGAGGAGGGAGCTGGAGAGATCCAAAGCTGGTTTGACGCCAGCCAGGTCGGGGGGATGCCGAGGGTCAAAGCCAGAGTGTTTAGAAGGTTCCAGGCACTGGCCCAGCACTTTATAGTTATTCTTTCCCGCCCCTGGAATCCTTCTGGCAGCCCCACGGGGGCGGTCTTCTCAGAACCCCTCCAGAGAGGAAGAAGCTCGGGCTCGGAGGGTGAAGTGACAGCCAGTGTTGGCTGGAATTTGCATCCAAGGCTCTGAACACTAGACCCAAGTTGGTCTGTCCGCCAGCAGTGTGTAGCTTGGCCATCTTAGGGGCTAACTCCTGGGGCCCAATCCCCAGCTGTGCCTATTGCTAGCTGTGCAACGTTGGGGCAATTTTTAACCTCTTTGAGCCTCAGATCCCTTGACTATAATAATCATTGTACTTCTCTCCTAGCGTATGTTATGAGTCTCCAGTGAATTATTTTTTTATTTATAAAGCATTTACAACAGGACTTAACATATGGTAAAAACTGTCTGGGCATTAGAGGTGGTGTTTTTGGTTTTTGTGGGTTTTTTTTTGTTTTGTTTTGTTTTTTTGCCACACTGGGGCATATGGCAATTGCCAGGCTAGGGATTAATTATTATTATTATTTTTTGGCATGTGGAAGTTCCCAGGCTAGGGGTCAAATTGGAGCTGTAAGCTGCCAGCCTACACCACAGCCACAACCATGTGGGATCTGAGCATGTCTGCAATCAACACCATAGCTCACGGCAATGCCAGATCCTTAACCCACTGAGCAAGGCCAGGAATCCAACCTGCATCCTCATGGATACTAGTCAGATTCATTTTCCATTGTGTTACAATGGGGACTCCCAGGCTAGGGATTAAATGCAAGCAGCAGCTGTGACCTATGCCACAGCTGCAGCAACACCAGGTCCTTAACCCACTGTGCCACAGGGGGAACTCCCTGAGCATTAATTATTCTTATTTATTGATTATTTAGTCCTGGCCTGGAGCCCCTTGGCAGCAGTGGCCCAGACTCACAGGCTGTAACCTTCCCTCACCTCCTGGTTCCCTCTGTGAGACCCTCTCCAGAGGAAACAGAGAAGCACCAAGTCCTGCCAGAGAACCCGGCAGCGGATGAGGGCATGGAGAGGAAAGGAAATGCTGGGGACCGTGCAGGCTGTAGCCACTCTCAGAATTGCAAAGAGAGACTCCACCTCCAAGGACCACACTCCAGCCCTTGGTCCAGCAGCCCCTCCCACAGCCCACATTCTCTGGTCTCCCCTTGCCCCTCACAGCCCAGCGTCTCCCTTGCACCTGCTTCCTGCTGCTAAATCCAGTTCCTATCCCAGCCCACACCGGCCCATTTGCAAACAGAAAGGGGGAGGGGAGAAGATGAGGACGGCAGGGAGGGGGTTATCTCCTAGGGGAGCAGACCCTGCCTCAGTCCTGCGATGCTGTCATCACCCTTCATCCAGCCCTGTGCCCACATACTCCAGGCCTTCAGCACTGAGAGGGAGATGGTTCGTGTCTCTGGGATGATGGGGTTCCAAGCACCGGCCTCATGGCAGCCTCCATCCATTCTCTGCCGAGGGGTCTCTCAAGTGGGGGTGTAGCCAAGAGGGAGGGGAAGACAAGAAGTCAGGCCAGGGCTGCAGCATGGAATCATGGCCCGCATCCCTGCCCTCGGGGGGCGCATATCTGGTAGGAAGGATGCCTCTGGGGGCACAGAAAGAAGGTGCAGCTCTCCTGAAGCTGTTCCCTGCCAGCGGAGCCTCAGAGCCACCTTCTCCGGAAATCCTGCCTTGGTCTTCCCCATGGCGAATCAGACATCCCTCGTAGCAGGGCTCCACACCTGTCTATACCTTCATCTCGCAGAACTGGATTGAGTCAGCTTGTTGATTTTCCCACTCAATAGGGACCCTCAAGTCCGTGGATGCTGCTGTCCTCTTTGTCTCCCAAGAGTCTAATGCCTGGTGCCTCAAGGGTGCTCAATAATCATTGAGCAGAGAAAGGTGGACTAGGAAGTTTCATTCAGTCAATTATTCATTAATTCCATATGCATTTCTCAGGCACCTATCATATATCGGGCAGATGGGAAATTTTGAGAAAAAGAAGGGAGAGGAAGGATCGGTCCACAAGGGAAGTGGGTCAGATGCAGAGGAGAAGGAGAGAGGAGAAGGGCAAGGAGAAGTCCATTCCTCTTTCTCCCTGACTCGGGCTTCTTGCTTCCAGAGCCTTCTGTGATGGTGAAAATAAAGGACTGGACCTCTCGAGAAATAATGCTCCTCATCTCCTGCATCATTCTGGGAGTTCTCCTCCTTGTCTCATTCATTTTCATAGCCTTAATCCTCTTGAGAATTAAAGGAAAATATGGTAGGTACAGAATCCTGGCAGCCACGGGAGAGGCCCAGGGATGAGAAGAAGCAGGCCAGAGGCGTGGTCCTCCCGGCGGGGGGTGGGCGGGATGTGAGCTGTGGGAGACCCCAGCAGGAGTGGCAGTGATCCAGCCATGACCATCCAACCCTGGCCCCAAGAAGCACCTCCTTATGGGAGGGATTTTCCCAGCATGCCTAGCAGAAGCGGTCCACAGGAGGACCACTTCTGTGTGTGTTTGTGTGTTTGGGGCCGGGGGAGGTGAGAAGGGAGGTGTCTCCATGAGAATAGAACTAGGAAGACTGGGAGGGGGCAAAAAATGACCTGTAGAATCTCTCCCTGCCCTCCCTCAGCCCTCCCCCCTATGGTGAACCACCAGAGCCTTCCCACCACCACCCCGGCAGGGATGGAAAGCTGTCAAGAGGTCCCCATTACCATCGCCAAAGAAGAAGGTAGGATGTCAGCCACCCTGCGGGCGGGGAGGGCTGGGAAGGACCAGAAGGGGATACTTCCTTGACAGTCCGTGCTGCTTAGGTCAAAGCAGCGCTCCGGCGGGAGATGAGACCTCTGCCAGCCCTCTAATGGTTGCGGGACCTTGAGCAGGTCCAGCCTCAGTCTGGGCCTCGATGGGCAGATGACCTTCCAGGGCAGTCGTTCTAGAACTCTAGGCTTTCAAATTCTGGACCAAACTAGGCCCTTGGGCATTTTGGACCTTGGTTCTCAAAGGAAAGTTCTGCTCTGCTGACCAGCCAGTTGGTTTATGACATTTTGGTCTCTTCCAACGTCCTGCCCAACCCACCTCCTTGCAGAGCCCGATGAGGATTTTCCTGGAACGTGGAGTTCCTGTTGTGGCTCAGGGGGTTAAGAACCTGACATGGTGTCCGTGAGGATGCAGGTTCAATCCCTGGCCTCACTCAGTGGGTTAAGGATCTGGCGTTGCTGTGAGCTGCACATAGGTCACAGATGTGGTTCAAATCTGGCATTGCTGTGGCTGTGGTGCAGGCTAGCAGCTGTAGCTCCGATTTGACCCCTAGCCTGGGAACCTCCATGTGTCTCAGGTGCAGCCCTGAAAAAAAAAAAAAAAAAAAGATTTTCCTTGAACATAATTTCATGTCATATTTTTCAAGTGAAAAAAAAAATGGGACCAGCCATGCTTCTTTGATGCTTTATGGGGTGCGTCTCTTGAAAGTCTTGTGAAGAGGTTGGCGTTTAATCACATTGCATTAAGAATCTATGAAATCCCCTTGATTTGGAAGCGTTCCAAAACACAAACACCAATACAAAACTCAGCCAAATAGCATAAAGATCCTTCGCACACAGGATCTCTATATTCAAGACGAGAATATGAACACAGAACCTAGCACAAGGGTAGGCCCAGAGCAGCCGCTCGCTGAATATTATGGTCTGGAGGCCAAGAGGCCCGCTGCCTGCTTCTCTGGGGAATGTGAGACGCTCTCTGTGCCTCAGTTTTCTCAGCTGTACAATGGGGACACCAGCGTAGCTACCTCATGGAATTACGATGAGCATCAAATGAGCTAATATTTGCAAATGTTGCAATAGTGCCTGGCATGCCCTGACTGCCAGGTACGTGCTGGTTAAATACATAAATGTTATTTCATTCCCCCATGTTTGAAATGGCTGAGGGCGAAGCTTAGAAAACTGAGGCCTGATGATCGTGGACAAGACGGGCTGCCTGGCACCCCGCCTGCCCTTCTATAGCCGGTCCTCCCCATCCATGCTCTCTGCCGCCTCTCTCTAAGCTCTTCAGCCCCCTGCCTCGCCACGGCACCCCTCCTCTGTTCTCTCCCCAGTTCCCAAGCTGCCCATCCCGGTCCAGGCCCTGCCCCCCGAAGACTCCGGCTCGGACTCAGACTATGAGCACTATGACTTCAGCACCCAGCCTCCCGTGGCCCTGACTACCTTCTACAGTGAGTGCCTGGGCCCGGCCTCCCGAGGGCCCATCCGCCCGAACCAGGGAGAGGGCGCAGCCCTGCTGGGGGACCTGCAGTAGGCTCCTCCCGGGGACCCCTGCCGGATGAGGGGGGCACTGCCCTCGCTGCGACCGCTGGACTGACCCTCAGTGGTCGGGCACTGACGTTTTCACAGACGTCTGAGGTCTCAAGGCATTTCCACGTGGTCTCCCTTGCTCTCGTGTTAGTCTGTGGCCAGGCAGGGTCTCAAGACCAGTCCCTCGACATTCACCTAGACGTGGCGGCGTCTGTGTAAGACAAGAGGGACTCTGGTTCAGATGGCTTCTTGCACGCTCACACCCCTTCTGTGCCCCATCCTGCCCCCTCGCCTCCTCCCCACCGCACCCTCCCCCCCAGGAGCCCAGCTCCCACCTCTTAGCCAGCTTCTCCAGCTCTCCTCTCTGCCTGCTGGGGATGGAGGAGGAGGAAAGACAGCGCTCAGGCAGGGCCCATGAAATGCCAGGAGGTCAAGTGAGGGCAGAGAATCTCACATCTGTGGCCGAATCCCGTGGGAGTTCATCAAAATTTCCTTAGCTCCACCCAGGACCTACTCAATCAGCGAGGATGAGAGTCTGGTTGTGTGGGACACAGACTCCAAATGACAGCGTCTGAAGACATTGGAGGGGGGCAGCCTCCTTCTTTCTGGCTACTCTGCTGTCCCTAAGATGTTGCCCTGTTCGCATGGCCCAGAATGGCGCACCACCATGTCCACATGCCAGCCGGCAGGATGGGAAGGCGAGGGATGGCCTACCCTATAAGGCAGGATGCTGGGGACGCCCACATGAATCTCACCCACTTTCCACCCACCAGCACCTGCAAGAGAGGCAGGGAGAGGAAGCCTCTGTGCTGGGCAGCTGGGTGTCCAGATAATGGCCAGAGGTCTCCTACTGCAGAAGGTGGGGGATGGATGTTGGGGACAGCAGCCATCTTTGCCCCACTCACCAAACCAGGGTGCCTGGGGGTCATGTGGACGATTCTTCTCTGCTGGGCCAGGCTTTGGGAGCCACAGAGATGGGTGTCCTTCGAATCTGAGATTCTGAGCCCAGGCATGTAAGCTGCAAGACCAGGAGTCCAAAATCCTGTGGCACTGAGACTAAAACTCAGTAGTAACAGGTTCAAAAGAGCTGTCTCCCTGATTCTAGACACTGCAGTCCTTGAGATGCTAGGAATCTGCCTCTCTTTGATTCTGAAACAGAGATGCCCAGGATACAAAGATTCCAGACCCTTGGCTTCCACTCTGGGAAGGCAAGGGGCAGCATCTGCCCTTTTCCTGCCCGGAGATGCCTGGGCACAAGAAGAGAAGCTAAGCCTCTTGATATTTCCTTACGTAGCAGGAGGGGGGCAGCTCGAGGCAGGGCGGTACAGGGCACTAGGGGTTTTGGCCAGAAGTGGCCTATTCCCGTGCGGGTTTCAGGTTGAGGTTCAAGGTCTACCTGGACTAGGATGTGAGCCTGGGATCTGAAGAAAAACACTAAGCCCTTCCTGAAGCCAGGGTTGTCCTCCCACCCTGTTCAGCCTCAGGGACACCCCCCACCCCCAACCCAAATCTCGAAGAACCTCAGCCTCTGCTCCCGGCTCCCAGGACAAGGAGCCTTCCTCACCTCCTTCCTCACCAGCACCTCTGCTTGTAGATTCCCAGCGGCACCGCTTCACAGATGAGGAGGTCCAGAAGAACAGGTTCCAGATGCCCCCCTTGGAGGAAGGTGAGTCAGGCTGGGGAGGGACATGGGGGGCATTGGTTAGGATGCCAGTCCTGCCTCCAGACTTAGCAGCTCACTCACCTTGAGAAGCAGCAGCGCAACCTCCCTCAACAGGTCCTTCCTGACGTTGACAATTCCCATTGGCAGGAAGTCCTCCTCAAGTCTAATGGAAAGCCCTCTTGCTGTACTGCTTCTTTATCACCCTTCTCTTTCAGGCCCAGGACTGGAAGAAATGCAGGATTCCCAGGTCCCACCTGACAACCCTGGACAATGCAAAGCACAGACCCCCTCCCTGGGCTCTCAGCAGCCCCCCAGCAAAAGAGGCTCCAGCACGTCTTCTGGGGAAGAGTACTGTAACAGCCCCAGCAGCAGGCTACCTCCATGGAACTCTCACGTGTTTTCTTCAGAGCAGAAGCCCCTCCTGGAGCCGTCCCCGAACTTGGAGCTGGCTGGCTCCCAGACAACTTTTCCAGGTAAGATGGGCCCAGGAGGACTGTGCGCCTGCTCCAACCTCCCTGGATGGAGGGAGCATAAAGCTGGGAGCCCTGAGCCAGGTGGAGTCCAGGATTCTAGTCCTAACTCGGCAGCCACTTGCTGTGTGACCTTGGACAAGTCTCTTCCCCTCTCTGGGCCTTCTTTGCCTCAGTTGTCAAGCTAAAGACTTGACTCTCCTTGAAACTTTGAAAGCCTCCCAGCTCTGGCGTTTCGTGAACTAGCCTGGCAGAGGGTGACTGGCTCTGGGGGTTTCCAGCAGCACCCTCGGCTGATGACAGCTCCAGCACCTCGTCCGGAGAGTGGTACCAGAACTACCAGCCGCCGCCCCAGCTCCCTTCTGCTGAGCAGTTTGGATGTGCAGGTGCCAGTGGCAGGGGAGGGGGCCGCAGAGGGGGACTGGAGGGTGGGTGAGTAAGGGTGCTCCGGACATATCAGCCCAAGGGGAAAAGAAAAGAAGTAATGGGATTTTTTAAAACAAAGAAAAATCCGAGGAGGGAGGGAAAATGGATGTGGGTGGGACGGAGAGAGATTCAGAGGATGCCTTGAGTGGAAGTGAGCTCCCCATTAGTGGAGGCATTCAAGCAGAAGCAGCCAGATGGCCCCTTGGGGGAGATGGTGGCAGCAGAGGGGCTCCCAGGGCATGGAGCTGCTCCCAGTGCATGGGAACTACAGCCCTGAACTCCACAGATGAGGCTCTGCCCTCGGGACTGAGGTCCGAGGGAGGGAGCCGGCTGTCAATGAGATGATACACAGCATCCCAGGCAGTGGGGAGAGGGATATGGACCCAGATGTGCTCAGCTCTGTCCCTGCTCAGCGGGGGCAATGACTGGCCCCCACTGACCTGAGTCTCCCGGCCACACAGGGTTCCCCAGACCCCCGTCTGACTCCTCCTCTGATGAAGACTATGATGACATCGGAGCCGCCTAGCCCGAGCCCAGAGTGGCTCCGTGTGCTCCCTCTGGGACTCCTGCTCTGCCTCCTCCCCCTGACCCACCTCCCGCCCTTCGTCCTTCCGGATCATCCATCCATCAATAGAAGCTGCCGGCACCGCCCTTCCCGGCCCCAAACAGCAGCCCCAAGGCAGAGGCGCTGCCTTGGAGAGGTAGTGAGCTCTCCGCCTCAGGAATGAACAAGCAATCTGGACCACCTCTTGGCAGGCCGAATGGAGGGGTTGGACTGGATGAGTCCCGAGGCCCCTTCCAACCCTCGGGTGTCTTATGCTCTGGTCCCCTGGATCTCTGACAGCTCAGGGCCCGGAGGTACTTCCAGAGGTGGGGAGGCCCCTGTGCTGGGGCTGTCGGGCTGCCGTTGCCCTGATAGATGGGTGCAGGTGTTGCGGAAGCCACCAGCAGACCCTGGCTTCGTTCACGTTGGTAACTGCAGCCAACAGGGAGTCTGGTCTTCCTGGGCACAGTCAGCTGACCTTGAGCAGGACCAGTGCCCCCCCGCCCCCACCCCCGCCAGGGCCTGAGACCCGCTCTGCCTCTAGTGACTGTCGGAGCCCGGGAGGGGCTACAACCCTGTTCTGCAGTAACCATCGCTGGACAGTCAATCCTTGTTCTGAGTTTCCTAAGGTTTACAAAGAGGGTCCCTAGGGACAGACTCAGAGTGGGGGCAGAAGCCACAGAGATGTCTTCCAGAAGGAGCCCAGAGGCTGCACAAAGCCCGGAGTCCCCATCTGTCTGCTTGGATGGGTGGGCGCCTCCCTAGCGAACACACAAACATCAGTGTTATTCCTCGAGCCACCAGTGTGTCCACGCAGCCTCCCGGGAGATGTCTGAGGGCTCAGGGCCAGCTTCTGGTGTCTTACCCTGAGTATCCCGAGATTAAACTAATTGCTGAATAAAACCAGGGTGTGGAGCAACAAGTCCTTGAACTCACAGAACCTAGGCTGTGTGTGTGTGTGTGTGTGTGTGTGTGCGCGCGCGCGCGCATTGGTGTGTGTGTTGGGTGGGGGCATCGAGGTGGAGGTGTCAGGGCAAACTGGAGACCTGCCATGACTCCGCACCGTGAAAAAAGCCTGGGGATGCAAGGACAAACAGACAGGGCTTGTCCTTCCCAGGCACGTGGACAGACGTCATCTGAGTGACGTTGGGCACCACTCCCTCCCTGGTCAGCGGGGCCAGGGTTGCTGCCCTGAATGCATTCCAACCTGGGCTTCCAGAAGCTTCCAAGGCTGCGGAGGATGAGTGGATTTTATCTCAGATCTATTTGGCGAAGGCATAGATCCTAGGCCTGGAAGGAGCTGGAGGTGAGGCTGGTGGATATGGGGGGGGGGGCAATTGGCATGAATTCTTCCAGAGGAATCCTCCACCGGCTCAGAGGCTGGGGTTTTAGCCCAACTGCATGGACCAGTGCCCAGCTCTGCCTGGAGAGGGCTGGGGGTCAGGTTCCCTCGGAGCCTTCCCACAGCCAGGGTGGTGGGAGGGCTGCTCTGCGGATCCGGCTCTGAGGGGCTTAACAGGGCCTGTTTTCTGCTTGCTTGTGCCAGAGGTGCAGAGAGAGCTGGTGCTCCCCAGGGCAACTGTCACAGGATGTGGTTGCCACCGTGATGCTCCCCCCTCTGAACCTTCCCTGGCTGTGGGGGATTCCTAGGGGAGGAGCCAGTGCTGGGATGGGCGTGGCCAAGCACACCCCCCCCCCTCACCTGGGGTGATTTGCAGATTTTTTTGTGGGACAGCCAGGGTTCAAATCTCAGCTCCACCTCATCTGGCTGTGCAGCCTCTGGCAAGTCACTCAACATCTCTGAACCTTTGCTATAAAGTTTGTAAAGTGCACACAGCACCACACAGATGGTGGCAGGGGTTAGGAACTTGGCAATGACTCTTCCCTCTCATTGCTAGGTTAATCCAGAGAGAGGAGAAATCTCTGTCAAAGAAGAAAGGGCGAGAGAGAAGACGGCAATGCATGTGGTCTTGATACATTGGTGCTGGAGGAGGCTTGTCCCACTCTCATTTATAAAAAAATTTTTTATTAAAAATATAGCTGATTTACAATGTTCTGTCAATTTCAGCTATACAGTGAAGGGATCCAGACACACACACGCACACATACACACACACATTCTTTTTCTCATATTATCTTCCATCATGTTCTATCACAAAAGACTGGGTACATTTCCCTGTGCGGTCCAGTAGGACCTTGTTGTTTCTCCATTCTAAATGTAATAGTTTGCATCTACTGACCCCAAACTCTCGGTCCATTCCCCTCCCTCCCTCTCCCTGGGACAACATCAGGTCTGTTCTCCACCCCTCTCATCTTACAGATCAGGATGCTGAGACCTGACAGGGGAAAGGACTGGTCCAAGGTCATCCAGAGAGTTAGGAGACCCTCTGAGGGGTCAGACAGGGAGAAGGTGACACCCTCTGAGTTCTCGTTCATGTCTCCCCAGAGCCACCTCCCATTCCTGGGCCCCCGCTTTCCACACACCCCAGTCTGAGAGATGTGGGGAAGGTCTGAAACTCATCTCCCTTGCTCCTTCCCAGCCCCACCAGGCAGCCTGGGGGCACCAGGATCACACAGGGCAGAGGACGTTCTGAGGGCTGGTGTCTTGGACCACAAGGCTTCCTGCTGGAGCCATCCTTCTGGGCTGTCCCCGGGGAAGACTCTTTCCCCATCGCTCTGCCTCCAGGGCACTCAGACTGGCCCTTCCCTGGGAGAGACAGATGCAGAGACCAGCACTTGCAGTATATCCTGTGGGTGTGGTGTTTGACAATGAGGCTGACAGTGGGTGGCGTTTACTAGGTGCCAGATGTGCATTATTTCTTATAACCTCATAGGAGCTCCCTGAGAAGGTCTTATCCTCCCTAATTTATAAATAAGGAAACTGAGGCCCACAGAGGTTAAGCAGCCAGCCAGAGGTCACACAGCTTGGTAGGTAGTACAGTTTTTCTACTCAATGCAAAGCCCCAGCATGAAAGGGCCACAATGCCCAGTGGGATGTACCACGGGCATATTTAAACCACAAGAACTTAAGTGTATCTACTGCCGCAAAAGAGAAAGAAAAAGAACAACGGAGCCCACCATCCCCCTTAGTGAACAAACACCCGGGAGGGAGGAGAGAGAGGGGGGCTGGGACCCTCTGCTCCCTCAGACCTTGAGAACCATTTGCTGAGTGGGCTCCTTGCCACGTGTGATGGGACCTTAGTTACTAACCCGTCACATTTTGCACACGTGATGGGCCTGACACGCAAGCCCATCACTTCATCTGGTTGATCTGACTTTGGAGGGAGAAACATCTAAGTTGGTGGCAGCACAGGATAGACTCAAACACGGGAGTTTCACTTCCTAAGGAAAACGGCATTCTACCTTCCTTCCTTCCTTCCTTCCTTCCTTCCTCCCTCCCTCCCTCCCTCCCTCCCTCCCTCTCTCCCTTCCCTCCCTCCTTCCTACTTTTAAATAGAAAATATACTCATGTGGTTCAAAACTCCAAACAGCACACAAATGCATATCATTCAAATCTTGTTACCCACACATCTACCCTCCTCCTTCCCTTCCCCCTCCCCAGGTCAACGCTATTGTTTGTTTCTCTGAGGCAAATGCCAACAAAGAGGAATAGCTCTTACTCTCCTTGTCCCCCTGTCCCTTCTTCTTCTTCTTCTTTTTTTTTTTTTTTTTTGCTTTTTAGGGCCGCACTCACAGCATATGAAGGTTCCCAGGATAGGGGTCCAATCGGAGCTACAGCTGCCAGCCTACACCACAGCCACAGCAACACAGGATCCGAGGTGTGTCTGTGACCTACACCACAGCTCATGGCAACGCCGGATCCTTAACCCACTGAGCGAGGCCAGGGATCGAACCCGCAACCGCATTGTTCCTATTCGGATTCGATTCCGTTGTACCACGACGGGAACTCCTCCCCGTCCCTTCTTATGCCAAAAAATAAAAATTAAAAAAAGGCATTCTATCCACACTCCTGTACTCCTTGCTTCTTTTCACGTCTCAAGAGACTTTCAAAAGTAATATTCACCATATTCAGGTTTTGTCCCATGTGCCACCCAAGCAGGTAAGCTCTGCCTCCTTCAGGACTCCAGCATGTCACTACAGAGAATTGTGTGGACAGAGGGGAAGAAGCCACCAACTGCCTGAGTTTGTTGGGGGACACATGACAAAGAGGGAATAAATGAGTCGGCTATTGAAGTATGTATAGGAGTTTGCTGGACAGAGAAGAGAGTGAAGGACATTCCCAGGGGTGACATGTGGTGTCTACTGGCCGAAGTCTGGGAGGTGGGGAGTGCCCAAATGGGAAAGGCAGCTGGGGAGCATCTCAGAGGGTCAGTGTCACTTGTCCAGAAGTTTGGCCATTGTCCTAAAAGCAATGGGGAGGCATGAGTAGTTTCCATGCAGGGAAATGATCTCATGAGACATGCTCTAGAAAGGTCACTGCTGTGAAGTAAAGGAGGGTTTGAGGCAGGTCAGCCGGGAGGTGACCACAGAACACTGGTGGCAAGGACCGGGGGTAGCAAGGATTTAAGATGTCTAGAGGGGTCATATACATGGGACATGATTTTCCAACACAGCAGCCTCCAGCCACGATGATAATACAACAGTGACGGAAATATCAGCTTCTGTCCCTTCTTGATGTGTATTTACTACTCATCAGGCACCATTCCGGGCATAGAACAGGTAGTGATTCATTCCTGCTCACAACAGCCCCACGAGGTACTAGTATTATTCTCATTTTACGGGTGAGAAAGCTTGGGATGATTCTGAGTCTTTCCCAGGACTGTCAGCTCATCATGGTGTGGCTGGGCCCTGCTGCCACTCCACGTGGCTTCCCGAGCTGGCCAGGTCCACACTAAAGGCCCATTTCTGTGCTTACGGATTGTAACACTCAGCTGAACATGATTCCATTCTTCGGAACCCATGGTTCATCCCAGGGGGGAGGCCAGGAGGGAGGCTGGGGCAAGGTTATCTCACCAGGGTCCCCAGCTCCTGTCTGCTCTAGGGGCTGCATCAATGCGCCTCCAAGGCGCTGAGCACCACCCCCTTCCCAGGGGCATGGGCTCAGGCTTCCCAGCCCTGGCCGGGCATCGCCTGCTGGTCCCAACCTTTTCCACTGGAAACTTCACCTCTGAGGCCCATCTGCCAAGCCACCACTCCGCTCCCCATCCCTCCCTATCGCCCCATCTGTGGTTTCCACTACCGCCCCTCCCCAAAACCCCCTCCATGTTTCTGGAGTCGGGCAGAGGGGACTGGAGCCCCCTGTGGCCACTGGGCATGGATGCCTCTTGGCTGTGGTCCCAGGCTCCCCATCCCAGCTTTGCAAAGATGGGATGGAGCCTCCAAAGTGGGGAGGAGCCAGGGAGACCCGCCAGGGAAGGGATGAGTTCAAAGCCGCCCCAGTGGAAAGTTCATCTCCCACCACATCCTTCAGCTGTTTACCAGTTTGACGGGGTTCTGCATCCTGACATGAAAAGAGGCTTACCCCTCGCCACCAGCATTGAGGAAGGACCGAAATAGCAACAGAGGAAGACGAAGAGAGAGACAAAGGGAGAGGAGAGAGAGAGCGCGCGTAATGCAACAAAGGAGGCTAAGGGGAGGCAGCGCCGTTCTGAGCAGACAATGGAACAGACAGAAGCTGCCTGCATCCTTTACCTGTGCTTCTTCTGACTGAATGCTGTCCTGAATCCCTCACACTTGGGGTCCCACTTCATTCTCAAACCCTCCCAGGGCAGTAAGGGATGCTAGTTTCCATTGTCTTCCAGGTAAGAGACGTGAAGCCCAGAAAAGTCAAGGAACTCATTCAAGGTCACCCGGCTGGGACCTGGGAGCCGGCTTCTCGGCCAGTCAGCAGGGGTCCCCGCAGCAGGCAGGAAGGGAAACAGGAAAGGATGGGAAGGTCGAGGCTGGAGAGCGAGCGGAGTAGGATGGAGGCTGGGAGAGCATCGTGATGCATCCTTTCTTGGGGAGGGGCTGCCCCCCAGGAGGACTGCAGCCCATCTGGCTGAAGGCAGGTGTCCCTTCCTGGCTCCCTACCCCGGGGCCACCACACCAGGCCTTTCCCATCTGGCCACACCTGCCCAAGTGCAGAAAGAGGGGGAGTCACCCTCCAGGGTGGTGGCTCTGCCCGAGATTCAGTTTCCTTCTGGGCAACAAATTCCCAAGCACCCTCTCTGCCTGGGGGGGTCTCCTGCCTGCCCCAGGCCTACAGTCTCCCTTCTGCCCTCACACAGTAGGGCAACAAAAAAACGGATCCATATGCACACACTCACATACGTGTTGTCCCCCACGACCCCCCAGGCCGCATGCTGCTCTCCATCCCAAATTCACAAGCATTCAGCAAAGCCGGGTCTCCCTGCTGGGGTGAGGCCACCCATCCCCGATCCCCCATCCCCCTCCCCGACTGCCCCTCCCTGTCACTGTCCCCCCCGCATTTCCCCATCCTCGATACCCCACCCCCCATTGGACTCTCCAGCCCAGCCTTGAGCCAGGTAGAGGCGGTTGTCATCTGAGGGTGAGACACTAAAGTACCTGGGGGCAAGTAGCCCCCCAACTCCTCTGCACAACCTAGACACAGTGACACCCCTTGTCACGTGATTGTGGCGGTGACGGCCTTCTCCCCCAACCCCGCAGCTCCTCCAGTGGCAGTGCCCCTACTTCCCGCAGCTTGCTGTTTCCTGCGTGTGCTCTTGTTCCTCCCACCTTCCTGGGAACCTGAAGAGTAGGTGGGTGCATCCTGCAG
The DNA here is from genome assembly GCF_016906955.1 of Phacochoerus africanus. Classification (NCBI taxonomy): domain Eukaryota; kingdom Metazoa; phylum Chordata; class Mammalia; order Artiodactyla; family Suidae; genus Phacochoerus; species Phacochoerus africanus. The sequence continues at coordinate 10,691,440 of NC_062547.1, read as the reverse complement.
TCTCCAAGGTAGTTAGCAGAAGGGAGTTAGCTAGAGGCACACAGCATCCACAAGATATGGGTCCCTTTCCCCGCAGGACCACTCAGTTCACGCCCACCCTCATCCTCTGGCAAGAACAACCCATCCCGGAGTTTCCACTGTGGCTCAGCTGTTAAGAACCTGACGTAGTGTCCATGAGCATGTGGGTTTGATCCTTGGTCTCGCTCAGTGGGTTAAGGATCCAGTGTCACTGAAAGCTGTAGCCTGGGTCACAGATGCCGCTTGGATCTGGTGTTGCTGTGGCTGTGGTGTAGGCGGGCAGCTGCAGCTCCAATTCAGCCCCTAGCCTGGGAACTTCCATATGCTGCAGGTGCAGCCATAAAAAGAAAAAAAGAAAAAAAAATCCCTTGAGAAGACTCTTGTGGGGTCCAGGATCACACAAGTCCATTCTGGGCAACTACCCTGGTGGGAGTACAGGGCCGGAGGCAGCCTGGGCATCCGGCATCTCTGGCTGTGGAACGTGCCAAGTGTGGGGGTGATGGCCATAGCAATGGTTCTGGAGCCTAGTCCAGCAGGGATCCCGAGATCCCCGCTTCCGGTTGCAGGAAACTCACCTCTTCTGGCCATCCTCCCAGCCGCTTTGTCAGGCTTTCTACCCTGTTCCCGACTCAGTGGCTGGTTCTCGTGGTGACCCACACAGCTAGGATTTGCACGCACTGTGGACCCACACAATAGCACGCCTTCCTCCCGGCCGCTCACCAGCACCCGGGAGGAAGCCCAGCACCAGATCCCATGGCCCTGAGGGTGAGCCCCACCCTGGCTCTGGAAGAGCCTTGGTCTCATGCTTTGGCCACCATCCTTTGCCCAGCGTGCCAGCCCAGTGGGAGGAGGACCCTGGGGCAGGATGAAGTGGATTTAAACCAACAGTTCTCAAACCTCGGTTTTCTGTGTGTCTTTGTTTTTTTTCTGTTTTTTTTTTTTTGTTTTTTTTTTGTTTTAATGCTTTATCTGTGGACCATTTGTTCTCTTGCTTACTTAATAGCTTTTTTTTTTTTAACGGATTCATTTTTTAAAATTTATTTTTAAAGAAAGCCATTTTACAAAATATGTGGCATGGGATTTTCAAAAATACTAATAACACAATGTACACAGAACTGTTTCAGATTAAAGGAACTAAAGAGACAGCACATGATTACAAGGTGTGATATAGGATTTTCTTCTGCTATAAAGGACATTATGGAGACAGATGGTGAAATAGGAATGAAATTTGAAGATTGGATAGTAGTATTGTACCAGCGTTAGGTCATGTAAGGAGACATTCTTGCTTTTGGGAAATACAAACTGAGTATTTAAATATTTAGGTGTAAAGGCAAAGCCTATTTTTATTTTATTTTATTTTATTTTATTTTATTTTATTTTTTTGTCTTTTTAGGGCCATACCTGAGACACATGGAAGTTCCCAGGCTACAGGTCAAATTGGGGCTGCAGCTGCTGCCTATACCACAGCCACGTCTGAGGCACACCTGAGCTTGAGGCAATGCCAGATTCTTAACCCCATGAGCAAGGCCAGAGATTGATACAAGGCCTCATGGATACCAGTCAGGTCCTTAACCCACTGAGTCACAAAGGGAACTCCCCCCAAAAATGTTTTTTTTTTGGGTCTTTTCTAGGGCCACACCTGTGGCATATGGAGGTTCCCAGGCTAGGAGTTGAATCGGAGCTGTAGCCGCTGGCCTACACGAGCCACAGCAACGCCAGATCCGAGCCGCATCTACGACTTACACCACAGCTCGTGGCAACGCCAGATCTTAACCCACTGAGTGAGGTCAGGGATCGAACCAGAAACCTCCTGGTTCCTAGTCAGATTCGTTAACCACTGTGCCACGACGGGAACTCTCCCCAAAAAACTATTTTAAATGGTTCAAGAAAAAGTCTGTGTGTGTGTGTGTGTGTGTGTGTGCACGTGTGTGTGTGTGTGTGTGTGTGTGTGTGTGTGTGTGTGTGTGTTTAGGAAATAGGTTGGGGAGAGAGACAACAAGAAAGGGAATAAAGCAATAAAATATTAACACTGGAGAATCGGGAAGAAGCGTATCCAGGAATTCTTTGTACTATTCTTGCAACTTTTCTCTCAGTCTGAAATTATTAAAATTAAAAACACATTTATAGGAAACTTTATCATTGCTGTTTGAAATAGAAAGCCTCTATCACTTGCTACAAATTGAAGGTAATTCTAAAAGGAAGCAATGCCTTTATTCTTGCTAGATGTATTGGTCTGATGCGTCTGAGCCTAAGACCTGTCTGGTCTTGGTTATGCATGGGGATGACAGGCACGGATGGCAAGTGCCGAGACATCCTCCTGCCAGGCTCAAGACAGTCTCCTCGTTAGAGAAAGGCTGGCATCAAGTTGAAAAGGGCGTCACTTTCTCACTATGTGATCTGGTGTTAGTTGGAGTTCTGCCCCATGGCTAAAGGCCCAGGGACGTTCATTTCATGACATTTTAAGGGGCACCTGGCGCCTGGGCACGAGAGAGGATGGGATTGCTGCCCTCAGGAGGCTCCCAGGCTGGAGACAGTTTAGGCGGGGGGCGGGGGTGTGTGTGTGTGTGTGACTGGGATGGAAGTGTGTCCAAGCAGAGCTCACATCTCGGAGTCCCAACATTCCTGTGCTCCCGGGAGTCCAGAGGTGGTGACCCGGGGCCAGTGGGAGCCCTGGGCATAGGCACGCGGCAGGGTCAGGGCTGGTGAGGACAGAACATCATCAGTGTAGGGGAAAGGAGGTGGCAGGACGCAGCGCCACAGTCCATTACACCCAGGAAGACGGAGCCAGCTCAGCCTTTAGGGTCCCCACGCCCGTCCCTATCCCTGCTCAGATCACGAGCAAGGCGTCTCCCCCGTTTTTCTTACGGCATCTTTCATTTTTTAAAATTAACTTCTTATTTTAGAATAGATGCAATTTACCGAAAAATTGCATTGATACACAGAGCTCCACACCCCATACAGAGTGTCCCCCCATTTTTTTTGGCTGTACTCGTGTCCTATGGAAATTCCCAGGATCAAATTTGAGCCACAGCTTTGACCTACGATGCAGCTGTGGCAATACTGGGTCCTTAACCTACTGGGGACAAGGAAACTCCACGTTCCCCCCTTATTAACACCTTGCATGAGCATGGCAGATGTATCCCAATGAATGAGACAACACACACACATTAGTATTATCTAAAGTCCATATGCTATTCAGATCTCTTTAATTTTCACCTAATGTCCTTTTTCTGTTCTAGATGCCATCCGGGAAACGACCTTACATGAAATCACCCCGTCTCCTTAGACACCTCGTGGCTATCCCAGCTTCTCAGACTCTGTTTTTGATCATGATAATGGTTTTGAGAACTGCTGGTTGATATTTTGTAACGTGACCCTTGACTAGGGTTTGTGGCTCTTCTCATGCTTGGAATGGGGTTATGGGTTTGGGGGAAGAAGACCACAGACCTAAAGGGCCGTTCGCATCCCCTCCCATCAGTGGTCCATCAATCATCATGAGGTATCCCTGCCGATCACCTGGCAGAGATGGTATTTGTCAGATTTCTCCATGTCAACGTCTTCTCCCCCCACCCCCTGCTTTCCACACTGCCCTCCTTTTAAAAAAAATTTTATTGACGTATAGTTGATTTATAGTGTTGTATTAATTTCAGGTGTAAAGCAGAGTGAATCAGTTATCCCTATACATATATCCATTCTTTTCCAGATTCTTTTCCCGTATAGGTTATTAGAAAACATTGAGTACATTTCCCTGTGCCATACAGCAGGTCCTTGTTACTTATCTATTTTATATATAGTCGTGTATGTATGTTAATCTCAAACTCCTAATTTATTCCTCCCCTCCATGTTTCCCCTTTGGTAACCGTAGGTTTGATTTTGAAATCTGTGAGTCTGTTTCTGTTTTGTAAGTTCTTTTGCATGATTTTTTATCAGATCCCACATATTAGTGAGTTCATATGATATTTGTCTTTGCCTGACTTACTTCGCTTAAGTATAATAATCTCTAGGTCCTTCATGTTGCTGCAAATGGCATTATTTCATTCATTTTTTTCTTCTTTTTTAGGGCTGCAGCTGTGGCATATGAAGGTTCCTAGGCTAGGGGTCAAATTACAGCTGCCCGCCTACACCAGAGCCACAGCAATGCCAGATCGGACCTACACCGCAGCTCATGGCAATGCTGGATTCCTCCAACCCACAGAGTGAGGCCAGGGATCAAACCTGTGTCCTCATGGATCTTAGTCATGTGCATTACCCTTCACTGACCCCATCGCGGTACACTTGTCTGTTAAGCCCTCCCTCCTTTTCTGACTCTACAAGAGGCTCCAGGCTTATCTGATATCATACTTGTGCCAGTCCTAGAACCAGCCATTTCACTAAGGAGACCTGGTTCCTCTTGGTGGAGAATAATATTAGAAACCAAGATATATACTAGGTGTTAGGCGTACCCGTGCCCCTAAAGCGTAGATGTCTCTAGGCCCACTCAGCTGACAGAGCAAGGAAAGGTATGTGTGTGCTAAACTCTGAGTATATACAAATCCATAAACACTTCCACCTGCAGCCACCTGTACACAGAGTAAGGTAAGCATGAGCTCATGCTAATGCCTCTAGCTCTAATCCAATATCCCACGGATCACTCCAGTCTCCTCCTGTTCACCAGTAATCTGTCTCACCCCCAATGAGAATCATGGCTCCACCATCTGCCATCCATTTACTTGTTTGAATTTATATATTACTTTTCCTCCTAAAATTTTCATATTTTCTCCATCAAGATTATAAGTTCCTCAAGGGTAAAACCCGAGCTTTTTTTTTTTTTTTTTTCTGTCCTCATTGCCCCCTACCAATGTGTAGCAGAATGTCATATATATATATATATAATACTTTATGACTGTCCACTATGGGTCATTTTCTCTGCTGATCTCTGGGGGGAGGCAAAGATGGTTAGGATCCTGGCGCTGCTACTCCAGTTGCATCTGCTGCCAATAAACACTGGTGAACATGAAATAAAAAATCATGGCATCTGCCTGGAATGACAAGACTTACACATCACAAGTAGAGGACTACAAAGAGAGGAGAGGCAGGCTGGAATGGCAGCCCACACAGGCAGGGATTTTTGCCTACTTTGTTGACGGCTATATCCTCAGTACCCAGAACAAAGTCTGGCATGCAGTAGTTACTCAATAAATGTGGGAGGGAGGGAGGGGTCGTCCTCAACTTTTGTTCGAGTGCCTCTCAGGCAGGCCTCTTGCACTTTCATGCCTCTAAAATCCCCGGTGCTAAATGATCCTATCTACAAAACAGAAACAGATCACGGACGTGGAGAAGACACTTGTGGTTTGCCAAGGGGGAGGCGGGGAGGAAGTGAGATGGATGGGGAATTTGGGGTTGGTGGATGCAAACCATTACATTTAGGATGAATCAGCAATGAGGTCCTACTGTACAGCTCAGGGAACTATACCCAATGTCTTGGGATGGACCATGGTGGAAGACGGTATGAGAAAAAGAATGCGCATGTGCGTATAACTGGGTCACTATGCTGAACGGCAGAAACTGACACAACACTGAAAATGGACTATACTAAAAATAACATAATAAAATAAAATTAAAATGTATGGTGCTGCATCTGAATCACCCCCATCTGTGGATGAATGGGCATTGGAGCTACCACTGCCTGTCTCCCACCTGCCTAGCAATACTGGCTGGAACTGTTCCTGTGATACTTTCTAAAGCATTGTTCTGTCAAGATGAATGGAAAATGGAAACACAAAAGGGCCATTTGCAGTGAGAAGAAGGGTAGGTACTAATCTAATACAGTTGAGGCTCCCCCCCCCCAAAAAAACCCATCTGGGCCCTTCACTCTGGGATAACCCTTGAAATGGGTCCTGAGGGCCCCTGCCACTGTGGGGTGTTTTTTTTCTTGCTGTAGGGAGGGAATGGGATGAAGAGGCCTTGCCTGGCTTCTGGCCCTTGGAGAAAATGACCTGGCCGCCTGCACACAGCATCAGAAGGTCCTTGGTTCCACCTCTCTTCATTTGAGAAGTCTTGCTCATTGGCTCATTGCGTTTCTATAAATAGGTTATGCAGCAACCTGAACATCTGTGTCCCAAAAAGGTTTTTTAAAAGTTGTAAATGGCTGTCATGGTCAACCTTCATGTCTGCCCCAATTTAAAATAATCAAAGGACTCCAGATGCCCCTTGTCCAGGCACAACCCCCCATCACCCCCCACCCCCACCCCGGTCAGTCCTGCCTAGGCCTTCAGAGGGTCTCCAGCCCCACCTGGAGTTGTCTTTGCTTGTCAGTGATCCCCAGCCCCACCAGAGGGGCTAGGGGACCCATCACTCAGGCACAGAGCCCTGCATGGCATGCGAGTGACATCTCTGAACGCCAAGTCTCTCGGTATATTACTTCTTAATTAAGTAAAATGGAAAGATGAAACCCAATTAGAAAGCCAAGCCCGCGGGGCACTGCATTGGGAATCATAATATATTCCGAGTGCGGAGATAAATCATTCTCGCAAAATCCACGGTTTAGAAAAGAAGGTTCCTCCTCACTTGTTTTGTTTTCATTCCATTTGCAGATCTCCTCCTCCGCCCACCCCCAGCTCCTGCTCCAAAGGCCGTCCTCCTGCCTCCCTTACCTAATAGCCCTATGTGGTAGCTGCTGTTATTACCTCCTTTCTACGGATGGACATAGAAGCTTGGGGAACAATTAAGGACTAGCAGCAGAGTGAATTCAACCCCGATCATCGTGGGGTTCAAGGTCATCTCTGCTCCCAACACACCCGGGTCCCCGTGATCAGGCCCTGAGCCAGGGGCTGCCGGCCTTTCCTCGGGACGGCTTCGTGCTGGTCGAGTTGCCCTCAGCAGGGGCCAGAGGGTGGACCCATCTCACACATCAAGACAGTGAATTTTCCTCTAAGCGCAAAACGCCCACGCAAAAACCGGAAAGCAGTTTGCCTGTCATGTGACAAGGTTATCAGCGCCATCTCCGCAGCCGCCCCCTCCCCGGGGTCTTGATCAGTGGGATTTAGAGCATCTCCGGTCTGAGAGGCTTCCTTGGGTGGGGAGGGGGCTGCCACATGGGCCTCTGGCAGCACCTGCAAGGGTAAGAATGAGATGGCCAGTTGGCACCTTGCCCAGATAAGTCTGGCCTTTCCTTCCAGAAGCCCTGACAAGCAGAGGCAGGCAGAGCCTCCAATCTGCCAGATCGCTGGCCTCACCTTCACTTCTCTTAGCATCAGGAGAAGCCGGCAAGTTTCCAAGTCAGGAGAGGAAGAACAGCCGTGAGGATTTCCACATACACGTGTGACCTTCCTGGTGCTACCTCATGAAATGCCTGTGAAGTGCAGGACCATTATCGGGCTTTGGAGATGAAGAATTTGATGCTTTGGTAATAGGCCCATGGGCCGCACTGTCAGTGCCAGGGATGAGCCTGGAGTCCCAACTCCTGAGCCCCAAACTTGGGCTTTTCCCTCTCAAATTCTCAAACTAGCAGCCCAGAGGCCACCCCCCCTCCCCCGCCCCTACCTTGCTTTTTTCAGGGCTGCACCCGTGGCACATGGAAGTTCCCAGGCTAGGGGTTGAATCAGAGCTGCAGCTACCGGCCTACACCACAAGCACAGCAACTCGGGATCCAAGCCTCGTCTGCAATCTGCACCGCAGCTCATGGCAATGCCTGTTCTTCACCCACTGAGCTAGGCCAGGGATTGAACCCACGTCCTCGTGGATACTAGCTGGACTCATTTCCACTGCGCCACAACGGGAACTCCTTGGAGCCCAAATTTGACCTATAGATGTGCTTTTGGAAGCCAGCTGGGTGTTTTTCATTTTTTTTTTTTTTGAAAATGAACAGCCGAGACCTAAAAATCAGGAGATTCCACATAGCATTCCAGATTTTGGATTTCTTTTGAAAAATCGGAACCGTTGGCCACACCAGGTCTGGAACCTCAACCTACAATCGGCTGGGGTTGGGATGGAGAGAGGTGGCCCTCTGAGGTGGAGCAGAGCCACTTGTTACCCAGGCTGGAACCTTGTTGGCACTAGGGGTGCCATCCCCATCCCACTTCTCAGGGCCTCTCCCTCCACAAAAGCCAGCGAGGCCACCTGTGACGCACAGGGAAGCAGAGCATGGCTGGTGCCCTGGCTGGAGGAAGTGGTGGAGCAGAGGCAAAGAAAGACCCTGATGCTCAGCCACTGTCCCCCACCCCCGCTTCTGCTGAGTGTACCTCCCTCTGACTGAGATCCCAGTGCACAGCCCACTGGAACTGGGGGCTGCACAGTGGCCTTCCTGGGGACCTGAAGTAGCAGGGCCTGCCCACCAGGCAGGTGGCCAGTTCTGGGTCTGCCAGTAACTCATGTGGCACCACCCACCGCTCTCTGCAAGCCCCACTCTAGAGGGGAGCGTCCCATAGACAGAGCCCATCCTGCCCTGTAGCCTGGCACCAGGGGAGGGGCCAGCTTGAGCTCAGTGCCATTTCTGTTCTGTGCCTGGCTTTCCCTGAGGCTTCTGTAGGGCCTGGGGAATTTACGGGCTTGGAAAGGACCAGGATTAGCCTCTAGGGAAGGTGATAGGTGTTCCTAACTGGACAGATTGATCTGTACAAACCTTCCTTCTGTTCATCCAAATCACCACCATCAACCACGGATGGCACCTTGAAATCCTGCTGTTAGCACTTTATCCCTTTGGGTTAAGGCCTCTTCAGGTGACATTTGCAAAGGCCAGTCCTACAGGGAGGTATCAACCATTAACACTTGAGTATGAATTTCTCTCCCAGATGCTCTTGAGTTTTCAGAGCTGGAAACGAACTCAAAGACCCTTTCTCCAAGCACCATATTTTTTTTTTTTTCCGGATGAGACTCCTGAGGCTCAAAGGGCCAAAATGATTTATCCATGATGAGGCGCAGAGCTGGAGTCACAATGCAGCTTTTCTGGGTCTGTGGTCTAGGGCAGCAGTCAGCAACCTGTTTCTGTAAATGGTTAGATCGGAAGAATTTCAGGATGTGCTGGCCACGTGGTCTCTGTCGCGACTACTCTGCTCGGCCGAAGGATGGGAAGGTGGCCACAGACATGCCATAGATGAATAAACGTGGCTGTGTTCCCATCAAACTCTATTTAGAGATGCTAAAATTTGACTTTCATATTGTGTATCCCAAAACATTCTTTTCACTTTTTTTTTTTTTCAACCACTTCAAGCTGTAAAAAACCATTCTCGGCATGCAGGCCCTGCAGAAACAAGTGCTGGACCAGGCTCGGCCCAAGGGTGGAGTAGCTGCCTCTCAGCCTGCTGGAACGCTTTTAAGAAAAGCTGCATCACAGGCCCTCACACATTTTTAGGTCATTTTTAAAAATGTTTCCCCCGAAGTCTGATGAAGCAGGATGTGATTCATATTTCATATTCAATGTCACATTTTAAATACTGGCATCTTAAAACTGTTAACATCGTCCTTTGAAAGGAACCTAGTGGAAAAGGACTTTGATATCCATCGTCATTCTTTTTTTTATTTCAAATTTTTTATTGTGGTCAAATACACACAACACAAAATTGACTGTCTTAATCATTCTGAAGTGTACCGTTCGGTGTATTGCATACGTTCAAAACGTGCAGCCATCACCACCATCCATCTCCGTAGCTCTTTTCATCTTGTAAAACTGAAACTCTACACCCATTAAATGATAAGGTCCCCATCCCCTGTCCCACTGGCCCCTGGAAACCACCGTTCTACCTTCCGTCTCTAGGATTCTAACTCCTCTACGTAGCGCGTGTAAGCGGCACCCTGAAGCTTTTGTCTTTTTGTGACTGGCTTATTTCTCCCAGCGTGATGTCCCCAAGGCTCATCCTGTGTGGTAACAGGCAAGGCAATCTCCTTCCTTTCGAAAGGCTGGATGGTGTGGACAGAGCACGTGTTGTTTATTTGTGCATGGCCGTCAGCGGCTTGCTTCTCCATTTCGGTTATTGTGATAATTCCGCTGTGAACATGGGCGTTAAAGAATGTGCCACCCCCTCTGCCCCTCCCCCATGCCACTTTGGCATAAAGATTATGTTCGATTCAAGAGACGTGAAAACCAGCAAAGACGAGGCGAACACGCTGACCTTCCTTGTTTTTCTTAAAAGCAGCAGATGAAATTCCCACGTGAAAGGTGTCCTCCGTATCTAGAAGGAAAGTAACCTTCTCTCCCATCAAGGGCGAGAAGCTGAGACCGAGAGAATTCCTTCGGAACAGATCTTGTTAAGATAACTCTCACCTTCCTTCAGTCTCCCATATAGTTTGTTACCTGTCCACAGTTACCTCTCTTTGTGCAAACTACTACAAAAGCAAGCAGGTTCTACCATGTCTTTGGGCTTTCATTCCTAAAGAAGGCTCCCATGGCATGTAACATTTATGTAAATATGTGTGCTTTGCTGCTCTCAGTCTAGCTCAGGTCAGGGTGATTTATGGGCTTGGAGAGGTGACCTTGACATAGTATTGCATTAGAAAATGAATTTTCTAAAAGCGTTTGTAAGGAGACTTCATTTTTGTACCATAACACATAACACACACACACACACACACACACACACAGTATCTGAAAAGTCAGGAAACAGAATCAGGGCTACCTTCTTGGGTGTAGGACCTGTGGGGCAGGACCCCATACTCAGAAGGGCTCCAGTGCACAGAATAAACACACTTAAAAACAATAACAGCAACAACTTTGCAAAGGTAAAATTAACATACAGCAAAATGGACCCATTTGAAGTGGACAGCTGAGTTCAGCTGTAATAAATGTCACCACCACTGGTAAAGGAACTTCTCCTCCATCACGACCCCAGAAAGTTCCCTCCATGCCCTGTGCAGTCGCACCCCTTCCCCCAGCCCTAGGCAACCATGGATGGGCTTTCGGTTGCTATAGCGTATTTTGTCATTTCCAGAATTCTATAAAAAAAGAATTGCATAGCACATATTTGGATTTCTGCCCGTCTTCTCTCGGTGCCACAGTCAGAGATTCATTGTGTTGTCCTATTCCTAGTGGTTTGTTCTTTTTTATTGTTGCAAAATATGGATATACCCCAGTTTGTCTCTACCTGTTGATGGATATTTGAGTCATTTCCAATTTGGGGCTTTTCTGAGCAGCGCTGCTCTGAAGATTTGCGTACAAGCCGTGTCTGGACAGATGCTTTCATTTCTCTTGGGTAAGTATCTTGAAAAGGAATTCTCATGTTGTAGGAATGTTTAACTGGATAAGAAATTGTCAGACCGTTTTCCAAAGTGGTTGTACTGTGTTTATATTCCCGCCAGTCATATTTCTGTTTAAACGTGTTAAAATGTCAACTACTATGCTCCGTATGGTTTAATTCATCCCCCAGTGCAACAAATCCACCACAGAGTGTCCCCAGAGGCTGGCAACACAGGTGATCTAGTGATTATTTCTTCCCCATTTTTCAGACTAACAATTGGACCCACTACTTCAAATGTGAAGACGTGAAAAAGTGTCTAGAGGTTGAAGAGAACACAATTGAAATGTAACTAACAATGGTTCCAAATAAGTTTATCCTGTTTCCTGAGTTTGGGGACATCAAGATAGGAAAAGGGTCACCTAAACATTTCAGGCATTTTATAGTAATGGTTGTAGTTTACTTCCTGGTGAAAAAGGTTCTTTTTTTTTTTTTTTTTGACACAACACGAGCTTTATTCAATGGTTGAAGAGGAAAGTGGGAACCGAGTTCACAGATCAACTTCTAAGCTACACTTCTTTGTTGTAGAAAATTTAGAAAACTTGGACAAAAATAAAAATATAGTTCAAAATTCAAATTATCATGATGCCAGCAAGTAGTCCCTCCTGGGTTTTGTTAATTGTACTTTTTATTGTATGCTAACTTCCTAAAATAGCTCCTATTTACAAAGGCATTACTTCTGCATAGGAAAAATTTTAACATAAGATATTAGTTTTAAAAGAGAAAGGAGATTCCTCCCCAAAGTTAACAACCTGCTGTGTGTCCTTATGAACTTTTTTCGCATCTGTTCAGACCTTTAAATATTTATACACTTAAGAACATTGTGGGCTTTTAAACACATAGATTTTAAAATATTCCCAGAGTTTTATAAGCTACTTTTTTTTAACCTCGTAATATGTCATTAAATAGTCTTAGGAAGCAAAGTTTCTGATGTCTACGTGATATTCCATATATAAATGCACCTTAATTTGTTAAAATATTACTCAAATGTTGAAAACTTTAAGTCTGTGTGTGTGTGTGAGTGTGTGTGTGTGTGTTTATGAGAGAGAAATGAGGATGCTGTGATAAGCACCCTTGTCAGTTTAACCTTGGCTACATCTCTGGTTTCACTGCTTAGAATAAAGTCATAGAGCTAGAGTTTCTAGATCAAATTATACCATTTTTAATCATTAAAAAACTACTACCTGGGAGTTCCCTGGTGGCCTAGTGGTTAGGACTCAGTTCTTCTGCCACTGTGGCCTGGGTTTGATCCCTGACCTGGGAACTGAGATCCCACATCAAGCCATGTCCACAGCCAAATAAACAAAAAAAAACACAGCTATTATCAAATTATCTCCAAATGTTTTAAACAATTTACCTTTCAATGGATCAAAACTCAGCCGAACTGTTTTAAAATGTTTAAGTTTTTTACTTTTTATTTCTTTTTTTGTCTTTCCAGAGCCACACCCAAGGCATATGGAAGTTCCCAGGCCAAAGGTCGAACAGGAGCTGTAGCTACCAGCCTATGCCACAGCCACAGCAATGCCAGATCCAAGCCGCATCTGCAACCTATACCTCAGCTCACGGCAATGCTGGATCCTTAACCCACTGAGCGAGGCCAGGGATCTCGTCCTTATGGATACGAGTCGGGTTTGTTAACCACTGAGTCACAATGGGAACTCCCATTTTCTCCTTTAGGTGAACTTCAAAATTACTTAAAGCCACCCTCCCTTTCATCACACCCACCAAAGCCATATGGGTTTAGGAAGAACTGCCTTTAACCTCGAAGTTGCAATACTTGGTTTTTCCATCCAATACTTCTGGATGCCTTTGCACTGAACCTCCCTTCGTGTCCTTTGGATGTTTGCTGTATTGAGTTGGAAAGGACGCAAGAGGTCATGAAGCCAACTTTCATGATGCCCGCAGCACCTGGAGCTCTTCACAGGCCTTCTGATTTTCAGCCTGGCAGACCTTTAACAGCTCAAAGATGATTAATTAGTTTAGTACATATTTTTTAGACAATCTCCATATTGATGAGTCTGGGGTCCCAAGGCACTGTCCCATACCTCACATTGGAATGTCAATTGATCGACTGTTTTTTAAAGCAATTGGAAAATATTTGCTGAGGCTGCATCAGTGCCTGTGCTTCTTTTGATTAAAAGATGTTCTTTACCCTATGAGTTATGAGGAAAAACCAGAACTAGACATCCAACATTAGGGAAAACCAGGTAGTAAATTCAGGTATATAGATCAGATTGGGTTTTAGACAACTTTTAAGTGTGATTCTTTTTTTATAAATTCCAGCGTGATATACAGCAAAACAAACATTTGCCTGTGGTACCTCTGGATGGTAGGAATAAAATGCATTTTTTTTTTTTTTGGCCTTGGCCATGGCATACAAAATTTCCCAGGCCATAGCAGCGACCAGGGCCACGGCCATGACAATGCCAGAACTTTGACCTACTGGAGCCACCTGGGAATTCCAAAGGCATTTATCTTTCTAGTTTTAAAACAGGTTTCAAATGTTTCTACTACGAACGTGTATTTTTCAGATAACTTTTAAAACCCATTTTAAGTGAAAAAATAAGAATTTTCAAAATTAGTGTATCTTTTTATTATAATAAATCCCAGATCGTTGAAAGAATAAAAGCTAAATGCTGCAGAAAACTTAAAGAAGTAAAAATAATCTAAAATCCTACACCTGGAGATCATCACCTCTTACATCTTGTGCAATAACACACACACACACACAAGCACACAAAATGCTCTCTTGCAATGAATATACATGCATAACCGAGTCCCTGAGCTGTACCCCTAATATGACATTGCAAATCGACTATACTTCCATTTTCTTAAAATCTAACTTAAAATTAAAAAAAAAAATCCTGCCTTGCAAACTGCTTCTTTCACTCATCAGTATGTCATGGACATGCCTATGCATCAATAAAAGTTCATCTACCTCATTCTTTTTTAATGGTTTGCATTAAAATACTTCCGCCCATACCTCTGGCTGTAAGGATGTACCATTATTTATGTAACCAATCCCCTACTGACCCACATTGAGGTGGTCTTGCAATAGTTCACTTAGTGATTAATGTAGCCATAAGTGGGCTGGACTGGGAGTCAGCCTCCAGGCTAGTAATCATGTCCACTGCTAATTCATTATCATTGTTGTGGCCTCAGTTTCCCCCTTTGTAAGATGAGGACATGGGGGGGGGACATCAAGTGAACCTTGGGGGTGCCTCCAGCTGTAGCAGTCCTTGATTTCTTGAGGCAGCAGTTGATTTTTCAAGAATAGGAAGTCTTGGGTGTCATTCAGAATAAACGGCACAGTTAAGAAGAGTGTTCCTTGGAATTGCCATCGTGGCACAGTGGAAATGAATCTGACTAGGAACCATGAGGTTGCGGGTTCGATCCCTGGCCTTGCTCAGTGGGTTGAGGATCTGGCGTTGCTGTGAGCTATGGTGTAGGTCGCAGACATGGCTCGGATCTGGCATTACTGTGACTCTGGTGTAGGCCGGCAGCAATAGATCCGATAAGACCCCTAGCCTGAGAACCTCCATATGCTGCAGGTGCGGCCCTAAAAAGACAAAAAAAAAAAAAGCGTTCCTGGAGAGTTTCCTAGTGGCCTAGCTCAAGTCCTAGTGGTTAAGGACTCGGCATTGTCACTGCTGTGGTTCAGGTTCCTGCTGCAGCACTGGTTCGATCTCTGGCCCAGGAACTTCCACATGCCCTGGGGGGCATGCCCCCCCCCAAAAAAAAAAGAAAAGAAAAGAAGAAAAGAATAGTGTTCCTTTTTCAAATGTACTATGAAACCCCTTAAATATCTGAAAGGCTTAAATGGGCCCTATTTCCTGATCTGGAGGGTGACAAGTAGGTGACTTCCAATGCCACCTTGGGCTGTAAACACATAAGAAGTCAGCTCTGTCTTCAGCCAGCCCAGCATCATGAAAGAAGCACAGCTATGCAGGCAATTTCGCCCAATCATCCAGTTCTCTTTTTCTACACGCTGCTCTCAGAGTCCTGTCCTTTGCTTGAACCTTAAACATGCACACCTTAGGATGTTTGAGTTCCATGTTTGCTCTGCAGCAAATCTCTCAATACTATACCCTCAACAAATGCTCCAAAATGAGCCTCTTCTTAGCAAAGAGCTTTTGCTGTTTGGTAGCAAGCACAAGAATGGGCTTCAACTAGACACACTAGCTCTAACCCAAGAGCAGCCAAAACAAATGTAACGGAGCACCTACCGTGCCAGACACGGCTCCAAGCACATTTCATGCATCGCTTCATTTCAGAGGACTGAGCAGTTCCTGAAGGCAGTTAGGGGAAACCCTCGCCAAAAGCCCAGCTTTGAACAGTGTCTCTGACTCTAGAGACCAGGCTTAGCGAGGCCCAATCCTCTGTCTGATACATAAATCCCTGCTGAGACAACAATTACATCTAGCTATTCATAAATACTTTCTATAGGCATTAATTCGCTTGGGTCCCTGAAGAATTGTTTTCACTGAACTGTGTTTTGGGGCAGACTTTCAGGCCTTGAGGGATTTTGTAAGAAACAGCCCCAGGAAACTTGCTATTGATTGCTCAAATTGATGACAAGAATATTTTTCAAAACAGTAGAGGGGTCCTCAGGCCGCTGGGTTTACTTCTTTGCTTTGGCCACCAGGAAGCTCCAAAGCAAACCAATGCCCCACCACCCACCAAATGGACAGAGCTTTGGGTATGATACATCGCATAGACAGACAATCTTTCCACC
Organism: Phacochoerus africanus; assembly: GCF_016906955.1. NCBI lineage: Eukaryota > Metazoa > Chordata > Mammalia > Artiodactyla > Suidae > Phacochoerus > Phacochoerus africanus. The sequence goes on along the minus strand of NC_062547.1, from coordinate 10,675,483 downwards.
AAATTTATCTTGCCTTCTATCCTTATTTTCCTAGCATCCAGATTTTTCTTATTATTTTTTAAAATCCTATTCCCTTTTTTACACTGATTGGTGGAACAAGAAAGGAAAGAAAGAAATGGTAGAAGTCAGAGACAGGACAAAGGACTGGCTCCCCTGCCTCACAGCCCTCTTCCCATATTTGATGATTAGGTCACCTGACTGGGTCTCCTGGAGCTCTCCAGCTCTCCTGGAGCTCTGCAAGAGCTCCACCCTCTGTTCTTAACCATTAAAGTAGACCCGTTCTCCCTGTCCCCGAGGTAAAGGCGACATCATCAGTAAATTAAAATCGCCATTGAACAAAATTTCTTATTTGAAACTATACATGCACCCCATTGTTCACAGCAGCACTACTTACAACAGCCAAGAAACGGAAACAACCTAAATGCCCACCAACAGATGAATGGATGAAGATATATGCGATGGAATATTACTTAGTCCAAAAAAGAATGAAATAATTCCAGTTGCAGCAGCAAGGCTAGACCTAGAGATTATCATACTAAGTCAAGTGCATCAGGCAGAGACAGACAAACACCATATAATATCACGCACATATGGAAACTTAGAAAACGATACAAATCAACTTCTTTACAAAACAGAAACACACTCATAGACCTAGAAAACTAATTTAGGGTTACCAAAGGGGAGGGGGGATAGAGGGATAAATCAGGAGTTTGGAATTAACATACACTCTACTATATATAAAATAGATAAGCAGTAAGGACCTCCTTCATAGCACAGGGAACTATATCCAATATATTTTAATAACCTATAATGGAAAAAATATGAAAATATATATATGTATTGAACCATTTTGCTGTACACCTGAAACTAACACAATATTGTAAATCAACTATACTTCAATTTTTTTTTTTTGGTCTTTTTAGGGCCGCGCCTATAGTATATGAAGGTTCCCAGGCTAGGGGTCGAATTGGAGCTATAGCCGCTGGCCTACGCCACAGCCGCAACAAGCTGGGATCTGAGGTGTATCTATGACCTACACCACAGCTCACGGCACCGCCAGATCCTTAACCCCCTGAGCGAGGCTAGGGATCGAACCTGTGTCCTCATGGATACTAGTCAGATTCATTTCCGCTGAGCTATGATGGGACATCCAATATTTCAATTTTAAAAAGTTAAGCACCTGAAAAATATAAAATAAAATAAAATAAAATAGCCCTAGAAAGGCCATCTCCTAGGACCAGAACTCTACATGAGCAGCCTATGGGGCTGTAAATCGACTGAGAAAAAGTCTGAGTTAAAAAACACACAGAAACAAAAACCCTTCCCGCATTGACAGTTTTCATGCTCCTGTACAGGCATGAGCAAGAAATTCACAGCATGGAGTTCTCGCTGCGGCAAAGTGGGTTAAGAATCTGACTGCAGTAGCTCAGGTTGCTGCAAAGACATGGGTTCAGTCTATGGCCCTGGGAATGTCCATATGCCGTGGGTGCGGCCAGAAAAAAAAGAAAGAAATTCACATCAGGCACACATTGGTACCAGACTGCATAAAACATCACCTTCCTTCTGGTCATTAAGCTTTTGTACTTGCTGCTTTTCCACCTGGCATGCCCCCCCGCCATCCGCTACCCGCCCCACCCGTCCATCTCCCAGGCAAGGCCTAGGGGAGCCCCTCCTCCCCCACAATGGCTTCCTGACCCACCGGGGCCTTGGGGGCCCTCTCTCTCCTCTGCTTGCTTGCATGCTTGCTCGCTCACCCGTTTCCAGCTGTTGCAAGCTCAGCACAGTTAGGCAGGTAATTGCCTCCAGTCCCCCACCCCAGCTGCAGGCCCGGCCTCAATTGGACCAGAGCGAGCTGCGGGTTCTTCAACCGCTAGCCTGGTTTCAAGTGACTTTACAGAAAGCTACCTGCTAATCTGCGGGCACCCTTTCCTCTTTAACTATTTCAGCCAAAGCTGTCATTAAGACCTAGCCCTGGCAGAGGGATGGTAAGGTATCCACACTGAGTGTCTATGTGGTTCAAATTAAGATGAACCCCAATGCCCAGCCAAGCATCACAGAACAAGGCTTCTAAAGAAACAGTCTGGCTGTCACTGCCGTGGTGCAGGTTCAGTCTCTGGCCCAGGGAACTTCTGCATGCCGTGGGTGTGGCCCCCTAAAAAGAAAAAGAAAAGAAAAGAAAAAAGAAAAGCAATGATCCGAAATACCACGTGTACCAGCATCATATTTATTTTCTCAGTCCCCTGACACCTACTGGTGTGTACCTCTGACCTTGAGTTAGTTACACACCAGCCTCGCTCAGCCTTTCCTATCTGGTTAAATGGAGATAAACCAGGTGCGCACCCCACAGATTACGTGGCTGTTGACTTCCCTTCCCTGCGTCTGTTTCCTCGGGGTGGGTGTGATTCGAAGTGAGCTCAGGCATAAAAGGGGCTCAGAACAATGCTCGCACACGACACAACCCGCCCCTAATAGGGACCCCCTTATCACCACCGTCCCCCTCAAATTACCCACACGCTGATCTCTGTGGGTGCTCCTGGCTCAGTGCCTGCTGCATAGTAAGTGCTCAATAAATCCTAGCTGTCGATGCTCTGTGGTTATTACTGCGTCGCAGTTTTCAAAGGCCTTGACATCTTTTCACATACTCTCACAGCACGTTCGGCTGAATTCTGTTTTCTTTGTAAAACCAACCACCACAGTTTCATCACTGTGGGAAGAAGACCTTTTTCGAGTCTTTTTTCTTTTGTAATGACACGATGCTTTGTGATGGAAAAATCATTTGTTTAGTTTGAGTCTCTGTGTTTTCCTTTTTGAAAAGAATTAACTGACTGTTTTCCCCGTGTTCTTCCAAGGTTTAAAAAGGCACCAGTGAACCATCCGATGCAAGGGTCCCGGGCAGAGAGAAGCCACTTGCTGTCCCACTCTGTGTTGTCTCCCCCACATCGAGTTCCCCCAACCATGCGACCACTGTCTCTGAGCTCCACCTGCTCTGTGTGACTCTGCTTGCCCGCATGGCCTCACTGGTTCTGCCCCATGTCACCTCATGTCACATCCCAGGACTTTCCTGGGCTCCTCTAACACCTCCCAGCCTACTGATTTTCTTTTTTTCTTTTTTTCTTTTTAGGGCTGCACCCGTGGCATGTGGAGGTTCCTAAGGCATATGTGGCCTACGCCACAGCCATAGCAACGCGGGCCGAGCCGCCTCTGCAACCTACCCCGTGCTCATGGCAATGCCAGATCCTTAACCTACTGAGCAAGGCCAAGGATTAAACCCTCATCCTCATGGATACTAGTCAGGTTCATTAACCTCTGAGCCATGATGGGAACTCCAGCCTATTAATCATAACGGCTTCTTCATCTGAGTGGCTTCAGGGTCCTTCCCTTAGTCACATCTCCATGGCACACCTGCTTGCTGTCCAACAGAGAAGTCCGCTAAGGATGTATATGTGCAAAGACCTTTCTCCTTTAAATCAAAGCACATTTAAAACAAGAAATGTAATCACATCTTCTTGCTTTAGATTTAACATGCAGTTGCAGGAGGCTGCAGCGTGCCAAAACAAGCCACTCTGGGGTAAGGACAGTTTCGAGCTGAAAGTGATCAGCAGGCTACCCTCCTCTTTTCTACCATTTGTACAAGGAGGCTCTTTCCATGCCAGGGAGAGGACGATGACTCTAGTCACTGGCGACGGCCCTTGGCGCTGGAGAAGGCACCACCTTGAGTCTGCGTCACGAACTTACCAAATAACTTTCACCTCCCATTAGTTTCCTCCACGTATGTAACTTCCCACAATTTGCCTCAGGGACCCTTCCTGTGTCTGGTTAGTTTTCCACAATTTATCACCCTTTGTTCAAACAGTATATAAGCTCCCAGGTCTAACCCCTCCTTTTGGTGTTCATTTCTCTCCTGTGAAGAAATGCACGTGAAATAAACATTTTCTCTTGCTTTTATCAGTTTGATTGGCAGGTCCCAGGCACTGAATTTAAAGAGGATAAAGAATAAGGGTTTTTGTTGTTGTTGTTGTTGCTATGTGGTTTTGGGGGTTGTTTGCTTTTAACCTTCCCTACATAGCCATATGTGTAGGAAGTGCTCAAACATTTAAAAACCAATTTTTTTTAACTGCCCATAAGCAACTTCTCCATCTGGAGGCAATCAATGCTCCCATTTTTTCAAGTCTTCCCATCCCCCTTCTGCATCAACACATACAAGCCGAGTGTCTAAAGAACAGGGAAGTGTATCAATAAAACAACATAAAGAGCTGGGGAGCCTGAGATGCAGAGACACTAGAACCATTCTAGCCATGTTACCTCCTATCCATGAAAACTTGAGCCTAGTATCTAGCCTTCCCCAGCCTCATTTCCTCCTCTGTGAAATGGAGAGAAGAGGCTCCACCTCACAAGGTTGATATGAGGCGTCTGTAAGACGAGACACAGTAAGGATGGTTTCCTGGCACAGAGTGGGGACTATTTAAGGATAAACATTCATCTTAGTAAATAGATATTAGTAACCAATAATTTTAAATTAAAATTGTATCTTTAGAATGTCTATAAGTTAAAAATAAATGTTGTAAGTTTCCACTTAAAACATACAACGTAGCTGCGATTTCAAGGTAAATCCACACATCTTGCTTGAGTGTCATTCCCACAATATCGACAGTATTTCCCATCAGCATAAATTATTACATGAGTTTTCATGGCTGCATAAGACTCACACCATGATACCTTTATTTACTTATTTATTTATTTGGCTTTTTTTTTTTAAAGGGCCACACCTGAGGCATACGGAGGTTCCCAGGACAGGGGTCCAATTGGAGCTACAGCTGCCAGTCTACGCCACAGCCACAGCAACACGGGATCCAAGCCACAGCTGTGACCTATACCAAGAGTTCATGGCAATGCCAGATGCTTAACCCACTGAACAAGACCAAGGATTGAACCTGAGTCTTCATGGATATTAGTTGGATTTGTTACCACCCAGCCACAAAGGGATCTCCTTTAATTTTTCTTTTTTTAATGCCCACACCTGTGGCATACGGAAGTTCCTGGGCCAGGGACTGGATCCAAACTGTAGCCTATGCCACAGCTGTGGCAACCCTGGATCCTTTAGCCCAGGATGCCGGGCCAGGGATCAAACCTGCACCTTTATAGACACCTGAGCTGCTGTAACCCATTGAGCTACGGTGGGAATACCACGGTGTCTTTTAATTTTTGACAGAAATAACTGTTCATCTCAATGCCATCAAAGGACAGCCAGGATAGAAGAATCCTGGCGTTTTCTTGTTCCAGCCCTTTAAAAGTCCATTTTCTACCCTGGCTCCCTTCAACTTCATTAAAATCTCTATGAAACTGGCTTTCTGCACATTTGATTTATAATCACCAGCTAACATGAATAAATCATCTCTGGAGGAAATTAAATCACAAGCATTTCAACTCCAAGTGCTGGGACGGAACAATTTCTCTGCTCCTCCAGGCCCTGCAGACACCCACAAATTGCCATTTCCTGGGGCCTGAAAGGGGCCTCGGTCCAGAAAAATGAGGGGCCGGAGCTGCCACCCCGCCTCCCTTGCTGAAGGCACAGGGTGCTTCCTCGTCCCCTAAGGATGCTGCAAACACACTTGGCAAGAGGCAGGACAGGCATCCGGCTCCCGTGCCACAGGTGCGGACACTGAGCTTCAGAAGTACCTGGACCAGATTCACATGGTTGTTGACAGAGCCAGGATGCCACCAGTGCTGGCTGAATCCCTCTCTGTGCCCTCCCCCCATCCATGTTGTCCCACAGAAGAGATGCATGTCTTCCCAAGAAAGCAGCTTTGAGAGAGGGTTCGGCATAGCTGACGCATGGAGGTCAGAGGTTATGAGAACCCCCATCACACCCACACTTCCATTCCTAGCCAGGGTTCTCCCATGAGGCTGAAGAGCCAGCTCACATAGTCCAGTGTGAACCCCAAACTGAACCACACATCACCCAGGGAGGGCTCTGGGCAGGCCCTTGTTCCCACCCGACTCTGCTCACTGAAGGGAGCCTTCTAAACCAGGGGTGAATCCAGCCTTTTTCCTTCCCCATGACTGCAGGCAACTGATCCCCACAGCTGGGGACTCCTGCCTGGCTCCCTTTCCCCTAGCCAGGGCCTGACCCCTGGACCTTGGAGGGGTCCTGCCCTGGGGGCCAGACACCTGGGTGGGAGATTGGTCCAGGGGTGGTGCTATGAGCAGTCAGGCCCCAGGACAGCCAACACTCTCTCCCTAACTCCATGGAAGGGGAGACAAAGACCAGGAGATGCCCTCCATGTGCCCCAGAGCCAGCGGCTTGTTTCTGGGTCTAGTTTCTCAGCACCTGAGAGCTTTTAAAACTAACACCAAAGAGGGAGTAGCCCTTGTGGCTCAGCGGGTTAAGAATACGGCTAGTATCCATGAGGAGGCAGGTTCGATCCCTGGCCTTGCTCAGTGGGTTAAGGATCGCACGTTGTCGTGAGCTGCAGTGTAGGTCGCAGACGTGGCCTGGATCTGGCATTGCTGTGGCTGTGGCTGTGGCGTAGGCCAGCAGCTATAGCTCCAATTCGACCCCTAGCCTGGGAACTTCCATATGCCGCAGATGGGGGCCTAAAAAAGCAAAACAATTAAAAATAAATAAATAAATAAATAAATAAAATTAACACCAAAGAGTCACAGCCATATTTCGGTGCACTCCCAGCTCTGATACCTGGGGGAGCCCGGTTGGGACCATCACTGTCCTCCTTGCTGCAGGAAATTTGGCCCTGTCTCTTAGAAGAGAGTGAGCCACTATTCAATTGAAATTGACCGCCAAGTCTCAGCTGCTTAAAGAAGTTCTTCCTGCTGGGCTGGCGGTGGCTAGAGGGAGATGGCTGCCCCTCGCCAAGAATCCTGGAGGTGCAGAAGGAAGAGGGACTTGTGTTTTTTTTTTTTTTTTTTTTAAGGCCCCACCTGGGGCATATGGAAGTTCTCAGTGGAGCTGCAGCTGCCAGCCTATGCCATAGCCACAGCAAAGCCAGATCTGAGCTGCGTCTGCAACCTACGTCACAGCTCAAGGCAACACCCGATCCTTAACCCACTGAGCGAGGCCAGGGATCGAACCCACGTCCTCATGGAGACTAGCCAGGTTCATTGCTGCTGAGCCACACCGGGAACTCCCCGGAGGGACTTTCAAAAGCAAATGAGAGAGCGACTGCCCAGGCTTGTAGCTGAAGCCTGGGGGTTTAGGACCACGGAGTGCATTTGGAATTGAGCTGCCAGGGTTCGAGTCTGCCTCTGCCACTTCCTAGCAGGTTAACTACTAGCAAGACCATTCCACTCTAACATGAGGATGGTGACAGCTCTCAGCACCCAGTGTCTTTGGCGGTAAGATGTCCCAAGTCACGGAAACTGGTGGCCAGACTGAAAACGACCCAAACATCCATCAGCTGGTAAACGGGTAAAGAGAAAGCGGCAAACACGTACAACACGTATGAATACTGACACCTGCCACGACGCGGATCAACCTCAAAGACATTCTGCCTATGAAAAAAGCCAGGCACAGGAGACACTGTATCCTGTGATTCCATTTATACGAAATATCCAGGAAAGGCAACTCTATAGAGACAGAAAGTAGACTGGGGGCTGCCTGGAGCTGGGAGAGTGGTCAGTGACTGCAAGCAGGTCCAAGGGATCTGCTGGGGCGACGGGAACTCATAAAACTGGATCACGGTGATGGCTGCACGGCTTTGTAAATTTACTAAAGTGTATTAAATTGTACAATGAAAACAAGTGAATGTTAGGCTCTGTAAAGAATACGCCAACAAAGCTGTGGTTTAAAAGGACCCAGGGAATGGTGTTAGTTCTAAGAATCGATTTGGATACTTGGTACACCAAGTGCTTTAAAAATTATGAACTGTTCAGTCGCGACAAGTTCTAATTAGTAAGGCTGTGGCAGCGGGGAGTGGGGGTAACCACAACAACAGACCTGGAATCAACACCAGTCCTTGATCCCTGAGCCCCTGCTCCTTCCTCTCCAGAAAAGAGATACTAACAGTCTCACGGGGCTGATGTGAAGATTAAGTGAGTTAAAGATGCGAGTCGATTAGTACTTACCTGGCAAATGGCCATGTGCTCGCTAACTGCATTTCTGGGTATCACCCGCATCCTCGCTCTTACTACCACAGCAGCACAGAGCAGGGCCCCAGGACCAAGAACAAGGCTACAGACCCGTCCCCCTCATCACAGCATCCCTTCTGCAGTTCACGGCCATTTGTCAGGATCCCTTGGGTGTAGGATCAGACTCTCTGGTTCATCCTGAACTTCCTCATATTTGCCACACCAGCCCAAAGCTGGCTCTGCCTGACACAGGGCCAGCTCCCCGTTCTCCAAGCACTGCCCATGATGTAGGGTCAGGGTGAAAGCCCATGCAAAGACACGTGAGGGTCTGAGATGGGTGAGGGTCCAGCTACGGTGTGGGGAGAAGCCACAGGCTGTGCAGCCCAGAACCCAGGCAGGCACAGAGAAATGTAACCCTGGCTGACAATGAGCCCTGCATTGTCCCCGCAATTCACAGTCAAGGACGCTGAGGCTCAGAGGGACAGACACCTTGTCCTGTGTCTGTCTCTCAGCTGTAAGCCGCAGAGCAGGGGTCAAACCTGGTTTACTTACTCCAAAGGTCAAGTTGGGGTGCCTAGAGGAAATGTGCAATGAGGGAGGGAACAGAGCTCTGGGCCAAGCAAATCATCCAGATAACATTTCCCTGGAGGACACTGGTGAAAATGCAGATTCCTAGGTCTCACCCGCCCTGGACCAACTGAAACCAGGAACTTGCATTTTAGAAAGCGAACCGGGTAATTCTTAAGAAGTTCGAGAACCATCGGCCCCCAATAACACAGGAAAATAGAAATGTAAATAGAGAAAGATCTGGATATCAGTAGATCATTAGTTTGCTGTGTCCAAAGTTAAAAAAAAAAAAAAAGAAAGAAAAGAGGAGCCCTCGGCCAAGGGCTTCAGAGGAACACAGCTCAGATGTTGCAAAGTGTATGGTGGAACAGAAGCTCTGCACTGACCTCTCATGGGGCCCCAAGCCAGCAGGCACCCAGAGCCCCACATACAAAGGAGGAAACTGAGGCCTGGAGAGGGGAAGTCACGTGGCTGGTGGCGGTGACAGAACTGGCCTGCCAACCCAGAGCTGTGGACCACACAAAGCCCGTCACCCCACTGCTGCCTGCAAGCTCCGGTCAATACGGACCCCCTGTCAGCATCACAAAGACCCCAAGCGTGCTTTTTTCTCATCTGGCCCCTCCTCTGTTGCTCCCATGCACAACCAGACATGGGGCGGGAACTAGTCAAAGAGTAAACACCAAGGTGAGGGCGCCTGATGAGAATCACATGTCAGCAGGATGCGGTCTGGGTCCACGCTGGATGGATTGATGGTTATGACCTTACGCCAGCATGGCCCCCTGATGGCCTGCGAAGTGCTTTTCTAGCAATAATCAGCCCCATTTCCTCACAAGAGGTAGTACTCACAGACGCAAATGGGGCTGATCGAACTCTGCAGAATGAGAGCTGAGCTCGGAGCCAACCGAGTCCTGACCGTTGTGGCCACTCCGGGAATGCTGACTTCATTGTTGGGGGTGCAGCCTGGACTAAGGGATTCTTTTGAGCGCCCCAGGGGATTCTAAAGCACAGCCAAGGTGGAGAGCCGCTGGCTCCTAAAGGGAGACGGGCTGGATTTCAAGCCCCCGCGCCTGTAAACCACCGGGTAGCTGCGTTCTGGGTGTTATCCCTGGAGTGCCTGGACAATGCCCTCAAGCCTGCATGTCCCAAGGGCTCCCGTGGCCCTGGCAAGCTGACCTGCTTCAAACTCTCCTTGCCTTGCCCCCAGTTCCATCTGTTCCCTGACAGCCATGTAGGTCCGGGAAAACACAGCCAGATCCCACCTCCCACTCCAGTAACTCCACTCCAAACCCATCTCCTCAGTGAGGCCAGTGCACAGTGGGTCCCTCAGCGCCCCCCCCAAAACCCCACCCCCCACCCCACCAAGCTCCTATGTGGCCCCGGGCACAGGGTACTACACTCCTGAGCGTGTGGGCCAGCCTGGAGCCTCATGTTCCAAAACAGGTCAGGCCATTACTCCTCCCCATCGGCCAGTGATTTTGGCCTTGCATTGCCCCAAATGTCTTAGATGGTGATATTTCCCCCATCCGGGCCCAGGTTAACCAATTCCAAACACACCTCTTCGGGCCCGTGGTAATTACCAACGTGCATGCAAGCTGTTGTGCTGGTAGTTTCCTCGGATCCCCTCAGTTAATCCTCAGATCTAGCTTGTGAAGCTGCTTTTATCATTATGACCATTTCACAGATATGGAAACTGAGGCTCAGAGAGGTGAAGAACTTACATGCATGAGTGGTGGGGTCTGGGCTGGAACTGGGTCAGACACACACCTGAGAGCCTGTGTTCTCCCTAACAGCTCCATTCCCCCCTCTCCTGGGGCCACCTAAGCGCCCTTGTCGCTATCCTTCTCATGAGGACACAGCAGAGGACAGAGATCAGATCTGGAACCAAAGCTGCTTGGCCAGGTGCAAGCTGCAATGCCTCAGAAGGTCAGGGCAAACCAAGTCCAGAGCCCACAGGGACCTCCTAGCCAGCCAGGCCAGGTCACTTTGGGGAGCAGAGGGAGCTCTGCATACCCACAATGGGACAGCAGGTGTAAGTCAGGATTGTCCCAGACAAGCAGGACTTGCAGTCACCCAACATGGAGCTGAAGTTGGCTATGCTCTCTGACCCTCGAGCTCCTCGCATTTAAAATAAGGAAATAAAATAGTTCGTGTGACCACGCACTTAATAACTCTGAAATCTTACATGCCAATGAGGGGCTTTAAAAAAAATGTACAAGGATAAAGTCCTGAATGAATTCATGATCTAATTGGATGCTGGGAAGTGTCAGCTGCCCAGAACCTCTGTTCTCCCACTGGTGGAATGAATGTCTGACCACACTGGAGCAGACAACTGACAGAATGGGGTCAAATTTGCCCCGGATAACAAGCGCAGAGTTTTGAAATTTCTGAATTTGAATGCCACAGCCCTGCCACTACCTCTCAGCTTATCCCTGGCCTGAGTCACATGGCATGGCCACCTGCCTGGCTCCTCGGGCATCTGAGTTTGCAACGCTGGGACTAGACATGTCCAGAAGCCCCTTTGAGTCCTGCCACATTTTAGGGTCCTTGTATCCTGGGTCTCTAGCGCTGCTGTGTACCCCAACTGAAGCTATATCGGAGGTTAGTTGCAGCTAACGTCCAGCATTAACCTATAAGATAAGTAATGTTTAGCATCAATCAAAACACAAGACAGGCTGCCCTTATGCCATATCAAACATGTAAGTCAACAGTCGACCGAGGAAAACAGAGCGACACAATCAAAAAGTCATCATACCTCAAATGGGCATTTTGGTTTTGCACCACGTGAACCACTGCCAACATCTTCAGGTTAACCTGGAACTTGACAATCTAGGAGAGGGGGTTGGGGGAGGGGGAGAGCCTCCACCTTCTGTGCAAGCCTCAATCACCTCTTCCGAAAACCCCGAAGAGTAAAGGCACATGAGAGGTCTTTGTGACCCCACTGGGCAGAGACCCCAGCCCTCAGACCCCTCCCAATAACTTTCATTCTCACCAACCCATCCGGATAGCGTTCAAGTGCGATCACTCTTCATAATGAGTGAATACCTGACAGCAAATCTACCCCAGTCCTTCTTGAAAGCAGTCTCTTGGAGAAGCAAGGTGGTGTCAGTCGAAAGAGCACTGAATTTGGAGTTTCAGGGGCTTGGATTCGAAGCCTGGCTGTGCCTCTTAGCGGTGGTGTGACCTTGAATGAGCTCCTTGACCGCTTTGGGTCTGTCTGTGCACTTGCTAAAAGGAACAGCAATGACCCATCCTCCCCGCCTCACAGGTAGTTGTCAGCCCCTTGAAATGCTACCTGTGAGATCTTGTATGTGTTAATTGTCATTGTCAGCTGAGACACTTCTTCACACTTGCTGTTCTCCCTGGCATCAGAGCTGATTCAAGTGCATATCACATGGGACCTTTTATGTTCTAGCAGGGACTGTCATACCTAGTTATTATCTGCACAGGTTGACTGGTCCCAAGGGTATGAGTCTTATCTGGGGTATTAAGTAAATACTTTTCATAACAACGGCAAACAAGATGAATAAATCTGTCAATAGCTGGATCCTAGATGAAGTCAAGATTCCAACTCTTAGTCAACAGAGCCCGCTCTTAATTATTCATGATACACAATACACCGTCAGGGATAGATCTGGGTTTAGTGGGGAGGGGAGCTGAAGCTTACACAGTTCGGGAGCCCTCTTGTAAAATAAAAAAAAATCCAACAGGACACAAAATCAGATAAAGGACCGTGAAAGGATTCATGAACGTAAGCAGCCCTGAGGTTGACCTGGTCCAGCTTCAAGGTCAATCTGCCTGGAGCATGAGGGTGGGTAATAATAGCAACCACCTTTCATCCACTCTGTGCCAGGACCCATCTGCATATTGCCCCTTTAATTTCTTCCCACTGATCCTATGTCACAAATGGATTTTTTAAAGACGAGGACTTGGGGCTCAGACAGGGAGGAACTTGTCCAATGAAACTGATCACGAAGGAGCAGCTCAGCTGACTCCAAATCCCACACTTTTTCAGCCACACCAGGCATCTCTTAAACCCATGTGTCACGCAAGATGTGAGTTAATTGATAATGATGAATGGAACACAAATTGGGGGTAAGTTTCACCCCCCTCCACACCACACCCGACTTCCACCCAAACTCCTGAAAATCACAAACATTCAGCCAGGACCCCACACACAAAAAGTCCCGGGTCATAATGGTATTTGAGTAATGGAAAGTGAGAAAGTGGAAAAAACCTCCATCATTCCCAGCAAAGGCCCGACTGGGCCGTCGCAAAGCTCCACCTTGCTCCCACTGAGGCAGCTTCCGGCAAGTGCCTTGTTTGTACAGCCCGCGAGAAACAGAACTCGTGCTGATCTGAATGTCTTACCCCCACTCACTTGGTTCTCTCATGATGACAGGCAGCTCTGTCGAGTTTCATAGCATCCCCAAAACGTGCCAGAGTAGGCTGGTGAGACTCTCGGGGCTCAGAGTCTATCATCAATCACATCTTGCTTGCGACCACAGAGAGTTTTTGTGTTCTTTTTTTTAACACCAGCTCAAGGACAGAAGAATTAGTCAGGGCTCAGAGGTTCAAGAGCATTACTGTATGGGACCATAGCATCACTGTAAGGCCCCACAGCTCAGCCACCAACCTCGGTTGGAGGGGGGAAAAAAAAAACAAAAAAAACTCCCAGGTACTTTACCAGACACAGGTAGCAGCGTCCTGTTTGGGACAGTCATTTGGCACTCCAGGTTCTCAACCCGTACTAAGAGTGGTTCACGCTTTTGAAACTGAAAGATGCATCCAAAAAAATCTCTATGACACACCATGACTCACGAACACCCCCCACCCCTCCGCTGCCCCGCTGGCAAAGGGCTCAGCTTCTTTCATTCACACCTGAAGTGAAAGGGGGTTGGTCAGTGTCAACGTCGGTCAATTTCACTTCCTGTTTCCTTGGTTCCATCAGCCATCCAGAAGGGCTGCATGTCCTACCATGGTGGCGCCAGACACATCCCCCCCCTCCCCCGCTGTGGCCCCAGAAGAAGCATAGCCCTGACCAGGCTTGAAGTATCCAGTTGATCAGGCCTCCAGCCTCCCCCATTCCTTCAAGGTCCATCTATTCAGCCAGTCTCTATGGAGGCCTCTTTGGGGCCAGGTGCTCACAGTCAGAGGAAGACAGACCCACTAAGCTGCAGTCAGTATGTTGAGATGGGTGCTGAGATGGGGCTGCACGTGGGCTACAGGTTCAAGGCAGAGTACAGATGGTCTGCCCTCAGGGAAGCTTGGAAGGCTTCTAAGAGGAGGTGACAACCAGAGTAGAAGGACGATAAACAATAATAACGATGAAGTTAGCTAAACACTGGCTTAGCACTAAGTACTAAAATATTGTCTGTTGGTAGTTCCCTTCGTGGCTCAGTGGTTAATGAACCCAACTAGGATCCATGACAATGCTAGTTTAATCCTTGGCCTCACTCAGTGGGTTAAGGATCTGTCGTTGCCGTGAGCTGTGGTGTAGGTCACAGACTCGGATCTCTTGTTGCTGTGGCTGGGGCATAGGCCTGGCAGCTGTAGCTCTGATTCGATCCCTAGACTGGGAGCTTCCATATGCTGAGGGTCTGGCCCTAAAAAAATATATATATATATGTATATATGTATATATATATATATATATATATATATATATATATATATATATATAGCCTGCCATATCAGTAAATGATAGAGACTAAAGGGCTGCCCACTGCCAAGCCTATCTAGCAGCTGCTGCAGCCACCCTGGATGGCACAGTCTGAGGAAACTCAGGATGAGAAAACTCCAGATACTGGTCCTAGATTGCTAAGGTACATATCAAAGGATTGATTTCAATGAGCCCAGACTCTTGTATCTTCCCATACATGGAAAAGCACTAAATTCCTTAACTTAAGATGTCTGGTTTTCTTCCTTCCTTGTTTTCCTTTTTGCCTTTTCTAGGGCCACACCCATGGCATATGGAGGTTCCCAGGCTAGGGGTCTAATCAGAGCTGTAGCCACCAGCCTATGCCAGAGCCTCAGCAGCTCAGGATCCAAGCCGTGTCTGTGAACTACACCACAGCTCACGGCAATGCTGGATATTTAACCCACTGAGCAAGGCCAGGGATTGAACCCTCTACCTCATGGCTCCTAGTCGGATTCCTTAATCACTGAGCTACAATGGGAACTGCCTCTTTCTTCCTTCCTTCCTTCCTTCCTTCCTTCCTTCCTTCCTTCCTTCCTTCCTTCCTTCCTTCCTTTCTTTCTTTCTTTCTTTCTTTCTTTCTTTCTTTCTTTCTTTCTTTCTTTTTCTTTCTTCTCTCTTTCTCTCTTTCTTTCTCTCTTTCTTTTTAGGGACTCACCTGTGGCTTATGGAAGTTCCCAGGCTAGGGGTCTAATTGGAGCTGCAGCTGCCAGCCTATGCCAGTCATAGCAACACCAGATCCGAGCCTCATCTGCCATCTACCCTGCAGCTCATGGCAATGCTGGATCCTTAACCCACTGAGCGAGGCCAGGGATCGAACCCACATCCTCACAGATACTAGTAGGATTCTTAACCTGCTGAGCCACAAGGGGAACTCCCTGACTTTCTTTATTAACACTAATCTTTTGATGTTCTGACTACCTGGTTTTTGCTGCAAAAACTCCTGTATATCCTGCCCCTACCCCTGACCTCCTTTCCTCTTTGGAACCGGGCTTGAAGTCCTCAGAAAGTCATCCAATAAAAGTTGTGTATATTTTTCAGTCGACATCACCTCTGTGCCAAGCACTTTCTAAGGCTTCACATCCATTTACTCGTGTAACCTTACCCGCCACTCTTCGAAGTTGGTGACATTATTGTTTTCACCTTAGGAGGACGGAACCGAATCACCAAGATGTCCCCTCCTCTGGCCCCAAGCCACACAGCCAGACTGAACATGGCACGAGGGCACACAACCTTCAGAGACAGTATTAGGGATCAGGAGGTGGGGAGCCACGGAGACAAAAAAAGCGTGGCATTTACAGAGAACTGCCAGCCTCTCCTGAGCATAGCACAAAGGACAAAGGCCACAACACGTGGGTATGTTTTGCTGTGGGAAATGCTTTGTTGGTGGCCCACAGGGTGCTTTTTGAAAAACCAGAGACCAACATTTGAAAATGGGGAGATTTGATATAAAAACCCAGCTTACCTGGGTTGGGTTGGAAGATCAGGATCTGGGACCACAGAGCTGTATTCTCCTATAGCAAGAATCAAGCTTGGGATGGTTCTCTTTGTAGCCACCCCCACTCTTCCCAGTTCACTGTGGCCCCCATCACCCTGATGTCTCCCTCGTCTGCTCTGATCAGTACACTGATAGTATCTGCCTGGCGTGCATGATGGGGAAGGGATTGAGGAGCCAGGAGTAGAGGGTTCTGAGTGGAGGGAGGGCAGTGGCGAGCAGATTTCTATTTCACAGAGATCCCTCTGGCAGCTGTCTGGAAGAAGGATGGATGGAGCATCGGCTTGGACGTGAGAAGCCAATCAGGAAATACGGTACTGTCCAGGCAGGATCCAAGCGGGGGGATTAGTTTGGCAGGGCTTCTCTTCTCTACTTTCTCCTGGAGGATCCGGATGTAAATGGCACTTCGAGAGCAAGCAGGTTTTCACTGGGGAGTCCGAGGTCCACAGAGACCCTCCAAAGTAACTTAGAGCCAAACAGAAAAATCAGGAAGATGTGCTTGGGAGCTAACTTTCAGGGCTGATTGGAAGGAAGAACTCATGTCATCTCCCACCAGGAGAGGAGACAGGGCTGAGCCCCATGGAACCGCCAGTGAAAAGGCACAGAAGAATGTTTTCACTTTACATGTGCCATGAACAGAACTCAGGGACAGTCAGCAGATGGGGCAGTGGGCAAAGGCATGCCAATGGAGTGGGCAGGTAAGAAGAAGAAAAGGAATTCAAGACCTGGGGGCTCAGTGAGGACGTTTCACTTGACAAGGGGCAGGTCACGGGAGCTGGGGTCACACAGGATGATTCGGGCCATTCTTGGCTGTGTGTCACTGTGTTCATCCCTGAACTTCTCTCTGGGTGTTTCCTCACTTTTAAAATGAAGATAATGATACTGGGAGTCTGGAAGGGCAGGTTGTAAACTGCAACGTGACCGACAGTTGTGAGAGACACGGTACTGTCGTCGCCCTTTCTTTTCCCATGTTGAACCCAAGGCTGACCCCAACCCAAAAGGAGAAGTCAGGCAAAGAGGGTCAAGCCCGCCATCTTTCTTTTCCCCCTTCCCAAAGTTTCCCAGATCCGTCGCTATCCCAAGACCCTTTCTCAGGCTATGAAATTCACACGAAAAATTCAGAAAGCTCCTCCCACTTCCTACTTTTAAAGTGTTCCTCAAAGAATGATTTTCTAAAAGCAGTGTTTCAGATGGCTCTTTCTGGAGCTCTCAAATTTTACCTAATGCGCATCTAGATTAAGTCAAGCCAAAGACCTGGATGGATAAAAGCATAAATAACCTCAGCCAATGAGCAGACGTTTCCAAGTTTTCATACTGCTTGGCTACGTATAGACCAGAGTTAACAAACACATTTCAATTCACACACCAAATCTAATGGCATGAAGCACTGTTTAAGCTAAGAATGAGTCTATGATCCCTGGCCTCGCTCAGTGGGTTAAGGATCCGGTGTTGCTGTGAGCTGTGGTGTAGGTCACAGACACAGCTCGGATCCAGTGTTGCTGTGGTTCTGGCATAGGCCGGTGGCTATAGCTCCAATTTGACCCCTAGTTTGGGAACGTCCATATGCCACGAGTGTGGTCTTAAATAGATTAAGACAAACGAACAAAAAAAGAATGAATCCAAGCTGTTTGAACTAGGGAGAAATGAATACTGTAATTGATTAGTGATGTCTGCTGGGGGCACAGGAACAGAATTGCTCTATGTGTGTTATACATTTGCTACCAGTGTGATCAAAATATCTAGCTTCTTTTCATTTGGACTCATGCAGATGTTTAGACTGTGTAGACCCAACCTCAGTGTATGAAGGCAGAAGACACAGGGCCTGTTGGAAGAGTCCTTCTCCCCACAGAGTGTCTGGTTATAACTGCATCCCCAAAGCCCCCCACCCCACCCCCCGCCCAACCTGGACTCCACCATTCATTCCTCTCACTTTGTTTTCTATTGAAAGCACCCTGTCATCTTTCACGTTTCCACTAAGGAAACAGCAACCACGGAAGAGAAAAAAAATCAAGATCCCATTTGCCTTGATGGATTCATTTCGATACAACTTCACTCAAGAGCTAGCCGCTTCCTGATTTCACATTTCACCATCAAAGGCAAGAGCCAGGGCAGGGTTGGGGCAGCAATCTTTCAGCAACATACCGGGCTGAGCAACAGCTTTTCACCTGGAGAAGCGGCTCTGGGGTTGCAGCTTTGAATCCCATCAGCCCCTCCCAGGAGCCGACAGAGGAGGGACATTCTGAAAAATCCCCCACCTGTCCCATCCTGCAGATCCTCACAGCCAACTGTGGCAACAGTGGACAGAACCTGAAGTGGGACAAAGCCAGACCATCTGTACAGACAAGGAAGGCAGGGCCCAGAGAGGGTATGGGTGTCACTGTCATCATACAGCAAGGCTCGAGCACCAGTTTCCTCACTCTGGCTTAGGGGGATCATCCCTGCAGCCTGCACTGCTACAGGTCACTCGGGGTACAGATGTTTCCACTTATTTCCCCAAGATGGGGATGGAGGGGGTCACTCCAGGGGCTCAAGTCACCCCACACCAGGATTGGAACAAGGTGGTAGTCCATGGGCCGGATGGAGCAGGGGACGCACCCTCCACAGAGCATTGGGACAAAGGCTGTGGACTCCAGGTCCTCACCAGAGGTTTTCATGAGCAACTCCTTGGTCCTTGATAGACAATCCCAGCGTGACTGAGGGGCAGTCCACAACTGTGGTGACCATGCAGTGGCTCCAGTCCAGCCCCGGGGGGAATTGCAACAATGATTCATTTACTTATGAGACAAACAGTGGCAGGCTCCATGGATACAATGCTGCAAAAGATGCAGCCTTTAGACCTTCCTGTTACTTAGTGTAACATCCTTAGCACCAAACGAATGCAGTATCCACACGTTGGCTACAATAGAGCATCCACTGCTCCACTCAAAACCATGGATGTGGGTCAAAGGCATAAGAATATTGAGTGAAAGAAGCCAGGCACCAGAGAAAACCTCTTCTGTGATTCCATTTAGATGAAGCCCAAGAAGAGGTGAAACTAATCCGTCGGGCTGGGGTCAGAACGGGGCTTGGCTGGTGCTGGGACGGGAGCTGTGGATGGGCGGAGACACTAGGGAGCCTTCTGGGGTGATGGAATGTTCTATATCTTGAGGTCGGCATTGTGTGTGCATGTGTGTGTGTGTGTGTGTGTGTGGTAACTCAGTAAAAGTTTGTTTTTTTTTTAAAGTCATTGCCAGTGTCTGTTTACGCATCTCTCTCACAGCCAACTGATGAAAAGGCTCAAAGACAGTTTTGCCTGAGCCTGAATCCTTCCTGTGAAATAGGAGACGGCACTCTGCCAAGCCATGTGTGTTTCCTAGTGGTGACAGAGGGCAGCGGTCCTGGTCAACCTGGGGGAACCTGTCGGTGAAAATGTCCCTTTCCACAGCCCGTGCTTGGAACCCGCAGAGGAGTCGGCCGTTTCACCTTCTGAGCTGGAAAAGGGGAGCTACAGGGCGACCAGAGCCTCAGGGGGCCCAGATGGCGCCCCCTGGGAGGAGGGACACATGGGTCTCAGATCAATGATGGACCAGAGCTGGGCGTGGCGGCCCCCGGAGTCCAGAATGACCTAGTTTCCAGCGAGCTGAGACTGATGCCTCCGAAGCTCTTTCCTCCAGCTCAGTGTGGGATGGAGGGAGCCCAAAATAGTAACGCCCTCCCCCACCCACACAGAGACGACAGGTGGCTGGAAAAGGAAGGCGGGAGCGGGGGAGGGGAACGGCTGACAGGTGAAGGGGGGGTGGGCTCCAAGTGGAACTGTCTGGCTGTTCTTTTGTGGCCCCACCGAGGGGCACAGAAAGGCAGGGCAGTGACCTCACAGGACTCTGCTGCCACCACCCACATGCCTCCCACGTCCACAGTGATGACGCCAGCACGTCCCCAGCCTGGACCAGGGCCCAGACTCACACCTGTCACTGCCCACCGCCCCCTCAGCACCCCCAGTGGCATGTTCCATGGCATCTCCAGTGTAACCCGACCAAGGGCAAACTGCTGATTGGCTCCACCTCAAGACAGGGCCCCTCCACCCTTCCGGAAGCTCTGGCCAGAAACCCCTGAGTCTCTCACATCCCACATTCAGTCCATCCAGAACCCCTGCTGGTTCCACCTTCAACAGCCAGCCAGACCCTGATCACCTCCGCCACAGCCCCCTGGCCTGCGCCACCGTCAGGTCTCGCCTCCTGACTTTCTGCCTCGCCCCCTCCAGTGCATCCTCCAGGCGGCACATGGGCCAGCCTGTGAAAAGGCCCTGGAACCCCTCCAACTTCACATCCTCCTGCTCTCCTCTGCTCCCACCACCTTGGCCTTCCTGCCGTCAGACACACCACCCAGCCCTGCCTCAGGGCCTTGGCACAGCCTGGTCCACCGCCTGGAAAGCCCTTCCCCCAGACATCTATCCTCACTGTACGTGGGACCTTCCCTGACCACCCTATTTAAAATTGCCTTTCTGGGAGCTCCCATCGTGGCGCAGTGCAAGAGAACCTGACTAGTATCCATGAGGATGTGGGTTCGACCCCCGGCCTCACTCAGGGAGTGTTGCCGTGAGCTGTGGTGTAAGTCACAGACATGGCTCGGATTCTGCGTGGCTGTGACTGTGGTGTCGGCGGGCAGCTGTAGCTCAGATTTGACCCCTGGTCTGGGAACTTCCATACACTGTGGGTGCGGCCGTAAAAAGCAATAAATAAATACATAAAGTCAATGAAGGAGTAAATAAATAAATATAAAATTTCTCTTCTTCCCTCTGTTTTATTCCCCTCTGTAGCATTTCTCACCATCGGACACAGTATGTTTCTACTCATTGATTTTGTTTATTGTCCGTCTCCTCCAATTAGAACGTTAGAAGTATGAGGGCAGGAAGGGTTTGGGGTCTATTTTGCTCATTGCTGTTTCCCCAACAGCAAGGGTCTAGCGCATAGTAGGCACTGAACAAGTTGTTGACAAAATGAATGGGTTTGGGCCCGGTGACCCCCCTCTGTGGCCTCAGCCTCGGCAGCAGAGCTCCTCCCCTTCCTCCTGGTCCCTCGGTGCCCACTCTCAGGGCAGAGTCACAGATGTGTGCTGTGTCTCAGTAGGTCCCTGTGTCACCTCAGGGTGGGGACAAGGGACCCCCTCTTCTGGTCACATGGCTCTCCCCGCTTCCCCCATTCAACCTCCAAGACACCCCTTGTCCCCCACTCCCCTGTCCTGCCTTCTGCAATTTACAGACAGCGTCACCATCAAGGTCCCCATGCAAGCCCTGGGCAAGGTTTCAGCATCCTTGTCACCCAGACTAAGGCCCAGGGACACATATCAAAGAGGGAAGAGAACCGCCCCCCCAACCCCATCCTGATACCAGTCTCAGCCTGAGCTCGGCTTCACCATGTCTCTACCACCTGAATCCTCCAGAGCAGCACAGGCAGACCCTCAGGGATGACTGTGACCGTGCCAGACAGAGGACAGACAAACCAGCAAAGCTCCTGCCCCAGGGAAAGTGCGGGATCCTGGGGCCTGGAGGAGGAGGATGCAGAGGGCCTGAGGGGGCTCAAGCAAGCCTGGGAAGACACCAGGGAATTTCCTTCTCCCTCACCCTGAAGCCAATACTGACGGAAACCCAGGAAGCAATATCCTTGGTCATTTAAATAAATGCACATCCCTGCAAGCGCGCAACCCCCCAGCTAGAGATTTATTGCAAGGCGATCAAGGAAAGCATATGCACGGTGATGTCTGGGGCAGTCCACGCCGGCAGTGCTGGCAAGAGGAGAAAAATGGAAGCCATCCAAGCGTCCGTCTATAGGGAAAAGGGATGAATAAATCATGACTTCCTCGAGGACCATGATGGGAGCTACATCTCCCAACGCAGAAAGACAACTGTGATGCGAAGCACAAAAGCACCTGTTGCAAGAGCCCCTTTTGTCTTTGAAAAAAAGTGTGTATGAAAAAAAAATGCAGAAAAATAAGAGAATAAATATCACCACCAAGAGACAATGTCAATTAGTGTGTGACTTTTTGGGTTTTTTTGTTTTTGTTTTTGTTTTTGTTTTTATGGCTATACCTGCGGCATAGGGAAGTTCCTGGGCTAGGGATCGAATCAGCCCTGCAGCTGCCAGCCTGTGCCACAGCCACAGCAACACTGGATCTGAGCCACATCTGCAACCTACACTGCAGCTTGTGGCAGCTGGGTCCTCAACCCACTGAGCGAGGCCAGGGATTGAATCCGTATCCTCATGGACACTGTGTTGGGTTCTTAAACCACTGAGCCACAACGGGAACTCCCAGGTGTTTCATTTTGATAAGTTTATTCCTACACTTTTGTCTACACAAATAAATTCTTTTTTACGAAAGTAGGATCTTTGTGAAAATCATGTTTTGACAGCTTTTTCGTATGACATTTTTTCATGGTCATTTTCCTATGTCATTAAGCATTCTTTTAAAATGTAATTTTAATTGCTTTATAGATCTATATCAGAAATTATAAACCCATTCTTCTATTGTTGAACCAAAAACAAAAAAACAAACAGAAATACAAAAAGTGTGTATGTTCACACAGGAAAGTGTATAGAAAGATGCATATCAAAAACATCAATAATAATAGTTTTGCTTAGTGAGCCTAGAGGTGACCTGGGCTCTTTGTTTGTTTGGTTGGTTGGTTTCTCACCATGACATATGGAAGTTCCCAGGCTAGGGGTCAAATCGGAGCTGCAGGTGCCGGCCTACGCCACAACCACAACAATGCAGGCTCCGAGCGGCATCCGTGACCTATACCACAGCTCACGGCAACACCGGATCCTTAACCCACTGAGCAAGGCCAGGGATCAAACTCGCAACCTCATGGATACTAGTCAGATTTGTTTCTGCTGCACCACAAGGGGAGTTTCTCTGCTCTCATTTTCTTCTTCTCTGTATTCTACAAATAATTTAACCATGAGCACATATCGATATGCTTAGTTAATCCAACAGAAGGGCCCATTTTAGAAAAATGCATTAAAAATACCGAAAGCTTCTCTGAGGACCCAGCCTCCAGGCCCATCTCGGCAGCTAGACCATCTAAGCTGAGACCCTGGCCCTCTGGCCGGGCCTCTCCTTTCTGTGGCATCAAGCTTTGTCTGTGTGTGACTAAAGAGGGGGAAACAGAGAAAAGAAGAACCACTTCCTGCAGAGCTGGTGGCGGTGGCAAGAGAGTCTGGGGGAGGAGAGTCGCCCACCGGAGGTGAGAATGCTGAGTGCAGTTCTGGGGGCTGCCCTGATTCACCGGCCGGCGCGGCCCTCAGTGAGACCTCAGTTGACTGCAGGCCAACCAGGCCCTGGGAGAGACCTGCCCAGAGGCTCTCTGGGCCCCATGGGGATGCTGAGCCGCCCCCTGCCTTAGGGAATAGGGTCTGAAGCAAGAGCGAGCGTGAGGCCACAGGCAATGGGACCTCAGAGCCACCCCCATGTCAGAATGTCCAATGGGACCCCATCCCTCTCCAAGGAGCATGTGGGCTCATCTCCAGCAGCATGGGGGAAGCTTACCCAGGCCCCCTGCCCCGCAAACTGCCACCAATTCT
Organism: Phacochoerus africanus; assembly: GCF_016906955.1. NCBI lineage: Eukaryota > Metazoa > Chordata > Mammalia > Artiodactyla > Suidae > Phacochoerus > Phacochoerus africanus. The sequence goes on along the minus strand of NC_062547.1, from coordinate 10,652,088 downwards.
CCAGGTAGGATCAGAACCCATGAGCTGACTGCGTCCTATCCATCTTAGTGCACAGGTGCCCAGCACAGGCCAGGTGCTCAATGCGTGCTTAATCAATGAAGGTATGAGTGATGGAAGGAAGGAAGGAAGGAAGGAATGAACAAGCCATCCACAAAGACGACCCGCATCACTGCTTTAAAAAAAAACATCTCAGTTCCGGAGCATCTCAGGAGCTGGAAATGCACCTATGACCTAAAGACAGAAGCTGTTTATAAAGAGAGAGAAGAAGGAAGCAGCCAGACCTGGAGAGCAAGGGGCCCAGTTTCAGGAATGCGCCAGAGGACCCCACCCACCCGCCGCCCAGGGGGAGGGGGCGTCAGCTTCTGGGAAGAAGTGGCACCTCACCTGGGGCAGTCCCAGGGGAGGGAGGTGACGGGGATGGGGACAGGCCTTAGTTTCCTGCCTTCAGAAGGTGAGGGCCAGGCTACAGGGCTTTGGGATAACTAGGCTCAAATCTCATTCTCCATAGATGTCCACCTCCCAAGAAGCTACAAGTGGGGGTCTCCTCTGCTTAGACTGAGTGACTTGGGGTTAAGCTGTGGCCTTTGCCTTGGGCAGAAGGGAATATGGATTGGCCACAGCTGGTTTGGCCCTGCACCTGTACCGGGAATCAGAGATGCCAGTTTCAGAGAGCTTGGTGCTGGCAGGGAGTTGGGCCACTTGGTGAATCAAGGCAGATTCCCGGGGAGTGCGAGCGAGAGGCAGTTACAAGCTTCCCCAGCCTGATCTTCCACTGCTGCCCTGGGGCCTACTTTGGTCACTGCCCACCGTCAGCCCCCAGAACACACATCCTGACTGTGGTCACACTCAGACCAGCAGGATGCACACACAAGAGCCGGGGACCCGACTTATGGCCAAGATGCTAAAGAACACAGAAAAACCAGCTCTGCAGGCTCCAACCCCAGTGGGAGACTCAGAAACCATGGTTCAGGCCCACCCTCTCTGCAGGCCCAGAGGGAGGGGACTTGCTCAAGTCAGGATCCGATCCAGGACCAGAATCCAGGGCCTCAGGCTCCGTGTGTACTGCAACCATGGGGAGTTTTCTAGATAAAAGTCAGGGTTGCCCAAGAGATGTGAATCAGCAGGATGTGGTATCAGCTTGCTCCCTCACGTCTCCAAAGACCCCCAGACTACCCAGCCGAGAGTTGGGGTGGGCAGGGTTGCAACTGCATTTTCCTGGTCTACACAATAGAGACTTTGGTCTCTGAGGTTCCGTCCGACCCTAAGAAGCTGTCAGTGTCCAAGCCTGGACTCATTCTTACCATGCTGGGGGGTATCAACTCGTCAGAAACTAGCTGGTTACTAGAAACAGAGAGATACCCCCAAAGGTGGGGTATTGTCTAGGAATTTAGATATTCATACCAATGGTCACTTTTTTTCTCCTGAAGTTTCACTAAAGAAAGGGAATGTCTGGGTCACCTGCGAAGCATTCCCAGAGATGGCGGTGGCCAATTGACACCTGCAGCCCCCTCCATCTGTTTATCTTTTCTTCTATCTGCTTTTGCCCATGAATCTGGAACACATGAATTGGGCAATTTGGCCATAACATCTTGCACAGGCTGCATCTTTCCTTCGATGAGACGCTCCTGGCAGCTCAGGACTTTGTCTTCTATATTGTGCCCTATCGTGACTATTATTATTACCGTTGTTGTTATTATTTTCATTTGGGAACCTGACAGGAACCTCACGTTTAACCCAATCTCCTCTCTTCACCATTGAAGAAAGTGAGGCCCAAAGCATAAATTTTATTTAGTCCAACATCAGGTTGTAATCCTGTTAATTCTACTTAACGAGTAACTTCTACTTGTTAATTGAATTCTAATTCAATCCACGCGGTCATTGAATTTTAAATCAAATGGGAGGGTGGGAGATTTGACAAATTTATTTGAAAATGCATGAGAACAACTAAGAAATGTTTGAGAAAGAAGAATAATGTCCTTTCATATACTGGGAGTGTAGTTACGTCCCAGGTTTACAGAAGTTAAAATGGCTGTACCATTTGGGGAATAGATTCCTTAATGGAAAAGAAGAGAAAATCCAGAAAAAGACCCAGATTTATAACAAAATTCAATAATGTAGTGCTGTTTCTAATCGGTGGGAGGAACGTGGCATTTTCGGATAGCAGTGTCGAAGCAACTGCCCTCCTTTTGGAGAAAAAAGTTAAAACATAAAACCTTTAAAGATGATTTTAAATAGCTGCAACAAGTCACATCTCACACCAGACTCAAAAAAAATACAGGTGGGTTAAAGATATTTGTGTTATAAAATAAAACAAAAAAAAAATGCTAGAAGAAAATATAGGGGAAAAGTTCTGTCATTTCAACATGGAAAAGGTTGGTCTAAGTATGACATAACACTAGAAGCCATAAAGAGAAAGAAAAAGAATTTTGACCACGTAAAATTTTTAAACTTATGAATAATGAAAGATACATACCATAAAAATAAATCGTCAAAAACAAAACGGCAGGCTGAGGCAAACTATGTGCAACACATGTAATAAACCAAGAATGAATATTCATGGTATATAAAGAGTTCTCTACATCCACCAGGAAGAGACAGGCGACTCAAAAGAAAAACAGGCCAAAAAATATTGAGATAAGCAACCAAGGAAGAAATACAAATATCCACAAAATATATGAAAAAATTGTTGAACTTCCCTGAAAATTAAATAAAACTTTTAAATGAAATTAGATCCTGTATATCTACCATAGGGGTAAAAGTGAAAACTATCAGTAACTTCCACAGTTGAGGAGGCTGGGGACAAGCAAAGCTTCCTACCATGACAGTAATCGCATCCACTTGTTCAACTCTCTTAAAAGAACCCCCCCCCTTTTTTTTTTTGCTATTTTAGGGCCACACCCATGGCATATGGAGGTTCCCAGGCTAGGGGTCGAATCGGAGCTGTAGCTGCCGGCCACAGACACAGCCACAGCCACAGGGATCCGAGTCATGTCTGCAACCTACACCACAGCTCACAGCAACGCCAGATCTTTAACCCACTGAGCAAGGCCAGGGATCGAACCCACGTCCTCATGGATCCTAGTGGGGTTCGTTAACTGCCGAGCCATGAAGGGAACTCCAAAAGAACCACTTTTAAACATAAGCATCATCTTTCAAAATGTTAAGTGCTCATACATGCAAAACAATACCACACCTAGAAATCCATCCTAAAAGCTACTAAACACATATGGCTAAAGACAGATTTGCTGTGCTCTCCTTGTAGCACGGGGAGCAGACTAAATGTTGAAGAGAAGGAGAAAACAAATCATGGCACACTTGTATTTTTGGAAGACTGGGCAGACAGTAATGAGAATGACATAATCTACATACACTGCCATGGAGCGCCACTCACCATTTATTGGGAGGTGAAAAAAAAAAGGAAGCCTATGTAAAACTATGAGTACTATATAACTGAAAGGAAGCAATTTATAGTCCACACGTATATAAGTATAATATGCCATTATGAATATAAACAAATAAGTAAATAAAGATTCAGACCAATTCTGTAGCAGGACATCCCATAGGAGACCCACCACAAGTCCCAGGATGTCCTCACGGGAGCAGGTCCAAAATAGCCCAGGTTAGAGGCAGTAGAGTCTCGACACCTGGGTAATACATCCAGGCTCTTCAACCGGCTGGCCAAGAGACCTTGGGCAAGTCACTAGCTTCCCCATGCCTCGTGTTTCCTGATCTGTAGAGTGCGGACACTCATCATACCTACCCTTCATATGACTGACACAAGCATTAGGTAAGTGAATACCTATCAAGGTTTAAAATTATACCCGGCACACAGCAAGGGCTCAATAAATATTATCACTTCTTAAAAAAAATTCAGATTAAACTTCAGCTGTGGTGACATCTGTAGGTTAGGTTTGGTGGAGAATGACAGAGACAAAGGACTTACTTTCTAAAAGGTTTATGTTGGTGTTCTTTGAATATTGTCAATGATACTTATGATATTGCACATATTACTGTGTGTATGTGTATGTATAATTAACAACAAAACAATACATCCTCACAGGCCCCCACACAAAGTCATTATTATTTTTATTTTTCAGATGAGAAAACTGCCCCAGGTTATATCACTTGCCTGAGACAACATGGTGAGTTAAGAAGAGCTCTAGTCTCAACTTGTCTGAACTGAAAGGCAGGTAGGAACCTTCCCCACCATGGCTGCCCCACCCTCCCACCCCCCAAACCCAGAGCTTGGCCATGTGAATTGCTGACTTGGCCAGTGAGAGCTATGGAAGCTAGAGGTACCAAGTGATAGTGCATTATATCTCCAAGTATTGTATTTAACAATTCTCATCATCGAAGCACTATAGTCGACTGGGAAAGTATAAAAATGTTAAAAAGCAGGAGACACCCCCCACCCCCACCTCAAGACAATGACTATGAATATTTTGGAATATTTCTTTCAATGTTTCCATTGCCTTTTTAAAATGTAGTTGACGTTACTTTGTAGGTATGATTTTTGGTATCATTCCTTGAAAATAACATTGTATCAGAGTCCTTTTTTTATGTCATTAAAATCTTTATAAACGTCACAATTCCAAAACACATCGACATTTTAAGTAGTGGTATTTCACCTTCTATTTCATTTCATCCTGCTTACCCATGCCCCCCACTCACCCACCTAACCTGCAGGCACATCAGAGTCCCCTGCCCATCTGAGATAAAATGTATTAAGTACATATTCTACGCCACGCACAGAGATGACTAAGACCTGCCGTACCTCATACCACACGGCAAAATTAATTCTGGGTGGATTAAAGTGCTAAAGAAAAAAAAAAATCACAGAAAGACTCGAATAAAGTCGATGAGAGTATTTATCAAACCTCGGTGAGGGGGAGGACTTTCTAAGCCTAAAGCTATGGGAGAAACCACAAAAGAAAAAAATCACGAGATTTGGCGGCCTAACATTTTGATACTCTACAAACAATGAGAACAAAAAAGTAAAGGTCAAATTGCAACCTGGGGAAAATATCTGCTACAACTATGACAAAAGATTAATAGCCACCATATATAAAGAGCTCACAAATCAATACGAAACACCTGCTGAGACTCCAATGCATAATCAGGGAAAGGCTTAGAAATGGGCTATCCAATATGATAGCCACTGGCCACTTAAATTTAGATTTGAATTAATCTAGATTTAAATTAAAGCCTTGAACACCTTAATTAAATCTAAATTTAAATCAAGCTAAAAATTCCGTTTCTCAGTCAAACTAGCTACATTTCCAGGGCTCGACAGTTATGTTTGGCTGGTGGTTATCTTATTCGTATAGCTACAAATCATTTCTATTCAGAAAATTCGACTGAAAAGCTCTTAGACCATTCACAAAGGAAGACATGCAAGTGACTAACAAACACAGTTTCTTTAACAAACACATTTAAAAAAATTCAACTTCATTAGGAATAAAAGGCATGTAAATTAAACCAAGGCCACATTTTATATTCACCTAATTAGAAGCAAAGGGGATGCTGCTAAATTGAAGAGTGCAGAGTGATTGACCATCTGGAAAATAATTTGGCAATAGGAAGTAAGAGCTGTAAAAACCCTTGGCCCAGTAATTCAGTTTCTGGGATTAAAGGAAATCATCAGAAGTACAGAAACAGTTTTACACAAAAAGGTACCTATCCCCGAATGATTTATACGTTCGGAAAGAGAACCCGGCCTCCGGGAAGTGATTACATTCACTCTAACTGATGAATCATCAATAAAAATTATATTTTTTCAAAAGAGTATAGCAGAAATTATCACAACACTGTAAATCAACTGTACTTCAATAAAACTTTTAAAAATGAAAAACAAAGGGTCTGCCTGGGAAATACCTATAAGGTTAGATTAAAAAAAAAAAATCGTTCAAGACTGACCAGTAAGGATAACATCGACCATAAAAATATGGGAGCTCTACATGCACAAAATACTGTCCCATAGCAGAAATAAGTGCCACGGGGTGATGGGATTCTTAATACTCTTTACAAGGTTCAGCAATTCCTGCATTGTTATCCACGGTCATTATTGCTTTTATACAGAACAAAGAACGTTATTTCAAATGCAGAGGAAGAGACCCAACTTAGTGACTAAGAGCATGGACCTCGGAGCCAAAGCAAGAGGAGCCCTCCTACCTCCAACAAGGTTGCCTCAGTGTCCTCACCTGAGAAAGTAACACCAGCCCTGCCTCATAAGGTGGTGAGAAAATTAAGTGAGATGTCGCTTGCAAAGAGCTGGGCCACGTCTGAGGGCACGCACACCATACACGAGAGCCCCGGCTTTTATCAACATGGGAAATGTTTATTCACACTACTGCAGCTTAGACCAAGACCTAGAATCCTCTGTTTAATATGTTCTCAACTGTGGAGACATGTGCTGGAAACATATGCTTTTTGAAACGTCCAAGAAGACAGTAAGGAGTGATTCCAAACTAACAGTGGGGGTCACCTCGGGGAGAAGGCATTGTGAGTTTTCTTTCTTTGTTTAAAAAAGCAAGAAAATACCTTCCCGTGCTTTCCAAATTTTCTCCCGTGAGCAAAAATTTTTTTGGGTTGTTGCTGTTAAAAATAAAGAGCAAAGCTGAAATAAATAGTTTAGCTGACTGTGCTAAAGAGGTCAGATTTAAGTCAGAGCCATATATGGGAAGCATTAGTGGGGTGGTGGCAGGAGGAGGGGGCCGTGGGGATCCCTGGGTGATGGGGATTCTGGGTGATTTAAATCCTTTCTATATATTTTAGGTATCTTCCAATTTTTGTATGAGGGCTAATGAATGAGTATTATTTTTTCTAATCAGAAAAAAAAAAAAAGGTAGTTAAGAAAACTAAGCCCTCTGACCTCGGGGTTGGGAAGGGAAACAGGGTCAGACAGAGACAAGGACTGAGGGTTGAGGGTGGGTAGGAAGGCAGCATAGCAACCTAGCAACAGATGGCCTGAGAGAGGCCCAACTTGCTGGGCCTGCCGATCAGGACTGGACAGTGAAGGCCTTTCTTCCCCTTGCCCACCTGGGAACTCAGGCCCCAGCACAGCTGCAAACACATGGGGATAATGGCAGCAGGTTCTGGGCTGGCAAGCAGTCTCCCTTTGTATTTTGTGAGTTTCCCGTAAAATGTCTATGAATGTTTTCACTGTCAGGGCAAATAGAAGAGGAACTTGGATTTCACAGTTCACTGTGAACAAAAAACAAGTAACTGATAACAAATCTATCACATTTCTGTCACTTCGAGATTTCTGCCTCTGAGAACCTGGGAGTGGCTGCCCCCCACGCTGCTCCCAAGAGTGCCCCTGAAAGGAGGCCTCGTCATTCCAAGTGCTCCCAAACCCACACACCTGGGGGGCAAAAAAGAACCACTTAACATCTAAAAGGCCAAGAACCATAATGGTGATGAAACACCTTCCCCAGAGCCAGGTTGGGCCATTTCTTTACCAAGTTAGGTCTGGATCCCTCTCCTGGTCTCCCTGCTCCCAAATTCCCCAGGGCCTCAGACAAAGCGTGAGGAGGCTCTTAGTCAATTGAAAGGAAGCCACCGCTCAGGCTCAGTGTCAGATCTGCTCAGCCCAGCACACTTCCATGGTGCTGAACTTAGAATTGTGCTTCACGTGAGTGGGCTGTTGACTGCAGTGTGAGAAGCCAATGGTGAGGCAGAAAGAAGCCGTGACTATGCAGGGGCTCTGGGGTCTGATAACAGCACCTTGGCCTGGTTATCGGTCCACACGGGGCAGCAGCCATAGAATGGGGAACGAGATCCCGGCCTTGCTGTTTGCAGCAACGTGGAGGGACCCAGAGATGATCACACTAAGTGCAGTCAGACAGAGAAAGACAGATAATCACAGGATATCACTTCTACGTGGAATCGAAAACCTGATAGAAACGAACGTACCTACAAAACAGAAACAGACCCAGAGACACAGCAAACAAACTTCGGGTTACCAAAAGGGGAATCAGGGGATAAATTGGGAGTTTGAGATTAGCACATACACACTGCTATCTCCATGAGAGATAAACAACACGGTCCTACTGTCAAGCACAGGGAACTATATTCAATACCTTATAAATAAACGATACCGGCAAAGAATACGAAAAAGAATATATGTATATTACATATGTATATAACCGCATCACTTTGCTGTACACCAGAAACTAACACAACACTGTACATTAACTGTATTTCAATTAAAAAAAAAAATCTTGGGCTTGCAAGCTTATGTCAAACAGTCGATGAAACAGCCGATGATGCATGGAAAGTGCTAGTAAATACGACCTCCCTCCAGCCCCTGTTCTGCTGTTGCCATGGCAACAGGGAAGGCTGCGCGCTTGGGGGATAATGGGATGAAAGAGCCGGGGACCCAGAAGTCCCAGACACCCTCTGCACTGGCCCTGTGGCCTGTGCCGTTCACCTGACGGGTGGCCGGGCGGTGGGGGTGGGGGGAGCGGTGGATCAGTCCCCTTCTCTGAACCATGGGGTCCATGTCACCTCCAGCCCCAGCAGCCAGCCCCATGCCAGAGGCTCCACATAGCTGGACAGGGAGCGGAGGGAAAGACAAGTGAGCTGTAAGATCTGGTAAAACAATCGATTGCATGCAGAGCCCAGACAAAATGCACCAAGCTTGGGTCCCCAGGCGGTGGTTTCCTCCGAGGGGAGAAGGTGCACTTTCTGCAGCAAAGGCCCAGCAAACCAACAAAACATGAAACCACGCTTCCACGCTGCACGGCCTCGTCCTGCATCTGGGGCTCGAGAGCCTTCTGAGGTGCCAGTGAGGCATAGAGCCTCAGACTGAGGTAGGTGCCTCCTCCCCAGAAAAACACACAAACGCACACCTGTGACATCAGGTAGCTTGTGAATGCTGAAGAGCAAGCCAGGGCCCTAACTGGGGCTCAGGGTGCACCCAGACAGCAGCCCAGCCATGGAGCTCCAGGCCCAGCTCTGCAGCATGACTGCCCATCTGGCTGCCCCTGAGATGCCTTGTCCCCTTTGCCAGGGTCCCCAGAACGCTGGGCAGAACAAAGGGAAGCCCTCGGTTGGGCCCCAAAGACCCATTTTTGATTCACTCACCATCGAGGGTCACAGGACCACCCCCCGGAAGCAGCTCTCTGAGTGCTTTGGAGAATCCCCGGACTGAACGACCCGCACGCAGCCCCCCCCCGCACCCCCACAAGGTCCTTTGGGATCCAGGCACCGGAAGGACACCCAGGTGAGCTAAGGACCCTTGTGAGAAATCCTCATTTGAGTTTTAAATCTCTATTCCCTCCACAAACTATTACCAGGATTTGAACCTGGAAGCTCTCAGTGCAACCTGTGGCCACCACGGCTCTACCCTTAGCAGAGTCCACAGAGGAATGAGCTCTCAGGGTTACCGAATTTTAGACATTTAGCTTTTCTGTCCAACCTCCTGGTCAGAGAAGGGAAGCTTAGAGCAGAAAAGATGGAGGGAGATGGGCCAGCCTGTACCTCACTGCAGAGTGGAAACCGAGGAGGCTTCCTGGGGGAGGAAGCCTTGGGCCAGGGCCTGGCTGAGGGTGAGAGTGGGGGCAGGACTGGCTCCAGCTTCCTTCCGCCCCCCCTTCCCACGCCCCACCCAGCCCTCGCCCTGGGTGCACTGCCCCAGCATCGAGCTGGTGCCTTCCTCCCCCAGGGCCCGTCTCCTCAAGGGCCGGGCCAGCCCCAAACGGTGAGCAGACCAACCTCACAGGGGCACCCAGGGCCGGCCCTCGAGGCTGGACCTGGCCCCCAGTGGCTTTCCTTGATCCCCCCTCCTTTGCCCCACCAAGCAGGCACAAGCGGGGTGTGGCTTACAAGTCAAGGGGACACATTTTACCTTGCAACTTGTGAATACCCAGCAGATGGGCCTTGTCACAGAATCGAGGGAATAGCGCTGGATGGTCACAGGTTTACACTGGTTCCACCTGCTCTGACACTTGGATTGTGTTTCCCACAAACACTGTGCCTTCTGGAAGAGAGGGGGCGGGGGAGCATGTGGGCTCACCTCTCCCCACGGCCATGGGGGTCCTGTACGGCCCTCATTAGCAGAGTTTGGGGGAGGAAGGTCCTCCAGGTCAGGCCCTGGGCTCAGATTTGCCTGCTTCGCCTTGTTGAGTCCTCAGTCCAATGAGGCAGGAGTTACTATTATTCCAACTTCACAGGTTACTCAGCTGGGAATGGCAGAGTGGCAGAGCTTCCCAGATAATAAAAGGGGGCTCTAGAAGCCCGGGTCCCCACTACGTCCCCACCGGGGGAAGGGGGGGGGGTTGTCCTAGAATCAGTCTGGCTTGAGGAGCTCTGAGACTCTCATGCCTCAGCCTTTCCTACCCAGGCCCATCCCGCAGACAGCAGATGCAGAAGCCACGTGTTCCCACCTGGCCCGAGCTTTCTTGCTCTGTGTCCTGGGGAAGCCCTCGACCATCTCTGGGCCTCCATGTGCCTGTGTTTCAGGCCCCAAGGCCCCCCAGGGAGGGCTCCATTCTACCAGCAGGCCTCCCCTAGTGGACAGGCCCCAGGGTAGCAAGGAGGGGGGCTGTCCTCTGGGGCCAAGAGTCAGGAGCCTTGGGTCCTGGTTGGTTCTTTTACCTGCAACTTGAGTGTGTCACTTCAGCCCTCTGAAAAATAGAGCAAATGTTACCTGTACTGCCTTCCTCCCAGGGTGGTTAGGAAACCGGCTGCGACAATGAATGTGAAAGTTCAATGAGCAGCGACAGCCAAAAGCTGTTATTGATCAGAATGATCACAGCCCCCCCCCCCGGAAGGGGGCAGGGCCCCCCCCCCCGTTTTGCAAACAAAATAAAACAAGGCTCAAAGGAAGGCAGCGTTTCATTCCAGAAGACGTGTTTGGGCTGTAAACCCTCTTCGGCCGGTGACTGGAATACCCGGGCCATCAGGGTGCCCAGGGCAAGGCTGGCCCCCTGGATTTATCAGGGACCTGGCTGGAGGTATGTGGTATCAGGAGATCCAGATCCTGGGTCTGTGTCTTTTTCACCGTGTGGGGTCGGCGTCGCTTCCCTAGGTTAGATTTCCTCATTTATAGCGCACGGGCACAAGGCACCCCACACTCTGCCGACCCCCTTCCCCCGGCCCCGGGGGCTGTGAGATGCTGCTGGAAAAAACACTTGATACAGTGCAGTGCCTCAAGGGAAGCAGGAAAACTGTCCAAACCCCTGACCACCTAGGCCACCTCAAGGCCGCTCTGTGATTGGAAAAGCACCTGCCTCTGTAACTGTGGGTTTGTGTGTTTCACACCTCTCCTTGGTCTCTAGCGCTTTAGAGAAAAGTCCCGTCTACTCTTGTATCTGCAGGAATCTGTGGGTGGCAGCAGAGGGTTAAAAAAAAAAAAAGAAGTGGACTTTTACGACCCAGATGCCTGTCTGGTAGACAGGATGAACAGACCTTGGTACCACCACCCAGTGAAACCCAACGGGGCAGCAGAGAACAACCTCCTGCATATGTAGGAACGGGGATGGATCTCCTGAGCGGGATGCAGAGGGAAAAAAAACAGACACACCAAAATACGAACTGTGTGTTACCATTTAGATCAAGAGCAGACACCCCAGTCTATGATGATGGAAGTTGGGGTGGCGGATACCTGGGTGGGAAGGGGTGGCTGACCGAGGGAGCATAGGAGTGGGGCTTCTGGGTGCTGGTCAGGGTGTGTTTCTGGATCTGGCTGCTGGCTACACGGATGTGTTCAGTTTGCCAAGTCGCTGAAGCTATGCTGGTATGAGAGCTGCACGTTTCTGGGTGTGTCCTATATTTAAATAGAACGTTTTGTAGCCTAAGCATCTGAGATCAAGTTCCAGCTCTGCCGCTTGTATATTGTGTGATCTCAGGCTAATGAAACTCTCAGCCTCCATCCTCCCCTCTGCAACATGGGGCTAATAAAGGGCTCTGTCTCTAACGGTTCCAAACATGGACTATTTAATTTCCACTTTCCTGATATTTGATTTATGCAAGTAACCAAGGCTTCGCGGTCTTCCCTTAAATCATCGCAGCAGTTTTACCTAAATAATCTAAAAATAACACTTTATATCACTCGCATCAATCATGAGTTTGATGTGCTAATTATCTATTTGCTGGCATATTCAATTAATGTCTATTGAAACAAAGACCTGACTATCGATTCATCTGTGAGCCACCTCAAGCCATCTTCCATATGAGTGACAGTGGCATATTCGAGTTGAAAAGAAAAAAAGAAAGATAGTGAGTACTCAGAGCCCCTCGTCCTGGGCAGGCGCTTGGTGAGGGGTAACCATTCAACACCGTCATCCCCACCAGCATTATTTTCATCGCCTTCACACCATCATCACCACCAATCGCCGTTGCCGTTACCACCACCGACAGAGCCAACAAGTACTTGCTGCCAGACCGTCTCACCGGCCCTGCTCTCAGCAGAGCTTGAAGAATTAAGGACACAGAACCCACTCTGAAGTTGGGGGCTGCTGGGATGCGAACCCGGGGAGGGCTCCGGTGGGTCTGGACTGGGTGGAGGTTTGGGCTGCCCCCTCCTGCCCTCCACACCAGACCTCTGGAGCTGAGCTCCCTCTGTTGACCTGCCTCTTCCACCAGGACTGGGCGGACCATGCCTGGCGCCATCTCCACATCTCAGAATTGCAGTCTCCTCATCTCTAAGGCAGGACCAGTGGCCTCAGCTCTTCAGAACCTTCCACCAGATCACTAGACAAATGAAGTCATCACAGGAGAGCCCTGAACGGGCGGTAAATCACCCAAATGCGTCTTCATATTGTCTTGAATTTGTCCTCCAAGGTGTGCCTTGGCCCCTCCCTCCCTGACACAGGACCAAAAATTCCTGATCCAGAAAGTGGCTGTAAACCATTCGGGTTGTGCTCCTTTTTAAGTAAATTCAGCCAATCAGTGTTCAGACTTACTAGAATTAAACTGGAGGTCACAAATTCCTTTTTTTTTTTTTTTAGTTGTTGTTTTCCTTTTTTTTTACAGGCGCAGCCATGGCACATGGAAGTTCCCAGGCCAGAGGCTGAATCAGAGCTGCAGCTGCCAGCCTACACCACAGCAACGTCGGATCCAAGCCGCATCTGTGACCTACACTACAGTTCCCGGCAACACCAGATCCTTAACCTCACCGAGTGAGGCCAGAGATCAAACCTGTGAACTCCTAGAGACAATGTCCAGTCCTTAATCTGCTGAGCCACAGCGCAAACTCCTATTTCCATTTTCTAAAAGGGCTGATGGTATGCAAAATGGCCACAACCACTGATTCAAATAATTCTACTTTAAGGAAATAAAGATATGAAAAGAAGGTGTTTGTGCAAAAATACTTATCACAGAGTTATTTTTCACAACAAAAAAGAGAGTGTAAACAACATATACGTCCAGCAATAGGAATTCAACAAACATTAGGACTTTTATCTACTAGCTATCATATAACCATTTAAAAACTATGTTATATAAGACTATGACAGGGGAAGACATTCAAGATATATTTTAAGAGAAAAATCAAGTTACAAATATATGTGTATATATCTATATGGATCTATATTTGTGTGTATATAAGGATATATATCTTTTCTATATTTATGTAGAAATGCATATACATATCTTTTACATATATGTAAAGATATATATCATATGTGATACTAGTTTTGAAAGACGGTATAATTATTATGATTCTAAACAGAAAATGAATAAGAGTATATGTCCTAATATGTTAATTAGCGGTCACATTGGATGATAAGATTGTGGGTGGTTTTACTTTTTTATACTGTGCTATCCCTGATTTTTCTCAACAAACACATATTACTTTTATTAAGGGAAATCATATAATGAAAAGGTGAAGTCATATATAATTATACAAATAAATACATGGAAGCTTTTGCTTTAAAAGATTCTCCGCAGATCCCCTTTACGTTATTTTTAATTTATCATAAAATCATAATACGCATTCTTTGGAAAAAGGTAAACAATACAGAGGGGCGTAAAATAAAAAGCTGAACTGAGCCTCCATCCATCTCTACCAAATCCTGTCCCCTATAATTCATCTCTGTTCTCCTTATTTTGATGGCTATTCTGCAAAACCTTTTTTCTGTGAGTGTAGAAACATTTTATCTGACTCTTCAGTGCACTCATATTTGTATTTTATGAAAATAAGATTGCAACCTGCAAATTGTCCTGAAACGTGGTTTTTTCACTAAGCAGCACAGCCATCTCTCAGAGTCAGTACATTGTGAAGTGTTCTCTCTCTTGACTACATCATGTCCAGCAGAGGAGTTGGGATAAAACCAATGTGCCCTTTGCCCTGTCTGCCCATTTTCCATTACCCCTCAGTGGCATCCTTACATTTATTGCCTGACACTGTGGGGAGTACAGGAGAGAGCTCTTTCAAAGTAACACAATGGGAGTTACCCCTGTGGCACAATGGGTGAGGAATCCGACATCAGTGGCTCAGGTTACTGCAGAGGCACAGGTTTGATTCCTGGCCCTGTACAGTGGGTTAAAGGATCTGGCGTTGCCATAGCTGCAGCATAGGTCACAGCTGCGGCTTGGATTCAGTCCCTTGCCTGGGAACTTCCATATGCTGCAGGTGCAGCCATAAATAAATAAATAATATGACGTAGGAATTTTTTTTTTTTTTAAATATGGCTTTCGCCATTTTGTCCTCCAAAACAAGGCTGTGTCTATTTTGCAGGTTCTGGGGAATGGTATTCTTTAAATAAGATCCCAAGCTTCAAATCCCAGATTAAGGAATCTCAGGGACCATCTCAGGGACCATTTGGTTGAGGAAGACACTCAACCCCAGGCACAGAGCTGATAATGGGCTGAGTCAGGACTGACACCCAGCTCCCCCAACTTCTAGATCCTTATCTGTAGTAGCATGATTATTGTGCTAACAGGACCCAGAAGCCTTTGCCCTCAGCCTGGAAAACCATCCCACCACCAAAGTGGCAAATTCTTACTCATTCTTCGGGTCTCAGCCTGGATGTCACCCCCTCTAGGAAGCCTTCCTTGACTTCCCCAGAGATTGGAATGGACACACCCCCTCCTGCAGGCTTAGCCCTTTCCCAGCTGCCTGTCGTGTGGTCTTCTCACTAGATTGGCAGCTCAGTGCTAGGGTGGCAGCGACGGGGGGCGAGGGGTGCTGCTGTCATTCCATTTCACGTGCCCATGTTCAAAGCCTCCCTGTCACTCATTTGTTCAAGAAAGAGCCAACAAGCCCTGGGCTGGTGTTGAAAGAGAAGGCTTGGGTTGGAGACCCAAAGAACAGACGCATTTTCTATAAGTGCCAGCACTCTAGAAATGCGGAACGCTGCCCTATGGGGCTGGAGACTCTGGTACCATGAAGCCTATGCTGATGCCCCACTATGCGCCTTTCCCACAGGGGTGCTCAGTCAGCCTCAGGACTTCCCTCCAGAGAGGTTCTGCTCCACCCACTTTACAGAACAGCTCTGAGGCTCCAGGGGGAGATGGGGGCGGGCTTCGGGCCAAGGCCACACAGGCGGATCTATCAGCCTCCTCAGCTCCCACTGTCTCTATTATAACAGCAAAAATTCTCAAAGGGCAGGGAAGCACCAGCCTGAGATAAGAGAGATGGGCCATGCTGGGAAAGGGTCTCCCAAAGGCCAGGACACCTGGGTGGGGGGGAGGCCTCAGTCCAAACCTCACTGCTGGTTAGCTGTGCGTCTTGGGAAATTCACCCAACCTCTCTGATCCCCAGTAACTTCATTCGAAAAATGCGCTTGGTTAACACCTGTCCTACTCTATCGACTAGATGGCCTCATTTTCTCAATTAAAACTTAGGCCTTGTGGTCGAACAAGTCCAATCTCTCAGGCGCAACAGAAGAGAAACCGCGTGTGTTGCATCCTCAAAATAGGTGATTCACACATAAGCCATGGGCTGTGGGATGTTTTTCTAGCACACCCACCGTGGGAAGGCGTGCAGCAGACCTTGGGGAGAGTGGAGGTGAAAATGGCCCTGTCAGTTCATTCAAGAGCATTTGTGGAGCATCTGCAGCGCCTCCGGGCACACAGCCCTGCCCTGAGGAAGTGTGAACAGGTCCTGGAGGAGGCTGGGATGGACCTGAGCCCACCAGCTTCACACTGGCTCAGTGGAGCAAGCGCACTAGGGTTTATTGGCCCTTCATGTCTTTATGATGGAAACTTCCAGAAGCCCTGCAATGCGGGGCTCCTCCCTAACCCTCATCTGAGAGAAGATAATTGGGCCTCAGAAAGGAGAAAGGACTTTCCCAAGGTCACCCACCTAGTCAGAATGGAAAGCCAGCATCCAGATCCCCAAACTCAACACTCTCCACCCTGAAACTATCGTCATAACAGCTCGGGTTCCCAGGAGCCAGGTCTGTGCCGTGCTCTTTACACCAGTTCCACACTTCATCTTCAAATCATCCCATTTTACAGATGAGGAGTTTAGGTATTTTGAGTCCTTGATTCAAGGTTTCACCACAGAGAGGTGAGGCCAGGGTCATCAGACAGCAAAACCCGGCTCCCAGGAGGGACTGGGGGAGGTGGCAGGAGGGTGTCCTGATCTGTCTCTGCATTGCCCGAAAATGCAATGCACACACGGAGCCATCTTACCGAGCCAGCACAACCTCCAATTCTCTGCCCTCTGCCCTTCCCCCAAGGTCCTAGCACTTGACCCTTGAAAGAAAGAGCCAAAGCCTCCAAGCGCCAGAACAGACAAACTCCCTACCTCCGACTCCCATGGCACAGCCTGGGAAGGGGGCGGGAGGCCGTGTGTGTGTGTGTGTGTGTGTGTGTGTGTGTGTGTGTGTGTCCTAGAACAGGACAATTGGCCTCAGGGTCACCCAACCCCATTGTTTACAGATAAGTTGGCCGAGGCTCTGAGGGGCCATAGGGGGGGCTAGAGGTGGGACCCCCCTCCACATCTGCATGCCCCTCAGCTGCCCACCCAGATCCAGAAACAGATCTCCCCCTCTTTCTCCCCACACCCCGCCGCACGCTAATGATATGATTGAACTGGAGCAAAACTGGGGGATGGGGTACACTTCCTGAGGTTGGGGTGGGGGGAGACCAGCTGCCAAGCCTGCTCCCCAACCCCCTCCAGGATGCCAAGCACAGGTTTTCAAGGAGTTAGGTCACTGAGTCATTCAACAAACAAATACAGTGCAAGGCTCTTCCCACCCATCTCAGAGCAGAGGCACCCCCTCTGGCCCCGGGGCCATGCAGAGGGTCTTTGGGAACCACCCCCATAGACTTATCAACTTGTTCAACAGAAGATGAGGTCCTACTACGCACCAGCGCCAGTCACATTTCTTAGCATCCTTCCGGAAGCCCCTCCCTTTCTCCCAGCTGTCAGCTCCTCCCCTTTCCTCACAGCGTCCCGTGGCCCCTTTGCCCCCGAGGGCAGAGCGGCTGAGGCAGCACTGGATGACCAAGTGACAGACACACACAGCCCCCATGGTTACCTGGTGTGGGCCCCGGGGAAGCGCAGGCAGCCACCTCTCCCTCGGAGGCCGAGGCGGTACTGACAGGGCCCTGGGGGGTGCTAACCCCCTCCCCACCCCCACCTTCGGCCTCCACCCCGGGGGCCCGGGCCGGGGGGCCTGGAAAAACCAACCCCGGCTCAGCCGACTTCCTCTTGTGTCATGGAAAGTGCGGGCGCTGGGGACAGGAAACTCCCGCCACAGGGATCTGGGGTCTGATGGGGACCAGCGGGCCTGGAGGCCTGGGGTGGGGGGAAGGAGGGCTAACCAGGAGGGTGGGCGGCAGGGAGGGAGGGGCTTGAGAAGGCGCAGGGGGACCCCTATAGGACGGTAGCCGGGGAGGGGAGTGGACGCTTTGGGGCTGGCAGGACCCTTCCCCTGGGATGGGGGCTGGCAGGCACCCAAGGTCCGGAGCTGCTTCCAATTTTCCAAAAATTAGCAGAAAAGAAACCGTATAGCCTGGCCTGTAATGAAGACTCTGAAATCAAATAAAAAGTCAAATTTTGTGTTTCCGTGGCTTTGGGTAATTGGGGGTGGAAGGTAGGGGCAGGGGTTATGGAAGGAGAGGTTTGTTTTAACCTGCTGAGGCCGAGTACCTTTCTTTCGGAGCCTCAGTTTCCTCATCTGTGAAAAGGGAAACTCCACCCACTTGCCAGGGTGGTGGAGAAGATTAAAAGAGGCCCTACCCCTCCAGCTTGGGGAGGTTCTCCATACAAACCCCTTCTGCCTGGCAGGCTGCAGTTATGTAAACTGAATGTGGTTTAACAGAGCCCCTGAAGGGTCACTTAATAAACACCACTCGGGTGACCAGTAAAAGCTTCCTGAACCCCAAGTTTTCAAGAGGATAATCATCCAGAGGGTCCCTGGAGCATAAGCGGAGTGGGGACCGTGTGTCTCCATCTCTGCCTCCCTTGTGCTTGGCCTGGAGCAGAGATTTGTTGAATGAACAAACAAATCAAGGAGAGAATGGAAAGGCTGGGATTTCCAGTCACAGGACAGGAAGGATGGATGTGACCGCGGAGTGGGGGCGAGGCCAGGAAGGGCTGGCTGAGGCCTCTGTTACAGGCTAAGACAGCATCCCCTCTGAGGAGGGGAACGGGCCCCCCCAAATCCTGTGTGAGATGGTGGGTGTTACCCCCAGTTACACCTATTGTGGAGTCCTCAGCCCTTGCCCCCAGGCCTGGATCCTTCTCTCTGGGCAACCCAGTCAATTACCGCCCCCCCCCCCCCCCCAAACCCTTCCAGCTTCACATCAGTGGAGTCTGGGGACTGATGGATGCTGGGAGCTGAGTGGGGGCAGTTGGGAAGCTACCGGGACAACTTCAAGGGTCCAGGGAGAAAGAGACTCCCCACCCCGGAGCCCTGGAGGACCTCCAGCTGCTGGCGGGGGGTTGTGGGGGAGATGGGAGGGTGCAACTGGGAGGCTCCTGCTCTGGCCCTTACTCTCCAGCACTCTCCTAACCCTAACCCTAACCCTAACCCTAACTTGGCTATTGTCCTGTCCCTAAAGCCCTTTGCCCCTAGCCTGGTGTGGCCGAGACTGTGGGAGGCCCAAAGTCTGGGCTCTGTCTACTGGTCCTGGAGGGAGAGACTTGAGCCCAGGCCCCTGAGAGGCTGGAGCCCTTCCGGGTCGGTCCCCAGCCTCCCCCATCTGCTTTGCAGAATGCCAGCCACCCCGCCTCTTCCTCAACAGCCAGGGCTTTTTTGCAGCAGCAATGTCTACACAGAGATCACACCATCCACCCAGAGATCTCACAGGTCCACGCCCTGATGAAAGCCCGCCCACCCGTGTGCCTGGAGGAGCCACTCCTGCGCTTGTGAGATGCCGCCTGGGGGGATTCGGCTGCCACCTCACCCCTACAGCGGAGATGGAAGGTTTCATGTGCTCGTCATCACTGAGTCTGCTACAAGGCCTGGGGCGGTGACCCCCCACTTCCCACCCCAGCACAGCTCAGAGCCCGCTCATCCCCTGCATCCCCCTCAATTCCCTCAGGCCTGCTGTCAGTGCGGCCTGGCCTCCTCCTTCCCCTCCGCAGGCTCAGGACTCCCTCCCCCAGGCCCCAGCTCTGCCCCAGCGTGGCAGGGTCGAGGCCGGGCCCCAGCCCTCACGCCCCGGGGGCAGGAAGCTGGCAGGGACCAGGACCGCCATTCAAACTGGGGCAGATGGTTTTTTACCAAGGAGGAAGTTGACAGTTTCAACTTCAAACAAGGGTGACGCAGGCCCCGCACTGCCTGCTTCCCTGTCCCACCCCCGCCGGAGCCTGCCCGCCCCGCCCCCTCCTCCCAGAGAGGGAGACGCGGGGCCAGACGCCCTCACCCACCGTGCAGGTGCCGGCCGAGCTCACCGAGGCTGAGGCAGGAGGAGGCCAAGCCCATGGGGTCTCAGCGTCCACTGCTGGCCGCCCTGCACCTGCTGGGGCTGCTGGGTGAGTACCCCTTCTGGGCCATCCGACAGGGTACCTGGGCTCGGGGTGCAAGGGGGGGGGTGAAGCCAGTTCTTCCCTCTGTCTCCTCGGGGCCCACATGTTGCCCCTCTGGAGTGTCACGGAGGGTTGGGCTCTCCAAGATCCCTGTCCTCTCCCCCAGCTCCAGCTCTCCGCCCTGCTTGTCCCACCCCCAGGGCCTTGCCTCTGCTTCGGTCTTGCACCGTCAGGGAACCTTACTGACCGTCCAGGCAGAATCCATGCCAAGATCAGACTCTCAGCCTAGAAATCAAGCTGTCCAGTCCCTATTCAAAGCCAGCTTTCCTCTGCCGCTGACCCCACCCCACCCTGCCACCCCTGCAGCCACTCTCACCCCATGAATGTCCTGTCTTTACTTGGATGCCTCTGGGGACGGCGGGCAAACTCACCATCACCTGGGCAGTTCTGATGATGCTCTGGGCAGAGCGGGCTGAGGCGGGGGGCACCGCCTCTGGATCACAGTTGAGCAGATGTCAAAGATGTACACCTTAGCTCCTGGTCACTCTGGTTCTTCCCGGGGGGCTCAGCCAGGCCTGCCAGCCAAGTGTGAGCACACGGGGGTCTGCTCTCACTCCAGGCCTGGAGGAGGGGCTTCAGAACCCTTCCCCCGCAAATGGCTTGGGGCCTCTGGAGAAGCTGGCTGGGGATAAGGTTTGGGGTGATGAGTCTGGGGGCTTCTGTTTGCCGGAGGAGAGATGGCAGAAGGGGCGGTCCTCCATCCTCGAGGCCTCAGGACACTAGCTCGGGCTCTGAGCCCTGCTACTGGGCCCTCAGTGACACTGGCCAGTGGGGAGGATTCTGAGCAAAAGCAGGGCGTTGGGGGAGGGGAGCCCACTTTGTGGCCTGAGTGCTGGGGTCTGAGCCTGGCTGTGTATGTGTGACATCAGATAGGTCCCTGAGCCTCTCCAGGCCTCCACCTCCCTACTTAGAAAATGCAGGGGGTGAGCTGGGTGAGACCTGGTCACTTCTCAAGGGTTTGGAAGCCGGGGCAGGGTGAGCGAGGTGCTTGACTCAGGGCGGGAACAGGTGGAAACAGGAGGGAGCTTGTGGCCTCCTGCTGGGAAAGCACTCAGGGGACCTCGCCTGCCCGAGCAGGGGGCCTCAGTCCCTCCAAGAGAAGGGGGTGTGTAGCTGTACGAGTGTGTCAGAGTCGTGTGTGTGTGTGTGTGTGCGCGCACGCATTCATGTGCGTTTTCATTGTCAAAACATGGCCTCCAGAGGTAGGCTTGCCTGCTCCCGTGCATGTGACAATGGCACATGTGCCCACATGTCCTCGTGGCTGTTGTTACGCGGAGCTGCAGGAGGTACAAGGTGCCTTCTATCCCCAGGGGCACTAAGGGATGGTCTCAGAAGGCAGCCAGGGTCCTGAGCCAGGTCCAGGGTCCTGCTGAGGCCTCGTTGGCCCTGAAGATTCCAAAACCCAGCTCCTAAGCGGCCCCACCTACTCCTTACTTGTGACCTCTGAACCCACAGGGCTGGGGAGCTGGCCAGGCTCCCAGCTGGACGTGGGGATGGGGTCCTGTGCTATGGGCCTCCCCCTGAACCCCACCAAGGGCAAGGCTATGGCAGCCCCAGTCCCAACACAGCCCAGTCAGGAAGCCTTGAAGGCAGCACCTTGACCAGAGTGTGGGAACCATCTGGAAGCCCAGGAGTACACGGTTCTCCATCTGTGTGTGCACACGTGGGTGCATGTAACTAGTGGGTAACAAACATGCCCATTGCTCAGTGGGTCACAGCTTAAGAAGTGCTTTTAAAGACGCTTTCTTCTAGAAGCTTCACAACAGCCCAAAGCAGCCCTGTGGCCCCCATTTTACGGTGCAGAAAACAGGTCTGGGGGAGCAGCTAGTGAGCTGTGAGCCCACCCCAGCCTAGCGCTGCGGTTCTCAGAGCAAAGATCCAGCAAAGGTAGGAAAATGGCGGCAGGACACAACTGCCACCAGCAGATGTGTAACCGCCAAGGGCTGGGGACATCTAGGGCCGGGGCAGGGACCACGGGCAAAGAGCACAGGCGCCCTTCAAACCATCCCCCAGTGCTAGAGCTGTGGGGACGCTGCGGCCTCCTGGCTGGCCATCAAGTTTGTGCCCACGGCTTGGGGACATGAAGATGCCACCAGCCTGCTTCCCTCCACAGCTGCCCTTAGCTCCAACCTGCCTGGGGCTCACCTTCTGGGGGCGGGGTGTGGAGGTGACCCTGATAGCAGACCAGCTGCTCAGGCCCAGCAACCCGGACTCCAGAAGCTGGCCCTAAGGGAAAGTCATGGAGTTTCCCCACGGAACAGTTAGAATTCCGCCACTTGCCAGCTGAGTGAGCGTAGACCCATTCTGTAAGCTTCAGTTTCCTCCTTTGGGAAACGGGAATAAAAATAAGACCTGCCTCGTAGCTATTGACAAGGATTCAATGATTCAATGCATGCAGAGTTTTAGTGGGAATATCAGCTTCTTGTATCCTAAGTGCTCAGTAAGCATTAATAATAATTAAAATTTACTTATTATTATATCATTTATCATATACATTTATTAATCATTATATACACTTACTATTATTATTATTATTATCAGAGTCAGCAAGAAATCAGGTGAGGCAAGACCTGGTCAGAAGGAGAGTCTTGGCAGATGCCAGCCCGGCCAGTCGTTCTCTCCCCCAGTCCTCCTGCACAGGTTCATTAGTCATTCATTTATGCACCTACAAATATTTATTGAGCATCTGCTATGTGTCCAGCTCTGTGTAAAGCACCATGGATACAGCAGGAAGACAGGTGTCCCACTTTTACGGAGGGAGTACCTGAAATATTTACAAATTTCTAAATGTTGCAATCAGTGCCATGGCAGAGACAGCAATGCTGAGACTCAGCAACCGAGTTCACCTTCAAAGGGGCCTCCAGCCCAAGGGGCTCTTCTCTGAGGAGGTGACCTCTTGTCCGAGACTCGAATGCTGGAAGGAGCCAGCCAGGCTGAGAAAAGAGGGAGGAGTGGCCCAGGCAGAGGGGACAGCGAAGCTGAAGGCAACAGGCAGGACAGGCAGAGAGTGGCTGGGGTCCATGGCAGAGCAGGGGAGAGGGGCCGCCCGGCCCGCTGTCCTAGGCTGCAGAGCTGAGACCCTTACTGGCTCTGGGTACAAAGGATCAGGCCCCCAGCAGCTCCAAGGTCCCCAGCCCAGCAGGGAGTGGAGGGACCTAGAGGCTTAGGGGCTGGCACTGGCCACTCCGGTCACTCTGTTCAGTGCTGACAGTTCAGAGGGGTTTTCTCTACAGTGACCAGGGGACCAGGGAAGGACTTCAGCTCCACCCAACCAATTAATTTTAATTACACCCATTCTGTATGCATGAATGTGGGTACCTGGTAAGCATGTGGGTGTGTGCTGTACGTGTGCATGACCTTTGTGTGCGTGTGTGCACACACGCGTGAAGACCTGTGAGGCTTTGGAGCAATGCAGATCTGGGTTCGATTTCTGCTTGGCCACTCAACAATGACAAGAACTCCCCTCCAAGACTCAGCCTTCTAATCCATAAATGGGGATAACCCCCGAAGGATAATTGTAATCATGAAATTTGCTTCATTCATTCATTTGGACAACAAGTATTTATTGAGCACCTAGTGTGAGCTAAGTACGGTTCCAGGTGCTGGGGACACAGCAGCAAACGATCAAAATTCCTGCCGTGGAATTTCTGTTGTCGGCTCAGTGGGTTACAAACCCAACTATATCCATGAGGACACAGGTTCGATCCCTGGCCCCGATCAGTGGGTTAAGGATTCGGCGTTACCACAAGCTGCGGGGTAGGTCGAAGATGTGGCTCGGATCTGGCATTGCTGTGGCCATGGCTATGGCCAGCAGCTATAGCTCCCATTCAGCCCCTAGCCTGGGAACTTCCATATGCTGCAGGTGCGGTCCTGAAAAGAAAAAAAAAAAAAAATTCCCACCCAGGAGAATCTGACATCAATCATGGTCGGATGTGATGGGGAGAAGGGAGACGAGCTAAGTCAATAATGACTGTATGGGTGTTAGAAGGTCGTGAGTGGTGTGGCATTAGTTACTGGAAGCTCTGGGGGCCGTGCTGGACCAAGGGAGGGGGCAGTGGGTCTCATAAGAAGATAATATTTGAGCAACTATGTGTAGGAAATGAGTGAGGGCACCACGCCCTGTGGTCCTGGGGAGGTCCGATCCCTGCAGGAGGGGCTGGCACACGCAAGCTGGTGGTGAGCAGCCTGGAGATCTCCGAGAGGTCGGAGCGTTCTCTCCAATGAACTCCAGCCACCCAGGGGCCAAGCAGAGGAGAAAGGAGGGCGCCCAGGAGAGAAGCGGGAACTCACCTCTCCAGGCCCACAGGCCCTTATCCTGAGCCTCGGGCCAGGTGCATTTGAGAACCCAGAATTTTTCAGGCTGCAGAAGGTAATATTGGGCATGTGCTCTGTAACACACCAAGGAGGTCCAGGCAACGCCCCGGAATCAAACACGTGCCCATTTCTGCAGTGAAACTGAACACACAGTAAAGACACAAATACTTTCCCGCCAAGTGCATCAGAAAAGACTTCTTTTTTTTTTTTTTTTTTCCTTTTTAGCCCATACCTGAGGCATATGGAAGTTCCCAGGTGAGGGGTCGAATCAGAGCTGCAGCTACCAGCCTACACAGAGCCACAGCAATGCCAGATCCGAGCCACGTCCTAGATCTACACTGAAGCTCACGGCAACGCCGGATTCTTAAACCACTGAGGAAGGCCAGGGATCCAGCCCGCATCCTCATGGATACTAGCCGGGTTCTTAACCCGCTGAGCCATGATGGGAATTCCTGCATCAGAACAGACTTGGTTTTGGACTTTGACTTACAAATGGGGACAGTTGCCCTGAATCTCTTCCTCTATAACAGCCATCAGCACTGCTGCCCTTGTCCTCAGTATGTCCCCTTAGGGGGCCTGACCCTCACTGTTCCCACAGGGACCCTGATGCTCCCTTCTCTCTTGGGTACACAGTTGGGAGAGACAAGGTGGGAACAGGATAGGAAATTGATGGGGATTGGCAGAGGCAACCAGCGTCCCGTTGGCCACCACAGACTCCCCTCCAGAGTGAGTCCCTCTCTCCCTGGGGTCAGTTTCCCACATCTGTACAATGGGCGAGTAGGCTCTAAGAGTCTCCCAGTGGTAGAGTCTCATGGGGTCCTGTCAATTGAGGATGATGTGGGTTTCTGCCCTATCCCTACCATCAGCAAGCTGTGTGACCTTGGGCCAGTGGCTTGGCCTCTCTGAACCTCGGTTTCTTCATCCGTAAAGGGCAGTGAGCATGGTCCCTTCTTTGCAAGTCTGTGAACAGAAAGGATGAGCCCCTGTGTGTGAAAGGGCTTTGGGATATGTGAACCTCTGAATGAAAAGAAAGGCTTGTCCCTGTGACGGTGGAATTGCACACAGCAGCGTGAAACTCATGCAAATTCAATCAGACACACCAGGCCACCAGGGAGAGTGTGGAATCGCAATTGAGATAGCGAAAGCCATTCTGCCCACTATCTGCTCGCTGCCGCTCCCTCGCTGGCACAGCCCTGGGTGGGCGAGATTAGAGACCCGAATTCATCTTCTTTCTGCTGGCTCCAGCCCCCAGGCTTCTCCTGGCATCAGCCCAGTGTGCTCCTCTGTGTGTTTTGCACATAAAAAGCTCCTGATCACAAACCACCCGCTTCATCGGGTGTTCAACGCAAGAAACAGAATGCTGGCCCTTTGCGGTCTTCTTCTCCCTGAGGCCCTGATACAGGTTAACGCAGCTCCACTGAGGAGGATCATTTCAGAAACGCAGGGCCCCTGACCTTCATCAGAGGATGAAGGGGGGACAGCCCAGAATGCCCCCCAAAGGCCATCGATATACCGTGTTTGCTGTACATTGATGAGAATTTCATGGACTATTAAGGGGAATCACTGTTAATGGGGAAAAAAATGGAGCATCTGATTTCCAAACCACATTAAATCAGTCTGTCGGTTTCTTTATCTAGAAAACAGAATGTTGGCAGCCCCTGATTCGTCTCCAGTGAAAACCTTTGCCGGGGGGTCTGCACTGGCTAAGAGCTCCATAAAGATTCGCTGTCACTGTTATTAGCATCAGTAACGTCCTAGCTCCTCCCTGGACCCTGGTGCTCCCTGGACACTCAGCAGGCCATGCTCTTGCCCCCCATTTCCCAGCGTGGAGGGGGCTGTGAGCCCAGATGCCCACCGGCCCAGGCAGGCCCCGGGTCAGAGGCGGGCCTCAAGGGTACAGCCTCTGAAGCCGGCAGCCTGGGCTAAGTTCTGGTTCCGCTGTAACTTGGGACCTAAAACAGAGGTCCGCCGATGTTCATCTTCAATTCCAAAACCACCCCAAAATGTAAATTTCTGGAAAATGCATACAGTGCAAATCCTGATGGGAATGAATAGGAGACTATTTATAATCTCGACGCATCCCACTTGGTGTGAAATTTTACATGGTTTGCGGCAGAAACCATCATGTGTGTGAAGCGGATTCTCTCCAGATGCGAGGGGACCGCAAGGTGTCCCAAGGGCGTTGGCAAACCAGGATGGAGCGGGTTGCAACCTGGGGCTCGTGGCGATGCAGCCTCAAGTGGCCCAAATGTCCTATTTTTCAAAAATATCTGGATCTTAGAATTTAAAAAAAGAAAAGAAAAAGAAATCTTTTTAAAAAATGGGCTCAAGAAAAAAAAAAAATTACACACCGTGTAGAGTCAATAAAACTCACCGGTGGCCTGATGGGACCCACAGGGTGGCTGGACAGAGCCCGGAAGTAAGAACCATCTGGAATGTGGGGACACAAGAGGAGAGTGGAGGGAGGGGGTGAGCCTGTGATCGTCTCAGAGCCGCTTTCAGGAATTCATTTAACTCCCCTCCCCCTGGGACCTCCTCTGGGCGGGCAGGGGCTCTGCAGAGCCAGAGATGAGGAGAAGGATGGGGAGAGGGAAGAAGCCTTTTGAGTGTCTCTCTGGCTTTTTTGGCCCTGAGCTTCCCCTGGCCTGGCCAGGCTCAGCCCTAAATGCTGGGGACTCCAAGGAGAAGCCGGCAGGGGAGGGAAGGGGCCTGGGCCCTGCTGCTCGGGCTGTGGATGCGGATGACAGGTTGGGAATGGTGAGATGCTTCCGTGCCTCCTGCCCCTCCTGGTCTCCAGGATCCTCCGGCTTTTCTTCGCCAGTTCTGGGGCCTCAGAGCTTTGGACCTCGGGCCACACGCAGGGACTGAGCTAAGTTGTAGCTACAGAGGGGGCGCAGGGGGACCCCCAGCACTGTCTGGAGGGTCTGACGCCTGTGAGAAGCAGCAAAAAAGGAGGACGGTGAGATGTGGCCAATCAACACGTGAATGGATGCCTGACAGACAGGAAGCAGCAGCACCCAGGAAGCCTCCCCGTCAGCCACATACCTGCCCACGCCTGCCTGCCTGCCTGCCTGCCTGCCGCGGAGATCACCAGGAACTAAAGGTTGTGGCCTGTGGAAGTCTGAACCGAAAGGAGGGTGAGGGATGGTGGAATCTACCTTCCTCACTTTATAGACCAAGCCCAGAGAGGTTGAGTGACTTGCCAAGATCACACAGCAAGTTTATGGAAAGTCTTGTTTCACTGACTGGAGGGAATCCTAGGTTCACTCCTTTCCATCAGCTTTGCACACCAGGAACTGGCAGGAATTGGTGGAACACGGGGCGGGCCGTCACAGCCTTCCCCCTGAAGAGGAGGGGGCTGCTCAGCCCAGCAGACAAAATCAGAGACTCTGGGAGTTCCTGCCGTGGCTCAGTGGGGTAAGAACCTGACTAGTATTCCATGAGCATGTGGGTTTGATCCCTGGCCTCACTCAGTGGGTTAAGGATACAGCGTTGCTGCAAGCTATGGTATAGGTCACAGATGCGGCTCGGATCTGGCATTGCTATGGCTGTAGTGTAGGCCAGTGGCTGTGGCTCTGATTCGACCCCTAGCCTGGGGACTTCCATAGGCCACAAGTGCGGCCCTAAAAGGGAAAAAAAAAAAAAAGCAGATACTCTGTGCCAGACGGCCTGGCTTAGAGTCTTGGTCCCAGCACTCACCAGCTACTTAGCAAGTTATATAATCTCTCCAGCTCCTCATCTACAAAATGGGGGTCAAAATAATAGTGCCAACTTCATAGGGCTGCTGTGAGGTTCAAGAGAATTCAAGCACACAGTTGCCCAGGAAAGAGTGCAAGCTGTGAAAGTGTTGAGGATGCCGATGGCGATGGTTGTGGCGGGGATGATGGTGCTGGTGATGGTGGTGGAGATGGTGGTGGTGGAGATGGTGGTGGTGGAGATGGTGGTGGTGATGGCGATGGTGATGATGGTGATGATGGT
Source organism: Phacochoerus africanus (assembly GCF_016906955.1). Taxonomy (NCBI): domain Eukaryota; kingdom Metazoa; phylum Chordata; class Mammalia; order Artiodactyla; family Suidae; genus Phacochoerus; species Phacochoerus africanus. The sequence continues at coordinate 10,623,863 of NC_062547.1, read as the reverse complement.
GATGGTGGGGATGATGGTGGTGGTGGGGATGATGGTGATGGCGGTGGTGGTGGTTGTGGAGATGGTGGTGGTGGAGATGGTGGTGGTGGAGATGGTGGTGATGATGGCGATGGTGATGATGGTGATGATGGTGATGATGGGGATGGTGGGGATGATGGTGGTGGTGATGGTGGTGGTGGGGATGGTGATGGCGGTGAAGGTGGTTGTGGAGATGGTGGTGGTGATGATGGTGCTGGTGCTGGTGATGGCGGTGATGATGGCACTGGTGATGATGGTGATGGTGACAGTGATGCAGTGACAAGACAAGAAATGCTGCTCACCCAAGGCCAGCCAGGCTCCCGGAGGGAGGTGACGCCCTGAAATGAAAAGATGCCTTTTCTCCCCAGGGCTTTTTCTCTCCTAGAATTTTTCTTGGTTCTCAGGTTGTGCAGTCTTTCCTCAGAATGTTCTCTGAGCAAGGCTGGGTTTTTCTGTGTGAGATTTGCAAGGACGGTCAAGTTCAGACCCTGCTCCCAGAGGCTTCGGAGTCTGGGGGCTCCAGGACCCCAGGGTCTGGATCTAGGTCATGTTCATTCCCCAAACTCAGCACCCTGGAGGCCCAACTGGGTGGCAGAGAGTAGAGAGTGTGGGTGTGGAAGGCGGAAGGGCCCTGTCAGTTGCTGGCACTGTCACCCCGGGCAGGGCGCTCACCTCTTCCAACAGCAATATTGTGAAAATATTCACCTCACAGTATGGGGCCGCGTGGAAAATGAACAATAACTGCAAGGAACTACCCCCCCACCCCACCCAGCAGAGCTGAGTATACAGTAGGTGTTCAGGTAGCTGCTGTTTTTGTTTGTTTCTTGGGGCTACAACTGTGGCTTATGGAAGTTCCCAGACAGGGGTCGAATCCAAGCTGCAGCTGCCAGCCTATACCACAGCCACCACAACACCAGATCCAAGACTCATCTGTGACCTACACCACAGCTCATGGCAACGCCAGATCCTTAACCCACTGAGCAAGGCCAAGGATTGAACTTGTGTCCTCATGGATACTAGTCGGGTTTATAACCTGCTGAGCCACAAGGGGAATTTCAGTAGCTGCTATTAATGAATACTGACTCTGTGACTTTGGGAATGTGGAGGTGCCAAATGGAAAGAGAGGTGGTGAGCCCTGATCTGTCTCTCCAAGCGTCCAAATGGGAGTCCCTGCTCCTGGGAAAATCCCTGCAGGCCTGCAGTGCTACCCACCCTGGCCGCAGGCCCAACTGGCCCCACCACCAGTAACACCAGCCCTGAGCCCAAGCGCAGGCCAGGAAGGCACTGGGCTAAGTCTTTGCCTAGGTGGTTTCATTTCATCCTCAAGAGACTGATATCAAGCTGGTCTCTGTCTTGCGCCCATGCTGCAGATGAACACACTGAGGCTCAGAGGGGCTAAGAGACTACTCCCCAGGGCGCACAGGTAGGGTGCTCAGACTCAGAGAAAGGGCATGGGTGCCTGAAAAGCTGTCCTGTGTCATTCAGCATCAAAGGGTGGATCTTTGGGTCCCTTCTTCCCATAAGCGCCACTTCAAGCTGCTCAGCCCTCGGAGCTTAGCCAAAGAAATGACTCCCTAAGGGGGGACAGCCCCATTCACCATGGGGAACTGGGATCAGAGGAGGGTGGGCATGAGAGGTCAGGGGTGAGAAGTGAGGGAAGGGCAAAGGGCCTCCTGCCTTCTCTCTGCATCTCCACCACGTCCTCCTGAGGCTGCCCTACCCTTGGCAATACATCAGATGGCTGACAGCTGGCCAACCCCTCCCAACCCAAGCCAGAGCTCTGGCCTCTGCTCTGGGCCTGACACTCCCTCTGCATTAGAAATACCTTCCGCTGCTGAGGCCCAGGACTCCTGGGCCACCATGGCAGCTCTTGCCAAGATGGCTAATACTCACCACTGGTGGCAACTTCATCACAGGGCATCTTGTTGGCAGGTGGGAAGGCAGGCTGGCGGGGCCTGTCTCCCCTTAACATTCTACCATCAGCTTTAGAACGCTCAGGCACAAATGGGCTTTTTGACACCCAGCCACAATTTCTCAAAATCAACTTAAACACAGGCCTTCACTGTACGAGGCTGTTGCCCCGGCCTGATTGTGTCCCCAGCTCCCAAGTGAGACTCGAGCCCAGGGGGCAAATGGAAGCCCGAACATCTGCTCCACGACAGATAAAGCCGGGCAGCAAACACGGAAGGTGGGCTCTGAGGCCACACAAGGGTGCCGCCCCACCCTGTCCCCACCCAGATCAAACCTCCGCCCCAGCCACACATGAGCTGGCCAAGGGCTGCTGTGCCAAGAGGCCGGCCGTGAGCCACCTTGTCCCCGCTCCACAGTCAGAAAGGGCCAGGGAGAGGTGGAAATTCCCACGTGGTCCACATTCCTATTGAAGGGGCCCCGGTAGGAGCCAGACCAGAGGGAGGCCAGTCATGGGCTCCTCCACCAACCAGCCCTTGTGATCTTGGCCGAGGCCCTCTGCCTCTCTGAGATCCAATTTCCTTCTCTAGAATGGGAGCTGTGGACGAGAAATTGCTGTCATTCCTGTCCGACCTTGGGAATTCTAGAAAGTCACAAATGCCCCCCTGGGTTCCCATTCTGGCTCACTTAGCCTTCTAGGACCGTGACCTTCAAACATTCTTTGACTGAAAACAACACTCGGGACATTTTTACTTTGCCAGCCAATGCACAGAAAAGTGAGCTTTATCCTCACAAAACACAATGCATTCTGACATCCTCTATTCTAGTCCATTTCTTTTTTTTTTTTTTAATTGATAGTTGGGGAGTTCCTGCTGGGGCTCAGCAGGTTAAGGACCCAATGTTGTCTCTGTGAGGATGCGGATTCTATTCCTGGCCTCCTTCAATGGGTTAAAGATCTGGCGTTGCCGCAAGCTGCGGCGTAGGTCACAGAGGCAGCTCAGATCTGACATTACTGTGGCTGTGGCGTAGGCCAGCAGCTGCACCTTCAATTCGACCCATAGCCCAGCACCTTCCGTATGCGATGGGTGGGATCATAAAAAGATTGATGGTTGCAGGATTACATCGTTTTTAAAAACTGATGGTTGCAATGTTGCATATGATTACGAAAGGATAGCATGAGGAAAACTGGGGGGGTGGCGGTGATGGGATTGTTGTACGCCTTGTTCCAGGGATTATGCAGATACCTGTATGTGTCAAAAGTTGTAGAATTGTGCACTAAAAAAAAAATCAGGGAGTTCCCGTCGTGGCTCAGTGTTTAGCGAATCCGACTAGGAACCATGAGGTTTCGGGTTCGATCCCCGGCATCGCTCAGTGGGTTAAGGATTCGGCATTGCCGTGAGTTGTGGTGTAGGCTGCAGACGCGGCTTGGATCCCGCACTGCTGTGGCTCTGGCGTAGGCCGGTGGCTACAGCTCCGATTCGACCCCTAGCCTGGGAACCTCCATATGCCTCGGGAAGTGGCCCTAGAAAAGGCAAAAAGAAAAAGAAAATCAGTTTTATCACATGTTCATTTCAAAAGCAAGTTTTTAAGACAAGAAAGAACATTGATGGTTGCAACCCACTACATTGATTTCATGACCCACCGAGGGGTTATGACCTGAGTATGAAAATCCCGGCCCCTGAACCCCATGATGGTGGCAGGAGGCAGAAAAGGCCATTGATCAGGCTGTGGGCAGAAGGCGGGGAGAAGGGAGCGGGCCGTAGACTTCACTTCCTGACCCTCCTCTCTCCTTCCCGCAGTCATTTCCTGCCTCAGAGGCCTCGGAGGGCTCAACTTGGAGGACTCAGGTAAGGAGGAGCCACGTGGAAGGGGCGTTGGGGAGCAGGGAGGCATCCCACCAGGCTCTAGGGGACCTGTCATCCCTTCGTCGGCGTGAATCCCATCCTACAGAGAGAGAAAAAACCCTTTTGCATGTGTACGTGCACATGCTCGCGCGCACACACACACACACACACACACTCTTAAGAGGGCCACTCGCAGATAGACGCCCTAGAACATACGAGTCCTAGTTCTCATGATAAATATTATTATGACTCACCATGCACAGAAAACACAGCAGCCCATAAACGCCCCTTGCAAAGTCTTGTTTCCTACCCAGTCCTGCCAGTTGCTTCCTGGTCAAGGACATGTGCAGACTCTCTAGGCTGAGATTGGAAAGGGTGTGAAGTGTCTCGCCTTCGAGGTTGGACTTTAATCTTAGAGGCTAGTGTGTCCCACACAGTGTTCCACGGAACTCGCTAGATGAAAGGTAAGCAATACCACATCACCCAGCCAAGCCTGACAGGGGGCACTGGCCTAGTAAAGGCTCTGAGAAGTCCTGCAATGAGGAACTCTGTTAAGCATTTTCCAGTCTAGCCGTTTTCAGACTCACTTCACCACAGACCTCTCTTTTTCACACTTCCTGAGATAACATCATGCTGCATATATTTGGGGATACATGTGGCGAGGAGGTCTCGAGAAGCCACCAGGCAAGCAGAAGAGGTCACCGGGGCCTTGGTGGGCCCTGAGCCGGGACCTGGAACCCTGCCATGGCATCCTAGCCCCAAACACTAGAAAGACCGTACCTGCTATACGATTCCACTTATATATACCATTCGGGGACAGGCAAAACTCCTCTCTAGGGACAGAAAGTGGATCAGTGACAGCCTGAGGCTGGATTCTGGGAAGCAGACTGTGAAAGGACAAGAGGGAATTTCCGGGTGATGGGACTAGTCTCAGTCTAGCGTGTGGTGGTGGCTGCAGGCGTGTATACATTTGTCAAATTCCATTGAACTCGTGCCCTTAGAATGAGGGCATTTCCCTGTATGTAAAGTGTACCTTGATCAAATTGATTTTAAAAGTTAGAGAGAGAGGAGGAAAAAAACCAAAAACAAAAGCAGGTGCTGGGCCTTATCTTGGATCTATGGAAACAAGAGTTTCCAGAGGTGGGCGAATTTTGCTGGGCCGTGGATGCTGAGAATCCCTTGCTCGCTGCTCCAAGTTCCCCTGGCTCAAGCCCCATCCTCTTACGCCTGCTTTCCTAGGTCAGGAGCAGCACCAGCCTGAGCTTCTGCAAAGATCCTCTAGGGCCCCAGAGGACAAAGCTCACAGGAGGAGCCAAGCAGGCAGCCCACGGGCAGAGGGCTCCTCGCTGGGTGTGGGGCCAGGTGGGGAGGGTGCAGGGAGGGGCCCCCGAGAAAGGCTTTTTCTGGCCTGACCCCCATCCTTTTGACCCCTAGGGTTCATGGTGAGACTGAGCGGCTCCAGCTCGCGGTGCCAGGGCCAGCTGGAGGTCAACTACAAGAGCACATGGTACACAGTGCACAGCCAGAGCTGGGGCTGGTCCCTGTTCCACCAGGAGGACCCCAGTCAGGCCTCGAAGCTCTGCCAGGACCTGCAATGCGGGCAGCCCTTGATCTTCGCTCACTTACAGCCATTCAGCAGGAGGTGGATCCTAAACCAGATCATCTGCCATGGACAACAGGTGTCCTTCTCCAACTGCAGCTTCAGCAAGACAAACCAGGGGGACCCTCTGTCTCTGGTCTGCTTAGGTGGGTAACTAGCCAGCCCCACGGGTTCCCTGGACCCAGGCACCAGCCCTGACAAGGCTGCCCAGGGCCTGTGATCCAGGACCTGAGCAGGTACGGGGAAAGGGTTTACAAACACCCCCTCAGAACCATATGCTGATGGGGATTGCTGATGGGGTGCTGGCACCTGTCCAGCAGGAGAGAAAACATCGAGGAGCTGGTTCTGCCAACTGCTAACTTCATTATCTCTCCTCAGCCTCTATCTTCTGAGCTGTAAAATGGGCTGGTACTGCCCCTGTCGCAGGAGGCTTAGAGACAACATGTGGGTCAAGTGGGCTTAATGGGGCCTGGGGGACCTACATCCTGAGCTACAGGTCTTTCTCGACCCCGCCAATTGCCCCGAACCCACCCCCCACCCCCATACACACACACCCTCACTCTTCCCTGCTCCCTCCCCAACCAGAATGTCCCTTTGCAGAGCCACCGAGGACGACACCTCCTCCCACGACTTCCCCGCCCACGACTACTCCAGAGCCCACAGGTAAAAGGATGCTGAGGGCCCTGGGGGTCAGGGGTCAGATTTAGCGAATCAAAATACAGGATGTTCAGTTACATGTAGATTTCAGATAAGCATAGGGGTTCCCGTCGTGGCTCAGTGGGTTACGAACCCAACTAGTAACCATGAGGACATAGGTTTGATCCCTGGCCTCGCTCAGTGGGTTAAGGATCCATTAAGGTGTAGGTTGCAGATGTGGCTCAGGTCCAGCGTTGCTGTGGCCGTGGTGTAGGCCAGCGGCTGTAGCTCCAATTGGACCCTAGCCTGGGAACTTCCATATGCCGCAGGTGTGGCCCAAAAAACAAAACAAAACAAAATAAATAAGTAAATTTCAGATAAGCATGAAAAGTTTTAGTGTAAGTATGTTCTAGCCAACATCTCAGATGTCACTGCCTCCCAGAGCTGTCGGCCAGTCAACCACAGTGGACGGAAGGCCCCACAGCTGGTCATCTGCGCTCAGATACTCTCTCTCCTCCCCAGCACCTCCCAGGCTGAGGCTGGTGGCGGGGCCTGGGGGCCTGCGCTGTGCAGGCCTGGTGGAGTTCTACAGGGGCAGCCTGGGTGGCACCATCGGCCTCGAGTCCCAGGAGAGGCTTGAGGAGCCCCTGGGAAACGTCATCTGTGCAGCCCTGCAGTGTGGCTCCTTCCTGAAGCTTCTAACAGAGACCGAGGCAGCCAGGGCACTGGGGCCAGGAGAGGGCCGACCCTTGCCGGTCCGGTGGAAGATCCAGAACCCATGGTGTGCCACCCTGGAAGAGTGCTTCAGGAAAGTCCAGCCCCAGGCGGGTGGTCAAGTTCTCGGCCTTGTCTGTTCCGGTGAGTGGAACCGGGTGGAGCCCCAGGGTGGCTGGGGGAGGGGGGGCGCCCCCAGAGGGTCACTGCACGTTCCTGAAAAGCCTGCACACAGCACAGGACACTAGTGATTCGGAGAACACTGGGGAAGTGGGCCGGGGGTGCTGAGCGCTGGTGTATGAGAGGGAGGGCAGCCGGCAGGTGGCAAGGCCCCACCCCTGCCCAGTGCATCAGGAATCTCTGCAGAGTCATGCAGAACAAGCCCAGAGACCCCCTTGCTCGGCAGCCACGAGGGGAGGCGGCATCAGGAGGGTGCTTAGGGGGGAAGGCATGGCCTCATGGTGGGTGTGGTGGCGCAAAGCAGAGAAGGCTTTTAGGTGAGAATCGTGGCTTGTGGCAAGGGCCTGAGCAAGATGGAGCATTTAGAGGGGACTAGCTTTGCAGGACGGAAGTTCAGACATCCCGGAGCTGGATGAGGTTGGAGCGATGGTGGCACGTAGGAGGTCCCCGAGGCACAGCGCAGAGGGAGAGGCCAGAGCAGGCCTTAGGGGTTTCCTGCAGAGGCTCCCTGGTCACAGGCCGCCAGCCTGAAGAGGCTGGCGATGCCGGTGTGGTTGAGAGCAAGAGCCTAGAGGCTGGTCGGGGGGACCCCAAAAGCAGGATCAGTGGAGTGAGGGGAAAGGGGCCACAGGTCAAAATAAGAACAACTGCAGCCAGTCTTGGAGGTAGTGGGCTCTTATGACCAAATGTTCTAGTGAAGCCCAGACTGAAGTCACACTGCGGGCGTTCCCGTCCCGGCTCAGTGGTGACAAACCCGACTAAGATCTGTGAGGACACAGGTTCCACCCCTGGCCTCGCTCAGTGGGTTAAGGATCCGGTGTTGCTATGAGGCTGTGGTGTGAGTCGCAGATGCGGCTCGGATCCCACATTGCCGTGGCTGTGGTGTAGGCCAGCAGCTGTAGCTCCAATTTCACCCCTAGCCTGGGGATCTCCATATGCTGTAGGTACGGGCCTAAGAAACAGCAAAGAAAGAAAGAAAGAAAGAAAGAGAGAGAGAGAGAGAGAGAAAGAGAGAAAGAAAGAGAAAGAAAGAGAGAAAGAAAGAGAGAAAGAAAGAGAGAAAGAGAGAAAGAAAGAAAGAAAGAAAGAGAAAAAGAAATCATATTTAGGGTTCTCTGGTGGCTCAGTGAGTTAAAGATCCAGCTTTGTCTTGCTGTGGCATGGGTTTGATCCCTGGTCCAGGAACTGCATGTCATGGGCATGGCAAAAAAAAAAAAGTCATATTCAGTGCTTATATCATGCTGGGGACCATACAGGGTATTCTGTCATTTTCATAGCAAGCTTGGGAGGTGGGTGCTATTATCCCCATTGCACAGCTAAGCTGAGGCTCAGAGAGGTTACATTTCTCAGTATCGTAGAGCACTAGCTGGGATTTCCACTCAAGCAGCTTCCCTCCAGAGCCGGTCATGTCAGCCTCGGCTGCTCCAAGTGTGGTCTTGCACCAGCAGCACCAGCTTCATCTGGCTGGTTTGAAATGCACAGTCTCGGGCCCCACCCTCCACCTACTAACAAGCTCTGCATTGCAGCGCAGTCTCAGGGATTCATGTGCACAGAGCTGGGAAGCCTTACTCTGGATCACCCGGCTCTCCTACAAGCAAGGATGCCCTCAAACCGTTGGATACATGGTGCAAATTAGTAAAATGCTGCCCCCTCCAGGCAGAAGCAGTCCCCAAGGGTCTCTTGGCCTGAGGAGGGGAAAACCTGGCTGGCTCTCAGGCCCACCCACTGCTCTGCTGGGAGCCCTCCTGGAGGCTACAACCTGCAAAACCATACCCAGAGGTCTTGCCTTTGAGGTTTTTTTTTTTTTTTTTTCTCTAAAGAGAAGACTGACTGGGGCTTTGAAGATGGATGTTGCTATAGAAACTGGCCAAAGCTGATGAGATCACAGCTCCCTCTCACCTGAGCACATGGGGGCCTCCAGGCTCAACCCTGACAAGCAGAAATGAATTCAGTCTCTGTTGGGCCAGGCCCTTTTGTGAAAGCTGGTCCCTCCAGGTTCAAGGCCTGGGCAGCAGGATTCCTGGGTTCGATCCCACCTGTGACTCTCTAGGGCTCAGAGGAGAAGGTACTTCCCATCTCTGGGCCTCAGCCTCCCCTTTCTGCAAAGCCCTGCCACCTCCCAAAGAGCAGCCAGAGAATGAAAGGATGTTCAAAGAGAGAAGTGGACCCAGGTAGAGCCTAGTCTTACCCTTCTTACTGCCAGCTGGGTGGGGACCAACTTGCTGGCGGCTGCTGACCGGCACTGCCAGCTTGCCAACCTCTCCGGTGAAAGTACCCAAGCTGTTGCAACTGCCCAGAGGTGCCAGGGACAGAGCTTGACGGTGAAAATGGCAGAGAGGATGCAAGAAGGAGGGAAAAGCAGAAAGGAAGGTGGTCCTGCGTGATACCCAAACCCCCAAGAACTGGGCTCTGCCGGGATCCCCACTTTGCCAGCCTCACTAGGTCCCGGTGGCCAGGCATGCAGCCTGGGGCACCCAGGGAGCCCCTGCCGAGCCGGCCACCTCACCTCCCTTTGCTTCCCCTACCCCTAGATTTCCAGCCCAAGGTGCAGAGCCGCCTTGTGGGGCACAGTGGCACATGTGAAGGCTCCGTGGAGGTGCGCCAGGGCAAGCAGTGGGACACCCTGTGTGACAGCTCCTCAGCCAAGAGCATGGCGAGGTGGGAGGAGGTGTGCCGGGAGCAGCAGTGCGGCAACGTCAGCTCCTACCAGATCCTGGACGACGGGGAGAAGACCTCCCGGGGGCTCTTCTGTCCCTCAGGGAAACTGTCCCAGTGCCACCAGCTTCTGGAGAGAAAATCCCACTGCAAGAGAGTGTTTGTCACATGTGAGTTGGCCACAGCCCACGGTGGGTGGAGGGCACCTCTGGATCTTCCTTCCAGGACTCGGTCAATGAGCACATTTCTGAAGAACAGTCCCCAGGAACTAAACAGAGAGCCTTAGGAAAGGATGGAGAGATGACAAATGAGAGGAGAGGGTGCAAGAATGAGCAGAAGCCATAAATAGGAGCCTGGCCATAACAATTAGGCAGCTAATGAATGATGGCTGTCTTCTGCTCTTCTGGATGGAAGAAAGAAAAGCAAGGGATAGAGGCTATACTAATGGTAACTGACTAACACAGAAAAGAGAGAAATGGGAGTTCCCGTTGTCGCTCAGTGGGTTAAGAACCCGACTAGTATCCATGAGGATGTAGGTTCGATACCTGGCCTTGCTCAGTGGGTTAAAGGATCCAGCATTGCTGTGAGCTGTAAGTCACAGATGCGGCTCAGATCTGGTGTTGCTGTGGCTGTGGCGTAGGCCAGCAGCTGCAGCTCCGATTCAACCCCTAGCCTGGGAACTTCCGTATGCTGCAAGTATGGCACTAAAAAAACAAAAGCAAAAACAAAAATTTTTTAAAGAGAGAAATGGATGGGTGGATGGATGAATGGATGGATGGATGGGTGGACAGATGATGGTTGGATGGCTATTTGTATGTGATTGCAAGGTGATCACTTATAAGTAACTGGAAACTGGTGGAAAGTTAGATAGCTAATAACAGGAGTGGCAAATGACAGCCAGATGATCAACTGTTAGAGAGTAAATGGTGGATAAACGAATGGGTAGCGGAGAATTTCAGAGAGTAGAGAGACAGCCAGGTGGAAAATTGCCTTCTGCACATGCTGGCGAATTACTGGGAAGCCAGCCAGCCAGCGGGTAGCTTCCCTCTTCAGGGACCGTTGTCATGCCTCCTGGGCTGAGACTGACCGAACTCTGCCTCCCGCAGGCCAGAGGTCCAGCCCAGCGGGCCTGGGCGCAGGCACCGTGGTGAGCATCATCCTGGCCCTGGTGCTCCTGGCAGTGCTGCTGGTCGTGTGCGGCCCTCTTGCCTACAAGAAGTTGGTGAAGAAATGTAGGTGCCGGTGCCCTGAACCACCTCCCTTTCACGTGCCTGAGCAGGCAGACTGGACGGGCTGCCCGCGAGCCCCGCAAAGGAGGCGCCTCTGCTTCACCACCCAGCTCCACCCCTCTCCTGCCCACCAGCTTTTCTCTGCTCCAATCAGCAGAAAGTCAGGGAAGCCACCGATTCGCCCACCTCGGGGGCCCAGCTGGGACCCAGTCCAGCCCAAAGCAAGGGTGAGACCATTCCTTAGATCGTAGTGGGTCCAGAAGGTCATGGGCTCCACCTCTGACCTCAGAAGACAGGTGTCTCAGACCTGGCTCCACCACTTAGCAGCTGGGAACGTAGGGGGTATTATCCTGACCCTGCAGAACTCGGCAGAAAATCACTCAAAGACAAGGGCAGTGATAAGAGAGGCTGGAAAGAGAGGCCCCGGAGGTGGGCAGTGGCCACAGGTCCCTAGCACCCTTCCGGGTCTTAATTCTGGTTCTAAACACCCTGTGGTGGCTTCTCCTGGAGAACCAGCCCCTCAGCATGAACCTGCCGCCTTCTCCCTCCCCGCCCCTGACATTCCTTTCCTGTCTGTCACCCAGTCCGCCAGAAGAAGCAGCGTCAGTGGATTGGCCCAACGGGAATGAACCAGAACAGTAAGTAACCCCGGAGGTCAAGGTCCTCCCTTGACCCCAGCCAGTGTCCGCGGGGCTCCAGAAGAAGGCCGGGGAGCTGATCACGGGTCACGGCTGACCACGGATGGCACCTGTGGCTGCTTGAGGCCTCTGATCTCCACTGTACTTATCTAAGCTGGGACTGTGGCCACTGGTGTCCACAGGCGGTTCTCAGAAAGGAGGTGGCCATTACCAAATAGACTCAGAAATCAATGAGTTAAGCAAAGCCGTTCTTTACATCAGGACTTGTCAGAACCTTAATGGGCATTTTTTCATTGTTCATCTCCAAAGCAGACACACACATTAAGAAGGGTTGTCCAAGCTATAGATTTATCACGGGATGTCTTTATCATGGAACAGCTTTAGGTGGCCAGCCTTTAAGACATTTTGAGGCAGCCAGCCCAGCCCTCACCTCTGGTTTCTGTCTTCCCTCCTTCTGACCATGGCCAGAGCCCTCTTCATGGGTAGAACCACAGCCCTCCTCCTGCCTCCGCTCCATATTCTCTTCCTCCCAAACCCACCCTGTGCATGTCAAGGGCCAAATCCTTCAAGAAGTGTCTGTGTTGTCAAGTCTTTCTTACAACATAAAGACTGGAGTTCTCCTGCAGTGCAATGGTTAAGGACCTGGCATTATCACTGCAGTGGCTACAGGTTACATCCCTGCCCTGGGAAGTTCTGCACGTCACAGGCACAGCTAGAAAAACAACCAACCAACAAACAAACAAACACCCCTCAGCTCTGGGAGGGAAGCAACCATATCTGCCCTGTCACTGGTGTTCTGGTTCCCTGCTTGATAAATGTTTGATGACTGACTGACTGACCGACTGACTAAAGGCCTGACCGCCAATCAACGTGCCAGCCAACCCAGAGCTGCTTGAAAAGTCTGAGCCTGGCTGGAATGAACCTCTCCAGGAAGAAAGGGAAAGAGGGACACGCTGAAGAAGCTCTGGGGACCCCTGCCCCCACCCCATTACATAGTGGGAACAGGGAATTTGAGTTCTGGGCCTCTTTGGGAGAGGAGGAGGGGCACAGAACAGCACCTCTGACCACACCATCTCCTGCATCTTCTCAGTGTCTTTCCATCGAAACCACACAGTGACTGTCAGGTCCCACGTTGAGAACCCCACGGCCTCCCACGTGGAGAATGAATACAGTCAGCCTCCCAGGAACTCCCAGATCTCAGCCTATCCAGGTAAGCGCGGGCTGGCCTCCGATGAATGGAGCAGAGGGCCACGTGATTGCCCTGAGAGAAAAGGGAGGCCCCACAGGGAGGAGGAGGATCAAACTGGCCCTTTGACAGCCAGTCCCGGCAGGTATGGAAGGGATGCAGCTTTAACAGGCCACTCAGCTCGAGAGAAGAATGCGTGGGGGTGCCATTAGCCCAGCACCGCTGTGCCGGAAAGGACCTGTTTCTCAATAAATGAGGCCCCATGGATTCCTTCGAGGCAGAACAGAACCATCCATCAGTGGCCCGCAGAGCCCTGTATCGAGCGCTCCCCAACTGGCACTGACAATTAAGCCCCAGGGAGCCGGGTGTCCAGCATCATTAGTGGACGCTAGCTGGTTTGATCACAACGGAGACGGGGCGGTGGAGCCACCAGCTCAGGAAGTCCCTGTGATCTTCCAAGCCCCCGAGGGGCTCTCGGCTCTGAAGGGCTCTCTCTCGGTGTAGCCAGGAGGAATAACCCTGCTGCACACAGCCTGCTTTCTTTCCGCAGCTCTGGAAGGGGCCCTGCATCGCCTCTCCACCCAGCCGGACAACTCCTCCGACAGCGATTATGATCTGCACGGGGCTCAGAGGCTGTAAGAGGTGAGCCTGGCCCCCAGTTCTGCACCTCTGCTCCCCCTGAACTCGCACGGGGGGGAGGGATGGGGTGGGCCTGAGCATCTTGACGCTCGTAAAGGCCAGGAATAAACACCAGCAGTTTAGGTGATGGGAGCTGATGTGGCTGTTTGAGCAGAGGGATCTCGGACCTTAAACTCCAACTCGGAAAACCACATAAACGAGCCCCTAAGAGCAGGGGAAGATTAAGAGGAACAAACTGCTCTGTCTAAAATAAATAAGCTACGAGGACATGTGGTACAGCACAGGGAATATAGCCAATGCTTTATAATAACCATAAATGGTGTATAATCTATAAACATTTTTAAAATTTTTTTTCATTTTTATTACTATTATTTTTAATGGCTACACCTGCAGCATATGGAGGTTCCCAGGCTAGGGGTCAAATCGGAACTGCAGCTGCCGGCCTACACCACAGCCATAGCAACGCGGGATCCTTAATCCACTGAGAGAGGCCAGAGATCGAACCTGAATCCTCACAGATTCTAGTCGGCTGAGCCACAGTGGGAACTCCTAATCTATGAACATTATGAATCGCTATGTTGTACACCTGAAACTAATATAACGCTGTAAATCAACTATGCCTCAGCTTTTTTTTTTTGTCTTTTTTTTTTTGTGTGTGTGTGTGGTTTTTTGGGCTGCTCCTGCGGCATATGGAGGTTCCCAGGCTAGGGGGCCTACGCCAGAGCCACAGCAACTCCAGATCCGAGCCACATCTGCAGTCTACACCACAGCACACGGCAACGTCAGATCCTTAACCCACTGAGCAAAGCCAGGGATCGAACCCATAACCTCATGGTTCCTAGTCGGATTCGTTAACCACTGAGCCACAACGGGAACTCCTGCCACAGCTTTTTAAAAAGCACCGCTAAGAGCATCCTGATGGACTTAGGAAGAAGACACCCCTGTCCCTGTCATTAAGCTAGGCCTTTGGGCCTGTCCCCCACCCCTCTGAACCTCCTCCAGAATGTGACGTTTCCTTCTCACCCCACAGAGCTGGGAACAAACCAGGAACAAACGTCAAGAGCCAGACCCTTTGTCCCCAGAACTGCCTGCAGTCACCACTTGGAAATGATGCTCCTGCCCAGCGGGACCACGGATGTGACCTTCTAACACGTCCCACTGCCAGCTCTGCCATCTCCCCACTGAGCCCAGCCCGGGTGGAGACGCCACCCTGGCTCAGTTGGCTGTTCCAAGTGCAGATGCTGTGAAAGGACAGAGCTCAGAAACGAGCAGCATCCCCAACAGAGACATTCGGGGTCCTGACCCAGGCAGCCCCTCCCCCATCAACAGGATCGGCTCTCTTCTCAGACTCTGGCCCCACGAGAACCCACGAGGAAGCTCACACCTGGGGGTGGGGAGGGCTGATTTCTCTCATGTCTTTTTAATATGCTCTTTGTAAATAATGCTTTTTCTGCTGCCTGAGAACTAGAGGGCCCTGCCTCCTCAGTCCAGGGTCCCTGCCCCCCGCCCCATGGATCCCTTGGCACGGGGTGGGGGGGTGTCAATGAGAAGGGGGACCCAAGGGGGGGACAGGAACCTCTGCAGCCTCATGGTCAGAGGGCTGCACATCTGACACAGGACAGCCTAGCACAGCACATGTGGGCGCCCAGAGCCTCATCACCAGCCCCCACCCCATGTCCCCTTGCTCGACAGAGAGAGAGCGGGGACCGCTGGCCGTCAATCTCACCTCAGGGCCCTGCACAAAGTGCTACCGGGTACATCCCAGCCAGCTTGGGGTTTAGGTCCACACAGCAGATAAAATTCCGAAGCTAGAGCAGTTCCAGCTGATCCATTAACCTTCTTTTTATTTATTTATTTATTTATTTTTGTCTTTTTGTCATTTCTAGGGCCACTCCTGCGGCATATGGAGGTTCCCAGGCTAGGCATCGAATCGCAGCTGTAGCCACCGGCCTCCACCACAGCCACAGCAATGTGGGATCCGAGCCGCCTCTGCGACCTACACCACAGCTCATGGCAACGCCAGATCCTTAACCCACTGAGCGAGGCCAGGGATCGAACCTGCAACCTCATGGTTCCTAGTCGGATTCATTAACCACTGCGCCACGATGGGAACTCTGATCCATGAACCTTCTAACCCAAGAGTCAGAGAACGAGGCTGAACATCCTGTGGGTTGAGTCGTTCCCTTAACTGAGACCATCTCCTCTGCTCCCCTAGGAGCCCAGACACAGACCTAATCCTGCAGGGCCTGGGTTCCCTCAACGACGAGCCAGATGAAGACTTTTGACTGGTACCTAAGAGTGTAGTTAAGGGAGAGGCCTCACCGGGCCTCTCTGCGCCCCGAGTGTGGGACAGTCCCCTGGGAAGACGCCCTGGGCTGGGGCCCGCTCCACACGATTTGATACCATATCCACTGGGAGCTGCCCACATCAAATGTCCAAGCCTCAGGAGCCAACTCTGGAAGAGCAAAGGGAAGTTACGAGAAGGATATGGCCGGGGTGGGGGGTGGTACTCACAGAATAGGGGAGCTGGCGGGGGGGGGCTCGAGCTTGCCAGAAGGGCCTGGCCAGCACTCTGCCCCCGCCAGCACCCTCCAACCAGACCTCCCACATGCACCCCTGCTCAGGACTCAGTCCCGAGAGCGCGAGAGCCCAGGGCCTGGCTCTGCCCCTGAGCGTGCCGGGAATCCGGGAACAGAGGCACCCAGTCCCTTTCTATACTTGAGAGGCCCCTCCAAAGGGAACTGGGAGGCTGCTCTCAGGGAGGGGCAAAGGGCCTGAGGCAGCAGGTGTCTCTGACCTGCACTGTTCTGGATGAAAACTCTTTCATCTCTATTTTGGTCACCACTCAGTGGCCTCACAGCCACCATGGCCTGCTTTAAAAACACATGGCCCCAGGAGTTCCCAGGAGTTGGGGCTCAGTGGGTTCAGAACCCGACTAGAATCCATGAGGACACGGGTTCGATCCCTGCTCTCACTCAGCGGGTTAAGAATCCGGCGCTGCCGTGAGCTACAGTGTAGGTCACAGATGTGGCTCGGATCCCACGTCACTGTGACTGTGGGGCAGGCCGGCAGCTGCAGGTCTGATTTGACCCCTAGCCTGGGAACTTCCATATGCCGTAGGTCCTACCCTAAAAAAGAAAAAAAAGAAATAAATTTAAAAAAATATTAAAAACACACCTCCCCCGGAAGAGCTGCGTTGAGCAGAAAGTCTCTTTCCGACACTGTTTCCCAAGTGAGCATTTCCAAAAAGATCGGTGTGCCTAAGCAACTTAATAGGAACTATGTCAAGTTCCAGCTTTGGTGGGGAGACACCAGCCCTCAGGCCGCTGGTCAGCGCTGCTGCCTCTGTCTCCCGCAGCCCGAGAGGATGCCCTGCTGTGACCGGGGCCCACCCTGCATCCACATTCTGGAGCAGAGGACACCCCCTCTACCTCAGCTGGTACCTGGGCATCCCCACACCCCGGTTCACTCCCCAGAATCATGCTATCCACCTGACCCTCAAGAGCAACCTGATTCTAACACATTCTCCTCATGTTAAGCCAAGGAAACTGGGGGGCCCCCAAAGGAAACCTCACTCAGACGACCAAGGACCAGGCCTAGCTTCAAACTGTCAGGCCTCTAGGGTCTGAGAGTACTGAGCGGAACAAACTTGAAAGGCCATTTCAAACGGCCTCATCACAGCTATCAAAGCTTCTCACCGATTCTCTGTGAGGCTCTGAACTTGACACTTCGGGTCTGTCCCCGTGTAGCCCATATTGTGGCAAGAGGCCCACTGTGGTCTGACAGAGGATGCCCGGTGATTTTATGCAGCGGATGTGGGGCAAGAGAGAGGCGTGGGGAGGGCCTGGGGAGAAGGCAGCTGCAGAGCCGCGGGGGCGGCGTGCACTGAGTGACCAGCTCCAGCAGCTCTCCACCAAGCTGCTTAGAAAGTGGCGCTTCCTCCCTTCAGCCCCTGGGGGCTCCCTGCCACCGCTCTGGAACCAAGTCCCCCAAAGCTCAGGACTTAACTGTGCCCCCTGCGCCCACTCTGAGATCCTCAGCGTCTTCCTACAAAGCTGAGTGGTCTCTGAGCTCTCCCCGGTGTCCTGCGTCCTCGGCCTCCGACACACTTGCAAGGTAAGGTTAGAATTCAGGAGGGGGTAAAGGGCAATAATCCTTTAACTGGAGCCCAGGAGGACTCCCAGATTAGAGTCCTCAAGCTGTTCTTGAGACTGTGACCTCTCGAAGCCTGATGACTTCTGGTGCCACAAAGACATCTTGGAGGAACCCCTGCAGCCAGATGGGAGGTGGGTGCCAGTCTGATCCCCACCCCTCCGGCTGTAAGACCTGGTCACTGAACCACCCACCCTGCGGTCTCCTCCCCTTGTTTAAACTTGGGGGTCGAAGGGCTGATGAGGGGACCTTGTGAACCAATGCACCTCAAAGGTTAATACAAGCTGCATCGCCATTGACTCTTCAATACTGGTGATTCTCAGCATCTCTGGGCCTCATCCACATGCAATCTGCCCTTGGCACCTTGAAGGAAAGGAAAAGCAGAAGGGCTGACTCGAGTGTCCATTAGAGACCTGGTCTCTTGATTCCCCCGAAGCTGCCCTTCCTGCTGAAGGCAGAAGATGCCCTCCCGGCAGTGAAGAGCTGAGCTCAGGGGAAGCCAGCGAGGGAAGCAGGCTGGGTGATGGCTGGAGAGCACTTGGCTCCACAGCTAGTTTAGCAGCCTCTATCCCAATTTACAAACCCGGTGAGACGACCCGGACCCCAGCAGGAGGTCCTGGACGGGCTAACAAGCTGCAGGTCTTTGCCAGTCCAGCAGGTGGCAGGAGGGAGCCCAGCTGGAGCTCGGCTGAGGCCTGCACGCCCCCTAGTGGGAATCTGTGGCCTTGCATGGCCCAAGCTCTGCACCCAGGACCGGGCAAGATGCAGGCTCCAGCGTGAAAATGCTTCAGATGGAAAGAAATCCAGGGCAGGGGAGGAAAGGAAAACACTGTAAGAGCAAGGCCCAAGGGGAGAAGGAGCAGGGGAGGACCACAGCTCAAGAGACAATATCCAGAAAGATGGGACTTTGTGAACACAAATCAGAGGCCTTTCAGCAGAACAGGACCCCGAAGGCTGTGGAAGAAAAGGCAAAACGGAGAACTGCTGCCCATCATCCAGATCTATCAGGATCAAGTCATTAGCCAGTGTAGTCGCTGACCAACAGTGCACCCTAAAAGTCATTCGGGACAAAAAGTGGGCTAAGGCGCTCTGTGCTTTGGAAAAACAGGCTCCTTGAATAGAGACACCTCAGGAAAAAATGTTAGTGATGCCAGATTCTTGCACTATCCCCTAAGGAGAAAAGCACTAAAATCACTAAGATATCTGATCCTTGCAACTAGCAGTCACTTTTTACCGGGATGGATGCTTGACTGCATACATTCCTCAGCCAAAATCACATACGTACTGGCTTCTCAGAACTACTGACAGGCTGTTTTTCTTTCAGTGACCACAAAGGGACCCAGAGCAGACCTCTCTCCTTTACCTGAACCCTCCAAGGATCTGGAGCCCTGGTACCAACAAGGGCCCCTTGTGCCCGTCTGCCTCCCCATTTAGCCCAGATGACTGGGTGAGTCTCCTCCGGGTCTTGGCTCTCCCATCTTAGTTGACAATCCTGGGTTCAGTTTGGTGGTGGTTTAAAAACATACTGGACTTCTCTGTTTAAAGATAATGAGAAAGTACTCATTCGAAAGACATTGAGAAAACTGCTGTTGAAAGACAATGGGCAGGTTTGGGCTGGGTGACTGGGTAGGAGACTGGCCTGAGAGTCATCCTCAAATTGGCAGTTTAACAGAGTTTGTCAGAATAAAACTGAAGATACCATATGAGAGCTTTCTGCTCCAAAAATAAGGGACACAGTCACAACTTCCTCAGGCAAGTGAGAAATTACATGAGTGGTGGAGGTGACTCCTCATAACGTGTAGCCATCCCATAGGGAAGCCCACTCATTCTTTTTAAAAATTGGCTTGTCCAGGAACCCACAGGTAGGGATTAGCCATCTACGGCTCTGTGTGTCCACTGCGTTTAGACCGCCAGAGGGAGACACTGAGACAAAAAAAAAAAAAAAAAGAGATGAAAAGACTCTAGGGCGACATCTAGAGGTCCTTCCTGCACATACGCCCCAGCCAAAATCCTGCATATACAGGCTTCCCCACAACTCTTTGGAGCAGGTTCCCAGAGCTATTGAAAGGCTCTTCCCTGGGCTATAACCCTGCGTAAGGTCTCAGAGTAAAACTGAGATCCACTGGAGTTCCTGCTGTGGTGCAGGGAGTTAAGAATACAACTGCAGCTGCTCTGCTTGCTGCCAAGGTGCAGGTTTGATCCCCTCACAAAACAGTGGGTTAAAGGATCCAACATTGCCACAGCTGCAGCATAGGTCACAGCTGAAGCTCAGGTTCAGTCCCTAGCCCAGGAACTTCCATACACCACAGGTGGAGCCATTAAAACAAAAACAAACAGGAGTTCCCGTCGTGGTTCAGTGGTTAACGAATCCAACTAGGAACCATGAGGTTGCTGGTTCAATCCCTGGCCTTGCTCAGTGGGTTAAGGATCCGGCATTGCCGTGAGCTGTGGTGTAGGTTGCAGACATGGCTCGGATCCCATGTTGCTGTGGCTCTGCTGTAGGCCGGTGGCTACAGGCTCCAATTAGACCCCTAGCCTGGGAGCCGCCATATGCAGCGGGAGCAGCCCTAGAAAAAGGCAAAAAGACAAAAAAAAAAACAAAAACCAAAAACAAAAAAACCCCAACCCCCCCTGAAATCCACAACTCTTGTGTTTTTTCTTTCAGTTGAAAAAGATCAATGCCCCACCCCTCCCCCCAGGCAGCCACATCATCAGTTCTCACATTCACCAGGGCCGCAACACTGCTTGTAACTCATCAAGTTTATTATGGCAATTAATTATACAAACACACGAGCGATGGTTCATCCAGTTCAGAAGCACTCAAACCAGTAGAGTCCATTAGTGATTTCTCTGTATAAATAACTTATGTGAAGCAAGCACAACTGGTCAGGGCTAGTCGAGCTTCTCGTCGCACGCTCCCACCGATGGCACACAGGCTGGGGAGGGGGGCAGGCACCAGAAGGTCGAGTTTCCTCGTTGGCCCCCGACACCCCAGATGCTGGGTACTCGAGTAGTGGACATTTCAAGGCACATATGACTTCCTAACCGATAGCAGCTCCAGAGTCTGCCCTTGAGACCTGGTTCACACCTGGGACAACCAAGTTGATGCTTTGTTCATCACACCCCGCTTTGGTCTATTGTCGTTTTTTATCAATGAAGGTGCTGAAAACCCCCATGTGCTGGGGGCTGCATGTGGCACAGAGTCAAGATCCCTGTCCTATACATTCTGAAGACAAAAGAGATGCAAAGAAACAGACTCTGCCATGGTGATGGTGTTTTGGAAAGCACCACAGTAGGGTATCTTTTGATGGCTGTCTTAGGAGGGCTCTGGGGACTGGGGGAGAGTTACATCTAGGAGTCAGAGGCAGGGGATGAAGGGAGAGGGCTGCTGTGGATGAGATTCAAGGCACTAAAGGAGTGGACCGATGGGGTGGGCCTCAGAAGTCAACCAGAAGCGGAGGGCCCCGGACAAGAGGTCAGGGGAGGTGGCGCAGCCCTCCACTCCTAAAGGAGCCCCTGATGTGACCACAGTCTGCTGGGCCAGGGCTGCTCCCTCACCTCGAGCCAGAGGGTCCAGGCAGCCCCCAGATTCTCCAGCCAGGCGAGCAAGGTCTTGGGTCCACCTGCACGGTCCCCAGTCTGCTCGCCAAGCTGGCTCTGCTGCCGTCATTCCAACAGGACAAGCTTACCTGACGTCAGCCTATCAGAGTTCAATTATGGCTTTTAGGTCACTTAAAAATCGGTAAATGTGTTTTTCCTAATTCTGCTCTCTCCCCCTGATTCAACCCTGCCATGGAGTGTGGGGCAGGCCATCTTTGAATGGACCAGAGAGACAGAAAAAGCTAATACATCCCTCCCCGTAGAGTGGGGACCACGCGGAAAGTGCCAGATCCCAGAGAGGGAGGGGCTGGGCGGGGCCAGAGACCTGGGCAGCCCATCTCCAGGATAACTCCGCCTTCTGTTCAGATGTCCTCGAGGGAGTACAGCCACAAGGAGCTGTCCACAAACGCACGCATCCGCTCCTTCACCAGGCACCCACGGAGAGGAATGGCTACCCCGCCTGGCGAGCACCAGAAAAGCCGAAGCCAGTCACTGAAACCAGGCGCTCCCTTCCCCCGGGAGGCCGGCAAGCGCTGGGACCATGAGGTGTGGCCCAGCTGGCCACACCGCCCTGCCCGGTGCCTTTCCCAGCGTGTGCACCCCCAGCCAGTCCCCCCAGTCCCCCGAGGGGGACACGATTCCACGGGGAGCCAACTCCACTTCCAATTTAACCTCGAATCTCAGCAGGAGGTGGGCCGGAGGTTGTGGTACAGGTGGACGTAGGGACGGGCCAAGGGCCAAGACCGTGTCTAATAGCCCGGCCAGGTGGGTCCCTGAGGCGGTGGAAACCCATAGGGAGGGGCGGGCCCAGGGGGGTAGGGAGGCTGAGGCTGGCCTGCGAAGCCCGGGGGCTGGGGCTGCGTTGGGTATGGCGGTTTTCCTCCTGGCGAGAGGTAGGGGGGCTGTTGAGGATAACCAGGACTGGGGGCCCGGCCCCCCGCCACGGGGTACCCAGGGCCAGAGGCACCAGTGGGGGCCACGGGGTAGCCCGGCCGGGGTGGCGTGCTCCTCTGCGGGGACCAGGAGTAGCCCGCGGAAGCCCTGGGTCCCGGCTGGGCTGACGGGTACGGGGGCCCCAGAGGCCCACTGTAGGAAAAGGAGGGCTGGGAGACCACGGGGAAGGGGGCCGGCTGGAGCGCTCCGTGGGCGGTGGGGCCCACGGACATGCCCGGAGAGGGGCTGTAGGGCAGAGGGTAGGGAGGGACCACTGATGGCTGGGGCGGCGGTGGCAGCGGTGGTGGTGGCTGCCGATCTTCAGCCACAGGGGGTGTCGCCTGGGGGCTGGGACGAGGTGGGGGAGGTGGGCGGGGAGGAGGGGCATCGCCAGCCGGCTCCAGGGACGCCCTGGGTTTCCTCATTATATCCTGGAGCTTCTCCACGCGAACCCGGCGCAGATGGGACAGCATCCTCATGGAGGAGAAGGTCTCCAGAAACGTCTCCAAGGGCACCTCGCCCTCCAGGAACTTCTCAGCCATGGCCTGGAAGACAGAGGCCGCAGGGGCAACAGGGGTCTGCTGGGATCCAGGTCACCTGAATACCCCCGGGTCAGAGGTCAGCTGTGGCTCTTGCACCCTGTCAGGCTCAGGAACTGCCTGCCTTCGTGGCCCCCCGTGGTGGGAATTTCTCTCTACGCCCTCATCAGTGCTGATGTGTTTTTGTTTCTTTGTTTTTGGCTGCACTCAAAGCATATGGAAGTTCCCAGGCTAGGGAGTGAATCGGAGCCACAGCTCTGCAACCTACACCACAGCTGTGGCAACACTGGATCCTTGGGCTACTGTGCCAGGCTGGGGATTGGACCCGATCCTCTGAAGTGATCCAAGCCACTGCAGTCGGATCTTTAACCCATTGCACCACAGCAAGAACTCCAATTTTTTTTTTCTTTTTTTTGGCCATACCCATGGCATGTGGAAGTTCCCAGGCCAGGGACTGAACTCAAGCCACAGCAGTAACGAGGCCGTGTTTATTTATTCTGCCTCCCTCACAAGGATGTAGCTCCCACAGGGCGGAGTCACCTGTCATGGCCACCAGTGTCCTGACCTCAACATCATGCCAAGCTCACAGCAGCTACTGCACGGATGTGCTGAATAACTGAATGAACACTGGCTCCCCAGCCCAGGGGCTGTAAGACCTGGCAGCGTCTTCCACCCGGAGCGCAGACATGTGGAGAGAGCCAGTCTGCCCACAGAGAATGAATAGAGGGAAGTGGAAGGGAGAGACCGGGCAGCCTGGCAGAGGGGAGGGACGGGGGCCCTGGTTCAGTCCTCGAGGGCCCCTGCTGCACCACTGCCCATCCAGGCCCGCTAGCTGCCCCATGGTCGTGCCCTCATCGGCCACGTCTGCTTCAGCCAGCCACACGGGGTGACTGTTCTCTGCATCCAAAAGCCTCCGTTGGGGATAACGTGAGAAAAAGAATGTCTATGTGTGTGACGGGGTCACTTTGTGGTACAGGAGAAAATCAACAGAACACTGTAAGCCAACTATAATTGAAAAACTAAAAATCATTTAAAAAGAAAAAAAAGCCTCCACTGGGACTGCAACCGAGGCGTCATTCGCCTTCGCCACCTGCCAGAGCCCTGCTCCCCGCCCTGCAGACATCTGTACTCAGGACCAGGGTCCCAGCTCCAGGGGCCGAGTCCTCAAGGAAGGGGGGTGTCAGTGGCCATCTCACCTCAGACTCCTCTTCGATCTTCATGCCTTCGATCTGCAGGAGGTCCAACAAGGTCCCTAGCTGCAGTGCTGAAGAAAATTTCTCTGGAAGGGAGGGCAGAAAGGGTGACATTTCCAAAGTGTCTCTCAATCCGGTGTCAGAGGCTGAGGTTTTCATGAGGCTCTCAGAGGGTCCTGCGTGCTTGGGGTCTGCGGCAGAGCCCCTTTCTGTCCCCTGAGGTCACCTTTCTGAGCAGAGAGGAGTTTGCCTGAGCCCAGCCCAGCCCAGCCCAGCCGCTGGCTTCCCGCCTCGCCTTGCCAGCCTGGGAGGAAAAAGGCCTCGAGGGCCCCCCCCCCCATCCTCCCTGATCCTGTTCTGCCCTCCAGGGAGTTACTGTCGCTGCCTGAGTGTCAAGTCCTCTACCTGCAAGACCAGGGCAGCCCCTCACCTTCGCAGATGGCAGGCTGGGACACAGAGAGCCTGGACCAGGTCCACGACGCACTGGCCAAGTGGCCAGCAGCAGCGTGGGGTGCGGGTTCTCTGGATTCAAAGCCCAGCCCTGCCTCTGTGCAGCCGAGGCGCCCAGGCCAAGTTCCTGCACCTCTCTGAGCCTCGCTCCTCTCATTGCTGACACGAGAGTGATGCTGTGCCTACCCTTAGATGGCTGTTAAAGCACTTAGCCCAGGGCTGGGGACATGGTGACCCTCAGTAACTGCTGGCCCCTTCCTGTCCTGAGGAGGGAGAGGGAATCTGTCCTTCCACACAATTCCAGCAGCTTCCCCCCAGCGCCCCCCCCGCCCCGGCCCCCGGAGACAGGGACCCTGAGTGAACAGAGGCGCACCCCCCGCATACATTCCCAGCCCGGCCGCCTACCCAGCTTCGCCTTCTGCTCCTGGCAGCGCTCCACCAGCTTGCGGAGCTCCTGGTACTTGTCTGAGAGGTTGGAGCGGCTGATCTCCAGGGGCCCCTGGAACTCCAGGTTCCGCTCGGCCAGGCTCCGGTTGGTGGCCAGTGCCATCTCACGCTCCAGCTGCAGGTCCTGGACCTAAAAGCACAGGACACTTGACCGGCAGGCCCACCCCAGCACCACTCAGCTGCCAGCGGGCTGGACCAAGGGCTTCTGGGACGTGTCGCTCACGGTGGGAACCAGGCCATGCTCAGTTCCCAGACAGACCCGAGTTCGCACCCGGAGCAAAGCCTTCCAACCCAGATACCTTGCCGAATCCTTAACCCCACAGCCTACAAGATGGACACATGGGGGAAACGGGCCGCGAAGGGCCACGTGACGAGCGGGCAGAGACCTGCCCAGGCTGTGCAGAGCTCCTGGGAGCGGGCGGAGGGAGTCAGAGGCTTTCTAGGAGGGAAGGGACCCAACATCCCAATCACCTGTCGCCAGGATTCAGAGTTAAGGGACCAACGCTGAGGTGCCCAGGCCAGACCACAGGCCGACACACAATGAGGGCCCCAAATAAAGTCAGTCTGAGGAGTGGGAGAGCCAGGGCCAGACTGTGACACCTGAGAGACCTGCCCTTGCTTCTTCCACAGGTGTGTCCTGCAGAGAACCTGCACATGTGAGCTGAGGGTCCCCATAGCCAGCAGAGGACTCCCAGAAGCACAGGTGGCCCGCCCCCCACCCGAGGCCTTGATGCCATCCTTTGCTCCTGGATGTGCCTCTGGATGTGACCCAGCTGAAAGGAGGTCCCCAAGCTGAGCCGTGCTCTGCCCCTCGGCCAGGCCCTTTGTTGTCACCAGCCAGCGAGATGGCAGCCTGGGGAACCTGTCCCAGACCTGCTCTGACTTGAAGCCTCCATCTGCCAGGGAGGCCTCTTCAGTGACAGGGGGGCAGAGAGTCAGACCCACACGCTGAAAGAGTGGGGACAACACGCCAGCAGCACCATGTGGCACCAGCAGCTACTGTAGGGCTCAGGACACAGCCTGGCAAGACCGGCTTCCACACGGGAGCCACTGGGCAGCTTCGCCACCATGGTCAGCACGTGGCGAACCAGCCTGACTGGCTCATCCCCGACCAGACCCAGGAAGGCCACGGGCTTCCTGGAAGAGGGGGATTCGGGGGGCCTGCCCTCTTGCCGACCACCAGGCACAGGGCCTGCGCTCTGGAGTAGGCCTGCGCCTGCTCTTTGTGCTCTGGACTGGAAAGAACAATGCCACAGCTTCCAGAAATCGTGGGGCCTGGCCGTGGCCTCTCAGGTCTGCCCCACTTCTGGGCCGGCTGGCTTGCTGCCACAACCCCCTCGGGAGCCACCCAGCAAGCGCCCTGGCTCAGGGACGCCTGCAGTGCAGTTTCAATCTCATTTTCACCGGCTGTGAAAGCTTTTCTTTCCTTATGTGCCTGACACAGAGCAGGGGGCCTGAAGCCCTCTACTCAGCTGCCCTGTAAGGATCTGCATCCCCAGATCCTCAGCAGACAGGTCCCCTCTCCACCTCCCCTGCCTTTTCCCTGGGGCTGAGCCGGTCAACCTAGGACATATTACTGTCCCCGAAACCTGGTCCCGCCTGTTTCTGCTCCTGCTCCCCAGAGCCTCCCCAAACCTTTCCCCACTAGGGGTTCACCATGAAGCCCTTGACTACCATCGTAAGACATCGACACCCAGACGGGCTCGCCCACCTGCCTGGACCCCACCATTCACTCTTCCACGTGGAGAAAGCCTCCCCCGCCACTCTTGTCTCTAAGCAGCGTCTGCATCCCAAACCCAATCGGCTCCCATCCCTTCTCCCAATCCTGCAGAGACTCAATTACGGTTTTAGAGCCTGGGGTAGACACCCAGTCCAGGGGCTCCGAAAGCCTACGGAGCTCTCCCTCCTTCATCTCCCCTGGATCCCATCAGTGTTCCTCCCCTCAGAGAATTCAAAGGGTTTAGTCGGACGAGACGGCACAACACTCAACTTGCCTTTTGCCCAAGAGGTAGCTTCTGCCTACATTTCCCGTGAGTCTGTGCTTTGCCATGGCTTCCGTCAGCCCGCCCAGCTCGGAAGTCCACTGTAATTATGCAATTCGGCCTGCTTCTACAAAGTTCCGTGCGCTTGAGAGCAGGCCTTGGAGTTCCCAGCACACTATGCTCAGGGCGCACTCCAGAAGCGCTTGGTGATTAACACGTGGAAGGTGAGGAAGTGAAGGCTGGCACGGAGCCAGCTCAGAGCGGCCCCTGGCACAGGTTACAGCCTCACCAGCCACGGAAGCCGGCCTTGGCGCTTGACCGAGATGAGTTTTGCGCACGTCCTGGCTGAACAAGCTTGGATGCACCACACCCTGCCCCATACTCTACGCCCCCGGCCCCAGCAAAGACTGCTCCTGCAGGCAGAGGGGCGGTGGGGACAGCCCGAGCACAAGCCAGGGAGGAGCGAGGGACCATGCCTGGGCTGCCCTGCCCCTTGGGGAGAGGCAGGTGGTGGGACGTGGAGAAGCTGGATGGTAAGTCTTCCCTTTCAGATACTGGGAATTCACAGAAGAGACAGGCCATCCCCGTTCATCAGCAAAGATCAGAACATCCCAGAGGCCACTCAGTGCGCTTGGCATTACTTGTGTCTGTGTCTCCCGAGCGTCAGGGGCAGGAGGTGGCGGCTTGCAGAGCTGAGCACAGGCTGCAGCCACACAAGGCGTGGCTGTGGGTGCGCCCAGCTCTGAGGGGAGTGCCAGGGTCAAGGTGGGAGGGCAGGGAGAGCCCTTTCTAAAGTGTGCTGCTCTGTACATTCAGAAGGGATGTTTTATTCCTGCAAGGGCCGTGATTGGGCGCTGAGATGGTTGGGTGCCTGATACAATAGGAAAGGGGTTTGACAGGAGATGAGCAGACATCACAGCCCCAGAACGGCTCCTTCCTGGAGAGGCAGGGCCGGACAGGCCGGCTGGGGAATGGCAGCTCGAAAACAGTACCGGTGCTTTTAGAAACTGCCCCCAAATCCAGGCTGGAACAACAGTGGGGGGATCCCGGGGCACGGGGTACCATCCCTGCAGATGCCCTGACTTGCCAGCACTGCCCCCTCAGAACTCCCAGAGGGCCCAGGAACTGGACTGAGACCCGGGCTTCTCTGGCTGGGTCCAAACCTGAGTGGAGGCCACGGCAAAGGGGGATACTCTTGACCCGAACTCCCAAAAAGCCAGCGCCCTTAAGAACTGTCTCAGTCCCAGAAGTTCCCAGTGTGGCTCAGCAATCATGAGCCCAACTAATATCCGTTAGGATGTGGGTTGGAACCCTGGCCTCGCTCGGTGGGTTAAGGATCCAGCATTTCCGTGAGTGTGGTGTAGGTCACAGATGTGGCTCGGATCCCACGTTGCTGCGGCTGTGGTGTAGGCCGGCAGCTACAGCTCTGATTCAACCCCTAGCCTGGGAACTTCCATATGCTGCGGGTGTGGTCCTAAAAAGCCAAAAAAAAAGAAGGGTCTCAGTCCCATCTGCCATCTTTGGCCCCCATGACAGCCTTCCTCTACCTCAGGGGACTCCTGGGCCAGCCGGTCAATGGCCTCCTGGTCATTCTGCATCTTCTCCAGCTCCTCCAGGCTCTTGTCTTTCAGCGTCTCCATCTTTTCCTGGGAACACAGAGAACAACTGTGAAGTGAGGAGGGGGCGGGGGGGGGGTCCTGGGGGAAAGGGACCCCCGAGCCCACGGTCATTATCTGTCAAAGCCCGACTGGAGTTTCCCGGCGATGCTTCCACTCCACAGGGAGGCTCAGGGAGGGGCTCATTCCGGCCCCCTGCCCATCCCTGTCTCCGGGGAGACCAAGAAGCCACCCCCAACCCCAAACCTGGAACAGCAGGATGCGCAAAGGCCCTTTGCAGCCAGAGGCAAAACCCCGATTCCTGGCAGTGGTGCTGGAAGAAACTCCCCAGGGAGCAGATGGGAAAGGCGGGAGCGGGGAGGCAGACAGCCAGGGATGGAGTCTAAACTTGGCCCTAGGCTGCCTGTGAACCCGGAGCCAGCATGCCCTCTGGGGGCTATTTCTGTCTGAGCCTGATATTTCATGCACCACCCTCCACACACCGGGGCTTGGCCGGCTCAGACCTCACCGGCCCATCGCTCACCTGCCTGGTATGTTTAGGGCACCAGCCACCTCGGGATTCCCTCAGCACTGTCTGCAAGGACCGGCCTCTCCGTGAGCCTCAAAAACTGACTGTCACGGGCCGTCCTCATCAGAGAACAAAAAATCGACGCCTAATTGGCCCCTGCGGCAACCGCACGGACTCGAGTAGGACGTGTGCTGTGACAGAAGAGCTGGTTTCAGCGGTCTTGCCCCGTCACTCTGCCCAGAAGGACACAGGCTGATGTCTGTGTGACCCACGGGGCACAGCCAGGCCCAGGATGGAGCCCCAGGGAGAAGAGGCAGCACTGACACACCCAGGGCTCGCTTCCCTC
Organism: Phacochoerus africanus; assembly: GCF_016906955.1. Classification (NCBI taxonomy): domain Eukaryota; kingdom Metazoa; phylum Chordata; class Mammalia; order Artiodactyla; family Suidae; genus Phacochoerus; species Phacochoerus africanus. Next base: position 10,594,850 of record NC_062547.1, on the reverse strand, counting down.
CTGCTGACAGGCGCCTCTGTTTCCATGTTTTTATCTTTGCTCGACATGCTAGTGGGAAGGGACACTCGGGAGCCCAGGCCCAGGGGGACGGCTGAGGCCAAAGGTGACCCCCAGGCCACTTCCTCGGCTGCACCAGGAAGGGAAGGCAGCTTCCAGGGCCACCAGAAAGGCGAGGGAGACACTGATAAACAGGGACAACGTGACCCCATTTGCCAGGAAGGCCTCCTGTCCCTGATGTAGCTGTTAAAAGTGCCCCTTTTTGGGCTCAAAAGTGTCCCAGTTTCACGAATTCTATGGTTACCCTACTGATAAAGAGCGTCCCAAACAGGGCCACCACTACTTTCTGTTCCCTACTGAGGGCTGAATGTCACCTCCAAGACAAGGAATTGCAAGTGTCAGTGCACACCTGAACCCTGGGGGATGCTGGCTGAAAAGGCAGGTACCCCTGGGCCGGCCCCCGCTTCAGGGTCCCGCCTGGCCAGGCTATTAGACCTATTAGACCGGGTCCTGGCCCTTGGCCCTTCCCTCCTTCAAGAACCCAGGGCACACCTTTTAGTCTAAGAACGTGTCACTTTTTTTTTTTTTTTTTAATGGCCGCACCTGCAGCATATGGAGGTTTCCAGGCTAGGGGTCGAATTAGAGCCACAGCCACTAGCCTACACTACAGCCGCAACAACAAGGGATCAGAGCTGCATCTGTGACCTACACTGCAGCTTGAGACAACACCGGATCCTTAACCCAGTGTGAGAGGCCAGGGATTGAACCCGCATCCTCACAGACACGATGTCAGGTGCTTAAGCCACTGAGCCACAACGGCAACTTCAGGACTTGTCACTCCTGACATTATGGAGAGAACAGAGTTTTCATTTATATGTCACAATTAGAAGTGAGAAATGTTTCAAACACAGAGATATGAAAGCACACACACACACTAGCTCTTAGAAGGATGCCGTGTACCCTCTGAAAACTCCCCTGCACACTCATTCAGGAAAGAGGAAAAAGGAAAATGATGTCTTAGGTTATGAAAATCGTTCTGACCTCATGGACCAGCCTGAAAGGATCATGGAGACCCCCCCGGGGGTCCCTGGAACACACTTCCAGAACCACTGGCCTAGATGGTAGGAGAATGGACTCTGGAGCCAGACTCCCTGGATTTGAAGCCTGGTGCTGTCACTTACTAGCTGTGTTATCTGATCTCTTTATGCCTCAGCTTCTCCATCAGGTAAAGAGCAGTGCCTGGAACACAGTAAGCACTGCCTAAGTCTTTGCCAAGGTTACCAAGACCCTCCCAACCACGTTACACAGCGAGGACTGCTTCTGTCCAACCTTGAGGACGAGGCTCTGAGAAGTGCCAGAGGTCCCCAGGCCAGGAAGCAGCAGGGCCTCAGCCAGTCCAGGTGGCTTCTCGCCATGTGTGCGGGAACCGCCCTGAGTCCCTGTTTGAAGCCAGAGAACTGGGTCCTCCTCCCAAGCCAGCACTTCAGGGTCTCCAGGGTTCTTTCGTTCTTCCTTCCCTCTTTTTTCCTTCCCTTCCTTCTAGTTTTATTGAGCTATAACTGACATACAGCCCTGTGTAAGTTTAAGGCATAGAGCATAATGATTTTTTTTTCTTTTTGCTTTTTAGGGCCGCATCCTCGGCATAGGGAGGTTCCCAGGCCAGGGGTCAAATCGGAGCTACAGCTGCTGGCCTACAGCAATGCAGGATCTGAGGTGTGTCTATGACCTGCCCCAGAGCTCACAGCAAAGCCAGATCCTTAACCCACTGAGCGAGGCCGGGGATTGAACTCGCAACCTCATGGTTCCTAGTCAGATTTGTTTCTGCTGCGCCGTGACAGGAACTCCAATTTTTTTTTTTTTTTTTAATGGCCACACTTGTGGCACCTAGAAATTCTTGGGCTAAGGGTCGAATCGGAGCTGCAGCTGGGGCCTATACCACAGCCACAGTGACACCGGATCTGAGCCACATCTGAAACCAACACCACAGCTTGTGGAATCGCTGGACCCCTAAGCCACTGAGCGAGGCCAGGGACCACACTCACATCCCCACGGACACCCGCTGAGCCCCCGAAGGAGCTCTGGCATAACGAGCGGACTCACACGCATCATGAAATGATCATCACCGTAAGTTTAGTGACTGTCCCTCAACTCCTCTAGACACACAACTAAAGAAGGAGGAAAACAAGTTGTGTGTGTGTAGTGGCAACTCTTAGCATTTACTCTCTTTGGCAACTTTCATATATATAACAGTGTGGTGTTCAATCACACGCGTGCTGTTTTTGTAATTTCTTATTTTGTCTTTTTAGGGCCACACCCTTAGTTCCCAGGCTAGGGGTCAAATCGGAGCTGTAGTTACCGCTCTACACCACAGCCCACAGCAACTCAGGATCTGAGCTGCATCTTGGACCTACACCACAGCTCAGGGCAATGCAGGATCCTTAATCCACTGGGCAAGGCCAGGGATCAAGCCTGTGTCCTCATGGATCTTAGTCGGGTTCATTACTGATGAGCCACATGGGAACTCCCTATAAACTATATTTTTGTAAGTAAAATCTTACAAATTGTTGTTCTCAGTGATATTTACCGTGATGTATTCATCATTTATCACCCATAGGGCCGATTTATCGTTATGACGGGAAGTCTGTACCCCCTGACTGCCTTCGTCTGATCCCCCTGCCTGTCGCTCCACCACCCCCCAACCACAAATCTGATTTCTTTTTCTAAGAGTTTATTTGTAGGTTTGAACTATAATTGGCCGACAACACTGTTCGTTCCTATTGCACAATGGAGTGACTTTTTTCCATGCTTTTCAAAATGAGCCCCAGGGTTATGGGAAGTCACCACACAAAGCCGGTACTGCTTTATTGTCCATACTTCCCACACTGTACATTTCATACCCACGACTCGCTTATTTTGCAACTGGAAGTCTGTACCCCTCAGTCTCCCTCACCCATTTCTCTCCTCCCCCGACCCCACCCCCGCCTCTGGCAACCACCTCTTTGTCCTCAGTATCTATGATTTTTTTAAATTTTTTTTTCTTTTTTTTTTTTTAGGGCTGCACTCACGGCATATGGAGGTTCCCAGGCTAGGGGTCCAATCAGAGCTGTAGCCCCCAGCCTACACCACAGCCAGAGCAACGCCAAGATCTGAGCCACGTCTGCAACCTACACCACAGCTCGTGGCAAAGCCGGATCCTTAACCCACTGAGCGAGGCCAGGAATCGAACCGGCAACCTCATGGTTCCTCGTCAGATTTACTTCCACTGCACCACGACGGGAACTGCTTTTTTGAAATTTTAAATGATTTTTATTTTTTCCATTATGGTTGGTTTACAGAGTTCTGTCAATATTCTATTGTACAGCAAAGTGACCTAGTCACACATACAAATATACATTCTTTTTCTCACATTATCCTCCATCATGCTCCATCCTAAATGACTAGATATAGTTCGCAGGGCTATACAGCAGAATCTCATTGCTGTTCCATTCCAAAGGCAAGAGTTTGCATCTGTTAACCCCAGACTCCCAGTCCACCCCACTCCCTCCCCCTCCCCCTTGGCAACCACAAGTCTGTTCTCCAAGTCCATGAGTTTCTTTTCTATGGAAAGGTTCCTTTGTGCCGTATATTCAATTCCAGATATAAGTGATATCATATGGTATGTGTCTTTCTCTTTCTGACTTACTTCACTCAGGACGAGAGTCTCTAGTTCCATCCATGTTGCCATTTGCAGTGACTGTTCTGTTACCTTTGTTTGTGTTTTTTGATCCCACACAGAAGCGAAGTCAAAAAGCATTTGCCTTTCTCTCTCTTACTTCAACTGGCATAATGACTGAATTTCAGTTTTTAATGACCTTTCCATTGTTACTAAGCTACCCAGGTCAAGCCAGTTTGGCATCTGTGGGCTTCCTAACTGTCCCCCAGCTTTTTGTGGGAACTCAGGTGGGCAAAGCCTCACCTGACAGAGGAGAAGCAAAGACCCCAGGAGAGGAAGGGATCTGGCAAGGAGTCCTGGGAGTCCCTGCAGAGGCAGGACGAAAATCAGGCCTTTGGGGGTTGGGGGAGGGGGGCAGCCCCAGCCCCTCAGGCCCCCCTGACTCGGCCTGTGGGCAGTGTGGCTCTCCTGGCCTTCTCGAAGCCTGACGTTGTGGTGGGCCTGCTGGACGTAGGGACATCCTCGTGGGGTCAGCAGAGCCTGGGAGGGGTCCTCTCCCCACTGTAGCCTCAGGTTCTGCTGCTCGGTCCTGATGCTGCAGTGGCCTTAACTTGGTGGTGCTTGCTGGATGTCACGGGGCTGCACATCTGGAATTTAAATCCTGGAGTGCCCCATCGCTGTGTCTACACGGGCCAGGCAATGGGCACCTGAAGGAAAGTGCCTGTGGGGTCCCGGCGGAGACTCAGGAGAAAGAGCACAGAGGGACTGAGCCCCCGATTCTTGTCGTGCCTCTTCAGGGACTCTCTGTTCTTAACCCGCTGAGCCACAAGGGGAACTCCCTAAGTTGGTTTATGTCTGTGGGTCGATTTCTGCTGTGTATATAAGTGTATCTGCATCTTTTTTTTTTTAAGATTTGACATATAAGCGGTATCATAGGGTATTTGTCTTTCTCTCTCTGGTTTCCCTCGCTTAGCATGATAACCTCTAGGTCCATCCATGTTACTACAAGTGGCGTTAATTCCTTCTTTTCTATGGCTGAGTGACAGTCCATAGTGTCGAAGTACCACGTCTTCTTTATCCTCTCCTCTGCTGAGGGACACTGAGGGTGCGTCCATGTCCTGGCTACTGCAAACCACACTGCTAAAAACACTGGGTGGATAATCCTGAGTCTTTCAAGGCTGCCAGAATTCACCCTAAGGTGGGCAAGGAAGGAAACACACAGCTCTCCTCATCAGACCACCCTCTCCCTGGATCAGGCCCCTCGCCGGGGAAGGGAATTCTGTTCCATGGGGCGATGTGCTGGTTTGCGCCAGAGCCTTACACCTGGCGTTTGTCGCCCATCTGTGATGACCATCTCTGCCACTCCGACTGGGAAAGACGGCTGCCCCGAAATCCAGAAGACAGACCATCTCCGCCCCGGGTCATAAAAAGCCTTTCTCCTGGTGTCAATTCTCTTTCATTGCAGACTTCAAAGCAGGCCACACATGGTTGCGATGCCTCAAGAACTTCAGGTATGAAACACCTCCATTTCATACAGGCCAGCCCTCATGAGAATGACCTCGCAAGGTCAGCCCGCAGCTTCCGATGCCCTTGATACTCCTGGAAACGAACCTCTTGCCATATGGCATGTTTTCGGGTGAGATCAGCCATAGCGGGCTGCGGGCTGCAGCAACTTTTCTTCTAATTCCACCTTTTCTGGAGCCTCACTCAACATCCCTCTCAGCTCTACCATGCCCCGTTCATGGGTGGTGAAATCACGGTAGAGTGGCGTGTAACTTGCCTATGGCGACAAGAGACCTAGGAGCCCTGACTTGGCCCGCTGCGCCTTCCACCAGGCTCTGCCCAGCCAGTCGCCTCCTCTCACCCTGCCCCACGAGGCGCTGCAGGCTTGTCTAGGAGCCACACGTCCCCGTTTCTTCTGGAATAGGGAGTTCAGGGTCCCACACCCAAAAGCAGCCCCTTCAATTTTCCTTTCTTACAAAATGGAACCCTGATGGTCCCACGGCTCCTTTCTTCTGAGATCAAAGGCCTTCGCATACTCTCCCATTCATTTATATAATCAGTCTGATACGTAAAGTGGGCCCAGGGCATCATTACCCCTATTTCAGAGAAGAAACAAAGGGCAGAGAGAAAGAGGAAGGGTACTGCCCCAGGTCCCGCGAACGGCTCTATCACCCAAGGTCCTACAAACCGTTGGCGTCAAACTCTCGGAGGCCCAAATCCCTTCCCGTGTCTGGTATTCTGATTTCACAAACGACACGAGGGAGCGACGAGGGGACAGTTCAGTTACAAGGTCATCCGAGATGCAGAGATCACAAGGCCATGAAAGCCACTGAGTATCTGCGTGCTCCCCAGCGCCTGCCTCCCAGGTGGAGGCACCTCGCACCTGGCCTGCCGACAATATCACAGGCCCGAGGAGCAGGCAGGTTCCATCTTATGATATTTATGGCTGCATCACCACCCCTGGAAGTGAGCGGTGCCTTTCTTTCAGGAGTCCGCAGATGTCACCTGATCCTGAGTCCCCCTGAGGCTGAAAGCAGCAAGCATTTCACTGGGTCCCTAATTTGAAAATGGAAAAGATCAAGACAATATTCTACCCAAAACCCACAGAGCAGGTGCCCTGAAGTCTGAGCATCTGCCACCATCAGCGTTCTGCCTCCAGATCATCCATGGTGGCAAAAAGATCCAAACCAGCGCTTCTCAGGACAGCCCCAATGTCCTGGGACGCCACCAAGTAGAGAACCAGGGGCCAAGGTGGGGGGGGGGGGGTGCGCTGGAGCTGACTAAGAAACAATTCAGTCCATAGACTAAAGCACCAAGTCCGTAGGCTTTCGTTTCTGGAGGCCTGACGAGTCCAGGGACTTCATCACCCCTGGGCACTCAGACCCTGACCTGGACCCCCTTCCCCTTCCAGGTGCCCAGGAGGATGCTGGGTAATTCTTGGGCAGTGCCCAGAGTCTGCCCAGGGTCTGGGGGACCAGGAGAGAAGAGCTATGGTGAGGCAGGCCCCGCAAAGGCAAGGAGAATTTGGGAAGTTCCCTGGGGCACAGCAGGTTAAGGATCTGGCGTGGTCACTGCAGCAGCCTGGGTGGCTGCTGTGGCACAGGTTCAGTCCCTGGCCCAGGAACTTCCACATGCCATGGGCACAGGCAAAAAAAAATTTAAAAGGCAAGGAGAATTCTTGTTCACCTTTGTATTCCCAGGACCTGGCAGGGGCTGGTACCCAGACTGCTCAGGGTGATGCGTGTAGAAAAACAGACAGAGGCAGGGAGAAAACCAGGCTGTCAGCTGGCGGGCGAGTCACACAGGACACAGGGCTATGAGGACATGGTTTCTCCTGCTTTTTCAGCCTTCACTCATTTCTTCCTGCTTCACTAAAGAAACATTTAATGAGCAGTTACTATACGCCAAGAACTGTGCAGGGTCCCAGATAAAGGGAGGAGGGATAAATGGGGACAGAGGGACGGAGTAAATATTTACTGCCGTCTATGTGCCAGACACAGCCTTGGGTGCAGACTGATGCTAACTCCCTGGGAACTCAGTTTGCTTTTAAAAAAACAGAACACTTCGCAGCAAATCATAGTGAATACAAGTGAGTCTGGAGGAAGGAGTGGGGAGGGGGGCATCTCTGGGGGGTGGGGAGACGGGGTGGGGAAGGCTGCGAAGGCGGGGAGGCAGCAACGCCTCGTTCACAGGTACAGAGACAACACCTCTGCGGGGGTGACACCACCAACCGAAAGTCAGACCGAGACGGAGGTGGGAGGCGAGCAGGTGCGAATCTGTGTTCCCTTCACTAAGAAGAGGAAAATGTGTCAGCTTTCCTCACAGGAAAAAAGCTTTCTTTTCTTTTCTTTCTTTCCTTTTTTTTTTTTTTTTTTTTTGCTCTCCCCTGCAGCTTTCGCCTCCACAGAAGCCCAGGCCAGGCAGGTGAGTCAGACACCGTGTCCTGAAAGCACAAGCTCCAGCCCATCTTTAAACTTCAGGAACCAATTCAAAGTTGTGACCAACACAGCGTGGGCTGTGGTTTGTCACCTGAAATCAACACCCATCCCCTCCATGAGAGACACAGGTGAGGGGACAGACTCCACAGAGGAGGGGGAGGAGGGGGACGAGAGGGACGAGAGGGTCGAGGTGACAGACATTTCAGGGGTGTCCTGGAGCCCACTTTCTGTCACGAAGCACGGTGTGGGGACGGATAAAGCTGGAGCAGTGCCAGCCAGAACCGAGGGGGCGGTTTGCAGGTGCGGCCCCTGGGCGGTGGTATCCTGCACACCACAGTGAGGGGACACGAAGTCTCCGGCCAGTGGCCCCTGCTGCTTGCCATCTCTTGGCCTCAACTTCTTTCCACTACTTCCTATCTTAACGAAATCAAACTCACATACCTCGAACGGGGAGAACACGATCTAGTGGATGCTAGTGTGGCCCAGAGGCGACTACACCACACTCTGTGGGTGGAGGCCGGAGGCAGGGCCCTTTCTCACGCGCAGCGCTGGCCCCCGAGGGGGGGGCTGCAGAGACATCACAGTGGGGACCTCAGGGCAGCCCTCCAGATGTGTCCTCAACAGAGGGGGGAGAAACAAGGTATGGATGGCTCTTGCTCAATGAGCAACTTTCTCAGGATTGTTCAGCTCAACAACAAATAGCTTCAACTCATACCAGATTCCGTGCAAGGATAAACTCAGGGAAAAAAAAAAAAAAAAGAAAGAAAGAAAGAAAGAAAAAGAAAAAGAAAACAAGTAAAGACTGAAAGCACAGTGTAGCATTTTCTAAGCATGAGGGCGCTCAGAGTAAGGTAACCAGTTCCGAGGCGGCCTGCTGTGCCCCTCACCCATCGCTGCTGCCTAAACAGTCAGTGCCAGCTCTCCCCGGCTGGGTGCAGTGGAGAAACACACAGAATCTGGGGACAGATGTCCTGGGTTTGCACTTTGGCCCTCAGTTCTTTAGCTGTGTGGCTTTGACCAAGTCCCTTAACCTCAGTTTCCTGATCTGGAAAATGGGCACTCTGATGATAATCCCACCTTGGGGAGAGTGTGTGTACCTAAGGCCCCGAGCAAATGGCCCCGAGAGGGCTCTGCAAGCTCCTGAGCACTGAACAAGTATTTGTTATTCTGCCTCCTGTAGGGGGCAGTCTGATGATGAGAGGTGAGTCCTGACACCCCTGGAGGCTCAGGATTGAGTCAAGCAAAATGACTGCTACTACTGAACCGTAACAAGGAACTGTGACTGAGCCAGGTGCTTCTGTTTCCTGGCTCCACCAGGAGCTAAGGCACTGGCTCCAGTTACTCACCAGGCCCAGCCAACCCTTCCTTGCCAGCTACTTCAAGCCTGAAATCACACTGTAAGGAGAGTGGTAAAGGCCTCTGGTTTCTTGTAAATTTCACACATCTACCTAGGGTAGCTTGGGAAGCTGTTACCATGGCAACCTGCCCAGGTCAGTCAGTCTGCGGGTGATGTAAGGAACTGGCCCCATTCCACCCCTCAGGTCAAATACACCTGCAGTTGCCTTAGAAACCTTCCTAAGCCTGCTGCTTAGTGAGGAAATACGTGTTGAAATACGTGTTGACCTGATCTAGTTTTCTTTCCCCAGAGTGATTCCACCCATACAATCAAGTAACCAGACTGTTCAGTCATCTAACCTCCCACGGGAGTTAATAAAAGCGAACCAAACCAGTAAGTGTTTCTCACCTGGCCCCAAACTCCATCGAAAAGTTGGACATACTAGCTCCAGAAGGGAGACTTTTTCAGTTTTCACTCTTTCTAAGGAATTTCTGGAGTTGGGACTGGGGTTGGAGCTCCCTCCCCATGCTAAATAGTCAGGGCAGTAGGAAAGGCAGCGGAAAGAGCTGAGGACTCGGGAGCCCAACATTCAGGATTTAAACCTCAGCTCGACCTTCTACTAGCTACATGACCTTGGGCAAATTATTCAGCCTCCTCATTCTGTTTCTCATTGGTAAAATGGGACTAATTCTACCAACACCAGGGGGTGGTTATAAGGATTTCACAAGCAAACTCCTGAGGTGCTAGGAACACTACCAAGCCAGGGGTGAGCATTAATTCATACTCTCTCACATCTTATTAAAACCTACTGTGAAAAAGGATGGATATATGTGCATGTACAGTGGATTCATTTTGCTGTACACCTGGAATTAACACAACACTGTAAGTCAATTATTCTCGAATAAAATTTAAAAACAAAACTGGAGTTCCCATTGTGGCTCAGCAGGTTAAGGCCCCGACACTGCCTTTGTGAGGATGTGGGTTCAATCCCTAGCCTCACCCAGGGGGGTTAAGAATCTGGCATTGCTGAAACCTGTGATGTAGGTCTCAGATGTGGCTCAGATCCACCGTCGCTGTCCCTGTGGTGTAGGCCGCAGCTGCAGCTCCAGCTCGGCTTCGACCCTTAGCTTGGGAACGTCCATATGCCGCAGGTGCAGCTGTAAAAAGAAAAAAAAAATTAAAATTAAAATTAAATTAAAAAACCCAAAACCCTTACGGTTGTAAAATGTGCCCTAACCTTGCCGGGCACCCAGCTTGGCTCATGTGGGAGGCTCTGAAAGAACAGGTCCCAGAGGGGTGCAAAGGGTGTGGCTTTCCCCAACAGGCTGCAGACCAATCTGAACCAAGGTCCACAAATATGAGGGGCCATACATCTATTGGGGAGGGGGGGTGTACAATCTCTCAGGACAAGGCTTTTTGAAGGAAACTGTCATCTTTACAGTAAAATTTACATGACGGAGTGCTCCTCGGGTCCACTGCATGACCCCATCTGACCCCTCTTTCCCTGGAGGCCGGGCCCCAAGAGAAAGGATGCAGGAATGAGGAGCCATTTATGGGGCCGAGTGCGGGCGATGGGGGGGGGGGAACCCTCATCCTCCTTCTCTCTCCCCAAACTAGATTCCCTCTCGACCTCCGTTCCCACAGGAGCCCTCGGCTTCTCGCCCTCACGTCTAACCCTCCAGGTCTCCTCACCTCTGACGTCCGTGGCCAGGTTGTTGGGGCTTCTCCTAACCATTTTCTAAAACTGAAGTATAGTTTATTTATGATGTTGCGTTAGCTTCAGGTGCCCATCAGAGTCACTCAGATACATACATGGAACATACACACACACTTTTTCAGATGCTTTCCCATTCTAGGTTATTTTAAGACAGCGAGTTTGTTCCCTGTGCTATACAGTAGGTGCTTTACCTAGTTTATACAGCGTAGTGTGTATGTGTCAATCCCAAACTCCTAATTTATACGCTCTGCCCCATCACCAGGTTTTCTCTCGTCACTGCTCCAATGTCTTTTAGGTGCAGACATCACTGCCTTTCCACAAACTCCAAATGGGTCTTCCCACCACCCAGGTGCCAGGCATCTCTGGATGAATTTTTTTTAAGAAAACTCTACTTCCAACTGCATTTTCCCTGAAGCCAGCCATCTCTCCCCTCCCTCTGTCCCCTGCTTATCGCCACCCCACCCCCCACTAGGAGCAGTCTACGCACAGCCTGACATGCTGTCAGGACATATGCCATCTCCATCCTCTTCTCCCATCTGCCTGGTGTGCCCACTCCTGTCATTTTCCTAAACTTCTTCAACTTTTTTTTAAAAAAAAGGAGAACAGGAGTTCCCATCGTGGCACAACAGAAACGAATCCAACTAGGAACCATGAGGTTGCGGGTTTGATCCCTGGCCTGGCTCAGTGGGTTAAGGACCCGGTGTTGCCTGGAGCTGTGGTGTAGGTTGCAGATGCAGCTTGGATCCTGCATTGCTGTGGCTGTGGTGTAGGCTGGCAGCTGTAGCTCCGATTAAACCCCTGGCCTGGGAAAGCTCCATATGTCATGGGTGCGGCCCTAAAATGCAAAATAAATAAATAAAATATAAATTAAGATAGTAAAAAATAAAAAAGGAGAATATATTTTTTTTCCCCCGAACAAAGCATCAGAACCCCCCAGCACAAAGAACAGATCACAGAGGCCATGCTCTGGGCAAATGGGTAGCGGGAGAGCCCTATTCACCCAGCTCAGTCTTCTCCTTGACCTCAAGGGGGCCCCCAAGCATCTCCCCAGAAGGCAGCTGGAAAACCACTGCCAGAGCTCTTCCCCTTGGCAGATCCCAGCCCTCCCTGCCCCTCCCTTGCCCAAGCCCCCCTTCTCCAGCTGTGAAGCCTCCCCAGCCGGGTGGGGGGGGGGGTTGTTCCGCAGCAGTAAGTGCTATGTGGTACTCACAGAACACGTGGGGGTGGGAGAGGAAGCAAGGAAAGGCAGAGGCCGGTTACTTCATCTCTCCATACCTCTGTCTCTTCTGTAACACACGACTTTTAGAAGGATGAAAAGAGTGAGTGGCCGGAAGTCTAACACCCAGCTCTCAAGCCAGGCTCAATAAAGGTCGTCATTCTCATCACTGTGGCTGAGCTCACCCACCCACTCAGCACACTCCTACCTCTGCAACTCAAGCCCTTCCCCACGTGGACACTAAAGAGACAGAACTTCAGATTCCTCCAGAGACCACATTAGCGAACAGAGAGAATGTAATTCAGATCAACAGCATTCAACTTCAGTTAACACCATGGTCAAGAAATAGGTCATCTAATAAGCAGGTCACCTAATAAGCATCTAATCAACTTGCTCACAGTAAACCCCAACCCCGCCACTTAGAGAAGCCTCTTCCTGTCTGGTCCCTGGCTCTGACTTGAAAAGAAAACAATCCTAAGCTACTTCCCATTGAACTCCTGTTTGTTCCCATCTGTCCCAACTGTTAAGATGACTCAGAAAGGATCTCACTCTGCAGCTGTCAGTCCTCCACCCTACCCCACACTTTCTAATCTGCAGATCAAGCTGAACAAACAGGTTCAGCCTCCCTTAAGGAAGGATCAAGATTAAGATCAAGCCAAAGACACACTCAGGCAAGGCAAATAACCAAGAGTCTGTATGCAGTCACTCAAGGGTGTCTGCTCAAAGTCCAACAGGATGAGATTTGCTCTTCTCACTGATCTGGAGCCACCCTAGGCTGGCATAAAGTGGGGCAACTTTAGGCCCTACCCTTGCCAGTGATGTCTGACCCTACAAACTTCTGGGTCCAGGAGAGGCAGGTAGATGTTCTGAGGGTAACAGTGCATCCACAGAAAAAGAAAAACCAGGCCAGAGCTTCCTCAAATCTACTCTTGACTGGGGCATGAATCTTCAAAGGCCATCATCAAACAGGTGAGAGGTGGCAATGCCATTCCAGTGTCCACGCTGAGTTCTGGACTCATTTCCATCCTGATGCAGAATGTCCAGCCTCTCCAGCAGCTGCCCACCAAGTTCAAACAGACTCAGCCCTCTCCAGCCCTCTTCCATATTCCCCAGTAATCTCTAGAGAGAGCAGCCAATCAGAGCCCTCACATCTTGTTTAAAACCTTCCCCTCCTCAAACCCCCAAACAACAACAACAACAAAAAAAAAACCAACAGTACTTTGATATCACATCCAAAATCTTGTGCTCCTTGGCTTGGCATACAGGGCCCTGCACCAGCAGGCCCCCAAGCACCTTCCAGCTAGGCCCCCTCTCCCTTCCCCCATGGGCTGTGGACTCCACCCTGACACTCTGTTTTACCTACTAGTCCCAGAGCAAACAACATGCTCTGGTCACTGATAAATATTCCACATCTATAAGTCTTGGGAGCTCCCCAAAGCCCAGCACACAGCTCACTCACGTCCGCAACCCAGCACCTAGGTCAACACCCAGCCACAGGAGACGCTCAGTGAGTGCTGACTGCACAGGGACCTCGACTTTTTGGCAAACTTAAGAGGAACATGGACCAGATTTACTCTCCTGCCTCAAACAACTACAAATGAGACAAAAATCAATGAAACAACAGTTTTCAGACACTGGACATCAGGCACCAGAGGACTGATTCCTGAGATGGGGGAGCAAAGGATGTGGGCTCTACAGTTGCCCCAACTTACTGTCTAGAGAGAATCTGCAGGCCATGGCACAGGGAGAGGGTACCCAGGCAAAGCCCAACAGTCTCCTCAAGTTGCGAAGAGAGAGGCAGAACTCTAGGGAGGCCAAGGAAGCCAGAGTTTACAGGGTCAAACACCAGAGAGGAAAGAATTACACAGAGAAACTATGGAAATTGGCAGTAAGTTCACCTCTTTTCAATGGACTGTTGACAATACTGGTCAGGATTAGAGGAAACAATCTTTGGACCTCAGATTGAGCCCAGAATAATTTGTGTCCCCAGCGACCAGTGGAAATACCTCATAGCTCACAGGCCATCAGTAGGGTACTGAAGAGGGTACTAGTAGTAGCCTGGTCTAAAGGCTGATCTTTCCCAGCTAACAAAGGCTTCAAAGGAGCAAACTGTTTCCAAGTAACTTAACAGTGTCCTCAAACAATGCCAAGAATATTTACAGAAGTCAAAAATATCCAGCATCCAACACAGTAAATTTTGCAACATTTGACATCCAATCAAAAATTACTAGACGTACAAAAAAGCAAGAAAATATGATCCATAATGAGGAAAAATATCAATCAATAGAAAGAGACTCCAAAAAACAGACAAGAGAATTAGCAGGCAAGGACCCAAAAATGGTTACTGCAGCCACATTCTATATAGTCAAGAAGCTAAAGAAGATAGAGCATGTTAGGTAAAGACATGAAAAAGATAAAAAAACACCCAAATCAAACTTCTAGAAATGGAAATCACAAATGTCTGAGATAAAAAGTATACTGAATGGGAATAACAGCAGATTAGACACTACAGAAGAAAAGATCAGTGAACCTGAAGAAACAGCAATAGCAATCATGCAAGATGCACGTGCGCACGTGCACACACACACACAAGACCAGGGAGTAAAAACTGAGCATCGGAGAGAACTGTGGAATGACTTTAAACATCCTAAAATACATGTACCTGGAGTCCCCAAAGAAGAGGGACGAACAGAGAAAATAGCTGAAGAATTACTACCAAAAGATTTTCCAAATTTGATGAAAACTTTAAACCCACAAGTCCAAAAACTCAATTAACCCCAAGCACAAGAAATATGAAAACTACACTAATGCATATTATAATTAAATTATTTAAATCTGTAATAAAAGACAAATAGCCAGAAGGAAAAAAGACACATAAAACAGAAGAACAAAAATAAGAATGACAGCAGATTACTTATATGAAACAACACAAGCTGGAAGACACCAGAATCACATCCTAAAATGCTGAAAGAAAAATAACTGACTTCGAATTCTATACCCAGGGAAAAAATCTTGCAAAAACGAAGACAAAATAAAGACATTCTCAGACATCCAAAAGCTAAAAGAATTCATCACCAACAGACCGTTGCAATAAACACAATTTTTTTAAATCTTCAAATCAGAAGAAATGCAAAACAAAATGAAAATCTGGATCTCAGAGAAGAATAAAATCACTGGAAATGACAAACGTAAATTTAAAAAAAAAAGAGCTTTTCTTTTTAATCTCTTCACAAAACAATTGACTGTTCAAAGCACAAACAGTAACAAAATAGTAACAGTGTATTGTGAGATTATAATATATGTAGAAGTGAAATATGTGATCACAACAGGATAAAGGCCAGGAAGGAGGAAATGAGGGTATACTATTGAAGGTTCTTATACTATATATAAAGTGATATAATATCACTTGATGATAGACTGTGACAAGTTAAAAATGCATACTATGAATCTCAAAGCAACCACTTAAAAGAGTTACAGCCAATAAACTAACAAAAGAAATAAAATGGAATCATAAAAATTACTCAATCCCAGAGATTAGGAAAAAAAGGGAAATGGGAAGAAAGAACATGGGAAAGACTGAAAACAAATAGCAAGATGGTAGAGTTAAACCCACCTACGGTCATTAACCTTCTAGACATAAACTCAGATCAGAGACATAGCCTGGGCCCCAGACACTGGCAGAGTCCCCAAATGCTGGCAGAGTCTCCAAATGCCGTGCTCCAGAGCAGAAATGGAGACTGCCAGATCCCAGTACCCTGTGTGCCTCAGAATCAAGGCCTGCCCCTCAGGTGACTGCACCCTGCTGAGGAGCCTCTGACAGGATGGCCCACCTGGGCACATCTTGGACTCAGAGAACACTGTCAGCGGGAACTGCAAGGGAAACATCTCAGATGACATGCTCATGTTAAAATAAAATGCATCATCTGGAGCAAGATGTTGAAGCAAAAGGACCCTGAGGGTTAAACCCAACTACACTACTAATCACATTAAATGTAAATGATCTAAACATCCCAATTAAAAGGCAGAAACTGTAAGGCTGGATTTTACAAAATGCAAAGCTCATCTATATGCTGCCTTCAAGAAACCCACTTTAAAGACACAAATAGTTCAACAGTAAAAGACTGTAAAGAAATATACCATATTAACACTAATTGTTTTAATCCCTATCCATTTTAAAAATTGTGTTAAAACATACATAAAACGCATCATTTTAAGTGTAGTTTTGTGGCATCAGTACATTCACCCTGCTATACAAACATCACCATCATACCTCCAGAACGCTTTCATTATCCCAAACTGAAATTCTGCACCCACTAAACATTCACTCTCACTCCTTCCATCCACCAGCCCTTGGCAACCACCATTCTTCTTTCAGCCTCTATGAATTTAACTACTCCAGAAAGCTTACAAAAGAGGAGTCATGCAACATTTGTCCTTTTGTGATTGACTTGTGTCATTTAGCGTTATTTCTTCAAGTTTCATTCATGTTGTAACATGTGTCCAATTTCCCTTCCTTTTTAAAGCTGAATAATATTCTATTGCATGCATGTACCACATTTTGTTTATCCATTCATCCATCAGTGGAAACACTTGGGTTGCTTCTACCTTCTGATTATTGTGAATAAAGCTGCCAGAAACACTGGTGTACAAATAACCATTTTGAGTCTCTACTTATACTTCCTTAGGGTATATCTCCAGAATTGGAATTGCTACATCACATGGTAATTCTCTTTAATTTTTTGAGGAACTGCCATACTGTTTTCCAGAGCAGCTGCACATTTTCCATTCCCTCCAGCAACACAAATAAAGATTCCAATTTCTCCACATCTTTGCCAAAATTTCTGGGTTTTGTTGTTGTTGCTGTTTGTTTGTTTGTTTGCTTTTTAGGGCTGCATGCATCAGGTGGAAGGCTAGGGGTCAAATTGGAGCAACAGCTGCTGGCCTAGGCCACAGCCACAGCAACGTGGGATCCAAGCCACATCTGCAACCTACACCAGAGCTCATGGCGACATCGGATCTTTAACCCACTGAGCAAGGCCAGGAATCAAACCCGTGTCCTCATGGATACCAGTTGGGTTCATTACTATCACCAATGGGAACTCCTTGGATAACAGTTATTCTAATGAGTGTGAAGTGGCATCTCGTTGCCATTTTGATTCACATTTTCCTAATGACTAATGATGCTGAGAGTCTTCAAGTGCCTACTGGTCATTTGTACATCTCCTTTGAAGAAATGTCTATCATGTCCTTTGCCCGTTTTAATCAGGTTGTTTGTTTTTTCATTGTTGAGTTGCAGTTCTTTAAATATTCTGGATATCAATCCTCTAGCACTAATTTTTTTGTAAGTTGGATTGGCTGTATTAAGACCAAGGGGACAAAGCAGATTTTGGAGCAAAAAAAATATTACCAGGGATTAAAAGGGTCATTTATGATAAAGGAGGTCAATTCACTTAAAGAACATAACACCCTAAAATGTTTATGTATGGAACAGAACTTAAAAAACACACGAAGCAAAAACTGATAAAACTATAATGAGAAACTGACAAATCCACAATCATAGCCAGAAGTTTCAAGGCCCCTTTTTCAATAACTAATAAGACAAGAAGATAGAAAAGTAGTAAGAACACAGAAGACTTGAACAGTGCTACCAACCAACTTGACCTAACTGAAATTTATAGATCAATTCACTCAACAGGAGCAGAAAACATAGTCTTCTCAAGTGCTCACAGAACACTTACCAAGATAGACCATACGCTGGGCCATAAAACAAGTCTCAGTAAATTAGCACAATTCAAATCAAGCAAAGCACATCCTTTGTTTACAAAGAAATTAAACTAGAAATCAATGTTCACTGGACAGAAGATGAAAAAGTAATACTATAATGCTGACTTTGCCTCTTTTACTACTTGTAATTCTGCCCAGGAGGAAGCAGATAAATTAGCAGCATAATTAAAAATACTTACATGTCCTCAATGCTAGGCATACCTAACCTGGGTTATCTGTTTAACCTTCCTGGTTCAATCTCTCCTCCCCCTCTCTGGACCATCCTAAGCCTCAGGGACTCTACTTGTCAGCCCCAACTAAATCATGACAAACCTGTTTGGTATTTGCTCAAATATTTCACATACATCAGTGAAACGGGAGAAAGATGCAGTGGAAGAAAAACCTGCTAAATAAACATGCCCTTCAAGCTCCCAAAACCTCAGAGACTATTGCCTTTACAGAGATCTCTCTGTTAGAGAGCATCTATTTGGGAACAAACTGAAACCTTCTGAAAACTCCAGACCCAGGGGAGAAACTGAAACAACTCCTGAACAGAGAGCCAATCAGATTAAAACAAGGTCTTTTCTGAGCTGATTTGGTCAGTCTGGAAAAACCCTACTAGGCTGGCCAACAGTATCCAGAGATGATTCATCCAGCTAGTTATCCCAATACCCTTTTAACAGCAAATTTATAGATTAGCAAATTTCACAGCAATAAGCAAACAGATAACAAGAATTCCTTGAAATAATTTTACTTCCAAGCTCAGCAAATCTAGACTGCTTAAAGCAGTGCTTCCCAATAAGAATCACCCAAAGCAAGTGTTAAAAATACAAATTCCTGGGTCCCTCTCCAGAGTCTAAGCAAGAATCTCCAGAAGTGGGATTTTTTTTTTTTCTTCTGTATTTTTTCTTTTCTAATCCGAGCCACAGCTTCAATTTACACCACAGCTGCAGCAACACCTACTGCACTGGGCCGGGGATCAAACCTGCACCACTACAGAGACAATGCTGGATCCTTAAACTGTCACGTCACAGCAGGAACTCTGGCTCTGTGTTTTCAGCAAGGATCACATATGATTCTTTATTTTTTTTTTTCTTTTTTTCTTTTTAGGGCCACAGTTGTGGCATATGAAGTTCCCAAGGTAGGTGTTGAATCGTAGCTGCAGCTGCCAGCCTATGCCACAGCCACATGGGATCTGAGCCACATCTTCAACCTATGTCACACCTTTCTGAAAGGCCAGATCCTTAACCCAGTAATGAGGCCAGGGATTAAACCCACGGCCTCACCGGCACTATGTCAGGTTCTTAACCCACTGAGCAACAAAAGGAACTCCCAGTTGATTCTTAACATCCAGCAAATAAGCTTTGAAATAAGACAAATAGGTTAAAAATCAACTTGGCCACTTATTGGTAGTGGGATCCTACCTAACATCTCTGCAACTCACTTCACCTGCAGAATGGGCTCACCACCTACCTTGAAGTGTTCCTAGAATCCAGTATGTTCACAAAACCCCTGGCACATGGCAACCAAACAAGAAATCAGATCTACTGCTACCTTAGGAAAAAACAAAACAAAACAAAAAACAGCCACCAAAAGCCGCCCAGATGAAGTCTATAATGAAATTTTTCTACCTAATGGAAATTACAAAGGCACCAAGCCAGACTTCTAAGATAATCTAGGAATAAAAGCTTTTCTGGGCACTATGACTGCCAAGAACCCTCACTTCAGGGTGCAGTGTCTCATCCCAAGTCTTCGGTTCTATCCAGAATCAGAGTTCAGGCCTGTGCAGGGTCTCGGCTTTGGACAATAGCCAAAGAAAGTCTTTCCTTCCCAAATCCTTGTCACCACCACCTCAAGCTCTAGGGCTGACCATCACAGACCCGAGAGCCCGGTGGCAGCATCCTGGCTGCACCAGTAGGAAATAGGACTCCTGGAAAAGAGGCAAGGAGCCAATGAAGACGGTGGAAAAGGGCTGAATCAGCAATGGTATTACTGGGATACTGAAGTGAAAGGAAGTGCTTCTGTGAAGTTTCCAGAGCTAAGGGTGGACACTCCAGGGGGAGTGAGCCTAGACAGTGTGTAGCTGAGAAAGCACTTACTCGTCTCAGGGGCTGAAACCCTGAGGTGTAGAGTCAACTCTGCCAATAAACACACACACACACACACCACTGCTCTCTGATCTCAGGAGAACCAGGTACATACTGGAGATACACACACACCAATGCCCTTTGCACCCAGCAGGTGCAGGACTATGCACTGGTCAGTGATGCTGAGCAGTCTAAGTCCAGGTCCAGAATAAAGGATAAGAACGACCCCAAGGCTGAAAAGCCACATTCTCACTGCCCTGGAGAAATGACATAGGCCAGGGAGTTAAAGACCTGAGCGCCCCTCAGAACCCACTAAGCGGCACTCCCGCTGGCAAGTCAGATCCCACTCTTAGGCCTGTTTCCCCACCTGCACAACGGGTAAACCTGTTCTAACGTCACCAGACTGGTGACCAGCAAGACGCTCAAGTACGAGGAAGGGGGCGGGGCGGGGCTGGAGGCGCAACCTGCGCGGGGAGCTCGGGCAGCGCCTCTTTCGCTCCCTCCCGCCCTCCCACTGCGAGGGGCCGGGGCGCCAGCTCTCAGCGGGAGTCACGCGCCCCTTGCGCCCAATCACCAGCTTCTGCCGGAGTGAGGCGGGCAGGCGGGGGTGAGCTGGGAGCGATTGCCAGCGCCGCCCCCATCCCCATCCTTGCCCCTCCCCGGGCCCCAGCTCACCTACCCCTACCGCGGCCGCCGCCACCGCCGTCGCGGGTTAAATCGCCGCCCGAGTCCACACTTCCGGGGTCCAGGAGGCCCGCCCCCTCCCCGCCGGATGTGACCCCCCCCCCTCCAACGTCCGGACGCTGGGAGCGAGGCCAAGCCACTCGTCCGGCAACACGTCGGGCGCGCTGCGGGCCTCAAAGTCACCACGATACCGCACCCCCGCCCCCAACACATATACACTCGCTGCCAGCCGGGACCACACCCACGACAGGGCCCACGAGACCACACCCGCGCGCAGTGGACGCCCGGCCCCGCCCCCCGCAGACCATTGCCCCGCCCCCAGAAGGGGCCGCCCTTTGGGCGGAACCCAGACGGCCCTGAGCGAGTGCGCCTGCGCAGGAGTCCAATGACTTTGCTGGCAGTTGCTAGAGGATCCCCTAGATTTAACCGAGCTCGGCCTTGGGAAAGCCGCTAAAGCGGATCAAAAGAGCCCCGAAAGGATAAGAATGGAATCCCAGCACCGATGGGACTCCTTAGATGTCTGAGATCAGACTGCGGAACCCCAACGCAGACTAGAGGGATCACAGCCCTAGGTGTCCCCTCGCAAGAAGCAGTCTCCTGCCAATATGGCAGGGTCCTGAAAACAACTCTGAGTAGTTTCCCCAAAAGTAACCTGTTTCCCAGGGCCGTAGGTTACATTTAGTCCATTCTGTGTGGACTAAAATAAAATAACAGACGGCCTTATACATCCTCACTTGCCCAGAATTACAAGGCTGATGTCTCGTGAAGCAAGGTCCTGACACTACTACCTCTCTCTTACCTTGGCAGCTTGTACTGGACAGACAACCAGGCCTGGAGACGAAGTCCATTACCTGTTTGGCCTCCCAACAGCGTCTGTTATTGCAGCTTTGTAAAAATAGGACCTCAGGAGGAGAGCTGCCATAGACCAAGGAAACCGTGCCACCCCAATTCAAAACCTTATTAGATGTTGAATTAAGACCATCGTTGCTAGTGACAGAAATCCAATTCAAAGCAGCTTCTGCAAAGCGGAAATTATTGTGTCACATAACAATAAAATCCAGGGGTGATGGTAGTGCCAGGAACAGCAATATTCAAGGCCTCATTCTCCTAATTTGACTCTGTTCTTTTCCTTTCTGCAGATAGTCCCAAATTTTCTATTTCAAATGCTAGAGAGAACGGATCTGATTGGCTAAGATAATCCCCATTGCTCCAAGTGGGCAGAATTTACTTTCTTGCCTCCTCAAAGGCTGTCAGGCAGCCTATGAATTAACGACCATTGGGTCAGGTGATCACTGTTCTCCAATGAATGGTCACCTTTTAGAGTACAGGAGAGATCAGTGAGGAAGGCAGTCTCAGCTATTTGACCCATCTTGAGACACCAGTACCGCTTTTGAGAGATGCCATGGCTGGTTTTGCAAACATTTATTTCACTTTGAATATGATGTCAGAGTGACTCCCATTGACAACAGCTTCTGGAAAGCTGGGTTGAAACTCTTTCCAAGGGGTGTGGAGGGCCAGGGCAGATGACTTTAACCTTTAGTTATAAGCCCTTTTGTGCTATATACTTTTTAATCCTGTATTTTATTACTTTTGGGGGTAAAACATTAGAAAACAAAGATGGATTGTCTTGAGTTTATACTCAGCAATCCTTCCACTTACTGGTACTGTGTCAGAACTTGGAACATGGGTGTGATGGCTGGAGCTAGAATAGTCATCCTGAACCATGAGGCAACCATGAGACTAAGGGCATACCTGACCACGTAATAAAATAGAAGGAGTATAACACCATGGAGCCCAATGACACTGTTGGATGCCCACTTAAGGATTTTTATAGGAAAGGGAAGTAATCCACCTTTGTAAGCTGCTGTCGTTTTGAGTTTTCTATCACTCACATCCTTTGGGTCTTAGACTCCATTTCTGGAAAGCTCCTCTCATATCCCCAAGACTGGGTAAGTGCCCCCCTTCTGTGCTCTTCAAATACTCCATATTTTTTCCTTTCTTAGCATTTACTACATTTTTCTGTAACGGAACAGTCACTCTCCCTGCATAGCAACTTCTATAAGGACAGGCAGAGACTATTTTATACATCATTTGACGCAGATGCTAGAAACTTCTAAAACAATAACAATAATAACTTGTGAATGTGACATACACAGAGGGTGTTGACAAACCACTCTCTGAAACAGTTGGGTCATTGCCAAGTCTTCTTATGGCAGGGGCGGGGAGGGTGTGGTGATGATGCTAGCCCTTCTGAATAACTAAAGATAGAGAATTAGAGCAAAGGAGGTAGGGAGAGAAAGTGGTGGGAAATTCAAGTCATCTGGGGCAGTTGGCATTAAAAAGGTGTGCTCTTTCTGCCTTGTTTCTTTCTGGTTTCCCCATCTAGCTCTTTCAGCTTCCTGTGGCTCTAGACCCACCCTCCCTGATCCCAGTCCCCTATCACCTGCACCCATGTCCCTGTATACCATGCCTTGATTATACCCAGTTTCATCCACATTCAGAATGGCCCTGATACATGCAAAAAAGAGAGAGAAAGAGAAGCCTGCCCCTTCCTCTCTTTTCTTGTTCTTTCATTCTATGTACTTTCACTGAATAGCTGTACTGCTAAACCTTGTGGATATAAAGGTGAACACCACCATCTCCGGCCTCAAGGAAGTTACATTCTTGGTTGGGATTTTAGAGGAAAAGGAACTCTACCTATCCCAAGACATCTCTTCCTGCAGATGACCTTGATCAAGAACAAAAAAAAATATTAAAGTAGAACTAGTCATTGTGTTCCTACCTGCTTCTAAAAAGTGCTTGTTTAGGCCTTGGCATTGGATCTTGTTGGATGCTGGTGGACTGGATGGAGAAGGGATGTTAACGGAAGTAAGGAGGGCAGGACAGGTAGGTCTGAGTGTGAGGTAATAAGGACAAGATATTGAAGAAGCCGAGGTATTGAGAGAGATTTAGGAACTGAGCTGGAAAAGCAGATTTTTAAAAGAAGTTTTGGGAATTCCTGTTGTGTCTCAGCAGTAATGAACCCAACTAGCATCCATGAGGACGCAGGTTCGACCCCTGGCCTCGATCCACGGGTTAAGGATCCGGCATTTGTCGGGAACTGTGGTATAGGTTGCAGACACTGCTCAGATCTGGCATTGCTGTGGCCGTGGTGTAGGCCAGCAGCTACAGCTCCAGTTTCTCCCCTAGCCCAGGAGCTTTGCCATGTAACATGTATAATCTCCAATACAGAATTCAGGAGATCTCAGTGAAACCTTTGTCTTTTTTTTTTTTTTTTTGGAATCACAAGTCAGATCTATCTAGTTGGTTTCTCACTCCTACCACCTTTCTCCTGACTGCCGCACTGTGGTTCAGCCTGCTTGATCCAGACAAGTTTTGTGTCTTTGAGGCAGGGGCTGGTAGCTGCCTACAAAATTATCTATTCTCTGTCTTTCCTTAAAAACAGAATATGGGAGTTCCCGTCGTGGTGCAGTGGTTAACGAATCCAACTAGGAACCATGAGGTTGCGGGTTCGATCCCTGCCCTTGTTCAGTGTTATAAGGATCTGGCATTGCCGTGAGCTGTGGTGTTGGTCACAGACTGGGCTCGGATCCTGAATTGCTATGGCTCTAATCTACAGCTCCAATTAGACCCCTAGCCTGGGAACCTCCATATGCCGCGGGAGCGGCCCAAAGAAATAGCAAAAAGACCAAAAAAAAACAAAAAACAACAAACAAACAAACAAACAAAAAACAGAATATGTTTTGTTATATAGCAACGTGCCCAGTAGCTAAAAGACTGAATTTCTCAACCTCCTTTGCTGTTAGTTATAAATGGGTGACTTTGTGATATAAGCAGAAGTATAAGAAGAATTTCTTGGAAGACTGCTTTATTTATTTATTTATTTATTTATTTATTTATTTTTCTTTCTTTTGCTATTTCTTGGGCCGCTCCCGAGGCACATGGAGGCTCCCAGGCTAGGGGTCAAATCGGAGCTGTAGCCACCAGCCTACGCAAGAGCCACAGCAACGCGGGATCCGAGCCGAGTCTGCAACCTACACCACAGCTCACGGCAACGCCGGATCATGAACCCACTAAGCAAGGGCAGGGACCGAACCCGCAACCTCATGGTTCCTAGTCGGATTCGTCAACCACCGAGCCACGACGGGAACTCCCTGGAAGACTGCTTTAAAGGAGCTGATTCAGCTGAGAAATGTGTGTCTTTGCCTTCCCCACCTTCTTCTTTTTCTTCCTTTTCTTTTTCTTTTTTTTTTAATTTTATGGCTGCATCCATGGCATATGGAAATTCCCAGGCCAGGGACTGAATCCAAGCCATAGCTTCAACCTACACTACTGCATCTATGGCAACATCAGATCCTTTAACCCACTGTACCAGGCTGGAGATTAAACCGAAATCTCTGTGGCAATCAAAGCCACTGCAGTCGGATTCTTAACCCACTGTGCCACAGCAAGAACTCCCCCACCTTCTTCTTAACTGCTGTCTAGATTTCAAGTGTGATGGCTAGAATACTTGTAGTCATGTTGGACAAGGAGGTGACCTTGGAGACGAAATCCAGTCAAGTTCTGGCTGGCCCACTTCTAGATCTGTTTCAGTGGGAGAAAAAAAATTAAGTTTTATCTTGTTAAGTTTGTGGTTCTTTTAGGTTTTTTTTGTAATGTGCATCCAAACTTAAACCTGATACTACTATGTGGTTAATATGGTACAATTTTTTTACTACTATTTTGTTACATTTGGTAAATGAGTTTATATTTAAATTTTTTCTTTCCTTTATTATTTTATTAAATTTAAGCATAAACTGCACATATACATAATCTTGTATAAATGCAAAATTGTGATTATAAACATGCTTTCTTATAGGTTTGGGATTTTTTTGGTTTGTTTGTTTGTTTCTCTCTCTCTCTCTTTTTTTTTTTTTTTTGGCTTGGCTTCCCCACTTATTAACAACCTAGTATATGTCCTTTCATATAATCTCATTCAGATCTGTAACTACAGGCCAAAGTGGCTGAGGAGCAGGATGAGGAAAACCAAAGAACAAAATACAGGCACATGAATGAAGGGTAGTGGCCACTGCTACTTATCACCCTTCCCCTGCTTGTCTATGTACCCACAAACCCCAGGTTTGCCATGACCGTGGAATTTACTCTGGCCAATGGAAGATGATACGTCACTTCCACATGGAACCCTTTAAGAATCAGAGTCCAATTTGCCACACACTCCTTTCACTGCATTCAGAAAGAACCTCCATCGGCTTTCCTCCCTGAGTGACAGTGATGAGCAGGGTTCTCTCTGCCCACCCACATCAAAGGCAAGTGAGAAATATACCTTACTTGTGTTGAGCCATTGAAATTCGGGGTTTTATGTCTTCAGAGCTCAGCTTATCTTCATGGAAACCGGAGGGTATAACAGGGACTGCTAAATGAATCCTCCTTCCTTTGGTAATTAAACCCCTAGTCTAGGGCCATCCAGCTCAAGTCATTTCCTGGTCTTTCTGTCACCTAAAAATGCCCTTGTGACTTCATTATAGCCAATGAGGGATGAATGAAGTAATGTTATAACTTCTGGTTATGCCCTATAAGGAAATGGCATATTCCACTTCCCCTTCTGTATGTCCTACTAGCTAGAATGCAGATGTAATGACAGGAGCTAAAGCAGCCACTTTGGACTAAGAGATGAGGATCATATGTTGAAAATAGCAACAACAAGAGAGAATTTGGGTCCCTGTCACTGTGGAGTGATCTGAATGTAGGCCTCAGCTATAGCTCTGATTTGACCCCTAGCCCGGGAACTTCCATGTGCCACAGGTGCAGGCTTAAAAAGAAAAAAAATATGGCACTCACCCTGTGGCACTGTAAGGATGAAGTCACTAGCCAATGTAGTCGCCAACCTTCAACACACCCTGAAAAGTGTTCAGGGTGGAGGACAGAAATGAAATATTCTGGGCTCTGGGAAGAACCGACAGAGCAGGCTTTCGGAGATTTAGATATTTTCAGGAGAAGATTTTTATGAGCCATATTCCTTTCATCTTCTCATATCCTGAAAAGCACTAAAACCATTAAGAGAACTCTCTGCTCCTTGTGACTAGCAGCAAGCCTCTGCCAAAATGTGTGCTGGATTGCATGTAGCCCCTTCCCCACAATCACTCACACACTGACTTTCCTAGCCCCACTTCTTTGATGTATCCTCGGAGCTCTCCGAGAGGCTGTCTCCTGGACTATAGTCCTCACTTTGCCCCAAATAAAACTTAGTCCACATTTCACATTGTGCTTTTTTTCATTTGACAACATTACATAAAACCCATAAAGCACTTCCCAAGAAGCAAATCAGCCTACACGTATTAACTCATTCGGTTCTGTTATGATCCTCTATTTAAAGATGGGGGAAAAAAAGAAAAAAAAAAATAAAGCTGGGGAATGTGAGGCACAGACAGAGTAAGTAACTTGTCCAGCGTCCCACAGTGAGTAAATGGATAAGCGGGGATTTAAACCCAGGCTCTCTGGCTCCAGTACTGTGTTCTTAAGGGCTCTGCTATGGTCCCTCTCATTCTGTAAGCCATGGCATATACCTTTATCTTTACCACCAGTTCAATCTTCTCTCTCCTCTAGGCCAGAGGAAATTTATACCGCTGCCTTGAATCCTGTGAGATTTCCAGACAATTGCGGTGTCAAAAGAAAAATGGGGGGTGTGTGTGTGCAGGCACTGTGGTGTCACCATCATATCCATAGCTCCCCCAACCCCTAGCTGCAAGACAATATGTCAGGACCCTCTGTTCCTGGGCAGGTCACAGAGGTGCCCCTTCCAAGTCCCAGGCTGGAGGGAGGGCCAGGCCTCTGGAGGACACATGCTCAGTGGTCAGACTCTGGTACCCACCGATCTCCAGTCAGCAGCTCTGCCCCTTCCTATAGATGTGACAGAAGAACCAGCCTCAGCCATGTATGGACACCACAACCCCTCTCTTGCCCAGAGAGAACTTTTTCCACCTTTCCATCCTGGCAGTTACTCCTCTGCTTCCCTCCCCATTCAACTTCCTTTAACTTCACCTTCCAAACACCAGCCAGGGTGGGAGCTTTCTTCAATGTAGTTCTAGAACACACCACAAAGCTTTTAACTACCTCCTCCTAGCCGAGAGTATTACCTTTCCATCCCTTCTTTCCTGCAGCTGTGAGAATAGGAAGGAAATAAACATTTCCGAATATCACACACACACCCTTGTCTATGCAGCGTGATTGGCCAACAGTTCAAATAACAGAAGTTGTTAGCAAATTAGAGTTAAATCTGCCTTCCTACTGTTTCACCTTTGTCCCTGATCTATTCTGAAAATTCACCCTAGAGGAAGTCTAGTCCTTGGTTTTCATTAAAAAGTTTTAGAGATTTGAGGTCAGCCCTTATGCCCCATCAAAGTCTTAGTTCTCCAGTGTAAAGAACCCTCCAAAAATGTCTGTCCATGCACCCTCTCCCTGATGAAATAGAGGGTTGTAAGCTAGAGGCCATGACCTTCACTCAGTGTCCAAACATCTCCCCACCCCGTTTCTACAGCTTCTGGGGCTTTTAAAAATCTACTTCCTTCCCCTTAATGTCTTTCATCTCTTATATCCTTCCGATGTTTTAGCTTCACTTTCCTTTTTTCTCCTCCATTCTCCACAGTCTAACATCTCACTCACCTGCTCAAAACTCCCCAACACCCACAGGATAAATCCCACATTCTTGAACTTAGTATTCAAGCACCTCCCCCCCCTTCCCCTCCCCCTGACTCCCCGCTGGTCTTGGGTCTCCTTTTCTACATTGTACTGCCTATTATTAGTGCTGTTGTCCAGATTTTCAAGTCTTCATCCTAAACTCATACCAGATGACACTGCCATATTCCGCTAAAATTCAGGGTGCCAATGTGGCATGTTCGGACCAGCTAAATTCAAGTAATAGTGACACAGGTCACGCCTGGCTAATGCTTTGATAATGTTGACTGAGGGAAAAAAAGAACAACCTAAGAGAAATATGAGAATCTGAGAATGATGTGGAATTTGGGGGACTTTCTGAGGGCTTAAGCCCAGGAAGCAGCCTCTTGGATAGCTCTAAGGGACCACTCTGAAGAGGTCATGGAGGAGCCAGGATATATGGGAGTTTTTGCAACAAAGACCAGGTTGGAATGTCAAAAGATTACTGCTAATTGAAGGAAACCAGATATCTCAAGTTAAAGAATTTAGCACTTTTCCGTGTATGGAAAGAGGCAAGAATCTGGGCTCACTGAAATCATTCCTTTGACATGCACCTCAGCTATCTAGGGCTGGTAGCCTGTGTTTTCTCATCCTGAGTCCCCTCTGGGTGCACTACTATGGGTGGTTGCAGTAGCTGAGGGTTAGAAGGCAGGCATCCTTTTTCCATCCTTTTTCCATCTCCGGACTCACCATTTGGAGTCAGCTATAAAGTGATGGCTTGAGGGTAGCAACATCCTTTTTTAACCGATATAGTAGGCAACATTTTTCATTCACATGAGTTGGCACATGCCCTTTCCCCTGTCATGACCAGCGACATTGCAGATGGTGAAACCTCCATCAGTGTGCATCACCAAGAGAAGAGGTCTCCAATCAGAAACCCAGAAAACTTGTAATGGACAGATAGAGTAAGAGAGAAATGTTATTATTTTAAAATTTGGTGATGCTTGTTACTGCCCATACTGACTAATACAATGTGTCCCTTAGACTTAGGCTTGCCCAGTAACTGACAATACCTGGAGTCCACTATGATGCCAGTGTTGTTCTCTTTGAGGGGCATGCCCTCCTCCCCCACACCAACTCAGTAAAGTCCTTTTATTCATTAACATGCAACTCAGTTGCCACCTCCTCCAGGAAGGCTTTCCACCCAAGGCAGCATTAGACATCCCATTCCTAGGATACAGGAGCACACCTCCATTACAGTCTGGTCACATTTCTTTTCTGACTTTTTGTTTCCTAGACTACAAGGCCCCCACTAGCCCATTGGGGGAGAAAAAGCTGGGCTTCCAGGGGGACGAGCTCCCAAGGAGACTGGCTCGTGGCAAGAGAACATGAACTAGACTTCAGGCCATCTTCCCCCTTGGTCTGGCATCTGGGTTCTGGACACAGTCCCTGCCCTCCAAGATCTATCTACGCAGAAAGCATTTTTCGGACTTGGCTTAGAGCACTTTGAAGATGTGTTCACAGAAAGAATGACTATTTCCTGATAGATGAGACCCTTTCTCAGTTATCCCATCCATCCCTCCTGCTTCATGCCCTCTACATTGTTTCCTGGTCCTCTGGGCCCAGGACTGAGGAGCAGCTGGAATTTGCTGTTGGACAGACCTGGATTCAAATCTTGGCTCTACCACTCACAGGCCCTATGTCCTCAAGGAAGATGCTTAACCTCGCTCAATCTCAGTTTCAACTTATAAGCTCATGGAGGCCCGTGAAAAGCACCTGGAGAAACGCATTCAGTGTCTATGGGCTCCTCAAATAGGTCAGGTTCTGTGCCTGAGAGATTGGAGTGGCCAAGAGAAGGGCCTCTCTGAAGGGGAGATATTTGAGCTGACACTGAATTTTGAGAAGAAGCCAGCCATGCAAAGAGCTGGGAGAAGAACATTTCAGACAGGGGAAGTGGACATTTCAAAGGTAACTCAGCTCCATAAATGACTACTTTTACACTTCCAATCTTCCTTCTGGGGTTGGACACACTGTTGTCCAGCAAGGGCCACCTAAGGCCACAAGTCAACCATGGTGACCTCATCATACACTTCACTTGCGAGTTACCAATGACGAGCCATGATTGTCCTTCCCAGAATGGCAGGCCCTGGGGATGCCTGCAGCCTGACTGGGGAGGAGAGCAGTGCTATCTCAGGGCTGAATCTGCTCTGGGTCCAGAACTGTACGGAAGAGTAGGTTATCGCCAGGTGCATCAGATCCCAGGGCACCACCAGTGACCCTGACCCTCTCGATTTGCTTGTGCTCCTGGGTGGAACCCCTAGGGCTCTGAAAGGGCCAAGAAGCCCTTGTCTAATCTTCCCCTGTGTAATCCTGAGGCCCCCAGACCACATGGCTCTCTGGGCAAAATTCGTTTCCTCCATTCCTTATCAAAAGGTGGCCAACATCATCACTGAACTTTGAGGCCTGGTGGCTGAAACTCAACTCAGAGTCAGTTGGGAATGCCCAGCCTTTCCCTGTGCATCTGCCCTGATCTGCCATTTTTCTCCCGCCAGATCCATAGAACAAAGTCACCATAGAGCATGAGTGGTTTCATCCTCGTCTAAGCCTTTGAAGCTCCAACGCCTTTCTTGAGCATCAAAGAGAGAGCAAGTCTCTTGAATCCAGGCTGGTCTGAGCATGCCCGCCCTGCTCAGCCAGGTATTCCCTGAAGAAAGACTAAGATGTTGCATCTAAGTTGCGAAAGGTTGAGCAGAAAATTCTTCTTACTGTAAATGCAGGCAGATGTTACCCAACCTTGTGAGGGTCTGCGTTGTACAAACGAAGAGGGGGAGCAGTAAGGCTGCTGGGCCTGGCACCGGACCACTGCCTCCTGGTGCCATTCCACCTGGGGCTGCCCCCACGGGGCCTGGCACCCGGGAGAGCCAGATGCCAGCCGACTGGGTTGCTGGTGGGAACCCTGTTCTTGGTTTGCAAAGAACTCTCTTATTGCTGTGTCCTCACATGTTGGGGGGGTGGGGAGAAGAGGGACAGGAAGAGAGACAGAGACAGGTCTCTGGTGGCACTTATAAAGGCACTAATCTTATCATGAGGAGCCCACCCTCAAGACCACATCTCAACCTCAGTAACTCTCAAAGGCCCTACCTCCTAATCGCATCACCATCAGGGTTAGGGATTCAACATATGAATTTGGGGGTGGACAAAATTCAACCCGTAGCAACTATACATGTATTTATTATTTATTTATTTCTTTTAGGGCTGTACCTGAGGCATATGGAAGTTCCCAGTCTAGGGGTCAAATCAGAGCTACAGCTATAACACCACACCGACAGCAATGCCAAATCTGAGCTGCATCTGCAAACTATACTACAGCTCCTGGTAATTGCTGGATACTTAACCCACTGAGCGAGGCCAGGTATTGAACCCACATCCTCATGGATATAGTTGGGTTCATTACTGCTGAGCCACAACAGAACTCCCCAAATCTTTTTTTTTTTTTTTTGTCTTTTTGCTATTTCTTGGGCCGCTCCCGCTAGGGGTCTAATTGGAGCCGTAACCACTGGCCTACACCAGAGCCACAGCAACGTGGGATCCAAGCTGCATCTGCAACCTGCACCACAGCTCACGGCAATGCCGGATCATCAACCCACTGAGCAAGGGCAGGGACCGAACCCGCAACCTCATGGTTCCTAGTCAGATTCGTTAACCACTGCACCACGACGGGAACTCCCCCAAATCTTTTTTTAATTTAGACTCTCAGTTTGAAATTTTTTACCATTTATTCATTCTCACTGGAGTATTCTAAGGACAAGATTATCATTTCACAAGGTACGTATAACCACAATGCTATTTTGCTCCAAAGTTAATCTCTAACATCTAGTCCATGTTCAAATTTCCTTGGTTCTCTCAAAAAATGCTTTTTAGCAGTTTATGTATTCAAATCAGGACCTAGAGAATGTACACATGTGCTGCATTTGGTACTCGTCTCTTGAGACTTTTAATAAGTAACAATCTCGCCCCACTTTTACGCCATTTATTTATTTAAAAAGTGGGAGGGTTTGGGAGTGTCCATCCTATAGAATGTCCCAAGTATTGGGTTTGGAAGATTGCTTCCCTGTTTCTTCATCTATGTATTTCCTGAAAACAGGTAGTTAGATCTAGATGAGTTCCAAAATTTTATAGGAATACTTCACATGTAGATCCATATATTTCTTAATGCATCACCTCAGGAGGCTCATAGTTTCTAGTTTCCCCACTTTAAAGATGCTCAGATTGATCCATAGGTCTTGAAGCTGCCAGACTCATCCTTCCATTATAAACTTTCCCTTTACTTTTTATCTTATGATTTTAGCCTCCATTGAGGATTTTGCCTAGATCCATGGTTTCAATAAAACATGTCAAATTGTTTCTTTTTTTTTTTTTTGTCTTTTTGTTGTTGTTGTTGTTGTTGCTATTTCTTGGGCCGCTCCCACGGCATATGGAGGTTCCCAGACCAGGGGTCAAATCGGAGCTGTAGCTGCCAGCCTATGCCAGAGCCACAGCAACGCGGGATCCGAGCCGCATCTGCAACCTACACCACAGCTCATGGCAACGCCGGATCGTCAACCCACTGAGCAAGGGCAGGGACCGAACCCGCAACCTCATGGTTCCTAGTCGGATTCGTTAACCACTGCGCCACGACGGGAACTCCTCAAATTGTTTCTTAATTCAACCATTTCTTCTGAATTTCATTGGTGGAGTTCTTCAATTAAAAAAGAACATTCCACACCCTCTCCAGAGCTTTCTTTTGTAAACTTTTTGATGGTGGCCATTCTGACCAGCGTGAGGTGGTACCTCATTGAAGTTTTGATTTGCATTTCTCTAGTAATTAGTGATGTTGAGCTTTTTTTCATATGCCTACTGGCCAACCCTAGGACCCCTTTGGAGAAATATCTATTTAGGTCTTCTGATGATTTTTTGATAGGGCCGTTTGTTTTTATTGTTGTTGAGTTCTACCACACAATGGGTCCTGCACAGGGTCCTGCACAGGGAACTATGTCTGATCTCTTGGGGTAGAACATGATAAAGTGGTATGAGAAAAAGAATGAATGTATATGTGGATATGATCACTACGTGGTACAGCAGAAATTGATACAATGCTGTAAATCGACTATACTCTAACACAGACAAATAAATAAAGAAAACATTTCTTTATCAACGCTGTGTAGTTACAAGAAATATACTTCACATAGGCAAAAATATTGATGATTATTTCCTCAGTGATCTAGGAACGGACTTATCTTTCTGATCCTTAAAGATTCCCAGGCTTATCTTTGTTTTGTTTTGTTTTTTGTCTTTTTTTTTTTTTTTTTGTCTTTTTACCATTTCTTGGACCGCTCCCACGGCATATGGAGGTTCCCAGGCAAGGGGTCAAATCGGAGCTGTAGCCACCGGCCTACGCCAGAGCCACAGCAACGCAGGATCCGAGCCACGTCTGCAACCTACACCACAGCTCACGGCAATGCTGGATAGTTAACCCACTGAGCAAGAGCAGGGATAGAACCCGCAACCTCATGGTTCCTAGTCGGATTCGTTAACCACTGCGCCACGACGGGAACTCCACTAATGTGATACTTTAGATTCCACGTATAAGTGATATCATATGGTATTTGTCTTTTTCTTTCTGATTTACTTCACTTAATAGGAGAATCCTTGATTCTGGCGCATTAGACCACTTGGCCAGCCTAACAACTTTGTTGAAGCTTTTAAAATTTTACACTTAAACCTCTTTTCTCTCTTCCACCGGAAGTCTTGATTCATAAAACCTTAGCATAATTACTTACTTGCTTTAACCTATAACATACATATGATAATTTAAAGTAACAGCAGCAACGTCACCGACAGTAAGATTGTTGAATGTAATTTCAGATTTCTTTGGTTTCTTACTTTGTTTTTAGTTTGGTTTTGGTTGGGGTTTGGAAGGGGGAGGGTTTCTGTTTATTTGGGCTGTGGTTTTTTGTTTGTTTTTTTGTCCTTAGAAAATATCCTACTCTGAATGTAGAGTCAAAATTCATCATTTTAAAGCCACTTAAGTAATGTTTTTTGTTTTTTTTTTCTGTGTGGCTGTGTCACCAATTTGATGCAAAGAAGCTAATCTGTTCTCAATATTGACAGATGTGTTTATTTTTTGATTCTGTAATACATTGACATGGTTGCAAAGTCAAATTATAAAGCAAGAAAAATCTCATTTCCATCTCTTCCCCTCCCCCATAATTATAATTTGTATTAGATTTTTGTTATTCTTCAACTGTTCCTTAGTGTAAATATGCATCTATGTGTACGTAAAAGCAGCAAACTATAAGGATTGTTCTGTTCCCTCTTTTCAAAAGTCTAAACAGTATACTGCATGTAAAATACATAACCTACCAGGATCTACTGTACAGAAGAGGGAACTCTGCTCAATATTTTATAACAACCTATAAGGGAACAGAATCTGGGAAAAAAAGATACATGTATGTATAGCTGAACTACTTTGCTGTACACCTAAAACTAACACAACATCGTAAATGAATTATACTTCAAATTGAAAAAAATAAAAATTTTAAAGGGAGAAACATTCAATTGCTTCTATAAAAATAACAACAAAAATAACCCCCAAACAACATACCCTAAAGATCTCAGCCATTCCATTCCTCTCTCCATCCAGGTTATGTCGAGTTCTGCACAAGCCCTATATACCTGATTAGATATACCCCTGTGGATGGTCACTTCAGGTAGGTTTTTAATTTTTCACCTTTACAAATAAAATTGCAGTGAACGGCTTGCACATATGATGTTTGGCATTATTGCCAGTGTATCTTTGGGATAGGTCCATAGAAGGACAATTGCTGAGTTAGAGAATACATGTATAGATCATTTGCTACGTACTTTCAGGTCCCCTCCATAAGGACTGAACCACCAAACCTAAATTTTAACAGTGTGCAAAACGAGAAGGAAGACACAGTGGCCCGCGCATCTTCTGTCACCCAGCTAGTGATTAGGTCAGCCACCCATTTTTTTTTAAAACAAAGGACAGGTCTGTAGAGAGCTCACACAGGAATAACCAAATCCAGGGAGCCCTGAAGGAGCTACAAAATGCCATCGTCTTTAATTTGGTTGATAGAGGAGTTGAACTAGTAGCCCTGTTCATCTCAGGCTGAGCAGAAGCTCAGAGTGGTCTTTTTTTGGTCTTTGCTTGATAAGACAATTAAAATTAATTATTTCTTGGTATGTTTGGTTTGACAAACAAAATGTTTCAAGGCATGGATCCTATTTGGGAAATATATCAGGTGAGCAGCAAGTGGAAATTTTTATATTCACTGGCTTACCTGCTTCTGGTGGTCTTTCTTGACAAATGGAAGGAAAATTCGCATGGTTAAGATGCATTCAGTCTCTTATTCATTCGCCCAATGTGAATGGAACCTCCTCTCTCTCCCCTGTTGACTTTCACCTCCAGGGAAGAAAGAAAAACCTGCACAGCCTGTAGGCTGAATCCAGAACATAGGTACTCGATGTTGGGATCACACTATGTTTTCTGAAAAAAAGAGAGAGAGAAAAGGATGGGGGGTGGAGGGAGAATTAGGAGCTAACATTTGAAATCAGGGGGTTTTACATAAATATCCAGACTTCTGACTTCTCTGGAAAACTTGCCCAACCAGCCTGCTTTCCAGCATGGCAGCCACTGCTTGGAGCTAAGGAGAGGCTGCCCTAGCCCAGGAAGCCCGTCCAACCAGTCCATTCATTGCTCTTGCATCCTGGGCCATGAGTTTGTGAGAACTGCCCTAGACTGCCAGCTCCCTGAAGACAAGGACTGCCTGAGTCTGACTCAACTTTGACTTCCTGGCATCTGATCTGGACTCCAGCACACAGGGTCCTCCATTAATGTGTGTTGGATGAATAAAACATCTTTTGGATGCAAGCATCCCATTTCTTCCAATATTAAAACTGTGCCATTGTAATACAGCTCTAGCCTAGGTCTTGGAAGCAGATTGACATTCCAGATGCCCCTGATCTGTGCCATGGGTCCCTACTTAACTCACTTACATGTCAGTGGGCTGCCCCGAAAGTCTTCACTTTGCCATTTGACCTCTTTTCCTCCTCGAAATCTCCTCGTCAACAGAGGACAGCAGGGAACACCTCATGAAGTGGCTGCCAAAACCACATGAGATCATGAAATGTCAAGCATAGCTCCCAGCACTTATTTTTATCACGTTATTAGCGGTGTTTCATCTCTAATGTCACAAGCATCTCCCAACTCTTCGTTAGTCCTTGCACTTTGGTATAGTTATTCAACCAAGCAGCAAGGAAGAGATAGATGTAGAAATCTCGGTATTCTGAGAATTTTCTAAATCCACTCCCCAAGAACATTGATAGAGGTTAAGATCTTATCAGGAGGTCTGTATTTTTTATCAGTTCCATTAGTGGCCGACAAGGGAAAATTCAGGCATGTCAGAGCATATATAACTAGGAACTTCTAGCCACCACTGCATGCTCAGAACTCATTCTTTCCTGAGTACTTGGACCTAGTAACAAAACATGAAGTGGCTTGTGATCCTTGTGCTGGTGGCCCTCTCAGAGTGCTTAGTCATGTAAGTATGGGGACTAGAAGTGACATCATCTCTTTCTCTCTGGAATATTTCTTGTCATCCTCTTATTCTTCCACCCATTGGGGTTAGAATGGAATATCATCATTCCTGACAGTCTTAAACTTGAACTCTCACTTATCATTAAGTACTTTTCCATGGGTACCATGGGGCCCAGGGGTCTTAAGGTAGGCTGGCAGGATTGCACAAATCTGGGGGGCACCAGTCACTTTATGACCTATGTGAAAAAAATGGCACTCCTTGAATTTGTTCAGTGCACAACCTGTGCGACTGTCAGTGTGGTCCCATGGAACAGTGTTTCTCCTGCATTTGCTCCTAGGTCTTCTCTTGGCTCTCTCTCCATTTCTATATATATGTGTCTCTGGGGCTTCATCTCTGTATCTCTCTTTTTTTTTTTTCTCTCCACCTCTTTGGCTGTCTCTGCACTTGCAGAACACTCTGAGGTTTGGTTGATGTTCTTTTTTTCAATTTTGATTCATTCTCCATTCTCTTAATTTGCATAGTTTATTCCCTATTCCCTATCTCCTGGCTCTATCTCTCATCCCTTTCTTCTGATTGAGCCCTGGAGAAAGATCAGAAGGATTGCTGCTAAGCCTTTTGATCCCTAACAAGAATTATGACCACAGCCAAGTAATAAACTCCCTGTCCTGCATTTCAAATTCCTCCTCTGTAAAAACAGGATAATGATCCCCTTTCTCTCTCCTTCCCAGAGCTACTTTGAGGCAGATACAATGGGATGACAATAGCAATGGTAATGGCTGTCATTGTTGAGACTTCTCATATATCAGTTACATTACATACATCATTTTACTTAATAGCCAGAACATTCTATGTAGGGTGTGGGTTATTGTATTCCACTTTTTAGAGATGATTGAACTGAGGCTCCAAATGGTCATGTGGCTTATACAAAATTAAACAAAAAACCTGTATTCAAACCTATGTCTTTGCCATGGTCTTTGCAAGATGACACTCATAACAATGCTTGGAAAACACACAGCTCCATTGCAGTGCAAGGTGTGACAGTCATTCTACAACATGGACAGCTGTTGGCTATCTCTTATTTGTTTCCTTTTCCCAATGCACCGTGAAAGAATCCCTCTAATGAAGGTCAAGTCCATCCGAGAGAAGCTCAGGGAAAAAGGTTTGCTGGAAAATTTCCTGGAGGAACATCCTTATGACATGATCCAGAACCAAGGGAGCCAGAATTCTACCTTTAAAAGGAAAGTCATTCGTCACCGCTTGAGGAACTACTTCGATGTGAGTGAAAGGGGAGGAAGGCCCCACAGCGCCCCCTGGTGATTTGGTCAAGCCTGGGGTTCCCCTGGAGGGGCCAGGAGGGATGTTGGGGCTGGGGCCCCTGCAGGAAGCAGCACCACAGAGAGATCTGGCGCCTCATACCCAGAGGAGAAGGTACTCCCACCCTCAATTCTTGGTCTGTGGTGACTCAGCCCAGCAATGACCAGGTGGCAGGTAAACCTCCATTTCTGTGTCAGAGATATGTCATTGGCATGAGGAAGATTCTTCTCTTTGAACTAAGGGAGCCGCTGAGCTACAGATGAAGGGTGAGACAAATCAAACAATTAAGCCAATTGCAAAGAAAGTTGGAAACCCCAGGAAGAGTAAGTTTGCCTCCGAAGACCCAAAAATGATACCAGTAAAAAGTTATTGAGCCCCTTTAGTGGGTGACACTGCAGAAATCTAATACAATATGGTTATGGCTACCTTTCTATAAAAGGTCTTATCTCTATTTCCCAAGAATGTGGAGTCCAGCCTGAGACACAGACAAAGAATAAATGAATATCACATAAAAGGGCCAACTGCAGGATGTTGACAGGACATGCTTTGGGTTTGGGCGAAGGAAGGAGAAGGACGTGCTCAGGCTGGGCCTTGAGGGGACACTGGAGAGCTGCTCCAATGAGGCACTGGTCTGAGCACAGGCTGTGAGGTGGGGCGTGGGCAAGGGACCATGAGGTTGGTGGCAGCTCAAGAAACCAGGGTGACCAGGGCACACAGTTCTGTCCTGACTGCCCCTCCCCGGACCCTACAGATGGTCTACGTGGGCAACATCACCATTGGAACACCCCCCCAGCAGTTCAGCGTGGTCTTTGACACGGGCTCAACTGACTTGTGGGTGCCCTCCGTCTACTGCCACAGCATGGCCTGTGGTGAGTGCACACCCCCTGCCCCTCTGGTGCTCCCCCCAACCCCCTTCTCGGTCAAGCAAGCTGATGGAAATTCATCTCCTCTGTCTGCAGTTACACACGATATCTTCGACCCTTTTCAATCCAGCACCTTCCGGTTTGCGGCCACACACATCCGACTAGAATACGGTTCTGGGATAGTGTCAGGATATCTTGGCTATGACACCGTTCGGGTAATGTGGGCACCACAAGCTCAGGCAGGGCCAGTCCTGGATGGCACTGTTATTTTCCAGATAGACACAGGATCCCTTGGGAGGGCCTGCCTTTCCCAAAGTCCCAA
Organism: Phacochoerus africanus; assembly: GCF_016906955.1. Taxonomy (NCBI): domain Eukaryota; kingdom Metazoa; phylum Chordata; class Mammalia; order Artiodactyla; family Suidae; genus Phacochoerus; species Phacochoerus africanus. Next base: position 10,555,708 of record NC_062547.1, on the reverse strand, counting down.
ATGGCTGGCAACCTGCTTGCCCTTCAGGACGGTGTCTCAGTTCCCTGCCAGGATGAGGGCATAAGGCCAATCTAGTAACTGCAGACAGTATTTGCAGAGGTTATGGGTTGAAATCCACAGCCTTGCACAAATGGAACCCAAATCCTGGTCTAGCTTGGCCTATGGTCAAGCCAGGGCTCAGGAAGGCCTTAAGTTCTCTGCAAGCTAATGGCATCTCCCTTCCCCACCTCGACCCCAGCCCAGCCTCAATCCCGGTTCCCAAAACTTCACATGAGAACATCCACCTCTCAACAGATTGGGACACTTATCATCATGGGCCAGGGATTTTGCATCACCTCGTGGGAAGAAAGTAAGACCTTTGAACATGCTCCCTTTGATGGCATGCTGGGCCTGGGCTATGCCAGCCTCGGGATCCGTGGGGTCACTCCTGTCTTTGACAACATAAAGAGACGGGGCTTCCTTGATCAGCCTGTCTTTGCCTTCTACTTGAGCACGTAAGTCTGAGTGGGATAAGCCCTCTCTACACATCAGCTGTAAGAAGGTTCCAGTTGCATGAAAAATTCTAGCCTATGTAATCCAGAAGTTCCCTAAGAGATAGTATACACTGGGGTCAAACCAGCTGTGACCCCAGGGCCATATCTAGCCCTGCCACAGGTTTTTATAAATAAAGTTTTATTGTAACATATCCATCCTCATGAGGCCAAAGGCAGCATTTGGTCCAGGGAGGTGGAGGAAAGAGGAGGAGCAGTGGAGGGGTCAGGATTCAGGCGGGAGGAGGAGAGAACGGGATTCGCTGAGGGATTCGATAAGGAAGGAAGGACAGGGATGGGGGGACTCTTTCTTCCTCACTCACATTTGACCAGGAGCCCAAGACCAGCTAGAGCACTGGCCCCTGCTGTAGGAACGTGTGGGACCCCTTGTGGAAAAAGCTTGCGTTTCAGGACAGAGATGGCAGAGGCATGGGGCCCTGCTGAATGGGGGGCCCATGGACAGCACAGGTCACAAGCCCAGGAACCTGACCCTGGGTGAGCCTGATCCACGCCCTTGGCACCCTCAGGTCTCAGCTTTCCTGAAAATTGACAGGCTGGCCCAGTGGAAGCCCCAGCCCTCCAGTCTGGTATCCCCTGAGGGACTCTCTCAGCAATCTGATTGCAGGAGGGGGCCAGGCCCTCTGGAAAGGGTGGGTGCTCAGAGCTTGGCTAGGATTCCCAGGTTCAAACCTCTTCTGGGCCACTCATTAGCCGGTCAGGTACTCAGCTCTCCATGCCTCAATTTCTGCATCTGCAAAATGGGATCATAGCAGTGCCTCTGATGGGTGGATAAGCACAGCCCTCAACAGTGCCTGGTATGTGGCCGAACTTGAGAAAAGGCACCCATTATTCTCCTACACTCACCTTCTGACTCCTCTCCTCAGCAAGAGTGAGCAGGGCAGCGTGGTGATATTTGGTGGTGTTGACCACAGATACTACAGAGGAGACCTCAGGTGGGTGCCCCTGTCGAAACCGCACTACTGGCAGATCGCCTTGGACAGGTAAGCCCCTCCCTCTAAGGGCCACCCTGAAGGATGTGCACACAGACACGGGAAGGCACACACCCCTGCATGCACAGACACACCATCACACACACACAGATACACACACACATATACTCCACAGACAATGACACACTAAGAAACACAGAGACACACACAGGCACACAGAGACACATAGGCAAACACACACAGCCACACAGACACACCAAGACACAAAAATACAGAGATACATGGACAGACACATGCACCTTGCAGAGATTTATAATCATCCAGGCGTCCTGACCAGGGCCCAGAGAAGCTTGTGCAACCTAGGGACGTGGCAGCTTCCGCGTCCCCTAAAGGGGGACCCTAAAGTGTCCTGAAAGGAGGATCAGGGAGACTTCCACGAGCCTGAGCAGGCTGGTGCTAAGATGACCAACCGTCCACGGCTACTCAGGCCCAAGCAGGTGATTAGTGCACAGGGTCACCAGTGGGAAAACAGGACACATCCTGGACAAACTGGGAAAACGGGTCTCCTTAGGGAGAAGCTACCCAGCAGTTCACAGAGATTGGCTGCATTCTTGAGTCTGGAAATCAAATCATGGAGTTCCTCTCATGGCTCAGTGGTAACAACCCCAACTAGTATCCATTAGGTCACGGGTTTGATCCCTGGCCTTGCTGAGTGGGTCAAGGATCCAGCATTGCCGTGAGCTATGGTGTAGGTTGCAGACATGGCTCGGATCGGCATTGCTGTGCTTGTAGCAGGGGCTGGCAGCTGCAGTTCCAATTCGACCTAGAGCCTGGGAACTTCTATATGGGGCAGGTACAGCCCTGCCCCCCCAAAAGAAAGCAAATCATGCAGAGAGACACCTCCTGACCCTGACCCACCCAGCCCCCTCCCAGGCACACAGGGGGACAGGGACTATGACAGGGACCACCAGGGATCCCAGAGTGGCCTCAGAACGAGAGGCAGGAGTTGAGCCCCTCAGACAAGAGCTTCCATGTCCATTGGAGGCCCCTGGGCAAGCTCAGTCATTGCCTACCTGGGGGGGTCTCAGTGTCTGAGCCAGGCTGGGGGGTGGGGCTGGGCGATAATGTCTCCCAGGGCACCCTGGGCCCCCCTCCCCACCACAGCGAGTGTCTGCTGCCCCAGAAAACATAGGAGGTCACTCTGGGTGTTGACCCATTATTTCTCAGACACCAGAAACAGGTCCCTGGTTGTCCCCCATTCATGTCTTCATTCATTCATTCATTCATTCATTCATTCAACAAACCCATGGTGTGGATCTGCTGTGTGCTGGGAACAGAGAATACCCCTTGCTCTTACAGACCTAGCATCTAGGAAGGTGGACATACAGGAAACGAGTCGCACGAAGAATAAATTACCACTTTGTGCCAGGCTAGACATGAGAAAATCTGTACAGACAATATCCAAGAGAGGAGCCTGATCAAGTCTGAGGGTGGGGAGGTGGAGGGGAGAGAATTTCCTGAAAAGTGACAATTAAGCTGCAACCTGGATGTTTAGGAGAAATCAACCAAAGGGGATGGAGGCCTTCTAGAAATGTGACAAGCATGTGCCAAGGCCCTGAGGCAAAAAAGAGCCTGGTGCATTCAAGAACTGAAAGGAAATCAAGGAAGATGAAATGACCAAAACAAAGGAAAACAGAGTGGGGGATGAGCTGGAGGATGGTTCTGAAGACAGTCGAAGTAGTGGTTGCAGCAGTGGGAGGAGAGCAGAGTGATCCTGGTGCCCACTTTGTCCCACTGTCTGGCAGGATCTCCTGGAGAGGGTATGTTATTGCTTGTAAGGCTGGCTGCCAGGCCATCGTGGATACCGGAACCTCGTTGCTGCGTGGTCCAAATGCAGCTGTCAGAATCATCCAGAAGCTCATCGGCGCCCATTACTTCAATCGTGAGGTAAAGGATCCTTGCCCAGGGGCACCCTGGGGCTCTTCACACAGTAAGGAACAACTAAGCCAACCTTTCTCCCTCTTTGGCAAACAGTATGTGATCCGATGTAGTGCCCCAGACACCCTGCCTGACATCGTTTTCACCATTAACAATGTCCACTACCCAGTGCCAGCTCGTGCCTACATCCGAAAGGTGAGATGCCAACTCTGGGGGCTGGTTCTTAAAACCCGGACTTTCAGGAACCATTAGACTGCTTAGTGCTGGGAGGAAGGGGCCCCCTACAGGCCAAGATGCACTACTGCAGATGCTGTTAAGGCCTCCCCCAACCCCACCTCCACTGCCACACCCCCCCCCAAAGCAGGACCTCCCTCAAAACCAGCCTCTTGAAGGCAAAGGGAAGACTAGGACAACCACCATCCTGAAATAAAGATGGAGACTCCACCCCAGGCAGGCGCAGTGCCAGGCACAAGGAGAGGGGACCACTAAGGGCCTCAGCCCTCAAGGAGCTTCCGGTCAACCAGGGCCCACGGATGGATGACACAGAATCCCTGTGATCATCAGGCTGAGGGACAAGGGGGGTTGGCTGAGGACACTGCCAGTGTGTTGTCCCGCCAGAGTGGTTCACAGTCTCCCTGCCCATCTCCAAAGTGCCCTGGTTTGGATGATGATTAGAGGGTTTCCCGAGTCCTAGGCTGCACCTGCCCTTCGTAAGGCCCAGTTCCCCCTCTGGGAGCTGGGACACCAGACCAGCCCTGGGCAGGGGTTGGAGGCCCTCCTGCATGAAGGGGACACAGTGACTGCACAGCCCCTGGCTCAGACTTTAGCATTAATACATGTCAGCTCCCGATGGGAATTGAGAGGAGGCTGAAGGAGCTCAAAGAAGGCTTTGAGGAAGAGAGGGAATTTCAATGATTCTAAACCCCCAGCCTCATGGAGTGGTGAGAAGCCCCTCTGAGGTGGAGGCAAATCGACACTGGGCTCTGTGCCCCTGGACCCCTGGGGGCTATGCCAAGGGATGCCAGGGGCAGCTCTAGCTGATGAAGCTAGAGACAAGGGAGCACAGAGGCAAGTTACCGAACCCAGCCTGGAGTGGCCAAAGAGGGTGAGCAGGGGTCCAGGAAGGCCACCCGAGTGGGGGTGGGGGGAGAGGCGCTGAGCGCAGCCTTAAAGAACAGGTTGTGGGGAAAGGGGCAAGAAAAGGCCTTCTGTGCAGAGAGAACAGCCAGCCTGGGGCAGAAGGAAAGAAACAGCAGGGAGTTGGAGGGCAGCTACAGACTGCCTGGTTCTTGGGTGGACAGCCCCCTTCCTCAGCTGCTCAGAGAGCCACGTGGCTCTTACCTAAGGAGGGAGATGAAACCCAGAAGGTCAGCTCTGGATACAGAGGGCAGTGACAGGTGAGGGCTCTGGCTCACTGCTGTGTCTTTTGGTCTCCCCAGAACAGTAACGGAATCTGCCTCAGCAACTTTAAAGGGCTCATAGGTTATTTCAACCGCGAAGAGATATGGATCCTGGGTGACGTCTTCTTAAGGCTGTATTTCACCGTTTTTGATCGAGGACAGAACAGGATTGGCCTGGCTACTGCAGTGTAAAAGCTGGGACTGCTTCCAGAAAGAACCAGGCCCAAACACACATTTACTTCACACTTAGGGCATTCTTGCCCAGGGAGCGCAGTTTGACTGGGGTTCAGTGTTCTGCAAAGCCTTGTTCTCAGTAAAGAATAAAGGATTGCCTTTGCAATGGTGCTGATACCAACCAGCGCCTCTCATTGAGTCTGGGTGGTGCCTCATAATCTTTAGGACTCGACGACCTAGTCTGAACCACAACTGAGAGGAGCCCATCTCCACGAGATTTCCAAAGGAAGGGCAGACTTATTGGAAGGATACTGGGGATCCAGGATATAGGAACCAGAGCAGATCCAAAGATCTCAGTGACTGGACTCAAGACACCAGAAGCAATCTGCTCACTCTTTCCCTCCCTCGCTCTTTCCCTCCTCTCATCTTTCATTCTCTAGCCTCACAGTTTTCATTGCTCAGGCTTCTGAACATAATGGAGGACTCTTCAGATGCCTGCCCCAGGGTTTTACATCCCATCAAACCCCTAGGGAAACAAGCAAGAAAAAGATCAGGGTACCAGAGAGGGTTCTTATTGGTCCACTTGAGGTCAGGTATCCAACCCTGGACCAACCATCATGCAGAGGGTCATGGGGTACTGTGATTCGTTTATCTTGGTCACATGGCCTTAACAGGCAGCATCTGATTGACAGTTTCCACCACAACCCTGTGACTGGAGCTGTGGAGAACTGGCCTCAAAGGAAGTGGCACAGGGATGTTCTATTCTAAGGAACAGTTTGTGGCTACCCCAGCAATTCTGTCACTTTCTCAGAGGGATGGTAAGGATTAAAAAAAGTAGATGCTAGGAGTACCTGGGTGGCCTAGCAGTTAAGGATCAAGGTTGTGGCTAGGGACACTGATATGGCACGGGTTGAATCCCTGGCCCCTCCACATGCCACAGGCCAGGCCAAAAAAATTTTATTTCTTCATCCCATCTCAGAGGACCACTGACAGTGGCCTCCTGCTCCAGAAGGGCTCAGGTTTAAGCCCTGCAAACTAGGATGTTCCCTTTGTCCCCATATCCCAATCACCAGCTTTCTTCCTTGCACACCTGCTGTGCTCTTTCCAGCCCCACTTCCAGAGTGACAGACCCATGTGAATGCCTGAGCCATCCCCACCCTTTCGAGGACCCAGTATGGCCCTCACCTTGGCCTCCAAGGCTGTTGAATGAACTGTCTTTCATGTAAAGGGGGGCTACCAGGTGTACAAAGACTTCAATATTTCAGAGCTTCTTTCAGGATCAGAGATACAGAACATCTGGTTCTGGCTGCTACTGTTTGGCACATTAGCAGACCCCTGGCATAGGCCCCGACTGGGGACAACTGGGGTTAGAGGAAAAGGGAGACCTAGATGGAAATAGGAGCAGAGAAGATAAATAAGATGGAAAACACACCCAACTCAACATAGATTTCCAGTCTCTACTTCACTAATCAAGGCAAATGTCACCTAAAGGAATGCCTCCCTGCCTGGATCTATTCATTCAGTGCAAATTTCCTGAGCACCTACTATGTGCCTGGTACTGTGGTGGATAGAGGGCTGGCTTAGGAACCTAAAACCCAGTCATGGAGAACAGGTTGTCTGTGAAAACCCCCAGTGGCAAGGGCCAGATGGAGAAAACAGCAGAGGCGTTGAGATCAGAACTGGTTTTTGGCTTAATGGAGACTCAAGCAAAGAGTTTGTGAGACTCGTTTTCCAAGTGGTCCTTGTGGAGCCATAGGTATTGATGAAAAACCACCAGTAACAGTAATAACAGTAGCCCCAGGGAGTTCCCATCGTGGCACAGTGGTTAACGAACGAATACGACTAGGAACCATGAGGTTGCGGGTTCCATCCCTGCCCTTGCTCAGTGGGTTAACAATCCAGCATTGCCGTGAGCTGTGGTGTAGGTCGCAGATGCGGCTCTGATCCTGCGTTGTTGTGGCTCTGGCGAAAGGCCGGTGGCTACAGCTCCGATTTGACCCCTAGCCTGGGAACCTCCATATGCCACGAGAGCGGCCTAAGAAATGGCAAAAAGACAAATAATAATAATAATAATAATAGCCCCAGTTGATTATACATGCAGTCTCCCTGTTTCCTCATGAGCCCTTGCAGGGCGTGATCCCCATGGTACAGATGAGGGAAGTCTCCTCCCATCTTCTGGCTCTAGTACCAGTGACAGGCACACAGTAGGTCCTCAATTACTCCATGTCGAGTGGGTGAATCAGTAAGTGCTTCCACTAGAACACCCTGCGGCACCCATGTCGGGGATCATGCATGATGTCAGCCTGGCTTATTTCCATAATAGCAACCTGGAAAGGTCAGGCTTTACTCCCTAGTTGAGCCTACGGGCAGGGCTGAACCTGGCGTCTGCTCATGAGCCCGTGCTGTTTTGTGTTTCTCTATTGGCAGCCTGTGCCACCACCATGAGAATAAATTCTGATGTTCAAAGCAAACACCTTGTCCTACCCTCCACAGCCTACAAATGTCTCTGGTCTAACTGCAGACCAGAGACATTTGTAGGCTCCATTGAGAGGAAAAGTCGGAAAAACAGGAAAAAGACAGATCTAGAGCCCTTCTCGTAGGAGTATAAATTGGTGCCGTCTTTTGGGAGGTGATGTGTCCTTAAAATGAGTATGGCCTCTCTCCCAGCAATTTTGCCTCTAAGTTTTATGCTAAAGCAATGATCAGAAGCACCCGCAAACATAAATGAGCAAGGATGCACGCCTGGGGTCGCTCACAAAAGGGGAAATTCTAGGATATCCCGAGACTCATTGCACAAAGGGTACACACAGCACAGAGAGGCCATGGAGCAACTGCCTTCAAATTATGCTTTTGGAGGATATTCAGTGTTGGGAGATGTCGTTCCAATATGGCACTGAGAGAAAAGAATAGAATATAAAACAGCATGATCCTGGGAGTTCCCATCTGTTTCAGCAGAAACGAACCTGACGAGTATCCCTGAGGATGTGGGTTAGATTCCTGGCGCTGCTCAGTGGGTTAAGGATCCAGTATTGCCATGAGCTGTGGTGTAGGTCAGAGATGTGACTCCGATCCCATGATCCTGTGGCTGTGGTGTAGACTGGCATTTGTAGCTCCAATTAGAACTTCCATATGACATGACTGCAGCCCTAAAAAGAAAAAAAAATTAAGTAAATTTTAAAAGACCATGATACCCAGATTGCTAAGCATATGGAAGAGACTGCAGCATTCTGGGCAGTCAAGTGCCACCGGGAGCTTTTCTGCCTGGCTTCAAATCCCACTTCTGACACCCACAAGTCATGTGATCTTGACAAGTTCCTCTCTGGACAGCAGATGCCTCTTCCATAAATTTAGGATGAGGATGGTTTGTTTCACACGAATCCTCAGGAAAAGGCAAACCAAGTGACAATGGGATATCCCCTCACACTTACTGGGATGGTGTTACAAAGAACCGAGATAGGACGTGTTGATGACGATGTGGAACCGTGTGCTGGTGGAAGGGACAAGGAGGCAGCCACCGCAAGACAGAATGGAGGCTGCTCCAAAAACTGCAAAGAGTAATTGCTATCTGATTGAGCATTCCCATTTCTGGGCATTTATTCCGAAAACTTAAAAGCAGGATATGAAAGGGATATTTGCACTGTCCTGTTCACTGCAGCATATTCGCAATAGCCAAGATGGCGAAACATTTCTGATCCATCTGCAGTTGCACGGATAAAGAAGACGTGGTAGAGACATACCAGGGAATAGTATCCAGCCTTTAAAAAGAAGAAAATACTGCCGTTTCTTTACATTTACATTATAGTTGATTTTCACTGTTCTCTCCATTTCTGCTGAATAGCAAAATTCCAGTCATACATATCTACACATTCTTTTTTCCATATTATCTTCCATCATGTCCCATCACAAGAGACTGGACATATTTCCCTGGGCCATACAGCAGAACTTTGCCGCTTATCCATTCTAAATGTAGTCGTTTGCATCTTCTAACCCCATGCTTTCTGACCATCCCACGCCCACCCCCTCCCCATTGGCAACCACAGGTCTCTTCTCCATGTCCCTGTGTTTGTTCTTTGTTCTGTATATAGGTGCATTTTGGCATAGTTTAGATTCCATATATGAGATATCATATGGAATTTGTCTCTCTCTCTCTCTCTCTGACTTACTTCATTTACTATGAGACTCTCCAGTTCCACCCGTGTTACAACCAATGGCCTGATTTTGTTCTCTTCTGTGTCTGAGTGGTATTCCACTGTGTACATGTGGCACATCTTAATCCACTCACCTGTCGAGGGACGTTCGGACTCTTTCCATGTCTGGGCTGTTGTCAATAGTGCTGCAATGAGCATAGGGGTGGCATGTATCTTTTTGAATGAAAGGCTGTTCTGCTGATATGCCCAAGAGTAGGATTGCTGGGTCATGTGGTAGCTCTACACCTAGTTTTCTGAGGTCGCCCCATACTGTTTTCCATCGTGCTTATACCAATCGACATTCCCAGTGAACAGGAGGGTTCCCTTGCCTCCACAGCCTTTCCAGCATGTGGCATTCGTGGGCTGCTTAATGACAGCCATTCTGACCGGTGTGAGGTGGTGACTCATTGAAGTGATGATTTGCACTTCTCCAGTAAGTACTGATGTGGAGCACTTTTCCGTGTGTCTGTTGGCCATCCATGTCTTCTTTGGAGAAACGTCTGTTTAGGACTACGGCCCATTTCTCACTTGGGGTGTTTGCTTTTGGCTGTTCAGTTGCAGGAGATGTTTTCCTGTTTGGGAGACGAAGCCCTTGTCGGGTGCATCGTTTGCTGCTGCTTTCTCCCATTCCAAGCTCTGTCTTTCCCTGTTTGTATGGCTTCCTTTGCCATGCCAAAGCGTGCCAGTTGACTAGTCCCACTGGTTTGTTCTGGGGCTTATTCCTATTGCCTTGGGAGAATGACCGAAGAAAACCTCTGTACGGTTGATGTCAGAGAAGGGTTAGCCTCGGTTCTCTCCTGGGAGTTGGGGGGTGTTTTGTCTAATGGTTAAGTTGTAAGCCATCTTGAGTTTCTTTGTGTGCATGGTGTGAGGGAGCGTTCCAGTTTCATCGATTCACGTGCAGGTGTCCAGGTTTCCCAGCACCGCTTGCTGAAGAGCCTGTCTTCTCCCCGTTTTCTCTTCTTACAACCTTTGTCGAATACCAGTTGACTGCAGGTGTCTGGGTTTATTTCTGGGCTCTCTGTTCTGTTCCATTGGTCAGTATGTCTGTGTCTGTACCAGTGCCACACTGTCCGGATTACTGCTGCTTTGCCATAGTGTCGGACATCAAGACAACAGGAGGAGTTATGCCTCCTGCTTGGTCTGTGCGCCTCAGGATTGCTCTGGCAATTCAGGCTCTTTTATGGTTCCCTATACATTTTTGGATGGTTTGTTCTAGGTCTGAGCAACATGTCATCAGTAATGCGACAGGGATCTCATTCAGTGTGTCGATTGCTTTGAGTGGGTGGCATTTCAATGGTATTAATCCTTCCAGTCCAAGAGCATCGGGACACCTTCCCATTTCTCCGAATCCTCTTTAATTCATTTGATTAGTGTTTTATAGTTCTCAGCGTATAAGTCTTTCACCTCCTTTGTCAGGTTGATGCCTAGATGTTAGTTTTCCTTTGGTTTTCAAAGGCATTGTCTCTTTGTGTTCCTCTTCTACCCCTTCGTTGTTAGTATACAGAAATGCAACCAGTTTCTGAATGTTAGTCTTGTACCCTGCTACTTTGCTGACTTCGTTGTTCAGGGCAAGTAGTTTTTGTGTGGAGTCCTTAGGGTTTTCTGTATATAGCACCGTGTCATCTGCATAGAGTGGCAGCTTTACCTCTTCTCTTCCCATTTGGACGCCATTTATTTCTTTTCTTTTTCAGATCGCTGTTGCCCAGGTCTCCCGCTGCTAGGTTGAGTAAAAGTGGTGAGATTGGACATGCTTGTCTTGTGTCAGATTTTAATGGGAAGGCTCTTGGCTCTTCTCTGTCGAGTATTGTATCAGCTGTGGGGTTGCCATCCATGGCTTTTATTGTGTGAAGATATGTTCCCGCCATACCCACGTTGGTAAGAGTTTATTTCTTGAAAGGATGTTGGATTGTGTCCGATGCCTTTTCTGCCTCTATTGAGATGGTCGTGTGGTTTTTGACTTTCCTTTTGTGAGTGTGGTGTATGCAGCTGATTTGGTTGCATAGGGAGGACCATGCCTGTGAACTTGGGATGAATCCCATTTGGTCGTGTTATATGATTATTTTATGTGTTGTTGGATTCGGTTGGCTAAATCTTTGGAGAGAATTTTTGTGTGTCTCTTCATCAAAGATATTGGCATGCAGTTTTCCTTTTTGATAGATAGCATCTTTGTCTGGTTTTGGTAATGGGGGATGGTGGCTTCATAGACTGTCATTGGCAGTCTTTCTTCTTCCTCAAGTTTGTGTGTGTGTGTGTGTGTGCCTTTTACAGCCACACCCACGACTCCCAGGGTAGGGGTTGATTCAGAACTACAGCTGCCTGCCAACACCATGGTCTCAGCAATGTGGGATCTGAGCTGCAGCTGCGCTATCTACCACAGCTCACAGCAATGCCGGATTGCAACCCCACTGAGCAAGGCCAGGGATTGGTCCTGCCTCCACATGGATACTAATCTGATTCATTTCTCCTGTACCACAATGGGAACTCCCTTCTTTGATCTTTTTGAAATGTTTAAGCAGGATGGTTCTTTGTATGTTTGATAGAATTTGCTTGTGAATTTTGGCTCTGGAATTTGCTTTGTAGGGAGTGTTTTTATTCCATGTTCAATGCCATTTCTAGTGACCAGTCTGTTCAAATGCTGAAGTTCTTCTTGATTCAGTTTTGCTGGGCGGTATGTCTTTAGAGAGGGGTATATTACTTGTAGGTTGTCAAATTTGTTGGCATATAATTGTTCATAAAATTCTCTTAGGGGTTTTTGTATTTTTGCAGTATCTGAGATCTCCCCTTTTCCATTGCTTCTTTTATTTGGGTTCTCACTCTCTTCTTCTTCTTTTTTCTTTTGGTCGTTTTGCCTTTTTTTTTTTTTTTTTTTTTTTTAGGGCTGTGCTTGTGACATATGGAGTTTCCCAAGCTAGGGGTCGAAATGGAGCAGCCGCTGCCTGCCTACCTACGCCACAGTCAGCAATGCTAGATCTGAGCTGCACCTGTAACCTAAGCTTCAACTTATGGCAATGCCAGATCCTGAACCCACTGAGCCAGGCCAGGGAACAGACCCACATCCTCAAGAACACTATGTCTAGTTCTTGACTCGCTGAGCCAGAACAGGACCTCCAAGTCAATATTTTATAATAACATATAGGGGGAAAGGATTTAAAAACAAAAAAGATGTGCGTGTATGTATAACTCAATCCTTTTGCTATACACCAATAACTAGCAAAATCTTGTAAATGACCTCTACTTCCATTTTAAAAAATTCAATTTCATTACTAGCAATAAAAATGACCCCAAAGACCTAAACAGTGTTCCCTGGAGATCTCACCCAGTCCACTCCTCTCTCCATCCGCATTATACCCAGCTGTGCACCTGCCCTATGTACCCCATTTGATACTCCCCTGTGGATGGTCACTTCAGGTCAGCTTCGGGTCTTTGGCTTTTACAAAGAAGGTTGCCGAGAACAGCTTGCCCACATAATGGCTTGCAGTTTGCCAGAGAATCTTTGGGATAAGTCCCTAGAAGGAGGATGGCTGAGTTAAAGAATATATGTGTGTGTTGTTTGCTAGATTCTGCCAGGTCTATTCCATAGGGACTGAACCACCAAACCTAAATTTTAGCAACGTGCAAAAATGAGGAGGAAGATGCAGTGGCCTCCCACCCAAGCTAGTGACGAGGCCAGCCTCCCACACTTCTACCTGAAGGACAGGCCTGCACAGATCTCAGGCAGGCAGGAACACCCAAGGCCAGAGAGCCCTGAAGGAGCTACAAAACAACATCTTCTTCGCTCTGGCGGCAATAACACTTTACCCAGTAGCCCTGTTCAACTCAGGCTGAGCAGAAGCTCAGAGTAGTCTTTTCTGGCCTTCTTTGATTGATAAGACCTTAAGAATTAATTCCTTCATTGTATGATTGGTTTGGCAGATTAAATGCTTCAAGGCATGGAACCTACTGGGGAATTATTTCAGGTGCACAGCAAGTAGAAACTTTTCTATTCCTTGGGATATTTACCCCCAGGGGTCTTTACACAGGGAAGGAAAATTCACTTGGTTAAGAGGCACTCAGTGTCTTACTCATTCAGCCAAAATGAATGGAACCCCTGTTCCTATCCCTCTTGATCCCCACCTTGAGGCCATAAATAAAAATATGCATAGCCTGCAGGCTGAATCCAGCACATAGTTTCTGAGGTTGGGATCACAATATGTTTTTTGAAAAAAAAAAGAGAGAGAGAGAAGAAAAAAAAATAGTATCTAACATTTGAAATCATGGGACTTTACATAAATATCCAGATTTCTGACTTCTCTGGAAAACATGCCCAACCAGCCTGCTTTCCAGCATGGCAGCCACTCAGCTTGGAGCTGAGGAGAGGCTGCCCCAGCCAAGGATGCTCATTCAACCAGTCCATTCACTGTTCTTGCATCCTGGGCCATGAGTTTGTGAGAACTTCCCTAGACTGCCAGCTCCCTGAAGACAAGGACTGCCTGGGTTTTACTCAACTTTGACTTCCTGGCATCTGATCTGGACTCCAGCACACAGGGTCCTCCATTAATGTGTGCTGGATAAACAAAACATCTCTTGGAAGCCTGCATCCCATTTCCTCCAATGGTAAAACTGGGCCATTGTAATACAGCTCTAGCCTAGGCCTTGGAAGGAGATGAGCATCCCAGAGGCCATGATCTGTGCCATGGGTCCCAACCTAAACCACTTGTGCGTCAGTGGGCTGACCCTCAAGTCTTCACTTTGACATTTGATCTCTGTTCCTCCTTCCAAGCTCCTCTCCAACAGAGGCAACAAGGCACACCTCATGAAGTGATTTCAAAGACCACACAAGATCTTGAAATGTCAACCATAGCCCCTAGCACTTATTTTTATCGTGCTATTAGCGGTGGTTCATCTCCAACATCACAAGAGTCTCCCAACTCTTTGTTAGTCCACACTTTTGTTTAGATATGCAGCCAAGCCCCAAGGAAGAAATTGTAGTAGAAATCTCTGTATGCTGAGAATTTTCCACATCCACTCCCCAAGGACACTGATGGAGGTAAAGATCTTATCAGGAGATCTGTATTTCTTATCAGGTCCATTAGTGGCCGACAGAGGACAATTCGGGCATATCAGAGCATATATAACTAGGAGCTTCTCCCCACCACTTGCATACTCAAGAATTGCCATATCCTGAGTACCCGGACCCAGGAAAGAAGCATGAAGTGGCTTGTGATCCTCGGGCTGGTGACCCTCTCAGAGTGCTTAGTCACGTAAGTATGGGGACCAGAAGTGACATCATCTCTCTCTCTCCGGAGTATTTCTTGTCATCTTCTTATTCTTCCTCCTATCAGTATTAGAAGGGAAGGTCGTCATTCCCTGACAGTCTTAAACTTCAACTCTCACTGACTGTCGAGTACCATTCCAAGGGCACCTTGGAGTCTAAGCGTATTGGGGGTAGGTCTGCAGGATTGCACAACTCTGGGTCAAGAGTCACACAATGACCTACGTGAAAAAATGGCACTCCTTGGATTTCTTCAGTGCACAATCTGTGCAGCGGTCAGCGTAGTGTGGTAGAACAGCACTTCTCCTGCATTTGCTCCTAGGTCTTCTCTTGGCTCTCCCTCCATTTCTGTGTCTTTGTATTTCTGGGGCTTCTTCTCCGTGTCTCTCCTTTGTTCTCTCCATCTCTTTGGATGTCTATGTGCATGCAGAACTCTCTGACGTCTTGTTATTTTTTCTTTCTCAATTTTTATTCTTCCTCATTTCTCTTTTTGGGGGTTTGGTTTTTGGTTTTTTGGGGGGGGGTTTGTGTCTTTGTTTTCTTTTTAGTGCCACACCTGCAACATGTGGAGTTTCTCTGGCTGGGGCTCGAATCGGAGCTACACCTGCTGGCCTCTGCCACAGCCAGAGCAACACGGGATCCAAACAAAGTCTGAGACCTATAGCACAGCTCATGGCAACACCAGATCCACAACCCAGTAAGCGAGGCCCAGGATCTAACCCACATCCTCACGGATACCAGGTGGGCTCCTTACCACTGAGCCACCACAGGAACTTCCCTTCGCCTCTGAATTTCCGTAATTTACTTCCCCATCTCCTGGCTGACCACAGCAAAGCCACACACTCCCCTGCCCTGCATTTCAACTTCCTCCTCTGCAAAAAGAGGATCATGATGACCCTTGGGCCTCCCTCCCAGAGCTGCTTTGAGGCAGACGCAGCAGGGCGGCAATAGCAATGGTAATGGCTGTCATTGTTGAGACTTCCCATATAGAAGTTGCACTACATCCATCCTCTTACTTACGAGCCAGCACATTCTACTTAGGGTGTGGGGTTATTGGATGCAACCTTGGTGCCAATGGAGGCACTGGCAAGAGCTCACATGACCTATGCAACATTACAGAAGAGAACCTGTATTTGAACCTAGGGTTTTGCCATGGTCTTTGCAAGATGACACTCATAACAGTGCTTGGAGAACACACAGTGTCATTACAATGGAGGCGTGACAGTCACTCCACAAAACAGACAGCTGTTGGCTATCTCTTCATTGTTTCCTTTACCCAATGCACTGCGGAAGGATCCCTCTAAGGAAGGTCAAGTCCACCCGAGAAAACCTCAGGGAAAAAGGCTTGCTGAAAAATTTCCTGGAAGAACATCCTCATGACCTGATCCAGAACCACCCGACCGAAGATTCTGCCCCTCAGAAGAATATCTCTCAACAACCCCTGAGAAACCACTTGGATGTAAGTGGCAGGGGAGGATGGCCCCGCAGCACCCCCTGGTGCTCTGGTCTAGCACTGGGTCTACCCTGGAGGTGCCAGGTGGGAGGGTAGGGATGGGGGGGCTCCTGCCAGAAGCTAGAGAACTCGGGGGTGGGTGGGGGTAGTGGAGGACGGGCACCTCAGACCCAGGGGAGAAGGCCCTCCCACCCTCAACTCTTGGTCTGTGGTGACTGGGCCCAGCGATGACCAGGTGGCAGGTAAACATCCATTTCTGAGCCAAAGATATGTCATCGCCTTGAGGAAGATTGTTCTTTTAGACCCAAGGGAGCCACTGAGCTTCAGATGAAGGGTGAGCCCTGTCTGATCAGACAATAAAGCCAACTGCAAAGCCAGTTTGAAACCCCAGGAAGAGTAAATTCACCTCTGAAGCCCCAAAAATGATATAAGTAAAAATTGATTGAGCCCCTTTGGTGGGTGGCACTATAGAAATCTAATATTATATGGTTGTGGCTACTGATTTCATTTATTTTATTTTATTTCATTTGATTTTATCATTTTTTGGCTTTTTAGGGCCATACCTGCAGCATACGGAGTTTCATAGTCTAGGGGTCGAAATGGAGCCAAAGCCACAGCAACATGAATCCGAGCTGTGTCTCTGACCTACACCACATTTCACGTCAACACTGGATCCTTAACCCACTGAGCAAGCACAGCGACCGAACCTGCATCTTCGTGGATACTAATCTGGTTCCTTTCTGGTGATACACAATGGGAACTCCCATGGGCACTGATTTTTCAAAAGGTCTTTCATTGTCAAGAACACATAGCCCAGCCTGAGATACAGGCAAAAAAATAAATGAATGTCACATAAAAGGGCCAACTGCAGGATGCTGACAGGACATGCTTTGAGTTTGGAAGAAGGAGTGCTCAGGCTGGACCTTGAGGGGGACAATGGTGAGCTGCTCCAATGAGGTACTGGTCTGAGCAGAGGCTGTGAGGCGGGGCCATAGGAAAGGGATTTTAGATGCCATGGGACAGCTCAAGGTTGGTGGCACCTCGGGCAACCAGGGTCACCGGAGCAGTCCATTCTGCCCTGACCACCTCTCCCCACCCCTACAGTCGGTCTACGTGGGCAACATCACCATCGGAACACCCCCCCAGCAGTTCAGCATGGTCTTTGACACGGGCTCATCTGACACATGGGTGCCCTCCACCTACTGCCAAAGCATGGCCTGTGGTGAGTGCCCTGAGCCACCCCTCTGGGCTCCCCCTAACCCCCTTCTCTGTCCTGGGCAAGCTGACGGACACTCATCTCCTCTGTCTGCAGTTACACACAACACCTTCGACCCTTTTCAATCCACCACCTTCCAGTTGCCAGGCATCGTCATCGATCTGCATTACGGCTCTGGGACAATGACCGGACTCCTTGGCTATGACACCATTCAGGTAATGTGGACACCACGGGCTGAGGCAGGGTCAGCCGTGAATGGGACTGCTACTTCCCAGACAGATCCGCGATCCCTTGGGAGGGCCTGACTTTCCCAAAGTTCCGAGTGGCTCGCCACCCAAATGCCCTGGGCGACTCTGTCCCTGTGGGGGAAGTGCACCTGCTGACACACAGGCTCTCAGAATGGCCACCCCAGAGAGAGGTCTGGGGCGTGGATTTGCACCTCAAGTGAAATTTTGCCTCAGCAGGGAGAGGGGGAATTACACCCACTTTTTGAACCCCGACTGGGTCTGGCACTGTGCCAGGCACTTCGATTGTGATAATCCTTTAACCCTGCAGCACCCACACAACCACCACCACCCCCACCCCCACCCCACAGCAGGTACTATTATTATCTCCGCCATACAGATTAAGGAGCTGAGGTGCAGAGAGCAAGGGCCTTGGCCAGGGTCATGCATCTGGTAGGCGGTAAAGCTGAGCTGGCCAGTCAGGACTCATGCAGGTGTGGGGTTTTTGGGGGGAGAGAATAAAACTGATCTGGGGACCCTGGGGGGGGGGTCAGCCAAGGGCTTCAGGCACCGAGGCAGGGGAGACAGGGGGCCACAGATGTGGGAACAACCTGCTAAATGCATTCTTACTCTAGGCGGTCTTGGAGAATCTAAATAAAACTAAGCCCAGACTCCCTGAAAGGGTTGAGTATTCTCCTCTCTCTCTCTCCCTTTCCTTTTTTCAGTCTCTGTCACTAGCTCACACGCAAACACACACCCAAAAGAATTTTCGTGACAATCTTGCAGCCTTGCTGTATAATGGGCATCTTTCTTACTGTGTGGATGCAGGACCCACAATGCATTGCAACGAACCCATCCCTTTCTGTCATCAGATCCCAGGGACGCCAAAGAGAAGGCTACCCTGCTCTCTACTCGTGTTCTCCTCAGGTGGGAACCATTTGGTCCAGCCCTGAGTCTCACTGTCCCCGAGGACGAGGGCATAATCTCACTCTCCCCCCAGGTCGAGGGCATAAGGCCAAAACTACAGACAGCATTTTCCAAAGGAGCAGCTGTGGATTGAAATCCACAGACCGGCTGAAATGGAAACCAGATTCCTGTACCAGCGTGGCCTGTGGTCAAGCCAGGGCCCAGGCAGGCCTTAGCTCTCTGCAGGCTAAAGGCATCTCCCTGCCCCTCTCCACTCCAACCCAGCCCCAGCCCTGTTTCACAGACATTCACATGGGAACACACCCTTCTTTCACAGATGGGGGACCTTATCATCAAGAACCAGACATTTGGCTTGAGCCTGACAGAGGATGACATGGTCTTTGAACATGCAATCTTCGATGGCATCCTAGGCCTGGGCTATCCCAGCCTCGCCATCAAAGGGACCACCCCCATCTTCGACACCATAATGAATCAAAGCCTCATTTCTGAGCCTGTCTTTGCCTTCTACTTGAGCACGTGAGTCTGGGTGGAACAAACCCTCTCTCCACATCACCTGTATGATGCTTTCGGTTGCATGAAAATGTCTGGCCTACGTGATCCAGAAGTTTCCTGAGAGATAGTCTAGACCAGGGTAACCAACTGGACTGCAGGGCCACATCTGGCCCTGCCAGCTGGATTCTATAGATACTCTTTTATTGGAACACAACCATGCTCCTGGGGCCAAGGGCAGCACTTGGTCCAGGGAGGTGGAGGGAGGAGGAGGAGCAGTGGAGGGGTCAGGATTCAGGCGGGAGGAGGAGAGAACGGGATTCGCTGACGGATTCGATAAGGAAGGAAGGACAGGGATGGGGGGACTCTTTCTTCCTCACTCACATCTGACCAGGAGCCCAGGACCAGCTAGAGCACTGGCAGGGGCCAGTGCAAAAGGAACATGCGGGACCCCTTGTGGAAAAAGCTTGAGATTCAGGACAGAGATGGCAGAGGCATGGGGGCCTGCTGAATGGGGGGGGGGTGTCCCATGGACAGCACAGGAATCTGTGCCCTGGGCCCGGGAATCTGGCCCTGGGTGAGCTGGATCCATGCCCTTGGCACCCTCAGGTCTCAGCTTTCCTGAAAATTGTCAGGTTGTCCCAGTGGAAGCCCCAGCCCTCCAGTCTGGTGTCCCCTGAGGGACTCTCTCAGCAGGCTCATCGAGGGAGGGGACCAGTCCCTCTAGGAAGGGCGGGTGCTCAGAGCCTGGCCAGGATGTCCCCCCAGGTTCAAATCTCTTTTAGGCTACTCATTAGCCGGTCAGGTACTGAACCTTCCATGCCTCCATTTCTGCATCTGCAAAGTGGAATCCTAGCAGTGCCCCTGATGGGTGGATAAGCACAGCCCTCAACAGTGCCTGCTGTGTGGCCGAATTTGAGAAAAGCCACCCATTATTCTCCTACACTCAGCCCTCCCTCTCCCTCCTCTCCTCAGCGAAACAGAGGTAGGCAGCATGGTGATGTTTGGCGGCGTGCTCGACTGTTACTACAAAGGAGACCTCAAGTGGGTGTCCCTGTCGAAACCCCACTACTGGCAGATACCCTTGGAAAGGTAAGCCCCTCCCTCTGAAGGCCATCCCGAGGGCTGTCCCCACACATGCACACAGACACGGACAGGCACACACACACACACACACACACACACACACACAGTGTCACACACACAGATACACACACGCTCCACAAGCAATGACACACTAAGAAACACAAACAGAGACACAAATAGAGACACACACAGGCACAGAGACACACCAAGACACACAGACACAGAGATACACAGACAGACACACACACCTCCCAGAAGTTTATAATCACCCCGGCCTCCTGACCAGGGTCCTGGCCAGGGACCGGAGATGCTTGTGCAACCCAGGGACACTGCAGCGACCACGTTGGGAGGCAGTTGGGGAGCATGGTTTGAGGACCCTGAAGTGTCCTGAAAGGAGGCTCAGGGAGACTTCCACGAGCCTGAGCAGGCTGGTGCTACGATGACCAACCGTCCTCGGCTACCCAGGCCCAAGCAGGTGATTAGGGCACAGGGTCGCCAGTGGGAAAACAGTACACGTCTTGGACAAACTGGGAAAACGGGTCTCCTTAGGGAGAAGCTACCCAGCAGTGCACAGAGGCTGGCTGCATTCCTGAGACTGGAAAGCACATCAGACAGAGAGATACCTCCTGACCCTGACTCACCCAGCCCCATCCCAGGCACACAGGGGGACAGGGGCTATGACAGGGACCACCAGGGAGCTGGGACCCAAGAGTGGCCTCAGAACAAGAGGCAGGAGTTGAGCCCCTCAGACATGTTCTTCCATGTCCTTGGAGGCCCCGGGGCAATGTCAATCATTGCCTGCCCCGGGGGCCTCAGTGTATGAGCCTGGCCGGGGGGCAGGGCTGGGGGACTACCTCTTCCAGGGCACCCAGTGTCCCCCTCCCCACCACTCTGAGCATCTGCTGCACCGAGAACCTCCAACAGAACTTTGGGCATTGACCCATTATTTCTCAGACACCAGAAACAGGGCTCTGGTTGCCCTCATTCATGTCTTCATTCATTCATTCATTCATTCAAAAAAGTCATCGTGTGGATCTGCTGTGTGCTGGGAATTAAGGTTAGCACTTGCTCTTAGAGACCTAGAATCTAGTAAGGTAGACATTCAGGAAAGAGGTCACCCAAAGAATGAATTGCCATTTGTACCAGGCTAGACGTGGGGAAGTGTGTACAGAGAATGGCCAAGAGTGGAGCCTGATTGGAGCAGGGGGGAGGGGGTGGACGCAGAAGTGGGGGTGGGGGAGAATTTCCTGAAATGTGACAATTAAATGGGCGACCAGCATGAGCCAAGGCCTTGTGGCATGAAGGAGCCCAGGGTTTTCCAGAAATGAGAGGAAATCAGTAAAGGGGAAATGACCAAAGCAAAGGAAACCAGAATGGGGGCATGAGCTGGATGATTGTTCTGGAGATAGTCCCGGGGTGTGGGGAGGTGGCAGTGGGGGAGGCTTCAGAGTGATCCTGGTGCCTACCTTGTCCTGCTGTCTCTTAGGATCAGCATGAAAGGGAAGATTGTTGCATGTAAACGCGGTTGTCAGGCCATCGTGTCTACTGGGACCTCGTTGATGATTGGCCCAAGGAAAAAAGTCTACAACATCCATAGGCGCTTCGACGGCTATTACCTCCAGGACCTGGTGAAGGATCAGGCTACAGGTTCATTCGGGGGCTCTTCACACAATCAGGATAAGGTGTACCAACCTCTCTCCCCTTTTCTCCAACAGTACGTGATCTCATGTAGTTACATGAAGACCCTCCCTGACATCGTCTTCACCATTGAGGGCATTGACTACCCAGTGCCAGCTCGAGCCTATGTCCAAAAGGTGAGGGGCCAACCCTGGGGGCTGGTGCTCAAATCGGGGGCTTGCAGGAACCATTGGGCTGCTTGCTGGGAGCAGGGAGCACCCTACAGGCCAAGCTGCACCACTGCAGATGCGCCTAAGCGCCAACCCCACCAGCACGTACCACCACCCTCGGGGGGTGAGGGTTCCCAGCGCTTCCCACAAAAGCAACCTCTTGAAGGCAAAGGGAAGACTAGGACAACCACCATCCTGAAATCCATATGGAGACTCCACCCCAGGCAGGCGCAGTGCCAGGCACAAGGAGAGGGGACCACTAAGGGCCTCAGCCCTCAAGGAGCTTCCGGTCAACCAGGGCCCACGGATGGATGACACAGAATCCCTGTGATCATCAGGCTGAGGGACAAGGGGGGTTGGCTGAGGACACTGCCAGTGTGTTGTCCCACCAGAGTGGTTCACAGTCTCCCTGCCCATCTCCAAAGTGCCCTGGTTTGGATGATGTTTAGAGGGTTTCCCTGAGTCCTAGGCTGCACCTGCCCTTCGTAAGGCCCAGTTCCCCCTCTGGGAGCTGGGACACCAGACCAGCCCTGGGCAGGGGTTGGAGGCCCTCCTGCATGAAGGGGACACAGTGACTGCACAGCCCCTGGCTCAGACTTTAGCATTAATGCACGTCAGCTCCCGATGGGAATTGAGAGGAGGCTGAAGGAGCTCAAAGAAGGCTTTGAGGAAGAGAGGGAATTTCAGTGATTGTAAACCCCCAGCCTCATGGAGGGGTGAGAAGCCCCTCTGGGGTGGAGGCAAATCGACACTGGGCTCCGTGCCCCTGGCACCCCTGGGGGCTATGCCAAGGGATGCCAGGGGCAGGACCAGTTGATGAGGGCTAGAGACAAGGAAGCACCAGGGCAAGTTACTCAGTCCAGCCTGGAGTGGCCAAGGAGAGAGAGCAAGGATCCAGGAAGGCCACCCGAGTGGGGGTGGGGGAAGAGGCGCTGAGCGCAGCCTTAAAGAACAGGTTGTGGGGAAAGGGGCAAGAAAAGGCCTTCTGTGCAGAGAGAACAGCCAGCCTGGGGCAGAAGGAAAGAAACAGCAGGGACGGGGGGCGGCTACAGACTGCCTGGTTCTTGGGTGGACACCTCCGCCTTCTGCAGCTGCTGAGAGAGTCACGTGGCTCTCACCTAAGGAGGGAGATGAAACCCAGAAACTGTGGATCTGGATACGGGGGGAAGCAGCAGGTGAGGGCTCAGGCTCATGGCTGTGTCTTTCCTGCTCACACAGATTGCTAGGGGAATGTGTGTGAGTACCTTTGAAGGACGAAGAAACAAATCCATTCGCAATGAGGTCTGGATCCTGGGGGATGTCTTCTTAAGGTTGTACTTCACCGTTTTTGATCGAGGACAGAACAGGATTGGCCTGGCTCCCGCTGTATAAATGCTGGGGCTGCTTCCAGAAACAATCAGGCCCAACCCCCAAACACACATTCCCTCACACCTAGGGCATTCTCGCTCAGGGAGTGCGGCTTGAACAGGCTTTGCTGCTCAGCAAAGCAATGTTCTCAGTGAAGAATAAAGGATTGCCTTTGCAACCAACTGGGGCCGCTCTCTGAGTCAGGGTGATGATTCATGATCATGCAGGACTTGACGACATAGTCTGAACCACAAGTGAGAGGAGCCCACCTCCACGAGATTTCCAAAGGAAGGGCAGACTTCTTGGAAGGATACTGGGGATTGGGGATGCAGGAACCAGAGCAGATCCAAAGATCTCAGTGACTGGACCCAAGTCATCTAGCCTCACCGCTTTCATTGCTCAGGCTTCTAATCATATGGAAGAACTCCAGAGAGGCCTGCCCAAGGGTTTTCTCTCCCTAAGGTATATCTAACCCCTAGGGAAACAAGCACGGAAAAGATCCAGGATACAAGGGATGCTCTGACTGGCCCACCTGAGGTCATGGGTCCAACCCCAGGCCAACCATCGTGGAGGAGGTCATGGGGTACCATGATGGGCTTAACTGGGTCACATGGCCTCGCAGGGCAGCGTCTGACTGACAGGGTTCTCCAGAACCATGTGACTGGACGGGGGAGAATGGCCTCAAAGGTAGTGTGGCAGAGGGATGTTCTATTTCAAGGAAGAGTTTGGGACTACTGCAGCAATTCTGTCACTTTCTCAGAGGGGTGGTAAGGGGTAAGAAAAGGCAAAGCAAGGAGTTCCTGGGTGGCCTGGCAGTTAGGGAACGGGATTGTAGCTGGGGCCACTGAGATGGCTCGGGCTGACTCCCTGGCCCTGCGCATGCCACAGGCCAGGCCAAAATAAAAATTTCTTTTTTCTTCATCCCATCTCAGAGGACCATTGACAGCGGGCTTTTGCTCCAGAAGGGCTCCGGTTGAAGCCGTGCAAACTAGGATGTTCCCCTTGTCCCCATGCCACAGTCACCAACTCTCTTTTGCCCACACCTGCAGTGTTCTTTCCAGCCCCCTTTCCGGGCTGAGAGACCCAGGTGGATGCCTGAGACATCCCCATACTTTCGGGGGCCCAGCGTGGCCCTCGCCTTGGCCTCCAAGGCTGTTGCAGGCACTGTCTTTCATGGAAAGGGGGGGCTACCAGGTACACAAAGGCTTCAGCTTTCCAGCTCCCTCCAGGGTCCGAGATACCAGCTGGTTCCAGCTGCCAGCATTCGGCACATTTGCAGACCCCTGGCATAGGCCCAGACTGGGGACAACCGGCTGCTTAGAGGCAAAGGGAGGTCCATGTGGAAAGAGGAGCAGGGAAGAATAAAAAAGACAAAAAACACACCCAACTCAATACAGAGTTCCAGCTTTTACCTCATTCAGGCAAGGCAATGTCACCTAAAGGAATGTCTCAACTTTTCATTCAGTGCATATTTCCTGAGCCTGGTACTGTGTGCCTGGTACTGTGCTGGACCCCACACAGAGCCCACCACACCCAGACATGCAGACAGATAAACAGACAAACCCCCAGTGGCAAGGGCCAGATGGAGAAAACGGCAGAGGCGTTGAGATCAGAACTGGTTTTTGGCTAAATGGAGACGCAAGCAAAGAGTTTGTGAGACTCGTTTTCCAAGTGGTCCTTGTGGGGCCATAAGCAATGCCTCTCCTGGTGAGAAACCACCAGTAACAGTCGTAATAACCAGCCCCAGTTGCTGACACGTGCAGTCTCCCTGTTTCCTCATGAGCCCCTGCGGGGCGTGATCCCCATGGTACAGATGAGGGAAGTCTCCTCCCATCTTCTGGCTCTAGTACCAGTGACAGGCACACAGTAGGTCCTCAATTACTCCATGTCGAGTGGGTGAATCAGTAAGTGCTTCCACTAGAACACCCTGCGGCACCCATGTCGGGGATCATGCATGATGTCAGCCTGGCTTATTTCCATAATAGCAACCTGGAAAGGTCAGGCTTTACTCCCTAGTTGAGCCTACGGGCAGGGCTGAACCTGGCGTCTGCTCATAAGCCCGTGCTGTTTTGTGTTTCTCTATTGGCAGCCTGTGCCACCACCATGAGAATAAATTCTGATGTTCAAAGCAAACACCTTGTCCTACCCTCCACAGTTATCCTTTACTAACTGCAGACCAGAGACATTTGTAGGCTCCATTGAGAGGAAAAGTCGGAAAAACAGGAAAAAGACAGATCTAGAGCCCTTCTCGTAGGAGTATAAATTGGTGCCGTCTTTTGGGAGGTGATGTGTCCTTAAAATGAGTATGGCCTCTCTCCCAGCAATTTTGCCTCTAAGTTTTATGCTAAAGCAATGATCAGGAGCACCCGCAAACATAAATGAGCAAGGATGCACGCCTGGGGTCGCTCACACAAGGGGAAATTCTAGGACATCCCGAGACTCATTGCACAAAGGGTACACACAGCACAGAGAGGCCATGGAGCAACTGCCTTCAAATTGTGTTTTTTGGGGGGGGGGGTATTCAGTGTTGGGAGATGTCGTTCCAATATGACACTGAGGGAAAAGAACAGAATATAGAACAGCATGATCCTGAGACTTCCCGTTGTGGTTCAGAGAAAAGGAATCTGACGAGTATCCCTGAGGATGCAGGTTGGATCCCTGGTGTCGCTCAGTGGGTTAAGGATCCTGTGCTTCCATGAGCTGTGTTATAGGTCACAGAAACGGCTCAGACCTGAGTTCCTGTGGCTGTGGTGTAGACTGGCAGCTGTAGCTCTGATTCGACCCCTAGCCTGGGAACTTCCATGTGCCACAACTCTAGCCCTAACAACCAAAAAAAAATTTTTTTTTAAATTTTAAGTAAATATTGAAAGGGTGTGATCCCAGTGTTGCGAAGCACATGGAGGATACTGCAGGTATCTGGCCAGACAAGTGCCACCGGGAGCTTTTCTGCCTGGCTTCAAATCCCACTTCTGACACCCACAAGTCATGTGATCTTGACAAGATCCTCTCTGGACAGCAGATTCCTCTTCCGTAAATTTAGGATGAGGATGGTTTGTTTCACACGAATCCTCAGGAAAAGGCAAACCAAGTGACAATGAGCTATCCCCTCACACTTACTGGGATGGTGTTAACAAAGAACCGAGATAGGACGTGTTGATGACGATGTGGAACCGTGTGCTGGTGGAAGGGACAACGAGGCAGCCACCGCAAGACAGAATGGAGGCTGCTCCAAAAACTGCAAAGAGTAATTGCTATCTGATTGAGCATTCCCATTTCTGGGCATTTATTCCGAAAACTTAAAAGCAGGATATGAAAGGGATATTTGCACTGTCCTGTTCACTGCAGCATATTCGCAATAGCCAAGATGGCGAAACATTTCTGATCCATCTGCAGTTGCACGGATAAAGAAAACGTGGTAGAGACATACCAGGGAATAGTATCCAGCCTTTAAAAAGAAGAAAATACTGCCGTTTCTTTACATTTACATTATAGTTGCCTTTCACTGTTCTCTCCATTTCTGCTGAATAGCAAAAGTTCCAGTCATACATAGCTACACATTCCTTTGTCCATATCATCTTCCATCATGTCCCATCACAAGAGACTGGACATATTTCCCTGGGCCATACAGCAGAACTTCGCCGCTTATCCATTCTAAATGTAGTCGTTTGCATCTTCTAACCCCATGCTTTCTGACCATCCCACGCCCGCCCCCTCCCCATTGGCAACCACATGTCTCTTCTCCATGTCCCTGTGTGTGTTCTTTGTTCTGTAGATAGGTGCATTTTGGCATAGTTTAGATTCCACATATGACATATCTTATGGAATTTGTCTCTCTCTCTCTCTGACTGACTTCATTTAGTATGAGACTCTCCAGTTCCGCCCGTGTTACAACAAATGGCCTGATTTTGTTCTCTTCTGTGTCTGAGTGGTATTCCACTGTGTACATGTGCCACATCTTAATCCACTCACCCGTCGAGGGACATTTGGACTCTTTCCATGTCTGGGCTGTTGTGAATAGTGCTGCAATGAGCATAGGGGTGGCATGTATCTTTTTGAATGAAAGGCTCTTCTGCTGATATGCCCAAGAGTAGGATTGCTGGGTCATGTGGTAGCTCTATACCTAGTTTTCTGAGGTCGCCCCATACTGTTTTCCATCGTGCTTATACCAATCGACATTCCCAGTGAACAGGAGGGTTCCCTTGCCTCCACAGCCCTTCCAGCATGTGGCATTTGTGCGCTGCTTAATGACAGCCATTCTGACCGGTGTGAGGTGGTGACTCATTGAAGTGATGATTTGCACTTCTCCAGTAAGTACTGATGTGGAGCACTTTTCCGTGTGTCTGTTGGCCATCCATGTCTTCTTTGGAGAAACGTCTGTTTAGGACTACGGCCCATTTCTCACTTGGGGTGTTTGCTTTTGGCTGTTCAGTTGCAGGAGATGTTTTCCTGTTTGGGAGACGAAGCCCTTGTCGGGTGCATCGTTTGCTGCTGCTTTCTCCCATTCCAAGCTCTGTCTTTCCCTGTTTGTATGGCTTCCTTTGCCATGCCAGAGCGTGCCCGTTGACTAGTCCCATTGGTTTGTTCTGGGGCTTATTCCTATTGCCTTGGGAGAATGACCGAAGAAAACCTCTGTACGGTTGATGTCAGAGAAGGGTTAGCCTCGGTTCTCTCCTGGGAGTTGGGGGGTGTTTTGTCTAATGGTTAAGTTGTAAGCCATCTTGAGTTTCTTTGTGTGCATGGTGTGAGGGAGCATTCCAGTTTCATCGATTCACGTGCAGGTGTCCAGTTTTCCCAGCACCGCTTGCTGAAGAGCCTGTCTCCTCCCCGTTTTCTCTTCTTACCACCTTTGTCGAATCCCAGTTGACTGCAGGTGTCTGGGTTTATTTCTGGGCTCTCTGTTCTGTTCCATTGGTCAGTATGTCTGTGTCTGTACCAGTGCCACACTGTCCGGATTACTGCTGCTTTGCCATAGAGTCGGACATCAAGACAACAGGAGGAGTTACGCCTCCTGCTTGGTCTGTGCGCCTCAGGATTGCTCTGGCAATTCAGGCTCTTTTATGGTTCCCTATACATTTTTGGATGGTTTGTTCTAGGTCTGAGCAACATGTCATCAGTAATGCGACAGGGATCTCATTCAGTGTGTCGATTGCTTTGAGTGGGTGGCATTTCAATGGTATTAATCCTTCCAGTCCAAGAGCATCGGGACATCTTCCCATTTCTCCGAATCCTCTTTAATTCATTTGATTAATGTTTTATAGTTCTCAGCGTATAAGTCTTTCACCTCCTTGGTCAGGTTGATGCCTAGATGTTAGTTTTCCTTTGGTTTTCAAAGGCATTGTCTCTTTGTGTTCCTCTTCTACCCCTTCGTTGTTAGTATACAGAAATGCAACCAGTTTCTGAATGTTAGTCTTGTACCCTGCTACTTTGCTGACTTCGTTGTTCAGGGCAAGTAGTTTTTGTGTGGAGTCCTTAGGGTTTTCTGTATATAGCACCGTGTCATCTGCATAGAGTGGCAGCTTTACCTCTTCTCTTCCCATTTGGATGCCATTTATTTCTTTTCTTTTTCGGATCGCTGTTGCCCAGGTCTCCCGATGCTAGGTTGAGTAAAAGTGGTGAGATTGGACATGCTTGTCTTGTGTCAGATTTTAATGGGAAGGCTCTTGGCTCTTCTCTGTCGAGTATTGTATCAGCTGTGGGGTTGCCATCCATGGCTTTTATTGTGTGAAGATATGTTCCCGCCATGCCCACCTTGGTAAGAGTTTATTTCTTGAAAGGATGTTGGATTGTGTCCGATGCCTTTTCTGCCTCTATTGAGACGGTCGTGTGGTTTTTGACTTTTCTTTTGTGAATGTGGTGTATGCAGCTGATTTAGTTGCATAGGGAGGACCATGCCTGTGAACTTGGGATGAATCCCATTTGGTCGTGTTATATGATTATTTTATGTGTTGTTGGATTCGGTTGGCTAAATCTTTGGAGAGAATTTTTGTGTGTCTCTTCATCAAAGATATTGGCATGCAGGTTTCCTTTCTGATAGATAGCATCTTTGTCTGGTTTTGGTAATGGGGGATGGTGGCTTCATAGACTGTCATTGGCAGTCTTTCTTCTTCCTCAAGTTTGTGTGTGTGTGTGTGTGTGCCTTTTACAGCCATCCCCATGACTCCCAGGGTAGGGGTTGATTCAGAACTACAGCTGCCTGCCAACACCATGGTCTCAGCAATGTGGGATCTGAGCTGCATCTGCGGTATCTCCCACAGCTCACAGCAATGCCAGATTCCAACCCCACTGAGCAAGGCCAGGGATTGGTCCTGCCTCCACATGGATACTAATCTGATTCATTTCTCCTGTACCACAATGGGAACTCCCTTCTTTGATCTTTTTGAAATGTTTAAGCAGGATGGTTCTTTGTATGTTTGATAGAATTTGCTTGTGAATTTTGGCTCTGGAATTTGCTTTGCAGGGAGTGTTTTTATTCCATGTTCAATGCCATTTCTAGTGACCAGTCTGTTCGAATGCTGAAGTTCTTCTTGATTCAGTTTTGCTGGGCGGTATGTCTTTAGAGAGGGGTATATTACTTGTAGGTTGTCAAATTTGTTGGCATATAATTGTTCATAAAATTCTCTTAGGGGTTTTTGTATTTTTGCAGTATCTGAGATCTCCCCTTTTCCATTGCTTCTTTTATTTGGGTTCTCACTCTCTTCTTCTTCTTTTTTCTTTTGGTCGTTTTGCCTTTTTTTTTTTTTTAAGGGCTGTGCTTGTGACATACGGAGTTTCCCAAGCTAGGGGTCGAAATGGAGCAGCCGCTGCCTGCCTACCTACGCCACAGTCAGCAATGCTAGACCTGAGCTGCACCTGTAACCTAAGCTGCAACTTATGGCAATGCCAGATCCTGAACCCACTGAGCCAGGCCAGGGAACAGACCCACATCCTCAAGAACACTATGTCTAGTTCTTGACTCGCTGAGCCAGAACAGGACCTCCAAGTCAATATTTTATAATAACATATAGGGGGAAAGGATTTAAAAACAAAAAAGATGTGCGTGTACGTATAACTCAATCCTTTTGCTATACACCAATAACTAGCAAAATCTTGTAAATGACCTCTACTTCCATTTTAAAAAATTCAATTTCATTACTAGCAATAAAAATGACCCCAAAGACCTAAACAGTGTTCCCTGGAGATCTCACCCAGTCCACTCCTCTCTCCATCCGCATTATACCCAGTTGTGCACCTGCCCTATGTACCCCATTTGATACTCCCCTGTGGATGGTCACTTCAGGTCAGCTTCGGGTCTTTGGCTTTTACAAAGAAGGTTGCCGAGAACAGCTTGCCCACATAATGGCTTGCAGTTTGCCAGAGAATCTTTGGGATAAGTCCCTAGAAGGAGGATGGCTGAGTTAAAGAATATATGTGTGTGTTGTTTGCTAGATTCTGCCAGGTCCATTCCATAGGGACTGAACCACCAAACCTAAATTTTAGCAATGTGCAAAAATGAGGAGGAAGATGCAGTGGCCTCCCACCCAAGCTAGCGACGAGGTCAGCCTCCCACACTTCTACCTGAAGGACAGGCCTGCACAGATCTCAGGCAGGCAGGAACACCCAAGGCCAGAGAGCCCTGAAGGAGCTACAAAACAACATCTTCTTTGCTCTGGCGGCAATAACACTTTACCCAGTAGCCCTGTTCAACTCAGGCTGAGCAGAAGCTCAGAGTAGTCTTTTTGATCTTTGTTGATTGATAAGACACTTAAGAATTTGTTGCTCTTGGAGTTCCCTTGGTGGCGTAGCGGTTAACGAACCCGACTAGGAACCGTGAGGTTGCGGGTTCCATCCCTGCCCTTGCTCCGTGGGTTAAAGATCTGGCGTTGCCGTGAGCTGTGGTGTAGGTTGCGGACGTGGCTTGGATCCCCCGTTGCTGTGGCTCTGGCATAGGCTGGTGGCTGCAACTCCGATTCAACCCCTAGCCTGGGAACCTCCATATGCCGCAGGAGCGGTCATAGAAAAGCCAAAAAGACAAAAAAAAAAAGGATCTGTTGCTCTTAGAGTTCCCATGGTGGTGCAGCAGAAACAAATCCGCCTAGGAACCATGAGGTTGTGGGAATGATCCCTGGCCTCACTCATTGGGTTAAGGATCTCGCACTGCCGTGAGCTGTGGTGTAGTTCTCAGAGGCAGCTTCTGTAGGCCAGCAGCTGTAGCTCCAACTTGACCCCTAGCCTGGGAACGTCCATATGCAGTGGGTTCAGATCTAAAAAGCAAAATATTAAAAGCAGTCCCAGTCCCATAATGGATAAGCGATAAAAATTTTTTAAAAATTTTTATTTTAAAAAATTAAAAATAAAAAATTTTTTTAAATTTCTTCCTCTTTGTATGATTGCTGTGGCAGACTAAATGCTTCAAGGCATGGAACCTATTGGGGAATTATTTCAGGTGCGTGACAAGCAGAAACTTTTCTAATCCTTGGGTTATTTGCCCCCAGGGGATCTTTACAGAGGGATGGAAAATTCACAGGGTTAAGAGGCATTCAGCCTCTAAGAGGCATTCAGTCTCTTATTCATTCAGCCAAAGCGAATGGAACCCCTGCTCCTATCCCTCTTGACTCCCACCTCTTGGCCAGAAGTAAAAGCATGTGTAGCCTGCAGGGTGAATCCAGCTCATACTTGCTTGAGGTTGAGATCACACTATGTCTTTTGAAAAAGTAAAGAGGAAGACAGAGAGAGAGAGAGGAAAAAAAATTAGGAGCTAACATTTGAAATCAGGAGATTTTACATAAACATCCAGATTCCTGACTTCTCTGGAAAACTTGCCCAACCAGCCTGCTTTCCAGCATGGCAGCCACTCAGCTTGGAGATGAGGAGAGGCTGCCCCAGCCCAGGATGCCCATCCAACCAGGCCATTCTTTGCTCTTGCATCCTCACCCATGAGTTTGTGAGAACTGCCCTAGACTGCCAGCTCCCTGAAGACAAGGACTGCCTGTGTCTGACTCATGTTTGACTTCCTGGCATCTGACCTGGACCTCAGCACACAGGGTCCTCCACTAATGTGCCGGATGAGCAAAACATCTTTTGGAGGCATGCATCCCATTTCTTCCAGTAGTAAGACTGTGCCATTGGAATTCTGCTCTAGCCTTGGTTTCTGAAGCTGATGGGCATCCCAGAGGCCATGATCTGTGCCACGGGTCCCGACCGAAAGCCACTTGCATGTCAGTGGGCTGACCCTCAAGTCTTCACTTTGACATTTGATCTCTTTTCCTCCTTCCAAGCTCCTCTCCAACAGAGGCAGCAAGGCACACCTCATGTGTGGCTGTCCAGACCACATGAGATCTTGAAATGTCAATCATAATCCCTAACACTTATTTTTATCGTGCTATTAGCGGTGGTTCATCTCCAACATCACAAGAGTCTCCCAACTCTTTGTTAGTCCGCACTTCTGTTTGGTTGTGCAGCCAAGCCCCAAGGAAGAGATTAGAGCAGAAATCTCTGTATGCTGAGAATTTTCTAAGTCCACTCCCCAAGGACACTGATGGAGGTAAAGATCTTATCAGGAGATCTGTATTTCTTATCAGGTCCATTAGTGGCCGACAGAGGACAATTCGGGCATGTCAGAGCATATATAACTAGGAGCTTCTGGCCACCACTGCATGCCCAGGAATTGCTATTTCCTGAGTACCTGGACCCAGGAAAGAAGCATGAAGTGGCTTGTGATCCTCGGGCTGGTGGCCCTCTCAGAGTGCTTAGTCATGTAAGTATGGGGACCAGAAGTGACATCATCTCTCTCTCTCCGGAGTATTTCTTGTCATCCTTTTATTCATCTACCCATCATGGTTAGAAGGGAATGTCACCATTCCCTGACAGTCTTAAACCTCAACTCTCACTGATAGATGAGTACCTTGCGGTCTGTCCAAGGGTCTTGGGGTTGGTCTGCAGGATTGCACAACTCTGGGTCAAGAGTCACACAATGACCTACGTGAAAAAATGGCACTCCTTGGATTTCTTCAGTGCACAATCTGTGCAGCGGTCAGCGTAGTGTGGTAGAACAGCACTTCTCCTGCATTTGCTCCTAGGTCTTCTCTTGGCTCTCCCTCCATTTCTGTGTCTTTGTATTTCTGGGGCTTCTTCTCCGTGTCTCTCCTTTGTTCTCTCCATCTCTTTGGATGTCTATGTGCATGCAGAACTCTCTGACGTCTTGTTATTTTTTCTTTCTCAATTTTTATTCTTCCTCATTTCTCTTTTTGGGGGTTTGGTTTTTGGTTTTTTGGGGGGGGGTTTGTGTCTTTGTTTTCTTTTTAGTGCCACACCTGCAACATGTGGAGTTTCTCTGGCTGAGGCTCGAATCGGAGCTACACCTGCTGGCCTCTGCCACAGCCAGAGCAACACGGGATCCAAACAAAGTCTGAGACCTATAGCACAGCTCATGGCAACACCAGATCCACAACCCAGTAAGCGAGGCCCAGGATCTAACCCACATCCTCACGGATACCAGGTGGGCTCCTTACCACTGAGCCACCACAGGAACTTCCCTTCGCCTCTGAATTTCCATAATTTACTTCCCCATCTCCTGGCTGACCACAGCAAAGCCACACACTCCCCTGTCCTGCATTTCAACTTCCTCCTCTGCAAAAAGAGGATCATGATGACCCTTGGGCCTCCCTCCCAGAGCTGCTTTGAGGCAGACGCAGCAGGGCGGCAATAGCAATGGTAATGGCTGTCATTGTTGAGACTTCCCATATAGAAGTTGCACTACATCCACCCTCTTACTTAGGAGCCAGCACATTCTACTTAGGGTGTGGGGTTATTGGATGCAACCTTGGTGCCAATGGAGGCACTGGCAAGAGCTCACATGACCTATGCAACATTACAGAAGAGAACCTGTATTTGAACCTAGGGTTTTGCCATGGTCTTTGCAAGATGACACTCATAACAGTGCTTGGAGAACACACAGTGTCATTACAATGGAGGCGTGAGAGTCACTCCACAAAACAGACAGCTGTTGGCTATCTCTTCATTGTTTCCTTTACCCAATGCACTGCGGAAGGATCCCTCTAAGGAAGGTCAAGTCCATCCGAGAAAACCTCAGGGAAAAAGGCTTGCTGAAAAATTTCCTGGAAGAACATCCTCATGACCTGACCCAGAACCACCCGACCGAAGATTCTGCCCCTCAGAAGAATATCTCTCAACAACCCCTGAGAAACCACTTGGATGTAAGTGGCAGGGGAGGATGGCCCCGCAGCGCCCCCTGGTGCTCTGGTCTAGCACTGGGTCTACTCTGGAGGTGCCAGGTGGGAGGGTAGGGATGGGGGGGGCTCCTGCCAGAAGCTAGAGAACTCGGGGGTGGGTGGGGGTGGTGGAGGACAGGCACCTCAGACCCAGGGGAGAAGGCCCTCCCACCCTCAACTCTTGGTCTGTGGTGACTGGGCCCAGCGATGACCAGGTGGCAGGTAAACATCCATTTCTGTGCCAAGGATATGTCATCGCCTTGAGGAAGATTGTTCTTTTAGACCCAAGGGAGCCACTGAGCTTCAGATGAAGGGTGAGCCCTGTCTGATCAGACAATAAAGCCAACTGCAAAGCCAGGTTGAAGCCACAGGCAGTGGAAGGGCAGCCTCCAAAGACCCAAAAATTGATTGAGCCCCTTCGGTGGGTGGCACTGTGGAAATCTAATACTACACGGTTTGGGCTACTATTTTGTTTTATTATATTGTATTTTTTACTTCTTTGGGCTACACCTGCAGCATACGGAAGTTCCCAGGCCAGGGGGCGAATCAGAGCTACAGCTGCCTGGCTGAGCCACAGCAAGGGCAGCACGGATCCAAGCTGTGTTTATGACCTACACCACAGCTCACAGCAACACTGGATCCTTAAACCACCGAGTAATCCCAGGGATCGAAGCTGCATCTTCATGGATAGTACTCTGGTTCCTGTCCGATGGTAAACAATGGGAAATCCCATGGGTACTGATTTTTAGAAAGGTCTTTTATCTTCCTCAAGAATGCAGAGCCCAGCCTGAGACCCAGGCAAAGAATAAATGAATGTCACATAAAAGGGCCAGCTGTGTGCTGTTGACAGGACATGCTTTGGGTTTGGGCGAAGGAAGGAGAAGGGCATGCTCAGGCTGGGCCTTGAGGGGACACTGGAGAGATGCTCCAATAAGGCACTGGTCTGAGCACAGGCTGTGAGGTGGGGCGTGGGCAAGGGACCATGAGGTTGGTGGCAGCTCAGGAAACCAGGGTGACCAGGGCAGTCAGTTCTGCCCTGACCGCCCCTCCCCGGACCCTACAGATGATCTACGTGGGCAACATCACCATCGGAACACCCCCCCAGCAGTTCAGCATGGCCTTCGACACAGGCTCATCTGACACATGGGTGCCCTCCACCTACTGCCAAAGCATGGCCTGTGGTGAGTGCCCTGAGCCACCCTCTGGGCTCCCCCTAACCCCCTTCTCTGTCCTGGGCAAGCTGACGGACATTCATCTCTGTCTGCAGTTACACACAACACCTTCGACCCTTTTCAATCCACCACCTTCCAGTTGCCAGGCATCGTCATCGATCTGCATTACGGCTCTGGGACAATGACCGGACTCCTTGGCTATGACACCATTCAGGTAATGTGGACACCACGGGCTGAGGCAGGGTCAGCCGTGAATGGGACTGCTACTTCCCAGACAGATCCGCGATCCCTTGGGAGGGCCTGACTTTCCCAAAGTTCCGAGTGGCTCGCCACCCAAATACCCTGGGCGACTCTGTCCCTGTAGGGGAAGTGCACCTGCTGACACACAGGCTCTCAGAATGGCCACCCCAGAGAGAGGTCTGGGGCGTGGATTTGCACCTCAAGTGAAATTTTGCCTCAGCAGGGAGAGGGGGAATTACACCCACTTTTTGAACCCCGACTGGGTCTGGCACTGTGCCAGGCACTTCGATTGTGATAATCCTTTAACCCTGCAGCACCCACACAACCACCCCCACCCCCACCCCCACCCCACAGCAGGTACTATTATTATCTCCGCCATACAGATTAAGGAGCTGAGGTGCAGAGAGCAAGGGCCTTGGCCAGGGTCATGCATCTGGTAGGCGGTAAAGCTGAGCTGGCCAGTCAGGACTCATGCAGGTGTGGGGTTTTTGGGGGGAGAGAATAAAACTGATCTGGGGACCCTGGGGGGGGGTCAGCCAAGGGCTTCAGGCACCGAGGCAGGGGAGGCAGGGGGCCACAGATGTGGGAACAACCTGCTAAATGCATTCTTACTCTAGGCGGTCTTGGAGAATCTAAATAAAACTAAGCCCAGACTCCCTGAAAGGGTTGAGTATTCTCCTCTCTCTCTCTCCCTTTCCTTTTTTCAGTCTCTGTCACTAGCTCACACGCAAACACACACCCAAAAGAATTTTCGTGACAATCTTGCAGCCTTGCTGTATAATGGGCATCTTTCTTACTGTGTGGATGCAGGACCCACAATGCATTGCAACGAACCCATCCCTTTCTGTCATCAGATCCCAGGGACGCCAAAGAGAAGGCTACCCTGCTCTCTACTCGTGTTCTCCTCAGGTGGGAACCATTTGGTCCAGCCCTGAGTCTCACTGTCCCCGAGGACGAGGGCATAATCTCACTCTCCCCCCAGGTCGAGGGCATAAGGCCAAAACTACAGACAGCATTTTCCAAAGGAGCAGCTGTGGATTGAAATCCACAGACCGGCTGAAATGGAAACCAGATTCCTGTACCAGCGTGGCCTGTGGTCAAGCCAGGGCCCAGGCAGGCCTTAGCTCTCTGCAGGCTAAAGGCATCTCCCTGCCCCTCTCCACTCCAACCCAGCCCCAGCCCTGTTTCACAGACATTCACATGGGAACACACCCTTCTTTTACAGATGGGGGACCTTATCATCAAGAACCAGACATTTGGCTTGAGCCTGACAGAGGATGACATGGTCTTTGAACATGCAATCTTCGATGGCATCCTAGGCCTGGGCTATCCCAGCCTCGCCATCAAAGGGACCACCCCCATCTTCGACACCATAATGAATCAAAGCCTCATTTCTGAGCCTGTCTTTGCCTTCTACTTGAGCACGTGAGTCTGGGTGGAACAAACCCTCTCTCCACATCACCTGTATGATGCTTTCGGTTGCATGAAAATGTCTGGCCTACGTGATCCAGAAGTTTCCTGAGAGATAGTCTAGACCAGGGTAACCAACTGGACTGCAGGGCCACATCTGGCCCTGCCAGCTGGATTCTATAGATACTCTTTTATTGGAACACAACCATGCTCCTGGGGCCAAGGGCAGCACTTGGTCCAGGGAGGTGGAGGGAGGAGGAGGAGCAGTGGAGGGGTCAGGATTCAGGCGGGAGGAGGAGAGAACGGGATTCGCTGACGGATTCGATAAGGAAGGAAGGACAGGGATGGGGGGACTCTTTCTTCCTCACTCACATCTGACCAGGAGCCCAGGACCAGCTAGAGCACTGGCAGGGGCCAGTGCAAAAGGAACATGCGGGACCCCTTGCGGAAAAAGCTTGAGATTCAGGACAGAGATGGCAGAGGCATGGGGGCCTGCTGAATGGGGCGGGGTGTCCCATGGACAGCACAGGAATCTGTGCCCTGGGCCCGGGAATCTGGCCCTGGGTGAGCTGGATCCATGCCCTTGGCACCCTCAGGTCTCAGCTTTCCTGAAAATTGTCAGGTTGTCCCAGTGGAAGCCCCAGCCCTCCAGTCGGGTGTCCCCTGAGGGACTCTCTCAGCAGGCTCATCGAGGGAGGGGACCAGTCCCTCTAGGAAGGGCGGGTGCTCAGAGCCTGGCCAGGATGTCCCCCCAGGTTCAAATCTCTTTTAGGCTACTCATTAGCCGGTCAGGTACTGAACCTTCCATGCCTCCATTTCTGCATCTGCAAAATGGAATCCTAGCAGTGCCCCTGATGGGTGGATAAGCACAGCCCTCAACAGTGCCTGCTGTGTGGCCGAATTTGAGAAAAGCCACCCATTATTCTCCTACACTCAGCCCTCCCTCTCCCTCCTCTCCTCAGCGAAACAGAGGTAGGCAGCATGGTGATGTTTGGCGGCGTGCTCGACTGTTACTACAAAGGAGACCTCAAGTGGGTGTCCCTGTCGAAACCCCACTACTGGCAGATACCCTTGGAAAGGTAAGCCCCTCCCTCTGAAGGCCATCCCGAGGGCTGTCCCCACACATGCACACAGACACGGACAGGCACACACACACACACACACACACACACACAGATACACACACGCTCCACAAGCAATGACACACTAAGAAACACAAACAGAGACACAAATAGAGACACACACAGGCACAGAGACACACCAAGACACACAGACACAGAGATACACAGACAGACACACACACCTCCCAGAAGTTTATAATCACCCCGACCTCCTGACCAGGGTCCTGGCCAGGGACCGGAGATGCTTGTGCAACCCAGGGACACTGCAGCGACCATGTTGGGAGGCAGTTGGGGAGCATGGTTTGAGGACCCTAAAGTGACCTGAAAGGAGGATCAGGGAGACTTCCACGAGCCTAAGCAGGCTGGTGCTACGATGACCAACCATCCACGGCTACCCAGGCCCAAGCAGGTGATTAGGGCACAGGGTCGCCAGTGGGAAAACAGGACACGTCTTGGACAAACTGGGAAAACGGGTCTCCTTAGGGAGAAGCTACCCAGCAGTGCACAGAGGTTGGCTGCATTCCCGAGACTGGAAAGCACATCAGACAGAGAGACGCCTCCTGACCCTGACCCACCCAGCCTCATCCCAGGCACACAGGGGGACAGGGGCTATGACAGAGGCCACTAGGGAGCTGGGACCCAAGAGTGGCCTCAGAACAAGAGGCAGGAGTTGAGCCCCTCAGACATGTTCTTCCATGTCCTTGGAGGCCCCGGGGCAATGTCAATCATTGCCTGCCCCGGGGGCCTCAGTGTATGAGCCTGGCCGGGGGGCAGGGCTGGGGGACTACCTCTTCCAGGGCACCCAGTGTCCCCCTCCCCACCACTCTGAGCATCTGCTGCACCGAGAACCTCCAACAGAACTTTGGGCATTGACCCATTATTTCTCAGACACCAGAAACAGGGCTCTGGTTGCCCTCATTCATGTCTTCATTCATTCATTCATTCAAAAAAGTCATCGTGTGGATCTGCTGTGTGCTGGGAATTAAGGTTAGCACTTGCTCTTAGAGACCTAGAATCTAGTAAGGTAGACATTCAGGAAAGAGGTCACCCAAAGAATGAATTGCCATTTGTACCAGGCTAGACTTGGGGAAGTGTGTACAGAGAATGGCCAAGAGTGGAGCCTGATTGGAGCAGGGGGGAGGGGGTGGACGCAGAAGTGGGGGTGGGGGAGAATTTCCTGAAATGTGACAATTAAATGGGCGACCAGCATGAGCCAAGGCCTTGTGGCATGAAGGAGCCCAGGGTTTTCCAGAAATGAGAGGAAATCAGTAAAGGGGAAATGACCAAAGCAAAGGAAACCAGAATGGGGGCATGAGCTGGATGATTGTTCTGGAGATAGTCCCGGGGTGTGGGGAGGTGGCAGTGGGGGAGGCTTCAGAGTGATCCTGGTGCCTACCTTGTCCTGCTGTCTCTTAGGATCAGCATGAAAGGGAAGATTGTTGCATGTAAACGCGGTTGTCAGGCCGTCGTGGATACTGGGACCTCGTTGACACTTGGCCCAAGGAATCAAGTCTACAACATCCATAAGCGCTTCAGTGGCTATTACCTCCAGGACCTGGTGAAGGATCAGGCTACAGGTTCATTCGGGGGCTCTTCACACAATCAGGATAAGGTGTACCAACCTCTCTCCCCTTTTCTCCAACAGTACGTGGTCCCATGTCAAGACATCAACACCCTCCCTGACATCGTCTTCACCATTGAGGGCATTGACTACCCAGTGCCAGCTCGAGCCTATGTCCAAAAGGTGAGGGGCCAACCCTGGGGGCTGGTGCTCAAATCGGGGGCTTGCAGGAACCATTGGGCTGCTTGCTGGGAGCAGGGAGCACCCCACAGGCCAAGCTGCACCACTGCAGATGCGCCTAAGCGCCAACCCCACAAGCACGTACCACCACCCTTGGGGGGTGAGGGTTCCCAGCGCTTCCCACAAAAGCAACCTCTTGAAGGCAAAGGGAAGACTAGGACAACCACCATCCTGAAATCCATATGGAGACTCCACCCCAGGCAGGCGCAGTGCCAGGCACAAGGAGAGGGGACCACCAAGGGCCTCAGCCCTCAAGGAGCTTCCGGTCAACCAGGGCCCACAGATGGATGACACAGAATCCCTGCGATCATCAGGCTGAGGGACAAGGGGGGTTGGCTGAGGACACTGCCAGTGTGTTGTCCCACCAGAGTGGTTCACAGTCTCCCTGCCCATCTCCAGAGTGCCCTGGTTTGGATGATGATTAGAGGGTTTCCCGAGTCCTAGGCTGCACCTGCCCTTCGTAAGGCCCAGTTCCCCCTCTGGGAGCTGGGACACCAGACCAGCCCTGGGCAGGGGTTGGAGGCCCTCCTGCATGAAGGGGACACAGTGACTGCACAGCCCCTGGCTCAGACTTGAGCGTTAATGCACGTCAGCTCCCGATGGGAATTGAGAGGAGGCTGAAGGAGCTCAAAGAAGGCTTTGAGGAAGAGAGGGAATTTCAATGATTGTAAACCCCCAGCCTCATGGAGGGGTGAGAAGCCCCTCTGGGGTGAAGGGAAATCGACACTGGGCTCCGTGCCCCTGGCACCCCTGGGGGCAATGCCATGGGATGCCAGGGGCAGGACCAGCTGATGAGGGCTAGAGACAAGGAAGCAGCAGGGCAAGTTACTCAGTCCAGCCTGGAGTGGCCAAGGAGAGTGAGCAGGGATCCAGGAAGACCACTCGAATGGAGGTGGGGGAAGAGGCTCTGAGCGCAGCCTTAAAGAACAGGTTGTGGGGAAAGGGGCAAGAAAAGGCCTTCTGTGCAGAAAGAACTGCCAGCCGGGGGCAGAAGGAAAGAAACAGCAGGGAGTTGGAGGGCAGCTACAGACTGCCTGGTTCTTGGGTGGACACCCCCAACTTCTGCAGCTGCTGAGAGAATCACGTGGCTCTCACCTAAGGAGGGAGATGAAACCCAGAAACTGTGGATCTGGATACGGGGGGGAAGCAGCAGGTGAGGGCTCAGGCTCACGGCTGTGTCTTTCCTTCTGCTCCAGAGTTCTAGAGGACTGTGTGTGAGTACCTTTCAAGGACGGAGAAGTAGGTCCACCCGGAAGCAACTCTGGATCCTGGGGAACGTCTTCTTAAGGCTGTACTTCACCGTTTTTGATCGAGGACAGAACAGGATTGGCCTGGCTCCCGCTGTATAAATGCTGGGGCTGCTTCCAGAAACAATCAGGCCCAACCCCCAAACACACATTCCCTCACACCTAGGGCATTCTCGCTCAGGGAGTGCGGCTTGAACAGGCTTTGCTGCTCAGCAAAGCAATGTTCTCAGTGAAGAATAAAGGATTGCCTTTGCAACCAACTGGGGCTGCTCTATGAGTCAGGGTGATGCTTCATGATTGCGCAGGACTTGATGACATAGTCTGAACCACAAGTGAGAGGAGCCCACCTCCACGAGATTTCCAAAGGAAGGGCAGACTTCTTGGAAGGATACTGGGGATCGGGGATGCAGGAACCAG
Organism: Phacochoerus africanus; assembly: GCF_016906955.1. Classification (NCBI taxonomy): domain Eukaryota; kingdom Metazoa; phylum Chordata; class Mammalia; order Artiodactyla; family Suidae; genus Phacochoerus; species Phacochoerus africanus. The sequence continues at coordinate 10,514,071 of NC_062547.1, read as the reverse complement.
AGCAGATCCAAAGATCTCAGTGACTGGACCCAAGTCATCTAGCCTCACCGCTTTCATTGCTCAGGCTTCTAATCATATGGAAGAACTCCAGAGAGGCCTGCCCAAGGGTTTTCTCTCCCTAAGGTATATCTAACCCCTAGGGAAACAAGCACGGAAAAGATCCAGGATACAAGGGATGCTCTGACTGGCCCACCTGAGGTCATGGGTCCAACCCCAGGCCAACCATCGTGGAGGAGGTCATGGGGTACCATGATGGGCTTAACTGGGTCACATGGCCTCGCAGGGCAGCGTCTGACTGACAGGGTTCTCCAGAACCATGTGACTGGACGGGGGAGAATGGCCTCAAAGGTAGTGTGGCAGAGGGATGTTCTATTTCAAGGAAGAGTTTGGGACTACTGCAGCAATTCTGTCACCTTCTCAGAGGGGTGGTAAGGGGTAAGAAAAGGCAAAGCAAGGAGTTCCTGGGTGGCCTGGCAGTTAGGGAACGGGATTGTAGCTGGGGCCACTGAGATGGCTCGGGCTGACTCCCTGGCCCTGCGCATGCCACAGGCCAGGCCAAAATAAAAATTTCTTTTTTCTTCATCCCATCTCAGAGGACCATTGACAGCGGGCTTTTGCTCCAGAAGGGCTCCGGTTGAAGCCGTGCAAACTAGGATGTTCCCCTTGTCCCCATGCCACAGTCACCAACTCTCTTTTGCCCACACCTGCAGTGTTCTTTCCAGCCCCCTTTCTGGGCTGAGAGACCCAGGTGGATGCCTGAGACATCCCCATACTTTCGGAGGCCCAGCGTGGCCCTCGCCTTGGCCTCCAAGGCTGTTGCAGGCACTGTCTTTCATGGAAAGGGGGGGCTACCAGGTACACAAAGGCTTCAGCTTTCCAGCTCCCTCCAGGGTCCGAGATACCAGCTGGTTCCAGCTGCCAGCATTCGGCACATTTGCAGACCCCTGGCATAGGCCCAGACGGGGGACAACCGGCTGCTTAGAGGCAAAGGGAGGTCCATGTGGAAAGAGGAGCAGGGAAGAATAAAAAAGATAAAAAACACACCCAACTCAATACAGAGTTCCAGCTTTTACCTCATTCAGGCAAGGCAATGTCACCTAAAGGAATGTCTCAACTTTTCATTCAGTGCAAATTTCCTGAGCCTGGTACTGTGTGCCTGGTACTGTGCTGGACCCCACACAGAGCCCACCACACCCAGACATGCAGACAGATAAACAGACAAACCCCCAGTGGCAAGGGCCAGATGGAGAAAACGGCAGAGGCGTTGAGATCAGAACTGGTTTTTGGCTAAATGGAGACGCAAGCAAAGAGTTTGTGAGACTCGTTTTCCAAGTGGGCCTTGTGGGGCCATAAGCAATGCCTCTCCTGGTGAGAAACCACCAGTAACAGTCATAATAACCAGCCCCAGTTGCTGACACGTGCAGTCTCCCTGTTTCCTCATGAGCCCCTGCGGGGCGTGATCCCCATGGTACAGATGAGGGAAGTCTCCTCCCATCTTCTGGTTCTGGTACCAGTGACAGGCACACAGTAGGTCCTCAATTACTCCATGTCGAGTGGGTGAATCAGTAAGTGCTTCCACTAGAACACCCTGCGGCACCCATGTCGGGGATCATGCATGATGTCAGCCTGGCTTATTTCCATAATAGCAACCTGGAAAGGTCAGGCTTTACTCCCTAGTTGAGCCTACGGGCAGGGCTGAACCTGGCGTCTGCTCATAAGCCCGTGCTGTTTTGTGTTTCTCTATTGGCAGCCTGTGCCACCACCATGAGAATAAATTCTGATGTTCAAAGCAAACACCTTGTCCTACCCTCCACAGTTATCCTTTACTAACTGCAGACCAGAGACATTTGTAGGCTCCATTGAGAGGAAAAGTCGGAAAAACAGGAAAAAGACAGATCTAGAGCCCTTCTCGTAGGAGTATAAATTGGTGCCGTCTTTTGGGAGGTGATGTGTCCTTAAAATGAGTATGGCCTCTCTCCCAGCAATTTTGCCTCTAAGTTTTATGCTAAAGCAATGATCAGGAGCACCCGCAAACATAAATGAGCAAGGATGCACGCCTGGGGTCGCTCACAAAAGGGGAAATTCTAGGATATCCCGAGACTCATTGCACAAAGGGTACACACAGCACAGAGAGGCCATGGAGCAACTGCCTTCAAATTGTGTTTTGGGGGGGGGGTATTCAGTGTTGGGAGATGTCGTTCCAATATGACACTGAGGGAAAAGAACAGAATATAGAACAGCATGATCCTGAGACTTCCCGTTGTGGTTCAGAGAAAAGGAATCTGACGAGTATCCCTGAGGATGCAGGTTGGATCCCTGGTGTCGCTCAGTGGGTTAAGGATCCTGTGCTTCCATGAGCTGTGTTATAGGTCACAGAAACGGCTCAGACCTGAGTTCCTGTGGCTGTGGTGTAGACTGGCAGCTGTAGCTCTGATTCGACCCCTAGCCTGGGAACTTCCATGTGCCACAACTCTAGCCCTAACAACCAAAAAAAAAAATTTTTTAAGTAAATATTGAAAGGGTGTGATCCCAGTGTTGTGAAGCACATGGAGGATACTGCAGGTATCTGGCCAGACAAGTGCCACCGGGAGCTTTTCTGCCTGGCTTCAAATCCCACTTCTGACACCCACAAGTCATGTGATCTTGACAAGTTCCTCTCTGGACAGCAGATTCCTCTTCCGTAATTTAGGATGAGGATGGTTTGTTTCACACGAATCCTCAGGAAAAGGCAAACCAAGTGACAATGGGATATCCCCTCACACTTACTGGGATGGTGTTAACAAAGAACCGAGATAGGACGTGTTGATGACGATGTGGAACCGTGTGCTGGTGGAAGGGACAACGAGGCAGCCACCGCAAGACAGAATGGAGGCTGCTCCAAAAACTGCAAAGAGTAATTGCTATCTGATTGAGCATTCCCATTTCTGGGCATTTATTCCGAAAACTTAAAAGCAGGATATGAAAGGGATATTTGCACTGTCCTGTTCACTGCAGCATATTCGCAATAGCCAAGATGGGGAAACATTTCTGATCCATCTGCAGTTGCACGGATAAAGAAAACGTGGTAGAGACATACCAGGGAATAGTATCCAGCCTTTAAAAAGAAGAAAATACTGCCGTTTCTTTACATTTACATTATAGTTGCCTTTCACTGTTCTCTCCATTTCTGCTGAATAGCAAAAGTTCCAGTCATACATAGCTACACATTCCTTTGTCCATATCATCTTCCATCATGTCCCATCACAAGAGACTGGACATATTTCCCTGGGCCATACAGCAGAACTTCGCCGCTTATCCATTCTAAATGTAGTCGTTTGCATCTTCTAACCCCATGCTTTCTGACCATCCCACGCCCGCCCCCTCCCCATTGGCAACCACATGTCTCTTCTCCATGTCCCTGTGTTTGTTCTTCGTTCTGTAGATAGGTGCATTTTGGCATAGTTTAGATTCCACATATGACATATCTTATGGAATTTGTCTCTCTCTCTCTCTGACTGACTTCATTTAGTATGAGACTCTCCAGTTCCACCCGTGTTACAACAAATGGCCTGATTTTGTTCTCTTCTGTGTCTGAGTGGTATTCCTCTGTGTACATGTGCCACATCTTAATCCACTCACCCGTCGAGGGACATTTGGACTCTTTCCATGTCTGGGCTGTTGTGAATAGTGCTGCAATGAGCATAGGGGTGGCATGTATCTTTTTGAATGAAAGGCTCTTCTGCTGATATTCTCAAGAGTAGGATTGCTGGGTCATGTGGTAGCTCTATACCTAGTTTTCTGAGGTCGCCCCATACTGTTTTCCATCGTGCTTATACCAATCGACATTCCCAGTGAACAGGAGGGTTCCCTTGCCTCCACAGCCTTTCCAGCATGTGGCATTCGTGGGCTGCTTAATGACAGCCATTCTGACCGGTGTGAGGTGGTGACCCATTGAAGTGATGATTTGCACTTCTCTAGTAAGTACTGATGTGGAGCACTTTTCCGTGTGTCTGTTGACCATCCATGTCTTCTTTGGAGAAACGTCTGTTTAGGACTACGGCCCATTTCTCACTTGGGGTGTTTGTCTTTTGGCTGTTCAGTTGCAGGAGATGTTTTCCTGTTTGGGAGACGAAGCCCTTGTCGGGTTGCATCGTTTGCTGCTGCTTTCTCCCATTCCAAGCTCTGTCTTTCCTGTTTGTATGGCTTCCTTTGCCATGCCAGAGCGTGCCCGTTGACTAGTCCCATTGGTTTGTTCTGGGGTTTATTCCTATTGCCTTGGGAGAATGACCGAAGAAAACCTCTGTACGGTTGATGTCAGAGAAGGGTTAGCCTCCGGTTCTCTCCTGGGATTGGGGGGTGTTTTGTCTATGGTTAAGTTGTAAGCCATCTTGAGTTTCTTTGTGTGCAGGTGTGAGGGAGCATTCCAGTTTCATCGATTCACGTGCAGGTGTCCAGTTTTCCCAGCACCGCTTGCTGAAGAGCCTGTCTCCTCCCCGTTTTCTCTTCTTACCACCTTTGTCGAATCCCAGTTGACTGCAGGTGTCTGGGTTTATTTCTGGGCTCTCTGTTCTGTTCCATTGGTCAGTATGTCTGTGTCTGTACCAGTGCCACACTGTCCGGATTACTGCTGCTTTGCCATAGTCGGACATCAAGACAACAGGAGGAGTTATGCCTCCTGCTTGGTCTGTGCGCCTCAGGATTGCTCTGGCAATTCAGGCTCTTTTATGGTTCCCTATACATTTTTGGATGGTTTTTCTAGGTCTGAGCAACATGTCATCAGTAATGCGACAGGGATCTCATTCAGTGGTCGATTGCTTTGAGTGGGTGGCATTTCAATGGTATTAATCCTTCCAGTCCAAGAGCATCGGGACATCTTCCCATTTCTCTCCGAATCCTCTTTAATTCATTTGATTAATGTTTATAGTTCTCAGCGTATAAGTCTTTCACCTCCTTGGTCAGGTTGATGCCTAGATGTTAGTTTTCCTTTGGTTTTCAAAGGCATTGTCTCTTTGTGTTCCTCTTCTACCCCTTCGTTGTTAGTATACAGAAATGCAACCAGTTCTGAATGTTAGTCTTGTACCCTGCTACTTTGCTGACTTCGTTGTTCAGGGCAAGTAGTTTTTGTGTGGAGTCCTTAGGGTTTTCTGTATATAGCACCGTGTCATCTGCATAGAGTGGCAGCTTTACCTCTTCTCTTCCCATTTGGATGCCATTTATTTCTTTTCTTTTTCGGATCGCTGTTGCCCAGGTCTCCCGATGCTAGGTTGAGTAAAAGTGGTGAGATTGGACATGCTTGTCTTGTGTCAGATTTTAATGGGAAGGCTCTTGGCTCTTCTCTGTCGAGTATTGTATCAGCTGTGGGGTTGCCATCATCCATGGCTTTTATTGTGTAAGATATGTTCCCCCCCTCCTTCCCCCCCCCGCCATGCCCACCTTGGTAAGAGTTTATTTCTTGAAAGGATGTGGATTGTGTCCGATGCCTTTTCTGCCTCTATTGAGATGGTCGTGTGGTTTTTGACTTTTCTTTTGTGAATGTGGTGTATGCAGCTGATTTAGTTGCATAGGGAGGACCATGCCTGTGAACTTGGGATGAATCCCATTTGGTCGTGTTATATGATTATTTTATGTGTTGTTGGATTCGGTTGGCTAAATCTTTGGAGAGAATTTTTGTGTGTCTCTTCATCAAAGATATTGGCATGCAGTTTTCCTTTCTGATAGATAGCATCTTTGTCTGGTTTTGGTAATGGGGGATGGTGGCTTCATAGACTGTCATTGGCAGTCTTTCTTCTTCCTCAAGTTTGTGTGTGTGTGTGTGTGTGCCTTTTACAGCCACACCCATGACTCCCAGGGTAGGGGTTGATTCAGAACTACAGCTGCCTGCCAACACCATGGTCTCAGCAATGTGGGATCTGAGCTGCATCTGCGGTATCTCCCACAGCTCACAGCAATGCCATTTCCAACCCCACTGAGCAAGGCCAGGGATTGGTCCTGCCTCCACATGGATACTAATCTGATTCATTTCTCCTGTACCACAATGGGAACTCCCTTCTTTGATCTTTTTGAAATGTTTAAGCAGGATGGTTCTTTGTATGTTTGATAGAATTTGCTTGTGAATTTTGGCTCTGGAATTTGCTTTGCAGGGAGTGTTTTTATTCCATGTTCAATGCCATTTCTAGTGACCAGTCTGTTCGAATGCTGAAGTTCTTCTTGATTCAGTTTTGCTGGGCGGTATGTCTTTAGAGAGGGGTATATTACTTGTAGGTTGTCAAATTTGTTGGCATATAATTGTTCATAAAATTCTCTTAGGGGTTTTTGTATTTTTGCAGTATCTGAGATCTCCCCTTTTCCATTGCTTCTTTTATTTGGGTTCTCACTCTCTTCTTCTCTTTTTTTTTTGTGTTTTGCCTTTTTTTTTTTTTTTTAAGGGCTGTGCTTGTGACATACGAGTTTCCCAAGCTAGGGGTCGAAATGGAGCAGCCGCTGCCTGCCTACCTACGCCACAGTCAGCAATGCTAGACTGAGCTGCACCTGTAACCTAAGCTGCAACTTATGGCAATGCCAGATCCTGAACCCACTGAGCCAGGCCAGGGAACAGACCCACATCCTCAAGAACACTATGTCTAGTTCTTGACTCGCTGAGCCAGAACAGGACCTCCAAGTCAATATTTTATAATAACATATAGGGGGAAAGGATTTAAAAACAAAAAAGATGTGCGTGTACGTATAACTCAATCCTTTTGCTATACACCAATAACTAGCAAAATCTTGTAAATGACCTCTACTTCCATTTTAAAAAATTCAATTTCATTACTAGCAATAAAAATGACCCCAAAGACCTAAACAGTGTTCCCTGGAGATCTCACCCAGTCCACTCCTCTCTCCATCCGCATTATACCCAGTTGTGCACCTGCCCTATGTACCCCATTTGATACTCCCCTGTGGATGGTCACTTCAGGTCAGCTTCGGGTCTTTGGCTTTTACAAAGAAGGTTGCCGAGAACAGCTTGCCCACATAATGGCTTGCAGTTTGCCAGAGAATCTTTGGGATAAGTCCCTAGAAGGAGGATGGCTGAGTTAAAGAATATATGTGTGTGTTGTTTGCTAGATTCTGCCAGGTCTATTCCATAGGAACTGAACCACCAAACCTAAATTTTAGCAATGTGCAAAAATGAGGAGGAAGATGCAGTGGCCTCCCACCCAAGCTAGCGACGAGGTCAGCCTCCCACACTTCTACCTGAAGGACAGGCCTGCACAGATCTCAGGCAGGCAGGAACACCCAAGGCCAGAGAGCCCTGAAGGAGCTACAAAACAACATCTTCTTCGCTCTGGCGGCAATAACACTTTACCCAGTAGCCCTGTTCAACTCAGGCTGAGCAGAAGCTCAGAGTAGTCTTTTTGATCTTTGTTGATTGATAAGACACTTAAGAATTTGTTGCTCTTGGAGTTCCCTTGGTGGCGTAGCGGTTAACGAACCCGACTAGGAACCGTGAGGTTGCGGGTTCCATCCCTGCCCTTGCTCCGTGGGTTAAAGATCTGGCGTTGCCGTGAGCTGTGGTGTAGGTTGCAGACGCGGCTCGGATCCCCCGTTGCTGTGGCTCTGGCATAGGCTGGTGGCTGCATCTCCGATTCGACCCCTAGCCTGGGAACCTCCATATGCCGCAGGAGCGGTCATAGAAAAGCCAAAAAGACAAAAAAAAAAAAAGGATCTGTTGCTCTTAGAGTTCCCATGGTGGTGCAGCAGAAACAAATCCGCCTAGGAACCATGAGGTTGTGGGAATGATCCCTGGCCTCACTCATTGGGTTAAGGATCTCGCACTGCCGTGAGCTGTGGTGTAGTTTCTCAGAGGCAGCTTCTGTAGGCCAGCAGCTGTAGCTCCAACTTGACCCCTAGCCTGGGAACGTCCATATGCAGTCGGTTCAGATCTAAAAAGCAAAATATTAAAAGCAGTCCCAGTCCCATAATGGATAAGCGATAAAAATTTTTTTAAAATTTTTATTTTAAAAAATTAAAAATAAAATTTTTTTTTAAATTTCTTCCTGCTTTGTATGATTGCTGTGGCAGACTAAATGCTTCAAGGCATGGAACCTATTGGGGAATTATTTCAGGTGCGCGACAAGCAGAAACTTTTCTAATCCTTGGGTTATTTGCCCCAGGGGATCTTTACAGAGGGATGGAAAATTCACATGGTTAAGAGGCATTCAGCCTCTAAGAGGCATTCAGTCTCTTATTCATTCAGCCAAAGCGAATGGAACCCCTGCTCCTATCCCTCTTGACTCCCACCTCTTGGCCAGAAGGTAAAAGCATGTGTAGCCTGCAGGGTGAATCCAGCTCATACTTGCTTGAGGTTGGATCACACTATGTCTTTTGAAAAAGTAAAGAGGAAGACAGAGAGAGAGAGAGGAAAAAAAATTAGGAGCTAACATTTGAAATCAGGGGATTTTACATAAACATCCAGATTCCTGACTTCTCTGGAAAACTTGCCCAACCAGCCTGCTTTCCAGCATGGCAGCCACTCAGCTTGGAGATGAGGAGAGGCTGCCCCAGCCCAGGATGCCCATCCAACCAGGCCATTCTTTGCTCTTGCATCCTCACCCATGAGTTTGTGAGAACTGCCCTAGACTGCCAGCTCCCTGAAGACAAGGACTGCCTGTGTCTGACTCATGTTTGACTTTCTGGCATCTGACCTGGACCTCAGCACACAGGGTCCTCCACTAATGTGCCGGATGAGCAAAACATCTTTTGGAGGCATGCATCCCATTTCTTCCAGTAGTAAGACTGTGCCATTGGAATTCTGCTCTAGCCTTGGTTTCTGAAGCTGATGGGCATCCCAGAGGCCATGATCTGTGCCACGGGTCCCGACCGAAAGCCACTTGCATGTCAGTGGGCTGACCCTCAAGTCTTCACTTTGACATTTGATCTCTTTTCCTCCTTCCCAAGCTCCTCTCCAACAGAAGCAGCAAGGCACACCTCATGTGTGGCTGTCCAGACCACATGAGATCTTGAAATGTCAATCATAATCCCTAACACTTATTTTTATCGTGCTATTAGCGGTGGTTCATCTCCGACATCACAAGAGTCTCCCAACTCTTTGTTAGTCCGCACTTCTGTTTGGTTGTGCAGCCAAGCCCCAAGGAAGAGATTAGAGCAGAAATCTCTGTATGCTGAGAATTTTCTAAGTCCACTCCCCAAGGACAACTGATGGAGGTAAATATCTTATCAGGAGATCTGTATTTCTTATCAGGTCCATTAGTGGCCGACAGAGGACAATTCGGGCATGTCAGAGCATATATAACTAGGAGCTTCTGGCCACCACTGCATGCCCAGGAATTGCTATTTCCTGAGTACCTGGACCCAGGAAAGAAGCATGAAGTGGCTTGTGATCCTCGGGCTGGTGGCCCTCTCAGAGTGCTTAGTCATGTAAGTATGGGGACCAGAAGTGACATCATCTCTCTCTCTCCGGAGTATTTCTTGTCATCCTTTTATTCATCTACCCATCATGGTTAGAAGGGAATGTCACCATTCCCTGACAGTCTTAAACCTCAACTCTCACTGATAGATGAGTACCTTGCGGTCTGTCCAAGGGTCTTGGGGTTGGTCTGCAGGATTGCACAACTCTGGGTCAAGAGTCACACAATGACCTACATGAAAAAATGGCACTCCTTGGATTTCTTCAGTGCACAATCTGTGCAGCGGTCAGCGTAGTGTGGTAGAACAGCACTTCTCCTGCATTTGCTCCTAGGTCTTCTCTCGGCTCTCCCTCCATTTCTGTGTCTTTGTATTTCTGGGGCTTCGTCTCCGTGTCTCTCCTTTGTTCTCTCCATCTCTTTGGATGTCTATGTGCATGCAGAACTCTCTGACGTCTTGTTATTTTTTCTTTCTCAATTTTTATTCTTCCTCATTTCTCTTTTTGGGGGTTTGGTTTTTGGTTTTTTGGGGGGGGGTTGTGTCTTTGTTTTCTTTTTAGTGCCACACCTGCAACATGTGGAGTTTCTCTGGCTGAGGCTCGAATCGGAGCTACACCTGCTGGCCTCTGCCACAGCCAGAGCAACACGGGATCCAAACAAAGTCTGAGACCTATAGCACAGCTCATGGCAACACCAGATCCACAACCCAGTAAGCGAGGCCCAGGATCTAACCCACATCCTCACGGATACCAGGTGGGCTCCTTACCACTGAGCCACCACAGGAACTTCCCTTCGCCTCTGAATTTCCGTAATTTACTTCCCCATCTCCTGGCTGACCACAGCAAAGCCACACACTCCCCTGTCCTGCATTTCAACTTCCTCCTCTGCAAAAAGAGGATCATGATGACCCTTGGGCCTCCCTCCCAGAGCTGCTTTGAGGCAGATGCAGCAGGGCGGCAATAGCAATGGTAATGGCTGTCATTGTTGAGACTTCCCATATAGAAGTTGCACTACATCCACCCTCTTACTTAGGAGCCAGCACATTCTACTTAGGGTGTGGGGTTATTGGATGCAACCTTGGTGCCAATGGAGGCACTGGCAAGAGCTCACATGACCTATGCAACATTACAGAAGAGAACTGTATTTGAACCTAGGGTTTTGCCATGGTCTTTGCAAGATGACACTCATAACAGTGCTTGGAGAACACACAGTGTCATTACAATGGAGGCGTGAGAGTCACTCCACAAAACAGACAGCTGTTGGCTATCTCTTCATTGTTTCCTTTACCCAATGCACTGCGGAAGGATCCCTCTAAGGAAGGTCAAGTCCACCCGAGAAAACCTCAGGGAAAAAGGCTTGCTGAAAAATTTCCTGGAAGAACATCCTCATGACCTGATCCAGAACCACCCGACCGAAGATTCTGCCCCTCAGAAGAATATCTCTCAACAACCCCTGAGAAACCACTTGGATGTAAGTGGCAGGGGAGGATGGCCCCGCAGCGCCCCCTGGTGCTCTGGTCTAGCACTGGGTCTACTCTGGAGGTGCCAGGTGGGAGGGTAGGGATGGGGGGGGCTCCTGCCAGAAGCTAGAGAACTCGGGGGTGGGTGGGGGTGGTGGAGGACAGGCACCTCAGACCCAGGGGAGAAGGCCCTCCCACCCTCAACTCTTGGTCTGTGGTGACTGGGCCCAGCGATGACCAGGTGGCAGGTAAACATCCATTTCTGTGCCAAGGATATGTCATCGCCTTGAGGAAGATTGTTCTTTTAGACCCAAGGGAGCCACTGAGCATCAGATGAAGGGTGAGCCCTGTCTGATCAGACAATAAAGCCAACTGCAAAGCCAGGTTGAAGCCACAGGCAGTGGAAGGGCAGCCTCCAAAGACCCAAAAATTGATTGAGCCCCTTCGGTGGGTGGCACTGTGGAAATCTAATACTACATGGTTTGGGCTACTATTTTGTTTTATTATATTGTATTTTTTACTTCTTTGGGCTACACCTGCAGCATACGGAAGTTCCCAGGCCAGGGGGCGAATCAGAGCTACAGCTGCCTGGCTGAGCCACAGCAAGGGCAGCACGGATCCAAGCTGTGTTTATGACCTACACCACAGCTCACAGCAACACTGGATCCTTAAGCCACCGAGTAATCCCAGGGATCGAAGCTGCATCTTCATGGATAGTACTCTGGTTCCTGTCCGATGGTAAACAATGGGAAATCCCATGGGTACTGATTTTTAGAAAGGTCTTTTATCTTCCTCAAGAATGCAGAGCCCAGCCTGAGACCCAGGCAAAGAATAAATGAATGTCACATAAAAGGGCCAGCTGTGTGCTGTTGACAGGACATGCTTTGGGTTTGGGCGAAGGAAGGAGAAGGGCATGCTCAGGCTGGGCCTTGAGGGGAAACTGGAGAGCTGCTCCAATGAGGCACTGGTCTGAGCACAGGCTGTGAGGTGGGGCGTGGGCAAGGGACCATGAGGTTGGTGGCAGCTCAAGAAACCAGGGTGACCAGGGAAGTCAGTTCTGCCCTGACCGCCCCTCCCCGGACCCTACAGATGATCTACGTGGGCAACATCACCATCGGAACACCCCCCCAGCAGTTCAGCATGGCCTTCGACACAGGCTCATCTGACACATGGGTGCCCTCCATCTACTGCCAAAGCATGGCCTGTGGTGAGTGCCCTGAGCCACCCCTCTGGTGCTCCCCCTAACCCCCTTCTCTGTCCTGGGCAAGCTGACGGACATTCATCTCTGTCTGCAGTTACACACAACACCTTCGACCCTTTTCAATCCACCACCTTCCAGTTGCCAGGCATCGTCATCGATCTGCATTACGGCTCTGGGACAATGACCGGACTCCTTGGCTATGACACCATTCAGGTAATGTGGACACCACGGGCTGAGGCAGGGTCAGCCGTGAATGGGACTGCTACTTCCCAGACAGATCCGCGATCCCTTGGGAGGGCCTGACTTTCCCAAAGTTCCGAGTGGCTCGCCACCCAAATGCCCTGGGCGACTCTGTCCCTGTGGGGGAAGTGCACCTGCTGACACACAGGCTCTCAGAATGGCCACCCCAGAGAGAGGTCTGGGGCGTGGATTTGCACCTCAAGTGAAATTTTGCCTCAGCAGGGAGAGGGGGAATAACACCCACTTTTTGAACCCCGACTGGGTCTGGCACTGTGCCAGGCACTTCGATTTGATAATCCTTTAACCCTGCAGCACCCACACAACCACCACCACCCCCACCCCCACCCCTCAGCAGGTACTATTATTATCTCCGCCATACAGATTAAGGAGCTGAGGTGCAGAGAGCAAGGGCCTTGGCCAGGGTCATGCATCTGGTAGGCGGTAAAGCTGAGCTGGCCAGTCAGGACTCATGCAGGTGTGGGGTTTTTGGGGGGAGAGAATAAAACTGATCTGGGGACCCTGGGGGGGGGGTCAGCCAAGGGCTTCAGGCACCGAGGCAGGGGAGGCAGGGGGCCACAGATGTGGGAACAACCTGCTAAATGCATTCTTACTCTAGGCGGTCTTGGAGAATCTAAATAAAACTAAGCCCAGACTCCCTGAAAGGGTTGAGTATTCTCCTCTCTCTCTCTCCCTTTCCTTTTTTCAGTCTCTGTCACTAGCTCACACGCAAACACACACCCAAAAGAATTTTCGTGACAATCTTGCAGCCTTGCTGTATAATGGGCATCTTTCTTACTGTGTGGATGCAGGACCCACAATGCATTGCAACGAACCCATCCCTTTCTGTCATCAGATCCCAGGGACGCCAAAGAGAAGGCTACCCTGCTCTCTACTCGTGTTCTCCTCAGGTGGGAACCATTTGGTCCAGCCCTGAGTCTCACTCTCCCCCCAAGTCGAGGGCATAATCTCACTCTCCCCCCAGGTCGAGGGCATAAGGCCAAAACTACAGACAGCATTTTCCAAAGGAGCAGCTGTGGATTGAAATCCACAGACCGGCTGAAATGGAAACCAGATTCCTGTACCAGCGTGGCCTGTGGTCAAGCCAGGGCCCAGGCAGGCCTTAGTTCTCTGCAGGCTAAAGGCATCTCCCTGCCCCTCTCCACTCCAACCCAGCCCCAGCCCTGTTTCACAGACATTCACATGGGAACACACCCTTCTTTCACAGATGGGGGACCTTATCATCAAGAACCAGACATTTGGCTTGAGCCTGACAGAGGATGACATGGTCTTTGAACATGCAATCTTCGATGGCATCCTAGGCCTGGGCTATCCCAGCCTCGCCATCAAAGGGACCACCCCCATCTTCGACACCATGATGAATCAAAGCCTCATTTCTGAGCCTGTCTTTGCCTTCTACTTGAGCAGGTGAGTCTGGGTGGAACAAACCCTCTCTCCACATCACCTGTATGATGCTTTCGGTTGCATGAAAATGTCTGGCCTACGTGATCCAGAAGTTTCCTGAGAGATAGTCTAGACCAGGGTAACCAACTGGACTGCAGGGCCACATCTGGCCCTGCCAGCTGGATTCTATAGATACACTTTTACCGGAACACAACCATGCTCCTGGGGCCAAGGGCAGCACTTGGTCCAGGGAGGTGGAGGGAGGAGGAGGAGCAGTGGAGGGGTCAGGATTCAGGCGGGAGGAGGAGAGAACGGGATTCGCTGAGGGATTCGATAAGGAAGGAAGGACAGGGATGGGGGGACTCTTTCTTCCTCACTCACATCTGACCAGGAGCCCAGGACCAGCTAGAGCACTGGCAGGGGCCAGTGCAAAAGGAACATGCGGGACCCCTTGCGGAAAAAGCTTGAGATTCAGGACAGAGATGGCAGAGGCATGGGGGCCTGCTGAATGGGGCGGGGTGTCCCATGGACAGCACAGGAATCTGTGCCCTGGGCCCGGGAATCTGGCCCTGGGTGAGCTGGATCCATGCCCTTGGCACCCTCAGGTCTCAGCTTTCCTGAAAATTGTCAGGTTGTCCCAGTGGAAGCCCCAGCCCTCCAGTCGGGTGTCCCCTGAGGGACTCTCTCAGCAGGCTGACCGAGGGAGGGGACCAGTCCCTCTAGGAAGGGTGGGTGCTCAGAGCCTGGCCAGGATGTCCCCCCAGGTTCAAATCTCTTTTAGGCTACTCATTAGCCGGTCAGGTACTGAACCTTCCATGCCTCCATTTCTGCATCTGCAAAATGGAATCCTAGCAGTGCCCCTGATGGGTGGATAAGCACAGCCCTCAACAGTGCCTGCTGTGTGGCCAAATTTGAGAAAAGCCACCCATTATTCTCCTACACTCAGCCCTCCCTCTCCCTCCTCTCCTCAGCGAAACAGAGGTAGGCAGCATGGTGATGTTTGGCGGCGTGCTCGACTGTTACTACAAAGGAGACCTCAAGTGGGTGTCCCTGTCGAAACCCCACTACTGGCAGATACCCTTGGAAAGGTAAGCCCCTCCCTCTGAAGGCCATCTCGAGGGCTGTCCCCACACATGCACACAGACACGGACAGGCACACACACACACACACACACACACACATAGTGTCACACACACACAGATACACACATGCTCCACAAGCAATGACACACTAAGAAACACAAACAGAGACACAAATAGAGACACACACAGGCACAGAGACACACCAAGACACACAGACACAGAGATACACAGACAGACACACACACCTCCCAGAAGTTTATAATCACCCCCAGGTTCCTGACAAGGGATCAGAGATGCTTGTGCAACCCAGGGACACTGCAGCGACCACGTTGGGAGGCAGTTGGGGAGCATGGTTTGAGGACCCTGAAGTGTCCTGAAAGGGGGCTCAGGGAGACTTCCACGAGCCTGAGCAGGCTGGTGCTACGATGACCAACCGTCCCCAGCTACCCAGGCCCAAGCAGGTGATTAGGGCACAGGGTCGCCAGTGGGAAAACAGGACACGTCCTGGACAAACTGGGAAAACGGGTCTCCTTAGGGAGAAACTACCCAGCAGTGCACAGAGGTTGGCTGCATTCCTGAGACTGGAAAGCACATCAGACAGAGAGACACCTCCTGACCCTGACCCACCCAGCCTCATCCCAGGCACACAGGGGGACAGGGGCTATGACAGAGGCCACTAGGGAGCTGGGACCCAAGAGTGGCCTCAGAACAAGAGGCAGGAGTTGAGCCCCTCAGACATGTTCTTCCATGTCCTTGGAGGCCCCGGGGCAATGTCAATCATTGCCTGCCCCGGGGGCCTCAGTGTATGAGCCTGGCCGGGGGGCAGGGCTGGGGGACTACCTCTTCCAGGGCACCCAGTGTCCCCCTCCCCACCACTCTGAGCATCTGCTGCACCGAGAACCTCCAACAGAACTTTGGGCATTGACCCATTATTTCTCAGACACCAGAAACAGGGCTCTGGTTGCCCTCATTCATGTCTTCATTCATTCATTCATTCAAAAAAGTCATCGTGTGGATCTGCTGTGTGCTGGGAATTAAGGTTAGCACTTGCTCTTAGAGACCTAGAATCTAGTAAGGTAGACATTCAGGAAAGAGGTCACCCAAAGAATGAATTGCCATTTGTACCAGGCTAGACTTGGGGAAGTGTGTACAGAGAATGGCCAAGAGTGGAGCCTGATTGGAGCAGGGGGGAGGGGGTGGACGCAGAAGTGGGGGTGGGGGAGAATTTCCTGAAATGTGACAATTAAATGGGCGACCAGCATGAGCCAAGGCCTTGTGGCATGAAGGAGCCCAGGGTTTTCCAGAAATGAAAGGAAATCAACAAAGGGGAAATGACCAAAGCAAAGGAAACCAGAATGGGGGCATGAGCTGGATGATTGTTCTGGAGATAGTCCCAGTGGCGATGGGGGGTGGCAAGTGGGGGAGGCTTCAGAGTGATCCTGGTGCCTACCTTGTCCTGCTGTCTCCTAGGATCAGCATGAAAGGGAAGATTGTTGCATGTAAACGCGGTTGTCAGGCCGTCGTGGATACTGGGACCTCGTTGACACTTGGCCCAAGGAATCAAGTCTACAACATCCATAAGCGCTTCAGTGGCTATTACCTCCAGGACCTGGTGAAGGATCAGGCTACAGGTTCATTCGGGGGCTCTTCACACAATCAGAATAAGGTGTACCAACCTCTCTCCCCTTTTCTCCAACAGTACGTGGTCCCATGTCAAGACATCAACACCCTCCCTGACATCGTCTTCACCATTGAGGGCATTGACTACCCAGTGCCAGCTCGAGCCTATGTCCAAAAGGTGAGGGGCCAACCCTGGGGGCTGGTGCTCAAATCGGGGGCTTGCAGGAACCATTGGGCTGCTTGCTGGGAGCAGGGAGCACCCTACAGGCCAAGCTGCACCACTGCAGATGCGCCTAAGTGCCAACCCCACCAGCACGTACCACCACCCACGGGGGGTGAGGGTTCCCAGCGCCTCCCACAAAAGCAACCTCTTGAAGGCAAAGGGAAGACTAGGACAACCACCATCCTGAAATAAAGATGGAGACTCCACCCCAGGCAGGCGCAGTGCCAGGCACAAGGAGAGGGGACCACTAAGGGCCTCAGCCCTCAAGGAGCTTCCATTCAACCAGGGCCCACGGATGGATGACACAGAATCCCTGTGATCATCAGGCTGAGGGACAAGGGGGGTTGGCTGAGGACACTGCCAGTGTGTTGTCCCACCAGAGAGGTTCACAGTCTCCCTGCCCATCTCCAGAGTGCCCTGGTTTGGATGATGATTAGAGGGTTTCCCGAGTCCTAGGCTGCACCTGCCCTTCGTAAGGCCCAGTTCCCCCTCTGGGAGCTGGGACACCAGACCAGCCCTGGGCAGGGGTTGGAGGCCCTCCTGCATGAAGGGGACACAGTGACTGCACAGCCCCTGGCTCAGACTTTAGCATTAATACATGTCAGCTCCCGATGGGAATTGAGAGGAGGCTGAAGGAGCTCAAAGAAAGCTTTGAGGAAGAGAGGGAATTTCAGTGATTGTAAAGCCCCAGCCTCATGGAGGGGTGAGAAGCCCCTCTGGGGTGAAGGGAAATCTACACGTGCCCCTGGGGGCAATGCCAAGGGATGCCAGGGGCAGGACCAGCTGATGAGGGCTAGAGACAAGGAAGCACCAGGGCAAGTTACTCAGTCCAGCTAGAGACAAGGAAGCACCAGGGCAAGTTACTCAGTCCAGCCTGGAGTGGCCAAGGAGAGTGAGCAGGGATCCAGGAAGACCACTCAAATGGAGGTGGGGGAAGAGGCTCTGAGCGCAGCCTTGAAGAACAGGTTGTGGGGAAAGGGGCAAGAAAAGGCCTTCTGTGCAGAAAGAACAGCCAGCCGGGGGCAGAAGGAAAGAAACAGCAGGGAGGGGGAGGGCAGCTACAGACTGCCTGGTTCTTGGGTGGACACCCCCAACTTCTGCAGCTGCTGAGAGAGTCACGTGGCTCTCACCTAAGGAGGGAGATGAAACCCAGAAACTGTGGATCTGGATACGGGGGGAAGCAGCAGGTGAGGGCTCAGGCTCACGGCTGTGTCTTTCCTTCTGCTCCAGAGTTCTAGAGGACTGTGTGTGAGTACCTTTCAAGGACGGAGAAGTAGGTCCACCCGCAAGCAACCCTGGATCCTGGGGAACGTCTTCTTAAGGCTGTACTTCACCGTTTTTGATCGAGGACAGAACAGGATTGGCCTGGCTCCCGCTGTATAAATGCTGGGGCTGCTTCCAGAAACAATCAGGCCCAACCCCCAAACACACATTCCCTCACACCTAGGGCATTCTCGCTCAGGGAGTGCGGCTTGAACAGGCTTTGCTGCTCAGCAAAGCAATGTTCTCAGTGAAGAATAAAGGATTGCCTTTGCAACCAACTGGGGCCGCTCTCTGAGTCAGGGTGATGCTTCATGATCATGCAGGACTTGACGACATAGTCTGAACCACAAGTGAGAGGAGCCCACCTCCACGAGATTTCCAAAGGAAGGGCAGACTTCTTGGAAGGATACTGGGGATCGGGGATGCAGGAACCAGAGCAGATCCAAAGATCTCAGTGACTGGACCCAAGTCATCTAGCCTCACCGCTTTCATTGCTCAGGCTTCTAATCATATGGAAGAACTCCAGAGAGGCCTGCCCAAGGGTTTTCTCTCCCTAAGGTATATCTAACCCCTAGGGAAACAAGCACGGAAAAGATCCAGGATACAAGGGATGCTCTGACTGGCCCACCTGAGGTCATGGGTCCAACCCCAGGCCAACCATCGTGGAGGAGGTCATGGGGTACCATGATGGGCTTAACTGGGTCACATGGCCTCGCAGGGCAGCGTCTGACTGACAGGGTTCTCCAGAACCATGTGACTGGACGGGGGAGAATGGCCTCAAAGGTAGTGTGGCAGAGGGATGTTCTATTTCAAGGAAGAGTTTGGGACTACTGCAGCAATTCTGTCACCTTCTCAGAGGGGTGGTAAGGGGTAAGAAAAGGCGAAGCAAGGAGTTCCTGGGTGGCCTGGCAGTTAGGGAACGGGATTGTAGCTGGGGCCACTGAGATGGCTCGGGCTGACTCCCTGGCCCTGCGCATGCCACAGGCCAGGCCAAAATAAAAATTTCTTTTTTCTTCATCCCATCTCAGAGGACCATTGACAGCGGGCTTTTGCTCCAGAAGGGCTCCGGTTGAAGCCGTGCAAACTAGGATGTTCCCCTTGTCCCCATGCCACAGTCACCAACTCTCTTTTGCCCACACCTGCAGTGTTCTTTCCAGCCCCCTTTCCGGGCTGAGAGACCCAGGTGGATGCCTGAGACATCCCCATACTTTCAGGGGCCCAGCGTGGCCCTCGCCTTGGCCTCCAAGGCTGTTGCAGGGACTGTCTTTCATGGAAAGGGGGGGCTACCAGGTACACAAAGGCTTCAGCTTTCCAGCCCCCTCCAGGGTCCGAGATACCAGCTGTTTCCAACTGCCAGCATTCGGCACATTTGCAGACCCCCGGCATAGGCCCAGACTGGGGACAACTGGCTGCTTAGAGGCAAAGGGAGGTCCATGTGGAAAGAGGAGTAGGGAAGAACAAGAAAGACAAAAAACACACCCAACTCAATACAGAGTTCCAGCTTTTACTTCATTCAGGCAAGGCAATGTCACCTAAAGGAATGTCTCAACTTTTCATTCAGTGCAAATTTCCTGAGCCTGGTACTGTGTGCCTGGTACTGTGCTGGACCCCACACAGAGCCCACCACACCCAGACATGCAGACAGATAAACAGACAAACCCCCAGTGGCAAGGGCCAGATGGAGAAAACGGCAGAGGCGTTGAGATCAGAACTGGTTTTTGGCTAAATGGAGACGCAAGCAAAGAGTTTGTGAGACTCGTTTTCCAAGTGGGACTTGTGGGGCCATAAGCAATGCCTCTCCTGGTGAGAAACCACCAGTAACAGTCATAATAACCAGCCCCAGTTGCTGACACGTGCAGTCTCCCTGTTTCCTCATGAGCCCCTGCGGGGCGTGATCCCCATGGTACAGATGAGGGAAGTCTCCTCCCATCTTCTGGCTCTGGTACCAGTGACAGGCACACAGTAGGTCCTCAATTACTCCATGTCGAGTGGGTGAATCAGTAAGTGCTTCCACTAGAACACCCTGCGGCACCCATGTCGGGGATCATGCATGATGTCAGCCTGGCTTATTTCCATAATAGCAACCTGGAAAGGTCAGGCTTTACTCCCTAGTTGAGCCTACGGGCAGGGCTGAACCTGGCGTCTGCTCATAAGCCCGTGCTGTTTTGTGTTTCTCTATTGGCAGCCTGTGCCACCACCATGAGAATAAATTCTGATGTTCAAAGCAAACACCTTGTCCTACCCTCCACAGTTATCCTTTACTAACTGCAGACCAGAGACATTTGTAGGCTCCATTGAGAGGAAAAGTCGGAAAAACAGGAAAAAGACAGATCTAGAGCCCTTCTCGTAGGAGTATAAATTGGTGCCGTCTTTTGGGAGGTGATGTGTCCTTAAAATGAGTATGGCCTCTCTCCCAGCAATTTTGCCTCTAAGTTTTATGCTAAAGCAATGATCAGGAGCACCCGCAAACATAAATGAGCAAGGATGCACGCCTGGGGTCGCTCACACAAGGGGAAATTCTAGGACATCCCGAGACTCATTGCACAAAGGGTACACACAGCACAGAGAGGCCATGGAGCAACTGCCTTCAAATTGTGTTTTGGGGGGGGGGGTATTCAGTGTTGGGAGATGTCGTTCCAATATGACACTGAGGGAAAAGAACAGAATATAGAACAGCATGATCCTGAGACTTCCCGTCGTGGTTCAGAGAAAAGGAATGTGACGAGTATCCCTGAGGATGCAGGTTGGATCCCTGGTGTCGCTCAGTGGGTTAAGGATCCTGTGCTTCCATGAGCTGTGTTATAGGTCACAGACACGGCTCAGACCTGAGTTCCTGTGGCTGTGGTGTAGACTGGCAGCTGTAGCTCTGATTCGACCCCTAGCCTGGGAACTTCCATGTGCCACAACTCTAGCCCTAAAAACCAAAAAAAAAAATTTTTTAAGTAAATATTGAAAGGGCATGACCCCAGTGTTGTGAAGCACATGGAGGATACTGCAGGTATCTGGCCAGACAAGTGCCACCGGGAGCTTTTCTGCCTGGCTTCAAATCCCACTTCTGACACCCACAAGTCATGTGATCTTGACAAGTTCCTCTCTGGACAGCAGATGCCTCTTCCGTAAATTTAGGATGAGGATGGTTTGTTTCACACGAATCCTCAGGAAAAGGCAAACCAAGTGACAATGAGCTATGCCCTCACACTTACTGGGATGGTGTTAACAAAGAACCGAGATAGGACGTGTTGATGACGATGTGGAACCGTGTGCTGGTGGAAGGGACAAGGAGGCAGCCACCGCAAGACAGAATGGAGGCTGCTCCAAAAACTGCAAAGAGTAATTGCTATCTGATTGAGCATTCCCATTTCTGGGCATTTATTCCGAAAACTTAAAAGCAGGATATGAAAGGGATATTTGCACTGTCCTGTTCACTGCAGCATATTCGCAATAGCCAAGATGGGGAAACATTTCTGATCCATCTGCAGTTGCACGGATAAAGAAAACGTGGTAGAGACATACCAGGGAATAGTATCCAGCCTTTAAAAAGAAGAAAATACTGCCATTTCTTTACATTTACATTATAGTTGCCTTTCACTGTTCTCTCCATTTCTGCTGAATAGCAAAAGTTCCAGTCATACATATCTACACATTCTTTTTTCCATATCATCTTCCATCATGTCCCATCACAAGAGACTGGACATATTTCCCTGGGCCATACAGCAGAACTTCGCCGCTTATCCATTCTAAATGTAGTCGTTTGCATCTTCTAACCCCATGCTTTCTGACCATCCCACGCCCGCCCCCTCCCCATTGGCAACCACATGTCTCTTCTCCATGTCCCTGTGTGTGTTCTTTGTTCTGTAGATAGGTGCATTTTGGCATAGTTTAGATTCCACATATGACATATCTTATGGAATTTGTCTCTCTCTCTCTCTCTGACTGACTTCATTTACTATGAGACTCTCCAGTTCCACCCGTGTTACAACAAATGGCCTGATTTTGTTCTCTTCTGTGTCTGAGTGGTATTCCACTGTGTACATGTGCCACATCTTAATCCACTCACCTGTCGAGGGACGTTCGGACTCTTTCCATGTCTGGGCTGTTGTGAATAGTGCTGCAATGAGCATAGGGGTGGCATGTATCTTTTTGAATGAAAGGCTCTTCTGCTGATATGCCCAAGAGTAGGATTGCTGGGTCATGTGGTAGCTCTACACCTAGTTTTCTGAGGTCGCCCCATACTGTTTTCCATCGTGCTTATGCCAATCGACATTCCCAGTGAACAGGAGGGTTCCCTTGCCTCCACAGCCTTTCCAGCATGTGGCATTCGTGGGCTGCTTAATGACAGCCATTCTGACCGGTGTGAGGTGGTGACCCATTGAAGTGATGATTTGCACTTCTCTAGTAAGTACTGATGTGGAGCACTTTTCCGTGTGTCTGTTGGCCATCCATGTCTTCTTTGGAGAAACGTCTGTTTAGGACTACGGCCCATTTCTCACTTGGGGTGTTTGCTTTTGGCTGTTCAGTTGCAGGAGATGTTTTCCTGTTTGGGAGACGAAGCCCTTGTCGGGTGCATCGTTTGCTGCTGCTTTCTCCCATTCCAAGCTCTGTCTTTCCCTGTTTGTATGGCTTCCTTTGCCATGCCAAAGCGTGCCCGTTGACTAGTCCCATTGGTTTGTTCTGGGGTTTATTCCTATTGCCTTGGGAGAATGACCGAAGAAAACCTCTGTACGGTTGATGTCAGAGAAGGGTTAGCCTCGGTTCTCTCCTGGGAGTTGGGGGGTGTTTTGTCTAATGGTTAAGTTGTAAGCCATCTTGAGTTTCTTTGTGTGCATGGTGTGAGGGAGCGTTCCAGTTTCATCGATTCACGTGCAGGTGTCCAGTTTTCCCAGCACCGCTTGCTGAAGAGCCTGTCTCCTCCCCGTTTTCTCTTCTTACCACCTTTGTCGAATCCCAGTTGACTGCAGGTGTCTGGGTTTATTTCTGGGCTCTCTGTTCTGTTCCATTGGTCAGTATGTCTGTGTCTGTACCAGTGCCACACTGTCCGGATTACTGCTGCTTTGCCATAGTGTCGGACATCAAGACAACAGGAGGAGTTACGCCTCCTGCTTGGTCTGTGCGCCTCAGGATTGCTCTGGCAATTCAGGCTCTTTTATGGTTCCCTATACATTTTTGGATGGTTTGTTCTAGGTCTGAGCAACTTGTCATCAGTAATGCGACAGGGATCTCATTCAGTGTGTCGATTGCTTTGAGTGGGTGGCATTTCAATGGTATTAATCCTTCCAGTCCAAGAGCATCGGGACATCTTCCCATTTCTCCGAATCCTCTTTAATTCATTTGATTAGTGTTTTATAGTTCTCAGCGTATAAGTCTTTCACCTCCTTGGTCAGGGTGATGCCTAGATGTTAGTTTTGTTTTGGTTTTCAAAGGCATTGTCTTTTTGTGTTCCTCTTCTACCCCTTCGTTGTTAGTATACAGAAATGCAACCAGTTTCTGAATGTTAGTCTTGTACCCTGCTACTTTGCTGACTTCGTTGTTCAGGGCAAGTAGTTTTTGTGTGGAGTCCTCAGGGTTTTCTGTATATAGCACCGTGTCATCTGCATAGAGTGGCAGCTTTACCTCTTCTCTTCCCATTTGGATGCCATTTATTTCTTTTCTTTTTCGGATCGCTGTTGCCCAGGTCTCCCGCTGCTAGGTTGAGTAAAAGTGGTGAGATTGGACATGCTTGTCTTGTGTCAGATTTTAATGGGAAGGCTCTTGGCTCTTCTCTGTCGAGTATTGTATCAGCTGTGGGGTTGCCATCCATGGCTTTTATTGTGTGAAGATATGTTCCCGCCATGCCCACCGTTGGTAAGAGTTTATTTCTTGAAAGGATGTTGGATTGTGTCCGATGCCTTTTCTGCCTCTATTGAGATGGTCGTGTGGTTTTTGACTTTTCTTTTGTGAATGTGGTGTATGCAGCTGATTTAGTTGCATAGGGAGGACCATGCCTGTGAACTTGGGATGAATCCCATTTGGTCGTGTTATATGATTGTTTTATGTGTTGTTGGATTCGGTTGGCTAAATCTTTGGAGAGAATTTTTGTGTGTCTCTTCATCAAAGATATTGGCATGCAGTTTTCCTTTTTGATAGATAGCATCTTTGTCTGGTTTTGGTAATGGGGGATGGTGGCTTCATAGACTGTCATTGGCAGTCTTTCTTATTCCTCAAGTTTGTGTGTGTGTGTGTGTGTGCCTTTTACAGCCACACCCACGACTCCCAGGGTAGGGGTTGATTCAGAACTACAGCTGCCTGCCAACACCATGGTCTCAGCAATGTGGGATCTGAGCTGCAGCTGCGCTATCTACCACAGCTCACAGCAATGCCGGATTGCAACCCCACTGAGCAAGGCCAGGGATTGATCCTGCCTCCACATGGATACTAATCTGATTCATTTCTCCTGTACCACAATGGGAACTCCCTTCTTTGATCTTTTTGAAATGTTTAAGCAGGATGGTTCTTTGTATGTTTGATAGAATTTGCTTGTGAATTTTGGCTCTGGAATTTGCTTTGTAGGGAGTGTTTTTATTCCATGTTCAATGCCATTTCTAGTGACCAGTCTGTTCAAATGCTGAAGTTCTTCTTGATTCAGTTTTGCTGGGTCTTTAGAGAGGGGTATATTACTTGTAGGTTGTCAAATTTGTTGGCATATAATTGTTCATAAAATTCTCTTAGGGGTTTTTGTATTTTTGCAGTATCTGAGATCTCCCCTTTTTCATTGCTTCTTTTATTTGGGTTCTCACTCTCTTCTTCTTTTTTCTTTTGGTCTTTTTGCCTTTTTTTTTTTTTTTTTTTAGGGCTGTGACATATGGAGTTTCCCAAGCTAGGGGTTGAAATGGAGCAGCCGCTGCCTGCCTGCCTACGCCACAGTCAGCAATGCTAGATCTGAGCTGCACCTGTAACCTAAGCTGCAACTTATGGCAATGCCAGATCCTGAACCCACTGAGCCAGGCCAGGGAACAGACCCACATCCTCAAGAACACTATGTCTAGTTCTTGACTCGCTGAGCCAGAACAGGACCTCCAAGTCAATATTTTATAATAACATATAGGGGGAAAGGATTTAAAAACAAAAAAGATGTGCGTGTATGTATAACTCAATCCTTTTGCTATACACCAAAAACTAGCAAAATCTTGTAAATGACCTCTACTTCCATTTTAAAAAATTCAATTTCATTACTAGCAATAAAAATGACCCCAAAGACCTAAACAGTGTTCCCTGGAGATCTCACCCAGTCCACTCCTCTCTCCATCCGCATTATACCCAGTTGTGCACCTGCCCTATGTACCCCATCTGATACTCCCCTGTGGATGGTCACTTCAGGTCAGCTTCGGGTCTTTGGCTTTTACAAAGAAGGTTGCCGAGAACAGCTTGCCCACATAATGGCTTGCAGTTTGCCAGAGAATCTTTGGGATAAGTCCCTAGAAGGAGGATGGCTGAGTTAAAGAATATATGTGTGTGTTGTTTGCTAGATTCTGCCAGGTCTATTCCATAGGGACTGAACCACCAAACCTAAATTTTAGCAATGTGCAAAAATGAGGAGGAAGATGCAGTGGCCTCCCACCCAAGCTAGCGACGAGGCCAGCCTCCCACACTTCTACCTGAAGGACAGGCCTGCACAGATCTCAGGCAGGCAGGAACACCCAAGGCCAGAGAGCCCTGAAGGAGCTACAAAACAACATCTTCTTCGCTCTGGCGGCAATAACACTTTACCCAGTAGCCCTGTTCAACTCAGGCTGAGCAGAAGCTCAGAGTAGTCTTTTTGATCTTTGTTGATTGATAAGACACTTAAGAATTTGTTGCTCTTGGAGTTCCCTTAGTGGCGTAGCGGTTAACAAACCCGACTAGGAACTGTGAGGTTGCGGGTTCCATCCCTGCCCTTGCTCCTTGGGTTAAAGATCTGGCGTTGCCGTGAGCTGTGGTGTAGGTTGCAGACGCGGCTCGGATCCCGCGTTGCTGTGGCTCTGGCATAGGCTGGTGGCTGCATCTCCGATTCGACCCCTAGCCTGGGAACCTCCATATGCCGCAGGAGCAGTCATAGAAAAGCCAAAAAGACAAAAAAAAAAAAAAGGATTTGTTGCTCTTGGAGTTCCCATGGTGGTGCAGCAGAAGAAAATCCGCCTAGGAACCATGAGGTTGTGGGAATGATCCCTGGCCTCACTCATTGGGTTAAGGATCTCGCACTGCCGTGAGCTGTAGTGTAGTTCTCAGAGGCAGCTTCTGTAGGCCAGCAGCTGTAGCTCCAACTTGACCCCTAGCCTGGGAACGTCCATATGCAGTCGGTTCAGATCTAAAAAGCAAAAAAATTAAAAGCAGTCCCAGTCCCATAATGGATAAGCGATAAAAAATTTAAAAATTTTTATTTTAAAAAATTAAAAATAAAAAAATTTTTTAAATTTCTTCCTCTTTGTATGATTGCTTTGGCAGACTAAATGCTTCAAGGCATGGAACCTATTGGGGAATTATTTCAGGTGCGCGACAAGCAGAAACTTTTCTAATCCTTGGGTTATTTGCCCCCAGGGGATCTTTACAGAGGGATGGAAAATTCACATGGTTAAGAGGCATTCAGTCTCTAAGAGGCATTCAGTCTCTTATTCATTCAGCCAAAGCGAGTGGAACCCCTGCTCCTATCCCTCTTGACTCCCACCTCTTGGCCAGAAGTAAAAGCATGTGTAGCCTGCAGGGTGAATCCAGCTCATACTTGCTTGAGGTTGAGATCACACTATGTCTTTTGAAAAAGTAAAGAGGAAGACAGAGAGAGAGAGAGGAAAAAAAATTAGGAGCTAACATTGAAATCAGGGGATTTTACATAAACATCCAGATTCCTGACTTCTCTGGAAAACTTGCCCAACCAGCCTGCTTTCCAGCATGGCAGCCACTCAGCTTGGAGATGAGGAGAGGCTGCCCCAGCCCAGGATGCCCATCCAACCAGGCCATTCTTTGCTCTTGCATCCTCACCCATGAGTTTGTGAGAACTGCCCTAGACTGCCAGCTCCCTGAAGACAAGGACTGCCTGTGTCTGACTCATGTTTGACTTTCTGGCATCTGACCTGGACCTCAGCACACAGGGTCCTCCACTAATGTGCCGGATGAGCAAAACATCTTTTGGAGGCATGCATCCCATTTCTTCCAGTAGTAAGACTGTGCCATTGGAATTCTGCTCTAGCCTTGGTTTCTGAAGCTGATGGGCATCCCAGAGGCCATGATCTGTGCCACGGGTCCCGACCGAAAGCCACTTGCATGTCAGTGGGCTGACCCTCAAGTCTTCGCTTTGACATTTGATCTCTTTTCCTCCTTCCAAGCTCCTCTCCAACAGAAGCAGCAAGGCACACCTCATGAAGTGATTTCAAGGAGCACATGAGATCTTGAAATGTCAATCATAATCCCTAACACTTATTTTTATCGTGCTATTAGCGGTGGTTCATCTCCAACATCACAAGAGTCTCCCAACTCTTTGTTAGTCCGCACTTCTGTTTGGTTGTGCAGCCAAGCCCCAAGGAAGAGATTAGAGCAGAAATCTCTGTATGCTGAGAATTTTCTAAGTCCACTCCCCAAGGACACTGATGGAGGTAAAGATCTTATCAGCAGATCTGTATTTCTTATCAGGTCCATTAGTGGCCGACAGAGGACAATTCGGGCATGTCAGAGCTTATATAACTAGGAGCTTCTGGCCACCACTGCATGCCCAGGAATTGCTATTTCCTGAGTACCCGGACCCAGGAAAGAAGCATGAAGTGGCTTGTGATCCTCGGGCTGGTGGCCCTCTCAGAGTGCTTAGTCATGTAAGTATGGGGACCAGAAGTGACATCATCTCTCTCTCTCCGGAGTATTTCTTGTCATCCTCTTATTCATCTACCCATCATGGTTAGAAGGGAATGTCACCATTCCCTGACAGTCTTAAACTTCAACTCTCACTGATAGATGAGTACCTTGCGGTCTGTCCAAGGGTCTTGGGGTTGGTCTGCAGGATTGCACAACTCTGGGTCAAGAGTCACACAATGACCTACGTGAAAAAATGGCACTCCTTGGATTTCTTCAGTGCACAATCTGTGCAGCGGTCAGCGTAGTCTGGTAGAACAGCACTTCTCCTGCATTTGCTCCTAGGTCTTCTCTCGGCTCTCCCTCCATTTCTGTGTCTTTGTATTTCTGGGGCTTCGTCTCCGTATCTCTCTTTTGTTCTCTCCATCTCTTTGGATGTCTATGTGCATGCAGAACTCTCTGACGTCTTGTTATTTTTTCTTTCTCAATTTTTATTCTTCCTCATTTCTCTTTTTGGGGGTTTGTTTTTTGGTTTTTGGGGGGTTTTTGGGTCTTTGTTTTCTTTTTAGTGCCACACCTGCAACATGTGGAGTTTCTCTGGCTGGGGCTCGAATCGGAGCTACACCTGCTGGCCTCTGCCACAGCCAGAGCAACACGGGATCCAAACAAAGTCTGAGACCTATAGCACAGCTCATGGCAACACCAGATCCACAACCCAGTAAGCGAGGCCCAGGATCTAACCCACATCCTCATGGATACCAGGTGGGCTCCTTACCACTGAGCCACCACAGGAACTTCCCTTCGCCTCTGAATTTCCGTAATTTACTTCCCCATCTCCTGGCTGACCACAGCAAAGCCACACACTCCCCTGCCATGCATTTCAACTTCCTCCTCTGCAAAAAGAGGATCATGATGACCCTTGGGCCTCCCTCCCAGAGCTGCTTTGAGGCAGACGCAGCAGGGCGGCAATAGCAATGGTAATGGCTGTCATTGTTGAGACTTCCCATATAGAAGTTGCACTACATCCATCCTCTTACTTACCAGCCAGCACATTCTACTTAGGGTGTGGGGTTATTGGATGCAACCTTGGTGCCAATGGAGGCACTGGCAAGAGCTCACATGACCTATGCAACATTACAGAAGAGAACCTGTATTTGAACCTAGGGTTTTGCCATGGTCTTTGCAAGATGACACTCATAACAGTGCTTGGAGAACACACAGTGTCATTACAATGGAGGCGTGACAGTCACTCCACAAAACAGACAGCTGTTGCCTATCTCTTCATTGTTTCCTTTACCCAATGCACTGCGGAAGGATCCCTCTAAGGAAGGTCAAGTCCACCCGAGAAAACCTCAGGGAAAAAGGCTTGCTGAAAAATTTCCTGGAAGAACATCCTCATGACCTGATCCAGAACCGCCCGACCGAAGATTCTGCCCCTCAGAAGAATATCTCTCAACAACCCCTGAGAAACCACTTGGATGTAAGTGGCAGGGGAGGATGGCCCCGCAGCGCCCCCTGGTGCTCTGGTCTAGCACTGGGTCTACCCTGGAGGTGCCAGGTGGGAGGGTAGGGATGGGGGGGGCTCCTGCCAGAAGCTAGAGAACTCGGGGGTGGGTGGGGGTGGTGGAGGACAGGCACCTCAGACCCAGGGGAGAAGGCCCTCCCACCCTCAACTCTTGGTCTGTGGTGACTGGGCCCAGCGATGACCAGGTGGCAGGTAAACATCCATTTCTGTGCCAAGGATATGTCATCGCCTTGAGGAAGATTGTTCTTTTAGACCCAAGGGAGCCACTGAGCTTCAGATGAAGGGTGAGCCCTGTCTGATCAGACAATAAAGCCAACTGCAAAGCCAGGTTGAAGCCACAGGCAGTGGAAGGGCAGCCTTCAAAGACCCAAAAATTGATTGAGCCCCTTCGGTGGGTGGCACTGTGGAAATCTAATACTATATGGTTTGGGCTACTATTTTGTTTTATTTTATTTTATTTTTTACTTCTTTGGGCTACACCTGCAGCGTACGGAAGTTCCCAGGCCAGGGGGCGAATCAGAGCTACAGCTGCCTGGCTGAGCCACAGCAAGGGCAGCACGGATCCAAGCTGTGTTTATGACCTACACCACAGCTCACAGCAACACTGGATCCTTAAGCCACCGAGTAATCCCAGGGATCGAAGCTGCATCTTCATGGATAGTACTCTGGTTCCTGTCCGATGGTAAACAATGGGAAATCCCATGGGTACTGATTTTTAGAAAGGTCTTTTATCTTCCTCAAGAATGCAGAGCCCAGCCTGAGACCCAGGCAAAGAATAAATGAATGTCACATAAAAGGGCCAGCTGTGTGCTGTTGACAGGACATGCTTTGGGTTTGGGCGAAGGAAGGAGAAGGGCATGCTCAGGCTGGGCCTTGAGGGGACACTGGAGAGCTGCTCCAATAAGGCACTGGTCTGAGCACAGGCTGTGAGGTGGGGCGTGGGCAAGGGACCATGAGGTTGGTGGCAGCTCAAGAAACCAGGGTGACCAGGGCAGTCAGTTCTGCCCTGACTACCCCTCCCCGGACCCTACAGATGATCTACGTGGGCAACATCACCATCGGAACACCCCCCCAGCAGTTCAGCGTGGTCTTTGACACGGGCGCATCTGACACATGGGTGCCCTCCATCTACTGCCAAAGCATGGCCTGTGGTGAGTGCCCCAAGCCACCCCTCTGGTGCTCCCCCTAACCCCCTTCTCTGTCCTGGGCAAGCTGATGGACACTCGTCTCCTCTGTCTGCAGTTATACACAATATCTTGGACCCTTTTCAATCCACCACCTTCAAGTTCTCAGGCAAAATCTTCAGCCTGCCATACGGTGCTGGGACAGTGACAGGATTCATTGGCTATGACACCATTCGGGTAATGTGGACACCACAAGCAGAAACAGGGCTGGCCATGGATGGGACTGCTGCTTCCTGGATAGGCACAGTGTCCTTTGGGGGGGCCTGACTTTCCCAAAGTCCCCAGTGGCTCACTTCCCATCTGCCCTGCAGGACTCTGTCCCTGTGGGGGAAGTGCACCTGCTGACACACAGGCTCTCACAATGGCCAACCCAGAGAGAGGTCTGGGGGGTGGATTTGCTGCTCAGGTGCCACTTTGCTGGCAGCAGGGAGAGGGGGTAGTAAACACGCATCTTTCTCTTCCCCCACTGGGCCTGGCACAGTGCCAGGCACTTCCAATAGGACAATTGTTTAATCCTGCAGCCCTCCCCCACCCTACAGCAAGTACTATATTTATCTCCATTATACAGATTAAGGAGCTGAGGTGCAAAGAGCAAGGGCTTGGCCAAGGTCACCCATCTGGTAAGCACTGAAAATGGGCTGGCCAGTTAGGACTCGTGCAAGTGTGGGGTTTTGCGTGGAGAGAATACAACTGATCTGGGGACCTGGGGCAGCCCAGAGCATCAGTGGAAGTGCCTGGCACAGTGCCAGGCCCACTCAGGCAGAGGAGGCAGTGGGCCACAGATGTGGGAGCAACCTGCTAAATGCATTCTTACTCTAGGCAGTCTTGGAGATGGTAATTAAAACTAAGGCTGGACTCCCCAAAGTTGCCTGAGATTCTCTTTACCTTTCTCTCTCTCTCTGTCTCCCTCTCTCTCGCTTTCCCTCTTTCTGTCTCTGTTACTACCTCACACACAAACACACACCCCAAAAAATTTTCATAACACTGTTGCAGCTTCATTGTATAATGGCCATTTTTCTTACTGTGTGGATGCAGGATCCACAATGCATTGCTTCGAACTCATCCCTTTCTGTCATCAGATCTCAGGTTTTCCTCTACCCATGTTCTCCTCAGGTGGGAACCATTTGGTCCATCCCTGAGTCTTACTCTCTCTCCAGGACGAGGGCATAAGGCCAATCTACTGACTGCAGAAGGAGCAGCTGTGGATTGAAATCTGCAGCCCCTCACAAATTAAAAACAGATTCCATACCAGCTTGGTTGATGATCAAGCCAGGGCCCAGGCAGGCCTTAGCTCTCTGCAAGCTAATGGCATCTCCCTGCCTCCCCACACCCCAGCCCATCCCCAGCCCTGCTTCCCAAACCGTCACATCAGAACAAACCCTTCTCCCACAGGTGGGGGACCTTATCATCAAGAACCAGGCATTTGGCATCAGCCTGGCAGAGGATGACATGGTCTTTGAAAATGCAGTCTTTGATGGTGTCCTGGGCCTGGGCTATCCCAGCCTCGCCCTGGAAGGGACCACCCCCATCTTCGACACCATAATGAATCAAAGCCTCATTTCTGAGCCTGTCTTTGCCTTCTACTTGAGCACGTGAGTCTGGGTGGAACAAACCCTCTCTCCACATCACCTGTATGATGCTTTCGGTTGCATGAAAATGTCTGGCCTACGTGATCCAGAAGTTTCCTGAGAGATAGTCTAGACCAGGGTAACCAACTGGACTGCAGGGCCACATCTGGCCCTGCCAGCTGGATTCTATAGATACTCTTTTACTGGAACACAACCATGCTCCTGGGGCCAAGGGCAGCACTTGGTCCAGGGAGGTGGAGGGAGGAGGAGGAGCAATGGAGGGATTCAGGCAGGAGGAGGAGAGAACGGGATTCGCTGACGGATTCGATAAGGAAGGAAGGACAGGGATGGGGGGACTCTTTCTTCCTCACTCACATCTGACCAGGAGCCCAGGACCAGCTAGAGCACTGGCAGGGCTCAGTGCAAAAGCAACATGCGGGACCCCTTGTGGAAAAAGCTTGCGATTCAGGACAGAGATGGCAGAGGCATGGGGGCCTGCAGAATGGAGGGGGGGGGGTGTCCCATGGACAGCACAGGAATCTGTGCCCTGGGCCCGGGAATCTGGCCCTGGGTGAGCTGGATCCATGCCCTTGGCACCCTCAGGTCTCAGCTTTCCTGAAAATTGTCAGGTTGTCCCAGTGGAAGCCCCAGCCCTCCAGTCGGGTGTCCCCTGAGGGACTCTCTCAGCAGGCTCATCGAGGGAGGGGACCAGTCCCTCTAGGAAGGGCGGGTGCTCAGAGCCTGGCCAGGATGTCCACCCAGGTTCAAATCTCTTTTAGGCTACTCATTTGCCGGTCAGGTACTGAACCTTCCATGCCTCCATTTCTGCATCTGCAAAGTGGAATCCTAGCAGTGCCCCTGATGGGTGGATAAGCACAGCCCTCAACAGTGCCTGCTGTGTGGCCGAATTTGAGAAAAGCCACCCATTATTCTCCTACACTCAGCCCTCCCTCTCCCTCCTCTCCTCAGCGAAACAGAGGTAGGCAGCGTGGTGATGTTTGGCGGCGTGCTCGACTGTTACTACAAAGGAGACCTCAAGTGGGTGCCCCTGTCGCAAACCCACTACTGGCAGATACCCTTGGACAGGTAAGCCCCTCCCTCTGTGGGGCATCCTGAGGGATATCCCCATATGTGCACACAGTCATGGAAAGGCACCCACACATGCAGGCACAGACACACAGTCACACACACACACAGATACACACACACGTACACTCCACAGACAAATACACACATAGAAACACACTGAGACACACACAGGCACACAGAGACACCTAGGCAGACACACACAGTCTCACAAACAAAGTCACATAGACAGAGACATACACAGACCATCACACACACTTCCCAGAGGTTTATAATCACCCAGGCTTCCTGATGAGGGTCCTGACCAAGGCCCAGAGATGCTTCTGCAACACAGGGACACTGCATCTTCCGTGCTGAGAGGCAGGCAGGGAGCATGGTTTGAGGACCCTAAAGTGTCCTGAAAGGGGGATCAGGGAGACTTCCACGAGCCTGAGCAGGCTGGTGCTACAATGACCAACCGTCCCCAGCTAACCAGGCCCAAGCAGGTGATTAGTGCACAGGGTCGCCAGTGGGAAAACAGGACACGTCCTGGACAAACTGGGAAAACGGGTCTCCTTAGGGAGAAGCTACCCAGCAGTGCACAGAGGCTGGCTGCATTCCTGAGACTGAAAAGCACATCAGACAGAGAGACGCCTCCTGACCCTGACTCACCCAGCCTCATCCCAGGCACACAGGGGGACAGGGACTACGAAGAGACCACCAGGGAGCTGGGATCCAAGAGTGGCCTCAGAACAAGAGGCAGGAGTTGAGCCCCTGAGACAAGAGCTTCCATGTCCTTTGGAGGCCCCTGGGCAAGCTCAGTCATCGCCTGCCCAGGAGCCTCAGTGTCTGAGCCAGCCCAGGGGGCAGGGCTGGGGGACAAGCTCTCCCAGGGCACCCTGTGTCCACCTCCCCACCCCTATGAGCATCTGCTGCCCCAGAGAACACCCAACATGACTCTGGGTGTGGACCCATTATTTCTCAGACACCAGAAACAGGTCTCTGGTTGCCCTCATTCATGTCTTCATTCACTCGTTCAACAAACCCATGGTGTGGATCTGCTATGGGCTGGGCACTGCAGCTCTTACAGACCTAGCATGTAGGAACGTGGACATAGAAGAAAAGAGTCACACAAAGAATGCATTACCTCTTTGTAGCAGGCTAGACATGAGGACATCTATACAGAGAATGGCCAAGAGTGGAGCCTGATCTAGTCAGGGGAGTGGGGAGGCGTGGGGGGGAGAAAGAATTTCCTGAATTGTAACAATGAAATGTGACAATTAAGCTGCAACCCGGATGATGAGGAGAAATCAACCAAAGGGGATGGAGGCCTTCTAGAAATGTGAACAGCATGTGCCAAGTCCCTGAGGCATGAAAGCCCAGTACATTCAAGAATTGAAAGGAAATCAACGAAGATGAAATGACCATAGCAAAGGAAACCAGAGTAGAGGCCTGAGTTGGAGGATTATTCTGAAAATAGTTGCAGTAAGGGTTGGGGGGCAGTGGGGGGAGACTTCAGAGTGATCCTGGTGCCCTCTTTGTCCCACTGTCTCATAGGATCACCATCAAACCGAAGTTTGTTGCTTGTAAGCGCCGTTGTCAGGCCATCCTGGATACCGGGACCTCATCGCTGATGGGCCCAAGGAGACAAGTCTACAACATCCATAAGCTCATCCCTGGCTATTACCTCCAGGACCTGGTGAAGGATCAGGCCACAGGGTCATTCAGGGGCTCTTCACAAAAACAGGATAAGGTGTACCAACCTCGTTCCCTCTTTCCTGACAGTATGTGATCCACTGTAATGCCAGCAGCACCCTCCCTGACATCGTCTTCACCATTAAGGGCATCGACTACCCAGTGCCAGCTCAAGCCTATGTCCAAAAGGTGAGAGGCCAACCCTGGGGGCTGGTTCCCATATCCGGATTGCTGGAACCAATGGGCTGATGATACTAGGAGGACAGGTCCTTCTACAGGTCAAGCTGCACCACTGCAGATGCGCCTAAGCGCCAACCCCACCAGCATGCACCACAGACCCCTAGGGGCTGCCCAGTCCCTCCCACAAAAGCAACCTCTTGAAGGGAAAGGGAAGACTAGGACAACCACCATCCTGAAATAAAGATGGAGACTCCACCCCAGGCAGGCGCAGTATCAGGCAAAAGGAGAGGGGACCACTAAGGTCATCTGCCCTCACGCAGCATGACTTCAACCAGGGCCCACAGGTGGATGTTCACAGAATCCCTGTGATCATCAGGCTGAGGGACAGGGGGGTTGGCTGAGGACACTGCCAGTGTGTTGTCCCACCAGAGTGGTTCACAGTCTCCCTGCCCATCTCCAAAGTGCCCTGGTTTGGATGATGTTTAGAGGGTTTCCCGAGTCCTAGGCTGCACCTGCCCTTCGTAAGGCCCAGTTCCCCCTCTGGGAGCTGGGACACCAGACCAGCCCTGTGCAGGGGTTGGAGGCCCTCCTGCATGAAGGGGACACAGTGACTGCACAGCCCCTGGCTCAGACTTGAGCTTTAATATACGTCAGCTCCTGATGGGAATTGAGAGGAGGCTGAAGGAGTTCAAAGAAGGCTTTGAGGAAGAGAGGGAATTTCAATGATTCTAAACCCCCAGCCTCATGGAGGGATGAGAAGCCCCTCTGGGGTGGAGGCAAATCTACACTGGGCTCCGTGCCAATAGACCCCTGGGGGCTATGCCAAGGGATGCCAGGGTCAGATCCAGGGGCAGATCTAGAGACAGGGGGGCACTGGGGCAAGTTACCCAACCCAGCATGGCGTGGCCAAGGGGGGTGAGCAGGGATCCAGGAAGACCACTCGAGTGGGGGTGGGGGAAGAGGCTCTGAGCGCAGCCTTAAAGAACAGGTTGTGGGGAAAGGGGCAAGAAAAGGCCTTCTGTGCAGAGAGAACTGCCAGCCTGGGGCAGAAGGAAAGAAACAGCAGGGAGCTGGAGGGCATCTACAGACTGCCTGGTTCTTGGGTGGACACCCCCAACTTCTGCAGCTGCTGAGAGAGTCACGTGGCTCTCACCTAAGGAGGGAGATGAAACCCAGAATGTCAGCTCGGGATATGGAGGTTGGGCAGCGACAGGTGAGGGCTCAGGCTCACGGCTGTGACTTTCCCTCTTCCCCAGACTCTTGGAGGCATCTGCCTGAGTGCCTTTAAAGGAATCAAAGGCAAGCCCACAGGCAACCCAATTTGGATCTTGGGTGACGTCTTCTTAAGGCTGTACTTCACCGTTTTTGATCGAGGACAGAACAGGATTGGCCTGGCTCCCGCTGTATAAATGCTGGGGCTGCTTCCAGAAACAATCAGGCCCAACCCCCAAACACACATTCCCTCACACCTAGGGCATTCTCGCCCAGGGAGTGTGGCTTGAACAGGCTTTGGTGCGTGGCAAAGCCCTGTTCTCAGTGAAGAATAAAGGATTGCCTTTGCAACCAACTGGGGCCGCTCTCTGAGTCAGGGTGATGCTTCATGATCATGCAGGACTTGACGACATAGTCTGAACCACAAGTGAGAGGAGCCCACCTCCACGAGATTTCCAAAGGAAGGGCAGACTTCTTGGAAGGATACTGGGGATCGGGGATGCAGGAACCAGAGCAGATCCAAAGATCTCAGTGACTGGACCCAAGTCATCTAGCCTCACCGCTTTCATTGCTCAGGCTTCTAATCATATGGAAGAACTCCAGAGAGGCCTGCCCAAGGGTTTTCTCTCCCTAAGGTATATCTAACCCCTAGGGAAACAAGCACGGAAAAGATCCAGGATACAAGGGATGCTCTGACTGGCCCACCTGAGGTCATGGGTCCAACCCCAGGCCAACCATCGTGGAGGAGGTCATGGGGTACCATGATGGGCTTAACTGGGTCACATGGCCTCGCAGGGCAGCGTCTGATTGACAGGGTTCTCCAGAACCATGTGACTGGACGGGGGAGAATGGCCTCAAAGGTAGTGTGGCAGAGGGATGTTCTATTTCAAGGAAGAGTTTGGGACTACTGCAGCAATTCTGTCACCTTCTCAGAGGGGTGGTAAGGGGTAAGAAAAGGCGAAGCAAGGAGTTCCTGGGTGGCCTGGCAGTTAGGGAACGGGATTGTAGCTGGGGCCACTGAGATGGCTCGGGCTGACTCCCTGGCCCTGCG
The DNA here is from genome assembly GCF_016906955.1 of Phacochoerus africanus. NCBI lineage: Eukaryota > Metazoa > Chordata > Mammalia > Artiodactyla > Suidae > Phacochoerus > Phacochoerus africanus. Next base: position 10,476,929 of record NC_062547.1, on the reverse strand, counting down.
CATGCCACAGGCCAGGCCAAAATAAAAATTTCTTTTTTCTTCATCCCATCTCAGAGGACCATTGACAGCGGGCTTTTGCTCCAGAAGGGCTCCGGTTGAAGCCGTGCAAACTAGGATGTTCCCCTTGTCCCCATGCCACAGTCACCAACTCTCTTTTGCCCACACCTGCAGTGTTCTTTCCAGCCCCCTTTCCGGGCTGAGAGACCCAGGTGGATGCCTGAGACATCCCCATACTTTCAGGGGCCCAGCGTGGCCCTCGCCTTGGCCTCCAAGGCTGTTGCAGGGACTGTCTTTCATGGAAAGGGGGGCTACCGGGTACACAAAGGCTTCAGCTTTCCAGCCCCCTCCAGGGTCCGAGATACCAGCTGTTTCCAACTGCCAGCATTCGGCACATTTGCAGACCCCCGGCATAGGCCCAGACTGGGGACAACTGGCTGCTTAGAGGCAAAGGGAGGTCCATGTGGAAAGAGGAGCAGGGAAGAACAAAAAAGACAAAAAACACACCCAACTCAATACAGAGTTCCAGCTTTTACTTCATTCAGGCAAGGCAATGTCACCTAAAGGAATGTCTCAACTTTTCATTCAGTGCAAATTTCCTGAGCCTGGTACTGTGTGCCTGGTACTGTGCTGGACCCCACACAGAGCCCACCACACCCAGACATGCAGACAGATAAACAGACAAACCCCCAGTGGCAAGGGCCCGATGGAGAAAACGGCAGAGGCGTTGAGATCAGAACTGGTTTTTGGCTAAATGGAGACGCAAGCAAAGAGTTTGTGAGACTCGTTTTCCAAGTGGTCCTTGTGGGGCCATAAGCAATGCCTCTCCTGGTGAGAAACCACCAGTAACAGTCGTAATAACCAGCCCCAGTTGCTGACACGTGCAGTCTCCCTGTTTCCTCATGAGCCCCTGCGGGGCGTGATCCCCATGGTACAGATGAGGGAAGTCTCCTCCCATCTTCTGGCTCTAGTACCAGTGACAGGCACACAGTAGGTCCTCAATTACTCCATGTCGAGTGGGTGAATCAGTAAGTGCTTCCACTAGAACACCCTGCGGCACCCATGTCGGGGATCATGCATGATGTCAGCCTGGCTTATTTCCATAATAGCAACCTGGAAAGGTCAGGCTTTACTCCCTAGTTGAGCCTACAGGCAGGGCTGAACCTGGTGTCTGCTCATAAGCCCGTGCTGTTTTGTGTTTCTCTATTGGCAGCCTGTGCCACCACCATGAGAATAAATTCTGATGTTCAAAGCAAACACCTTGTCCTACCCTCCACAGTTATCCTTTACTAACTGCAGACCAGAGACATTTGTAGGCTCCATTGAGAGGAAAAGTCGGAAAAACAGGAAAAAGACAGATCTAGAGCCCTTCTCGTAGGAGTATAAATTGGTGCCGTCTTTTGGGAGGTGATGTGTCCTTAAAATGAGTATGGCCTCTCTCCCAGCAATTTTGCCTCTAAGTTTTATGCTAAAGCAATGATCAGAAGCACCCGCAAACATAAATGAGCAAGGATGCACGCCTGGGGTCGCTCACACAAGGGGAAATTCTAGGACATCCCGAGACTCATTGCACAAAGGGTACACACAGCACAGAGAGGCCATGGAGCAACTGCCTTCAAATTGTGTTTTGGGGGGGGAGGTATTCAGTGTTGGGAGATGTCGTTCCAATATGACACTGAGGGAAAAGAACAGAATATAGAACAGCATGATCCTGAGACTTCCCGTTGTGGTTCAGAGAAAAGGAATCTGACGAGTATCCCTGAGGATGCAGGTTGCATCCCTGGTGTCGCTCAGTGGGTTAAGGATCCTGTGCTTCCATGAGCTGTGTTATAGGTCACAGAAACGGCTCAGACCTGAGTTCCTGTGGCTGTGGTGTAGACTGGCAGCTGTAGCTCTGATTCGACCCCTAGCCTGGGAACTTCCATGTGCCACAACTCTAGCCCTAAAAACCAAAAAAAAAATTTTTTTAAGTAAATATTGAAAGGGCATGATCCCAGTGTTGTGAAGCACATGGAGGATACTGCAGGTATCTGGCCAGACAAGTGCCACCGGGAGCTTTTCTGCCTGGCTTCAAATCCCACTTCTGACACCCACAAGTCATGTGATCTTGACAAGTTCCTCTCTGGACAGCAGATTCCTCTTCCGTAAATTTAGGATGAGGATGGTTTGTTTCACACGAATCCTCAGGAAAAGGCAAACCAAGTGACAATGGGATATCCCCTCACACTTACTGGGATGGTGTTAACAAAGAACCGAGATAGGACGTGTTGATGACGATGTGGAACCGTGTGCTGGTGGAAGGGACAACGAGGCAGCCACCGCAAGACAGAATGGAGGCTGCTCCAAAAACTGCAAAGAGTAATTGCTATCTGATTGAGCATTCCCATTTCTGGGCATTTATTCCGAAAACTTAAAAGCAGGATATGAAAGGGATATTTGCACTGTCCTGTTCACTGCAGCATATTCGCAATAGCCAAGATGGCGAAACATTTCTGATCCATCTGCAGTTGCACGGATAAAGAAAACGTGGTAGAGACATACCAGGGAATAGTATCCAGCCTTTAAAAAGAAGAAAATACTGCCGTTTCTTTACATTTACATTATAGTTGCTTTTCACTGTTCTCTCCATTTCTGCTGAATAGCAAAAGTTCCAGTCATACATAGCTACACATTCCTTTGTCCATATCATCTTCCATCATGTCCCATCACAAGAGACTGGACATATTTCCCTGGGCCATACAGCAGAACTTCGCCGCTTATCCATTCTAAATGTAGTCGTTTGCATCTTCTAACCCCATGCTTTCTGACCATCCCACGCCCACCCCCTCCCCATTGGCAACCACATGTCTCTTCTCCATGTCCCTGTGTTTGTTCTTTGTTCTGTAGATAGGTGCATTTTGGCATAGTTTAGATTCCACATATGACATATCTTATGGAATTTGTCTCTCTCTCTCTCTCTGACTGACTTCATTTAGTATGAGACTCTCCAGTTCCACCCGTGTTACAACAAATGGCCTGATTTTGTTCTCTTCTGTGTCTGAGTGGTATTCCACTGTGTACATGTGCCACATCTTAATCCACTCACCTGTCGAGGGACGTTCGGACTCTTTCCATGTCTGGGCTGTTGTCAATAGTGCTGCAATGAGCATAGGGGTGGCATGTATCTTTTTGAATGAAAGGCTCTTCTGCTGATATGCCCAAGAGTAGGATTGCTGGGTCATGTGGTAGCTCTATACCTAGTTTTCTGAGGTAGCCCCATACTGTTTTCCATCGTGCTTATACCAATCGACATTCCCAGTGAACAGGAGGGTTCCCTTGCCTCCACAGCCCTTCCAGCATGTGGCATTCGTGGGCTGCTTAATGACAGCCATTCTGACCGGTGTGAGGTGGTGACTCATTGAAGTGATGATTTGCACTTCTCTAGTAAGTACTGATGTGGAGCACTTTTCCATGTGTCTGTTGGCCATCCATGTCTTCTTTGGAGAAACGTCTGTTTAGGACTACGGCCCATTTCTCACTTGGGGTGTTTGTTTTTGGCTGTTCAGTTGCAGGAGATGTTTTCCTGTTTGGGAGACGAAGCCCTTGTCGGGTGCATCGTTTGCTGCTGCTTTCTCCCATTCCAAGCTCTGTCTTTCCCTGTTTGTATGGCTTCCTTTGCCATGCCAGAGCGTGCCCGTTGACTAGTCCCATTGGTTTGTTCTGGGGCTTATTCCTATTGCCTTGGGAGAATGACCGAAGAAAACCTCTGTACGGTTGATGTCAGAGAAGGGTTAGCCTCGGTTCTCTCCTGGGAGTTGGGGGGTGTTTTGTCTAATGGTTAAGTTGTAAGCCATCTTGAGTTTCTTTGTGTGCATGGTGTGAGGGAGCGTTCCAGTTTCATCGATTCACGTGCAGGTGTCCAGTTTTCCCAGCACCGCTTGCTGAAGAGCCTGTCTCCTCCCCGTTTTCTCTTCTTACCACCTTTGTCGAATACCAGTTGACTGCAGGTGTCTGGGTTTATTTCTGGGCTCTCTGTTCTGTTCCATTGGTCAGTATGTCTGTGTCTGTACCAGTGCCACACTGTCCGGATTACTGCTGCTTTGCCATAGAGTCGGACATCAAGACAACAGGAGGAGTTACGCCTCCTGCTTGGTCTGCGCGCCTCAGGATTGCTCTGGCAATTCAGGCTCTTTTATGGTTCCCTATACATTTTTGGATGGTTTGTTCTAGGTCTGAGCAACATGTCATCAGTAATGCGACAGGGATCTCATTCAGTGTGTCGATTGCTTTGAGTGGGTGGCATTTCAATGGTATTAATCCTTCCAGTCCAAGAGCATCGGGACATCTTCCCATTTCTCCGAATCCTCTTTAATTCATTTGATTAATGTTTTATAGTTCTCAGCGTATAAGTCTTTCACCTCCTTGGTCAGGTTGATGCCTAGATGTTAGTTTTCCTTTGGTTTTCAAAGGCATTGTCTCTTTGTGTTCCTCTTCTACCCCTTCGTTGTTAGTATACAGAAATGCAACCAATTTCTGAATGTTAGTCTTGTACCCTGCTACTTTGCTGACTTGGTTGTTCAGGGCAAGTAGTTTTTGTGTGGAGTCCTTAGGGTTTTCTGTATATAGCACCGTGTCATCTGCATAGAGTGGCAGCTTTACCTCTTCTCTTCCCATTTGGATGCCATTTATTTCTTTTCTTTTTCGGATCGCTGTTGCCCAGGTCTCCCGCTGCTAGGTTGAGTAAAAGTGGTGAGATTGGACATGCTTGTCTTGTGTCAGATTTTAATGGGAAGGCTCTTGGCTCTTCTCTGTCGAGTATTGTATCAGCTGTGGGGTTGCCATCCATGGCTTTTATTGTGTGAAGATATGTTCCCGCCATGCCCACGTTGGTAAGAGTTTATTTCTTGAAAGGATGTTGGATTGTGTCCGATGCCTTTTCTGCCTCTATTGAGATGGTCGTGTGGTTTTTGACTTTTCTTTTGTGAATGTGGTGTATGCAGCTGATTCATTTGCATATGGCGGTCCATCCTCCTGAACTTGGGATGAATCCCATTTGGTCGCGGCATGTTGTAGTTTTACGTGTTGTTGGATTCGGATGGCTAAACCGAATTTTTGTGTCTCTATTCATCAAAGATATTGGCATGCAGTTTTCCTTTTTGATAGATAGCATCTTTGTCTGGTTTTGGTAATGGGGGATGGTGGCTTCATAGACTGTCATTGGCAGTCTTCCTTCTTCCCCAAGGTTTTTTTGTGTTTGTGTGTGTGCCTTTTACAGCCATACCCATGACTCCCAGGGTAGGGTTTGATTCAGAACTACAGCTGCCTGCCTACACCATGGTCTCAGCAATGTAGGATCTGAGCTGCATCTACAACCTACACCACAGCTCAAGGCAGGGCCAGATTCCAAACACACTCTGCAAGGCCAGGGATCGAATCCCCACTCACATGGATAATAACCTGATTCATTTTTGTTTCATCACAATGGGAACTCCCTTCTTTGCCCTTTTTTAAAAGTTTAAGAAGGATGGGTATAAGGTCTTCTTTGTATGTTTGGTACAATTTGCCTGTGAAGCCATCTGGTCCTGGAATTTGGTTTGTAGGGAGTGTTTTTATTACATATTCAATGTCATTTCTAGTGATCAATCTGTTCAAATGATCAAGTTCTTTCTTGATTCATTTTGGCGGGCAGTATGACTTTAGAGAGGGGTGTATTACTTCTAGGTTATACATTTGTTGGCATAGAATTGTTCATAGTATTCTCTCTTTTTTTATTTCTGCACTATCTGAGATTTCTCTTTTCATTGCTCCTTTTATTTATTTGGGTTCTCTCTCTCTTCTTTTTGGTGCACATGGTCAGGTGTTTCTCAATTTTATTCATGCTTTCAAGGAACTAGCTCTTGGTTTTACTACCTTTTTTCCTTTTTGTTTAGAATCTCTATTTCGTTGATTTCCTCTCTGATCTTTTTGATTTCCTCCCTTCTGCTGACATTTGGTTTTGCTTATTCTTCTTTTTCTAATTCTTTTAGGTGGTAGGTTGAGTTGTTGGTTTGAGATTTTTCTTCCTTTTTGAGGAAGGCCTGTGTCGCCATGAAATTCCCTTAAAGAACTGCTTGTGCAACATCCCATGGATATTGAATGACTGTGTTTCCATTGCCCTTGGACTCAAGGTACTTTTAAATTTCCCCTTTGATTTTATTCTTTGACCCGTTGGTTTTTTCAGTAGCATGGTGTTTAATCTACATGCAGTCACTTCTTGCTCATTTCTTTTCCTGTAGTTGATTTCTAAGTTCATGCCCCTGTGGTCAGAGAATATGCTTGAAATAGTTTCTATACACTTAAAATTGTTGAGGTTAGTTTTGGGTCCCAGTATCTGGTAAGTCCTTGAGAATGTTCCATGTGCACTTGAAAAGAAAGTATATTCTGATTTTCTTGGATGTAATGCCCTGAAAATATCAGTTAAATCTCACTGTTCTACTGTGTCATCTAGGATCTCTCGTGCTCTTGGATTTTCTGTCATGAGGGTCTGTCCTTTGATGTGAGTGGGGTGTTAAAATCTCCTACTATTGTTGCATTCCCATCCATTTCTCCTTTTATGTCTGTTAGTATTGGGGTGCTCCTGTTTTAGGGGCATAGACATTGGTGAGGGTAATATCCTCTTCCGGAATTGATCCTTTTAATCTTTAAATAGTGTGTTTCTTTGTCTTTCTTTAGGACCCTTGTTTTAAAGTCTTTTTTGCCTGATATGAGTATTACGACTCATGCTATCCTGCCTTTTCCATTCTCAGAAAATATCACTTTCCATCCTATCACTTTCAATTTATATGTGTCCTTTGCCCTAAGGTGAGGTTTTTGTAGGTAGCGTAATGTAGGCTCCTGTTTTTATTTCCAGTCCTTCACTCTATGTGTTTTGTTGGAGCATTCAGTCCATGGACATTTAAGGCAATTATTGATAAATATGTATTGACTGACACTTTAAATTTGTTTTCCCGTTGATTCTATGTTTCTCCTTTGTTCTTTTTTTTTTTTTTGGTTGGATAATTTCCTTTTATTTTATGCTTGTGTCCTCTTCTTTTAAGTTTTTGTAAATGTATTGTTTGGTTTTGAATTGTGGTTGCCCTGTTTTTCAAGTCTGTTACCCCCTTGCTATATCTGCTTGCTTTAGCCTGATAGTCACAGAAGTTCAAACGCATTCTAAACAAAAAGAGTCTAGAGTTTCTATCTTTTCTTCCCCACATTTTATGATTTTGATGTCCTTTTTTTACATCTTCATGTTTATCCTTTTGCTGATCTTTGTGTTTGTTGTTGCTTTTACAAACAGGTTTTTCCCCCCTTTTAGATTTGTATACTGGCCTATATAAGTGATTACTTTCCAGTTGTGATTTCCTCCATCCTGTATCTCTATTTAGAAGAGATCTTTCAGTATTTCTTTTAGAATGGCTTTAGTATTGCTGTATTCTTTCACTTTTTGTTTGTTGGAGAAATTCTTCACTTCTTCTATTGTAAAAGGTAATTTCGCTGAGTAGGGTGTTCTAGGTGGCAAAATCTTACCTTTTAGAACTCTGAATATATCTTGCCACTCTCTTCTGGACTGTAGTATTTCTGTAGAGAAATCTGCAGATAACCTTATGGGGGTTCCCTTATAATTAACTCTTTGTTTTTCTCTTGCTGCCTTTTTTTTTTTTTTATTTATTTATTTTTTTGTCTTTTGTTGTTGTTGTTATTGTTGTTGTTGCTATTTCTTGGGCCGCTCCCTCGGCATATGGAGGTTCCCAGGCTAGGGGTTGAATCGGAGCTGTAGCCACCGGCCTATGCCAGAGCCACAGCAACGCGGGATCCGAGCCACGTCTGCAACCTACACCACAGCTCACGGCAATGCCGGATCGTTAACCCGCTGAGCAAGGGCAGGGACCGAACCCGCAACCTCATGGTTCCTAGTCAGATTCGTTAACCACTGCGCCACGACGGGAACTCCTCTTGCTGCCTTTTGAATCCTTTCCTTATCTTTAACTTTTGCCATTGTTGTTGTAATATGTCTTGTTGTGGGCCTGTTTTGGTTCCGCTTTTGGGGGGACCCTCTGTGCTTCCTGTATCTTGATATCTGTTTCCTTTGGTTTTGGAAAGATTTAGCCATACTTTCTTCAAATATATTTTCAATCCCCTTTCCTTTTTCTTCTCCATCTGGAATCCCCATGATGCATGTATTTTCCTGTTTTATGTTAACCCATAGACCTCTTATGTCTCTTTCATTGTTTTTATCATTGGTTTTCTGTCTGCTGTCCTGACTGTGTGATTTCCATTATTCCGTCGTCCAAGTCACTTATTCATTCCTCTGCATTGTACATGCACTCTTCAATACCTTCAACTCAGTCCCTTGTGTCTCTTCAAACATGTTTTATTTTTCTTCACTCTTCCTCATATTTTCTAATTCCTTTCTAAATTAATCTCCACTACTGTTCACATCCATGCTTTATTCCTTCATATCCACTCTTAATTCCTTCAGAATTATCACTATCTCCTTTTGGAACTCAGTGTCTTTTAGACTGCAGAGTCCTCCTTCATTGTTTGTTCCTTCTGGGAATTCTCCAGTTCTTATAACAGGGAATGGTCCCTAACTTCTTCATTTTTGTTCTATTTATTATTCTGTGAGTTTAGAGAAAACAACCAATCTGATTTTGGAAGGCTATTTATATGCAAACACCACTGGGTAGTTTGGGAAGGCTCACTTTTTTTTTTTTCTTTTGGTATGAGAATGGTTTTATTTCAGAGGATCACTGTCTCTTTCCTCTGTGTGCAGGCTGTTATCCCCTTGGTAGAGTGTGTGCTCCTGTATGGCCAGCACATGCTTCCACTGAGATGAATGCAATGGGCAGGGCCCTTAGCCAGTGCCTGGTTGCTGGACCTTTGGCAGTGAAGAGGAACCATGGGGAGATGGGCCAAGCTGCTCTGCACCTGGTTGCAGGGTCCTGGGAAGGGGCAGTGAACCTCAAGCAGGATGAGACAGTGCCCAAAGCCTCTGGCAGCAGCAACAGCAGGGTGTGTGTCTTCCCAGGGGACTGAGAGCAACAATGAGTAGTGCTCCTCTGTGGTTACCCCTGAGGTATATGGTGCTACAATGTGGTGCCTGTTCACAGACACCTATTGGGGGTAAGCCACGTCTACCTCTGGAGGCTGAGATGGTAAAGGTGGTTTTCCCAGGCCACCCATAGTCTGCTCACGATGTGTTCCCACCCAGGGCCCATGCAAGAGGCACTCTGCCACCCAAAAGCTCACACATGGGCAAAGAAAGATATTGCTATGGCAATCCCTCCCCTCCTCCTCTAGCCCTCCCCAAAAATAGCATCTTGTCTCCTGTGGGTCCAGGTCTGCTCCCTCACTCTGCTACCCAGTTTAGGGTGCACTTCTCTCTATTCCCTGAGGCTGTCTCCACACAGTTCCTAGTCCTCTCCCAGGAATTGACCTCTGAAGCCTGAGTCTCAGTGCCCAACCCCCACATAAGCATCTCAGGACGTGCTATCCTGGGGCAGTGCATCAATGGTCTAGATAGCTCTCTCTCTGCTTTACCCTCTTAGTCCCACTGCTGCATTTTTCTGCAAGATGTTGAGGTTCCTCCATAAATTAGGTGGGCTCCCAGTGTGAGGAATCATTTCCTCTTTCACACCTCCCTCTCAGGAATGTTGGTTGATTCCTTTCTTATTTGTTTTGTTTTGTTTGCTCTCCATCTCTCTCTCTGTGTCTCTCTTTGTTTCCTTTTGTTTTACCCAGTTATGTGGAGGGTTTCTTGTCCTTTTTGGAGTTTGAAGGTCTTCGGCCAGGCTTCAGTAGATGTTCTGTGCCAATCATTCTACAGGTAAAATTTTGTATGTGTTTGTGGAGAAGGTGAGTGTCACATCTTACTCCTCAGCCGTCTCAATCCCACCATCCCATTTCTGGCAACATGGGTGAACCTTGATGACATTATGCTAAGTGAGATAAGCCAGTCACCGAAGGACAAATACTGTACAATTCTACCTCTAAGATAGTCACACTCAGAGTTTTCTGGCGCTTAGCAGTGGAGGATTGGCATTTTTCACTGCTGTGGCTCTGGCCCAGGTTTTCCGCATGCCACAAGTGTGGCCACAAGAAAAAAACTCGCATATATAGGAGCAGACAAAAAAAGACGGTTGTCTGGGTCAAGGAGGCAAGGAAAAGATGACTTGCTATTCAATCAGCATGAAGTTTCTGTTACGAAAATGAGTAGGTTCTAGACATTTGCTGTACAACATAGCACCAATAGTTAACAATACTGTATCATGCACATAATTTTTTTTTCTTTTTACAGCCACACTTGTGGCATATGGAAGTTCCCAGGTTGGAGGTCAAATCAGAGCTGCAGATGAGGCGTACACCACAGCCACAGCAACTCTGGATCCAAGGCACCGCTGTGACTTATTCTGCAACTTGATGCAACACCAGATCCTTAACCCACTGAGCAAGGCCAGGGATCGAACCTGTATTCACACACACACTATATCAGATTCTTAACCCCCTGAGCCATAATGGAAACTCCACCACATACATGTTTTTAACTCATACAATCCATTTGCATATTTAAACCCCTACAGAGGCAGACATACATACAATCTCATTCACATGGCAATGTGGTTCCATATTCGGGTTCGGGAGTTAGGGTACCTACATTCTTGCCCAGGCTCTGCTACCCAGAGCAGAGAAACCTCAGGTTCCACATGGATAGAAATAGAGATCATAGCAGTTACATGCAGACATCATAAGACCGCTGTGAAAATTACATGAAATCATGTGGTACTTTTAGTGCATTGCTTAGTCCTAGTAAGTGCTCAGGAGTCGTCCGGCTATACTGGTTAATGCTGAGTGATGCAGAGAGCTGGGCCCTCCACCCCTAACAAGCAAGCGGCATGGCCCTGCCAGACTTCAGTGTCTTCCTCCATGAGACTAGCAGTGTTAAAATATTTGATCTCCTATGTTCAATCAAATGCCCAGATTCTGTTATTCTGTGACTATAATTATATGTGATGTTCATTCTGAAATGTCAGCATGACAGTAAAATTTAATCAGGAACAGCTAACAAAAAACTATTAGTGTAGTTTTATTATTGTTGTGATTATATGTTTTTATTTTTTATTACAGTATAGTTGATTTACATTGTTGTGTTAATTTCTACTCCACAGCATAGTGATGCACTCATTCATATATAAACAGTCTTTCTCTCATACTGTCTTCCATCGTGAGAAGATGGACATAGTTCATCCCAAGAGATTGGACATGGTTCCCTGGGCTGTACAGTAGGACTGCATTGTTAACAGTTCTAAGTGGAATATTAGCATCTGCCAACCCCAAACTCCCCATCCATCCCAACCCCTCCCCACTCCCCCATCCCCACTTCCCCAGGGCAACCACAAATCTGTTCTCCATGTTCATGATCTGTTTCTCTTTTTCAGATAGGATCATTTGTGCCATACTTTAGATTCCACACGTAAGTGATATCATATGGTATTTGTCTTTCCCTTTCTGATTTGCTTCACTTAGTAGGAGAATCCTTGTGTCTGGCGCCTTAGACCATTCAGCCATCCTGGCATTTTTATTAGAGCTTTTTGATTTCACACTTAAACCTCTTTTCTCTCTTTCACTGAAAACCTTGTTTCATAACAACATTAGCAAAATTACTTACATGCTCTAAAGTATAACCTAAATATGATGCTTTCAGGGGAACTGTAGCAATATCACCAACAATAAGACTGTTGAATATAGTTTAAAGTTCTTTATGCTTTTGTTTTGTTTTGTTTTGTTTTGAGTTTGGGGATGCGTTATTGTTTGTTTTTTGTCTTTAGACAATACCTCACTCTGAATGTAGAGTCAAAATTCTGATTTTAAAGCCACTTAAGTAATGTTTTTTTCTTTTTGGCTATGTCACCAACTTGATGCATTTAGTCTCATTTGACTCAATTTCTTCTCAATTTTGACAGATGAGTTTATCTATTATATGATTCTGTAACATTTTGACTTGGTTGCAAATCCAAACAGAAAGCAAGAAAAATCTCACTTCCATCCCTTCCACTCCCCCATAAAATTAATTTTTTTTTCGATTTTGGTTTATTCTTCCACTATTTCTTATTTTAAATATACATACATGTGTATGGAAAAGCAACAAACTATAAGCACTGTTCTGGGCCCTCTGTTTTAAAGTCTAAACAATATACTGTACATATAGTGGAAGGAACTCTACTCAATTTTTATTTTCTTCTTATGGCCATTCGTGAGTCATATGGAGGTACCCAGGCTGGAGGGCAAACTGGAGCAGGGCTGCCAACACCACAGTCACAGCAATGCCAGATCTGAGCTGCATCTGCAACCTAAGCCACAGCTTATGGCAATGCCAGATCCTAACCCACTGAGCCAGGCCAAGGATCAAATCAACATCCTCAAGGAAACTGTGTCTAGTTCTTAACTCTCTGAGCCAGAACGGGAGCTCCAGCTCAATATTTTATAGTAACTTTAGGGGAAAAGTGTCAGAAAAAAAAGGATATACATGTATGTATAACTGAATCACTTTGTTATACACCTAAAATAAGCAAAACATTATAAACGAACTATGCTTCCATTTAAAAGAATAAATTTTTTTTGTCTTTTTGTTGTTGTTGTTGTTATTGTTGTTGTTGTTTGTTGTTGCTATTTCTTGGGCCGCTCCTGCGGCATATGGAGGTTCCCAGGCTAGGGGTCTAATCAGAGCTGTAGCCGCCGGCCTACGCCAGAGCCACAGCAACGCGGGATCCGAGCCGCGTCTGCAACCTACACCACAGCTCACGGCAACGCCGGATCGTTAACCCACTGAGCAAGGGCAGGGACCGAACCCGCAACCTCATGGTTCCTAGTTGGATTCGTTAACCACTTCGCCACGACGGGAACTCCAAAAAAAAGAATAAATTTTTTAAACAAAAAAAACTCAATTTCACTACTACTAATAAAAATGACCCCCCAAATCTAAACAATATTCTGGGGAGACCTCACCCATTCTATTCCTCTCTCCATCTGCATTATAACCAGGGTACACCTGCCCCATATAACCGATTTGATACTCCCCTGTGGAATGCCACTTCAGGTAGGTTTCTGATCTTTGTCTTTTACAAAGAAGTTTACAGTGAACAGCTTGCCCATATGATGTTTTGCAATTTGCCCGAGTATCTTTGGGATAAGCCACTAGCAGGAGAATTGCTGAGTTAAAGAACACGTGTGTGTTGTTTGCTAGATACTTTCAGGCCCCCTGCACAGGGACTGAACCACCAAACCTAAATTTTAACAATGTGCAAAAATGAAGAGTAAGATGCAGTGGCCCCCACATCATTTGTCACCCAACTAGTGACCAGGTCAGCCTCCCAATTTTCTGCCTAAAGGATAGGCCTGGACAGATCTCAGGCAAGCAGGAACACCCAAGACCAGGGAGCCCTGAAGGAGCGGCAAAACAATGTCATCTTTGCTTTGGCCGCAATAGCGCTTTACCCAGTAGCCCTATTCATCTCAGGCTGAGCAGAAGCTCAGAATAGACATTTTTGGTCTTCTTTGATTGATAAGACACTTAAGAATTTGTTGCTCTTGGAGTTCCCATGGTCGTGCAACAGAAACAAATCCGCCTAGGAACAATGAGCTTGTGGGATTGATCTGTGGGCTTGTTACATGGATTAAGGATCTGGCGCTGCTGTGAGCTGTGGTGTAGGTCCCGGAGATGAGGCTCAAATCCTGCATTGCTGTGCTTGTGGCTTAGGCCAGCAGCTGTAGCTCCGATTCGACCCCTAGCCTGGTAACCTCCAAATGCCGAGGGTGTGGCCCTAAAAAGCAAAAAATAAAAAATAAATTCAAAAAAATAGTTCCTCCTTGTATGATTGCTGTGGCAGACTAAATGCTTCAAGGCATGGAACCTATTGGGGAATTATTTCAGGTGCGCGACAAGCAGAAACTTTTCTAATCCTTGGGTTATTTGCCCCCAGGGGATCTTTACAGAGGGATGGAAAATTCACATGGTTAAGAGGCATTCAGCCTCTAAGAGGCATTCAGTCTCTTATTCATTCAGCCAAAGCGAATGGAACCCCTGCTCCTATCCCTCTTGACTCCCACCTCTTGGCCAGAAGTAAAAGCATGTGTAGCCTGCAGGGTGAATCCAGCTCATACTTGCTTGAGGTTGAGATCACACTATGTCTTTTGAAAAAGTAAAGAGGAAGACAGAGAGAGAGAGAGGAAAAAAAATTAGGAGCTAACATTTGAAATCAGGGGATTTTACATAAACATCCAGATTCCTGACTTCTCTGGAAAACTTGCCCAACCAGCCTGCTTTCCAGCATGGCAGCCACTCAGCTTGGAGATGAGGAGAGGCTGCCCCAGCCCAGGATGCCCATCCAACCAGGCCATTCTTTGCTCTTGCATCCTCACCCATGAGTTTGTGAGAACTGCCCTAGACTGCCAGCTCCCTGAAGACAAGGACTGCCTGTGTCTGACTCATGTTTGACTTTCTGGCATCTGACCTGGACCTCAGCACACAGGGTCCTCCACTAATGTGCCGGATGAGCAAAACAACTTTTGGAGGCATGCATCCCATTTCTTCCAGTAGTAAGACTGTGACATTGGAATTCTGCTCTAGCCTTGGTTTCTGAAGCTGATGGGCATCCCAGAGGCCATGATCTGTGCCATGGGTCCCGACCGAAAGCCACTTGCATGTCAGTGGGCTGACCTTCAAGTCTTCACTTTGACATTTGATCTCTGTTCCTCCTTCCAAGCTCCTCTCCAACAGAGGCAGCAAGGCACACCTCATGAAGTGATTTCAAGGAGCACATGAGATCTTGAAATGTCAAGCATAGCCTCTAGCATTTATTTTTATCGTGGTATTAGCGGTGGTTCATCTCTGACATCACAAGAGTCTCCCAACTCTTTGTTAGTCCGCACTTCTGTTTGGTTGTGCAGCCAAGCCCCAAGGAAGAGATTAGAGCAGAAATCTCTGTATGCTGAGAATTTTCTAAGTCCACTCCCCAAGGACACTGATGGAGGTAAAGATCTTATCAGGAGATCTGTATTTCTTATCAGGTCCATTAGTGGACGACAGAGGACAATTCGGGCATGTCAGAGCTTATATAACTAGGAGCTTCTGGCCACCACTGCATGCCCAGGAATTGCTATTTCCTGAGTACCCGGACCCAGGAAAGAAGCATGAAGTGGCTTGTGATCCTCGGGCTGGTGGCCCTCTCAGAGTGCTTAGTCATGTAAGTATGGGGACCAGAAGTGACATCATCTCTCTCTCTCCGGAGTATTTCTTGTCATCCTCTTATTCATCTACCCATCATGGTTAGAACGGAATGTCATCATTCCCTGACAGTCTTAAACCTCAACTCTCACTGATTGGCAAGTACCTTGCCATGGGACTTTGGAGTCTAAGCATCTTGGGGTTGGTCTGCAGGATTGCACAACTCTGGGTCAAGAGTCACACAATGACCTACGTGAAAAAATGGCACTCCTTGGATTTCTTCAGTGCACAATCTGTGCAACGGTCAGTGCAGTCTAGTGGAACAGCATTTCTCCTACATTTGCTCCTAGGTTTTCTCTCGGCTCTCCCTCCATTTCTGTGTGTATATATTTCTGGGGCTTCATCTCTGTATTTCTCTTTTTTTCTCTCCATCTCTTTGGCTATCCATGTACAGGTAGAATTCTCTGAGGGTTTTTTTGTTTGTTTGTTTTTTCTTTCTTAATTTTGCTTTCTCCTTGCTTTTCTACCTCTTTTTGTTTGTGTGTGTGTTTGTTTTCTTTTTAGTGCCACACCTGGAACAAATGGAGTTTCTCTGGCTCGGGTGGAATCAGAGCTACACCTGCTGGCCTATGCCCTAGCAACAGCAACACTGGATCCAAGACAAGTCTGGGACCTACACCACAGCTCATGGCAACACTGGATCCATAACCCAGTGAGCCAGGCCCAGGATCTAACCCACATCCTTGTGGATATTAGTTGGGCTCATTACCACTGAGCCACAGCAGGAATTTCCCCTAGCCTCTTAATTTCCATAATTTATTCCCCATCTCCTGTCTGACCACAGCAAAGCCACAAACTCCCCTGTCTTGCATTTCAAATTCCTCCTCTGTAAAAAGAGGATCATGATACCCCTTATCTCTCCCTCCCAGAGCTGCTTTGAGGCAGATGCAGCAGGGTGGCAATAGCAATGGTAATGGCTGTCATTGTTGAGACTTCCCATATAGAAGTTGCACTACATCCATCCTCTTACTTACTAGCCAGCACATTCTATTTAGTGTGTGGGGTTATTGTTTTCAGCCTTTCTGCCAATGAAAAGACTGAGGATCCAAGAGCTGATATAGCTTATGCAACATGAGACAAAAAACCTGTATTTGAACCTGGGATTCGCCATGGTCTTTGCAAGACGACACTCATAACATTGCTTGGAAAATACAGGGTCATTGCAATGCAAAGTGTGACAGTCATTCTACAACATGGACAGCTGTTGGATGTCTCTTATTTTTTTCCTTCTCCCAATGCACCTTGCAAGAATCCCTCTAAGGAAGGTCAAGTCCATTCGAGAAAACCTCAGGGAAAAAGGGTTGCTGAAAAATTTCTTGGATGAACATCCTCATGACATGATCCGGAGCCGCCTGACGGAAAATTCTGCCCCACAGAAAAAAAACACTACACTGCCCCTGAGAAACTACTTGGATGTAAGTGGCAGGGGAGGATGGCCCCACAGCGCCCCCTGGTGCTCTGGTCTAGCACTGGGTCTACTCTGGAGGTGCCAGAAGGGTGGTAGGGCTGGGGGGGCTCCTGCAGAAAGCAAGAGCCCCTGCGGGGGGCGGGGGGGACAGGGGCCTCATACCCAGAAGAGAATGCGTTCCCACCCTTAACTCTTGGTATGTGATTACTGGGCCCAGCAATTACCAGGTGGCAGGTAAACATCCATTTCTGTGCCAAAGATATGTCATCGCCTTGAGGAAAATTTTTCTTTTAGACCTAAGGAAGCTACTGAGCTTCAGATCAAGGGTGAGCCATGTCTGATCAAACAATAAGCCAACTCCAAAGCAAGTTTGAAGCCACAGGCAACAGAAGGGCAGCCTCCAAAGTCCCAAAAATGATACCAGTAAAAAGTTATTGAGCCCCTTTGGTGGGTGACACTATAGAAATCTAATACTATATGGTTATGGCTACTGATTTTATTTTATTTATTTTATTTTGTTTTGTTTTGTTTTGCTTCTTAGGGCTAAACCTGCAGCATATGGAAGTTCCAGAGTAGGGGTTGAATCAGAATTACAGCCTCCGGCCAGAGCCATAGCCAGAATAATGTGGATCTGAGCTGTGTCTATGACCTACACCACAGCTCACAGCAACACTGGATCCTTAAGCCACTGTGCAAACCCAGGGATCAAACCTGCATCTTCATGGATTCTAACCCGATTCATTTTCGCTAGTACACAATGTGAAATCCCGTGGGTACTGATTTTTGGAAAGGTCTTTTATCTTCCTCAAGAATGCAGAGCCCAGCCTGAGACACAGACAAAGAATAAATGAATGTCACATAAAAGGGCCAGCTGTGTGCTGTTGACAGGACATGCTTTGGGTTTGGGCAAAAGAAGGAGAAGGAAGTGCTCAGGCTGGGTCTTGAGGGGACCCTGGAGAGCTTCTCCAATGAGGCACTGGCCTGAGTAGAGGCCATGAGCTGGGGCTGTGAGAAAGGGATTTTAGATGCCATGGGACAGCTCGAGGTTGGTGGCACCTCAGGAAACCAAGGTGACCAGGGCAGTCGGTTCTGCCCTGACCACCCCTCCCCGACCCCTATAGAAAGTCTATGTGGGCAACATCAGCATTGGAACACCCCCCCAGCAGTTCAGCGTGGTCTTTGACACGGGCTCAGCTGACACATGGGTGCCCTCCACCTACTGCCAAAGCATGGCCTGTGGTGAGTGCCCCCAATCCGCCCCTGTTGTGCTCCCCCCAACCCCCTTCTCTGTCCTGGGCAAGCTGACGGACACTCGTCTCCTCTGTCTGCAGTTACACACAACACCTTCGACCCTTTTCAATCCACCACCTTCCAGTTCCCAGGCTTCATCGTTGAGCTACAATATGCTACTGGGACAGTAACAGGATTCCTTGGCTATGACACCATTCAGGTAATGTGGACACCACAGGGTGAGGCAGGGAGTGGATTTTCTGCTCAGGTGACACTTTGCTGGCAGCAGGAAGGGAGGGGATAAAACACACACCTTTCTATTTCCTCTGACTGGGCCTGGCACCATGCCAGGCACTTCCATTGTGATCACTGTTTACCTGCAGCCCCGTCCCCGAGCAGGTACTAGGATTTTCTCTTGCATAAATTAGGGAACTGAGGTGTAGAGA
Organism: Phacochoerus africanus; assembly: GCF_016906955.1. Taxonomy (NCBI): domain Eukaryota; kingdom Metazoa; phylum Chordata; class Mammalia; order Artiodactyla; family Suidae; genus Phacochoerus; species Phacochoerus africanus. The sequence goes on along the minus strand of NC_062547.1, from coordinate 10,458,568 downwards.
GCAGGACTCTGGCAAAGGTTACCCATCTGGTAAGCAGTGGAGCTGGGCTGACCAGTCAGGACTCGTGCAAGTGTGGGGTTTTGGGTGGAGAGAATAAAACTGATCTGGGAACCCTGGGGGGCAGCCGAGAGCATCAGGCACGCAGGCGGAGGAGGCAGGGGGCCTCAGATGTGGGAGCAACCTGCTAAATGCATTCTTACTTTAGGGGGTCTTAGAGAATCTAACTAAATTAAGGCCAGACTCCCCAAAGTTGCCTGAGTAGTATTATCTTTCCCTATCTCTCTCTCTTTCTCTCTCTTTCCCTTTCTGCCTCTGTCACTAGCTCACACACAAACATACACACACACGCAAACACACACCAAAAAAGATTTTCATTACAACCTTGCAGCTTCACTGTATAATGGGCATCTGTCTTACTGTGTGGATGCAGGATCCACAATGCATTGCAACGAACTCATCCCTTTCTGTCACCGGATCTCAGGGACATCAAAGAGAAGGCTACCCTGCTCTCTACTCATGTTCTCCTCAGGTGGGAACCATTTGGTCCTGCCCTGAGTCTCACTCTCCCCCCAGGACAAGGGCACAAGGCCAATCTACTAACTGTAGACAGCATTTGCCAAAGGAGCGGCCATGGGATGAAATCCACAGCCCCTCACAAACGGAGACAGGATCCCCGTACCAGTTTGATTGATGATCAAGCCAGGGCTCAGGCAGGCCTTAGTTCTCTGCAAGCTAATGGCACCTCCCTGGCCCCCACACCCCAGCCCATCCCCAGCACTGCTTCCCAAACTTTCACATCAGAACATTCCTTTTCTATTACAGGTGGGGGACCTTATCATCAAGAACCAGGCATTTGCTATCAGCCAGTCAGAGGATGACGTGGTCTTTGAAAATGCACCCTTTGATGGCGTCGTGGGCCTAAGTTTTCCCAGCATGGCCATCGAAGGAACCACCCCCATCTTCGACACTATAATGAATCAAAGCCTCATCACTCAGACTGTCTTTGCCTTCTACTTGAGCAGGTGAGTCTGGGTGGAACAAACCCTCTCTCCACATCACCTGTATGATGCTTTCGGTTGCATGAAAATGTCTGGCCCACGTGATCCAGAAGTTTCCTGAGAGATAGTCTAGACCAGGGTAACCAACTGGACTGCAGGGCCACATCTGGCCCTGCCAGCTGGATTCTATAGATACACTTTTACTGGAACACAACCATGCTCCTGGGGCCAAGGGCAGCACTTGGTCCAGGGAGGTGGAGGGAGGAGAAGGAGCAGTGGAGGGGTCAGGATACAGGTGGGAGGAGGAGAGAACGGGATTCGCTGATGGATTCGATAAGGAAGGAAGGACAGGGATGGGGGGACTCTTTCTTCCTCACTCACATCTGACCAGGAGCCCAGGACCAGCTAGAGCACTGGCAGGGCTCAGTGCAAAAGCAACATGCGGGACCCCTTGTGGGAAAATGCTTGAGTTTCAGGACAGAGATGGCAGAGGCACGGGGCCCTGCTGGACCGGGGGCCCATGGATGGCTCAGGTCACAGGCCCAGGAACCTGGCCCTGGGTGAGCCTGATCCATGCCCTTGGCACCCTCAGGTCTCAGCTTTCCTGAAAATTGACAGGCTGGCCCAGTGGACACCCCAGCCCTCCAGACTGGTGTTCCCTGAGCGCCTCTCTTAGCAGTCTGATTGCGAGAGGGGACCAGTCCTTCTAGAAAGGCTGGGTGGTCAGACCCCAGCCAAGATGCTTAGGCTCAAACCTCTTCTGGCCACTCATTACCTGGTCAGGTACTCAACCCTCTGTGCCTCCATTTCTGCATCTGTTAATGGGATCGTAGCGGTGCCTCTGATGGGTGGATAAGCACAGCCCTCAACAGTGCCTGCTGTGTGGCCAAGTTGAGAGAAGCCACCTCTTATTGTCCTACACTCAGCGCTCCCTCTCCCTCCTCTCCTCAGCAACACACAGGAGGGCAGCGTGGTGATGTTTGGTGGCGTGGACAAGAAATACTACAAAGGAGAGCTCAAGTGGGTGCCCCTGTCGCAACCCCACTACTGGCAGATACCTTTGGACAAGTAAGCCTCTCCCTCTGAGAACCACCCCAAGGGTTGTCCCACAGGTGAACAGGACATGGGTAGGCACAAACACATGCATGCACAGACACACGGTGACACACAGATACACATATACACACCACAGACAATGACAAACTTAGAGACACACACAAGCACACAGACACACCAAGACACACAGACACAGACATATACAGACAAACACACACACTTCCCAGAGGTTTAAAACCCCCCAGGCCTCCTGACCAGGGTCCTGACCAGGAACCTGAGATGCCTGTGCAACCCAGGGATGCTGCAGCTACCACGATGGGAGGCATTGGGGAGCATGGTTGAGGACACTAGCGTGTCCTGAAAGGGGGATCAGGGAGACTTCCACGAGCCTGAGCAGGCTGGTGCTACGATGACCAACCGTCCTCGGCTACCCAGGCCCAAGCAGGTGATTAGTGCACAGGACCGCCAGTGGGAAAACAGGACACATCCTGGACAAACTGGGAAAATGGGTCTCCTTAGGAAGAAGCTACCCAGCAGTGCACAGAGGCTGGCTGCATTCTTGAGACTGGAAAGTACATCAGACAGAGAGACGCCTCCTGACCCTGACTCACCCAGCCCCATCCCAGGCACACAGGGCGACAGGGGCTATGGCAGAGACCACCAGGGAGCTGGGACCCAAGAGTGGCCTCAGAACAAGAGGCAGAAGTTGAACCCCTTGGACAAGAGCTTCCATGTCCTTTGGAGGTCACTGGGCAAGCTCGGGCATTGCCTGCCCGGGAGCCTCAGTGTCTGAGCCAGCCCAGGGGGCAGGGCTGGGTGACAACCTCTCCCATGGTATCCTGTGTCCCCCTCCCCATCACTCTAATGTGCATCTGCTGCCCCAGAGAACCTCCACCGTCACTCTGGGTGTGGACCCATTATTGCTCAGGTTCCAGAAACAGGGCTCTGGTTGTCCCTCATTCATGTCTTCATTCATTCATTCAACAAACCCATGGTGTGGATCTGCTCTGTGCTGGGCCCTGGGGATACCCCTTGCTCTTACAGACCTAGCATCTAGGAAGGTGGACATTCAGGAAACGAGTCCCACAAAGAATGAATTACCACTTTGCTCCAGGCTAGACATGAAGAAGTGTGTACAGAGAAAGGCCAAGAGTGGAGACTGATCTAGTCAGGGGATGGGAGGGGGTGGCTGGAGAATTCCCTGAAATGTGACAATGAAGCTGCAACCCAGATGATGAGGAGAAATCAACCAAAGGGGATGGAGGCCTTCTAGACAGGATGACCAGCCTGTGCCAAGGCCCTGAGATCCGAAAGAGCCCAGTGCATTCAATAATTGAAGGAAATCAATGAAGGTGAAATGACCAAGCAAAGGAAACCAGAGTGGGGTCTGAGCTGGGGGATTGTTCTGGAGATAGTTGCAGTGAGGCGGGGGGTGGCAGTGGGGTGGGGGGGACTTCAGAGTGATCCTGGTGTGAATTTGGTCCCACTGTCTCTCAGGATCACCATCAGAGGGAGTTCTGCTGCTTGTAAACGCGGCTGCCCTGGCATCCTGGATACCGGGACCTCGTTGCTGATGGGCCCAAAGAATCAAGTCTACAAGCTCCATAAGCGCCTCCCCGGCATTTACCTACGGAATGTGGTGAAGGATCAGGCCGCAGGGTCACTCTGGGGCTCTTCTCGAGAGAAGCATAAGGTGTACCAACCTCTCTCCCTCTTTCTCTAACAGTACCTGATCCAATGTCAAGACATCAACTCCCTGCCCGACATCACCTTCACCATTAACGGCACCGACTACCCAGTGCCAGCTCGAGTCTACGTCCAAAAGGTGAGGGGCCAACCCTGGGGGCTGGTCCTCATATCTGGACTAGAAGGAACCATTGGGCTGTTGATGTCAGGAGGATGGGGCCCTCTACAGATCAAGATGACCACAGCAGGTGCTGCTAAGAACCCCCATAACTCCCCTCACCTCCCACCCTCGGGGGGGGGGGGAGGGTTCCCAGCGCTTCCCACAAAACCAGCTTCTTGAAGGCAAAGGGAAGACTAGGACAACCACCATCCTGAAATAAAGATGGAGACTCCACCCCGGGCAGGCGCAGTATCAGGCACAAGGAGAGGGGACCACTAAGGGCCTCAGCCCTCAAGGAGCTTCCGGTCAACCAGGGCCCACAGATGGATGACACAGAATCCCTGAGATCATCAGGCTGAGGGACAAGGGGGGTTGGCTGAGGACACTGCCAGTGTGTTGTCCCACCAGAGTGGTTCACAGTCTCCCTGCCCATCTCCAGAGTGCAGGGATGATTAGAGGGTTTCCCGAGTCCTAGGCTGCACCTGCCCTTCGTAAGGCCCAGTTCCCCCTCTGGGAGCTGGGACACCAGACCAGCCCTGGGCAGGGGTTGGAGGCCCTCCTGCATGAAGGGGACACAGTGACTGCACAGCCCCTGGCTCAGACTTGAGCGTTAATACACGTCAGCTCCCGATGGGAATTGAGAGGAGGCTGAAGGAGCTCAAAGAAGGCTTTGAGGAAGAGAGGGAATTTCAATGATTCTAAACCCCCAGCCTCATGGAGGGATGAGAAGCCCCTCTGGGGTGGAGGCAAATCGACACTGGGCTCCGTGCCCATGGCACCCCTGGGGGCTGTGCCAAAGGATGCCAGGGGCAGGAGAGAGGGGAGCAAGAGAGAGGGGCAAGAGAGAGGGGAGCACTGGGCCAAGTCACCCAACCCAGCCTGGAGTGGCCAAGGAGGGTGAGCAGGGGTCCAGGAAGGCCACCCAAGTAGAGGTGGGGGGGAGGGGAGAGGCACTGAGTGTAGTCTTAAAGAACAGGTTGTGGGGAAAGGGGCAAGAAAAGGCCTTCTGTGCAGAGAGAACAGCCAGCCTGGGGCAGAAGGAAAGAAACAGCAGGGGGGAGCTACAGTCTGCCTGGTTTTTGGATGGACATGCCACTTCTGAAGCTGCTGAGAGAGCCACGTGGCTCTCACCTAAGGCAGGAGATGAAACCCAGAATCTGCGGATCTTGATACGGGGTGGGGTGGGCAGTGGCAGGTGAGGGCTCAGGCTAATGGCTCTGTCTTTCCTTCTCCCCCAGAGTTTTAATGGCTTCTGTCTGAGTGGCCTTAGAGCACGCACAGACACTTTCCCCCCCAAGACGGCCTGGATCCTGGGTGACGTCTTCTTAAGGATGTACCTCACCGTTTTTGATCGAGGACAGAACAGGATTGGCCTGGCTACTGCGGTGTAAATGCTGGGGTTGCTTCCAGAAACAATCAGGCCCACCCTCCAAACACACATTCGCTCACACCAAGGGCATTATCGCCCAGGGAGAGCCACTTGAATGGGGTTCCATGCTCTGTAAAGCCCTGTCTCTGTAAAGAATAAAGGATTGCCTTTGCAACCAACCAGCGCCTCTCTTTGAGTCTGGGCGATGCTTCATAATCGTGCAGGACTGGACGACCTAGTCTGAACCACAAGTGAGAGGAGCCCATCTCCATGAGATTTCCAAGAGAAGGATACTGGGAATCAGGGATGGAAGGATACTGGGAATTGGGGATGCAGAAACCAGAGCAGATCCAAAGTTCTCAGTGATTGGACCCAAGTCATCAGAAGCCGTCAGCTCACTCTTTCTCTCACTCACTCTTTCCCTCTTCTCATCTTTCATTCCCTAGCCTCGCAGCTTTCATTGCTCAGGCTTCTAAACACTAGGAAGAACTCTACAGAGGCCTGCCCAAGGGTTTTATATCTCTAAGGCATCTAATCCCTAGCGAAACAAGCGGAGAAACTATCAGAGTACCAGGGAAGGCTCTGATTGTTCCACCTTAGATGATGTGTCCAACCCTGGACCAACAATCATAGAGGGGGTCATGGGATACTATGATCGGTTTTACTTGGTCATATGGCCCTGCCAGCCAGCATCTGATTGACAGTTCCTTCCAGAACCATGTGACTTGAGCTGGGGAGAAGTGGCTGCAAAGGACGTGGCAGAGGGATGTTCCAAATTAAGGAATAGTTTGTGACTACTGCAACAACTGTGCTGCTTTCTCAGAGGGATGATAAGGGGTAAGAAAAATAGATGCTAGGAGTTCCCTGGGTGTAGTAGTTAAGGATTGCTCCTGTGGCTGGAGTCACTGGTGTGATTTGCATTCAGTCCATGGCCCCTATACATGCTACAGGCCAGGCAAAGAAAATATTAGAAACAAAGATTATATTCTTCCCATCTCAGAGGATAATGAGAGTGATTACTGCCCCAGAAGGGCTCTGATTGAGGCCCTGCAAACTAGGATGTTCCCCTTGTCACCCATTCCCATTCACCACCTCTCTGCCACCAACACCGGCAGTGTTCTCTCTAGCCCCACTTCCAGGTTGACAGACCCCTGTGGATTCCTGAGCCATCCCCACCATTTGGGGGGCCCAGCCTGGCCTGCACCTTGGCCTCTCATGCTGTTGACAGGGCTGTGTGTCCTGTAAAGGGGGGGGGTCACCGGGTGTACAAAGACTTCAGCCTTTTGGAGCTTCCTCCTGAGGGTGGAGATACAAACCATCTGGCTCCAGCTGCCATGGTTGGGCACGTTTGCAGACCCAGGAAGATGCACAGGCTGGACAGCAGGGGCTAGAGGCAAAGGGAGCCCCTGATGGAAGAAGGAACGGGGAGGAATAAATAAGATGGAAAACACACCCATCTCACCCAAAGTATCTGGACTCTACTTCACTCAGGCAAGAAAATGTCAGCTACAGGACTGTCTTCCTCCCTTCATCTTTTCATTCAGTACAAATTTACAAAGCACTTGAACTATGTGCCAGGTACTGTGGTGGATCCCAGAGATAGAGGGCTGGGTTAGGAGCCCACCACCCAGGCATGGAGACAGATAAACAGACCCCCAGTGGCAAGGGCCAGATGGAGAAAACAACAGAGGTGATGAGATCAGAACTGGTTTTTGGCTAAATGGAGACGCAAGCAAAGAGTTTGTGAGACTCACTTTCCAAGTGGTCTTCATGGGGCCATAAGTAATGCCTCTCCTGGTGAGAAACCACCAATAACAGTCATAATAACCAGCCCCAGTTGCTGACACGTGCAATCTCCCTGTTTCCTCATGAGCCCCTGCAGGGCGTGATCCCCATGGTACAGATGAGGGAAGTCTCCTCCCATCTTCTGGCTCCACTACCAGAGATAGGCACACAGTAGGTCCACAATTAATTAAATGAATGGATGGATCAGTAAGTGCTTTCACTAAAACATGCCGCTGCACCCATGTCTGGGACCATGCATGATGTCACCATGGATTATTTTGATAATAACAACCTGAAAGTGTCAGGTTTTGCTCCCTAGATGAGCCTAATGGTGGGGCTGAGCCTGGTGACTATTAATAACTCTGCTATTCTTGAGTCTCTACACTGGCAGCCTGTGCCACCCACCTGAGGATAAATTCTGATTTTTCAGAGCAAAATCTTGCCCCACCCTCTACATTTAACCCTTTACTAATTGCAGACCAGAGAGATTTATAGACTTCATCGAGAGAAAAAGTTGGAAAAACAGGAAAAAAGATAGATCTAGAACCCTTCTTGTAAGAGTATAAATTGGTGCCATATTTTTGTAGATGATTTGTCGTTAAAAAAATGTATGGCCTCTCTCCCAGCAATTTTGCTTCTAAGTTTTATGCTAAAGCAATGATCAGAAGCACCCACAAACATAAATAAGTAGGATGCAATCCTCAAAGTCTCTTACGAAAGGGAAAATTTTGAGACATTCTGAGCCTCATTAAACCTAAGGTGTCCACAGCATAGGCAGACCCTCATGCAAATGATTTAAAATTGTGTTTTAGGGGAGTTCCTGTCGTGGCACAGTGGTTAACGGATCCAACTAGGAACCATGAGGTTGCGGGTTCGGTCCCTGACCTTGCTCGGTGGGTTAACGATCCGGCGTTGCCGTGAGCTGTGGTGTAGGTTGCAGACGCGGCTTGGATCCCGTGTTGCTGTGGCTCTGGCGTAGGCCAGCGGCTACAGCTCTGATTAGACCCCTAGCCTGGGAACCTCCATATGCCGTGGGAGCAGCCCAAAGAAATAGCAAAAAGACAAAAAAAACAAAACAAAACAAAAAAATTTTGTTTTAGGGAGTTCCTATTGTGGCTCAGCAGGTTAAGAAACCAACCAGTATCCATGGGGATGCTGGTTTGATCCCTGGACTTACTCAGTGGGTCAAGCATCCTGACTTAACACAAGCTGCGGCATGGGTCTCAGATGGGGTTCAGATCTGGTGTTGCCAAAGCCATAGTATAGGCCTGTACCTGCAGCTCTGATTCAACCCCTAGCCCTGGAACTTCCATATACCACAGGTGAGGCCATTAAAAAAGAAGGAGAAGAAAAAGAATGAAAAAGAAAATTGTGTTTTAGGAGACTATTCAGTGTTATGAGAAACTGTTCCAATATGACACTGAGAGAAAAGAACAGAATATAAAACAGGTTAGCTAAGCACATGGAAGATACTGCAGAATCCTGGCCAGGAAAGTACATCCTGGAGCATTCCTGCCTGGGTTCAAATCCCACTTCCGACACCTACCAGTCGTGTGACCTTGATAAGTTCATCTCTGGACATCGGTTTTCTCTTCTGTAAATTTTGTATAAGGATAGTCCCTCTGGCACTAATTATCAGGAAAATGCAAATCAAGTGACACTGAGATATCACCTTACACCCACTAGGATAATCCTTAGAAAAACACAAAAGATAGCAAGTGTTGATGAGGATGTGGAACCCTCCTCATCAACCTTTGCACCTTGTCCTGGTGCAAAGGACAAGGATGCAGCCACCAGAAAACAGAATGGAAGTTCCTCCAAATATTTCAAATAGGAGTTCTAACTGTGGTGCAATGGGGTTGGTGGTATCTTGGGAGTGCTTGGACATAGGTTCAATCCCCAGTGAGGCACAGTGCGTTAAGGTTCTGGCATTGCCACAGCTGTGGTCTAGGTGGTTACTTAGGCTTGGATCTGATCCCTGGCCTTGGAATACTATGAGCCATGAGGCAGCCAAAAAAGAACAAAATTTAAAAAAAAAATAAAAGATAAATAAATAAATAATAGTTACCTCTACAAATTTATAGTGTTTACAAAAATTAAAATCAGGATACATCCACACTGGACTGGATTTTAAAAAAAGGTGATAGAGACTTACATTGAAATATTATTCAGCCTTTAAAAATGGATGAACCTTGAGGACACTATGCTAAGTGAGATAAGCCTGTCACAAAAGGACGAATACAGTATGATTCTACCTATGTAAATTATTCACACTCAGAGTTCCCTGATGGCTTAGTGGTTAAGGATTTGGCATTGTCACTGTTTTGCTTCTGGCCCTAGTTTTCCACTTGCCACAGGGGAGGCCAAAAAAAAAAAAAGTCACACTCATAGAAGCAGAGAGTAAAATGGTAGTTGTCAGGGGTCAGGGAGGGGGTAAATGGGGAGTTGCTATTCAACCAGTATGAAGGTTCAGTTATGCAAGATGAGAAAGTTCTAGAGATTTGCTGTAAAACCTAGAACCTATAGTTAATGCTGTATACTTACAATACTTTTTAAAAAAATTGTGGCTGCACCTGAGGCATATGGAAATTCCCATGCTAGCAGCTGAATGGGAGTTGCAGTTGCAAGACTACACCACAGCCAGGGCAACACTGGATCTAAGCCACATCTGCAACCTATGCCACAGCTTACAGGAACACTGGATCCTTAACACAACTAGTGAGGCCAGAAATCAAACCTGCATCCTCAAAGACACTATGCTGGGTTCTAAACCCCCTGAGCTACATGAGAATTCCCACTCAATGTGTTATAACAATCTATAAGGTCTATTCACTTATGATGGAGCATGACAATATGAGAAAAAAAATGTTTACATGTAGGTGTAACTGGGTGACCATGCTGTAGAGTTGAAAATTGATAGAACAGTGTAAACCAGCTATAATGGAAAAAATAAAAATCATGTGCAAAAAGAAAATAAATATGTTTCATAAAGACAAAAAAAATAATAGAAAAAGAAAAAATATAAAAAATCTATAAGGCAAAATTATCAGAAGAAAAGATAATCATGTACGTATAACTGAATCACTTTGCTGTGCACTTAAAACCAACGCAATCCTGCAAATAAACTATGTTTCCATTAAAAAATAAATTTTTTGTCTTTTTTTTAGGGCTACACCCACAGTATATGGAGGTTCCCAGGGTAGGGGTTGAATGGGAACTGTAGCCACAGGCCTATGCCACAGCCACAGCAACACCAGATCCAAGCTGCATCTGCGACCTATATCACACCTCATGGCAACACTGGATCCTTGACTCACTGAGTGAGGCCAGGGATGGAACCTGCATCCTTATGGATACCAGTCAAATTTTTTTCCACTGAACCACGGCAGAACTCCAAAAAAATATTTTTTTAAAAAAGAGGAAAAAAAAAAAAACGTATGTAGGATCAAGATGTCAAAGAAGTAAGATATGGTGCTCAACTTCTCCCACAAAAGCATCAACAACAACAACAAAAAAAAACCAAACCCATCTACATGTAGAGCAATTCAAACAGACCATCTACTGAACACTGGCAGAAAAACTTAAGCCTCTGAAAGGGGCAAGAAACACTCCACATAACTGGGCAGAACAAAGGGGAAAAAAAGAGAGAGAGAAAAGAGAACGAAAAAAGGAACCATGACTGGACCAGCACTCCTGAGAGGGAGCTGTGAAAGAAGAAAGGAACCCACACCCTGGGAGGCCACCTAACTGATGCAGAGATCAGCCAGGATGGAGGGGGAACCTCAGCACCTCAGAGAAAAGCACAGCGTCCAGACTGAGGCGGGCAAAGCAGAGACAGAGTGACACAGACACCACAGCCAGAGACACTCAGGCAGGGGCAGGGGCTGGGCACTGAAGCTCAGGCTTTGGAATTCACTTCCCAGGAGAGGACTAGGGTTAATTGTGTGGCCACAGCCTGAGGGGCTAAGGAGTGGTGTGCCACAGGCTGGCTAATGGAGTTACATGGCTGAGAAAGAAAAGGAGGAGGAAAGGGCTCTCAGGAAAAGCATGTTGCCATTGTTAGGAAGGGTCAGAGGAGAAGGGGCAGGACTGCCATAGAAATATATTTCTCTATGGATGGGTATACTGGCTTTTGGGTGGCAGGCACCTCTTGCATGGGCTATGGGTGGCAGGAGCAAAGCACCACAACCATCTCAGACTCCAGAGGTGGGCAGGGACTGCCACCACTAGGGGTCTGTGAACAGGTACCACCTGAGGGCCCAGTCACCTCAGGGTTTGCTGCAGAGGAGGGCATTGAAAATCAGCACCACCCATTGCCCTTACTCCCCTGAATGCACATGCCCTGATGCTGCTGCTGCCAAAGTCTCTAAGTAGTGCCCACACCTCACAGAGGGTCTCTGCTACTTCCCAGGGCCCTACAACCAGGAGCAGTCTGTACCACCTCCCTGAGGTTTCTCGTCCACTGTCGAGGGCTCAGCAAACAGGCCCTGGCTACAGTTCCTGCCCATTGCCTCCATTTCCCATGAATCACACACAGGCCATAAACCAGCATATCCACTATCAAGGACATAATACTCTGCACACACCAAGGAAAGAGACAGCAGGCATCTGAACAAAAAGCAGCCCTCACACTGTGTGTGTGTGTGTGTGTGTGTGTGTGTGTGTGTGTGTGTCTGTGTGTGCGTGTGTGTGTGTGTGTGTGTGTAGTAAGCTTTCACAAGCTACCCAGGGGCACTCTCCCATATAAATCACCCTTCACAAGTCTACAGTAGATACTTACTTTTCCTGAACTCACAGAATAAGACAAATAAAGCCAAAATGAGGAGGATCAGGAACCATTCCAAGTTATAAGAACAGGAGAATTCCCTTGAAGGAACAAAAAATGAAACAGACATCTTCAGTCTAACAGACACCAAGTTCAAAAAGGAGATAGGGAAAATACTAAAGGAATTAAGAGCAGATATGAGCAGTAATGCAGATTACTTTAGAGAGGAATTATAAACTATAAGTAGGAGTCAAGAAAAATTAGAAAAATATATTTGCAGAGACAAAACTGAGTTAAAGGCATTGAAGAGCAGAAAGAATAAGGCAGAGAAATGAATAAGTGACTTAGAAGATAGAATAATGGAAATCACCCAATCAGGGCAATGGACAGAAAACCAAATTAAAAAAAAAAAAAAAACATGAAAGCAATGTAAGAGATCTATGGGCTAATATATAGCGGGCCAAGCAATGCATCATGGGGATTCCAGATGGAGAAGAAAAAGGAAAGGGGATTGAAAATATATTGGACTCAGAGATTTCAAAATCAAACTTCTGGTTACCATGAGAAAAAACCATGGGGGGAAGGGATAAATTGGGAGGCTGGGTAAGATATGCATACACTACTGTATATACAATAGATAATTAACAAGGACCTATTGAACAGCAATTTACTCAATATTCTATAATCCATATGGGAAAAAATAATGGATGTATGTATAACTGATTCATTTTGCTGCACACCTGAAACTAATACAACACTGTAAGTCAACCATAATCAAATAAAAATTAAAAAAGAAAAGAAAATATATTGGAAGAAATTATGGCTGAAATCTTTCCAAATCTAAAGGAAACAGATATCAAGATACAGGAAGCACAGAGGGCCCCAAACAAGTTGAACCAAAACAAACCCACACCAAGACATATTATAATAAAAATGGCAAAAGTTAAAGGTAAGGAGAATTCCAAAGGCAGCAAGAGAAAAACAAAGAGTTAATTATAAGGGAACCCCCATAAGGTTATCCGCTGATTTCTCTACAGAAACACTACAGTCCAGAAGAGAGTGGCAAGATTTATTCAAAGTTCTAAGAGGGAAAAATTTACAGCCTATAATACTCTCCCCAGCAAAATTACCATTTATAATAGAAAGAGAAATAAAGGATTTCTCCCACAAACGAAAAGTAAAAGAATATAGCAATACTAAAGCCATTCTAAAAGAAATACTGAAAGATCTCCTCTAAATAGGAAAGAAGTAAGAAGATATATGATGGAGGAAATCACAACTGGAAAGTAATCACTTATAGGCAGTATACAGATCTAAAAGGGGGGAAAAACCTGTTTGTAAAAGCAACAACAAACACAAAGATCAGCAAAAGGATAAACATGAAGATGTAAAAAAAGGACATCAAAATCATAAAATGTGGGGAAGAAAAGATAGAAACTCTAGACTCTTTTTGTTTAGAATGCGTTTGAACTTCTGTGACTATCAGGCTAAAGCAAGCAGATATAGCAAGGGGGTAACAGACTTGAAAAACAGGGCAACCACAATTCAAAACCAAACAATACATTTACAAAAACTTAAAAGAAGAGGACACAAGCATAAAATAAAAGGAAATTATCCAACCCCCCCCCAAAAAAAAGAACAAAGGAGAAACATAGAATCAACAGGAAAACAAATTTAAAGTGTCAGTCAATACATATTTATCAATAATTGCCTTAAATGTCCATGGACTGAATGCTCCAACAAAACACATAGAGTGAAGGACTGGAAATAAAAACAGGAGCCTACATTATGCTACCTACAAAAACCTCACCTTAGGGCAAAGGACACATATAAATTGAAAGCGATGGGATGGAAAGTGATATTTCCTGAGAATGGAAAAGGCAGGATAGCACGAGTCATAATACTCATATCAGGCAAAAAAGACTTTAAAACAAGGGTCCTAAAGAAAGACAAAGAAACACACTATTTAAAGATTAAAAGGATCAATTCCGGAAGAAGATATTACCCTCACCAATGTCTATGCCCCTAAAACAGGAGCACCCCAATACTAACAGACATAAAAGGAGAAATGGATGGGAATGCAACAATAGTAGGAGATTTTAACACCCCACTCACATCAAAGGACAGACCCTCATGACAGAAAATCCAAGAGCACCAGAGATCCTAGATGACACAGTAGAACAGTGAGATTTAACTGATATTTTCAGGGCATTACATCCAAGAAAATCAGAATATACTTTCTTTTCAAGTGCACATGGAACATTCTCAAGGACTTACCAGATACTGGGACCCAAAACTAACCTCAACAATTTTAAGTGTATAGAAACTATTTCAAGCATATTCTCTGACCACAGGGGCATGAACTTAGAAATCAACTACAGGAAAAGAAATGAGCAAGAAGTGACTGCATGTAGATTAAACACCATGCTACTGAAAAAACCAACGGGTCAAAGAATAAAATCAAAGGGGAAATTTAAAAGTACCTTGAGTCCAAGGGAAATGGAAACACAGTCATTCAATATCCATGGGATGTTGCACAAGCAGTTCTTTAAGGGAATTTCATGGTGACACAGGCCTTCCTCAAAAAGGAAGAAAAATCTCAAACCAACAACTCAACCTACCACCTAAAAGAATTAGAAAAAGAAGAATAAGCAAAACCAAATGTCAGCAGAAGGGAAGAAATCAAAAAGATCAGAGAGGAAATCAATGAAATGGAGATTGAAAAAACAATAGAAAGACATCAATAAAACCAAGAGCTGGTTCTTTGAAAGGGTAAGCAAAATTGACAAATACCTAACCACACGCACCAAGAAGAAGAAAGAGAGAACTCAGCAAACAAAAGAAGCAATGAATAAGGAGAGAAAAATCTCAAAAGATATTACAGTAATACAAAAAAAAGAAAAGAAAAATAAGAGAGTACTATGAAATTTCATATGCCAACAAATTTGACAAACTACAATACATGGACAACTCTCTAGAGACACACAGCCCACCAAAACTGAATCAAGAAGAAACTGATCTTTTGAACAGACCGATCACTAGAAATGACATTGAATATGTAATAAAAACACTCCCTACAAACAAACATCCACGCCCAGATGGCTTCACAGGAGAGTTCCACCAAATATGCAAAGAAGAACTTATACCCATTCTTCTTAAAATTTTCCAAAAGGTTAAAGAAGGAATACTCCCAAAGACATTCTATGAAGACACCATTACCCTAATACCAAAATGAAAGATACTATCAAACAAGTAAATTATAGGCCAGTATCTTTAATAAATACAGACACGAAAATTCTCAAGATTTTGGCCAACCAAATCCATCAACACATAAAAAAGATCATTCATCACGACCAAACAGAATTCATCCCAAATTCACAAGGATGGTTCAACATATTCAAATCAATCAACAGTCTACACCACATTAACAAAATAAAAGTCAAAAACAACAAAATCATCTCAATAGAGGCAGAAAAGGCATTTGACAAAATCCAACACCCATTCATGATGAAAACTCTCAGCAAAGCGGGTATAGAGAGAACATATCTTAACACAATAAATGCCATTGATGACAAACCCACAGCCAATATCATTATCAAAGGAGAAAAGCTGAAAGACTTTCTGCTAAAATCTGAAACAAGTCAAGGATGCCCAATCTCACCACTTATATTCAACACATTCAAAATAGTATTGGAAGTCCTATCCACAGCAATCAGAAAAACCAAAGAAATAAAAGGTATCCAAATGGGAAGAGAAGAGGTAAAACTGTCACTTTATGCAGATGACATGATACCACATATAGAAAACCCTAAGGACTCCACACAAAAACTTTTCAAACTGATCAATGGGTTCGGCAAAGTAGCAGGATACACTCAGAAATTTGTTGCATTTCTGTATACTAACAATGAAATATTAGAAAAGGAATAACAAAAAACAATAACGTTTAAAATCACACCACAAAAAATGAAATACCTAAGAATAAACCTGACCAAGGAGGTGAAAACTTGTATGCTGAGAACTATAAAACAATAGTCAATTAAATTAAAAGGATTCAAAGAAATGGAAAGATATAATATTTTCTTGAACAGAAAGAATTAATATCGTTAAAATGGACATACTACCTGAATCAATCTATAGATTTAATGTGATCCATATAAAATTATCCATGACATTTTTCTCAGAACTAGAACAAACAATCCAAAAATTTATATGGAACCATAAAGGACCCAGAATTGTCAAAGCAATCCTGAGAAGCAAAACAAAGCAGGAGGAATAACTGGCATAACTCTCCCAAACTTCAGACAACATTACAAAGCTACAGTAATCAAGACAGTGCCGTACTGGTATAAAAACAGAATAAAAAGCACAGAAATAAACCCAGACACCTAGAGGCAATTTATCTTCAACAGAGGAGGCAAGAATATAAAATGGGAAAAAGTCTCTTGAGCAAGTGGTTCTGGGAAAACTGGACAGCTGCATGCAAATCAATGAAAAAGGAACACTCCCTCACACCATGCACAAAAATTAACTCAAAATGGCTTACAGATTTAAACATAAGACAAGACACCGTCAAACTCCTAGATGAGAACATAAGCAATACATTCTCTGATATCAACCATACAAATGTTTTCATATATCTGTCTCCCAAGGTAACAGAAATGAAAATAAGTCAGTGAGACACAACCAGATGGACAAGCTTTTGCACAACAAAAGAAACCATAAAAAACACAAAAAGACAACCTATGCAATGGGAGAAAACAGTTGCAAAAGATGCAACTGACAAGGGGTTAATCTCCAAAATATATAAATAACTCATACAACTCAACAGCAAATAAACAAACAACCCAATTGAAAAATGGGCAGAAGTCCTAAACAGACATTTCTCCAAAGAAGACATACAGATAACCAATAGGCACATGGAAAAATGCTCAATATCACCAATTATTAGAGAAATGCAAATCAAAACTATGAGATAACACCTCACACCTGTGAGAATGGCTGTCATTAATAAATCTACAAATAAGTGCTGGAGAAGGTGTGGAGAAAAGGGAAATCTCCTACACTGTTGGTGGGAATGTAAATTGGTGAAACCACTATGGAAAACTATATGGAGTTTCCTCAGAAAACTAAATATAGAACTACCATATGATCTGGCAATCCCACTCCTGGCATATATTCCAACAAATCTTTACGCAAAAAGACAAATGCATGACTATATTCATTACAGCACTATTCACAATAGCCAGCACAGAAACAAACTAAATGTCCATTGACAGTTGAATAGATTGAGAAGACAGGGTCCATATACACTATGGAATACTACTTGGCCATAAAAAACACAATAATGCCCTTTGCAACAACATAGATGACAATGGAGAGTCTCATACTAAGTAGAGTCAAGTCAGAAAAAGACAAATACTATAACACTTACATGTGGATTCTCAAATATGTCACAAATGAACCTATCTACAGAACAGAAACAGACTCACAGATAAAGAGAGCAGACCTCTGGCTGTCAAGAGGGAGAGGGAGGGAGTGGGATGGACTGGGAGTTTGAGGTTAGGAAATGCAAAATATTACATTTAGAGTAGATAAACAATGGGGTCCCAATATATAGCACAGGGAACTATATCCAATCACTACTGATAGAACATGATAGAAAATAATATGAGAAGAATGTATATGGGTGTATGGTTGGGTCACTTTCCTGTCAGCAGAATTTGACAGAACCATATCATCAACTATAATAAAAATTTAAAAAATAAACACACAGAATACTGTGCTAACAAAAGAAAAGGAGAAAACTGCAATTGTATTAATTACAATAATTAAAACAAAATAAATAATATTCCATGGAGATTCAACCATTCCACTCCCCTCTGCATCCACATTATACCCAGTTGTGTGGATGCCCTATACCTGATTTGACACTCATCTGTATATAGTTACTTAAGGTAGGTTTCTAATCTTTTGTTTTACAAATAATGTTGCAGTGAACAGCTTGCACATATGACGTGTGGCATTTTTGCCAGCGTATCTTTGGGATAAGTCCCTAGAAGGAGAATTGCTGAGTTAAAGAGCATAATGTGTGTTGTTTGCTAGATACTATCAGGTATCTCCACAGGGGTTGAACCGCCAAACCTAAATTTTAACAATGTGAAAAATGAAGAGAAAGACCCAGTGGCCCCCACATCTTCTGTCACCCAGCTAGTGACCAGATCAGCCTCCCACTGTTCTGACCAAGGAATAGATCTGGACAGAGCTCGTGCAGGAACACCCAAGTCCGGGGAGCCCTGAAGGAGCTAAAAAATGCCATCAACTTTGCTTTGGCTGCAATAGGAGGTAAACCAGTATATCTGTTCGTCTCAGGCTGAGCCGAAGCTCAGAGTGGTGTTTTTTAGGTCTTCTTTGCTTCATAAGACTCTTAAAAATTAATTGTTTGTATGCTTTGTTGGGCACACTAAATGTTTCAAGACATGGAACCTAATGGGAAATTACAAGTGCACGGTAGGTATAAAATATTGAACTTGTTGGCTTATCTGCCCCTGGTGGACTTTCGGCAAATGGAATGAAAATTCACATGGTTAAGATGCACTCGGTCTCTATTCATTTGACCAACATGAATGGAACCTCCTCTCTGTCTCCTCTTGACTCCCACCTCCAGGCCAGAAAGAAAAGCCTGCACAGCCTGCAGGCTGAATCAAGCACACAGTTACTTGAGGTTGGGATCACTGCTAAGACCAGCTCAGCAGGTGAGGGCTGAGGAATGGGTGCTGTGAAACTTAAGAAAAAGTTAACATAAAACACAAAGACATTTATCTTAATTAAAGGCGAGAAGAGGGGGACTCAAGGGCTCGGGGACCAAGAGCGCTGCCTCAAGAAACCACACTGCTTTTATTGTGCTCTTTAGGATTACAGCAAATGAGGAGGGGGCTGTAGGTGCAGGATGTAATTCTTTTATTATTTTAAAAGTCACATAGCTGGTAGCTGGTTAAGCTTTTATTCTGACTTTTAGGCATTTAACAATCATTAGCAGTGAGGAAGCCTGGCTTCAGCTGTCTATGCATAGCATCTAGAGAACCATCATTGTGCTTCCACAGATGCACACCTATCTGCAGCAACCCAGGGTGCCTGGGTTTGCACCTCGTTCTCCTTGCTGATGCATATCCTGCTAACCACCCCTCATAAACCCCCTGGGACCATGAGGCTCCCCTTTCTCTTATTTTAACAGGACATCTCATGCTGTGCAAGCAGCCTGTCTATCTGCACAGGTCCAGCATGCCTAGACCAAGGCATATGTCCTCATTCAGCTGACCACATGAATAACTTATGCCTTTTGGTCTTTGTTCTTAAGCTTAAGTTATTTACCAGTGCTGCAACTGTTTATCAAGCAGGAATACAGGGTAAAGTAAAGCAGGACAAGATGGAGTTTTCAGCATAGAAAGTAGAAGCAGAGAGGCTAAGAAAAGATTGTAGAAACATGTCTCCCGACAGATCACACTATGTGTTTCTGGAAGAAAAAAAAGAAGAGAGGGAGAGAATTACTAGCTAACATGTGAAATCAGAAGATTTTACATAAATATCCAGACTTCTGACTTCTCTGGAAAACTTGCCCAACCAGCCTGCTTTCCAGCATGGCAGCCACTCAGCTTGGAGCTGAGGAGAGGCTGCCCCAGCCCAGGATGCCCATCCAACCAGGCCATTCATTGCTCTTGCAACCTGGGCCATGAGTTTGTGAGAACTGCCCTAGACTGCCAGCTCCCTGAAGACAAGGACTGCCTGCGTTTTACTCATGTTTGACTTCCTGGCATCTAACCTGGACCCCAGCACACAGAGTCCTCCATTAATGTGTGTCGGATGAGCAAAACATCTTTTGGAGGCATGCATCCCATTTCTTCCAATAGTAAAACTGTGCCATTGGAATTCCCTCTAGCCTAGGTCTTGGAAGCCAAGTGGCATCCCAGATGCCATGATCTGTGCCATGGGTCCCTACCTAAAGCCACTTGTATGTCAGTGGGCTGCCCCTAAAGTTTTCACTTTGCCATTTGACCTCTTTTCCTCCTCAAAATCTCCGCTCCAACAGAGGACAGAAAGGCATACCTCACAAAGTGGCCGCCAAGACTACATGAGATTGTGAAATGTCAAGCATAGCCCCCAGCACTTATTTTTATCACATTATTAGCAGTGTTTCATCTCCAATGTCACAAGAGTCTCCCAACTCTTTGTTAGTCCGCGCTTCTGTTTGGTTGTGCAGCCAGGCTCCAAGGAAGAGATTAGAGCAGAAATCTCTGTATTCTGAGAATTTTCCACGTCCACTCCCCAAGGACACTGATGGAGGTAAAGATCTTATCAGGAGATCTGTATTTCTTATCAGGTCCATTAGTGGCCAACAGAGGACAATTCGGGCATATATACTAAGGAGCTTCTGGCCACCACTGCATGCTCAGGTATTGCTATTTCCTGAATACCTGGACCCAGGAAAGGAGTATGAAGTGGCTTGTGATTCTTGGGCTGGTGACCCTCTCAGAGTGTTTAGTCATGTAAGTATGGGGACTAGAAGTGACACCATCTCTCTCTCTCTCTCTGGAATATTTCTTGTCATGCTCTTATTCATTTACCCATCAGGGTTAGAAGGGAATGTCATCATTCCTGACAGTCTTAAACTTCAACTCTCACTGATTGGCAAGTACCTTGCCATGGAAACCATGGGGCCCAAGGGTCTTGGGATTGATCTGCAGGATTGCACAACTCTGGGTCAAGAGTCCCATCATGATCTATGTGAAAAATGGCACTCCTTGGATTTCTTCAATGCACAACCTGTGCAACTGTCAGTGTGGTGCAGTGGAACAACATTTCTCCTGCATTTGCGTGTTTCTGAGGCGTCATCTCTGTATCTCTCTTTTTTTTCTCTCCATCTCTTTGGCTGTCTCTGTGCATGCAGAGCACTCTGAGGCTTTGTTTTTTTTCCTTTCTTTTTTTTTTCTTTCAATTTTGATTCTTCCTCACTTCTGTGGCATCTTGATTTCTGAAATATATTTCCCTCTCCTGGCTTCCTCTCTCATCCCGTTCTTCTGATTGAGCCCTGGAGAAAGATTAGAAGCTAGACCTTTTGACCTCTAACAAGCAGTGTGACCATAGCCACACCCCCAACTCCCTGTCCTGCATTTCAAACCCCTCCTCTGTGAAAAGGGGATATTGATCCCACTTCTGTCTTCCTCCCAGAACTTCCAGGAGGCAGATACAGTGGGATGACAATAGCGATGGTAATGCTGCCACTGTTGAGACTCCCCACATATCAGGAACATCGCCTACATCATTTTACTTAAGAGCCAGAACACTCTATGTAGGGTGTGGAGGTCATTTTAGTCCACTTTTTAGAGATGACTGAACTGAGGCTCCAAATGGTCATATGGCTTATATGAGATTAAACAAAAGAATCTGTATTCAGGAGTTCCCATTGTGACGCAGGGGAAACGAATCCGACTAGAAAAAAGAGGTTGCGGGTTCGATCCCTGGCCTCGCTCAGGGGGTTAAGGATCCAGCGTTGCTGTGAGCTGTGATGTAGGTGGCAGACACAGCTTGGATCTGGCATTGCTGTGGCTGTGGTGTAGGCAGGCAGCAACAGCCCCGATTAGACCCCTAGCCCGGGAACCTCCATATGCCGCGGGAACAGCCGTAGAAGGACAAAAGAAAAAGAAAAAGAAAAAAAAAAAGAAGAACCTATATTCCAACCTAGGTCGTTGCCATCTTCTCTGCAAGAAACATGCCTGGAAAATTCAGTGTTGTGACAGTCATTCTACAAAATGGACAGCTGTTGCCTATCTCTTATTTGTTTCCTTTCCCAATGCACGGTGAAAGGATCCCTCTAACAAAGGTCAAGTCCATCCGAGAAAACCTCAGAGAAAAAGGCTTGCTGAAGAATTTCCTGAAGGAACATCCTTTCAACATGATCCAGAACCGCCTGAACCAGAAACCTGCTCCTCAGGGGAAAGTCTCTCGTCAACCTCTGAGGAACTACTTTGATGTGAGTACCCAGGAAGGATGGCCCCACAGCGCCCCCTGGTGCTTTGGTCAAGCCTGGGGTTCCCCTGAAGGGGCCAGGAGGGATGCTGGGGCTGGGTCCCCTGCAGGAAGCAGAACCACAGGGGGATCTGGCACCTCATACCCAGAGGAGCAGTCACTCCCAACCCTCAACTCTTGGTCTGCGGTGACCGGGCCCGGCAATGACTAGGTGGCAGGTAAACCTCCATTTCTGTGTCAGAGATATGTCATTGGCATGAGGAAGATTCTTCTCTTCGAACTAAGGAAGCCACTGCGCTACAGATAAAGTGTGAGCCATGTCTGATCAAACAATAAAGCCAACTGCAAAGAAAGTTGGAAATCCCAGGCAGAGGAGGTTCAGCTTCCAAAGAACCAAAAGTGATATCAGTAAAAAGTTATTGAGCCCCTCTGGTGGGTGACACTATAGAAATCTAATATTCTATGGTTATGGCTACCTATTTTAAAAAAGGTCTAAGCTCATCCTCAAGAACACATAGGCCAGCCTAAGACACAGGCAAAGAATAAATGAATGTCACATAAAAGGGCCAACTGTGTGCTGTTGACAGGACATGCTTTGTGTTTGGGCGAAGGAAGGAGAAGGAGTGCTCAGGCTGGGCCTTAAGGGGGACACTGGAGAGCTGCTCCAATGAGTGCTGGTCTGAGCAGAGGCTGTGAGGCGGGGCCGTGGGCAAGGGACTTTGTTGACATGGGACAATCTCAAGGTTGGTGGCACGTTGAGAAACCAGGGTGACCAGGGCAGCCCGGCCTGCCCTGACCACCCCTCCCCGGCCCCTACAGATGGCCTACGTGGGCAACATCAGCATCGGAACACCCCCACAGGAGTTCAGCGTCATCTTTGATACCGGCTCATCTGACTTGTGGGTGCCCTCCATCTACTGCCAAAGCAGGGCCTGTAGTGAGTGCCCCCTCAACCACCCTTATGCTCCCCCCAACCCCCTTCTCCATCCTCAGCAAGCTTACGGACACTCATCTCCTCTGTCTGCAGATACACACCGGGTCTTCGACCCTTTTAAATCCACTACCTTCCGGTACTCAGGTGTGCCCATTGAACTGGAATATGCCTCTGGGATGATGTCAGGATATCTTGGCTATGACACAGTTCGGGTAATGTGGACACCACAAGATCAGGCAGGGCCAGTCCTGGATGGGACTGTTGCTTCCCAGACAGACACAGGATCCCTTGGGAGGGCCCACCTTTCCCAAAGTCCCAAGTGGTTTTCCGGTCACTGACCCTGCAGGACTCTGTCCCTGGGGAGCAAGTACACCTGCTGACACACAGACTCTCAGGAAGGCTAACCCAGAGAGAGGTCTGGGGGGGTGAATTTGCTGCTCAGGTGCCACTTTGCTGGCAGCAGGGGGTGGGAGAATAAAACAGGCACCTTTCTATTCCCCAACTGGGCCTGGCACTGTGCCAGGCACTTCCATCGTGATTATTGTTTAACCCTGCAGTCCCACCCCCACCCCCTGGCAGGTACTATTATTACCTCCTTTATACAGATTAGGGAACTGAGGTGCAGAGAGCGAAGGCCTTGGCCAAGTTCACCTATCTGGTAAGAAGCGAAGCTGGGCTGGACAGTCAGGACTAAGCAGGTGCAGAGTTTTGGGGGAGAGAGAATAATACAGATCTGGGGCTCCTGGGGGGCAGTGGAGGGATTCAGGCACACAGGCAGAGGAGGAATGGGGCCGCAGATGTGGGAGCAACCTGATAAATGCATTCTTACTCTAGGCGGTCTTGGAGAATCTAATTAAACCCAAGGCCAGACATCCCAAAAGGGCCTGGGTATTCTCTTTCTCTTCCTCTTTCCTTTCTCTCTCTCTCTCTCTCTCTCTCTCTCTCTCTCTCTCTCTCTCTCTCTCTCTCTCTCTCTCTCTCTCTCCCTGACACACACACATACACACACATACACACACACACTGCATGTCTCTCAGGCTGAATTTTCCTAAGAACTTTGCAGCTTCACTGTATAATGGGCATCTTTCTTACTGTGTGGATGCAGGATCCACAATGCATTGCAACAAACTCATCCCTTTCTGCCATCAGATCTCAAGGATTCCAAAGAGAAAGCTACCCTGCCCTCTACTCAAGTTCTCCTCAGGTGGGAACCATTTGGTCCTGTCCTGAAGTCTCACTCTCCCCCCAGGACAAGGGCATAAGTCCAGTCTATTAACTGCAGACAGCGTTTGCAGAAGGAGCAGCCATGGGTTGAAATCCACAGCCCAGCAAAAATTGAACTGGATCCCCATCCCAGCTTGGCCTGTGGTCAGCCAGGGCTCAGGCAGGCCTTAGTTCTCTGCAAGCTAATGGCATCTCCCTGCTCCCCTACACCCCAGCCCTGCCCCAGCCCTTTTTCCCAAAACTTCTCATGGGAACTGCCCCCCACTTCCACAGATCTCAAACCTTATCATCATGGGCCAGGAATTTGGCTACAGTCAGTGGGAACAAAATGGGGCCTTTGACCATGCAATGTTTGATGGTATGCTGGGCCTAGGCTACCCCGGCCTCGCCATTGAAGACACAACCCCCGTCTTTGACAACCTAAGGAAACGAGGCCTCATCGCTCAGCCTGTCTTTGCCTTCTACTTGAGCACGTGAGTCTCAGTGGGACAAGCCCTCTCTCCACATTGGCTGTACGATACTTCCATTTGCATGAAAATGTCTAGACCACACAATCCAAAGTTTCCTGAGAAAGAGTCTAGACAAGGGTCGACCAACAATGATCCCAGGACTATATCTGTTTTTTATAATTAAAGTTTTCTTGTAACACATCCATCTTCTTGGGGCTAAGGGAAGCTCTTGGTCCAGGGAGGTGGAGGGAAGAGGAGGAGCAGTGGAGGGGTCAGGATACAGGCAGGAGGACGAGAGAACAGGATTCACTGATGGATTCGATATGGAAAGAATGGCAGGGATGGGGGGACTCTTTCTTCCTCACTCACATTTGACCAGGAGCCCAGGACCAGCTAGAGCACTGGCAGGGGCCAGTGCAAAAGGAACATGTGGGACCCCTTGTGAAAAAGCTTGAGTTTCAAGACAGAAATGGCAGAGGCACGGGGCCCTGCTGAATGGGGGGGCCCATGGACAGCACAGATCACGGGCCCAGGAACTGGGCCCTGGGTGAGCCTGATCCATGCCCTTGGCACCCTCAGGTCTCAGCTTTCCTGAAAATTGACAGGCTGGCCCAGTGGATTCCCCAGCCCTCCTGTCTGGGGTTCCCTGAGGGATTCTCTCAGCAGTCAGATTGCAGGAGGGGACCAGTCCCTCTAGGAAGGGTGGGTGGTCAGAGCCTGGCCAGGATGCCCAGGTTCAAACCTCTTCTGGCCACTCATTAGCTGGTCAGGTACTCAGCCCTCCATGCCTCAATTCCTGCATCTGTAAAATGGGATCGTAGCAGTGCCTGTGACGGGTGGATAAACACAGCCCTCAACAGTGCCTAGTGAGTGGCCAAGCTTGAGAAAAGCCACCCATTATTCTCCTACACTCAGCTCTCCCTCTCCCTCTCCTCCTTAGCAACAAAGAGGAGGGCAGCGTGGTGATGTTTGGTGGCGTGGACAGAAGCTTCTATAAAGGAGAGCTCAAGTGGGTGCCCCTGACAAAACCCAACTACTGGCAGATCGCCTTGGACAGGTAAGCCCCTCCCTCTGAGGGCCACCCTGAGGGATGTCCCCACACATGCACACAGACAGGGACAGGCTCACACACATGCACTCACAGATACACCATCACACACATACAGATATACACACTCCACAGACAAGACACGCAAAGAAGCACATAAAACAACACACACAGAAACACATAAGCAGACACATACAGTCACACAGATACACAGAGATATACAGACACACACACACACACACACACACACACACACACACACCTCCCAGAGGTTTATAATCACCCATGCTTCCTGATGAGGGTCCTGACCAGGGTCCTGATGAGGGTCCTGACCAGGGACCAGAGACGCTGGTGCAACACAAGGAGGCTGCAGCGACCACGTTGGGAGGCAGTTGGGGAGCATGGTTTGAGGACCCTGAAGTGTCCTGACAGGAGGATCAGGGAGACTTCCACGAGCCTGAGCAGGCTGGTGCTACGATGACCAACCGTCCTCGGCTACCCAGGCCCAAGCAGGTGATTAGGGCACAGGGTCGCCAGTGGGAAAACAGGACACGTCCTGGACAAACTGGGAAAATGGGTCTCCTTAGGGAGAAGCTACCCAGAAGTGCACAGAGGTTGGCTGCATTCCCGAGACTGGAAAGCACATCAGACAGAGAGACACCTCCTGACCCTGACTCACCCAGCCTCATCCCAGGCACACAGGGGGACAGGGACTATGAAGAGACCACCAGGGAGCTGGGATCCAAGAGTGGCCTCAGAACGAGAGGCAGGAGTTGAGCCCCTCACACAAGAGCTTCCATGTCCTTTGGAAGCCCCTGGGAAAGCTCAGTCATTACGTGCCCAGGGGCCTCAGTGGCTGGGGGAAAGCCTCTCCCATGGTATCCTGTGTCCCCCTCCCCATCACTCTAATGAGCATCTGCTGCCCCAGAGAACCTCCACCGTCACTCTGGGTGTTGACACATTATTGCTCAGGTTCCAGAAACAGGGCTCTGGTTGTCCCTCATTCGTGTCTTCATTCATTCATTCAACAAACCCAAGGTGTGGAACTACTGTGTGCTGGGCACTTGACAATAGGACTTTTTCTTAGAGACCTAGTATAGAGTAAGGCAGACATACAAGAAAAGAGTCAGAAAAAGAATGAATAGCCACTTTGCACCATGCTAGACATGAGGAAGTGTTGATGGAGAATGGCCAGGAGTAAAGCCTGATCCATGTCCCTGAAATGGGACAATTAAGCTGAAGCCTGGATAAGGAGGAGAAATTAACTAAAGGGGATGGAAGACTTCTAGAAAGGGTAACAAGAACATGCCAAGGCCCTGAGGCACAAAAGAGCCTGGTGCATTCAAGAACTGAAAGGAAATCAAGGAAGGAGAAATGACCAGAGCAAAGGAAAAGAGAGTGGGGCATGATCTGGAGACTGTTCTGGAGAGTCTTGGGGAGGGGAGGGGTGGGCAGCAGCGAGAGGAAACTTCAGAGTGATTGTGGTGCCACTTTGTCCCACTGTCTCTCAGGATCACATGGAGAGGATATGTTGTTGCTTGTAAGAGTGGCTGCCAGGCCGTCATGGATACTGGTTCCTCGCTGCTGATTGGCCCCACTAAAGAAGTCATCAACATCCATAAGCTCATCAAAGCTAAACCCTTCCAGGAGGAGGTGAAGGAACTTTCCACAGGGTCACTCTGGGGATCTTCACTCAGGAAGGATCAGCTGGGCCAACCTCTCTCCCTCGTTCTCTAACAGTTCCTGATCCAGTGTAGTACCATGAACACCCTGCCTGACTTCATCTTCATCATTAACAATGTCCAATACCCAGTTCCTGTTCAAGCCTACATCCAAAAGGTGAGGGGCCAACCATGGGGGCTGATTCTCATATCTGGACTAGAAGGAACCATTGGGCTGTTGATGTCAGGAGGATGGGGCCCTCTACAGATCAAGATGACCACTGCAGGTGCTGCTAAGACCCTCCCCCCAACTCCCCTCACCTCCCACCACCTGGGGGTGGGGGAGATGCCCAGCGCCTCTCACAAAACCAACCTCTTGAAGGCAAAGGGAAGACTAGGACAACCACCATCCTGAAATAAAGATGGAGACTCCACCCCGGGCAGGCGCAGTGCCAGGCACAAGGAGAGGGGACCACTAAGGGCCTCAGCCCTCAAGGAGCTTCCAGTCAACCAGGGCCCACAGATGGATGACACAGAATCCCTGAGATCATCAGGCTGAGGGACAGGGGGGTTGGCTGAGGACACTGCCAGTGTGTTGTCCCACAGTCTCCCTGCCCATCTCCAGAGTGCCCTGGTTTGGATGATGATTAGAGGGTTTCCCGAGTCCTAGGCTGCACCTGCCCTTCATAAGGCCCAGTTCCCCCTCTGGGAGCTGGGACACCAGACCAGCCCTGGGCAGGGGTTGAAGGCCCTCCTGCATGAAGGGGACACAGTGACTGCACAGCCCCTGGCTCAGACTTGAGCGTTAATGCACGTCAGCTCCTGATGGGAATTGAGAGGAGGCTGAAGGAGATCAAAGAAGTCTTTGAGGAAGAGAGGGAATTTCAATGATGCTAAACCCCCAGCCTTTTGGAAGGGTGAGAAAACCCTCTGGGCTCCGTGCCCACGGTACCCCTGGGGACTGAGCCAAGGGATGCCAGGGGCAGATCCAGCATGACATGGGCAAGAGAGAGGGGACCACCAGGCCAAGTGACCCAACCCAGCCTGGAGTGGCCAAAGAGGGTGAGCAGGGGTCCAGGAAGGCCACCCGAGTGGGGGTGGGGGGAGAGGTGCTGAGCGCAGTCTTAAAGAACAGGTTGTGGGGAAAGGGGCAAGAAAAGGCCTTCTGTGCAGAGAGAACAGCCAGCCTGGGGCAGAAAGAAGGAAACAGCAGGGAGGGGTGGAGGGGGGCTACAGTCTGCCTGGTTCTTGGATGGCCACCCTGCTTCCACAGCTGCTGACAGAGCCACTCGGCTCTCACCTAAGGCAGGAGATGAAACCCAGAAGCAGCTGGCTCTGGATATGGAGGGCAGCAGCAGGTGAGGGCTCAGGCTCACTGCTGTGTCTTTCCCTCTTCCTCAGGGTTCTTCTACTGGCCGCTGCTACAGCAACTTTAGTGGAGGCACAGAAGACTTGAGTGACAAAGAGTTCTGGATCCTGGGTGATGTCTTCTTAAGGCTGTACTTCACTGTTTTTGATCGAGGACAGGACAGGATTGGCCTGGCTCCCGCTGTGTAAATACTGGTTCTTCTTACAGAAACAGCCATGCCCACCTGCCAAACACACATTCCCTCACACCTAGGGCATTCTCGCCCAGAGAGGGCGGCTTGAACGGGGTTCGGTGCACTGAAAAGCCCTGTTCTCAGTAAAGAATAAAGGATTGCCTTTGCAATGGTGCTGATACCAACTGGTGCCTCTCTTTGGGTCTGGGAGGTGCCTCATGATCACGCAGGACTTGACGACCTAGTCTGAACCACAAGTGAGAGGAGCCCAGGGATTTCCAAGGGAAGGGCAGACCTCTTGGAAGGATACTGGGGATCAGGGATCCAGGAATCAGCACAGATCCAAAGATCTCAGAGACTGGACCCAAGTCATCAGAAGCTATCAGCTCACTTTCTCTCCATTGCTCTTTCCCTCTTCTCACCTTTTGATTCTCTTGGCCTCTCTCTTACCTTTCCTCCCTCAGGCTTCTAAACATACTGAAGGACTCCACAGCTGCCTGCCCCAGGGTTTTACATCCAGAAGGGAAACAAGCGCAGAAAAAATCGGGGTACAAGGAGGGCTCTGATTGGTCCACCGGCGGTCACGTGTCCAACCCTGGACCAATCATCGCGGAGGGGGTCCTGGGTACTCCGATTGGTTTCACTTGGTCACAGGGCCTTGCCAGGCAGCATCTGATTGACGGTTTCCTCCCGAACAGAGTGACTGGACCCCGGGAAAAGAGGCCGGAAAGGTAGTGGCACAGGGATGTTCAAGATCAAGGAACAGTTTGTGACTACTGCAATCTCTGTGCCACTTTCTCAGAGGGCTGATAAGGGGTAATAAAAATAGATGCTAGGAGTTCCCTGGTGTCTGGAGGTTGAAGATCGGTGTTGTGGCTGGGGTCACTGTTGTGGCTCAAGTACAATGCCTGGTCCCTCCACGTGCCACAGACCAGACCAAAACAAAAAAAGTCTTATCTTCCTTTGATCTCAATTTGACAGTGGGCTTCTGCTCCAGAAGGACTCTGATTAAAGCCCTGAAAAGTGATGTTACCCTTGTCCTCCCCACTCCAGTCATTGGCTCTCCGCCAGCCACATGCCTACAGTGTCCTACCAGTGACACTCTGGGTTGACAGATCCATGTGGATGCCTGAGCCCGGTGTGGCCCTTACCTTGGTCTCAAAGGCTGTTGGAGGGACTGCCTATGTGTTAAAAGGGGTAGCAGGGTGCACAAGGCCTTTGGGTTTTTTTTTTTTTGTTACTTTGGTTGGTTGGTTGGTTTTTGTTTTTAGGGCCCCACCTGCGCATATGGAAGTGCCCAGGCTAGGGTCAAATCCGAGCTGCAGCTGCAGACCCACACCACACCCACAGCCATGCCGTACTAGAGCCAGGTCTCTAACCTATGCCACAGCTCACGGCTACGCCAGATCCTTAACCCACTGAGCAAGGCCAGGGATCAAACCAGCATCCTTATGGATACTAATCCGAATCCTTGCTGCTGAGCCACGATGGGAACAGCCCTTCAGCCTTGCTGAGCTTCCTCCAGGGGCAGAGATAAAAAAAAAAAAAAAAAAAGTCTGGTTCTAGGTGCTACTTTTTAGCTCCATTGGAGACCCAGGCAGCGACCCGGGCTGGGGACAGTAGGGGTTAGAGGCCAAGGGGAGCCCAGGTGGAAAAAGGAACAGGGAAGAAAAATAAGATGGAAAACACACCTCAACTCAATGCACAGCTCCAGCCTTTACTTCACGCAGGCAAGACGATCGTCAGCTGAAGGAATGTCTCCCTCCCTTCATCTTTTCACTCAGTACAGATTTGCTGAGCACTTACTCTGCGTCAGGTACTGGGGGGGACCCCAGGGATGGGAGTCTCAGGCTGTGGTGTCCTGGGTGGTGGTACCGATGGTCTGTGCAGCCCTCTCTGCCTTGCCCTCCTAGTCCGGCTGCTGCCCTTTTCTCCAGGCTTTGAGCTCCCTCTGCTCAGCTGATGTCCCCATCAGTTAGGGGACCTCCCAGGGTGGGGATTCCTCTCCTCTTTCACAGCTGTCTCTCTGGGGGGCTGGTCCCATCCTGATTCCTTTTTTCTTTTTTTCTTTCCTTTCTCTCTCTCTCTCTCTTTTGTCTCCTTTTGTTTTACCCAGTTACATGGAGGGTTTCTTGCCCTCCTTGGAGGTTGAAGGTCTTCTGGCAGCCTTCAGAGGATGTTCTGTGCAAATCACTCTACATGGAAATTCTTTCCGACGTGTGTGTGGGAGAAGGCGAGCACCACGTCCTCCTCCTCCGCCATCTGGATCCCGTCATCCCATTTCTGCCAACATGGATGAACCTAGAGCACATTTTGCTGAGTGAGATAAGCCGGACACAAAGGTGAATACGTATGATCTGCCTATCTAAGTGGTCTAAGACAGTCTCACTCGGCGTTCCCTGGCATCTTAGCATTTAAGGATTTGGCATCATCACTGCTGTGGATCTGGCCCCGGTTTTCTTTTCTTTTCTTTTTTTTTCCACCTCCCCACATCTCCTCCTACTCTGAGCACCTGGGCCTGGCTGTGGGGTTTTTTGCTTTATCTGTTGAGATGTAGTTAATACATAACATGGTATAAGTTTCAGGTGTACAACATGGCGACTCACATGTTTAAAAGATATATTTGATAATCTGTACAGTTTTTATTCAATATTGGCTACACATCCTTGTAGCTTATTTTATACCTAATAGTCTGTACCCCTTCATCCCCTACACCTGTCTTGCCCCTCACCTCTCCCTTCTCCCCACAGGTAACCACCACTCTGTTCTCGGTATCTGTGAGTCTGTGTCTTTTTCGTTATGCTCATGAGTTTGTTTTAGATTCCATATATTAGTATCACACAAATACCAAGAGTATTTATCTTTCTACGGATTTTTTCTTTTAGCATCCTGCCCTCCAAGCCCATCCATGTAGCTGCAAATGGCACTATTTCATTCTTTTTTATGGCTGAGTAGTATTCCACTGTATATATGTACTATGTCTTCTTCCTCATTCCTCTTTTGGCGGACTTTTAGGCTCCTTCCATGTCTTGGCTATCATAAACAATGCTGCGAGGGCATTTGGGGTCTGTGTGTCTTTTCAATTTAGTGTTTGTCTTTTTTCGGATACATACCCAGCAGTGGCGTTATGGCACATGGCATGGACATGTGGCAACTCTAGCTCTGGTTTCTTGGACCTCCAGACTGTTCTCCGTAGTAGCTGTACCCATTTACATTCCCACCAACAGTGAAGGAGGGCTCCATTTTCTCCACACCCTCTCCATCGCTTGCTCTCTGCAGACTTACTCATGATGACCGTTCTGACTGGTGTGAGGTGCTATCTCATTGTGGGTTTTATTGGCATTTCCCTCATAATTCGTGATGTTGAGCATCTTTTCACGCACCTGTTAGCCATCTGCATTTCTTGTTTGGAAAAAAATGCCTCCTCAGTTCCTCTGCCAATGTTTTAATCAGGTTTTGTCTGTTGTGGTTGTTTGCTTTTTTCTTTATGTTGAGCTGTAGGTATGTATGTGTGCATTGGATATTAACCCCTCATCAGTCGTATCATTTCCAAAAGTCTTCTCCCATTCAGTAGGTTGTCTTTTTGTTTTGTCAGTAGTTTCCTTTGCTGTGCAAAAGCTTTTAAGTTTAATTAGGTCCCATTTGCTTGTGTTCCCTTGGGTTTTCTTTGTCCTAAGGGCTGGCTGTCACCCACTTCTCCATCCCAGCTCTTCCCTCCCCTGGGCACCCCAACACTTCCTCCTAGAATCTTCCTTCCAGGAACTTGTCTTCTCTGGGATCTTCTTCCAACTGATTCCTCTCCGTTCCCTCCCCGGATGGAACCCACCCTCTGTCGCTGCTCAAAACCTGCCTCAGGAACGGGCACCAGGGACAGAGAGAGCCCGTGTGTGATGTGACCTGTGGAGCAGTTGAACCCCTTTCAAAACTTATGTCCTGAAGGGACATATGTATGTTTACAACAAATGCTCAGGGGGTGACCCGAGGCCCAGTCCTCACCATCAGACAGCAGGACGGGGCCAAACAGGACACGGGACAGCCAAAGCGGGTGGGACACCTGCCAAAGCCTAAGACTCTGACCTTTGGTTCGAGGGGAGGCTGCAGTCTTGCATGGCCTCAGGCACATCCTTCAGCTGTGCTCATCTCTGCCCCAAAACCAGCCCAGTCATGATGGCCTTGTCATGGAGGGAGCGGTGACTGGGTGTAGGCAGAGGGTCTCGACTCAGTAAATGACCCATTGATATTATTCATTATTCCCACCTGAAGATTTTTGGCAGTGACATTTCTTTCTGTAAAAATTGGCAGAAATTTGTTCATACTTGACTTCAGAGATGAAGCAATATAAAGGAGGAAGAGAAACACAGGAGGTGCTTTTCTGGATTCAAGATACAGGTGTTGACATGTTTAAAAGAATGACTGGAAGATTCCAGAATTCTTAATTTAAGCTTACTC
This sequence comes from Phacochoerus africanus, assembly GCF_016906955.1. NCBI lineage: Eukaryota > Metazoa > Chordata > Mammalia > Artiodactyla > Suidae > Phacochoerus > Phacochoerus africanus. Next base: position 10,425,423 of record NC_062547.1, on the reverse strand, counting down.
TGCATTCATTCATTCATTCATTCATTCATTCATTCATTTTGGCTTTTTAAGGCCACATCTTTGGCATATGGAGGTTCCCAGGGTAGGGGTCCAGTTGTAACTGCAGCAGCCGGCTTTTGACACAGCCACAGCAACCTGGGGTCCAAGCCACATCTGCAACCTGTTTCACCACAGCTTGAGGCAACACTAGATCCTTAACCCACTGAGGGAGGTCAGGGATGGAACACGCATCCTCAAGGATACTAGCAGGGTTTGTTTATGCTGAGCCCTGACCGGAACTCCAAGCTTGCTCCTTCTAAAGAGTCCTTAGAACTGAATACCAATCTATCCTTAAAGTAATGTACATATCATCACTTGTGAAATACATATAACCCAATAGAAAGCTTTGAGCTCCTAAAGCACAGGAAGGCAACCTGGCCCATTCTCTTTCACCTGTAAATCCCAGAGCCGCCACTCTCCTATTTGAACAAGGATGCATGCTGACCTCTGGTGACCACGTGAGGACACGGCAAGATCATCTGTATTTATTCAAGCAACATCTGCTATGCAGGAGTCCAGGGTCCTTGCTGCCACCCTGGCTACAACAGCTCCGAAAAAGCCTCCATTTCCTCCTCAATCCTGTTTTCCGCAAGTGCTGCGAAGCCGCCGTCCTGCCATGAAGGTTAAAGCTGACAAATACCTGTTTGTTGGCCTTCCTGGTGAAGTGCTGCGCGAGGCCGGTGGACATCGTGTCCGATGTGTCCCGAGGAGGGACGTGGACATAGTGACGGGTTCATAGCAGGTGCACATGGCCACGGCAAGGTTGCTCAGGTCCCGTGTGGCCTTGACCCACAGGAAGAGCGAGTCCATGCGCCGCGTGGCATGGAAGTGGACAATCTGCTCCCACAGACTCGCTCTGAAGTTGTTCCGGGAGACGGCCCCCACCCGCGGCTCCTCCATGCCGCCCGGATGCCTGGCCCCATGCAGGCACTGGTCCACGCCAGCCACCTGGGCTGCCCCAGCCGCCTCCAGACCCAAGTCCCGGCCTGGATTTTCCACATGCCACAGAGATAGCCAAAAAAAAAAAAAATACACCCAAAGTCACACTTATAGAAGCAGAGAGTAAAACGGTGGTTGTCTGGGGTCAGGGAGGGGGGAAATGGGGAGTTGCTGTACAACCAGTATGAACTTTCAGTTCTGCAAGATGAGTGAAGTCTAGAGATTTGCTGTACAACTCAGCACCGATAGTTCGCAGTACTGTATCAGGCACTTGGAAAAAAAAATATGTGCCACCCCTGTGGCACATGGAAGTTCCCAGGCTGGAGGTGGAATCAGAGCTGCAGCTGAGGCCTACACCACAGCAACAGCAACTCTGGATCCGAGCCACATCTGCAGCAATGCCAGATCCTTAACCCACTGAGCTGAGCAGGGGTCAAACCTGCATCCTAAAAGACACGATGTCAGGTTCTTAACCTGCTGAGTCACAACGGGAATTCCATCACATACGTGTTTCAAACGCATGTATTCCGTTTGTATAATTAAACACCCACAGAGACAGGCATACATACAACCTCATTCACATGGCAACGTGGTTCCATATTCGGGTTCTGGAGTTAGGTTACCTATGTTCATGCCAAGGCTCTACTACCCAGAGCAGAGAACCTCAGGTTCCACGTGGATAGAAATACAGATCGTAGCAGCTATATGCAGACATCATAAGACCGCTGTGAAAATTACATGAAATCATGTGGTACTTTTAGTGCATTGCTTAGACCTAGTAAGTGCGCAGGAGTTGCCCAGCTATACTGGTAATGCTGAGTGATGCAGAGAGCTAGGCCTTCCACCCCCAACAAACAAGTGGCATGGCCTTGCCAGTCTTCAGTATCTTCCTCCATGAGACTAGCCATATTGCAATAGTTGATCTCCTACATTCGATCAAACAAAAAGATTTCTGTTATTCTGTGACTGTAATTACATGTGATGTTGGTTCTGAAATGTCACCATGACAGTGAAAATCAATCATGAACAGCTAACAAAAAACTATTATTGTAATTTTACTGTTGTTGTGATTATATGTTTTTATTTTTATTGCAGTATAGTTGATTTACATTGTTGTGTCAATTTCTGCTGTACAGCATACTGACCCAGTCATTCATGTATATACATTCGTTCTCTCATACTCTCTTCCATCATGTTCTACCCCAAGAGATTGGACATAGCTCCCTGGGCTGTACAATAGAACCCCATTGCTAACAATTCTAAGGGGAATATTTGCATCCAGCAACCCCAAACGCCCCATCCATTCCACTCCCTCCCCTCTCCCCTCTCCCCCGTCCCCCAGGGCAACCACAGGTCTGCTCTCCATGTCCATGATCTGTTTCTGGCTTGCAGATAGGATCATCTTTAGCCATACTTTAGATTCCACACATAAGTAATGTCACATGGTATTTGTCTTCCTTTTTCTCACTTGCTTCACAAAGTAGGAGAATCCTTGAGTCTGGTGCCTTAGACCATTCAGCCATCCTGGCATTTTTATTGGAGCTTTTTTATTTCGTACTTAAACCTCTTTTCTCTCTTCCACTGAAAACCTTGCTTCATAACAACATTAGCAAAATTACTTACATGCTTTAATGTGTAACCTAAGTATGATACTTTCAGCGAAACAGTGGCAATATCACCAACAATAAGAGTTTTGAATAGACTTTCAAATTTCATTAGTCTTTTTTTGTGGTTGTTGTTTTGGTTTGAGTTTGGGGGTGCGTTACTGTTTGCTTGTTTTTGTCCTTAGAAAATATCTCACTCTGAATGTTGAGTCAAAATTCTGCATTTTAAAGCCACTTATAAGTAATGTTTTTTTCTTTTGGGCTATGTCACCAACTTGATGCAATTAGGTCCATTTGTCTTAGTTGGTTCTCAGTCTTGACAGATGAGTTTATCTATTTTTTGATTCTGTAACACATTGACATGGTTGCAAAGGCAAGCTAGAAAGCAAGAAAAATCTCAATTTCATCCCATAAAATTAAATTTGTATACAATTTTGGTTTATTCTTCCACTGCTTCTTATTGAGAATATACATACATATATGTATATGTAAATTTGTGTGTATGTAAAAGAAACAAACTATAAGCACTGTTCTGGGCCCTCTTTTTAAGGCCTAAACAGCTACTATATGAAAATTTGATAATCAACAAGGACCTGCCATATAGCAGAGGGAACTCTACTCAACTTTTTTTTTTCCTTCTTATGGCCACACCTGCAGCATGTGGAAGTTCCTAGGCTAGGGGTTGAGTTGGAGCTGCACCTGCAAGCCTACACCCCAACCATGGCAGTGCCAGATCTGAGCTGCATCTGCAGCATGCTCCATAGCTTACCACAATGCCAGATCCTTAACCCACTGAGCCAGGCCGGGGATCAGACCTGCATCCTCAGGGACGCTATGTCTGGTTCTTAACTCTGTGAGCCAGAAAAGAAGCTCCAACTCAAATATTTTATAATAACCTACAGGAGAAAAGAAGCTGGAAAAAAAAGAAATACATGTATGTACAACTAAATCACTTTTCTATACACCTAAAACTAACAAACATTATAAATGAACTAACTTCCATTTAAAAAATAATTTTTTGAAAAGAGAAAAAATGCAATTGTATTAATAACAACAATAATAACCAAAAAGAAAACCCTAAACAATATATGGGGGAGAACTCACCCATTCCACTCCTCTCTCCATCCACATTCTGCCCAGTTGTGCACCTGCCCTATATATCTTAACTGATACAACCCTATGGATGGTCACTCCAGGTAGGTTTCTAATCTTTTGCTTTTACAAGTAAAGTTACAATGAACAGCTTGCACTTAGGACGTGAGGCATTTTGCCAGAGTATCTTTGGAATCAGTCCCTAGAAGGAGAGTTGCTGAGTTAGAGCACACGTGTGTGTTGTGTGCTAGATACTGTCAGGTGCCCTCCACAGGGACTGAACCATCAAACCTAAGTTTTATCAATGTGCAAAAATGGGAAGGAAGATGCCCCACAACTTCTGTCACCCGGCCAGTGACCATCTGCCTCCCTTTATTTCACCAAGAGACAAGCCTGGACAGATAGCCTGAGGAACAGGGAAGCCTCCACTATTTAACCAAGAGACAGGTCTGGACAGATCTCATGCAGGAACACCCAAGTCCAGGGAACCCTGAAGGAGCGGCAAAATGCCATCATCTTTGCTTTGGCGGCAATAGGAGGTAAACCAGTGTATCTGTTCATCTCAGGCTGAGCAGAAGCTCAGAGTGGTGATTTTTAGGTCTTCTTTGATTGAGAAGACACTTAAAACTTATTTCTGACTTTGTGTGTTTGGTTGGGCACACTACAAGTTTCAAGGTTTGGATCCCCTTGGGGAATTACGACAAGTGCATAGTAAGTGGAAATCTTTATACATGTTAGCTTCCATGCCCCTGGTGGTCCTTCTTGACAAATGGAAGGAAAATTCATTAAATTAAATTAAATTAAATTAAATTAAATTAAAATTAAATTAAATTAAAATGTATTTAGTCCCTTATTCATTCACCCAGAGTGAATGGAACCTCCTCTCTGTCCCCTCTTGACTCCCACCTCCAGGTGAGAAAGAAAAACCTGCACAGCCTGCAGGTTGAATCCAGCACACAGTTGCTTGAGGTTTGGATCACACGATGTTTCTTTGTGGAAAAAAAGAGAGAGAGACAATTAGTACTTAACATTTGAGATCAAGGGATTTTACATAAATATCCAGACTTCTGACTTCTCTGGAAAACTTGCCCAACCAGCCTGCTTTCCAGCATGGAAGCCACTGTTTAGAGCTGAGTAGACACTGCCCCAGCCCAGGATGCCCATCTAACCAGGCCATTCATTGCTCTTGCAACCTGGGCCATGAGTTTGTGAGAACTGCCCTAGACTGCCAGCTCCCTGAAGACAAGGACTGCTTGCGTTTTACTCATGTTTGACTTCCTGGCATCTAACCTGGACCCCAGCACACAGAGTCCTCCATTAATGTGTGTCGGATGAATAAGACATCTTTTGGAGACATGCATCCCATTTCTTCCAATAGTAAGACTGTGCCATTGGAATTCCCTCTAGCCTAGGTCTTGGAAGACAAATGGCACCCCAGGTGTCATGATCTGTGCCATGGGTCCCTACCTAAAGCCACTTGTATGTCAGCGGGCTGCTCCTAAACTCTTCACTTTGCCATTTGACCTCTTTTCCTCCTCGCAATCTCCCCTTCAACAGAGAACAAGGCACACCTCACTAAGTGGCTGCCAAGACCACATGAGTTCATAAAATGTCAAGCATGGCCCCCAGCACTTATTTTTATCACATTGTTAGCAGTGTTTCATCTCCAATGTCACAAGAGCCTCCCAGCTCTTTGTTAGTCCCCGCAGTTTGATTTCGTTGTGCAGCTAAGCCCCAAGGAAAAGATTGCAGTAAAATCTCTGTATTCTGAGAATTTTCCACGTCCACTCCCCAAGGACATTGATGGAGGCTAAGATCTTATCAGGAGGTCTGTATTTCTTATCAGGTCCATTAGTGGCCCACAGGGGACAATTGAGCCATTTCAGAGCATATAAAACTAGAACTTTGGGCCACTACTACATGCTAAGAACTTGCTCTTTCCTGAGTACCTGGACCCAGGAAAGAAGCATGAAGTGGCTTGTGATCCTGGGGCTGGTGGCCCTCTCAGAGTGCTTAGTCATGTAAGTACGGGGACTGGAAGCGAGATCATCTTCTTCTCTCTCTCTCTCTCTCTCTCTCTCTCTCTCTCTCTCTCTCTCTTTATCTCTCTCTTTCTTTCTCTCTGGAATATTTCTTGTCATCCTCTTATTCATCTACCCATCAGGGTTAGAAGGGCATGTCATCATTCCTGACAGTCTTAAACTTCAACTCTCACTGATTGATAAGTACCTTGCCATGGGCACCGTGGGGCCCAGGGGTCTTGGGGTAGGCCTGCAGGGCAACAGTCCCATCATGACCTATGTGAAAAAATGGCATGCCTTGGATTTGTTCAGTGCACAACCTGTGCAAACGTCAGTATAGTCCTGTGGAACACCATTTCTCCTGCATTTGCTCCTAGGTCTCCTCTCGGTTCTCTCTCCATTTCTGTGTCTATATGTCCCTGGGGTGTCATCTCTGTATCTGTCTTTTTTTCTCTCCATCACTTTGGATGTCTCTGTGCATGAAGAACACTCCAAGGTTTTGTTCTTTTTTTCTTTTTCAATTTGATTCATTCTAGTTTCTATAGGCTCTTAATTTTCATAATATATCCCCATCTCCTGGCTTCCTCTCTCACCTCTTTCTTCTGATTGAGCCCTGGAGAATGATCAGGAGAGCTACTGCTAGGCCTTTTGACCTCTAACAAGCAGTATGACCACAGCCAAGTCACAGACTCCCTGTCCTGCATTTCAAAGTCCTTCTCTGTAAAAAGAGGATCATGATGACCCTTGGGCCTCCCTCCCAGAGCTACTGTGAGGCAGATACAGCAGGGTGACAGTAGCAATGGTAACGGCTGTCATTGTTGAGACTTCCCGTATATCAGGTACATTACATCCGTCCTCTTCCTTAACAGCCAGAACATTCTATGTAGGGTGTGGGGTTATTGTAGTCCACTATTTTCTGATAGAGGGACTGAGGCTCCAAATGGTCATATGGCTTATATGAGATTAAACAAAATAACCTATATTCAAACCTCGGTCTTTGCAAGATGACGCTCATAAAATACTTGGAAAATACACAGCTCCACTACAATGCAAGGTGTGACAGTCATTCTACAACACGAACAGCAGAGGGCTCTCTCTTATTTTTTTCCTTTTCCCATGCTTCATGAAGAATCCCTCTCACGAAGGTCAAGTCCATCCGAGAAAACCTCAGGGAAAAAGACTTGCTGATAAATTTCCTGAAGGAACATCCCTACAGCATGATCCAGAAATTCGGGCTAAAGGGTTCTTTCTGTTCCCCAAAAATCTCTTGTCTTCGCCTGTGGAACTACCTGGATGTGAGTACCTGGGAAGGATGGCCCCACAGCGCCCCCTGGTGCTCTGCTCTAGTACTGGGTATACTCTGGAGGTCCGGGAGGGATACTGGGGCTGGGGGTCCTGCAGGAAGCCCAACCTCAGGGGAACAGGCGCCTCATACCCAGAGGAGAAGGCACTCCCACCCTCAACTCTTGGTCTGCAGTGACTGGGCCCAGCAATTACCAGGTGGCAGGTAAACATCCATTTCTGTGCCAAAGATGTGTCATCGTCTTGAGGAAGATTGTTCTTTTAGACCTAAGAGAGCCACTGAGCTACGGAGGAAGGGTGAGTCATGTCTGATAAAACAAAGCCAACTGCAAAGCAGGTTTAAAACCCCAGGCAATGGAAGTGGAGCCTCCAAAGACCCAAAAATGATACCAGTAAAAAGTTATTGAGCCCCTTCCTTGGGTGACACTATAGAATGCTATATGGTTATGGCTACTGATTTTAAAAAAAGGTCTTATCTATTCTGCAAGAATGCAGAGGCTGGCCTGAGACCCAGCAAATCATACATGAATCACATAAAAGGGCCAACTGCCTGGTGTTGAAAGGACAAGGTTTGAGTTTGGGCGAAGGAAGGAGAAGGACATGCTCAAGCTGGGCCTTGAGGGGGACACTGGAGAGCTGCTCCAATGAGGCACTGGTCTGAGCACAGGCTGTGAGGAGGGAAAGGGATTTTAGGTGCCATGGGGAAGCTCGAGGTTGGTGGCAGCTCAGGAAACCAGGGTGACCAGGGCAGCCAGGCCTGCCCTGACCACCCCTTCCTGGCCCCTATAGATGGTCTACGTGGGCAACATCACCATTGGCACACCCCCGCAGCTGTTCAGTGTCATATTTGACACCGGCTCATCTGACTTGTGGGTGCCCTCCAACCAATGCCAAAGCAGAGCCTGTGGTGAGTGCCCCCCCATCCCTCTTGTGCTCCCCCCACCCCCTTCTCAGTCCACGGCAAGCTCACAGACACTCATCTCCTCTGTCTGCAGTTACGCACAGGTCATTCAATCCAATTCTTTCCAGTACCTTCCAGAGTACAAATCGGACCGTCAAACTGGCCCTTCATTCTGGGCTAGTGTCTGGATTACTGGGATATGACACCGTTAAGGTAATGTGAAAACCATGAGCTGAGGCAGGGCTGGCCAAGGACGGGATCCCTTAGGAGGGCCTGCCTTTCCCACAGTCCTGAGTGGCTCGCCTCCTACCTGCCCTGCAGGACTCTGTCCCTGTGGAGCAAGTGCATCTGATGACATGCAGACTCTCAGATCAGCCAACCCAGAGAGAAGTTTGAGGGGTGGATTTGCTAGCAGCAGGGAGAGGGGGGAGAAAAACACACACCTTTCCATTCCCCAACTGGGCCTGGCACTTCCATTGTGATCATTGTTTAATCCTGCAGCCCCCATCCCACACACCCACCCCTGGCAGATACTATTATTATCTGCTTTATATAGATTAGGAGACTGAGGTGCAGCGAGCGAGGGCCTTGGCCAAGGTCACCTATCTGGTAAGCGGTGAAACTGAGATGGCCAGTCAAGACTCATGCAGGTGTGGGGTTTTGGGGGGAGAGAATAAAACTTATCTGGGGCCCCTGGGAGACAGCCAAGGGCTTCAGGCACACAGGCGGGGGAGGCAGGGGGCCAAAGATCTGGGAGCTACCTGCTAAATGCATTCTACTCTAGGGGCTCTTGGAGAATCTCATTAAAATTAAGGCCAGACTCCCTGAAAGGAGTACTCTCTTTTTCTTCCCCTTTCTCTCTCTCTCATGCGCACACAAACACACACACACACACACACACACACACACACACAGACAAATTTTCCTAAGGACCTTGCAGCCTTGCTGTATAATGGGCATCTTTCTTACTGTGTGGATGCAGAATCCACAATGCATTGCAACGAACCCATCCCTTTCTACCATCAGATCCCAGGGACGCCAAAGAGAAGGTTACCCTGCTCTCTACTCATGGTCTCCTCAGGTGGGAACCATTTGGTTCTGTCCTGGTCTCACTTTCCGCACGAGGATGAGGGCATAAGGCCAATCTACTAACTGCAGACAGCGTTCCCCAAAAGAGTGGCTCTGGGTTGTTATCCACAGCCCCACACAAAGGGGAACCAGATCCCCATCCCAGCTTGGTCAGTGGTCAACCCAGGGCCCATCAGGGCGTTTGTTCAGTGCAAGCTAATGTCATCTCCCTGCCCATCTCCACCCCAGCCCAGTGCCAGCCCTGCTTCCCAAACCTTCATAGGGAACAATCCTTTCCCCCACAGATTGGCAGATTCAAGAGCGAGAACCAGGCATTTGGCTTGAGCCAGTCAGAGCCTATAAAGGAACTTGAAAATGCATTCTTTGATGGCGTCCTGGGCCTGGGCTATCCCAGCCTCGCCATCCAAGGGACCACCCCCGTCTTTGACAACTTAAGGAAGCAAGGCCAAATTCCGGAGCCTGTCTTTGCCCTCTACTTGAGCACGTAAGTCTGAGTGGGACAAGCCCTCTCTATATTTATGCGACAACATGCGACAATTGCATGAAAATGTCTAGACAACCTGATCCAGAAGATCCATGGTAGTCTAGACCAGGGTCAACTAACTGAGGCTCCAGAGCCATATATGGCCCTGCCACAGGTTTTTGGAAATAAGGTTTTATTGTAACACATTCACCCACTTGGGCTAAAGGGCAGCGCTTGGTCCAGGGAGGTGGAGGAAAGAGGAGGAGCAGTGGAGGGGTCAGGATTCAGGTGGGAAGAGAAGAGAACGGGATTCGCTGACGGATTTGATAAGGAAAGGACAGGGATGGGGGGACTCTTTCTTCCTCACTCACATTTGACCAGGAGTCCAGGACCAGCTGGAGCACTGGCAGGGGCCAGTGCAAAAGGAACATGAGGGACCCCTTTGTGGAAACGGTGAGTTTCAAGACAGAGATGGCAGCGGCACGGGGCCGGGAACCTGGCCTTGGGTGAGCCTGATCCATGCCCTTGGCACCCTAAGGTCCCAGCTTTCCTGAAAATTGACAGGCTGGCCCAGTGGAAGCCACAGCCCTCCAGGCTGGGGTCCCCTGAGGGATTCTCTCAGCAGGCTGATTGCGGGAGGGGACCAGTCCCTCTAGGAAGGGTGGGTGGTCAGAGCCTGGCCAGGATGCCCAGGTTCAAACCTCTTCTGGGCCACTCACTAGCCAGTCAGGTACTCAGCCCTCCATGCTTCAATTTCTGCATCTGTAAAATGGGATCATTGCAGTGCCTCTGATGGGTGGATAAGCACACCCCACAACAGTGCCTGGTGTGGCCATGTTGAGAAAAGCCACCCATTATTCTCCTACACTCAGCCCTCCCTCCCCCTCTGCTCCTCAGCAAGACAAGGAAGGGCAGCGCGCTGATGATTGGCGGCGTGGACAACAGCTTCTTCACAGGAGACCTCAAGTGGGTGCCCCTGTCAGCGCGAAACTACTGGCAGATTGCCTTGGACAGGTAAGCCCCTCCCTCTGAGGACCACGCTGAGGGATGCCCACACAGGGGCACACAGACACAGGAAAGCACACACACATTCACACACAGAAACATGGTCATACACAAACAGATACACACACACTCCACAGAAAAAGACCCACATAGAAAGACACACAAAGAAACACACAGGCAGACACATACAGTCACACAGACACAGCAAGACACACAGACACACAGAGGTACACAGAGACATACACCACCCATGGGTCCATAATCACCCAGGCCTCCTGACCAGGGTCCTGATCAGGGCCCAGAGATTCTTCTGCAACCCAGATGCTGCAGCTTCCTCTATGGGAGGTGGGAGAGGAATGTGGTTTGAGGACCCTGAAGTGTCCTGAAAGGAGGCTCAGGGAGACTTCCACGAGCCTGAGCAGGCTGGTGCTAAGATGACCAACTGTCCTCGGCTACCCAGGCCCAAGCAGGTGATTAGGGCACAGGACCGCCAGTGGGAAAACAGGACACGTCCTGGACAAACTGGGAAAATGGGTCTCCTTAGGGAGAAGCTACCCAGCAGTGCACAGAGATTGGCTGCATTCTTGAAACTGGAAAGCACATCAGACAGACACCTCCTGACCCTGACTCACCCAGCCCCGTCCCAGGCACACAGGGGGACAGGGGCTATGAAGAGACCACCAGGGAGCTGGGATCCAAGAGTGGCCTCAGAACAAGAGGCAGGAGTTGAGGCCCTGAGACAAGAGCTTCCATGTCCTTTGGAGACCCCTGGGCAATGTCGCTCATTGGCTGCCCAGGGGCCTCAGTGTCTGAGCCAGCCCAGGGGGCAGAGCTGGGGGACAACCTCTCGCAGGGCACCAGTGTCCCCCTCCCCACCACTCTGAACATCTGCTGCCCCAGAGATCCTCCACCGTCTCTCTGGGTGTTGACCCATTATTTCTCAGACTCCAGAAACAGGGCTCTGGTGTCCCCCAATCATGTGTTCACTCATACATTCAACAAACCCATGGTGTGGATCCACTGTGTCCTAGGCATTTGACAATAGGACTTGTTCTTACAGACCTAGTATACAGTGAGGGAGACATACAGCAAAGGAGTCAGAAAAAAGAATGAATAGCCACTTCATACCATGCTAGACATGAGGAAGTGTACACAGAGAATGGCCAGGAGTGAAGCTTGGTCTAGTCTGGAGGGGTGGGGAGACTTCCCTGAAATGTGACAATTAAGCTGCAGCCTGGATGATGAGGAGAAATTAACCAAAGGGGATAGAGGCCTTCTACACAGGGTGACCAGCACATGCCAAGGCCCTGAGGCACAAAAGAGCCTGGTGCATTCAAGAACTGAAAGGAAGTCATGGAAGATGAAATGACTGGAGCAAAGGAAAACAGAATGGGGGCATGATCTGGAGACTGTTCTGGAGACAGGCTCTGGGGGAGGCGGGGAGGAGTGGGCAGCAATGGGAAGAGACTTCAGAGGGATCCTGGTGACCACTTTGTCCACTGTCTCTTAGGATCACCTGGAGAGGGGTGGTTGTTGGTTGTACCCGTGGCTGCCAGGCCATCGTGGATACGGGGAGCGCATTCCTGCTTGGCCCAAGTAGACTGATCTCCAGCATCCAGAAGATTATCCAGGCCAGGTTCATTGAGAACGAGGTGAAATATCAGGCCACAGGGTCTCTCTGGGGCTCTATACACAGGAAGGATCAGCTGGGCCAACCTCTCTCCCTCGTTCTCTAATAGTACCAGGTCCGATGTTGTGCCAGGACCACCCTGGCTGACTTCATCTTCACCATTAACAACGTCCAATACCCAGTGCCAGCTCGTGCCTACATCCGAAAGGTGAGGGGCCAAGCCTGGAGGCTGGTGCTCAAATCAGGGACTTGGAGGAACCATAGGGCTGCTTGATGCTGAGAGGAGGGGCCCACTTAAAGGCCAAGCTGCACCACTGAAGATGCTGCTGAGCCCCACCCACCACTTCACCCACCCCACCTTCTGCGTCTGGGGTCAGAGCTTCCCACAAAACCAGCTTCTTGAAGGCAAAGGGAAGACTAGGACAACCACCATCCTGAAATCCATATGGAGACTCCACCCCAGGCAGGCACAGTATCAGGCACAAGGAGAGGGGACCACTAAGGGCCTCAGCCCTCAAGGAGCTTCCGGTCAACCAGGGCCCACAGAATCCCTGAGATCATCAGACTGAGGGACAAGGGGGGTTGGCTGAGGACACTGCCAGTGTGTTGTCCCACCAGAGTGGTTCACAGTCTCCCTGCCCATCTCCAAAGTGCCCTGGTTTGGATGATGATTAGAGGGTTTCCTGAGTCCTAGGCTGCACCTGCCCTTCGTAAGGCCCAGTTCCCCCTCTGGGAGCTGGGACACCAGACCAGCCCTGGGCAGGGGTTGGAGGCCCTCCTGCATGAAGGGGACACAGTGACTGCACAGCCCCTGGCTCAGACTTGAGCGTTAATGCACGTCAGCTCCCGATGGGAATTGAGAGGAGGCTGAAGGAGCTCAAAGAAGGCTTTGAGGAAGAGAGAGAATTTCAGTGATTGTAAACCCCCAGCCTCATGGAGGGGTGAGAAGCCCCCTGGGGTGGAGGCAAATAGACACTGGGCTCCATGCCCACGGTACCCCTGGCGGCTGTGCCAAGGGATGCCAGGGGCAGATCCAGCCTAACGAGGGCTAGAGATAGGGGAGCACCGGGCCAAGTCACCCAACCCAGCCTGGAGTGGCCAAGGGGGATGAGAAGGGGTCCAGGAAGGCCACCCGAGTGGGGGTGGGGTGAGGGGCTGAGCACAGTCTTAAAGAACAGGTTGTGGGGAAAGGGGCAAGAAAAGGCCTTCTGTGCAGAGAGAACAGCCAGCCTGGGGCAGAAGGAAAGAAACAGCAGGGAGGGGTGGAGGGGGGCTACAGCCCGCCTGGTTCTTGGATGGACACCCTGCTTCTGCAGCTGCTCAGAGAGAACCACGTGGCTCTCACCTAAGGAGGGAGATGAAACCCAGAAGCTGCCTGCTCTTGATATGGAGGGAGGGCAGTGGCAGGTGAGGGCCCATGCTCATGGCCATGTCTTTCCCACTTCCCCAGGGTTCTACTCCTCGCCGCTGCTACAGCAACTTTAGTGGAGGCACAGAAAGCTTGGGCAAGGAGGAGACGTGGATCCTGGGTGAGGTCTTCTTAAGGCTGTACTTCACTGTTTTTGATCGAGGACAGAACAGGATTGGCCTGGCTATTGCGGTGTAAATGCTGGAGCTGCTTCAAGAAGCAACCAGGCCCACTCCCCAGTCACACATTCACTCACACCTAGGGCGTTCTCACCCAGGGAGGGTGGCTTGACTGGGGTTCCGTGCTCTGCAAAGCCCAGTTCTGGGTAAAGATTAAAGGATTGCCTTGTCAATGGTGCTAATACCAATGGGCACTTCTCTTGAGTCTGTGTGGTGCCTCATAATCCCGAAGGACTCGATAACCTAGTCTGAACCAGAAGTGAGAGGAGCACATCTCCACGAGATTTCCAACAGAAGGGCAGACCTCTTGGAAGGATACCAGGAATCGGGGATGCAGACACCAGAGCAGATCCAGAGAGCTCAGTGATTTGACCCAAGTCATCAGAAGCCATCAGCTCACGCTGTTCATGCCTGGTCTTTCCCTCCTCTTGTGTTTCATTTTCTGGCCTCACAGCTTTCATGGCTCTGCCTTCTAAACATAATGAAGAACTCCGCAGATAGCTGCCCCAGGTCTTTCTATCCCTATGGCATTGAACCCCTAGGTAATCAAGGGCGGGAAATATCAGAGTAATAAAAAGGGCTCTGATTGGTCCACCTGAGGTCATGTTTCCAACCCTGGACCAACCATCATGGAAAGGGTCATGGGGTATATGATTGGCTTTACTTGGTCACGTGGCCCTTCCCTGCAGAGACCAGGATTGACAGGTCTTCCAGAACCCTTATTGGAGCTGAAGAGAAGTGGCCCCAAATAAGTGCCAGAGGGATGTTTAGATTAAGGAACTCTGTGTGACTATCCCACAAACTGTGCCACATTCTCAGAGGGATGGTAAAGGTTAATAAAAATAGATGCTAGGCAGTGCCTTATCCTTGAGTGGTTAAGGAACCGCCTTGTGGCTGGTGTCACTGCTGTGGCTCAGGTACAATCCCTGGCCACAGGATGTGCTACAAGACTGGCAAAAAAAAAAATTCTATTCTTACCCTCTTAGAGGACCTTTGACAGTGGCCCTCTGCTCCAGAAGGGCTTTGGTTGACGCCCTAAAAACTAGAATGTTCCCCTTATCCCCCCCACCCAGTCATCAGCTCTCTGCCACCCACTCCTATACTATCCTTCCCAGTCCCACTTCTGGGGTGACACACCCACTTGGATGCCCAAGCCATCCCCACCATTTGGGGGGCCCAGCCTGGCCTGAACCTTGGCCTCTCATGCTGTAGACAGGGCTGTGTGTCCTGTAAAGGGGGGGGGGCACCGGGTGTACAAAGACTTCAGCCTTTTGGAGCTTCCTCCTGAGGGTGGAGATACAAACCATCTGGCTCCAGCTGCCATGGTTGGGCACGTTTGCAGACCCAGAAAGATGCACAGGCTGGACAGCAGGGGCTAGAGGCAAAGGGAGCCCCTGATGGAAGAAGGAACGGGGAGGAATAAATAAGATGGAAAACACACCCATCTCACCCAAAGTATCTGGACTCTACTTCACTCAGGCAAGAAAATGTCAGCTACAGGACTGTCTTCCTCCCTTCATCTTTTCATTCAGTACAAATTTACCAAGCACTTGAACTATGTGCCAGGTACTGTGGTGGATCCCAGAGATAGAGGGCTGGGTTAGGAACCCACCACCCAGGCATGGAGACAGATAAACAGACCCCCAGTGGCAAGGGCCAGATGGAGAAAATAACAGAGGTGTTGGGATCAGAATGGGTTTTTGGCTTCATGGAATCTCAAACAAAGAGTTTGAAAGATTAATTTTCCACATGGTCTTCATGGAACATTAAGTAATGCCTCTCCTGGTGAGAAACCACCAATAGCAGTAATAATAATAGCCCCAGTCAATGACACCTGCAATCTCCCTGTTTCCTCATGAGCCCCTGCAGGGCATGATCCCCATGGTACCGATGAGGGAAGTCTCCTCCCATCTTCTGGTTCCATTACCAGTGACAGGCACACAGTAGGTCCTCAATTACTCCATGTTAAATAAATGAATGGATGGATCCGTAAGTGCTTTCACTAGAACACACTGCTGCACCCATGTTGGGGACCATGCATGCCGTCAGCATGGCTTATTTCCATAACAGCAACCTGAAAAGATCAGGCTTGGCTCCCTAGATGAGCCTAAGGGAGGGGCTGAAGCAGGTGTCTATTAATAAGCCTGCTATTCTCCAGTCTCTATGTTGGCAGCCTGTGCCACCAACATGAGGATAAATTCTGATTTTCAAAGCAAACATCTTGTCGTTCTCTCCATCCTTATCCTATACTAGTTGCAGACCAGAGAGATTTGTAGCCTTCAGTGAGGGAAAAAGTAGGAAAAACAGGAAAAAGATAGATCTGGAGTTCCTATTGTGGCTCAGTGGAAACGAGCCCAACTAGTACCCATGAGGATGCAGGTTCGATAAATGGCCTCACTCAGTGGGTTAAGAATCCAGCATTGCCATGAGCTGAGGGGTCTATTGCAGACATGGCTTGGATCCCTAATTGCTGTGGCTGTGGCATAGGCCAGCAGCTGAGGCTCTGATTCAACATCGAGCCAAGAGTCCCAGGTGCAGCCCTAAAAAACAAAACAAAAAAAAATTTTTTAAACATATATCTTCGACATTTCTTGTGAGTGTATAAATTAGTGCAGTCTATTTGGAGATGACTTCTCCTTAAAATAAGTACAGCCTCTCGCCCAGAAATCTTGCTTCTAATATTTATGCTAAAACAATGTTCAGAAGCACCCACAAACATTAATAAGCAAGGATGCAATCCTCAGGACCTCTTACAAAAGGGAAAATCTAGGACATCCCAAGGCTCATTCAAGTATACACAGCGCAGATCAGCCATTGACCAACTGCCTTAAAATTGTGTTTTGGGAGGGCATTCAGTGTTAGGAGATATTTTTCCAATACGACTCTGAGAGAAAAGAACAGAATATAAAACAGCATGATCCCCGGGTTGCTAAGCACATGGAAGACACTGCAGCATCCTGGCCAGGCAAGTGCATCCTGGAGCTCTCCTGCCTGGGTGCACATCCCACCTCTGACACCAACCAGTCATGTGACCTTGATAGGTTCATCTCTGGTCAGAAGTTTCCTCCTCTGTAAATTTGGAATGAGGATAGTTGCTCTCACACGAATCCTCAAGAAAAAGCACATTAAGTGACAATGAGATATCACCTCACACCTACTAGGGTGGTCATTACAAAATAAAAAGATGATAAGTGTTGAGGAGGACGTGGAACCCTGTGCTGGTGTGAGTGGACAAGGATGCAGCTGCTGGAAAACAGAAGGGAAGTTCCTCCAAAACTTGAAAAGAGAATTGCTATTTGATCCAGCAATCCCACTTCTGGAATCCCACTTCTGGGTAGTTATTCCCCCCAAATTAAAAGCAGGATCGCAAAGGGATATTTGTACTGTCCTGTTCATTGCAACATTATTCACAATAGCCCAGATGTGGAAACAACTTAGATCCATTAACATTTGAATGGATGAAGAAAATATGATACAGACATACGATGGAATATTATCCAGCCTTAAAAAAGGAGGAACTCCTGCCATTTAAAAAAAAAGTCGTTAATTTAGAATGTTCTGTCAATTTCTACTGTACAGGAAAATAACCAAGTTATACATTTATATACATTCTCTTTCTCATATTATCTTCCATCATGTTCTATCATAAGTGATTGGATATTGTTCTCTGTGCTATACAGCAGCAGATCATTGCTCATCCATTCTAAATGTAATAGTTTGTATCTAATAACCCAATACTTTTAATCCATCCCACTCCCTCCCCCTCCAACTTGGCAACCACAAGTCTGTTCTCTAAGTCCCTCAGTTTCTTTCTCTTCTGGAGATAGGTTCGTTTTGCCACAATGCAGATTCCATGTATGAGCTATCACATGATATTTTTCTCTCTTTCTGAATTACTTCATTTAGTATGAGAATCTCTAGTCACATCCATGTTAACACAAATGGCATTATTTTGTCCTTTGTTATGGCTGAGTAATATTCCATGGCGTCTATGCACTACATCTTCTTAATCCAGTCATCTGTCAATGGACATTTAGGTTGTTTCCATGCCTGGGCTATTGCGAAGAGTGCTGCAGTTTTTATCATAGGGGTGCATGTAGCTTTTGGAATGAAAGTTTGGTCTGGATATATGCCCAGAGTCGGATTGCTTGATCATATGTCAGTTCCATATGTAGTTTTCTGAGGTACCTCCAAACTGTCTTCCAAAGTGGTTGTACCAATGGACATTCCCACCAATAGTGTAGGAGGGTTCCCTTGTCTCCATAGCCTCTCCAGCATATCTTATCTGTGGACGTATTGATGATAGTCTTTCTGACAAGTGCGAGGGGGTACCTCATTGTAGTTTTGATTTGAATTTCTTTAATGATTGGTGATGTTGAGCATTTTTTCAGGTGTCTGTTGGCCATCCATATGTCTTCCTTGGAGAAATGTCCCTTTAGGTCTTCTGCCCATTTTTCAATTGTGTTCTTTGTGCTTTTGCTGTTGAGTTGTAGAGGTGTTTGTATACTTTGAGAGTAAACCCTTCTTGGTTGCATGGTTTCCAACTATTTTCTCCCATTCTATAGGTTGTCGTTTCATGTTTTTTATGGTTTCTTTTGCTGTGCACAAGCTTGTCCGTTTTAGTGGGTCCCCTTGGCTTCTTTTTGTTCCTATTTCTATTGCCTTAGAGGACTGACCTAAGAAAACATTTGTGTGGTTGATGTCAGAGAATGTTTAGCCTATGTTCTCTTCTGGGAGTTTGATGGTGTCCTATCTTATGTTTAAGTCTGTAAGCCATTGTTAGTTGACTTCTGTGTGTAGTGTGAGGGAGTGTTCTACTTTCATTGATTTGCATGCAGGTGTCCAGCTTCCCCAGCACCACTTGATCAAGAGACTGTCTTTTTTCCATTTTCTGTTCTTGCTTCCGTTTTGAAGATTCATTGACTACAGTGGTCCATTTCTTCTAGGTGTCTGGGTTTATTTCTGGGCTCTCGCTCTCTTCTGTTGCATTAGTCAGTATGTCTGTTTTGTACCAGTACCTCACTGTCTCGGTTACAGAATGCTGTCTGAAGTCTGGGAGAGTTATGCCTCCTGCTTGGTTTTCTTCCTCACTATTGCTTTGGCAATTCAGGCTCTTTTATGGTTCCATATACATGTTTGGATTGTTTGTTCTAGGTGTGAGAAAAATGTCATCAGTAATTTCATAGGGATCTCATGAACACTGTCGATGGCTTTGAGTGGATGTCATTTTAATAACATGAATGCTTCCAGTGCAAGAGCATGGGATATCTTCCCATTTCTTTGAATCCTCTTTAATTTACTTGATTAATGTCTTATAGTTCTCAGCATAGAAGACTTTTACCACCTTGGTCTGGTTTATTCCTAAGCATTTCATACTTTGTGGTGTGACTTAAAAGGTATACATTCTTGTTATTCTTTTTGTAATATTTCATTGCTCGTATGTAGAAGGACAACTGATTTCAGAACGTTAATCTTGTATCCTGCTACTTTGCTGAATTTATTCATCAGTTCATGTAGTTTTTGGGTAGTGTCTTTAGGGTTTTCCACATATAGTACCACATCATCAGCATAGAGTTATAATTTTACCTCTTCCCTTCCCATTTGGATACCTTTTATTTCTTTGGTTTTTCTGATTGCTGTTGCTAGGACTTCCAATACTATGTTGAATGTGTTGAATATAAGTGGTGAGACTGGACATCCTTCTCTTATTTCAGATTTTAGCCGAAAGGCTTTCAGCTTTTCTCCATTGAGAATGATATTGGCTCTGGGATTCTCATCAGTGGCTTTTATTGTGTTAAGGTATGTTCCCTCTATACCCACGATGGTAAGAATATTTATCTTGAAAGGATGTTGGATTGTGTCAAATGCCTTTTCTGCATCTGTTGAGATGCTCATGTGGGCTCTGACTTTTCTTTGGTTAATGTGGTTTAGGCTGTTGATTGATTTGCATATGTTGAACCATCCTTGTGAACTTGGGATGAGTCCCATTGGTCGTGCTGTATGGTCTTTTTAATGTGGTCTTGGATTCAGCTGGCTAAAATTTTGTTGAGAATTTTTGAGTCTCTATTCTTCAAAGATACTGACCTATAAGTTTTTGATACTACCTTTGTCTGGTTTTTGGAATTTGGGTGATGCTGGCTTCATAGAATGTCTTTGTGATTATTCCTACTTCTTCAATCTTTTGGAAAAGTTTAAGAAGGATGTATATGAGTTCTTCTTTGTAAATTTGGTAGAATTTGCCTGTGAAGCTGTCTGGACCAGGATGTTGTTTGTAGGGAGTGTTTTTATTAGAAATTCAATGTCAATTCTGGTTATCAGTCTTTGCAAATGATCAATTTCTTCTCGATTCTGTTTTGGTGGGCTGTATTTCTCTATAAAGTGGTCCATTTCTTCTAGATTGTCAAATTTCGTGGTATATAATGCTCATAATATTCTCTTATTTTCTCTATATCTGCAATATCCATTGATATTTCCTTTTTTCATTTCTTTTTTTTTTTTGTCTTTTTGTCTTTTTAGTTGTTGTTGTTGTTGTTGTTGCTATTTCTTGGGCCGCTCCCGCGGCATATGGAGGTTCCCAGGCTAGGGGTTGAATCGGAGCTGTAGCCACCAGCCTACGCCAGAGCCACAGCAACGCGGGATCCGAGCCGCGTCTGCAACCTACACCACAGCTCAGGGCAACGCCGGATCGTTAACCCACTGAGCAAGGGCAGGGACCGAACCCGCAACCTCATGGTTCCTAGTCGGATTCGTTAACCACTGTGCCACGACGGGAACTCCCCTTTTTTCATTTCTTATTTCGTTTACCTGTGTTGTCTCTCTCTTCTTGGTGAGTCTGGCCAGAGTTTTGTCAATTGTGTTTACTTTTTCAAGAACCGGCTCTTGGATTTTTTTATTTTTTTCTATCATTTTGTGACTCTGTATTTCATTGATTTCCTCTCTGATCTTTATGACACCCTTCCTTCTGATGACTTTAGGTTTTCTTTGTTCTTCCTTTCGAATTCTTTTACGTGGTAGCTTCGGTTGTTGATTTGAGATTTTCCTCTTTTTTCAGGAAGGCCCGAATCACTATGAACTTCCCTCTGAGAACTGCTTTTGTGGCATCCCATGGATTTTGAATGACTGTGTTTTCACTGTCATTTGTCTCAAGGCATTTTTTTATTTGCCTTTTGATTTCCTTGTTGACCCATTGGGTTTTTTTAGTAGCATGTTGTTTAGTCTCCACTTAGTCAGGGTTTTCTCATTTCTTTTCCTGGGGTTGATTTCTAATTACAAACCATTGTGATCAGAGAAGATGCTTGAAATAATTTCTACACTCTTAAATTTGTTAAGCTTAGTTTTGGGTCCCAGTATCTGATCAATCCTTGAGAATGTTCCATGTGCACTTGAAAAGAATGTGTATTCTGGTTTTTTAGATGTGATGCCCTAAAAATATCAATTAAATCTAACTGTTCTAATTGCCTCATTTAGGATCTCTGCTGCCTTGTTGATTTTCTATCCAGAGAATCTGTCCATTGAGACGAGTGGGGTGTTAAAATCTCCTACTATTTTTGTATTCCCATCAATTTCTCCTCTTATGACTGTTAGTATTTGTTGTATGTATTTGGGTGCACCTATATTAGGGGCATATATACTGACAAGTGTAATATGCTCTCTTGAACTGATCCTCCTATCATTAAATAGTGTACTTCTTTGTCCTTATGGCCTTTGTTTTCAAAGTCTGTTTTGACTGATGTGAATATGCAATTCCCACCTTCCTGTCCTTTCCATTGTCATGAAATATCTTCTCCCATCCCCTCACTTTCAACTTATATGTGTCCTTTGCCTTAGGTGAGGCTCTTGTAAGCAGCATAATGTAACCTCTTGTTTTCACATCCAGTCTGCCTCTCTATGTCTTTTGATTGGAGCATTCAGTCCATTGACACTTAAGGGAATTATTGATAAATCCTTTGCCGCTCTGAACTTTGTTGTCCAGTTAATTCTATGTTTCTCCTTTATTCCTTTCCCTTTTTTTTTGTTGTTGTTGTTTTGTTTTGTTTTGTTTTGGCTGGATGATTTCCTTTTATTTTATGCCTGTGTCCTCTTCTTTATAGGTTTTGTGAATGAATTGTTTGGTTTTGCTTTGTGGTTGCCCTGCTTTCCAAGTCGGTTGACCCCTTCCCCTATCTGCCTGCTTTTTAGCCTGATAGTCACATAGGCTCAAATACATTCTAAACAAAAAGAGTCTAGACTTTCTGGCTTCCCTTCCCCACATTTTATGATTGCGACGTCCTTCTTTACATCTTCGTGTTTATCCTTTTGCTGATCCTTGTGTTTGTCACGGCTTTTACAAACACCTTCCCCTCCTCGGTCTGCACACTGCTTATAAGGGATTACTTTCCAGTTGTGATTTCCTCCATCCTGAATCTGCTTACGTCTTTCCTATTCAGAGGAGAGCTTCCAGTATTTCTTTGAGAATGGGTTTAGATTGCTATCCTCTTTTACTTTTTGTGTGTGGGAGAAATTCCTTATTTCTCCATCTACTGTACATGGTAATCTTGCTGGGTAGAGTACGCTAGGCTGTAAAATTTTCCCTTTTACAATTTTGAATATATCTTGCCACTCTCTTCTGGTCTGTAGTGTTTTTGTAGAGAAATCAGCACATAACCTTATGGGTGTTTCCCTTATAATTAACTCCTAGATTTCCTCTTGCTGCCTTTGGAATCCTCTCCTTATCTTTAACTTTTGCCATTTTTAGTATAGTATGTCTTGGTGTGGGTTTGTTTGGGTTCAACTTGTTTGGGGCCCTCTGTGCTTCCTGTATCTTGATATCTGTTTCAATTTGTTGAAGGTTTTAGTTCTGCAGAAGGGCTCAAAGATATGGTTATACATATTCCTTGAAGAGGAACTAGGACCATGCCCCAAGGCTGCACTCTTGTCTCTTGACTGCGCCTCCCTGGTCTCTGCATCCCCTCCCTTCCCTGCCTAGAAACTCTTTGAACCTGCCCTTTGGAGCTCAGCAAATGTCAGAGAGGCTGAAGCTTACTCCCTAAACATAAGAAATGGGAGACACAGAAAGCCTTGTGTGCCCAGGAGCCCCACACAGCCCTGCTTGGTTTCCACATTTGCTGCATATGGTAGTTCCCAGGCTGGAGGTCTTCACCACAGCCAGAGCAACTCTGGATCCAAGCCACATCTGCAATCTATGCCACAACTTGTGGCAACACCAGATCCCTAATGTACTGAGCAAGGTCAGGGATTGGACCTGAATATTAAAACCATTGTGTCAAGTTCATAACCCAAGGAGTCACACAGGAACTCCTCCATGTAAGTTTTTTAACGCATACATTCCATTTGTATAATTGTCTCTGTACACGCAGAGTCAGGCATATATACACCCTCATTCACATGGCAATGTTGTTCCATGTTCGGGTTCCGGAGTTAGGTTACCTGTGTTCATGCCCAGCCTCTGCTACTCAGATCAGAGAAACCTCAGTTTCACATGGTTAGAAATAGAGGTCGTAGCAGCTACATGCAGTCATCATTAGTGTGCTATGAAAATTACATGAAATCATGTGGTGCCTTTAGTGCATTACATAGACCTAGTAAGTACTCAGGAGTTGTCCGGCTATACTGGTAATGCTGAGTGATGCAGAGAGCTGGGCCCTCCACCCCTAAAAAGCAAGTGGCATGGCCTTGCCCGACTTCAGTATATCTTCCTCCAAGAGACTAGCAGTATTACAATAGTTGATCTCCTACGTTCAATCAAATGCCAAGATTCTGTTATTCTGTGACTATAATTACATGTGATGTTGGTTCTGAAATGTCAGCATGACAGTGAAATTCAATCAGGAAACAGCTAAAAAAAAATTATTGTAATTTTTTGTTGTGATTATATTTTTATTTTTTATTACAGTAGAGTTGATTTAGTGTTGTATTGATTTCTAAGGCATGGCATGGTGACCCAGTCATTCATGTATATACATTCTTTCTCTCCTACTCTCTTCCATCATGTTCTACCCCAAGAGATTGGACATAGCTCCCTGGGCTGTACAATAGAACCCCATTGCTAACAATTCTAAAGGGAATATTTGTATCCACCAACCCAAACGCCCCATCCATCCCACTCCCTCCCCTCTCCCCTCTCCCCCGTCCCCCAGGGCAACCACAGGTCTGCTCTCCATGTCCATGATCTGTTTCTGGTTTGCAGATAGGATCATCTCTAGCCATACTTTAGATTCCACACATAAGTGATATCACATGGTGTTTGTCTTTCTCTTTGAGACTTGCTTCACTTAGTAGGAGAATTCTTGAGTCTGGCGCCTTAGACTCCTCGGCCATCCTGGCACTTTTATTGGAGCTTTTTTGTTTCACACTTAAACCTCTTTTTTCTTTTCCACTGAAAGTCTTGCTTCACAACAACATTAGCAAAATTACTTACATGCTTTAATGTATAACCTAAATATGACACTTTCAGGGGAACAATAGCAATACCACTAAGATTGTTGTATAACAGTTTCAGATTTCTTTAGCCTATTTGTTTGTTTGCTTCAGTTTTGGTTTTGCTTTGAGGAAAAGATTATTTATTTGTTTGTTTTAAGTCCTAAGAAAATAATCTCACTCTGAATATAGAATCAAAATTCTGCATTTCAAGCCACTTAGGTAATTTTTTTTCTATATGGCTATGTCACCAACTTGATGCAATTAGGTTCATTTGTCTTAGTTGGTTTGCGGGCTTGACAGATGAGTTTATCTATTTATTTATCTGAAACACAATGACATGGTTACAAAGGCAAAGTAGAAAGCAAGAAAAATCTCACTTCCATCCCTTCCCCTCCCCCATGAGATTAAACTTGTATTCAATTTTGGTTTATTCTTCCACTGTTGCTTATTGAAAATATTCCTATATGTGTATGTAAAAGCAACAAACTATAAGCACGGTTCTGGGCCCTCTTTTTTTAAGGCCTAAACCGTCACAATATGTAAAATAGATAACTAACAAGACCTACTATATAGTAGAGGGAATTCTCATTTTTTTTTCTTTCTGTGGCCACACCCACGGCATATGGAAGTTCCCAGGCTGGGGGTCAAAACACAGCGAGAGCTGCTGACCTACACCACAGCCACAGCAACATGGGATCCGAGCCACATCTGTGACCTACACCACAGCTTACAGCAGTGCCAGATCCTTAACCCACTGATCCAGGACAGGGATCAAACCCGCATCCTCATGAGCACTGTGTCTGGTTCTTAACTCTCTGAGACACAACAGGAACTCGAACTCAATGCTTTACAATAACCGATAAGAGAAAAGAATCCAAAAAAATGAGATATACATGTATGTATAACTGAATCACTTGGCTGTACCCCTAAAATTAACACAACATTGTAAATGAACTAGACTTCCATTTTTAAAAATACTTTTTAAAAATGCACTTGCATTCATAACAATAATAATAACAACACAAAATCCCTAAACAGTATACCCTGGAGATCTCACCCATCCACTCCTCTCCACACCCCCACTGTAACCAGCTGTGCACCTGCCCTACATACCTGAACTGACCCTCCCCTGTGGATGGTCACCTCAGATATGTTTATAAGCTTTTGCTTTTACAAATAACATTGCAGTGAACAGCTTGTACCTAGCACATATTTCATTGCATTTTTGCAGTGTGTCTTTGGGATAGGTCCCTAAAAGGAACATTGCTAAATTAAAGGGCATACATGTGTGGCTTGCTAGATACTGTCAGGTCCCCTCCAAGGGACTGAATCACCTCAATTTTAACCCTGTTCAAAAATGAGGAGGAAGATACAGTGGCCCCCACATCTTCTGTCACTCAGCTAGTGACTAGGTCAGCCTCCCATTGTTCTCCCCCATGGACATGCCTGGACAGATCTCAGGCAAGACCACCCAAGTCCAGGGAGCCCTGAAGAAGCCACAAAATGCTATTATCTTCACTTTGTGAAGATAGTGGTTTAACCAGTAGCCCTGTTCATCTCAGGCTGAGCAGAAGCCTAAAATGGTCTTTATTTTTGTTTGTTTGTTTTCTTTGATTGATAAGACATTTAAAAATTAATTATTTCACTGTGTGTTTGTTTTGACAAACTTAATATTTCAAGGCATGGAGCCTATTGGGGAATTATAACAAGTTTCTGTTGTGGCTCACCAGGTTGAGAAACACACTAGTATCCATGAGGACGCCACTTTGAGCTTGGCCTCATTCAGTGGGTTAAGGATCAGGTGTTGCCACAACCTGCAGCAGAGGTCAAGGAAGAGGCTCAGATCTGGCAAGGCTGTAGCTGTGATGAAAGCTAGAGCTGCCTGGGAACTTAGGATGCACATGCAGACCTAAAAAAATAAAATAAAATAAAAAACTAGTGAACAGTGAATGGAATTATTATATTCATTGCCTTATTTGTCCTCGCTGGACATTCTTAACAAAGGGAAGGACAATTCACACGGTTAAGATGCATTCAGTCTCTTATTCATTTGACCAACATGAATGAAACCTCCCCTCTGTCCCCTCTTGACTGCCACTTACAGGCCAGAGAAAAACCTGCACAGGTGCTGGAGGTTGGGATCACAGCATGGTTGTAAAAACAGAGAGAGAGGGAAGAAAATTAGTAGCTAACATTTGAAATCAGGGGATTGTACATGAACATCCAGATTTCTGACTTCTCTGGAAAACGTGGCCCACCAGCCTGCTTTCCAGCATGGCAGCCACTGGTTGAAGATGAGTAGACGCTGCCCCAGCCCAGGGTGCCCATCCAACTAGGCCATTCATTGACTTTGCGTCCTGGGCCATTAGTCTGTGAGAACTGCCCTAGACTGCCAGCTCCCTGAAGACAAGGACTGCCTGTGTCTGACTCAACCTTGACTTCCTGGCATCTGATCCGGACCCCAGCACACAGGGTCCTCCATTAACGTGTACTGGATGAATAAAATTTCTTTTGAATTCATGCATCCCATTTCTTCCAATATTAAAACTGGGCCATTGTAATTCCCTCTAGCCTAGGATTTGGGAGACAATTGGCATCCCAGGTGACATCTTCTGTGCCATGAGTCCCTAACTAAAGCCACTTGTATGTCAGGAGGCTGTACTTAAGTCTTTACTTTGCATTTGAACTCTTTTCCTCTTCACAATCCCTGCTCCAACAGAGGACAGAAAGGCACACCTCACAATGTGGCTGCCAAGACCACACAAAACTATGAAATGCCAAGCATGGCCCCCAGCACTTATTTTTATCACACTATTAGCAGTGTTTCATCTCAAATGTCACGAGAGCCTCCCAACTCTTTGTTAGTCCCCACGGTTTGATTTGGTTGTGCAGCTAAGCCCCAAGGAAGAGATAGAAGTAGAATCTCTGTATTCTGAGAATTTCTCAAGTCCACTCCCCAAGGACATCAATGGAGGCTAAGATCTTATCAGGAGGTCTGTATTTCTTATCAGGTCCAGTAGTGGCCGAGAGGGGACGATACAGGCATGTCAGAGCATATATAACTAGGAGTTTCCAGCCACCACTGCATGCTCAGAACTCCCTCTTTCCTGAGTACCTGGACCCAGGAAAGAAGCATGAAGTGGCTTGTGATCCTTGGGCTGGTGGCCCTCTCAGACTGCTTAGTCATGTAAGTACGGGGACTAGAACTGACAGCATCTCTCGCTCTGGAAGGTTTCTTGTCGCCCTGTCATCCTTTTTTTCTTCCACCCATTGAGTATGGAAGGGAATGTCATCATTCCTCACAATCTTAACCTTCAGCTCTCACTGACTGATAAGTAGTTTTCCATGGGCACCGTGGGACACAGGGGTCTTGGGGAAGGGCTGCGGGATTGAACAACTCTGGGGGCACCAGTCCCATCACAACCCAAGTGAAAAATGGCACTCCTTGGATTTGTTCCGTGCACATCCCGTGCAACTGTCAGCGTGATCCTGTGGAACAGCATTTCTCCTGCATTTGCTCCTAGGTCTTCTCTCGGCTCTCTCTCCATTTCTGTGTCTATGTGTTTCTAGGGCTTCACCTGTGGATCTCTCTTCTTTCTCTCCATCTCTCTGGCTGACTCTATCCATGAAGAACACTCGGAGGTTTTGTTCATTTTCCTTTCAAGTCTGATTCTTCCGCATTCGCTAGCCTCTTAATTGGCACAATTTATTCCCCATCTCCTGGCTCCACCTCTCATCCCTTTCTTCGGCTTGAGCCCTGGAGAAAGATCAGGAGGCCTACCGCTAGGCCTTCCGACCTCTAACAAGCAGTATGACCACAGCCAAGTCGCAGACTCCCTGTCCTGCATTTCAAAGTCCTTCTCTCTAAAAAGAGGATCACGATCCCCCTTCTGCCTCCTCCCAGAGCTACTGTGAGGCAGATACTCTTGCATGACAATAGCGATGGGATCGGCTACCATTGTGGAGACTTCCCACACATAAGGCACATGACTTCCGTCCTCTTCCTTAACAGCCAGAACATTCTATGTAGGGTGCGGGGGGTACTGCATTCAACCTGGGTGCCACTGGAGGCTCTGAGGCTCCAAGCGCTCACAGGGCTTTTGCAACATTACGGGAAAGAACCTGCATTCAAACCTAGGCCCCTGCCATGGTCTTTGCAGGATGACACTCCTCATAACAATGCTTGGAAAATACACAGCGTCGGTACAATGGAGGGTGACAGTCCTTCTACAACATGCACAGCTGTTGGCTATCTCTTGTTTTTTTCCTTTTCCCAATGCACCGTGAAAGGATCCCTCTCACGAAGGTCAAGTCCGTCCGAGAAAGCCTCAGGGAAAAAGGCTTGCTGAAAAATTTCCTCAAGGAACATCCTTACAACATGATCCAGAATCTCCTGAGCAAGAATTCTTCCCATGTCCGGAAATTTGCTTCCCATCCACTGAGGAACTACCTGGATGTGAGTGAAAGGGGAGGAAGGCTCCACAGCGCCCCCTGGTGCTCTTGTCAAGCCTGGGGTTCCCCAGGAGGGGCCAGGAGGGATGTTGGGGCTGGGGCCCCTTCAGGAAGCAGAACCACAGGGGGATGTGGCGCCTCACACCCAGAGGAGAAGGCACTCCCACCCTCAACTCTTGGTCTGTGGTGACTGGGCCCAGAGATGACCCAGTGGCAGGTAAACCTCCATTTCTGTGCCAGAGGAAATTTGGGGGGACTGGGGGGCGGGGCAGCACTGTGCTCAAAGCATATGGAAGTTCCTGGGCTAGGAGTTGAATTAGAGCTGCAACAACCAGCCTACACCACAGCCAGGCATTTCAAGCCACATCTGCTACTACACCACAGCCCAGGGCAACACCATTCTTCAACCCACTGAGCGGGGCCAGGGATCCAACCCAAGTCCTCACAGATACTAATGCAGTTCATCATGGCTGAGCCACAGCTGGAACTCCCCAGATTCTTCTTTTTGAACTAAGGGAGCCACTTAGTTACCGATGAAGGGTGAGTCATGTCTAATTAAACAATAAAGCCAACTGCAAAGCAACTTTGAAGCCACAGAAGGTGGAAGTCCATCCAGCCCCCGTAGATCCTAAAAGTTTACGAGTAAAAGTTATCGAGCTACTGTAGTGGGTGACAATATAGAAATCTAATAACTATATGGTTATGGATACTGATTTAATTTTATGTTTTTTTTTTTTCTCTTATTTGCCTTTTGAGGGCCACTCCTGCAGCATATGGAGTTTCCTAGGCTAGGGACCGAGTGGGAACTACAGCTGCCAGACTACGCCACAGCCACTGCAAAGGGGGGATCTAAGCTGTGACTAAGACCTACACCACAACTCACAGCAACGCCAGATCCTTAACCCACTGAGTGAGGCCAGGGATCGAACCTGTGCCCTCATGGATACTTCTCAGGTTCATTAACTGCTCAGACACTACAGGAACTCCCAGCTTTAGACACAGACAAAGAATAAATGAATGTCACAATAACGGGCCAACTGTGTGCTGTTGACAGGACAAGGATTGAGTGTGGGCAAAGGAAAGAGAAGGATGTGCTCAGGATGGGCCTTGAGGGGGACACTGGAGAGCTGCTCCAATGAGACACTGGTCTGAGCACAGGCTGTGAGGTGGGGGCGTGCTCAGGGGACTTCAAGGTTGGTGGCAGTTCCCAAAACCAAGGTGACCAGGGCAGTCAGTGCTGCCCTGACCACCCCTCCCCGCTCCCTACAGTTGGCCTACGTGGGCAACATCAGCATCGGCACACCCCCGCAGCAGTTCAGCGTCGTCTTTGACACCGGCTCAGCTGACCTCTGGGTGCCCTCCATCTACTGCAAAAGCAAGGCCTGTGGTGAGTGCCCTCCCCGCCCACCTTGTGCTGCCCCGACCCCCCTTCTCGGACCTCGGCAAGCTCACAGACACGCATCTCCTCTATCTGCAGTTACACACAGGTCCTTCAACCCTTCCCACTCCAGCACCTTCCACCACCCGGGAAAATCCATCAAGTTGGAATACGGCTCTGGGGAGATGTCAGGATTTCTTGGCCATGACACCATTCGGGTAATGTGGATACCACAATCTCAGGCAGGGCTGGCCCTGGAGGGACTGTTGCTTCCCAGACAGACACAGATCCCTTGGGAGGGCTTGCCTTTCCCAAAGTCCTGAGTGTCTCTCTGCCCACCTGCCCTGAGGAGGAAGCGCACCTGCTGACATGCAAACTCTCAGAAAACCTAATGCAGAGAGAGGTTTAGGGGTGGATTTGCTGCTCAGGTGCCACTTTGCTGGCAGCAGGGAGAGGGGGGGAGTAAAAAATATACCTCCCTATTCCCCTAATGGGCCTGGCACTGTGCCAGGCACTTCCATTGTGATCATGGTTTAGTCCTGCAGCCCCTCCCCCCATGCAGCAGGTACTGTTATTACCTACTTGTACAGATTAGGGAACAGACGGCCTTGGCCGAGGTCACCAATCTGGTAAGCGGTGAAGCTGCCCTGGCCACTCAGGACTAAGCAGGGGTGGGGTTTTGCTGGTGTGGGGTTTAAAGTGATCTGGGGACCCTGGGGGCAGCCCAGGGCTTCAGGCACTCAGGCAGGGGAGGCAGGGGGCCAAAGAAGTGGGGGCAACCTGCTAAGTGCATTCTTACTCTAGACGGTCTTGGAGAATCTAATTAAAACTAAGGCCGGCCATCCCAAAAGAGCCTGGGTATTCTCTTTCCCTTTCTCTCTCTCTCCCTCTCTCTCTCTCTCTCTCTCTCTCCCCCCCCCCCCCCCCCACACACACACACACACACACATACACTGCATGTTTCTCAGGCAGAATTTTCATAAGAACCTTGAAGTTACCTTTTATAATGGGCATCTGTCTTACTGTGTGGATGCAGAATCCATAATACATTGCAACGAACCCATCCCTTTCTGCCATCAGATCCCAGGGATGCCAAAGGGAAGGCTACCCTGCCCTCTACTCATTCTCCTCAGGTGGGAAGCATTTGGTCCTGCCCTGAGTCTCACTCTCCCCCCAGGACGAGGGCATAAGGCCAGTCTATTAACTGCAGATAGCATTTGCAGAAGGAGCGGCCGTGGGTTGAAATCCACAACCCTGCACAAACCAAATGGGATCCCCATCCTAGCTTGGGCTATGGCCAAGCCAGGGCCCAGGCAAGCCTTAGTTCTCTGCAAGCTGATGGCATTTCTTAGCCCCCTCCACCCCAGCCCAGGCCCTGGCCTGCTTCGCTAAATTTCACGTGGAAACACCCCCACTCCCACAGATCGGCCAACTCACCAGCACGGACCAGGCATTTGGCCTGAGCAAGGAGGAGATCAGTAGGACCTTTGAACATGGAGTCTTTGATGGCATCCTGGGCCTGGCCTATCCCAGCCTCGCCATCAAAGGGACCACCACCGTCATCGACAACCTAAAGAAGCAAGACCAAATTTCTGAGCCTGTCTTTGCCTTCTACCTGAGCACGTAAGTCTGAGCTGCACAAACCCTGTCTCCACATCAGCTCTAAGAGGGTTTAAGTTGCATGAAACATTATAGACCACACAATCCAGAAGTTTATAGACAATGAGAGTCAAGACTAAGGCCAACCAACTGTGACCACAGGGCCACACCAGGTGCTGCCAATGGTTTCTACAAATATGCTTTTATTGGAACATAACCATCCTCATTGGGCCAAGGGCAGCACTTGGTCCAGGGAGGTGGAGGGAGGAGGAGGAGCAGTGGAGGGGTCAGGATTCAGGCGGGAGGAGGAGAGAACGGGAGTCGCTGACGGATTCGATAAGGAAGGAAAGACAGGGATGGGGGGACTCTTTCTTCCTCACTCACATTTGACCAGGAGCCCAGGACCAGCTAGAGCACTGGCAGGGGCCAGTGCAAAAGGAACATGTGGGACCCCTTGTGGGAAAAAGCTTGAGTTTCAGGACAGAGATGGCACAGGCAAGGGGCCCTGCTGAGTGGGGGGCCCATGGACAGCACAGGTCACGGGCCCAGGAACCTGGCCCTGGGTGAGCCTCATCCACACCCTCAGGGCCCTCAGGTCTCAGCTTTCCTGAAAATTGACAGGCTGGCCCAGTGGAAGCCACAGCCCTCCAGGCTGGGGTCCCCTGAGGGACTCTCTCAGTAGGCTGATTGCGGGAAAGGACCAGGCCCTCCAGGAAGGGTGGGTGCTCAGATTCTAGCCAGGATGCCCAGGTTCAAACCTTTTCTGGGCCACTCATTAGCCGGTCAGGTACTCAGCCCTCCATGCCTCAATTCCTGCATCTGTAAAATGGGATCGTAGCGGTGCCTCTGATGGGTGGATAAGCACAGCCTTCAACAGTGCCTGCTGTGTGGCCAAGTTGAGAGAAGCCACCCATTATTCTCCTACACTCAGCCCTCCCTCTCCTCCTCTCCTCAGCAACAAAGAGGAGGGCAGCGTGGTGATGTTTGGTGGCGTGCATGACCGTTACTACAAAGGAGAGCTCAAGTGGGTGCCCCTCTCAAAACCCCACTACTGGCAGATCACCTTGGACAGGTAAGCCCCTCCCTCTGAAGACCATCTCGAGAGCTGTCCCCACACATGCACACAGACACAGACAGGCGCACACACACACACACACACACACACACATACACACGCACATACTCTCCACAATGACACACTAAGAAACACATATAGAGACACACATAGAATCACACACGGGCACATAGAGACACCTATACAGACACGCCCACTCACACAGACACACCAAGACAGACAGACACAGACATACACAGACAGACACAAACACCTCTCAGAGGTTTATATTTACCCAGGCCTTCTGACCAGGGTCCTGACAAAGGTCCTGACGAGGTTCCAGAGATACCTGTGCAACCGGGGGACACTGCAGCTTCCATGCTGGGAGGCAGGTGGGGTGCTGGGTTTGAGGAACCTCAAGTGTCCTGGAGGGAGAATCAGGGAGACTTCCACGAGCCTGAGCAGGCTGGTGCTACGATGACCAACTGTCCTCGGCTACCCAGGCCCAAGCAGGTGATTAGGGCACAGGATCGCCAGTGGGAAAACAGGACACGTCCTGGACAAACTGGGAAAACGGGTCTCCTTAGGGAGAAGCTACCCAGCAGTGCACAGAGGCTGGCTGCATTCTTGAAACTGGAAAGCACATCAGACAGACACCTCCTGACCCTGACTCACCCAGCCCCATCCCAGGCACACAGCGAGGACTGAGGCTATGAAGAGACCACCAGGGAGCTGGGATCCAAGAGTGGCCTCAGAACAAGAGGCAGGAGTTGAGGCCCTGAGACAAGAGCTTCCATGTCCTTTGGAGGTCCCTGGGCAAGCTCAGTCATTTCTTCCTGGGGGCCTCAGTGTCTGAGCCAGCCCGGGGGGCAGACCTAGGGGACAACCTCTCCCAGGGCACCCTGTGTCCCCCTCCCCACCACTCTGAGTATAGGCTGCCCCAGAGAATGTCCACCATCACTCTGGGTGTTGACCCGTTATTGCTCAGACACCAGAAAACAGGGCTCTGTTTGCCCTCATTCATATCTTCATTCATTCATTCAACAAACCCATGGTGTGGATCTGCTCTGTGCTGGGCCCTGGGGATACCCCTTGTTCTTACAGACCTAGCATCTAGGAAGGTGGACATTCAGGAAACGAGTCCCACAAAGAATGAATTACCACTCTGCTCCAGGCTAGACATGAGGAAGTGTGTACAGAGAATATCCAAGAGAAGAGCCTGATCTGGTTGGCGGCAGGGGATGGAGGGGAGCAGGAGGAGAATTCCCTGAAATGTGACAATGAAGCTGAAACCCAGATGATGAGGAGAAATCAACCAAAGGGGATGGAGGCCTTCTAGACAGGGTGACCAGCATATGCCAAGGCCCTGAGGCACCTATGAGCCTGGTACATTCAGGAACTGAAAGGAAATTAAGGAAAGTGAAATGACCAGAGCAAAGGAAAACAGGGTGGGGACAAGAGCTGGAGGACTGTTCTGGAGACAGTCGTGGGTGGGGGCAGTGGCAGCAGTGGGAGACTTCAGAGTGACCCTGGTGCCCCCTTTGTCCCACTGTCTCTCAGGATCACCTGGAGAGGGGAGGTCATTGGTTGTCCCCGCGGCTGCCAGGCCATCGTGGATACTGGGACGTCATTGCTGATTGGCCCAAGTAAAGAGGTGGCCAAAATCCATTCTCTCATCAACGCTGCGTACGTTCATGAGGAGGTAAGTGTCAGGCCGCAGGGTCACTCTGGGGCTCTTCACAGGAAAGATCAGCTGAACCAACCTCTCTCCCTCTTTCTCTAACAGTATGTGGTCCCGTGTAATGCCAGGAAGGCCCTGCCAGACATCATCTTCACCATTAACAATGTCAACTACCCAGTGCCAGCTCGAGCCTATGTCCAAGAGGTGAGGGGCCAACCCTGGGGGCTGGTTCTTAAATCTGCAATGTGTGGCACCAGTGCGCTGCTGGATGCCTGGAGGAGGGGGCCCTCTACAGGCCAAGCTGCACCACTGCAGTTCCCACCCCCACCACCCACCACCAACCACTCATCACCAAATGGCTGTGGCCAGGGAGGGGGCCAGGGCCTCCCACAAAACCAGCCTCTTGAAGGCAAAGGGAAGACTAGGACAACCACCATCCTGAAATAAAGATGGAGACTCCACCCCGGGCAGGCGCAGTGCCAGGCACAAGGAGAGGGGACCACTAAGGGCCTCAGCCCTCAAGGAGCTTCCGGTCAACCAGGGCCCACGGATGGATGACACAGAATCCCTGTGATCATCAGGCTGAGGGACAGGGGGGTTGGCTGAGGACACTGCCAGTGTGTTGTCCCGCCAGAGTGGTTCACAGTCTCCCTGCCCATCTCCAGAGTGCCCTGGTTTGGATGATGATTAGAGGGTTTCCCAAGTCCTAGGCTGCACCTGCCCTTCGTAAGGCCCAGTTCCCCCTCTGGGAGCTGGGACACCAGACCAGCCCTGGGCAGGGGTTGGAGGCCCTCCTGCATGAAGGGGACACAGTGACTGCACAGCCCCTGGCTCAGACTTGAGTGTTAATACACCTCACCTCCCGATGGGAATTGAGAGGAGGCTGAAGGAGCTCAAAGAAGGCTTTGGGGAAGAGAGGGAATTTCAGTGATTGTAAACCCCCAGCCTCATGGAGGGGTGAGAAGCCCCTCTGGGGTGGAGGCAAATCGACACTGGGCTCCGTGCCCATGGCACCCCTGGGGGCTGTGCCAAGGGATGCCAGGGGCACATCCAGCTGATGAGGGCTAGAGACAATGGAGCACTGGGCAAGTCACCCAGCCCAGCCTGGAGTGGCCAAGGAGGGTGAGAAGGGGTCCAGGAAGACCACCCGAGTAGGGGTTGGGGGAGAGGCGCTGAGCGCAGTCTTAAAGAACAGGTTGTGGGGAAAGGGGCAAGAAAAGGCCTTCTGTGCAGAGAGAACAGCCAGCCTGGGGCAGAAGGAAAGAAACAGCAGGGAGGGGGCGGGGGGCTACAGCCCGCCTAGTTCTTGGATGGCCACCCTGCTTCCACAGCTGCTGACAGAGCCACTTGGCTCTCACCTAAGGCAGGAGATGAAACCCAGAAGCTGCCCGCCATGGATATGGAGGGCAGTGGCAGGTGAGGGCTCAGGCTCACGGCTGTGTCTTTCCTTCTCCCAGGATGCTAGTAGTAGCGTCTGCATCAGCGGCTTTGATGGCATCATGGATTCCTTGAGCAAGAGTGAGAGCTGGATCCTGGGTGATGTCTTCCTAAGAGTGTACTTCACCGTTTTCGATCGAGGACAGAACAGGATTGGCCTCGCTACTGCAGTGTAAATGCTGGAGCTGCTTCCAGAAACAGCCAGGCCCACACCCTAAACACACATTCCCTCACACCTAGGGTATTCTCGCCCAGGGAGGGCGGCTTGGCGTTCGGTGCTCCGCAAAGCCCTGTTCTCAGTAAAGAATAAAGGATTGCCTTTGCAATGGTGCTGATACCAACCAGCGCCTCTCTTTGGGTCTGGGCGGTGCCTTGTAATCAAGCAGGACTGGACGACATAGTCTGAACCATAAGTGAGAGGAGCCCATCTCCACGAGATTTCCAACAGAAGGGCAGACCTCTTGGAAGGATACTGAGGATGAGGGATCAAAGAATCAGCGAGATCCAAAGATCTCAGTGACCAGACCCAAGTCATCAGAAGCCATCAGCTCGCTCTTTCTCTCCATTGCTCTTTCCCTCTTCTCACCTTTTGATTCTCTTGGCCTCTCTCTTACCTTTCCTCCCTCAGGCTTCTAAACATACTGAAGGACTCCACAGCTGCCTGCCCCAGGGTTTTATATCCAGAAGGGAAACAAGCGCAGAAAAGATCGGGGTACCAGGGAGGGCTCTGATTGGTCCACCGGGGGTCACGTGCCCAACCCCGGACCAACCATCGCAGAGGGGGTCCTGGGTACTCCGATTGGTTTCACTTGGTCACAGGGCCTTGCCAGGCAGCATCTGATTGACAGTTTTCTCCAGAACAAAGTGACTGGACCCCGGGAGAAGTGGCCCCAAAGGAATTGGCAGAAGGATGTTCTAGATAAAGAAACAGTTTGTGACCACCCCAGAAACTGTGCCACGTTCTCAGAGGGATGAAAGGGGTACTACATATAGGTGCTTGGAGTTCCCTGGTGTCTGGAGGTTAAGGATCGGTGTTGTGGCTGGTATCACTGCTGTGGCTCAGGTTCAATCCCTGGCCCCAGGACAAAGCATAAGACCGGCAAAACAAACAAACAAACCAACAAAATCTATTCTTACCCTCTCAGAGGAACTTCGACAGAGGACTTCTGCTCCAGAAGGGCTCTGGTTGAGGCCCTTCAAACTGGGCTGTTCCCCTTGTCCCCCCACCATAGTCACCAGCTCTCTGCCACCCACACCAGCCGTGTCCTTTCTAGACCCACTTCTGCAGCAACAGACCCATGTGCTTGCCTGAGGCATCCCCACCATTTTGGGAGCCCAGCGTGGCCCTTACCTCGGCCTCAAAGGCTGTTGGAGGGACTACTGCCCGTCTCTTAAAGGGGTACCAGGGTGCACAAAGCCCTCAGGCTTTCTTTTTGTTTGTTTCTTTGGTTTTTTTGTGTTTAGGGCCGACCCTGTGCACATGGAAGTTCCCAGGCAAGGGGTATAATCCAAGCTGCAGCTGCCGGCCTATGTCACAGCCACAGCAATGCAGTATCAGAGTCTTGACTGCAGCCTACGCCACAGCTCACGGCTACGCCAGATCCTTAACCCACTGAGCAACCCCAGGTTCCAGGGATCAAACCTGCATCCTCATGGTTACTAATCCGAATCCTTACTGCTGAGCCACGATGGGAACAGCCCTTCAGCCTTGCTGAGCTTCCTCCAGGGGCAGAGATAAAAACCATCTGGTTCGGGCTGCCACTGTCTGGCACCTTCAGAGACCCCAGGCAGCGCCCCAGGCTGGGGACAGTAGGGGTTAGAGGCCAAGGGGAGCCCAGGTGGAAAAAGGAACAGGGAAGAAAAATAAGATGGAAAACACACCTCAACTCAATGCACAGCTCCGGCCTTTACTTCACGCAGGCAAGACAATCGTCAGCTGAAGGAATGTCTCCCTCCCTTCATCTTTTCACTCAGTACAGATTTGCTGAGCACTTACTCTGCGTCAGGTACTGGGGGGGACCCCAGGGATGGGAGTCTCAGGCTGTGGTGTCCTGGGTGGTGGTACCGATGGTCTGTGCAGCCCTCTCTGCCTTGCCCTCCTAGTCCGGCTGCTGCCCTTTTCTCCAGGCTTTGAGCTCCCTCTGCTCAGCTGATCTCCCCATCAGTTAGGGGACCTCCCAGGGTGGGGATTCCTCTCCTCTTTCACAGCTGTCTCTCTGGGGGGCTGGTCCCATCCTGATTCCTTTTTTCTTTTTTTCTTTCCTTTCTCTCTCTCTCTTTTGTCTCCTTTTGTTTTACCCAGTTACATGGAGGGTTTCTTGCCCTCCTTGGAGGTTGAAGGTCTTCTGGCAGCCTTCAGAGGATGTTCTGTGCAAATCACTCTACATGGAAATTCTTTCCGACGTGTGTGTGGGAGAAGGCGAGCACCACGCCCTCCTCCTCCACCATCTGGATCCCGTCATCCCATTTCTGCCAACATGGATGAACCTAGAGCACATTTTGCTGAGTGAGATAAGCCAGACACAAAGGTGAATACGTATGATCTACCTATCTAAGTGGTCTAAGACAGTCTCACTCGGCAACTGGGCACCCCGACACTTCCTCCTAGAATCTTCCTTCCAGGAACTTGTCTTCTCTGGGATCTTCTTCCGACTGACTCCTCTCCGTTCCCTCCCCGGATGGAATCCGCCCTCTGTCGCTGCTCAAAACCTGCCTCAGGAAGGGGCACCAGGGACAGAGAGAGCCCGTGTGTGATGTGACCTGTGGAGCAGCTGAACCCCTTTCAAAACTTATGTCCTGAAGGGACATATGTATGTTTACAACAAATGCTCAGGGGGTGACCCGAGGCCCAGTCCTCACCATCAGACAGCAGGACGGGGCCAAACAGGACACGGGACAGCCAAAGCGGGTGGGACACCTGCCAAAGCCTAAGACTCTGACCTTTGGTTCGAGGGGAGGCTGCAGTCTTGCGTGGCCTCAGGCACATCCTTCAGCTGCGCTCATCTCTGCCCCAAAACCAGCCCAGTCATGACAGCCTTGTCGTGGAAGGAGGGCAGTGACAGAGTGTAGGGTCTTGACTCAGTAAATGACTAGTTGTATTCTTTTTTTTATTTTTTTTTATTAATTTATTTTTTTTCCACTGTACAGCATGGGGACCTAGTTCTTCTTACACGTATACATTTTTCCCCCACCCTTTGTTCTGTTGACATGTAAGTATCTACACATAGTTCTCAATGCTACTCAGCAGGTTCTCCTTGTAAATCCATTCCAAGTTGTATCCATTGACCCCAAGATCCCGATCCCTCCCACTTACTCCCTCTCCCCCCCAGGGAGCCACAAGTCTATTCTCCAAGTCCATGATTTTCTTTTCTGTGGAAATTTTCATTTGTGCTGTATATTAGATTCCAGTTATAAGTGATATCACATGGTATTAACTAGTTGTATTCTTAATTATTCCTACCTGAAGATTTTGGGCAGTGACATTTCTTTCTGTAAAAATTGGCAGAAATTTGTTCACCCTTGTCTTCAGAGATTAAGCGATATAAAGGAGGAATGGAAACACAGGAGGTATTTTTCTGCATTGAAGATGCAGGTGTTGGGAGTTCTCCTTGTGGCTTAGTGGTTAACGAATTCAACTAGGAACCACAATGTTGGGGGTTCAATCTCTGCCCTCACTCAGTGGGTTAAAGATCCGGCATTGCCATGAGCTGTGGTGTAAGTCGCAGACGTAGCTCGGATCCCACGTTACTGTGGCTCTGGCTTAGGCCAGTGGCTACAGCTCCGATTAGACACCTAGCCTGGGAACCTCATAGGCCATGGGTGCAGCCCTAGAAAAGACAAAAAGACACACACACACACACACACACACACGATGCTGGTGTTGACATGTTTAAAAGAATGACTGGAAGATTCCAAAATTCTTTATTCAAGCTTGCTCCACATTTATTTATTTATTCATTCATTCATTTTGGATTTTTAGAGTCACATCTGTGGCATATGGAGGTTCCCAGGCTAGGGGTCCAGTTGTAACTGCAGCAGCCGGCTTTTGACACAGCCACAGCAACCTGGGGTCCAAGCCACATCTGCAACCTGTTTCACCACAGCTTGAGGCAACACTAGATCCTTAACCCACTGAGGGAGGTCAGGGATGGAACACGCATCCTCAAGGATACTAGCAGGGTTTGTTTATGCTGAGCCCTGACCGGAACTCCAAGCTTGCTCCTTCTAAAGAGTCCTTAGAACTGAATACCAATCTATCCTTAAAGTAATGTACATATCATCACTTGTGAAATACATATAACCCAATAGAAAGCTTTGAGCTCCTAAAGCACAGGAAGGCAACCTGGCCCATTCTCTTTCACCTGTAAATCCCAGAGCCGCCACTCTCCTATTTGAACAAGGATGCATGCTGACCTCTGGTGACCACGTGAGGACACGGCAAGATCATCTGTATTTATTCAAGCAACATCTGCTATGCAGGAGTCCAGGGTCCTTGCTGCCACCCTGGCTACAACAGCTCCGAAAAAGCCTCCATTTCCTCCTCAATCCTGTTTTCCGCAAGTGCTGCGAAGCCGCCGTCCTGCCATGAAGGTTAAAGCTGACAAATACCTGTTTGTTGGCCTTCCTGGTGAAGTGCTGCGCGAGGCCGGTGGACATCGTGTCCGATGTGTCCCGAGGAGGGACGTGGACATAGTGACGGGTTCATAGCAGGTGCACATGGCCACGGCAAGGTTGCTCAGGTCCCGTGTGGCCTTGACCCACAGGAAGAGCGAGTCCATGCGCCGCGTGGCATGGAAGTGGACAATCTGCTCCCACAGACTCGCTCTGAAGTTGTTCCGGGAGACGGCCCCCACCCGCGGCTCCTCCATGCCGCCCGGATGCCTGGCCCCATGCAGGCACTGGTCCACGCCAGCCACCTGGGCTGCCCCAGCCGCCTCCAGACCCAAGTCCCGGCCTGGATTTTCCATATGCCACAGAGATAGCCAAAAAAAAAAAAAAAATACACCCAAAGTCACACTTATAGAAGCAGAGAGTAAAATGGTGGTTGTCTGGGGTCAGGGAGGGGGGAAATGGGGAGTTGCTGTACAACCAGTATGAACTTTCAGTTCTGCAAGATGAGTGAAGTCTAGAGATTTGCTGTACAACTCAGCACCGATAGTTCGCAGTACTGTATCAGGCACTTGGAAAAAAAAATATGTGCCACCCCTGTGGCACATGGAAGTTCCCAGGCTGGAGGTGGAATCAGAGCTGCAGCTGAGGCCTACACCACAGCAACAGCAACTCTGGATCCGAGCCACATCTGCAGCAATGCCAGATCCTTAACCCACTGAGCTGAGCAGGGGTCAAACCTGCATCCTAAAAGACACGATGTCAGGTTCTTAACCTGCTGAGTCACAACGGGAATTCCATCACATACGTGTTTCAAACGCATGTATTCCGTTTGTATAATTAAACACCCACAGAGATAGGCATACATTCAACCACTGTGAAGTTTCAGTTATATAAGATGAGTAAGGTCTGGAGATTTGCTGTACAACTTAGCGCAATAGTTAACAAGGTTGTAACACACACTTAATTTTTTTTTTTTTTATATCCACGCTGTTGCCAAAACTCAACATCTATCCACTGGTGCTGCATATAAACATGGAGGCAGAGCTTGGAGTGAAGGAGAAAAAGGTAACTCTGTGTATGCGTGCATGCGTGTGCATGTGCGTGTGCATGTGTGTGTGTGTGTGTGTGTGTGTGTGTGTGTGTGTGTGTCTTTTTAGAGCCATACCCACAACTTATGTAGGTACCTAGGCTAGGGGTTGAATCAGAGCTATAGCTGCTGCCCTACATCACAGCCACAGCAATGTGGGATCCAAGCCACATCTGCAGCCTATGCCATAGCTCATGGTAATGCCAGATCCTTAACCCACTGAGCGAGGCCAGGGATCAAACATGCACCCTCATGGATACTAGTCTGATTCGTTTCCACCAAGCCATCATGGGAACTCCAGAAAAGGATAGCTATTATTGTTTTCCAGGCAAAGGAGGCCACAGCAGGCTAATGCCTTAAAGACTGTGCCGCTCTTGGGAGAGATTAGGTGGTTTTATACTTTGGGGAGTGGAAAGTAGGGCCCCAGACAGGGATCAGGGGAGAGGCCAGCTTGCATTGTTTAGCTGCCCCAGGACTGGTTCCAGTGGTCCCCCTTCTTCCCAGAGTGAAGAAGCCTCCATTAAGCAGTGAACATCTTCCATTTCTTGAAGGTTTTAGTTCTGCAGAAGGGCTCAAAGATATGGTTATACATATTCCTTGAAGAGGAACCAGGACCCTGCCCCAAGGCTGCACTCTTGTCTCTTGACTGCGCCTCCCTGGTCTCTGCATCCCCTCCCTTCCCTCCCTAGTAACTCTTTGAACCTGCCCTTTGGAACTCAGGGAAGGGCACGGAGGCTGAAGCTTACTCCCTAAACATAAGAAATGGGAGACACAGAAAGCCTTGTGTGCCCAGGAGCCCCACACAGCCCTGCTTGGTTTCCACATTTGCTGCATATGGTAGTTCCCAGGCTGGAGGTCAAAGCAGAGCTGCAGCTGAGGCCTTCACCACAGCCAGAGCAACTCTGGATCCAAGCCACAAGTTGTGGCAACACCAGAACCCTAATGTACTGAGCAAGGTCAGGGATCAGACCTGCACCCTAAAAGGCACTATATCAGGTTCTTTACCCGATGAGTTACACGGAATCTCCACCACATATGTGTTTTAAACTGATACATTCTATTTGCATAGTTAAACATACACAGAGACAGACATATATGCAACCTCATTGACATGGCAACGTGGTTCCATATTCAGGTTCGGGAGTTAGGTTACTTATGTTCATGCCCAGGCTCTACCACCCACAGCAGAGAAACCTCAGTTTCCACATGGATAGAAATAGAGATTGTAGCAGTTACATGCAGACATCATAAGACTGCTGTGAAAATTAAATGAAATCATGTTGGTGTCTTTAGTGCATTGCTTAGACCTAGTAAGCTCAGGAGTTGTCTGGCTATACTGGTAATGCTGAGTGATGCAGAGAGCTAGTCCCTCCACCCCTAACAAGCAAGTGGCATGAGATTTAGAGGATTAAGATGGCAGAATAGAAGGACTGGAGCTCAACTTCTCTCCTAAAAACAACAAAATTCACAACTAAAAGCTGAGCAATCTCCACCCAAATGGACTGGAAACCTTAAAAAAGATACCCTACTCCAGAAGAAAAAGAGGAGGCCACATCAAGAAGTAGGAGGGGTGATTTCACGATATAAACAACCCCATACCTCTGGGGTGGGAAGCTCCACAGACTGAAAACTAACTGGTTCTCAGAGACTCACCTATAGGAGTGAGAGTTCTGAGCCCCACACAAACCCTCACGTGTGGGTAACTGGCACTGGGAGAAAGAGCCCCTGGAGCATCTGTCATTGAAGGCCAGTGGGGCTTGTGCACAGGAGCTCCACAGGACTGGGGGAAATGGAGACCCCATTCTTAAAAGGCACACACAGACTTTCACGTGCACTGGATCCCAGGGCAGAGTGAGGTCTCCATAGGAATCTGGGTCAAACCTGACTGCAGTTCTTGGAGGACATCCTGGGAAAACAGGGGTGAATGTGGCATGTTGTGAGAGAAGGACATTGAAAGCAAAGCTCTGGGGAATATTCAGCAGCTTGCCTTTCTCTGGAGGTGGCCATTTTGGGAAAATCTGGCCCCACCCGTCAGTCAGCCTGAGAAGCCCCAGGGCAAACAACAATCCAGGTGGGATCACAGCCCTGCCCCTCACTAAACAGGCTACCTAAAGACCCCTCAGGCACACAGCTGCCCCTAATCCCATCCAGAGACTAAGCCCAACCACCAGAGGGATTAGAATCAGCTCCACCTACCAGTGGGCAG
This sequence comes from Phacochoerus africanus, assembly GCF_016906955.1. Classification (NCBI taxonomy): domain Eukaryota; kingdom Metazoa; phylum Chordata; class Mammalia; order Artiodactyla; family Suidae; genus Phacochoerus; species Phacochoerus africanus. Next base: position 10,381,827 of record NC_062547.1, on the reverse strand, counting down.
GCATCAGCCCCTCCCATCAGGAAGCCTTCAGCAAGCCCTCATACTGGCTTCAGCCACGGGGGGGGGGGGGGGGGGGGGGGGGGGGGGGGGCAGACACCAGAAGTAAGAGAGGCTACAACCCTATTATCTGTAAAAAGGTCACCACACCAAAAACCTAGAAAAGTGAAAAGACAGAGAACTCTAACTCAGATGAGGGAGAAAGGAAAAACCCCAGAAAAACAGCTAAGCCATGAGGAGATTCTCAGCCTCCAGGAAAAAGACTTTAGATTGTTGATGCTGAAGATGATGCAAGACATTGGAAATAAACTTAAGCAAAGATGGATAACTTACAGGAAACACTGACCAAAGAGATACAAGTTATAAAACTTAAACAAGAAGAGATGCAAAATACAATAACTGAAATAAAAAATTCACCAGAAGCAGCTAACAGCAGAATACAAGAGGCAGAAGAACGAATAAGTGAGGTGGAGGACAGATTAGTGGGAATTACGGATGTGGAACAGAAAAGAGAAAAAGATTGAAAAGAAATGAAGAGAGTCTCAGAGAACTCTGGGACAACGTTAAACACACTAACATCTGTATTATAGTGGTGCCAGAAGGATAAGAGAGAGAGAAGGGGATAGAAAAAATATTCCAAGAGATAATAGCCAAAAACTTCCCTAACATGGGAAAGGAACCACTCACTCAAATCCAGGAAGTACAATGGGTACCGTATAAAATAAACCCAAGAAGGAATACACCAAGACACATATTAATCAAACTAGCCAAAATTAAAGACAAAGAGAAAATCTTGAAAGCAGCCAGGGAAAAGAAACAAGTAACACACAAGGGAACCCCGATAAGGTTATTGGCAGATTTTTCAGCAGAAACTCTGCAGGCCAGAAGGGAGTGGCATGATATACTTAACGTGATGAAAGGAAAACACCTCCAACCAAGATTACTTTACCCAGCAAGGCTCTCATTCAGATTTGAAGGAGAAATCAAAACCTTCACAGATAAGCAAAAGTTGAGAGAATTCAGCAACACTAAACCAGCCTTACAACAAATACTAAAGGAACTTCTCTAGGCAGAAAAGACAACACAGCAACAGGAAACAAAAATTCCACAAATGACAAGGCTCACCAGTAAAGGTATATATACAGTAAAGATACAAAATCATCCAAGCACAATTATACCACCAAAATCAGAAATCATGAGAAGAGGTGGGTACAAATGCAGGACACTGGAGATGAACTTGTTATTAAGAGAACAACAACTTAAAACAATCTCGTATACATTTAGACTCATATCAAAACTTCAGAATAACTGCAAACCAAAAATCTACAATTGATACACAAACAAGGAATCTCTGAAGAAGAAACATATCTCATAGTAAATAAGTGCATAATCCACCATGAAGGGGGTCATTTGACATCATTCTTGGAATGTTTAAGTCTTCTTAGAACTGACTCTGATTTCCTCTCCATCAAAGAATTTAAGATAATTATAATTAAATAATGCAACTGTACAATTAAATAATACAGTTCTACAATTGTATTATTAATAACCATTTCTCTCCATGGTACAATGTAAGGTCTATAATGTCTTGTTTATCACATCACCTATAATGGTGTAATGCCTATATTGAAGAATCAATAAGATGTAACAAACTGTGAGGACATATTTATATAGTTACACTGTTTTTTAACCAATTTATGCATTTTATATTTTACTTATTTTCAGAGGGTGTATTATTTTTGTTATTCTTACCAGTTAAACTATTCTTTTTATTATGCTACATAAAATATTTAATGGTATATAAGTCTTTCTTTACAAATTTTAGTTGTATAATATACACAATTTTAATATAATGCTAATTTTTAAAGAAAAATTGAAATGTAATAGGTAATACTAAATAGTAAAGATGACAGCCATACAAAATGGGATAAAGTATAGAATAAATTTCCTATTTGTCTCAGCATATTTTCCATTCCTCTTCTCCAGAGGGAGTCACTTAATCTGTTTAAGATCCATGATATAATAATCCGTGTGAATGTAATTGTGTTTAAATATATGTATTTTATTTTGTAAAAAAAAAAAAGCATTTAATTGAACTTTTATGGACCCAATCCAAAAATAGATTAAATGAAATCCTGTAAAAAAAAAATTACATGACCAACACCAATGCTGCTCTTGTAGGTTCAGCACATGTATGTCTACACCACTATCTCCACCATGTTCAAGGTGATAGAAGACCAAGCATCTGATTTCTTCATATGGTCATTTTTCACGTATGGTCATTTACACACTAAATACATATTACTTTATTATAAATTACTTTCCTTTTATTTTTTCTTTTAAATTAGATTTAAGGAATATTTTCATTTAAAAATTGTGTACGTAGTTAGGTTATATTATGTACAAGCTATTTTTCAGGGAACAAATGGGGTGCTATAAAATGCAAATTTAAGAAAGGGGATAATGTTCTGCTAAGATTGAGAACTGATAGGCTAAATTCTTTATATGATTAACTCATTTTATTTCCAAAAATGACAAAGCCCAGGAAGTAGGCAATACTTTTTTCATCTCTATTTCACAAAGAAACTGAGGCTTAAAGAAATTAAGTGTTTTAATTGTTTAAGGTCAATATGTTGGATTCAAAAAATAAAATCTTATATTTTTATCTTAAAAAAAAAAAAACAAGCAAGTGGCATGGCCTTGCCAGACCTCAGTATCTTCCTCCATGAGACTAGCCAAATTGCAATATTTGATCTCCTATGTTCAATCAAATGCCAAGATTCTGTTATTCTGTGACTATAATTACATGTGATGTTGGTTCTGAAATGTCAGCAATTTCAATTACAGTGAAATTCAATCAGGAACAGCTAAAAAAATTATCGTAATTTCATTATTGTGATCAGATTTTTATTATAACATTGTTGATTCAGTGTTGTGCGATTTCTACTATACAGCATACTGACCCAGTCACTCATGTATGTACATTCGTTCTCTCCTACTCTCTTTCCATCATGTTCTACCCCAAGAGATTGGACATAGTTCCCTGGGCTGTTCAATAGAACCCCATTGCTAACAATTCTAAAGGGAATATTTGCATCCAGCAACCCCAGATGCCCCATCCGTCCCACTCCCTCCCCTCTCCCCTCTCCCCCGTCCCCCAGGGCAACCACAGGTCTGCTCTCCATATCCATGATCTGTTTCTGGTTTGCAGATAGGATCATCTCTAGCCATACTTTAGATTCCACACATAAGTGATATCATAAGGTGTTTGTCTTTCTCTTTGAGACTTGCTTCACTTAAGTAGGAGAATCCTTGAGTCTGGCGCCTTAGACCCCTCGGCCATGCTGGCACTTTTATTGGAGGCTTTTTATTTCACACTTAAACCTCTTCTCTCTTTTCCACTGAAAGCCTTGCTTCATAACGACATTAGCAAAATTACTTACATGTTTTAACATATAACCTAAATATGACACATTCAGGGCAACAGTAGCAATATCACCAACAATAAGATTGTTGAATATAGTTTCAGATTTCTTTAGCCAGTTTGTTTCTTTGGTTGATTTGGTTGATTTTTTGTTTTGTTTTGTTTTGTTTTCTGTCTTTTCTAGGGCCGCTTCCCACGGTATATGGAGGTTCCCAGGCTAGGAGTCTAATCGGAGCTGTAGCCACCAGCCTACGCCAGAGCCACAGCAACGTGGGATCCGAGCCATGTCTGTGACCTACACCACAGCTCATGACAACGCTGGATCCTTAACCCACTGAGCAAAGCCAGGGATCGAACCCACAACCTCATGGTTCCTAGTCAGATTCATTAACCATTGCGCCAGACAGGAATTCCTGGTTGGTTTGGTTTTAGTTTGGGCATGTATTTATTTGTTTATTTTTGTCCTTAGAAAATACCTCACTCTGAACACAGAGTCATAATTCTGCATTTTAAAGCCCCTTATATAATATTACTTTGTGGTGCTATGTCACCAACTTGATGTAATTAGGTTCATTTGTCTTAGTTGGTTCTCAATCTTGACAGATGAGTTTATCTATTTTTTGATTCTGAAACACATTGACATGGTTGCAAAGGCAAACTAGAAAGCAAGAAAAATCTCACTTCCCTCCCTTCCCCTCCCCCATGAGATTAAACTTGTATTCAATTTTGGTTTATTCTTCCACTGTTGCTTATTGAAAATGTACATGTATAAGTATGTAAAAGCAACAAACTTAAGCACGGTTCTGGGCCCTCTTTCTTTAAGGCCTAAACAGTTATAATATGTAAAATAGATAACTAACAAGACCTACCATATAGGAGAGGGAATTCTCAATTTTTTTTCTTTCTATGGCCACACCCACGGCATATGGAAGTTCCCAGGCTAGGGGTCAAAACACAGCTAGAGATGTTGGCCTACACCACAGCCACAGCAACGTGGGATCCGAGCCACATCTGTGACCTACACCACAGCTTACAGCAGTGTCAGATCCTTAACCCACTGATCCAGGACAGGGATCAAACCCGCATCCTCATGAGCACTGTGTCTGGTTCTTAACTCTCTGAGACACAACAGGAATTTGAACTCAATGCTTTACAATAACCGATAAGAGAAAAGAATCCAAAAAAATGAGATATACATGTATGTATAAATGAGTCACTTGGCTGTACACCTAAAATTAACACAACATTGTAAATGAACTAGACTTCCATTTTTAAAAATACCTTTGAAAAAGAAAAAATGCACTTTCATTTTAATCACATAATAACCAAAAAAAAAAAATCCCTAAACAGTATACCCTGGAGATCTCACCCATCCACTCCTCTCCACACCCACATTATACCCAGCTGTGCACCTGCCCTAAATATCTGAATCGACCCTCCCCTGTGGATGGTCACCTCAGACATACTTATAAGCTTTTGCTTTTACAAATAATGTTGCAGTGAACAGCTTGCACCTAGCACATATGTCATTTTGCATTTTTGTAGTGTATCTATGAGATAGGTCCCTAGAGGGAACTTTGCTGAATTAAAGGGCATACATGTGTGGTTTGCTAGATACTGTCAGGTCCCCTCCATAAGGACTGAATCAGCAAACCTCAATTTTAACACTCTACAAAAATGAGGAAGAAGACACAATGGCCCCTACATCTCTGTCACCCAGCTAGTGACCAGGTCAGCCTCGCATTGTTCTCCCCCACGGACAGGCCTGGGCAGATCTCAGGAAGAAACGCAAGTCCAGGGAGCCCTGAAGGAACCACAAAATGCCATTATCTTTGTTTTAGCTGCAATACCAGTTTAACCAGTAGCCCTGTTTTGCTCAGGCTGAGCAGAAGCTCAGAGTGGTCTTTTGTGTGTGTGTGTGTGTGGTTTTCTTTGTTGATAAGAAACTTAAAAATTAATTATTTCACTGTATGTTTGTTTTTACAAACTAAATATTTCAAGGCATGGAGCCTTGAAATATTTCAAGGCTGTGGCTCACCAGGTTGAGAACCACACTAGTATCCATGAGGATGCCACTGTGATCCTGGGCCTTATTCAATGGGTTAAGATCAGGTGTTGCCATGAACTGTGGCAATGGTCAAGGAAGAGGCTCAGATCTGGCAATGCTGTAGCTGTAGTGAAACTTCAGCGGCAGCTCTGATTCTACCCCTAGCCTGGGAACTTCCATAGGATGCAGGTGCAGCCCTAAAAAAAGAAAAAAGAAAAAGCTAGTGAAGAGCAAATGAAATTCTTATACTCATTGGCTTATCTGTCCCAGCTGGTTTTTCTTGACAAATGGAAGGAAAATTAACATGGTTAAGACGCATTTAGTCTCTTATTCATTTGACCAACATGAAGGAAACCTCCTCTCTGTCTCCTCTTAACTCCCACCTCCAGGCAAGAAAGAAAAACCTGCACAGCCTGCAGGCTGAATCCAGCACACAGGTGCTGGAGGTTGAGATGACAATATGGTTGTAAAAACAGAGGGAAAAAGTTAGTAACTAACATTTGAAATCAGGAGATTTCACATAAATATCCAGACTTCTGACTTCTTTGGAAAACGTAGCCAACCAGCCTGCTCTACAGCATGGCAGCCACTGGTTGAAGATGAGTAGACACTGCCCCAGCCCAGGGTGCCCATCCAACTAGGCCATTCATTGACCTTGCATCCTGGGCCATGAGTTTGTGAGAACTGCCCTATACTATCCGCTCTCTGAAGACAAGGACTGCATGTGTCTGACTCAACTTTGACTTTCTGGCATCTGACCCGGACCCCAGCACACAGGGTCCTCCATTAATGTCTGTTGGAGGAAGCAAACCTCTTGTGGATGCATGCATCCCATTTCTTCCAATGTTAAAACTGTGCCATTGTAATTCTCTCTAGCCTAGATCTTGGAAGCTGATTGGCATCCCAGGTGACCCTGATCTGTGCCATGGGTCCCTAACTAAAGTCGCTTGTATATCAGCGGGCTGCCCCTAAAGTCTTCATTTTCCCATTTGAACTCTTTTCCTCTTCACAATCTCTGCTCCAACAGAGGACAGAAAGCACACCTCACAACGTGGCTGCCAAGACCACACAAAACTATGAAATGCCAAGCATGGCCCCCAGCACTTATTTTTATCACACTATTAGCAGTGTTTCATCTCAAATGTCACGAGAGCCTCCCAACTCTTTGTTAGTCCCCACGGTTTGATTTGGTTGTGCAGTTAAGCCCCAAGGAAGAGATAGAAGTAGAATCTCTGTATTCTGAGAATTTTCCAAGTCCACCGCCAAAGATATCGATGGAGGCTAAGATCTTATCAGGAGGTCTGTATTTCTTATCAGGTCCAATAGTGGCCGAGAGGAGATGATACAGGTATGTCAGAGCATATATAACTAGGAGTTTCCAGCCACCACTGCATGCCCAGAACTCCCTCTTTCCTGAGTACCTGGACCCAGGAAAGAAGCATGAAGTGGCTTGTGATCCTCGGGCTGGTGGCCCTCTCAGACTGCTTAGTCATGTAAGTACGGGGACTAGAACTGACAGCATCTCTCGCTCTGGAAGGTTTCTTGTCGCCCTGTCATCCTCTTTTTCTTCCACCCATTGAGTATGGAAGGGAATGTCATCATTCCTCACAATCTTAACCTTCAGCTCTCACTGACTGATAAGTAGTTTTCCATGGGCACCGTGGGACACAGGGGTCTTGGGGAAGGGCTGCGGGATTGAACAACTCTGGGGGCACCAGTCCCATCACAACCCAAGTGAAAAATGGCACTCCTTGGATTTGTTCAGTGCACATCCCGTGCATCTGTCAGCGTGATCCTGTGGAACAGCATTTCTCCTGCATTTGCTCCTAGGTCTTCTCTCGGCTCTCTCTCCATTTCTGTGTCTATGTGTTTCTAGGGCTTCACCTGTGGATCTCTCTTCTTTCTCTCCATCTCTCTGGCTGACTCTATCCATGAAGAACACTCGGAGGTTTTGTTCATTTTCCTTTCAAGTCTGATTCTTCCGCATTCGCTAGCCTCTTAATTGGCACAATTTATTCCCCATCTCCTGGCTCCACCTCTCATCCCTTTCTTCGGCTTGAGCCCTGGAGAAAGATCAGGAGGCCTACCGCTAGGCCTTCCGACCTCTAACAAGCAGTATGACCACAGCCAAGTCGCAGACTCCCTGTCCTGCATTTCAAAGTCCTTCTCTCTAAAAAGAGGATCACGATCCCCCTTCTGCCTCCTCCCAGAGCTACTGTGAGGCAGATACTCTTGCATGACAATAGCGATGGGACCGGCTACCATTGTGGAGACTTCCCACACATAAGGCACATGACTTCCGTCCTCTTCCTTAACAGCCAGAACATTCTATGTAGGGTGCGGGGGGTACTGCATTCAACCTGGGTGCCACTGGAGGCTCTGAGGCTCCAAGCGCTCACAGGGCTTTTGCAACATTACGGGAAAGAACCTGCATTCAAACCTAGGCCCCTGCCATGGTCTTTGCAGGATGACACTCCTCATAACAATGCTTGGAAAATACACAGCGTCGGTACAATGGAGGGTGACAGTCCTTCTACAACATGCACAGCTGTTGGCTATCTCTTGTTTTTTTCCTTTTCCCAATGCACCGTGAAAGGATCCCTCTCACGAAGGTCAAGTCCGTCCGAGAACGCCTCAGGGAAAAAGGCTTGCTGAAAAATTTCCTCAAGGAACATCCTTACAACATGATCCAGAATCTCCTGACCAAGAATTCTTCCCATGTCTGGAAATTTGCTTCTCATCCACTGAGGAACTACCTGGATGTGAGTGAAAGGGGAGGAAGGCTCCACAGCGCCCCCTGGTGCTCTTGTCAAGCCTGGGGTTCCCCAGGAGGGGCCAGGAGGGATGTTGGGGCTGGGGCCCCTTCAGGAAGCAGAACCACAGGGGGATCTGGCGCCTCACACCCAGAGGAGAAGACACTCCCACCCTCAACTCTTGGTCTGTGGTGACTGGGCCCAAAGATGACCCGGTGGCACTGAACCTCCACTTCTGTGCCAGGGAGTTGTCATTGGCACGTGGAGCTTTTGGGGTTTTTTGGTGGCTAGGGCCAGCACCCAAAGCATATGGAAGTTCCCAGGCTAGGAGTTGAATTAGAGCTGCAACAACCAGCCTACACCACAGCCAGGCATTTCAAGCCACGTCTGCTACTACACCACAGCCCAGGGCAACACCATTCTTCAACCCACTGAGCGGGGCCAGGGATCCAACCCAATCCTCACAGATACTAATGCAGTTCATCATGGCTGAGCCACAGCTTGAACTCACAAGTTTCTTCTTTTTGAACTAAAGGAGCCAAGTAGTTACAGATGAAGAGTGAATCATGTCTATTAAACAATAAAGCCAACTGCAAAGCAACTTTGAAGCCACAGACTGTGGAAGTCCATCCAGCCCCCATAGACCCAAAAATGATACAAGTAGAGCTGTAATTGAGCTCCTACAGTGGGTGATGCTATAGAAATCTAATACTATATGGTTAGGGCTACTGATTTTATTTTATTCTTATTTATGTTTTTTTCTCTTTTTTCCTTTTTAGGGCCACACTCGCGGCATATGGAGGTTCCCAGACTAAGGGTCGAGTTGGAGCAATAGCTATTGGCCTACATGACAGCCACAGGGACAAGGGGATCCGAGCTGTGTCTAAGACCCACACTGTAGCTCATGACAACACCAGATCCTTAACCCACTGAGTGAGGCCAGGGATCAAACCTGTGCCCTCATGGATACCACTCAGGTTCATTAACCACTCAGCCACTACAGGAACTCCCATGGCTACTGATTTTGAAAAGGTCTTATCTCTTCGTCAAGAACACATAGCCCAGCCTGAGACACAGACAAAGAATAAATGAATGTCACAATAAAGGGCCAACTGCGTGCTGTTGACAGGACAAGGATTGAGTTTGGGCAAAGGAAGGAGAAGGATGTGCTCAGGATGGGCCTTGAGGGGGACACTGGAGAGCTGCTCCAGTGAGGCACTGGTCTGAGCACAGGCTGTGAGGTGGGGCCGTGTACAAGGGACCTTGAGGTTGGTGGCACTTCCCAAAACCAAGGTGACCAGGGCAGTCAGTTCTGCCCTGACCACCCCTCCCCGCTCCCTATAGAAAGTCTATGTGGGCAACATCAGCATCGGCACACCCCCGCAGCGGTTCAGCGTCGTCTTTGACACCGGCTCATCAGACCTCTGGGTGCCCTCCATCTACTGCAAAAGCAAGGCCTGTGGTGAGTGCCCTCCCCGCCCACCTTGTGCTGCCCCGACCCCCCTTCTCGGACCTCGGCAAGCTCACAGACACGCATCTCCTCTATCTGCAGTTACACACAGGTCCTTCAACCCTTCCCACTCCAGCACATTCCACCTCCCAGGCATATTCATCGAGTTGAAATACGGCTCTGGGAAGATGTTAGGATTTCTTGGCCAAGACACCGTTCGGGTAATGTGGATACCACAATCTCAGGCAGGGCTGGCCCTGGAGGGACTGTTACTTCCCAGACAGACACAGATCCCTGGGGAGGGCACGCCTTTCTCAAAGTCCCGAGTGTCTCTCTGCCCATCTGCCCTGGGGAGGAAGCGCACCTGCTGACATGCAAACTCTCAGAAAACCTAATGCAGAGAGAGGTTTAGGGGTGGATTTGCTGCTCAGGTGCCACTTTGCTGGCAGCAGGGAGAGGGGGGAGTAAAACACACACATTTCTGTTCCCCCACTAGGCCTGGCACTGTGCCAGGCACTTCCACTGTGACCATGCTTTAGTCCTGCAGCCCCTCCCCCCTGCAGCAGGTACTGTCATTACCTCCTTTGTACCGATGAGGGAACTGAGGTGCAGAGAACAAGGGCCTTGGCCAAGGTCACCCACCCATCTGGTAAGCAGTGAGGCTGGGCTGGCCAGTCAGGACTAAGCTGTTGTGGGGCCTTGGGGAGAGAGAATAAAACTGATCTGGGGACCCTGGGGAGCAGCCCAGGGCTTCAGGCACTCAGGCAGGGGAGGCAGGGGGCCAAAGATGTGGGAGCAACCTGCTAAGTGCATTCTTACTCTAGGCGGTCTTGGAGAATCTAATTAAAACTCAGGCCGGCCTCCTCAAAAGGGCCTGGGTATTCTCTTTCTCTTCCTCTTCCCCCCCCCCCCTCACACACAGACACACACACATACACACTGCATGTTTCTCAGGCAGAATTTTCATAAGAACTTTGAAGTTACCTTTTATAATGGGCATCTGTCTTACTGGGTGGATGCAGAATCCACAATGCATTGCAACAAACTCATCCCTTTCTGCCATCAGATCCCAGGGATGCCAAAGGGAAGGCTACCCTGCCCTCTACTCATTCTCCTCAGGTGGGAGCCATGTGGTCCTGCCTTGAGTCTCTCTCCCCCCAGGACAAGGGCATAAGGCCAGTCTACTAACTGGAGATAGCATTTGCAGAAGGAGCCGCTGTGGGTTGAAATCCAGAGCCCAGCTACAATTGAACCGGATCCCTGTCCTACCTTGGCCTATGGTCAACTCCAAGGCCCAGGCAGGCCTTAGTTTCCTGCAAGATTATGGCATCTCTGGCGCCCCTCCACCCCAGCCCAGCCCCAGCCCTGCTTCCCAAAATTTCATGTGGAAACACCCCTTCTCCCACAGATCGGCCAACTCACCAGCACGGACCAGGCATTTGGCCTGAGCAAGGTGGAGATCGGTAGGACCTTTGAACATGCCGTCTTCGATGGCATCCTGGGCCTGGCCTATCCCAGCCTCGCCATGCCAGGGACCACCGCTGTCTTTGACAACCTAAAGAAGCAAGACCAAATTTCTGAGCCTGTCTTTGCCTTCTACCTGAGCACGTAAGTCTGAGCTGGACAAACCCTGTCTCCACATCAGCTCTAAGAGGGTTTAAGTTTAAGGAAAAACTCTAGACTATGCAATCCAGAAGTTTCTAAACACTGATAGTCAAGACTAAGTCCAACCAAATGTGACCACAGGGCCACACCAGGCGCTGCCAGTGGTTTCTGTAAATACACTTTTATTGCAACACAACCATGCTCCTGGGGCCAAGAGCAGCACTTGGTCCAGGGAGGTGGAGGGAGGAGGAGGAGCAGTGGAGGGCTCAGGATTCAGGCGGGAGGAGGAGAGAACGGGATTCGCTGACGGATTCGATAAGGAAGGAAGGACAGGGATGGGGGGACTCTTTCTTCCTCACTCACATTTGACCAGGAGCCCAGGACCAGCTAGAGCACTGGCAGGGGCCAGTGCAAAAGAAACATGAGGGACCCTTGTGGAAAAATGCTTGAGTTTCAGGACAGAGATGGAGGAGGCAAGGGGCCCTGCTGAACGGGGAGCCCATGGATGGCACAGGTCACAGGCCCAGGAACCTGGCCCTGGGTGAGCCTGATCCATGCCCTTAGTGACCTCAGGTATCAGCTTTCCTGAAGACTGACAGGCTGGCCCAGTGGAAGCCACAGCCCTACAGTCTGGGGTCCCCTGAGGGATTCTCTCAGCAGTCAGATTGCAGGAGGGGACCAGTCCCTCTAGGAAGTGTGGGTGCTCAGAACCTGGCCAGGACGCCCAGATTCAAACCTCTTCTGGGCCACTCATTAGCAGGTCAGGTACTCAGCCCTCCGTGCCTCAATTCCTGCATCTGTAAAATGGGATCGTAGCGGCGCCTCTGATGGGTGGATAACACAGCCCTCAACAGTGCCTGCTGTGTGGCCAAGTTGAGAGAAGCCACCTCTTATTGTCCTACACTCAGCGCTCCCTCTCCCTCCTCTCCTCAGCGACAAAGAGGAGGGCAGTGTGGTGATGTTTGGTGGCGTGGACAAGAAATACTACAAAGGAGAGCTCAAGTGGGTGCCCCTGTCGCAACCCCACTACTGGCAGATCACCTTGGACAGGTAAGCCCCTCCCTCTGCGGGCCACCCCGAGGGTTGACCCCACACATCCACACAGACATGGTCAGGCTCACACACATGCACACAAGGACACACCATCACACACACACAGATACACACACACATACACTCCACAGACAATGACACACTAAGAATCATGTACAAAGACACACATAGAAACACACACAGGCACACAGAGACACCTAGGCAGACACACACAGTCACACAGACACACCAAGACAAACAGACACAGACATATACAGACAGACACACACACCTCTCAGTGGTTTATTTTCACCTGAGCAGGCTGGTACTAAGATGACCAACCGTCCTCGGCTACCCAGGCCCAAGCAGGTGATTAGGGCACAGGATCGCCAGTGGGAAAACAGGACACGTCCTGGACAAACTGGGAAAATGGGTCTCCTTAGGGAGAAGCTACCCAGCAGTGCACAGAGGCTGGCTGCATTCCTGAGACTGGAAAGCACATCAGACAGAGAGACGCCTCCTGACCCTGACCCACCCAGCCTCATCCCAGGCACACAGGGGGACTGGGGCTATGACAGGGACCGCCAGGGAGCTGGGACCCAAGAGTGGCCTCAGAACAAGAGGCAGGAGTTGAGCCCCTCACACAAGAGCTTCCATGTCCTTTGGAGGCCACTGGGCAAGCTCAGTCATCGCCTGCCCTGGAGCCTCAGTGCCTGAGCCAGCCCAGGGGGCAGGGCTGGGGGACAACCTCTCCCAGGGCACCATGTGTGCCCCTGCCCACTACTCTGAGCATCTGCTGCCCCAGAGAATCTCCACCATCACTCTGGATCTGAACCCATTATTTCTCAGACACCAGAATCAGGGCTCTTGTCCCTCATTCATGTCTTCATTCATTCATTCATTCATTCAACACACCCATGGTGTGGATCTGCTGTGGGCCCAGCACTGAGCATACCCCTTGCTCTTACAGACCTAGCATCTAGGAAGGTGGACATTCAGGAAACGAGTCCCACAAAGAATGAATTACGACTTTGCTCCAGGCTAGACATGAGGAAGTGTGTACAGAGAATATCCAAGAGAAGAGCCTGATCTGGTCGGGGGGAGGGGGGCTGGTGGGAAGGGGGAAGGGGGGAGAATTCCCCAAAATGTGACAATTAAGCTGCTACCTAAATGACAAGGAGAAATCAACCAAAGGGGACGGAGGTCTCTAGACAGGGTGACCAGCATATGCCAAGGCCCTGAGGCACCTATGAGCCCGGTGCATTTCAGGAACTGAAAGGAAATTAAGGAAAGTGAAATGACCAGAGCAAAGGAAAACAGAGTGGGGACAAGAGCTGGAGGACTGTTCTGGAGACAGTCGTGGGTGGGAGCAGTGGCAGCAGTGGGAGACTTCAGGGTGACCCTGGTGCCCCCTTTGTCCCACTGTCTCTCAGGATCACCTGGAGAGGGGAGGTCATGGGTTGTCCCAGTGGCTGCCAGGCCATCGTGGATACCGGGACGACGTTGCTCCTTGGCCCAAGTAAAGAGGTTGCCAAAATCCATTCTTTCATCAATGCTGTGCACTTTCAGGAGGAGGTGATGTATCAGGTCACAGGGTCACTCTGGGGCTCTTCACAGGAAGGATCAGGTGAGCCAGCCTCTCTCCCTCTTTGTCCAACAGTATGTGGTCCCGTGTAATGCCAGGAACGTCCTGCCAGACATCGTCTTCACCATTAACAATGTAGACTACCCAGTGCCAGTTCGAGCCTATGTCCTAAAGGTGAGGCCATCCCTGGGGGCTGGTTGTTAAATCTGCAACGTGTGGCACCAGTGGACTGCTTGATGCCAGGAGGGTGCCCTCTACAGGCCAAGCTGCACCCCTGCAGTTCCCACCACCCACCACCCACCACCAAATGGCTGTGGCCAGGGAGGGGGCCAGCGCATTCCACAAAACCAGCCTCTTGAAGGCAAAGGGAAGACTAGGACAACCACCATCCTGAAATCAATATGGAGACTCCACCCCAGGCAGGCGCAGTGCCAGCCACAAGGAGAGGGGACCACTAAGGGCTTCTGTCCTCAAGCAGCTTCTGGTCAACCAGGGCTGAGCCAAGGGATGCCTGGGGCAGAACCAGCCTAACGAGTGCTAGAAACAGGGGAGCACCGGGGAAAGTCACCCAGCCTAGAATGGAGTGGCCAAGGAGGGTGAGCAGGGGTCCAAAAAGGCCACCTGAGTAGGGGTCGGGGGAGAGGCGCTGAGCGCAGCCTTAAAGAACAGGTTGTGGGGAAAGGGGCAAGAAAAGGCCTTCTGTGCAGAGAGAACAGCCAGCCTGGGGCAGAAGGAAAGAAACAGCAGGGAGGGAGGAGGGGGGCTACAGCCCACCTGGTTCTTGGATGGACACCCCACTTCTGCAGCTGCTCAGAGAGCCACTCAGCTCTCACCTAAGGCGGGAGATGAAACCCAGAAGCTGCGGATCTGGATTCGGAGGTTGGGCAGCGGCGGGTGAGGGCTCAGGCTCATGGCTGTGTCTTTCCTTCTCCCAGGTTGCTACTAATAACCTCTGCTACAGCGGCTTTAATGATATCATGGATACCTTGAGCGAGAGCGAGTTCTGGATCCTGGGTGATGTCTTCCTAAGGGTGTACTTCACCGTTTTCGATCGAGGACAGAACAGGATTGGCCTCGCTACTGCAGTGTAAATGCTGGAGCTGCTTCCAGAAACAGCCAGGCCCACACCCTAAACACACATTCCCTCACACCTAGGGCATTCTCGCCCAGGGAGGGCGGCTTGACGGCGTTCGGTGCTCCGCAAAGCCCTGTTCTCAGTAAAGAATAAAGGATTGCCTTTGCAATGGTGCTGATACCAACCAGCGCCTCTCTTTGGGTCTGGGCGGTGCCTTGTAATCACGCAGGACTTAACGACCTAGTCTGAACCATAAGTGAGAGGAGCCCATCTCCACGAGATTTCCAACAGAAGGGCAGACCTCTTGGAAGGATACTGAGGATGAGGGATCAAAGAATCAGCGAGATCCAAAGATCTCAGTGACCAGACCCAAGTCATCAGAAGCCATCAGCTCGCTCTTTCTCTCCATTGCTCTTTCCCTCTTCTCACCTTTTGATTCTCTTGGCCTCTCTCTTACCTTTCCTCCCTCAGGCTTCTAAACATACTGAAGGACTCCACAGCTGCCTGCCCCAGGGTTTTATATCCAGAAGGGAAACAAGCGCAGAAAAGATCGGGGTACCAGGGAGGGCTCTGATTGGTCCACCGGGGGTCACGTGCCCAACCCCGGACCAACCATCGCAGAGGGGGTCCTGGGTACTCCGATTGGTTTCACTTGGTCACGGGGCCTTGCCAGGCAGCATCTGATTGACAGTTTTCTCCAGAACAAAGTGACTGGACCCCGGGAGAAGTGGCCCCAAAGGAATTGGCAGAAGGATGTTCTAGATAAAGAAACAGTTTGTGACTACTGCAATGTCTGTGCCACGTTCTCAGAGGGATGAAAGGGGTACTACATACAGGTGCTTGGAGTTCCCTGGTGTCTGGAGGTTAAGGATCGGTGTTGTGGCTGGTATCACTGCTGTGGCTCAGGTTCAATCCCTGGCCCCAGGACATGATAAAAGATTGGCAAAAAAAAATATTCTTATCCTCTCAGAGGTCCTTTGACAGTGGTCCTTCTGCTCCAGAAGGGCTCTGGTTGAGGCCCTGAAAACTAGGATGTTCCCCTTGTCCCCCCACCACAGTCACCAGCTCTCTGCCACCCACACCAGCAACAGACCCATGTGCTTGCCTGAGGCATCCCCACCATTTTGGGAGCCCAGCGTGGCCCTTACCTCAGCCTCAAAGGCTGTTGGAGGGACTACTGCCCGTCTCTTAAAGGGGTACCAGGGTGCACAAAGCCCTCAGGCTTTCTTTTTGTTTGTTTCTTTGGTTTTTTTTGTGTTTAGGGCCGACCCTGTGCACATGGAAGTTCCCAGGCAAGGGGTATAATCCAAGCTGCAGCTGCCGGCCTATGTCACAGCCACAGCAATGCAGTATCAGAGTCTTGACTGCAGCCTACGCCACAGCTCACGGCTACGCCAGATCCTTAACCCACTGAGCAACCCCAGGTTCCAGGGGTCAAACCTGCATCCTCATGGTTACTAATCCGAATCCTTACTGCTGAGCCACGATGGGAACAGCCCTTCAGCCTTGCTGAGCTTCCTCCAGGGGCAGAGATAAAAAAAAGTCTGGTTCGGGCTGCCACTGTCTGGCACCTTCAGAGACCCCAGGCAGCGCCCCAGGCTGGGGACAGTAGGGGTTAGAGGCCAAGGGGAGCCCAGGTGGAAAAAGGAACAGGGAAGAAAAATAAGATGGAAAACACACCTCAACTCAATGCACAGCTCCAGCCTTTACTTCACGCAGGCAAGACAATCGTCAGCTGAAGGAATGTCTCCCTCCCTTCATCTTTTCACTCAGTACAGATTTGCTGAGCACTTACTCTGCGTCAGGTACTGGGGGGGACCCCAGGGATGGGAGTCTCAGGCTGTGGTGTCCTGGGTGGTGGTACCGATGGTCTGTGCAGCCCTCTCTGCCTTGCCCTCCTAGTCCGGCTGCTGCCCTTTTCTCTAGGCTTTGAGCTCCCTCTGCTCAGCTGATCTCCCCATCAGTTAGGGGACCTCCCAGGGTGGGGATTCCTCTCCTCTTTCACAGCTGTCTCTCTGGGGGGCTGGTCCCATCCTGATTCCTTTTTTCTTTTTTTTCTTTCCTTTCTCTCTCTCTCTCTCTTTTGCCTCCTTTTGTTTTACCCAGTTACATGGAGGGTTTCTTGCCCTCCTTGGAGGTTGAAGGTCTTCTGGCAGCCTTCAGAGGATGTTCTGTGCAAATCACTCTACATGGAAATTCTTTCCGACGTGTGTATGGGAGAAGGCGAGCACCACGTCCTCCTCCTCCGCCATCTGGATCCCGTCATCCCATTTCTGCCAACATGGATGAACCTAGAGCACATTTTGCTGAGTGAGATAAGCCAGACACAAAGGTGAATACGTATGATTCTGCCTATCTAAGTGGTCTAAGACAGTCTCACTTGGAGTTCCCTGGCATCTTAGCATTTAAGGATTTGGCGACATCACTGCTGTGGATCTGGCCCCGGTTTTCTTTTCTTTTCTTTTTTTTTCCACCTCCCCACATCTCCTCCGACTCTGAGCACCTGGGCCTGGCTGTGGGGTTTTTTGCTTTATCTGTTGAGATGTAGTTTATACATAACATGGTATAAGTTTCAGGTGTACAACATGGCGACTCACATGTTTAAAAGATATATTTGATAATCTGTACAGTTTTTATTCAATATTGGCTACACATCCTTGTAGCTTATTTTATACCTAATAGTCTGTACCCCTTCATCCCCTACACCTGTCTTGCCCCTCACCTCTCCCTTCTCCCCACAGGTAACCACCACTCTGTTCTCGGTATCTGTGAGTCTATGTCTTTTTCGTTATGCTCATGAGTTTGTTTTAGATTCCATATATTAGTATCACACAAATACCAAGAGTATTTATCTTTCTACGGATTTTTTCTTTTAGCATCCTGCCCTCCAAGCCCATCCATGTAGCTGCAAATGGCACTATTTCATTCTTTTTTATGGCTGAGTAGTATTCCACTGTATATATGTACTATGTCTTCTTCCTCATTCCTCTTTTGGCGGACTTTTAGGCTCCTTCCATGTCTTGGCTATCATAAACAATGCTGCGAGGGCATTTGGAGTCTGTGTGTCTTTTCAATTTAGTGTTTGTCTTTTTTCGGATACATACCCAGCAGTGGCGTTATGGCACATGGCATGGACATGTGGCAACTCTAGCTCTGGTTTCTTGGACCTCCAGACTGTTCTCCGTAGTAGCTGTACCCATTTACATTCCCACCAACAGTGAAGGAGGGCTCCATTTTCTCCACACCCTCTCCATCGCTTGCTCTCTGCAGACTTACTCATGATGACCGTTCTGACTGGTGTGAGGTGCTATCTCATTGTGGGTTTTATTGGCATTTCCCTCATAATTCGTGATGTTGAGCATCTTTTCACGCACCTGTTAGCCATCTGCATTTCTTGTTTGGAAAAAAATGCCTCCTCAGTTCCTCTGCCAATGTTTTAATCAGGTTTTGTCTGTTGTGGTTGTTTGCTTTTTTCTTTATGTTGAGCTGTAGGTATGTATGTGTGCATTGGATATTAACCCCTCATCAGTCGTATCATTTCCAAAAGTCTTCTCCCATTCAGTAGGTTGTCTTTTTGTTTTGTCAGTAGTTTCCTTTGCTGTGCAAAAGCTTTTAAGTTTAATTAGGTCCCATTTGCTTGTGTTCCCTTGGGTTTTCTTTGTCCTAAGGGCTGGCTGTCACCCACTTCTCCATCCCAGCTCTTCCCTCCCCTGGGCACCCCAACACTTCCTCCTAGAATCTTCCTTCCAGGAACTTGTCTTCTCTGGGATCTTCTTCCAACTGATTCCTCTCCGTTCCCTCCCCGGATGGAACCCACCCTCTGTCGCTGCTCAAAACCTGCCTCAGGAACGGGCACCAGGGACAGAGAGAGCCCGTGTGTGATGTGACCTGTGGAGCAGCTGAACCCCTTTCAAAACTTATGTCCTGAAGGGACATATGTATGTTTACAACAAATGCTCAGGGGGTGACCCGAGGCCCAGTCCTCACCATCAGACAGCAGGACGGGGCCAAACAGGACACGGGACAGCCAAAGCGGGTGGGACACCTGCCAAAGCCTAAGTCTCTGACCTTTGGTTCGAGGGGAGGCTGCAGTCTTGCATGGCCTCAGGCACATCCTTCAGCTGTGCTCATCTCTGCCCCAAAACCAGCCCAGTCATGACGGCCTTGTCCTGGAAGGGGGGCGGTGACTGGGTGTAGGCAGAGTCTCGACTCAGTAAATGACCCGTTGATATTATTCATTATTCCCACCTGAAGTTTTTTGGCAGTGACATTTCTCTCTGCAAAAATTGGCAGAAATTTGTTCACCCTTGACTTCACAGATTAAGCGGTATAAAGGATATATACCTTCTTTCTCTCCTACTCTCTTCCATCATGTTCTACCCCAAGAGATTGGACATATTTCCCTGGGCTGTACAATAGAACCCCATTGCTAACAATTCTAAAGGGAATATTTGCATCTACCAACCCCAAACTCCCCATCCATCCCATGCCCTCTCCGCCTAGCCCAGAGCAACTTCAAATCTCTCCATGTATATGATCTGTTTCTGGTTTGCAGATAATATCGTCTGTGCCATACTTTAGATTCCACACATAAGCGCTATCACATGGTGTTTGTCTTTCTCTTTCCAACTTGCTTCACTTAGTAGGAGAATTCTTGAGTCTGGTGCCTTAGACCCCCTCAGCCTTCCTGGCACTTTTATCGGAGCTTTTTTATTTTACACTTAAACCTCTTCTCTCTTTTCCACTGAAAGGCTTGCTTCACAACAACATTAGCAAAATTACTTACATGCTTTAACGTATAACCTAAATATGATACTCTCAGGGGAACTGTAGCAATATCACCAACACTAAGATTGTTGAATATCGTTTCAGATTTCTTTAGCCTTTTTTGTTGTTGTTGTTTTGGTTTGAGTGTAGGGATGTGTCATTGTTTGTTTGTTTTTGTCCTAGAAAATATCTCACTCTGAATATAGAGTCAAAATTCTGCATTTTAAAGCCACTTAAGTAACACTTTTTTCTGTGTGGCTATGTCACCAGCTTGTTGAAATTAGGTTCATTTGTCTTAGTTGGTTTGCAGTCTTGACAGATGAGTTTATCTATTTTTTTTGATTCTGTAACACATTGACATGGTTGCAAAGGCCATGAAAAGCAAGAAAAATTTCACTTCCATCCCTTCCCCTCCCCCATAAAATTAATTTTTTTTTCGATTTTGGTTTATTCTTCCACTGTTTCTTTTTGAAAATATTCCTATATGTGTATGTAAAAGCAATGAACCATAAGCACTGTTCGGGGCCCTCTGTTTTAAGGCCTGCACACCTACTATGTGAAAATTTGATAATCAACAAGGACTTACTCTATAGCAGAGGGAACTCAATTTTTTTTTCTTCATATGGCCACATCCGCAGCATATGGAAGTTCCTAGGCTAGGGGTCAAATTGGACCTGTAGCTGCCAGCCTACACCCCAACCACAACAATGCCAGATCTGAGCTGCTTCGGCAACCTAAGCCGCAGCTTATGGCAATGCCATATCCTTAATCCACTGAGCCAGGCCAGGGATCAGATCCGCATCCTCGGGGACGCTATATCTGGTTCTTAACTCTGTGAATCAGGACAGAAGCTCCAACTCAACATTTTAATAATAGCCTACAGGGGAAAAGAATCTGAAAAAAAAAATATATATATATATACATATATGTGCAACTAAATCACTTTGCTATAAACCTAAAACTAACAAATCATTGTAAATGAATATACTTCCATTTAAAAAATAATTTTTTGAAAAAGAGAAAAAATGCAGTTGGGAGTTCCCGTCATGGCTCAGTAGCGAACAAATCCGACTAGGAACCATGAGGTTGGGGGTTCTATCCCTGGCCTTGCTCAGTGGGTTAAGGATCTGACATTGCTGCAAGCTGTGGTGTAGGTCACAGACGCGGCTTGGATCCCGCGTTGCTGTGGCTCTGGGGTAGGCCAGCAGCTACAGTTCCTATTGAACCCCTAGCCTGGGAACCTCCATATGCCACGGGAGTGGCCCTAGAAAAGGCAAAAAGACCAAAAAAGAAAAAAGAAAAAATGCAATTGTATTAATAACAATAACAAAAAAAAACCCTAAACAATATACCGGGGAGATCTCACCCATTCCAGTCCATGCTCCATTTGCATCATACCCAGTTATGCACCTGCCCTATATCCCTGAATTGATAACCCCCCTGTGGATGGTCGCTTCAGGTAGAGTTCTAATCCTTTGCTTTTACAAGTAAAGTTGCAGCGTCCAACATCAAATGCTATCACTTACATGTGGAATCTCACAAAAGGACACAGTGAACTTCTTTGCAGAACAGAGACTGACTCACAGACTTTGAAAAACTTATGGTTTCCAAATGAGACAGTTTGGGGTGTGGGTGGAGGTACTGAGGGTTTGGGATGGACATGCTTTCAAATTTGGTTGTGATTATTGTTGTACTCCTATAAATGTAATAAAACTCATTAAGTAACTTTTAAAAAATAAAAATAATTAATTTTTTTAAAGAAGTAAAGTTGCAGTGAACAGCTTGCACTTAGGACGTGAGGCATTTTGCCAGAGTATCTTTGGAATCAGTCCCTAGAAGGAGAATGCTGAATTAAAGAGCATATATGTGTGTTGTTTGCCAGATACTGTCAGGTCTTCTTCACAGGGGTTGAACCACCAAACCTAAATTTTATCAATGTGCAAAAATGAGGAAGAAGACACAATGGCCCCATATCTTCTGTCACCCAGCCGGTGACCATCAGCCTCCCTTTATTTCACCAAGAGACAAGCCTGGACAGATAGCCTGAGGAACAGGGAAGCCTCCACTATTTAACCAAGAGACAGGTCTGGACAGATCTCATGCAGGAACACCCAAGTCCAGGGAACCCTGAAGGAGCGGCAAAATGCCATCATCTCTGCTTTGGCGGCAATAGGAGGTAAACCAGTGTATCTGTTCATCTCAGGCTGAGCAGAAGCTCAGAGTGGTGATTTTTAGGTCTTCTTTGATTGAGAAGACACTTAAAACTTATTTCTGACTTTGTGTGTTTGGTTGGGCACACTACAAGTTTCAAGGTTTGGATCCCCTTGGGGAATTACAACAAGTGCATAGTAAGTGGAAATTTTTATACATGTTAGCTTCCATGGCCCTGGTGGTCTTTCTTAACAAGTGGAAGTAAAATTCACATGGTTAAGATGCATTCAGGAGTTCCCATCGTGGCTCAGTGACTAACAAATCCAACTAGGAACCATGAGGTTGCAGGTTCAATCCCTGGCCTCGCTCAGTGAGTTAAGGATCCAGCATTGCCGTGAACTGTGGTGTCAGTCGCAGACGCGGTTCGGATCTGACATTGCTGTGGCCCTGGCGAAGGCCGGGGGCTACAGCTCCGATTAGACTCCTAGCCTGGTAACCTCCATACGCCACGGGTGAGGCCCTATAAAAGGTAAAAAGACCAAAAAAAATGCATTCAGTCTCTTATTCATTTGACCAACGTGAATGGAACTCCCTCTCTGTCCCCTCTTGACTCCCACCTCCAGGCCAGAAAGAAAAACCTGCACAGCCTGCAGGCAGAATCAAGCAGACAGTTGCTTGAGGTTGGGATCGCACTCTGTTTCTTTAGAAAAAAAGAGAGAGAGGGAGAATATTAATAGCTAATATTTGAAATCAGGGGATTTTACATAAATATCCACACTTCAACTTCTCTGCAAAATGTGGCCAACCAGCCTGCTTTCCAGCATGGCAGCCACTGGAAAGTGGGTCAGTACTGCATGCTAAAAACATGCTCTTTGCTGAGCTTGCCAGCCAAGGAGGCCCATCCAACCAGGCCATTCATTGACTTTGTGTCCTGGGCCATGCGTTTGTGAGAACTGTCCTAGACTGCCAGCTCCCTGAAGACAAGGACTGCCTGTGTCTTACTCAACTTTGACTTCCTGGCATCTAACCCAGACCCCAGCACACAGGGTCCTCCATTAATATGTGTTGGATGAATAAAACATCTTTTGAATTCATGCATCCTGTTTCTTCTAATATTAAAACTGTACCATTCTAATTCTCTCTAGCCTTGGTTTCTGAGCAGATGGGCATCCCAGGTGCCATGATCTGTGCCATGGGTCCCTAACTAAAGCCACTAAAGTCCTCACTTTGCCATTCAACCTCTTTTCCTCCTCGCAATATCCTCTCCAACAGAGGACAGAAAGCACACCTCACAAAGTGGCCACCAAAACCATATGAGATCGTGAAATGTCAAGCATGGCCCCCAGCACTATTTTTGTCACATTATTAGCAGTGTTTCATCTCCAATGTCACATGCGTCTCCCAAGTCTTTGTTAGTCCCCACACTTTGATTTCATTGTGCAGCCAAGCATCAAGGGAGAGATTGCAGTCGAAATCTCTGTATTCTGAAAATTTTTCAAGTCCACTCCCCAAGGACACTGATGGAGGTTAAGATCTTATCAGGACGTCTGTATTCCAAATCAGGTCCATTAGTGGCCGAAGGGACAATTCAACCATTTCGGAGCGTGTGATACTAGAAGATTTGGGCCAGTACTGCATGCTAAAAACATGCTCTTTCCTGAGTACTTGGACCCAGGAAAGAAGCATGAAGTGGCTTGTAATCCTCAGGCTGGTGGCCCTCACAGAGTACCTAGTCATGTATATACATCTCTCTCTCTCTTTGCCTCGCTCTCTCTCTCTTTGCCGTGCTCTCCCCTCTTTCACAAACACATACACACATTTTCATAAGAACCTTGCAGCTTCACTGTATAATGGGTATCTGTCTTCACTATGTGTGCAGAATACACAATGCATTGCAACAAACTCATCCCTTTCTGCCATCAGATCCAAGGGAAGGCAAAGAGAAGGCTACCCTGCCCTCTACTCATTTTCTCCTCAGATGGGAACCATTTGGTCCTGCCCTGAGTCTCACTCTCCCGCCAGGACAAGGGCATAAGGCCAGTATACTAACAGCAGGCAGCATTTGCCAAAGGAGCAGCTGTGGGTTGTTATCCACAGCCCCACAAAAAGAGAAACCAGATCCCCATCCCAACTTGGTCTATGGTCAACCCAGAGTCCAGCAGGGCGTTTGTTCAGTGCAAGCTAATGGCATCTCCTTGCACATCTCCACCCCAGCCCAGCCCCAGCCCTGCTCCCCAAACCTTCACATGGGAACTCCCCCTCTTCCACAGATGGGCAAATTCAAAGGCGAGGGCCAGGCATTTGGCTTGAGCCAGTCAGAGCCCAGAGAGGACCTTGAACAAGCAGTCTTTGATGGCATCCAGGGCCTGGGTTATCCCAGCCTCACCATCCAAGGGACCACCCCCATCTTTGACAAACTAATGAATCAAAGCCTTATTTCTGAGCCTGTCTTTGCCTTCTACTTGAGCACATAAGTCTGAGCGGGACAAGCCCTCTCTATATTTAAGCGATAACATGCACCAATTGCATGAAAATGTCTAGACCACCTGATCCAGAAGTTACCTGATAGTCTAGACCAAGGTCAAACAACTGTGGCCCCAGGGCCATATCTGGCCCCGCCATAGGTTTTTGAAAGTAAAGTTTTATTGTAATGCAACCATGCTGCTGGGGCCAAAAGCAGCTCTTGGTCCAGGAAGGTGGAGGGAAGAGGAGGAGCAGTGAAGGGGTCAGGATTCCGGCGGGAGGAGGAGAGAACAGGATTCGCTGACGGATCCAACATGGAAGGAAGGACAGGGATGGGGGGACTCTTTCTTCCTCACTCACATTTGACCAGGAGCCCAGGACCAGCTAGAGCACTGGCAGGGGCCAGTGCAAAAGGAACATGTGGGACCCCTTGTGGAAAAAGCTTGAGTTTCAAGACAGAGATGGAGGAGGCAAGGGGCCCTGCTGAACGGGGGGCCCATGGATGGCACAGGTCACAGGCCCAGGAACCTGGCCCTGGGTGAGCCTGATCCATGCCCTTAGTGACCTCAGGTCTCAGCTTTCCTGAAAATTGACGGCTGGCCCAGTGGTAGCCGCAGCCCTCCAGTCTAGGGTTCCCTGAGGGACTCTCTCAGTAGGCTGATTGCGGGAAGGGACCAGGCCCTCTAGGAAGTGTGGGTGGTCAGAGCCTGGCCAGGATGCGCAGGTTCAAACTTCTTCTGGCCACTCATTAGCCGGTCAGGTACTCTACCTTCCGTGCCTCAATTTCTGCATCTGTAAAATGGGATCATAGCAGTGCCTGTGATGGGTGGCCTGGTGTGTGGCCAAGTTGAGAGAAGCCACCCATTATTCTCCTACACTCAGCCCTCCCTCTCCCTCTGCTCCTCAGCAAGACAAAGAAGGGCAGTGTGCTGATGACTGGTGGCATGGACAACAGCTTCTTCACAGGAGACCTCAAGTGGATGCACCTGTCACAGTAAGACTACTGGCAGACACCCTTGAACAGGTAAGGTCCTCTCTCTGAGGTCCACCCCTAGGGATGCCTCCACAGGTACACACAGACACAGGCAGGCACACATACATGCATACACAGACACATGGTCACACACAGACAGATAATCACACACTCCACAGAAAAAAAAACACACTAAGAAGCACATAGAAATACACACAGAAACACACAGGCAGACACATACAGTCACACAGACATAGCGAGACACACAGACACACAGAGGTACACAGAAACACACACCACCCAGGGGTCCATAATCACCCAGGCCTCCTGACCAGGGTCTAACCAGGTTCCTGACAAGGGATCAGAGATGCTTGTGCAACCCGAGGACGCTGCAGCTACCATGATGGGAGGCAGTTGGGGAGCATGGTTTGAGGACCCTAAAGTGTCCTGAAAGGGGGATCAGGGAGACTTCCACGAGCCTGAGCAGGCTGGTGCTACGATGACCAACTGTCCTCGGCTACCCAGGCCCAAGCAGGTGATTAGGGCACAGGGTCGCCAGTGGGAAAACAGGACACGTCCTGGACAAACTGGGAAAACGGGTCTCCTTAGGAAGAAGCTACCCAGCAGTGTACAGAGGTTGGCTGCATTCTTGACTGGAAAGCACATCCTGGAGTTCCTCTCCTGCCCTGCGGTAACGAAACCAAAGAGTATCAATTAGGACATGGGTTTGATCCCTGGCCTCGCTCAGTGGGTCAAGGATCTGGCATTGCTGTGAGCTGTGGTGAAGCTTGCAGACATGGCTTGGAACCTGCATTGCTGTGCTTGTAGCAGGGCCTGGCAGCTGCAGCTCTAATTTACCCCCAATCCTGGGAAGTTCAATATGCGGCAGTTGAAGCCCTGCCCCCGACCCCCAAAAAAGCAAATCATACAGAAACACCTCCTGACCCTGACCCACCCAGCCCCATCCCAGGCACACGGGGGGACAGGGGCTATGACAGGGACCGCCAGGGAGCTGGGATCCAAGAGTGGCCTCAGAACAAGAGGCAGGGGTTGAGCCCCTCACACAAGAGCTTCCGCGTCCTTTGGAGGCCCCTGGGCAAGCTCAGTCATTTCTTCCTGAAGGCCTCACAGTCTGAGCTAGCCCAGTGGACAGAGCTAGAGGACAACCTCTCCCAAGGCACCCTGTGTCCCCCTCCCCACCACTCTGAGTATAGGCTGCCCCAGAGAATCTCCACCGTCACTCTGGGTGTTGACCCGTTATTGCTCAGACACCAGAAAACAGGGCTCTTGTCCCTCATTCATGTCTTCATTCATTCATTCAACAAACCATGGTGTGAAACTACTGTGTCCTTGGCACTTGATGATCAGACTTGTTCTTACAGACCTGGTATAGAGTAAGGCAGACATACAAGAAAGGAGTCAGAAAAAGAATGAATAGCCACTTTGTACCATGCTAGACATGAGGAAGTGTTGACGGAGAATGGCCAGGAGCGAAGCCTGATCCAGTCTGGAGGGGTGGGGAGATGTCCCTGAAATGTGACAATTAAGCTGCAGCCTGGATGAGGAGAAATTAACCAAAGGGGATGGAAGCCTTCTAGAAAGGGTGAACAGAACGTGCCAAGGCCCTGAGGCACAAAAGAGCGTGGTGCATTCAAGAACTGAAAGGATATCAAGGAAGGGGAAATGACCAGAGCAAAGGAAAACAGAATGGGGGGTGCGCTGGAGACTGTTCAGGAGAGTCTTGGGGGGAGGTGGGAAGGAGTGGGCAGAAGTGGGAGGAGACTCCACAGGGATTCTGGTGCCCGCTATATTGAAATGTCTCTCAGGATCACCTAGAGAGGAGTGGTTATTGGCTGTACCCATGGCTGACAGGGCATTGGATTGTTTGTTCTAGGTGTGAGAAAAATGTCGTCATAATTTCATAGGGATCTCATGAACACTGTCGACGGCTTTGAGTGGATGTCATTTTAATAACATGAATGCTTCCAGTGCAAGAGCATGGGATATCTTCCCATTTCTCCGAATCCTCTTTAATTTACTTGATAATGTCTTATAGTTCTCAGCATAGAAGACTTTCACCACCTTGGTCTGGTTTATTCCGAGGCATTTCATACTTTGTGGTGTGACTTTTAAAAGGTATACATTCTTGTTATTCTTTTTGTAATATTTCATTGCTCGTATGTAGAAGGACAACTGATTTCAGAATGTTAATCTTGTATCCTGCTACTTTGCTGAATTCATTCATCAGTTCATGTAGTTTTTGGGTAGCGTCTTTAGGGTTTTCTATACATAGTGCTATGTCATCAGCATAGAGTTACAATTTTACCTCTTCCCTTCCCATTTGGATACCTTTTATTTCTTTGGTTTTTCTGATTGCTGTCCATAGGACTTCCAATACCATGTTGAATGCGTTGAATATAAGTGGTGAGACTGGACATCCTTGTCTTGTTTCAGACTTTAGCAGAAAGGCTTTCAGCTTTTCCCCATTGAGTAGTATATTGACTGTGGGTTTCCCATCAATGGCTTTTATTGTGTTAAGGTATGTTCCCTCTATAGGCATGTTGGTAACAATGTTTATCCTGAATGGATGTTGGATTGTGTCAAATGCCTTTTCTGCATCTGTTGAGATGCTCATGTGGGCTCTGACTTTTCTTTGGTTAATGTGGTGTAGGCTGTTGATTGATCTGCATATGTTGAACCATCCTTGTGAACTTGGGATGAGTCCCATTGGTCGTGCTGTATGGTCTTTTTAATGTGGTCTTGGATTCAGCTGGCTAAAATTTTGTTGAGAATTTTTGAGTCTCTATTCTTCAAAGATATTGGCCTGTAAATTTTTGATGGTATCTTTGTCCGGTTTTGGTATTAGGGCGATGCTGACTTCATAGAATGTTCTTGGGATTATTCCTACTTCTTCAATCTTTTGGAAAAGTTTAAGAAGGATGGAAATAAGTTCTTCCTTGTAAATTTGGTAGAATTTGCCTGTGAAGCTGTCTGGACCAGGACATTGTTTGTAGGAAGTGTTTTTATTACAAATCCAATGTCAATTCTGGTGATCAGTCTTTTCAAATGATCAATTTCCTCTCGATTCTGTTTTGGTGGGCTGTATTCCTCTAGAAAGTGCTCCATTTCTTCTAGATTGTCAAATTTATTGGTATATAATGCTCATAATATTCTCTTATTTTTTACGTATCTACAATATCCATTGATATTTCCTTTTTCATTTCTTATTTTGTTTACCTGTGTTGTCTCTCTCTTCTTGGTGAGTCTGGCCAGAGTTTTGTCAATTGTGTTTACTTTTTCCAAGTACCGGCTCTTGGATTTTTTTATTTTTTTCTATCATTTTGTGACTCTGTATTTCATTGATTTCCTCTCTGATCTTTATGACACCCTTCCTTCTGATGACTTTAGGTTTTCTTTGTTCTTCCTTTCGAATTCTTGTAGGTGGTAGCTTCGGTTGTTGATTTGAGATTTTCCTCTTTTTTCAGGAAGGCCCGTATCACTATGAACTTCCCTCTGAGAACTGCTTTTGCGGCATCCCATGGATTTTAAATGACTGTGTTTTCATTGTCATTTGTCTCAAGGCATTTTTTTATTTGCCTTTTGATTTCCTTGTTGACCCATTGGTTTTTTTAGTAGCACGTTGTTTAGTTTCCACGTAGTCAGGGTTTTCTCATTTCTTTTCCTGGGGTTGATTTCTAATTTCATACCATTGTGATCAGAGAAGATGCTTGAAATAATTTCTACACTCTTAAATTTGTTGAGCTTAGTTTTGGGTCCCAGTATCTGATCAATCCTTGAGAATGTTCCATGTGCACTTGAAAAGAATGTGTATTCTGGTTTTTGAGATGTGATGCCCCAAAAATATCAATTAAATCTAACTGTTCTAATTGCCTCATTTAGGATCTCTGCTGCCTTGTTGAATTTCTGTCTAGAGGATCTGTCCACTGAGATGAGCAGGGGGCTAAAATCTCCTACTATTTTTGTATTCCCATCAATTTCTCCTCTTATGACTGTTAGTATTTGTTGTATGTATTTGGGTGCACCTATATTATATATATTGACAAGTGTAATATGCTCTCTTGAACTGATCCTCCTATCATTAAATAGTGTACTTCTTTGTCCTTATGGCCTTTGTTTTCAAAGTCTGTTTTGACTGATATGAATATTGCAATTCCCACCTTCTTGTCATTTCCATTATCATGAAATATCTTTCCATTGCCATGAAATATCTTCTCCCATCCCCTCACTTTCAACTTATATGTGTCCTTTGCCTTAGGTGAGGCTCTTGTAAGCAGCATAATGTAACCTCTTGTTTTCACATCCAGTCTGCCTCTCTATGTCTTTTGATTGGAGCATTCAGTCCATTGACACTTAAGGGAATTATTGATAAATCCTTTGCCACTGTGAACTTTGTTGTCCAGTTAATTCTATGTTTCTCCTTTATTCCTTTCCCTTTTTTTTTTTTGTTGTTGTTGTTTTGTTTTGTTTTGTTTTGGCTGGATGATTTCCTTTTATTTTATGCCTGTGTCCTCTTCTTTATAGGTTTTGTGAATGAATTGTTTGGTTTTGCTTTGTGGTTGCCCTGCTTTCCAAGTCGGTTGACCCCTTCCCCTATCTGCCTGCTTTTTAGCCTGATAGTCACATAGGCTCAAATACATTCTAAACAAAAAGAGTCTAGACTTTCTGGCTTCCCTTCCCCACATTTTATGATTGCGACGTCCTTCTTTACATCTTCGTGTTTATCCTTTTGCTGATCCTTGTGTTTGTCACGGCTTTTACAAACACCTTCCCCTCCTCGGTCTGCACACTGCTTATAAGGGATTACTTTCCAGTTGTGATTTCCTCCATCCTGAATCTGCTTACGTCTTTCCTATTCAGAGGAGAGCTTCCAGTATTTCTTTGAGAATGGGTTTAGATTGCTATCCTCTTTTACTTTTTGTGTGTGGGAGAAATTCCTTATTTCTCCGTCTACTGTAAATGGTAATCTTGCTGGGTAGAGTACGCTAGGCTGTAAATTTCTCCCTTTTACAATTTTGAATATATCTTGCCACTCTCTTCTGGCCTGTAGTGTCTTTGCAGAGAAATCAGCACCTAACCTGATGGGGGGGGGGTCCCTTGTAATTAACTCCTAGATTTCCTCTTGCTGCCTTTGGAATTCTCTCCTTATCTTTAACTTTTGCCATTTTTAGTATAGTATGACTTGGTGTGGGTTTGTTTGGGTTCAGCTTGTTTGGGGCCCTCTGTGCTTCCTGTATCTTGGTATCTGTTTCCTAAAGGATTGCAAAGGTTTCAGCCATGATTTCTTCAAATACATTTTCAGTCCACTTTTCTTTTTCTTCTCCTTCTGGAATCCCTATAATGTATTGATTGGCCTGCTTTATATTAGCCATAGATCTCTTATATTGCTTTCATGTTTTTTCATTTGGTTTTCTGTCTGCTGTCCTGATTGTGTGATTTCCATTATTCTACCTTCCAAATCACTTATTCATTCCTCTGCATTATTCTTTCAGTTCTTCAATACCTTTAACTCAGCTTGTATCTCTGCACATATATTTTCTTGCTTTTTTTTTTTTTTTGTCTTTTGCCTTTTCAGGTCGGCACCCATGGCATATGGAAGTTCCCATGCTAGGGGTCTAATCAGAGTACAGCTTCCGGCCTATGCCAGACACACAGCAGGGCTAGATCTGAGCTGTGACTGCGACTAACACCACAGCTCATGGCAACACTGGATCCTTAACCCATTGAGTGAGGCCAGGGATCAAACCCGCCACTACAAGATTCCTAGTAGGATTCATTTCCACTGTGCCATGATGGGAACTCCTGCAAATATATTTTCTATTTTTTCCTGGCTCCTCCTTATAGGTTCTAACTCCTTTCTAAACTAATCTACATTACTGTTCATATCCACTCTTAATTATTTCATATCCTCTCTTAATTCCTTCATATCCACTCTTCATTCCTTCAGAATTTTCACTGTCTCCTTTTTGAACTCAGTTTCTATTAGACTACTGGGGCCTGTTTCATCGTTTGCTCTTTCAGGGGAATTTTCCTGTTCTTTTCACTGGCAATTATTCCGACTTTCTTCATTTGCTTTTATTTTTCTTATTCCACGAGTTTAGGGAAAACAGATACACTAGTCTTGGAAGGCTATTTATATATGAGAACACCCCTGGGTACTTTGTGAGGGCTTACATTTTTTGGGGGGGTGGGGGAGTGAAGGTTGCTTTTGTTTCAGATGATTGCTGTCTCTTTCCTCACTGTGCCAGATGATCTCCCCTTGATGGAGGGTGTGCTGATGTATGGTCTGCACATGCTTCCAGGGAGATGGAGGCAATGGGCAGGGCCCCTGTAGCCAGTGCCTGGTTTCTGGGCCTTTGCAGTGCCAAAGACCCTCAGGGAGGTGGCCCAGGCTGCTCCTGGTAGCTGGGGCCTGGGAAGTGGCAGTGAACCTCAGGCAGGTATAGGCAACACTCAGAAACTTGACAGCAGCAACAGCAGTGCATGGAATTCCCAGCTGAGTGAGAGCAACAAGGAGTGGTGCTCAGTGGTGGGTCCCTCCTCTGTCACCACCCGTGAGGTATCTGGGGCCACAGGTGGTGCCTGTTCACAATGTCCTAGTGGTGGCAGGCCACCCACCCCCTCTTGACTCTGAGATGGCTCTGGTGGTTTGCCCCTGATGCCCATACCCCGCTCAAGAGGCACCCCACCACGTGGAGCCTTTGCAACAGGTTCCCACCACCACCACCCAAGAGACCATACCCACATGGGCAGAGGAAGATATTCCCATGGCTGTCCTACCTCTCCTCCTCTTGCCCTCTCCAACAATGGTGCCTTGCTTTTCCTGGGGGCCTACGGCTCTTCCCACATTCCCTAGGCTGTGGCCCCTGCTCCCCAGCCCATTCTTTCATGGTCCCAGGACTGCTTCCGGTGATCCTCCTTCCTTCCAGAGGGATGTTGGCTCCCCACATGGCTCCCTAATCCCTCAGGCTGCCTCCACACAGCCAATCCTAGTCCTCTCCCAACAACTGACCTCTGAAGCCTGAGTCTCAGTGCCCAGCCCCCACCCAAGCATCTCAGGATGTGGTATCCTGGGGCGGTGGTACCAAAGGTCCATGCACCTCGCTCTCTGCTTTGCCCTCCTAGTCCCACTGCTGCACTTTTCTCTCAGCTCTTAAGGTCCCTCCCTCTCAGCTGATCCCCCCATCAGTTAAGTGGCCCCCAAGCTCTTGGATTCCTTTCCTCTTTCACAGCTTCCTCTCAGGACTGCTGATCCCATTCTGATTCCTTTTTTTTTTTTTTCATTTCCTCCCTCTCTCCCTCTCTCTCCTTCGCTCTTTCTCTCATTTACCTTTGTTCTACCCGTACACTTGGATGTGTCTTGCCCTTCTTGGAGGCTTAAGCTTTTCTTCCAGTGTTCAGTAGATGTTCTGTGCCAGTCGTTTCACATGCAGATGTTTTCTTCTGTGATTGTCGGAGGAGGTGAGGGTCATGTCTTACCCCTCTGCCATCCTGATCCCTCCACCCAACTTTCAACAGCAAGGGTGAACATTGAGGACATTGTGCTAAGGGAGATAAGCCAGTAACAAAAGGACAAATACAGTATGGTTCTACCTCTGTGAATTACCTAAAATAGACACACTCTGAGTTCCCCGGTGGATTAGCATTTAAGGATTTGGTATGGAAACTGCTGTGGCTCTTTCCCCAGCTTTCCACATGCCTCGGGGTGGACAAAATAAAAGAGTCGCACTCATAGAAGCAGACAGTAAAATTGTGGTCGTCAGGGAGAGGGATAAATGGGGAGTCGCTATTCAACCAGCATGAAGTTTCAGTTATGTAACATGAGTAAGGTCTAGAGACTTGCTGTAAGACTTAGCACAATACTTAACAAGGTTGTAACACACACTTTGTTTCTTTTATAACCACACTGAGGCCAAGACTCAGCCTCTGTCCACTGGTAAGGAATAGAAACACAGAGACAGAGTTTGGGGAGAAGAGGAAAAAGATAGCTGTGTGTGTGTGTGTTTAGGGCCTCACCCAGAGCATACAGAGGTTCCCAGGCTAGGGGTCGAATCGGAGCTCTAGCTTCTGCCCTACATCACAGCCACAGCAATGCGGGATCCAAGCCACATCATGCAAATGCCAGAACCTTAACCCACTGAGCGAGGCCAGGGATCAAACATGCATCCTCATGGATACTAGTCTGATTCGTTTCCACCAAGCCATCATGGGAACTCCAGAAAAGGATAGCTATTATTGTTTTCCAGGCAAAGGAGGCCACAGCAGGCTAATGCCTTAAAGACTATGCCGCTCTTGGGAGAGATTAGGTGGTTTTATACTTTGGGGAGTGGAAAGTAGGGCCCCAGACTAGGGATCAGGGGAGAGGCCAGCTTGCATTGTTTAGCTGCCCCAGGACTGGTTCCAGTGGTCCCCCTTCTTCCCAGAGTGAAGAAGCCTCCATTAAGCAGTGAACATCTTCCATTTCTTGAAGGTTTTAGTTCTGTAGAAGGGCTCAAAGATATGGTTATACACATTCCTTGAAGAGGAACCAGGACCCTGCCCCAAGGCTGCACTCTTGTCTCTTGACTGCGCCTCCCTGGTCTCTGCATCCCCTCCCTTCCCTGCCTAGCAACTCTTTGAACCTGCCCTTTGGAGCTCAGCAAATGTCAGAGAGGCTGAAGCTTACTCCCTAAACATAAGAAATGGGAGACACAGAAAGCCTTGTGTGCCCAGGAGCCCCACACAGCCCTGCTTGGTTTCCACATTTGCTGCATATGGTAGTTCCCAGGCTGGAGGTCAAAGCAGAGCTGCAGCTGAGGCCTTCACCACAGCCAGAGCAACTCTGGATCCAAGCCACATCTGCAATCTATGCCACAACTTGTGGCAACACCAGATCCCTAAGGTACTGAGCAAAGTCAGGGATCAGACCTACATCCTAAAAGATACTATGTCAGTTCTTAACCCGAGGAGTCACACAGGAACTCCACCACATACGTTTTTTAACTCATACATTTCATTTGTATAATTGTCTCTGTACATGCAGAGTCAGGCATATATACAACCTCATTCACATGGCAACGTGGTTCCATGTTTGGGTTCGGGAGTTAGGTTCCTGTGTTCATGCCCAGCCTCTGCTACCCAGAGCAGAGAAACCTCAGGTTCCATGTGGATAGAAATAGAGATCATAGCAGTTACATGCAGACATCATAAGACTGCTGTGAAAATTAACTGAAATCATGTTGGTGTCTTTAGTGCATTGCTTAGACCTAGTAAGTGCTCAGGAGTTGTCTGGCTACACTGGTAATGCTGAGTGATGCAGAGAGCTAGGCCCTCCACCCCAACAAGCAAGTGGAATGGCCCTGCCAGACCTCAGTATCTTCCTCCATGAGACTAGCAGTATTACAATAGTTGATCTCCTACGTTCAATCAAATGCCAAGATTCTGTTATTCTGTGACTATAATTACATGTGATGTTGGTTCTGAAATGTCACCATGACAGTGAATTCAATCAGGAACAGCTAAAAAATTATCGTAATTTCATTATTGTCATCAGATTTTTATTATAACATTGTTGATTCAGTGTTGTGCGATTTCTACTGTACAGCATACTGACCCAGTCACTCATGTATGTACATTCGTTCTCTCCTACTCTCTTCCATCTCTTCCTCTCTATGTCCAAGAGATGGGACATAGTTCCCTGGGCTGTACAATAGAACCCCATTGCTAACAATTCTAAGGGGAATATTTGCATCCACCAACCCCAGATGCCCCATCCGTCCCACTCCCTCCCCTCTCCCCCATCCCCCAGGGCAACCACAGGTCTGCTCTCCATGTCCATGATCTGTTTCTGGTTTGCAGATAGGAACATCTCTAGCCATACTTTAGATTCCACACATAAGTGATATCATACAGTGTTTGTCTTTCTCTTTGCGACTTACTTCACTTAAGTAGGAGAATCCTTGAGTCTGGCGCCTTAGACCCCTCGGCCATCCTGGCACTTTTATTGGAGGCTTTTTATTTCACACTTAAACCTCCTTTCTCTTTTCCACTGAAAGCCTTGCTTCATAACGACATTAGCAAAATTACTTACATGTTTTAAATTTCAAATTTCAAATTTATAGTTTCAAATTTCTTTAACCAGTTTGTTTGTTTGCTTTGGTTTGCTTTTGCTTTGAGGGAAGGGTTAATGATTTGTTTGTTTTTAGTCCTTAGAAAATAACTCACTAGGAATATAGAGTCAAAATTCTGCATTTTAAAGCCACTTAAGTAATATTTTTTTCTATGTGGCTATGTCACCAACTTGATGCAATTAGGTTCACTTGTCCTGGTTGGTTCTCAATCTTGACAGATGAGTTTATCTATTTTTTGATTCTGAAACACATTGACATGGTTACAAAGGCAAAGTAGAAAGCAAGAAAAATTTCACTTCCATCCCTTCCCCTCCCCTATAAGATTAAACTTGTATTCAATTTTGGTTTATTCTTCCACTGTTGCTTATTGAAAATATTCCTATATGTGTATGTAAAAGCAACAAACTTAAGCACGGTTCTGGGCCCTCTTTCTTTAAGGCCTAAACAGTTACAATATATAAAATAGATAACTAACAAGACCTATCATATAGTAGAGGGAATTCTCAATTTTTTTTCTTTCTATGGCCACACCCACGGCATATGGAAGTTCCCAGGCTAGGGGTCAAAACACAGCGAGAGATGTTGGCCTACACCACAGCCACAGCAACGTGGGATCCGAGCCACATCTGTGACCTACACCACAGCTTACAGCAGTGCCAGATCCTTAACCCACTGATCCAGGACAGGGATCAAACCCGCATCCTCATGAGCACTGTGTCTGGTTCTTAACTCTCTGAGACACAACAGGAATTCGAACTCAATGCTTTACAATAACCGATAAGAGAAAAGAATCCAAAAAAATGAGATATACATGTATGTATAAATGAGTCACTTGGCTGTACCCCTAAAATTAACACAACATTGTAAATGAACTAGACTTCCATTTTTAAAAATACCTTTGAAAAAGAAAAAATGCACTTTCATTTTAATCACATAATAACCAAAAAAAAAAAAAATACCTAAACAGTATACCCTGGAGATGTCATCCATTCCACTCCTCTCCACACCCACATTATACCCAGCTGTGCACCTGCCCTAAATATCTGAATCGACCCTCCCCTGTGGATGGTCACCTCAGACATATTTATAAGCTTTTGCTTTTACAAATAATATTGCAGTGAACAGCTTGCACCTAGCACATATGACATTTTGCATTTTTGCAGTGTATCTTTGAGATAGGTCCCTAGAGGGAACATTGCTGAATTAAAGGGCATACATGTGTGGTTTGCTAGATACTGTCAGGTCCCCTCCATAAGGACTGAATCAGCAAACCTCAATTGTAACAAGGTACAAAAACGAGGAAGAAGACACAGTGGCCCCTACAACTTCTGTCAGCCGGCTAATGACAGGTTAGCCTCGCATTGTTCTCCCCCATGGACAGGCCTGGGCAGATCTCAGGCAGGACCACCCAAGTCCAGGGAGCCCTGAAGGAGCCACCAAATGCCATTACATTCACTTTGGCTGCAATACTAGTTTAACCAGTAGCCCTGTTCATCTCAAGCTGAGAAGAAGCTCAGGATGGTCTTTCTTATTTTTTTGTTCTGTTCTGTTTTGTTTTCTTCAATTGATAAGAAACTTAAAAATTAATAATTTCACAATATCTTTGTTTTGACAAACTAAATATTTCAAGGCATGGAGCCTACTGGGGAATTATAGCAAGTTTCTGTTGTGGCTCACCAGGTTGAGAACCACACTAGGATCCATGAGGATGCCACTTTGAGCTTGGTCTCATTCAGTAGGTTAAGGATCAGGTGTTGCCATGAACTGTGGCAGAGGTCAAGGAAGAGGCTCAGATCTGGCAAGCCTGTAGCTGTGTGGTGTAAGCCTCAGCTGCAACTCTGATTCCACCACTAGCCTGGGACATTCCACAAGATGCAGGTGCAGCCCTAAAAAAAAGGGGGGGTCCCAGTCCTGGCGCAGTGGTTAACGAATCCGACTAGGAACCATGAGGTTGCGGGTTCGATCCCTGCCCTTGCTCAGTGTTATAAGGATCTGGCGTTGCCGTGAGCTGTGGTGTTGGTCACAGACTGGGCACGGATCCTGAGTTGCTATGGCTCTAATCTACAGCTCCAATTAGACCCCTAGCCTGGAAACCTCCATATGCCCTAGAAAAAAGCAAGAAGACAAAGAAAGAAAGAGAGAGAGAGACAGAAAGAAGGAAAGAAAGAAGGAAGGAAGGAAAGAGAAAGAAAGAAAGAAAGAAAGAAAGAAAGAAAGAAAGAAAGAAAGAAAGAAAGAAAGAAAGAAAGAAAGAAAGAAAGAAAGAAAGAAAGAAATTGACAGCAAATGGAATTCTATATTCTTTGGCTTATCTGTCCCCACTGGTCTTTCTTGACAAATGGAAGGAAAAGTCACATGGTTAAGATGCATTTAGTCTCTTATTCATTTGACCAATGTGACTGGAACCTCCTCTCTGTCCCCTCTTGACTGCCACCTCCAGGCAAGAAAGAAAACCCTGCACAGCCTACAGGTTGAATCCAGCACAACCTGGAGGATTGTGCTTGAGGTTGGGATCACACGATGTTTCTTTGGGGGAAAAAAAAAATGAGAGAGGGAGAAAAAATTAGTAGCTAACATTTGAAATCAGGGGATTCACATAAATATCCAGACTTCTGACTTCTCTGGAAAACGTGGCCAACCAGCCTGCTTTCCAGCATGGCAGCCACTGGTTGGAGCTGAGTAGGGGCTGCCATAGCCCAAGATGCCCATCCAACCAGGCCATTCATTGACTTTGCGTCCTGGGCCATGAGTTTGTGAGAACTGCCCTAGACTGCCAGCTCCCTGAAGACAAGGACTGCCTGTGTCTGACTCAACTTTGACTTCCTGGCATCTAACCTGGACCCCAGCACACAGGGTCCTCCATTAATGAGTGTTGGATGAATAAAACATGTTTTGGATGCATGTGTCCCATTTCCTCCAATTTTACAATTGTGCCATAATAATTCCCTCTAGCCTAGGACTTGGAAGACAAATGGCACCCCAGGTGTCATGATCTGTGCCATGGGTCCCCACCTAAAGCCACTTGTATGTCAGGAGGCTGCACTTAAGTCTTCACTTTGCCATTTGAACTCTTTTCCTCCTCAAAATCTCTGCTCCAACAGAGCACAGAAAGGCACACCTCACAAAGTGGCTGTCAAGACCACACAAAACTATGAAATGCCAAGCATGGCTCCCAGCACTTATTTTTATCACATTATTAGCAGTGTTTCATCTCCAATGTCACAAGTGTCCCTCAACTCTTTGTTAATCCCCGCACTTTGATTTCGTTGTGCAGCTAAGCCCCAAGGAAGAGATAGAAGTAGAATCTCTGTATTCTGAGAATTTCTCAAGTCCACCCCCAAGGACATCAATGGAGGCTAAGATCTTATCAGGAGGTCTATTTCTTATCAGGTCCAGTAGTGGCCGAGAGGGGACGATACAGGCATGTCAGAGCATATATAACTAGGAGTTTCCAGCCACCACTGCATGCTCAGAACTCCCTCTTTCCTGAGTACCTGGACCCAGGAAAGAAGCATGAAGTGGCTTGTGATCCTTGGGCTGGTGGCCCTCTCAGACTGCTTAGTCATGTAAGTACGGGGACTAGAACTGACAGCATCTCTCGCTCTGGAAGGTTTCTTGTCGCCCTGTCATCCTCTTATTCCTCCACACATTGGGGTTAGAAGGGAATCCCATCATACCTGACAGTCTTAAACCTCAGCTCTCACTAATTGATAAGTACTTAGCCATGGGAACCATGGGGCCCAAGGGTCTTGGGGAAGGGCTGCGGGATTGAACAACTCTGGGGGCACCAGTCCCATCACAACCCATGTGAAAAATGGCACTCCTTGGATTTGTTCCGTGCACATCCCGTGCAACTGTCACTGAGGTCCTGTGGAAAGCATCTCTCCTGCATTTGCTCCTAGGTCTTCTCTCGGCTCTCTCTCCATTTCTGTGTCTATGTGTTTCTAGGGCTTCACCTGTGGATCTCTCTTCTTTCTCTCCATCTCTTTGGCTGACTCTACCCATGAAGAACACTCGGAGGTTTTGTTCATTTTCCTTTCAATTCTGATTCTTCCCCATTCCCTAGCCTCTTTTGTGTGTGTGTATGTGTGTCTTTTTGTCTTTCTGCCATTTCTTGGGCTGCTCCCATGGCATATGGAGGTTCCCAGGCTGGGGTCTAATCAGAGCTGTAGCCACCAGCCTACACCAGAGCCACAGCAACGCGGGATCCGAGCCGTGTCTGCGACCTACACCACAGCTCACGGCAACGCCGGATCGTTAACCCACTGAGCAAGGGCAGGGATCGAACCCGCAACCTCATGGTTCCTAGTCGGATTTGTTACCACTGCGCCACGACGGGAACTCCCGCTAGCCTCTTAATTGGCACAATTTATTCCCCATCTCCTGGCTCCACCTCTCATCCCTTTCTTCGGCTTGAGCCCTGGAGAAAGATCAGAAGGCCTACCGCTAGGCCTTCCGACCTCTAACAAGCAGTATGACCACAGCCAAGTCACAGACTCCCTGTCCTGCATTTCAAAGTCCTTCTCTCTAAAAAGAGGATCACGATCCCCCTTCTGCCTCCTCCCAGAGCTACTGTGAGGCAGATACTCTTGCATGACAATAGCGATGGGATCGGCTACCATTGTGGAGACTTCCCACACATAAGGCACATGACTTCCATCCTCTTCCTTAACAGCCAGAACATTCTATGTAGGGTGCGGGGGGTACTGCATTCAACCTGGGTGCCACTGGAGGCTCTGAGGCTCCAAGCGCTCACAGGGCTTTTGCAACATTACAGGAAAGAACCTGCATTCAAACCTAGGCCCCTGCCATGGTCTTTGCAGGATGACACTCCTCATAACAATGCTTGGAAAATACACAGCGTCGGTACAATGGAGGGTGACAGTCCTTCTACAACATGCACAGCTGTTGGCTATCTCTTGTTTTTTTCCTTTTCCCAATGCACCGTGAAAGGATCCCTCTCACGAAGGTCAAGTCCGTCCGAGAACGCCTCAGGGAAAAAGGCTTGCTGAAAAATTTCCTCAAGGAACATCCTTACAACATGATCCAGAATCTCCTGAGCAAGAATTCTTCCCATGTCCAGAAATTCTCTTATCAGCCGCTGAGGAACTACCTGGATGTGAGTGAAAGGGGAGGAAGGCTCACAGCGCCCCCTGGTGCTCTGGTCAAGCCTGGGGTTCCCCAGGAGGGGCCAGGAGGGATGTTGGGGCTGGGGGCCCCTTCAGGAAGCAGAACCACAGGGGGATGTGGCGCCTCACACCCAGAGGAGAAGGCACTCCCACCCTCAACTCTTGGTCTGTGGTGACTGGGCCCAAAGATGGCCAGGTGACAGGTAAACCTCCATTTCTGTGCCAGAGATACGTCACTGGCAGGAGGAACTTTTGGGGTTTTTTGGTGGCTAGGGCCAGCACCCAAAGCATATGGAAGTTCCCAGGCTAGGAGTTGAATTAGAGCTGCAACAACCAGCCTACACCACAGCCAGGCATTTCAAGCCACGTCTGCTACTACACCACAGCCCAGGGCAACACCATTCTTCAACCCACTGAGCGGGGCCAGGGATCCAACCCAATCCTCACAGATACTAATGCAGTTCATCATGGCTGAGCCACAGCTTGAACTCCCAAGTTTCTTCTTTTTGAACTAAAGGAGCCAAGTAGTTACAGATGAAGAGTGAATCATGTCTATTAAACAATAAAGCCAACTGCAAAGCAACTTTGAAGCCACAGACTGTGGAAGTCCATCCAGCCCCCGTAGACACTAAAAGTTATCGAGCTCCTAGAGTGGGTGATGCTGTAGAAATCTAATACTATATGGTTAGGGCTACTGATTTTATTTTATTCTTATTTATGTTTTTTTCTCTTTTTTCCTTTTTAGGGCCACACTCGCGGCATATGGAGGTTCCCAGACTAAGGGTCGAGTTGGAGCAATAGCTATTGGCCTACGTGACAGCCACAGGGACAAGGGGATCCGAGCTGTGTCTAAGACCCACACTGTAGCTCATGACAACACCAGATCCTTAACCCACTGAGTTAGGCCAGGGATCAAACCTGTGCCCTCATGGATACCACTCAGGTTCCTTAACTGCTGAGCAACTACGGGATGGCTACTGATTTTGAAAAAGATCTTATCTCTTCGTCAAGAACACATAGCCCAGCCTGAGACACAGACAAAGAATAAATGAATGTCACAATAAAGGGCCAACTGCGTGCTGTTGACAGGACAAGGATTGAGTTTGGGCAAAGGAAGGAGAAGGATGTGCTCAGGATGGGCCTTGAGGGGGACACTGGAGAGCTGCTCCAGTGAGGCACTGGTCTGAGCACAGGCTGTGAGGTGGGGCCGTGCACAAGGGACCTTGAGGTTGGTGGCACTTCCCAAAACCAAGGTGACCAGGGCAGTCAGTTCTGCCCTGACCACCCCTCCCCGCTCCCTATAGATGGCCTACGTGGGCAACATCAGCATCGGCACACCCCCGCAGCGGTTCAGCCTCGTCTTTGACACCGGCTCATCAGACCTCTGGGTGCCCTCCATCTACTGCAAAAGCAAGGCCTGTGGTGAGTGCCCTCCCCGCCCACCTTGTGCTGCCCCGACCCCCCTTCTCGGACCTCGGCAAGCTCACAGACACGCATCTCCTCTATCTGCAGTTACACACAGGTCCTTCAACCCTTCCCACTCCAGCACCTTCCACCACCGGGGCAAATCCATCAAGTTGGAATACGGCTCTGGGAAGATGTCAGGATTTCTTGGCCATGACACTGTTCAGGTAATGTGGATACCACAAGCTTAGGCAGGGCTGGCCCTGGAGGGACTGGTACTTCCCAGACAGACACAGATCCCTGGGGAGGAAGCAGCACCTGGCTGACACGCAAACTCTCAGAAAGGCTGACCCAGAGAAATGTTTGGGGGTGGATTTGCTTGCTCAGGTGCCACTTTGCTGGCAGCATGGCGGGGGGGGAGTAAAACACACACATTTCTGTTCCCCCACTAGGCCTGGCACTGTGCCAGGCACTTCCACTGTGACCATGCTTTAGTCCTGCAGCCCCTCCCCCCTGCAGCAGGTACTGTCATTACCTCCTTTGTACAGATGAGGGAACTGAGGTGCAGAGAACAAGGGCCTTGGCCAAGGTCACCCACCCATCTGGTAAGCAGTGAGGCTGGGCTGGCCAGTCAGGACTAAGCTGTTGTGGGGCCTTGGGGAGAGAGAATAAAACTGATCTGGGGACCCTGGGGAGCAGCCCAGGGCTTCAGGCACTCAGGCAGGGGAGGCAGGGGGCCAAAGATGTGGGAGCAACCTGCTAAGTGCATTCTTACTCTAGGCGGTCTTGGAGAATCTAATTAAAACTCAGGCCGGCCTCCTCAAAAGGGCCTGGGTATTCTCTTTCTCTTCCTCTTTCCTCTCTCTCTCTCACACACACACACACTGCATGTTTCTCAGGCAGAATTTTCATAAGAACCTTGAAGTTACCTTTTATAATGGGCATCTGTCTTACTGGGTGGATGCAGAATCCACAATGCATTGCAACAAACTCATCCCTTTCTGCCATCAGATCCCAGGGATGCCAAAGGGAAGGCTACCCTGCCCTCTACTCATTCTCCTCAGGTGGGAGCCATGTGGTCCTGCCTTGAGTCTCTCTCCCCCCAGGACAAGGGCATAAGGCCAGTCTACTAACTGGAGATAGCATTTGCAGAAGGAGCCGCTGTGGGTTGAAATCCAGAGCCCAGCTACAATTGAACCGGATCCCTGTCCTACCTTGGCCTATGGTCAACTCCAAGGCCCAGGCAGGCCTTAGTTTCCTGCAAGATTATGGCATCTCTGGCGCCCCTCCACCCCAGCCCAGCCCCAGCCCTGCTTCCCAAAATTTCATGTGGAAACACCCCTTCTCCCACAGATCGGCCAACTCACCAGCACGGACCAGGCATTTGGCCTGAGCAAGGTGGAGATCGGTAGGACCTTTGAACATGCCGTCTTCGATGGCATCCTGGGCCTGGCCTATCCCAGCATCGCCATCAAAGGGACCACCACCGTCATTGATAACCTAAAGAAGCAAGGCCAAATTTCTGAGCCTGTCTTTGCCTTCTACCTGAGCACGTAAGTCTGAGCTGCACAAACCCTGTCTCCACATCAGCTCTAAGAGGGTTTACGTTGCATGAAAAATTCTAGCGTACACAACCCAGAAGTTTCCTGAGAGATATTTTAGACCAGGGTAACCAACTCTAACATGAGGCCACAATTGGTCACTCAACTGGTTACTATCAATACACTTTTACTGGAACACAACCATGCTCCTGGGGCCAAGGGCAGCACTTGGTCCAGAGAGGTGGAGGGAGGAGGAGGAGCAGTGGAGGGGTCAGGATTCAGGCGGGAGGAGGAGAGAACGGGATTCGCTGACGGATTCGATAAGGAAGGAAGGACGGGGATGGGGGGACTCTTTCTTCCTCACTCACATTTGACCAGGAGCCCAGGACCAGCTAGAGCACTGGCAGGGGCCAGTGCAAAAGGAACATGAGGGACCCCTTGTGGAAAAAGCTTGAGTTTCAGGACAGAGATGGAGGAGGCAAGGGGCCCTGCTGAACGGGGGGCCCGTGGATGGCTCAGGTCACAGGCCCAGGGAAGCTGGCCCTGGGTGAGCCTGATCCATGCCCTTAGTGACCTCAGGTCTCAGCTTTCCTGAAGACAGACAGGCTGGCCCAGTGCAAGCCACAGCCCTCCAGTCTGGGGTGCCCTGAGGGACTCTCTCAGCAGGCTGATTGCGGGAAAGGACCAGGCCCTCCAGGAAGGGTGGGTGGTCAGAGCCTGGCCAGGATGCCCAGGTTCAAACCTCTTCTGGGCCACTCATTAGCTGATCAGGTACTCAACCCTCCGTGCCTCAATTCCTGCATCTGTAAAATGGGATCATAGCAGTGCCTCTGATGGGTGGATAAACACAGCCCTCAACAGCACCTGCTGTGTGGCCAAGTTGAGAAAAGCCACCCATTATTCTCCTACACTCAGCCCTCCCTCTCCCTCCTCTCCTCAGCGACAAAGAGGAGGGCAGCATGGTGATGTTTGGTGGCGTGGACAAGAAATACTACAAAGGAGACCTCAAGTGGGTGCCCCTGACACAAACTAGCTACTGGCAGGTCGCCTTGGACAGGTAAGCCCCTCTCTCTGAGGGCCCCCCTGAGGGATGTCCCCACACATGCACCCAGACACGGACTGGTTCACACCCCTGCATGTACAGACACACCGTCTCACACACACACACAGATACACACACACATACACTCCACAGACAGATACACACATAGAAACATGTACAGAGACACACATAGAAACACACATAGGCACACAGAGACACCAAGATGAACAGACACAGACAGACACACACACATCTCAGAGGTTTATATTTACCCAGGCCACCTGACCAGGGTCCTGACAAGGGCCCAGAGATGCTTGTGCAACCCGGGGATGCTGCAGCTTCCACTCTGGGAGGCAGACAGGGACCATGGTTTGAGGACCCTGAAGTGTCCTGAAAGGAGGCTCAGGGAGACTTCCA
The DNA here is from genome assembly GCF_016906955.1 of Phacochoerus africanus. Taxonomy (NCBI): domain Eukaryota; kingdom Metazoa; phylum Chordata; class Mammalia; order Artiodactyla; family Suidae; genus Phacochoerus; species Phacochoerus africanus. The sequence continues at coordinate 10,336,845 of NC_062547.1, read as the reverse complement.
CGAGCCTGAGCAGGCTGGTGCTACGATGACCAACCGTCCCCGGCTACCCAGGCCCAAGCAGGTGATTAGGGTACAGGGTCGCCAGTGGGAAAACAGCACACGTCTTGGACAAACTGGGAAAACGGGTCTCCTTAGGGAGAAGCTACCCAGCAGTGCACAGAGGCTGGCTGCATTCCTGAGACTGGAAAGCACATCAGATAGAGAGACGCCTCCTGACCCTGACTCACCCAGCCCCATCCCAGGCACACAGGGGGACAGGGGCTATGACAGGGACCACCAGGGAGCTGGGACCCAAGAGTGGCCTCAGAACGAGAGGCAGGAGTTGAGCCCCTCACACAAGAGCTTCCATGTCCTTTGGAGGCCCCTGGGCAAGCTCAGTCATCGCCTGCCCAGGAGCCTCAGTGTCTGAGCCAGCCCAGGGGGCAGGGCTGGGGGACAAGCTCTCCCAGGGCACCCTGTGTCCCCCTGCCCACCATTCTAATGAGCATCTGCTGCCCCAGAGAACCTCCAACATTCAACAAACCCATGGTGTGGATTTACTGTGTGCTGGGCACTGAGGATACCCCTTGTTCTTACAGACCTAGCATCTAGGAAGGTGGACATTCAGGAAATGAGTCCCACAAAGAATGAATTACCACTCTGCTCCAGGCTAGACATGAGGAAGTGTGTACAGAGAATATCCAAGAGAAGAGCCTGATCTGGTTGGCGGCAGGGGGTGGAGGGGAGCAGGAGGAGAATTCCCTGAAATGTGACAATGAAGCTGAAACCCAGATGATGAGGAGAAATCAACCAAAGGGGATGGAGGCCTTCTAGACAGGGTGACCAGCATGTGCCAAGGCCCTGAGGCACCTATGAGCCCGGTGCATTTCAGGAACTGAAAGGAAATTAAGGAAAGTGAAATGACCAGAGCAAAGGAAAACAGGGTGGGGACAAGAGCTGGAGGATTGTTTTGGAGGCAGTCGTGGGTGGGGGCAGTGGCAGCAGTGGGAGACTTCAGGGTGACCCTGGTGCCCCCTTTGTCCCACTGTCTCTCAGGATCACATGGCAGAGGGAAGGTCATTGGTTGTCCCCGCGGCTGCCAGGCCATCGTGGATACCGGGACGTCGATGCTGCTTGGCCCAAGTAAAGAGGTGGCCAAAATCCATTCTCTCATCAATGCCAAGCACGTTGAGAAGGAGGTGACGTATCAGGTCACAGGGTCACTCTGGGGCTCTTCACAGGAAAGATCAGCTGAACCAACCTCCCTCCCTCTTTCTCTAACAGAACTTGATCCCATGTAATGCCAGGAAGGCCCTGCCAGACATCATCTTCACCATTAACAATGTCGACTACCCAGTGCCAGCTCGAGCCTATGTCCAAGAGGTGAGGGGCCAACCCTGGGGGCTGGTTCTTAAATCTGCAATGTGTGGCACCAGTGCGCTGCTGGATGCCTGGAGGAGGGGGCCCTCTACAGGCCAAGCTGCACCACTGCAGATCCCACCACCACCACCCACCACCAACCACTCATCACCAAATGGCTGTGGCCAGGGAGGGGGCCAGGGCCTCCCACAAAACCAGCCTCTTGAAGGCAAAGGGAAGACTAGGACAACCACCATCCTGAAATAAAGATGGAGACTCCACCCCGGGCAGGCAGCAGTGCCAGGCACAAGGAGAGGGGACCACTAAGGGCCTCTGTCCTCAAGGAGCTTCCAGTCAACCAGGGCCCACAGATGGATGACACAGAATCCCTGAGATCATCAGGCTGAGGGACAAGGGGGGTTGGCTGAGGACACTGCCAGTGTGTTGTCCCGCCAGAGTGGTTCACAGTCTTCCTGCCCATCTCCAAAGTGCCCTGGTTTGGATGATGATTAGAGGGTTTCCCGAGTCCTAGGCTGCACCTGCCCTTCGTAAGGCCCAGTTCCCCCTCTGGGAGCTGGGACACCAGACCAGCCCTGGGCAGGGGTTGGAGGCCCTCCTGCATGAAGGGGACACAGTGACTGCACAGCCCCTGGCTCAGACTTGAGTGTTAATACACCTCACCTCCCGATGGGAATTGAGAGGAGGCTGAAGGAGCTCAAAGAAGGCTTTGGGGAAGAGAGGGAATTTCAGTGATTGTAAACCCCCAGCCTCATGGAGGGGTGAGAAGCCCCTCTGGGGTGGAGGCAAATCGACACTGGGCTCCGTGCCCATGGCACCCCTGGGGGCTGTGCCAAGGGATGCCAGGGGCACATCCAGCTGATGAGGGCTAGAGACAATGGAGCACTGGGCAAGTCACCCAGCCCAGCCTGGAGTGGCCAAGGAGGGTGAGCAGGGGTCCAGGAAGACCACCCGAGTAGGGGTGGGGGGAGAGGCGCTGAGCGCAGCCTTAAAGAACAGGTTGTGGGGAAAGGGGCAAGAAAAGGCCTTCTGTGCAGAGAGAACAGCCAGCCTGGGGCAGAAGGAAAGAAACAGCAGGGAGGGGTGGAGGGGGGCTACAGTCTGCCTGGTTCTTCGATGGACACCCTGCTTCCTCAGCTGCTCAGAGAGCCACTCAGCTCTCACCTAAGGCGGGAGAGGAAACCCAGATACCTGGAGGAGGGGGGGGCCTCTACAGGCCAAGCTGCACGACTGCTGATCCCACCCCCACCACCCACCACTGACCACTCATCACCAAATGGCTGTGGCCAGGGTGGGGGCCAGGGCCTCCCACAAAACCAGTCTCTGAAGGCAAAGGGAAGACTAGGATCTGGATACGGGCAGCAGCAGGTGAGGGCTCAGGCTCACGGCTGTGTCTTTCCTTCTCCCAGGATGCTAAGATGCACCTCTGCTACAGCACCTTTGAGGATATCATGGATACCTTGAACCAGGGGGAGATTTGGATCCTGGGTGATGTCTTCTTAAGGCTGTACTTCACTGTTTTTGATGAAGGACAGAACAGGATTGGCCTGGCTCAGGCCGCATAAATGCTGGGGCTGCTTCAAGAAACATCCAGGCCAACCCCTCCAAACACACATTCCCTCACACCTAGGGCATTCTCGCCCAGGGAGGGCAGCTTGAACGGGGTTCGGTGCTCTGAAAAGCCCTGTTCTCAGTAAAGAATAAAGGATTGCCTTTGCCATGGTGCTACTACCAACCAGCGCCTCTCTTTGAGTCTCTCTGGGCGGTGCTTCCTAATAGCGCAGGACTGGACGACCTAGTCTGAACCACAAGTGAGAGGAGCCCATCTCCACGAATTTTCCAAGGGAAGGGCAGACCTCTTGGAAAGATAGTGGAGATCGGGGATCCAGGAATCAGCACAGATCCAAAGATCTCAGAGACTGGACCCAAGTCATCAGGAGCCATCAGCTCACTCTTTCTCTCCATTGCTCTTTCCCTCTTCCCATCTTTGACTCTCTTAGCCTCTCTCTTACCTTTCCTCCCTCAGGCTTCTAAACATATTGAAGGACTCCGCAGCTGCCTGCCCCAAGGTTTTATATTCCAAAAGGCATCTAACCCCTTGGGAAACAAGCCCAGAAAAGATCAGAGTACCAGGGAGGGCTCTGATTGGTCCACCTGAGGTCATGTGTCCAACCCTGGACCAGCCATCACGGAGGGGGTCATGGGTACTCTGATTGGTTTAACTTGGTCACATGGCCCTGCCCTGCAGAGACCAGGATTGACAGGTTCTTCCAGAACCATTATTGGAGCTGGGGAGAAGTGGCCCCAAGTAAGTGCCAGAGGGATATTCTAGATTACAGAACAGTGTGTGACTATCCCAGAAACTGTGCCACATTCTCAGAGGGATGGTAAAGGTTAATAAAAATAGATGCTAGGCAGTGCCTTGTCGTTGAGTGGTTAAAAATCAGTGTTGTGGCTGGTGTCACTGCTGTGGCTCAGGTTCAATCCCTGGCTCCTGGATGTGCTACAAGACTGGCAAAAAAAAAAAAAAATTCTATTCTTAGCCTCTCAGAGGACCTTTGACAGTGGCCCTCTGCTCCAGAAGGGCTTTGGTTGAGGCCCTGCAAACTAGAATGTTCCCCTTATCCCCCCCACCCAGTCATCAGCTCTCTGCCACCCACTCCTATACTATCCTTCCCAGTCCCACTTCTGGGGTGACAGACACATGTGGATGCCCAAGCCATCCCCACTCCTTTGGGGCCCCAGCATGGCCCTCGTCTTGGCTTCAAATACTGTTGGTGGGGCTGTGTAAAGGGGGGAACATGATGCACAAAGACATCAGCCTTTCAGAGCTCCCTCCAGAGGGCAGAGACACAAACCACCTGGTCCCAGCTGCCATGGTTGGGCACGTTTGCAGACCCAGATAGTTGCCCAGGCTAGACAGAAGGAGTCAGAGGCAAAGGGAGCCCCTGATGGAAGAAGGAACAGGGAGGAATAAATAAGATGGAAAACACACCCATCTCACCCAAAGTATCTGGACTTCACTTCACTCAGGCAAGAAAATGTCAGCTGAAGGACTGTCTTCCTCCCTTCATCGTTTCATTCAGTACAAATTTACCAAGCACTTGAACTATGTGCCAGGTACTGTGGTGGATCCCAGAGATAGAGGGCTGGGTTAGGAGCCCACCACCCAGGCATGGAGACAGATAAACAGACCCCCAGTGGCAAGGGCCAGATGGAGAAAACGGCAGAGGTGTTGAGATAGAACTGGGTTTTGGCTTAATGGAGACTCAAGCAAAGAGTTTGTGAGATTCGTTTTCCAAGTGGTCCTTGTGGAGCCATAAGCAATGCCTCTCCTGGTGAGAAACTACCAATAACAGTCATAATAATCAGCCCCAGTTGATTACACGTGCAATCTCCCTGTTTCCTTATGAGCCCTTGCAGGGCGTGATCCCCATGGTACAGATGAGGGAAGTCTCCTCCCATCTTCTGGCTCCAGTACCAGTGACAGGCACACAGTAGGTCCTCAATAATTCCATGTTGAATAAATGAATGGATGGGTCCGCAAGTGCTTTCACTAGAACACACTGCTGCACCCATGTTGGGGATCATGTATGCTGTCAGTATGGCTTATCTCCATAACAGCACCCTGAAACGGCCAGGCTTTTCTCCCTAGATGAGCCTAAGGATGGGACTGAAGCAGGTGTCTATTAATAAGCCTGCTATTCTTCAGTCTCTATTTTGGCAGCCTGTGCCACCAACATGAGGATAAATTCTGATTTTCAAAGAAAACATCTTGTCCTACACTCCACCTTTATCCTCTACTAATTGCAGACCACAGAGTTTATAGCCTTCAGGTGAGAGAAAAAGTAGGAAAAACAGGAAAAAGATAAATCTGGAGTTCCCATTGTGGCTCAGTGGAAACGAGCCCAAATAGTACCCATGAGGATGGAAGTTTGATGGCTGGCCTCACTCTGTGGGTTAAGGATCCAGCATTGCCATGAGTTGTGGTGTGTATTGCAGATGTGGCTTGGACCCCGAGTTCCTGTGGCTGTGACATAGGCTAGCAGCTGCAGCTCTCATTCAACCCCTAGCCAAGGGTCTCAGGGGCAGCCCTAAAAAGCAAAAAAAGAAAAGAAAAGGAAAAAAAATTTTTAAAGATAGATCTTGAACGTTTCCTGTGAGTGTATAAATTGGTATAGTCTATTTGGAGATGATTTATCCCTAAAATAAGTATGGTTCTCTCCCATGAATCTTGCTTCTAAGATTTATGCTAAAGCAATGATCACAAACAAATATTAATAAGCACCCACAAACATTAATAAGCAAGGATGCAATCCTCAGGGCCTCTTACAAAAGGGAAAATCTAGGACATCCCAAGGCTCATTCAAGTATACACAGCGCAGATCAGCCATTGACCAACTGCCTTAAAATTGTGTTTTGGGAGGGCATTCAGTGTTAGGAGATATTTTTCCAATACAACACTGAGAGGAAAGAACAGAATATAAAACAGCATGATCCCCAGGTTGCTAAGCATGTGGAAGACACTGCAGCATCCTGGCCAGGCAAGTACATCCTGGAGCTCTCCTGCCTGGGTGCACATCCCACCTCTGACACCTACAGGTCACGTGACCTTGATAAGTTCTTCTCTGGACAGCAGTTTCCTCTTCTGTAAATTTGGAATGAGGATAGATCCTCTCACACGAATCCTCAAGAAAAAGCACATTAAGTGACAATGAGATATCACCTCACACCTACTAGGGTGGTCATTATAAAAAACAAAAGATGACAAGTGTTGAGGAGGACGTGGAACCCTGTGCTGGTGTGAGTGGACAAGGATGCAGCTGCTGGAAAACAGAAGGGAGGTTCCTCCAAAACTTGAAAAGAGAATTGCTATTTGATCCAGCAATCCCACTTCTGGAATCCCACTTCTGGGTAGTTATTCCCCCCAAATTAAAAGCAGGATCGCAAAGGGATATTTGTACTGTCCTGTTCATTGCAACATTATTCACAATAGCCCAGATGTGGAAACAACTTAGATCCATTAACATTTGAATGGATGAAGAAAATATGATACAGACATACGATGGAATATTATCCAGCCTTAAAAAAGGAGGAACTCCTGCCATTTAAAAAAAAAGTCGTTAATTTAGAATGTTCTGTCAATTTCTACTGTACAGGAAAATAACCAAGTTATACATTTATATACATTCTCTTTCTCATATTATCTTCCATCATGTTCTATCATACGTGATTGGATATTGTTCTCTGTGCTATACAGCAGCAGATCATTGCTCATCCATTCTAAATGTAATAGTTTGTATCTAATAACCCAATACTTTTAATCCATCCCACTCCCTCCCCCTCCAACTTGGCAACCACAAGTCTGTTCTCTAAGTCCCTCAGTTTCTTTCTCTTCTGGAGATAGGTTCGTTTTGCCACAATGCAGATTCCATGTATGAGCTATCACATGATATTTTTCTCTCTTTCTGAATTACTTCATTTAGTATGAGAATCTCTAGTCACATCCATGTTAACACAAATGGCATTATTTTGTCCTTTGTTATGGCTGAGTAATATTCCATGGCGTCTATGCACTACATCTTCTTAATCCAGTCATCTGTCAATGGACATTTAGGTTGTTTCCATGCCTGGGCTATTGCGAAGAGTGCTTCAGTTTTTATCATAGGGGTGCATGTAGCTTTTGGAATGAAAGTTTGGTCTGGATATGTGCCCAGAGTCGGATTGCTTGATCATATGTCAGTTCCATATGTAGTTTTCTGAGGTACCTCCAAACTGTCTTCCAAAGTGGTTGTACCAATGGACATTCCCACCAATAGTGTAGGAGGGTTCCCTTGTCTCCATAGCCTCTCCAGCATATCTTATCTGTGGACGTATTGATGATAGTCTTTCTGACAAGTGCGAGGGGGTACCTCATTGTAGTTTTGATTTGAATTTCTTTAATGATTAGTGATGTTGAGCATTTTTTCAGGTGTCTGTTGGCCATCCATATGTCTTCCTTGGAGAAATGTCCCTTTAGGTCTTCTGCCCATTTTTCAATTGTGTTCTTTGTGCTTTTGCTGTTGAGTTGTAGGAGGTGTTTGTATACTTTGAGAGTAAACCCTTCTTGGTTGCATGGTTTCCAACTATTTTCTCCCATTCTATAGGTTGTCGTTTCATGTTTTTTATGGTTTCTTTTGCTGTGCAAAAGCTTGTCCGTTTTAGTGGGTCCCCTTGGCTTCTTTTTGTTCCTATTTCTATTGCCTTAGAGGACTGACCTAAGAAAACATTTGTGTGGTTGACTGTCAGAGAATGTTTAGCCTGTGTTCTCTTCTGGGAGTTCGATGGTGTCCTATCTTATGTTTAAGTCTGTAAGCCATTGTTAGTTGACTTCTGTGTGTAGTGTGAGGGAGTGTTCTACTTTCATTGATTTGCATGCAGGTGTCCAGCTTCCCCAGCACCACTTGATCAAGAGACTGTCTTTTTTCCATTTTCTGTTCTTGCTTCCGTTTTGAAGATTCATTGACTAGAGTGGTCCATTTCTACTAGGTGTCTGGGTTTATTTCTGGGCTCTCGCTCTCTTCTGTTGCATTAGTCAGTATGTCTGTTTTGTACCAGTACCTCACTGTCTCGGTTACAGAATGCTGTCTGAAGTCTGGGAGAGTTACGTCTCCTGCTTGGTTTTCTTCCTCACTATTGCTTTGGCAATTCAGGCTCGTTTATGGTTCCATATACATGTTTGGATTGTTTGTTCTAGGTGTGAGAAAAATGTCATCAGTAATTTCATAGGGATCTCATGAACACTGTCGACGGCTTTGAGTGGATGTCATTTTAATAACATGAATGCTTCCAGTGCAAGAGCATGGGATATCTTCCCATTTCTTTGAATCCTCTTTAATTTACTTGATTAATGTCTTATAGTTCTCAGCATAGAAGACTTTCACCACCTTGGTCTGGTTTATTCCGAGGCATTTCATACTTTGTGGTGTGACTTTTAAAAGGTATACATTCTTGTTATTCTTTTTGTAATATTTCATTGCTCGTATGTAGAAGGACAACTGATTTCAGAATGTTAATCTTGTATCCTGCTACTTTGCTGAATTCATTCATCAGTTCATGTAGTTTTTGGGTAGCGTCTTTAGGGTTTTCTATACATAGTGCTATGTCATCAGCATAGAGTTACAATTTTACCTCTTCCCTTCCCATTTGGATACCTTTTATTTCTTTGGTTTTTCTGATTGCTGTCCATAGGACTTCCAATACCATGTTGAATGCGTTGAATATAAGTGGTGAGACTGGACATCCTTGTCTTGTTTCAGACTTTAGCAGAAAGGCTTTCAGCTTTTCTCCATTGAGTAGTATATTGACTGTGGGTTTCCCATCAATGGCTTTTATTGTGTTAAGGTATGTTCCCTCTATAGGCATGTTGGTAACAATGTTTATCCTGAATGGATGTTGGATTGTGTCAAATGCCTTTTCTGCATCTGTTGAGATGCTCATGTGGGCTCTGACTTTTCTTTGGTTAATGTGGTGTAGGCTGTTGATTGATCTGCATATGTTGAACCATCCTTGTGAACTTGGGATGAGTCCCATTGGTCGTGCTGTATGGTCTTTTTAATGTGGTCTTGGATTCAGCTGGCTAAAATTTGGTTGAGAATTTTTGAGTCTCTATTCTTCAAAGATATTGGCCTGTAAATTTTTGATGGTATCTTTGTCTGGTTTTGGTATTAGGGCGATGCTGACTTCATAGAATGTTCTTGGGATTATTCCTACTTCTTCAATCTTTTGGAAAAGTTTAAGAAGGATGGAAATAAGTTCTTCCTTGAAAATTTGGTAGAATTTGCCTGTGAGGCTATCTGGTCCAGGACGTGGCTTGTAGGGAGTGTTTTTATTACAAATCCAATGTCATTTCTAGTGATCAGTCTTTTCAAATGATCAATTTCTTCTCGATTCTGTTTTGGTGGGCTGTATTCCTCTAGAAAGTCCTCCATTTCTTCTAGATTGTCAAATTTATTGGTATAAAATGCTCATAATATTCTCTTATTTTTTACATATCTACAATATCCATTGATATTTCCTTTTTTCATTTCTTATTTTGTTTACCTGTGTTGTCTCTCTCTTCTTGGTGAGTCTGGCCAGAGTTTTGTCAATTGTGTTTATTTTTCAAAAAACCAGCTCTTGGTTTCATCAAGTTTTTCTATCATTTTGTGATTCTCTATTTTATTGATTTCCTCCCTGATCTTTATGACACCCTTCCTTCTGATGACTTTAGGTTTTCCTTGTTCTTCCTTTCGAATTCTTGTAGGTGGTAGCTTCGGTTGTTGATTTGACATTTTCCTCTTTTTTCAGGAAGGCCCGTATCACTATGAACTTCCCTCTGAGAACTGCTTTTGCGGCATCCCATGGATTTGGAATGGCTGTGTTTTCATTGTCATTTGTCTCAAGGTACTTGTTAATTTGCTTTTTGATTTCCTTGTTGACCCATTTGTTTTCTTAGTAGCATGTTGTTTAGTCTCTATATAATCAGGGTTTTCTCATTTCTTTTCCTGTGGTTGATTTCTAATTTCTTTTTTTTTCATTTGTTTTTATTACTTAATGAATTCTATTACATTTAAAGTTGTACATAAACCATCACAACAAAATTTGAAAGCATGTCCATCCCTGATTTCTAATTTCATACCATTGTGATCAGAGAAGATGCTTGAAATAATTTCCATAATCTTAAATTTGTTGAGCTTAGTTTTGGGTCCCAGTATCTGATCAATCCTTGAGAATGTTCCATGTGCACTTGAAAAGAATGTGTATTCTCGCTTTTTGGGTGTGACGCCCTAAAAATATCAATTAAATCTAACTGTTCTAATTGCCTCATTTAGGATCTCTGCTGCCTTGTTGATTTTCTATCCAGAGAATCTGTCCATTGAGACGAGTGGGGTGTTAAAATCTCCTACTATTTTTGTATTCCCATCAATTTCTCCTCTTATGACTGTTAGTATTTGTTGTATGTATTTGGGTGCACCTATATTAGGGGCATATATATTGACAAGTGTAATATGCTCTCTTGAACTGATCCTCCTATCATTAAATAGTGTACTTCTTTGTCTTTTATGGCCTTTGTTTTCAAAGTCTGTTTTGACTGATGTGAATATGCAATTCCCACCTTCCTGTCCTTTCCATTGTCATGAAATATCTTCTCCCATCCCCTCACTTTCAACTTATATGTGTCCTTTGCCTTAGGTGAGGCTCTTGTAAGCAGCATAATGTAGGCTCTTGTTTTCACATCCAGTCTGCCTCTCTATGTCTTTTGATTGGAGCATTCAGTCCATTGACACTTAAGGGAATTATTGATAAATCCTTTGCCACTGTGAACTTTGTTGTCCAGTTAATTCTATGTTTCTCCTTTATTCCTTTCCCTTTTTTGTTGTTGTTGTTGTTTTGTTTTGTTTTGTTTTGGCTGGATGATTTCCTTTTATTTTATGCCTGTGTCCTCTTCTTTATAGGTTTTGTGAATGAATTGTTTGGTTTTGCTTTGTGGTTGCCCTGCTTTCCAAGTCGGTTGACCCCTTCCCCTATCTGCCTGCTTTTTAGCCTGATAGTCACATAGGCTCAAATACATTCTAAACAAAAGGAGTCTAGACTTTCTGGCTTCCCTTCCCCACATTTTATGATTGCGACGTCCTTCTTTACATCTTCGTGTTTATCCTTTTGCTGATCCTTGTGTTTGTCACGGCTTTTACAAACACCTTCCCCTCCTCGGTCTGCACACTGCTTATAAGGGATTACTTTCCAGTTGTGATTTCCTCCATCCTGAATATGCTTACGTCTTTCCTATTCAGAGGAGAGCTTCCAGTATTTCTTTGAGAATGGGTTTAGATTGCTATCCTCTTTTACTTTTTGTGTGTGGGAGAAATTCCTTATTTCTCCGTCTACTGTACATGGTAATCTTGCTGGGTAGAGTACGCTAGGCTGTAAATTTCTCCCTTTTACAATTTTGAATATATCTTGCCACTCTCTTCTGGCCTGTAGTATCTTTGCAGAGAAATCAGCACCTAACCTGATGGGGGGGGGGGGGTCCCTTGTAATTAACTCCTAGATTTCCTCTTGCTGCCTTTGGAATCCTCTCCTTATCTTTAACTTTTGCCATTTTTAGTATAGTATGTCTTGGTGTGGGTTTGTTTGGGTTCAACTTGTTTGGGGCCCTCTGTGCTTCCTGTATCTTGGTATCTGTTTCCTAAAGGATTGCAAAGGTTTCAGCCATGATTTCTTCAAATACATTTTCAGTCCACTTTTCTTTTTCTTCTCCTTCTGGAATCCCTATAATGTATTGATTGGCCTGCTTTATATTAGCCATAGATCTCTTATATTGCTTTCATGTTTTTTCATGTGGTTTTCTGTCTGCTGTCCTGATTGTGTGATTTCTATTATTCTCCTTCCAAATCACTTATTCATTCCTCTGCATTATTCTTTCAGTTCTTCAAAACCTTTAACTCAGCTAGCATCTCTCAAATATATTTTCTACTTTTTCTTCACTTTCCGTATAGATTCTAACTCCATTCTAAACTAATCCACATTACTGTTCATATCCATTCTTAATTTCTTCCTATCCACTCTTCATTCCTTCAGAACTTTCACCGTCTCCTTTTTGAACTCAGTTTCTATTAGACTGCAGGGGCCTGTTTCATCGTTTGCTCTTTCAGGGAAATTTTCCTGTTCTTTTCACTGGCAATTATTCCGACTTTCTTCATTTGCTTTTATTTTTCTAATTCCACGAGTTTAGGGAAAACAGATACACTAGTCTTGGAAGGCTATTTATATATGAGAACACCCCTGGGTACTTTGTGAGGGCTTACATTTTTTGGGGGGGTGGGGAGTGAGGACTGCTTTTGTTTCAGATGATTGCTGTCTCTTTCCTCACTGTGCCAGATGATCTCCCCTTGATGGAGGGTGTGCTGCTGTACAGTCTGTGCATGCTTCCAGGGAGATGGAGGCAATGGGCAGGGCCCCCATAGCCAGCGCCAGGTTTCTGGAACCTTGCAGTGCCAAAGACCCTCAGGGAGGTGGCCCAGGCTGCTCCTGGTAGCTGGGGCCTGGGAAGTGGCAGTGACACTCGGGAAGGTCTAGGAAGCAGTGCCCTCCTCTGTCACCACCTGTGAAGTATCTGGGGCCACAGGTGGTGCCTGTTCACAATGTCCTAGTGGTGGCAGGCCACCCACCCCCTCTTGACTCTGAGATGGCTCTGGTGGTTTGCCCCTGATGCCCATACCCCGCTCAAGAGGCACCCCACCACGTGGAGCCTTTGCAACAGGTTCCCACCACCACCACCCAAGAGACCATACCCACATGGGCAGAGGAAGATATTCCCATGGCTGTCCTACCTCTCCTCCTCTTGCCCTCTCCAACAATGGTGCCTTGCTTTTCCTGGGGGCCTACGGCTCTTCCCACATTCCCTAGGCTGTGGCCCCTGCTCCCCAGCCCATTCTTTCGTGGTCCCAGGACTGCTTCCGGTGATCCTCCTTCCTTCCAGAGGGATGTTGGCTCCCCACATGGCTCCCTAATCCCTCAGGCTGCCTCCACACAGCCAATCCTAGTCCTCTCCCAACAACTGACCTCTGAAGCCTGAGTCTCAGTGCCCAGCCCCCACCCAAGCATCTCAGGATGTGGTATCCTGGGGCGGTGGTACCAAAGGTCCATGCACCTCGCTCTCTGCTTTGCCCTCCTAGTCCCACTGCTGCACTTTTCTCTCAGCTCTTAAGGTCCCTCCCTCTCAGCTGATCCCGCCATCAGTTAAGTGGCCCCCAAGCTCTTGGATTCCTTTCCTCTTTCACAGCTTCCTCTCAGGACTGCTGATCCCATTCTGATTCCTTTTTTTTTTTTTTTCATTTCCTCCCTCTCTCCCTCTCTCTCCTTCGCTCTTTCTCTCATTTCCCTTTGTTCTACCCGTACACTTGGATGTGTCTTGCCCTTCTTGGAGGCTTAAGCTTTTCTTCCAGTGTTCAGTAGATGTTCTGTGCCAGTCGTTTCACATGCAGATGTTTTCTTCTGTGATTGTCGGAGAAGGTGAGGGTCATGTCTTACCCCTCTGCCATCCTGATCCCTCCACCCAACTTTCAACAGCAAGGGTGAACATTGAGGACATTGTGCTAAGGGAGATAAGCCAGTAACAAAAGGACAAATACAGTATGGTTCTACCTCTGTGAATTACCTAAAATAGACACACTCTGAGTTCCCCGGTGGATTAGCATTTAAGGATTTGGTATGGAAACTGCTGTGGCTCTTTCCCCAGCTTTCCACATGCCTCGGGGTGGACAAAATAAAAGAGTCGCACTCATAGAAGCAGACAGTAAAATTGTGGTCGTCAGGGAGAGGGATAAATGGGGAGTCGCTATTCAACCAGCATGAGGTTTCAGTTATGTAACATGAGTAAGGTCTAGAGACTTGCTGTAAGACTTAGCACAATACTTAACAAGGTTGTAACACACACTTTGTTTCTTTTATAACCACACTGAGGCCAAAAATCAGCCTCTGTCCACTGGTAAGGAATAGAAACACAGAGACAGAGTTTGGGGAGAAGAGGAAAAAGATAGCTGTGTGTGTGTGTTTAGGGCCACACCCAGAGCATAAGACGGTTCCCAGGCTAGGGGTCGAATCGGAGCTGTAGCTTCTGCCCTACATCACAGCCACAGCAATGCGGGATCCAAGCCACATCATGGAAGTGCCAGAACCTTAACCCACTGAGCGAGGCCAGGGATCAAACATGCACCCTCATGGATACTAGTCTGATTCGTTTCCACCAAGCCATCATGGGAACTCCAGAAAAGGATAGCTATTATTGTTTTCCAGGCAAAGGAGGCCACAGCAGGCTAATGCCTTGAAGACTGTGCCGCTCTTGGGAGAGATTAGGTGGTTTTATACTTTGGGGAGTGGAAAGTAGGGTCCCAGATAGGGATCAGGGGAGAGGCCAGCTTGCATTGTTTAGCTGCCCCAGGACTGGTTCCAGTGGTCCCCCTTCTTCCCAGAGTGGAGAAGCCTCCATTAAGCAGTGAACATCTTCCATTTCTTGAAGGTTTTAGTTCTGCAGAAGGGCTCAAAGATATGGTTATACACATTCCTTGAAGAGGAACCAGGACCCTGCCCCAAGGCTGCACTCTTGTCTCTTGACTGCGCCTCCCTGGTCTCTACATCCCCTCCCTTCCCTGCCTAGCAACTCTTTGAACCTGCCCTTTGGAACTCAGGGAAGGGCACGGAGGCTGAAGCTTACTCCCTAAAATCAGGAAATGGGAGATACAGAAGCACTGCTCTGCCCAGGAGCCCCCCAGGGCCCTGCTTTGTTTCATTCCCCCTTTTTCCTCGATACTCCTCTGTCTTGAGAACAGATGTTATACAAAGGAATACTCATTTGTACAGAGCTGTTAATCAGAAACTGGCAAAGGAACCTGGTTTTAGGGGGACTTAGTTTTAAAGCCCCACTTCTGTCTTATCCTTCCCCAAGTCTTCCATGGAACATGGAGATGACCACTGTGGCTACTTCCTGCTGAAATGGGGCATAGTCCTTCCTCAATTTGGGGAATGGACACCAAATTAGAAATGTCCCTGAGTTCCAAGTCCTAAATCCAAGTCTTCTATTACTAAAATCTCAATCCCTAGACCATCCTGGTGCAACAGGCCCGGTAAGAAGTAGGAGTGCCAACTGGAACTTAAATAAACACAAATGAACTCATTCACTGAAGAATTCAGTTTAATTAGCCCAAAACTCAGGCTCTTCCTGCTTATATCTGGTCTAAAGCAATTCCACTGTCTAAAAATTTCATAGTTACAAGAGAATGCCTTGAAGCCGTAAGTTTGGAGCTACCTGCTGCCAGCAAATATTGCTTTAAGCATGGCTGGTGGCATCCCAAGTCTGACACAGCTCACAAAACCCAAGTTCTCAGCAGTGCAAGGGCTTGTCTGTAATCACAGTCATAATGCCACATAGCATTACTTTGGATGTCTGAACCATAGCGGTTCCATTTTCACTTTTAACAGTATTTTCCTGAAAGGTCAAGGCATACGTCACTCCTAATGATTTTAGTGATTTTCTAGATATGAGGAATGCAAGAATGAGGCTCACAAAATATTCTCCTTAAAATAGTAAACTCTCTGAAGACCTGTTCTGCCAGTTTTCCCAGAGCAGAGTGTACCTCACTCCTGATCTCGTCCCTGAGCTCTCTCAGGGGGCTGTTGAAAGTCAGCAGCTGCACTGGCTCATGATTCAATCTGTGTAGAGGCAGATGGAAGTTGCCATTCTCCAGCTCTCAGGGCTCCCCCATGGTCACAAACTCAACCATTGTTTTGGGAGGCATTTCATGACCATTTGGTCCCGTGGTGCTGGAATGCTCACCCCCAGGTCTGTCAGAGACTTCACTGATAGACCGCTCAGTGTGCTATTACTGACCTAGGCCTTATTACAGTTAGTTAAAAGTTTCTGGACCACCTGTTCTATTAACCCGTTATGATCCAGGGAAATATTCCCTCTTGCTGCATATTCCCATATCTAGAGCCACAATGTTACTTACCATCATTGATCCGGTAAAGAACTATGTCTTTGATTAACTGCTTCAAGTTCACTAGCCCTCATTTTTCTTGGAGACTCCGTCACGCATTCAGTAATACAAGAAACAATAAGCTTGTCAAACAGGCAAATACAAGCCATAGAGCTAATAGCCGCAATAGAGTCGTAAGGAATTATTGAAGCCAAGAACTTCCTACTCCAAACCACTTTTAGAAGGGGATGTTGTCAAGACTACGGAGTGGGTCACTAAAAGCAGCAGAGGACTTCAGAATTCAGTAGGCTAATAGCCTGATTACTAGCATTTAAAATCTGTTGAGTGAATTTCCTTAAGGCTTTGATGTGGCTAATTACAGGCTCCAATCCCAATGACAGTACAAAAATAACTGTTAAGTTGTCATACCAGTGAAATACAGATTACTTGACCCATGAGGCTCATACCAATGGTAGATTGGTTGGGGTCATCTTTAAATTGTTACATCTATGACCTTGAGTCTGCGGGAGTCCTAGCCTACATCCTCCTATCCATCCTGGTGGAAGCCAAGTCCATAAATTACTACTACAAAGTCACTGAGCTCCATTAGCTGTGACCAGCAACTCTCTGGTCATCTGACCCAGCCTATTCCACACCAGCCACTATCTCTAAGGGGAATAATATGTAGACATTGTTCATAAGGCACCCAGCCTAATTTCCTAATGTTACAAAGCTAGGCTGATCATCCTTACTCTGATCTAATTGTTCCCAACATAGAGGAGCCCTTAAACTTGTGGCCATAACCTGGTGTTGAGCATAGAAATCCTTCCCACATTTGTGGGAGTTTCCCTTCTAATAAACAGGAGGTTACAGTTTTGGATTGAGCCTTATCTCACTGGTCTGACTAGTCTGGGTGACCATAAAGGAAAATTCATGTTTATGGTCAGAGTCAGAGCAAGTATTATCAATTGGCCAGGTGAGAAAATCCCACCCCGTAATAAAAGAAATTTCCTAAGGGTTATTCAGTCGGAGTCTTAGAGAGGAGAACTCCACCAAGGTAATCCAGAAGTACGAGACACAGGTAATTGGCCACAAACCCAACAATTGGTTTGCCTTTTGAAATTAGCATAGGATGGTGCTCCCAATGGAAAAACATTTGATTCGTATGCAAAAGTTCAAGAAGTCAAGAAAACATTACAGGAGTTCCTGTCATGGCTCAGCAGGTAACAAACCCAACTAGTATCCCTAAGGATGTGGGTTCAATCCCTGACCCCATTCAGTGGGTTAAGGATCCACCATTGCCATAAGCTGTGGTGCAGGTCTCAGACACAGCTCAGATCTTGTGTTGCTGTGGCTGTGGCGTAGGCCAGAGGCTACAGTTCAGATTCAACCCCTAGCATGGGAACCTCCATATGCCACGGGTGCGGCCCAGAAAAAAATCATAAACCCTCGTGTTAGTCATCTTGGACCAGCTGTCTACTTCTGATATGGTCGTCGTCTCGACCTAGTGTAGTTTCTCCTTCATGTGAGCATTGTTTTCAGATGATCGTGAGGTCAGCAGTCCTCTCAATAGACCAGTCCAGTGCAGGGGCCCAGTTCAGCATTAAGATCTGAAAATCTAGAACTTGTATTTTTCAAAATATCTTTTCTATAGATCTCCTTGAAGAGAAAGTATTTGTGCAAAGGCATCAGAGCAAAGTCATTAACTGCCTATAATGACATAAGACTTAAGAAGGCACATTTAAGATCTGATTACAGGAGTTCCCACTGTGGCTCAGTGGAAATGAACCTGACCAGTATCCATGAGGATACGGGTTCAATTCCTGGCCCCAGTCAGCGGGTTAACGATCTGGCATTGCCATAGCTGTGGTATAGGTCACAGGTGTGTCTCAGATACGGTGTTGCTGTGGCTGTGGCATAGGCTGGCAGTTGTAGCTCCAATTTGGCCCCTGGAAACTTCCATATGCCACAAGTGCAGCCCTAAAACAAACAAACCAAAAAATGTGATCAATGCAGTTGACAAAAGAAACTTGGTTACTGTTGAGACATCATACTGCATAATCTGAGGAGACCTATACCCATTTGATACTGCTCTCCATCTATTTTCCTAATTAATTTAACTCTCCCCCTCACCTCTGAGATGACTCAGGGGCCCTCTGAAGCATCCCAAAGCTTCCTGAAGCCAAAAAAAACTTTAATTACAATTTGATAGGACATTCATTAAAAAATATCTTTAGGAGTTCCCGTCGTGGCACAGTGATTAACGAATCCGACTAGGAACCATGAGGTTGCGGGTTTGGTCCCTGACCTTGCTCGGTGGGTTAACGATCCGGCATTGCCGTGAGCTGTGGTGTAGGTTGCAGACGCAGCTCGGATCCCACGTTGCTGTGGCTCTGGCGTAGGCCAGTGGCTACAGCTCTGATTAGACCCCTAGCCTGGGAACCTCCATATGCCACGGGAGCGGCCCAAGAAATAGCAAAAAAAAAGACAAAAATATCTTTAAAAAATTGGGGGAGTTCCCACTGTGGCTCAGTGGTATCAAGCCTGACTAGTATCCATGAGGATGAAGGTTCAATCCTGGCATTGCTCAGTGGGTTAAGGGATCTGGCATTGCCATGAGCTGTGGTATGGGTCGCAAACTAGGCTCAGATCCTATGTTGCCGTGGCTGTGGTGTAGGATGGCGGCTACAGCTCCAATTCGACCCCTGGCCTGGGAAATTCCATGTGCCGCAGGTATGGACCTTTAAAAAAAAAAAAAGGCCACTCTCCCAGACTTCAAGAAATACTACAAAGCCACAGTCATCAAAACAGTGTGGTACTGGTATCAAAACAGACAGACAGACCAATGGAACAGAATAGAGAACCCAGAAATAAACCCTGACACCTATGGTCAATTAATCTTTGACAAGGGAGGCAAGAACATAAAATGGGAAAAAGAGAGTCTATTCAGCAAGCATTGCTTGGAAACCTGGACAGCTGCATGCAAAGCAATGAAACTAGAACACACCCTCACACCAGGCACAAAAATAAACTCCAAATGGCTGAAAGACTTAAATATACGACAGGACACCATCAAACTCCTAGAAGAAAACATAGGCAAAACACTCTCTGACATCAACATCATGAATATTTTCTCAGGTCAGTCTCCCAAAGCAATAGAAATTAGAGCACAAATAAACCCATGGGACCTCATCAAACTGAAAAGCTTTTGCACAGCAAAGGAAACCCAAAAGAAAACAAAAAGACAACTTACAGAATGGGAGAAAATAGTTTCAAATGATGCAACCGACAAGGGCTTAATCTCTAGAATATATAAATAACTTATACAACCCAGCAGCAAAAAAGCCAATCAATCAATGGAAAAATGGGCAAAAGACCTGAATAGACATTTCTCCAAAGAAGATATACAGATGGCCAACAAGCACATGATAAAATGCTCAACATCGCTGGTTATAAGAGAAATGCAAATTAAAACTACCATGAGATATCACCTCACACCAGTCAGAATGGCCATCATTAATAAATCCACAAATAACAAGTGCTGGAGGGGCTGTGGAGAAAAGGGAACCCTCCTACACTGTTGGTGGGAATGTAAACTGGTACAGCCGCTATGGAGAACAGTTTGGAGATACCTTAGAAATCTATGCATAGAACTTCCATATGACCCCGCAATCCCACTCTTGGGCATCTATCTGGACAAAATTCTACTTAAAAGAGACACGTGCACCTGCATGTTCATTGCAGCACTATTCACAATAGCCAGGACATGGAAACAACACAAATGTCCATCGACAGAGGATTGGATTCGGAAGAAGTGGTATATATACACAATGGAATACTACTCAGCCATAAAAAAGAATGACATAATGCCATTTGCAGCAACATGGATGGAGCTAGAGAACCTCATACTGAGTGAAATGAGCCAGAAAGACAAAGACAAATACCATATGATATCACTTATAACTGGAATCTAATATCCAGCACAAATGAACATCTCCTTAGAAAAGAAAATCCTGGACTTGGAGAAGAGACTTGTGGCTGCCTGATGGGAGGGGGAGGGAGTGGGAGGGATCGGGAGCTTGGGCTTATCAGACACAACTTAGAATAGATTTACAAGGAGATCCTGCTGAATAGCATTGAGAACTTTGTCTAGATCCTCATGTTGCAACAGAAGAAAGGCTGGGGGAAAAATGTAATTGTAATGTATACATGTAAGGATAACCTGACCCCTTTCCTGTACAGTGGGAAAATAAAAAAAAAAAAAGTGTGACCAGAGGAAGAGCATTGGGTAAAAGGAAACTGGTAAACACAGAAAGTTTTAGAATACATGGTTATATTCAACCACTAAAAAAAAAAAAGCCAAAAAAATTAGTCAGATAGAATTATAGGTCACTGCGGATAATACTTTTCCCAAAGTTACAAGAGATCTCAAAAGAAAATACAGATGACTTCAAGGCAAAGGACTTCACATAACCTGCTGTCAAACATAACATTTCAAGAAGACTTTGTTCTCTTGGCAGAGAGAAAAAAGGCCAAATTCATGTTTACTACCAGTTTACTTTTAAAACTAATCTACTCAATGAAATTTATTCTAAATTTGGTCAGTTACATGGAATCTCTACCACATATGTGTTTTTAACGCATACATTCCATTTGTATAATTGTCTCTGTACACGCAGAGTCAGGCATATATACAACCTCATTCACATGGCAATGTGGTTCCATGTTCGGGTTCCGGAGTTAGGTTACCTGTGTTCATGCCCAGCCTCTGCTACCCAGAGCAGAGAAACCTCAATTTCACGTGGTTAGAAATAGAGGTCGTAGCAGCTACATGTAGACATCATTAGTGTGCTATGAAAATTACATGAAATCATGTGGTGCCTTTAGTGCATTACATAGACCTAGTAAGTACTCAGGAGTTGTCCGGCTATAATGGTTAATGCTGAGTGATGCAGAGAGCTGGGCCCTCCACCCCTAACAAGCAAGCGGCATGGCCTTGCCCGACTTCAGTATATCTTCCTCCAAGAGACTAGCAGTATTACAATAGTTGATCTCCCACGTTCAATCAAATGCCAAGATTCTGTTATTCTGTGACTATAATTACATGTGATGTTGGTTCTGAAATGTCAGCATGACAGTGAAATTCAATCATGAACAGCTAAAAAAAAATTATTGTAATTTTTTGTTGTGATTATATTTTTATTTTTTATTACAGTAGAGTTGATTTAGTGTTGTGTTGATTTCTAAGGCATGGCATGGTGACCCAGTCATTCATGTATACACATTCTTTCTCTCATACTCTCTTCCATCATGTTCTACCCCAAGAGATGGGACATAGCTCCCTGGGCTGTACAATAGAACCCCATTGCTAACAATTCTAAATGGAATGTTTGCATCCACCAACCCCAAACGCCCCATCCATCCCACTCCCTCCCCTCTCCCTCCTCCCCCAGGGCAACCACAGGTCTGCTCTCCATGTCCATGATCTGTTTCTGGTTTGCAGATAGGATCATCTCTAGCCATACTTTAGATTCCACACATAAGTGATATCACATGGTGTTTGTCTTTCTCTTTGAGACTTGCTTCACTTAGTAGGAGAATTCTTGAGTCTGGCGCCTTAGACCCCTCGGCCATGCTGGCACTTTAATTGGAGGTTTTTTATTTCACATTTAAACCTCCTTTATCTTTTCCACTGAAAAGTCTTGCTTCACAACAACATTAGCAAAATTACTTACATGCTTTAATGTATAACCTAAATATGACACTTTCAGGGGAACAATAGCAATACCACTAAGATTGTTGTATAACAGTTTCAGATTTCTTTAGCCTATTTGTTTGTTTGCTTCAGTTTTGGTTTTGCTTTGAGGAAAAGATTATTTATTTGTTTGTTTTAAGTCCTAAGAAAATAATCTCACTCTGAATATAGAATCAAAATTCTGCATTTCAAGCCACTTAGGTAATTTTTTTTCTATATGGCTATGTCACCAACTTGATGCAATTAGGTTCATTTGTCTTAGTTGGTTTGCGGGCTTGACAGATGAGTTTATCTATTTATTTATCTGAAACACAATGACATGGTTACAAAGGCAAAGTAGAAAGCAAGAAAAATCTCACTTCCATCCCTTCCCCTCCCCCATGAGATTAAACTTGTATTCAATTTTGGTTTATTCTTCCACTGTTGCTTATTGAAAATATTCCTATATGTGTATGTAAAAGCAACAAACTATAAGCATGGTTCTGGGCCCTCTTTTTTTAAGGCCTAAACCGTCACAATATGTAAAATAGATAACTAACAAGACCTACTATATAGGAGAGGGAATTCTCATTTTTTTTTCTTTCTGTGGCCACACCCACGGCATATGGAAGTTCCCAGGCTGGGGGTCAAAACACAGCGAGAGATGTTGGCCTACACCACAGCCACAGCAACGTGGGATCCGAGCCACATCTGTGACCTACACCACAGCTTACAGCAGTGCCAGATCCTTAACCCACTGATCCAGGACAGGGATCAAACCCGCATCCTCATGAGCACTGTGTCTGGTTCTTAACTCTCTGAGACACAACAGGAATTTGAACTCAATGCTTTACAATAACCGATAAGAGAAAAGAATCCCAAAAAATGAGATATACATGTATGTATAACTGAATCACTTGGCTGTACCCCTAAAATTAACACAACATTGTAAATGAACTAGACTTCCATTTTTAAAAATACTTTTTAAAAATGCACTTGCATTCATAACAATAATAATAACAACACAAAATCCCTAAACAGTATACCCTGGAGATCTCACCCATCCACTCCTCTCCACACCCCCACTGTAACCAGCTGTGCACCTGCCCTACATACCTGAACTGACCCTCCCCTGTGGATGGTCACCTCAGATATGTTTATAAGCTTTTGCTTTTACAAATAACATTGCAGTGAACAGCTTGTACCTAGCACATATTTCATTGCATTTTTGCAGTGTGTCTTTGGGATAGGTCCCTAAAAGGAACATTGCTGAATTAAAGGGCATACATGTGTGGCTTGCTAGATACTGTCAGGTCCCCTCCAAGGGACTGAATCACCTCAATTTTAACCCTGTTCAAAAATGAGGAGGAAGATACAGTGGCCCCCACATCTTCTGTCACTCAGCTAGTGACTAGGTCAGCCTCCCATTGTTCTCCCCCATGGACACGCCTGGACAGATCTCAGGCAAGACCACCCAAGTCCAGGGAGCCCTGAAGAAGCCACAAAATGCTATTATCTTCACTTTGTGAAGATAGTGGTTTAACCAGTAGCCCTGTTCATCTCAGGCTGAGCAGAAGCCTAAAATGGTCTTTATTTTTGTTTGTTTGTTTTCTTTGATTGATAAGACATTTAAAAATTAATTATTTCACTGTGTGTTTGTTTTGACAAACTAAATTTTTCTTTTTGTCTTTTTGCCTTTTTCTTGGGCTGCACCCGTGGCATATGGAGATTCCTAGGCTAGGAGTCTAATCGGAACTATAGCCACCAGCCTACGCCAGAGCCACAGCAACACGGGATCTGAGCCGTGTCTGCAACCTACACCACAGCTCACGGCAATGACAGATCTTTAACCCAATGAGCGAGGCCAGGGATCGAACCCGCAACCTCATGGTTCCTAGTCGGATTCGTTAATCACTGAGCCAGGACGGGAACTCCACACTAAATATTTCAAGGCGTGGATCCTATTAGAGAATTATAACAAGTGCAGGGTGGAGTTTCTGTTGTGACTCAGCAAGTTAAGAACAAGACTAGTATCCATCAGGATGCTAGTCAGATCCGACGCCTCATTCAAGGAGTTAAAGATCCGGTATTGCCACGACCTGTGTCATATGTCAAGGAAGAGGCTCAGAGCTGGCAATGCTGTAGCTGTGGTGTAAGCCTCAGCTGAAGCTCTGATATCACCCCTAGCCTGGGAACTTCCATAGGATGCAGGTGCAGCCCTAAAATAAGAAGGAAAAAATAGTGAACAGTGGATGGAATTATTATATTCATTGGTTATCTATTCCTGCTGGTCTTTCTTGACAAATGGAATGAAAAGTCACATGGTTAAGATGCATTTAGTCTCTTATTCATTTGTCCAACATGAATGGAACCTCCTCTCTGTCTCCTCTTGACTCCCACCTCCAGAAAGAAAACCTGCACAGCGGCAGGCTGAATCCAGCACACAGGTGCTTGAGGTTGGGATCATAGTATGTTTATTCGGTAAAAAAGAGAGAGAAAAAAAAAGTTAGTACTTAACATTTGAAATCAGGGGATTTTACATAAATATCCAGACTTCTGACTTCTCTGGAAAACGTGGCCAACCAGCCTGCTTTCCAGCATGGCAGCCACTGGTTGGAGCTGAGTAGACACTGCCCCAGCCCAGGGTGCCCATCCAACTAGGCCATTCATTGACTTTGTGTCCTGGGCCATGAGTTTGTGAGAACTGCCCTAGACTGTCAGCTCCCTGAAGACAAGGACTGCCTGTGTCTGACTCAACTTTGACTTCCTGGCATCTAACCCGGACCCCAGCACACAGGGTCCTCCATTAATGTGTGCTGGATAAACAAACATCTTTTGAATTCATGCATCCCATTTCTTCCACTATTAAAACTGGGCCATTGTAATTCCCTCTAGCCTTGGATTCTGAAGAGGATGGGCATCCCAGGTGTCATGATCTGTGCCGTGGGTCCCTAACTAAAGCCACTTGTATGTCAGGAGGCTGCACTTAAGTCTTCACTTTGCCATTTGAACTCTTCACAATCCCTAATCCAACAGAGGACAGAAAGCACACCTCACAAAGTGGCTGTCAAGACCACACAAAACTATGAAATGCCAAGCATGGCCCCCAGCACTTATTTTTATCACATTATTAGCATTGTTTCATCTCCAGTGTCACAAGATCTTCCCAGCTCTTTGTTAGTCCCGGCACTTTGATTTGGTTGTGCAGTTAAGCCCCAAGGAAGAGATAGAAGTAGAATCTCTGTATTCTGAGAATTTTCCAAGTCCACCGCCAAAGATATCAATGGAGGCTAAGATCTTATCAGGAGGTCTGTATTTCTTATCAGGTCCAAGTAGTGGCCGAGAGGGGATGATACAGGTATGTCAGAGCATATATAACTAGGAGTTTCCAGCCACCACTGCATGCCCAGAACTCCCTCTTTCCTGAGTACCTGGACCCAGGAAAGAAGCATGAAGTGGCTTGTGATCCTTGGGCTGGTGGCCCTCTCAGACTGCTTAGTCATGTAAGTACGGGGACTAGAACTGACAGCATCTCTCGCTCTGGAAGGGTTCTTGTCGCCCTGTCATCCTCTTATTCCTCCACACATTGGGGTTAGAAGGGAATGCCATCATTCCTGACAGTCTTAAACCTCAGCTCTCATGACTGATAAGTACTTTGCATGGGCACCATGGGGCCCAAGGGTCTTGGGGTAGGCCTGCAGAACTGCACAACTCTGGGGGCACCAGTCCCATCACAACCCAAGTGAAAAATGGCACTCCTTGGATTTGTTCCGTGCACATCCCGTGCAACTGTCAGCGTGATCCTGTGGAAAGCATTTCTCCTGCATTTGCTCCTAGGTCTTCTCTCGGCTCTCTCTCCATTTCTGTGTCTATGTGTTTCTAGGGCTTCACCTGTGGATCTCTCTTCTTTCTCTCCATCTCTCTGGCTGACTCTATCCATGAAGAACACTCGGAGGTTTTGTTCATTTTCCTTTCAAGTCTGATTCTTCCGCATTCGCTAGCCTCTTAATTGGCACAATTTATTCCCCATCTCCTGGCTCCACCTCTCATCCCTTTCTTCGGCTTGAGCCCTGGAGAAAGATCAGGAGGCCTACCGCTAGGCCTTCCGACCTCTAACAAGCAGTATGACCACAGCCAAGTCGCAGACTCCCTGTCCTGCATTTCAAAGTCCTTCTCTCTAAAAAGAGGATCACGATCCCCCTTCTGCCTCCTCCCAGAGCTACTGTGAGGCAGATACTCTTGCATGACAATAGCGATGGGATCGGCTACCATTGTGGAGACTTCCCACACATAAGGCACATGACTTCCGTCCTCTTCCTTAACAGCCAGAACATTCTATGTAGGGTGCGGGGGGTACTGCATTCAACCTGGGTGCCACTGGAGGCTCTGAGGCTCCAAGCGCTCACAGGGCTTTTGCAACATTACAGGAAAGAACCTGCATTCAAACCTAGGCCCCTGCCATGGTCTTTGCAGGATGACACTCCTCATAACAATGCTTGGAAAATACACAGCGTCGGTACAATGGAGGGTGACAGTCCTTCTACAACATGCACAGCTGTTGGCTATCTCTTGTTTTTTTCCTTTTCCCAATGCACCGTGAAAGGATCCCTCTCACGAAGGTCAAGTCCATCCGAGAACACCTCAGGGAAAAAGGCTTGCTGAAAAATTTCCTCAAGGAACATCCTTACAAAATGATCCAGAACCAGAAAATCGCTTGTCACCCGCTGAGGAACTACCTGGATGTGAGTGAAAGGGGAGGAAGGCTCACAGCGCCCCCTGGTGCTCTGGTCAAGCCTGGGGTTCCCCAGGAGGGGCCAGGAGGGATGTTGGGGACTGGGGGCCCCTTCAGGAAGCAGAACCACAGGGGGATCTGGCGCCTCACACCCAGGGGAGAAGACACTCCCACGCTCAACTCTTGGTCTGTGGTGACTGGGCCCAGAGATGACCCAGTGACGGGTAAACCTCCATTTCTGTGCCAGAGGAAATTTGGGGGGACTGGGGGGCGGGGCAGCACTGTGCTCAAAGCATATGGAAGTTCCCGGGCTAGGAGTTGAATTAGAGCTGCAACAACCAGCCTACACCACAGCCAGGCATTTCAAGCCACGTCTGCTACCTACACCACAGCCCAGGGCAACACCATTCTTCAACCCACTGAGCGGGGCCAGGGATCCAACCCAAGTCCTCACAGATACTAATGCAGTTCATCATGGCTGAGCCACAGCTGGAACTCCCCAGATTCTTCTTTTTGAACTAAGGGAGCCACTTAGTTACCGATGAAGGGTGAGTCATGTCTAACTAAACAATAAAGCCAACTGCAAAGCAGCTTTGAGGCCACAGACTGTGGAAGTCCATCCAGCCTCTGTAGACCCCAAAATGATACGAGTAAAAGTTATTGAGCTCCTACGGTGGGTGATGCTATAAAAATTTAATACCCTATGGTTATGATTGCTGATTTTATTTTTTATTTTTTGTCTTTTTTGCCTTTTGAGGGCCACGCCCATGGCATATGGAGGTTCCCAGACTAGGGATCAAGTCAGACTTACAGCTGCTGGCCTACGCCACAGCCACAGGAATGGGGGAATTTGAGCTGTGTCTAAAGACCCACATTGCAGCTCATGGCAACACCAGATCCTTAACCCACTGAGTGAGGCCAGGGAAGGAACCCGTGTCCTCATTGATACTATTCAGGTTCGTTAAGTGCTGAGCCACGACAGGAACTCCCATGGCTACTTATTTTGAGAAAGGCCTTTATCTTTCTCAAGAATGCATATCTCAGTCTGAGACACAGACAAAGAATAAATGAATGTCGCAATAAAGGGCCAATTGTGTGCTGTTGACAGGACAAGGTTTGAGTTTGGGTGAAGGAAGGAGAAGGACGTGCTCAGGCTGGGCCTTGAGGGGGACACTGGAGAGCTGCTCCAATGAGGCACTGGTCTGAGCACAGGCTGTGAGGTGGGGGCGTGCACAAGGGATATTAGGTGCCATGGGACACCTCGAGGTTGGTGGCACGTTGGGAAACCAGGGTGACCAGGGCACCCAGGCCTGCCTTGATCACCCCTCCCCGGACCCTATAGATGACCTGGGTGGGCAACATCAGCATCGGCACACCCCCGCAGCAGTTCAGCGTCGTCTTTGACACCGGCTCATCAGACCTCTGGGTGCCCTCCATCTACTGCAAAAGCAAGGCCTGTCGTGAGTGCCCTCCCTGCCCCGCCTTGTGCTCCCCCCGACCCCCTCCTCAGACCTCAGCAAGCTGATGGAAATTCATCTCCTCTGTCTGCAGTTACACACAGATCTTTCAGCCCTTCCCGCTCCAGCACCTTCCGCCTCCCGGGCAAAAACTTCGAGTTGGAATACGGCTCTGGAAAGATTTCAGGATTCCTTGGCTATGACACTGTTCGGGTAATGTGGACACTGCAAGCTCAGGCAGGGCTGGCCCTGGAAGGGACTGCTGCTTCCCAGGCAGACACAGATCCCTTGGGAGGGCCTGCCTTTCTCAAAGTTCCGAGTGGCTCGCCCCCCACATGCCCTTGGGGAGGAAGCGCACCTGCTGACACACAAACTCTCAGAAAGGCTAACCCAGAGAAATGTCTGGGGGTGGATTTGCTGCTCAGGTGCCACATTGCTGGCTAGCAGTGGGAGACGGGGGAGTAAAACACACACATTTCTGTTCCCCCACTAGGCCTGGCACTGTGCCAGGCACTTCCACTGTGACCATGCTTTAGTCCTGCAGCCCCTCCCCCCTGCAGCAGGTACTGTCATTACCTCCTTTGTACCGATGAGGGAACTGAGGTGCAGAGAACAAGGGCCTTGGCCAAGGTCACCCACCCATCTGGTAAGCAGTGAGGCTGGGCTGGCCAGTCAGGACTAAGCTGTTGTGGGGCCTTGGGGAGAGAGAATAAAACTGATCTGGGGACCCTGGGGAGCAGCCCAGGGCTTCAGGCACTCAGGCAGGGGAGGCAGGGGGCCAAAGATGTGGGAGCAACCTGCTAAGTGCATTCTTACTCTAGGCGGTCTTGGAGAATCTAATTAAAACTCAGGCCGGCCTCCTCAAAAGGGCCAGGGTATTCTCTTTCCCTTTCTCACTGTCTCTCTCTCTCTCACTGTCTCTCTCTCTCTCTCTCTCTCTCTCTCTCTCTCTCTCTCTCTCTCTCTCTCACACACACACACACACACACACACACACACACACCCCGCATGTTTCTCGGCAGAATTTTCATAAGAACCTTGAAGCTACCTTTTACAATGGGCATCTGTCTTCATTATGGATGCAGAATCCACCATGCATTGCAACGAACCCATCCCTTTCTGCCATCAGATCCCAGGGATGCCAAAGAGAAGGCTACCCTGCCCTCTACTCATTTCTCCTCAGGTGGGAAGCATTTGGTCCTGCCCTGAGTCTCACTCTCCCCCCAGGACGAGGGCAAAAGGCCAGTCTACTAACTACAGACAGTGTTTGCAGAAGGAGCCGCTGTGGGTTGAAATCCACAGCCCTGCACAAATGGAGGCAAATCCTGGTCCAGCTCAGCCTATGGTCAAGCCAGGGCCCAGGGATGGCTTAGTTCTCTGCAAGCTAATGGCATCTCTTACCCCCCTTGACCCCAGTCCAGCGCCAGACCTGCTTAAAAATTCACGTGAGAACACCCCCTCTCCCGCAGATCGGCAGACTCAGGGCCATGAACCAGGTACTTGGCCTGAGCCAGTTGGAGACCGGTGAGGCCTTTGAACATGGAGTCTTTGATGGCCTCCTGGGCCTGGGCTTTCCCAGCCTCGCCCTCAAAGGGACCACCCCCATCTTCGACAACCTAAAGAAGCAAGACCAAATTTCTGAGCCCGTCTTTGCCTTCTACCTGAGCACGTAAGTCTGAGCTGCACAAACCCTGTCTCCACATCAGCCGTACGACGCTTTCAGTTGCATGAAAAATTCTAGACTATGTGATGCAGATGTTAAGATAGTTAAGAATAAGATCAACCAAATGTGACTCAAGGCCACAGTTGGCCATGCACCCAGATTGGGTAAATAAAGGTTTATGGAACACGCCATGCTCCTGGGGCCAAGAGCAGCACTTGGTCCAGGGAGGTGGAGGGAGGAGGAGGAGCAGTGGAGGGGTCAGGATTCAGGCGGGAGGAGGAGAGAACGGGATTCGCTGACGGATTCGATAAGGAAGGAAGGACGGGGATGGGGGGACTCTTTCTTCCTCACTCACATTTGACCAGGAGCCCAGGACCAGCTAGAGCACTGGCAGGGGCCAGTGCAAAAGGAACATGAGGGACCCCTTGTGGAAAAAGCTTGAGTTTCAGGACAGAGATGGCACAGGCAAGGGGCCCTGCTGAACAGGGGGGCCCATGGATGGCACAGGTCACAGGCCCGGGAAGCTGGCCCTGGGTGAGCCTGATCCATGCCCTTAGTGACCTCAGGTCTCAGCTTTCCTGAAGACAGACAGGCTGGCCCAGTGCAAGCCACAGCCCTCCAGTCTGGGGTGCCCTGAGGGACTCTCTCAGCAGGCTGATTGCGGGAAAGGACCAGGCCCTCCAGGAAGGGTGGGTGGTCAGAGCCTGGCCAGGATGCCCAGGTTCAAACCTCTTCGGGGCCACTCATTAGCCAGTCAGGTACTCAACCCTCCGTGCCTCAATGCCTGCATCTGTAAAATGGGATCATAGCAGTGCCTGTGATGGGTGGATAAACACAGCCCTCAACAGCACCTGGTGTGTGGCTGAATTTGAAAAAAGCCACCCATTATTCTCCTACACTCAGCCCTCCCTCTCCCTCTCCTCTTCTCAACAGGAAGGAGGAGGGCAGTGCAGTGATATTTGGCGGTGTGAACAGATGCTGCTACAAAGGAGAGCTCAAGTGGGTGCCCCTGTCAAGACCCCACTACTGGCAGATCGCCTTGGACAGGTAAGCCCCTCCCTCTGAGTGCCACCCTGAGGGATGTCCCCACACATGCACACAGACAGGGACAGGCTCACACACATGCACTCACAGATACACCATCACACACATACACAGATACACACACACATACACTCCACACACAAAAAAACACTCTGAAACACAAAGACAAATATAGACACTCACAGGCACAAAAGACACACAGGCAGACACACACAGTCACACAGACACACGAACATACACAGACATAGAGATACACAGACAGACACGCACACCTCTCAGAGTTTATAATCACTCAGGCCTCCTGACCAGGGTCCTGACAAAGGCCCAGAGATGCTTGTGCAACCAGGGACACTGCAGCTTCCGTGCTGAGAGGCAGGCGGAGAGCATGGTTTGAGGTCCCTGAAGTGTCCTGACAGGAGGCTCAGGGAGACTTCCACGAGCCTGAGCAGGCTGGTGCTACGATGACCAACCGTCCCCAGCTACCCAGGCCCAAGCAGGTGATTAGGGCACAGGGTCGCCAGTGGGAAAACAGCACACGTCCTGGACAAACTGGGAAAATGGGTTTCCTTACAGAGAAGCTACCCAGAAGTGCACAGAGGTTGGCTGCATTCCTGAGACTGGAAAGCACATCAGACAGAAAGACGCCTCCTGACCCTGACTCACCCAGCCCCATCCCAGGCACACAGGGGGACAGGGGCTATGACAGGGACCACCAGGGAGCTGGGATCCAAGAGTGGCCTCAGAACGAGAGGCAGGAGTTGAGCCCCTCACACAAGAGCTTCCTTGTCCCTTGGAGGCCCCTGGGCAAGCTCAGTCATCGCCTGCCCAGGAGCCTCAGTGTCTGAGCCAGCCCAGGGGGCAGGGCTGGGGGACAAGCTCTCCCAGGGCACCATGTGTGCCCCTGCCCACCACTCTGAGCATCTGCTGCCCCAGAGAATCTCCACCGTCACTCTGGGTGTTGACCCGTTATTGCTCAGACACCAGAAAACAGGGCTCTGTTTGCCCTCATTCATATCTTCATTTATTCATTCAACAAACCCATGGTGTGGATCTGCTCTGTGCTGGGCCCTGGGGATACCCCTTGCTCTTACAGACCTAGCATCTAGGAAGGTGGACATTCAGGAAACGAGTCCCACAAAGAATGAATTACCACTCTGCTCCAGGCTAGACATGAGGAAGTGTGTACAGAGAATATCCAAGAGTGGAGACTGATCTAGTCGGGAGATGGGAGGGGGTGGCGGGAGAATTCCCTGAAATGTGACAATGAAGCTGCAACCCAGATGATGAGGAGAAATCAACCAAAGGGGATGGAGGCCTCTAGACAGGGTGACCAGCATGTGCCAAGGCCCTGAGGCACAGATGAGCCCGGTGTATTCAGGAACTGAAAGGAAATCAAGGAAAGTGAAATGACCAGAGCAAAGGAAAAGAGAGTGGGGACAAGAGCTGGAGGACTGTTCTGGAGACAGTCGTGGGTGGGGGCAGTGGCAGCGGTGGGAGACTTCAGAGTGACCCTGGTGCCCCCTTTGTCCCACTGTCTCTCAGGATCACCTGGAGAGGGCACATTATTGGTTGTCTCCGCGGCTGCCAGGCCATCGTGGATACCGGGACCACGTTCCTGCTTGGCCCATACGCAGAGGTGGACAAAATCCATTCTCTCATGAACGCAGTGCCCCTTCAGGAAGAGGTGAAGTATCAGGCCACAGGGTCACTCTGGGGCTCTTCTCCCAGGAAGGACCAGCTGAGCCAACCTCTCTCCCTCTTCCTCTAACAGTACCTGGTCCAGTGTGAGGCCAGGGACACCTACCCTGACATCATCTTCACCATTAACAATGTCGACTACCCATTGCCAGCTCATGCCTACATCCGAAAGGTGAGGGGCCAACCTTGGGGGCTGGTTCTTAAATCTGCAGTGTGGGGCACCAGAGCGCTGCTGGATGCCTGGAGGAGGGGGCCCTCTACAGGCCAAGATGCACCCCTGCAGTTCCCACCCCCACCACCCACCACCACGTGGCCCTGGCTGGAGAGGGGGCCAGGGCCTCCCACAAAACCAGCCTCTTGAAGGCAAAGGGAAGACTAGGACAACCACCATCCTGAAATCCATACGGAGACTCCACCCCGGGCAGGCACAGTATCAGGCACAAGGAGAGGGGACCACTAAGGGCCTCAGCCCTCAAGGAGCTTCCGGTCAACCAGGGCCCACGGATGGATGACACAGAATCCCTGAGATCATCAGGCTGAGGGACAAGGGGGGTTGGCTGAGGACACTGCCAGTGTGTTGTCCCACCAGGGTGGTTCACAGTCTCCCTGCCCATCTCCAAAGTGCCCTGGTTTGGATGATGATTAGAGGGTTTCCTGAGTCCTAGGCTGCACCTGCCCTTTGTAAGGCCCAGTTCCCCCTCTGGGAGCTGGGACACCAGACCAGCCCTGGGCAGGGGTTGGAGGCCCTCCTGCATGAAGGGGACACAGTGACTGCACAGCCCCTGGCTCAGACTTGAGCGTTAATGCACGTCAGCTCCCAATGGGAATTCAGGGGAGGCTGAAGGAGCTCAAAGAAGGCTGTGAGGAAGAGAGGGAATTTCAATGATTGTAAACCCCCAGCCTCATGGAGGGGTGAGAAAACCCTCTGGGGTGGAGGCAAATCGACACTGGGCTCCGTGCCCATGGCACCCCTGGGGGCTGTGCCAAGGGATGCCAGGGGAAGACCCAGCATGACAAGGGCTAGAGACAAGGGAGCACCAGGCTAAGTGACCCAACCCAGCCTGGAGTGGCCAAGGTGGGTGAGCAGGGATCCAGAAGGCCATCCGTGTCGGGGTGTGGGGTGAGGCGCTGAGCGCAGCCTTAAAGAACAGGTTGTGGGGAAAGGGGCAAGAAAAGGCCTTCTGTGCAGAGAGAACAGCCAGCCTGGGGCAGAAGGAAAGAAACAGCAGGGAGGGGTGGAGGGGGGCTACAGTCTGCCTGGTTCTTCGATGGACACCCCACTTCTGCAGCTGCTCAGAGAGCCACTCAGCTCTCACCTAAGGCGGGAGATGAAACCCAGAAGCTGCAGATCTGGATACGGAGGTTGGGCAGCAGCAGGTGAGTGCTCGGGCTCAGGCTCATGGCTGTGTCTTTCCTCCTCCCAGGATGCTAATAATAACCTCTGCTACAGCACCTTTGAGGTGATGGGGGATACTCTGAGCAAGAGCCAGACCTGGATCCTGGGGGACGTCTTCTTAAAGGTGTACTTCACCGTGTTCGATCGAGGACAGAACAGGATTGGCCTGGCTCGAGCCGCATAAATGCTGGAGCTGCTTCCAGAAACAACCAGGCCCACCTCCCCAAACACACATTCCCTCACACCTAGGGCATTCCCGCCCAAGGAGGGCGGCTTGAACGGGGTTCAATGTTCTGCAAAGCCCAGTTCTCAGTAAAGAATAAAGGATTGCCTTTGCAATGGTGCTGATACCAAGCAGCACCTCTCTTGGAGTCTGGGCAATTCCTGGTAATCCTTCAGGACTGGACAACCTCGTCTGAACCACAAGTGAGAGGAGCCCACCTCCACGAGATTTCCAATGGAAGGGCAGACTTCTTGGAAGGATACTGGGGATTGGGGATGCAGGAACCAGAGCAGACCCAAAGATCTCAGTGACTGGACCCAATAAATCAGACTCAGCTTACTCTCTTCCCTGCTCTTTCCCTTCTCTCATCTTTGATCGCGTCTCTTAACTGGACAGCTTTCTGCCCTCAGGCCTCTACACGAAATGAAAGACTCTGAAGCTTCCTGCCCCAGTGTTTTGTTTTATTTTATTTTTACCTTTTTTTTTCCTACTGTACAGCATGGTGACCCAGTTACACATACACATATCCATTCTTTTGTCTCCCATTCCCATGCTCCATCAGAAGTGACTAGACAGAGTTCCCAGTGCTACACAGCAGGATCCCATTGCTTGTCCATTCCAAAGGCAATTGTCTGCATCTATTAACCCCAAGCTCCCAGTCCATCCCACTCCCTCCCCCTCCCCCCGGGCAACCACAAGGCTATTCTCCAAGTCCATGAGTCTCTTTCCTGTGGAAAGCTTCCTTTGTGCCATATATTCGATTCCAGATATGAGTGATATCATATGGGATGTGTCTTTCTCTTTCTGACTTACTTCACTCAGGATGAGAGTCTCTAGTTCCATCCATGTTGCTGCACATGGCATTAGTTCATTCTTTTCTATGGCTGAGTAGCATTCCATGGTGTATTTATACCACATCTTCCTAATCCAATCATCTGTCGATGGACATTTGGGTTGTTTGCATGTCTCGGCTTTTGTGAATAGAGCTACAATGAACATGCAGTGGCATGTGTCTTTTTTAAGGAAAAGTTTTGTCCGGATATATGCCCAAGAGTGGGATTGCTGGCTCATATGGTAGATCTATGCAGAGTTTTCTAAGGTACCTCCATACTGATCTCCATAGTGGTTGTACCAGCTTACATTCCCACCAACAGTGCAGGAGGGTTCCCTTTTCTCCACACCCCCTCCGGCACTTGTTATTTGCGGACTTATGAATGATGGCCACTCTGACTGGTGTAAGGTGGTATCTCATGGTAGTTGTGATTTGCATTTCTCTAATAATCAGGGCTGTTGAGCATTTTATCATGTGCTTGTTGGCCATCTGTACATCTTCCTTGGAGAAATGTCTGTTCAGGTCTTTTGCCCATTTTTTCCATTGGGTTGTTGGCTTTTTTGAGGGTTGAGTTGTAGAAGTTGTTTGTATATTTTAGAGATGAAGCCCTTGTCAGTTGCATCGTTTGAAACTATTTTCTCCCATTCTGTAAGTTGTCTTTTTGATTTCTTTGTGGTTTTCTTTGCTGTGCAAAAGCCTGTCAGTTTGATTAGGTCCCATTGGTTTCTTTTTGCTTTTATTTCTGTTGCTTTGGGAGATGGACCTGAGATAACATTTGTAAGGTTGATGTCAGAAAATGTTTCGTCTGTGTTCTCTTCTAGGAGTTTGATGGTGTCTTGTCTTATGTTTAAGTCTTTAAGCCATTTAGAGTTTATTTTTGTAGATGGTGTGCAGGTGTGTTCTATGTATGATCTTTTTGATGTGTTGTTGGATTCAGTTGGCTAAAATTTTGTTGATAATTTTTGCATCTATGTTCATCAAGGATATTGGCCTATGGTTTTCTTTTTTGGTGGTGTCTTTGTCTGGTTTTGGGATTAGGGTGATGGCGGCATCATAGAATATCTTTGGAAGGTTCCTTCTTCTTCAATCTTTTGAAAATGTTTAAGCAGGATGGGTATAAGTTCCTCTTTGTATGTTTGGTAGAATTCACCTGTGAAGCCATCAGGTCTTGGACTTTTATTTGTAGGGAGTGTTTTTATGACATATTCAATTTCATTTATAGTGATAGATCTGTTCAGTTGATCTATTTCTGCCCCAGGGTTTTATATCCCTAAGACATCTCACCCCTAGTGAAAGAAGCTCAGAAAAGATCAGGGTACCAGGGATGCTCTGATTGGTCCACCTGAGGTCATGTTTCCAACCCAGGCCAGCCATCGTGGAGGGGTCTTGGGGTACTACAATTGGCTTACTTGGTCACATGGCCCTGCCAGGCAGCGTCTGATTAACAGTTTCCTCCAGAACCACAGCTCTGTACCTGGGGCTAAGTGGCTCCAAAGGATGTGACACAGGGATGTTCCAGATTTAGGAACAGGTTGTGATTACTGCAGCAACTCTGCCACCTTCTAAGAGGGATAGTAAGTGGTTAAAAAAAAAAAAAAAAGAGAGATGCTAGGAGTTCTCAGGTGGCCTAGTGGTTAAGGATTGGTGTTTCGGCTAGGTTCACCGCTGTGGCTGGGATTCATTCCCTGGCCCCTCCACATACCAAGGGCCAGGCCACAAAATAAAAAAAGACTCCAGGAGTTCCCGTCGTGGCGCAGTGGTTAACGAATCCGACTAGGAACCATGAGGTTGCGGGTTCGGTCCCTGCCCTTGCTCAGTGGGTTAACGATCCGGCGTTGCCGTGAGCTGTGGTGTAGGTTGCAGATGCGGCTCGGATCCTGCGTTGCTGTGGCTCTGGCGTAGGCCAGTGGCTACGGCTCTGATTCAACCCCTAGCCTGGGAACCTCCATATGCCGCGGGAAGCGGCCCAAAGAAATAGCAAAAAGACCAAAAAAAAAAAAAAAAAGACTCCATTCTTCTCAACTCAAGGACCTTTAACAGTGGCCTTCTGCTCAAGAAGGGCTCTTGTTGAAGCCCTGCTAACTGCGATTTCCCTTGTCCCCCAACCCCTAGTCACCAGCTCTCTGCCACCCAACCTCTGCAGTGTTTTTTCCAGTCTCACTTCTGGGGTGACAGACCCATGTGGATGCCTGAGCCATCCCCATCCTTTCAGGGGCCCAGCATGGCCCTTACCTTGGCCTCTAATTCTGCTGGCAGGGCCAACTGTCCAGGTAAAGGGCAGTACTGGGTGCACAAAGACTTCAGGTGTTCCTGAGTTTCCTCCAGAGAAGCATCTGGTTCCAGCTGCCATTGTTTGGCATGTTTGCAGACCCAGGCAGATGCCCAGGCTGGGGACAGCAGGGGTTAGAGGTGAAGGGAGGCCCTGATGGAAGAAGGGACAGGGAGGAATAAATAAGATGGAAAATAGGAGTTCCCATCATGGCGCAATGGCTAACAAATCCGACTAGGAACCTTGGGGTTGCGGGTTCAATCCCTGCCCTTGCTCAGTGGGTCTGGCGTTGCCGTGAGCTGTGATGTAGGTCGCAGATGCGGCTCGGATCCTGCGTTGCTGTGGCTCTGGCATAGGCTGGCATCTACCCAAGAAATGGCAAAAAGACAAAAAAAAAAAAAGATGGAAAATACACCCAAATCAATACACAGTTCCAGCCTTTACTTCACTCAGGCAAGACAAATGTCAACTAAAGGAATGCCTCCCTGCCTTCATTTTTTTCATTCAATGCAGATTTCCTGAGCACTTACTATGTGCCTGGTACTGTGGTGGACCCCAGGGATAGAGGGCTGGGTTAGGAACACATCACCCGGACGTGAAGACAGATAAACAGACAACCCTCAGTGGCAAGGGCCAGATGGAGAAAGCAACAGAGGTATTTAGATAGAACTGGGTTTTGGCTTAATGGAGATGCAGCAAAAAGTTTATAAGACTCATTTTCCAAGCTGTCTTCATGGAACTATAATGCCTCTCCTGGTGAGAAACCACCAATAACAGTCAAATAAACAGCCCAGCTGATTACACGTGCAGTCTCCCTGTTTCCTCATGAGCCCCTGCAGGGCGTGATCCCCATGGTACAGATGAGGGAAGTCTCCTCCCATCTTCTGGTTCCATTACCAGTGACAGGCACACAGTAGGTCCTCAATTAATCCATGTTGAATAAATGAGTGGATGGATCCATAAGTGCTTTCACTAGAACACACTGCTACACCCATGTCAGGGGTCATGCATGATGTCAGCATGGTGTATTTCCATAATAGCAACCTGAAAAGGTCAGGCTTGGCTCCCCAGATGAGCCTAAGGGTGGGGCTGAAGCAGGTGTCTGTTAATAAGCCTGCTGTTCTTGAATGTCAATATTGGCAGCCTACACCACCAACATGAGGATAAATTCTGATTTTCAAAGCAAGCCTTTTGCCCCACCCTCCACAGTTATCCTTTACTAATTGCAGTCCAGAGAGATTTGATGAAAGAAAAGGTAGGAAAAACAGGGAAAAGATAGATCTTGTAAAAGTGTAAATTGGTAACCTTTTGGAGATATTAGTCCTTAAAATAAGTATGGCCTCTCTCCTAGCAACTTTGTTTGTAAGGTTTATGCTAAAGCAATGATCAGAAGCACCCACAAACATCAGAGTTCCCGTTGCGGCTTAGTGGTAAGGAACCCAACTAGTATCCATGAGGTCGCAGGTTCAATCCCTGGCCTGGCTCAGTGGGCTACAGATCTGGCATTGCCATGAGCTGTGGCATAGGTCACAGACGCAGCTCGGATCCTCTGTTGCTGTGGCTGTGGCATAGGCTGGCAGCTGTACCCCTGATTTGACCCCTAGCCTGGGAACTTCCACATGCCCCAGGTATAGCCCTAAAGGGGGGGGGGGAGGCAGAATTTCCTTCTTTTTTAAAGGCTGAATAATATTCCATTTGTAGAAAATGTCTACCACATTTTCTTTATCCATCCAACTGTTGATGGATCCTGATTTTAATTTTGGGGGAATAACTACCCAGAAGTGGGACTGCTGGATCAAATAGCAATTCTCTTTTCAAGTTTTGGAGGGACCTCCCTTCTGTTTTCCAGCAGCTGCATCCTTGTCCACTCACACCAGCACAGGGTTCCACGTCCTCCTCAACACTTGTCATCTTTTGTTTTTTATAATGACCACCCTAGTAGGTGTGAGGTGATATCTCATTGTCACTTGAAGTGCATTTTCTTGAGGATTCGTGTGAGAGGATCTATCCTCATTCCAAATTTACAGAAGAGGAAACTCCCGTCCAGAGATGAACTTATCAAGGTCACATGACCGGTAGGTGTCAGCGGTGGGATTTGAACCCAGGCAGAAGAGCTCCAGAATGTACTTGCCTGGCCAGGATGCTGCAGTGTCTTCCATGTGCTTAGCAACCCAGGGATCCTGCTGTTTTATATTCTGTTCCTTTCTCTCTCTGACATATTGGAACAATTTCTCCCAAAACTGAATATTCTCCTAAAAATGCAATTTTCTTTTTCATTTTTCTTTTTATGGCCACACCTGGGGCATATGGAACCCACTGCACAAGGCCAGGGATCAAACCTGCATCCTTAGGAACACTATATCAGGTTCTTAACCCACTGAGGCATAATGGGAACTCCTATGCATTTAAAATTTTAAAACAGTCTCCCAAAGCAACAGAAATAAAAGCAAAAAGAAACCAATGGGACCTAATCAAACTGACAGGCTTTTGCACAGCAAAGAAAACCACAAAGAAATCAAAAAGACAACTTACAGAATGGGAGAAAATAGTTTCAAACGATGCAACTGACAAGGGCTTCATCTCTAAAATATACAAACAACTTCTACAACTCAACCCTCAAAAAAGCCAACAACCCAATGGAAAAAATGGGCAAAAGACCTGAACAGACATTTCTCCAAGGAAGATGTACAGATGGCCAACAAGCACATGATAAAATGCTCAACAGCCCTGATTATTAGAGAAATGCAAATCACAACTACCATGAGATACCACCTTACACCAGTCAGAGTGGCCATCATTCATAAGTCCGCAAATAACAAGTGCCGGAGGGGGTGTGGAGAAAAGGGAACCCTCCTGCACTGTTGGTGGGAATGTAAGCTGGTACAACCACTATGGAGATCAGTATGGAGGTACCTTAGAAAACTCTGCATAGATCTACCATATGAGCCAGCAATCCCACTCTTGGGCATATATCCGGACAAAACCTTTCCTTAAAAAAGACACATGCCACTGCATGTTCATTGTAGCTCTATTCACAAAAGCTGAGACATGCAAACAACCCAAGTGTCCATCGACAGATGATTGGATTAGGAAGATGTGGTATAAATACACCATGGAATGCTACTCAGCCATAGAAAAGAATGAACTAATGCCATGTGCAGCAACATGGATGGAACTAGAGACTCTCATCCTGAGTGAAGTAAGTCAGAAAGAGAAAGACACACCCATATGATATCACTCATATCTGGAATCGAATATATGGCACAAAGGAAGCTTTCCACAGGAAAGAGACTCATGGACTTGGAGAATAGCCTTGTGGTTGCCCGGGGGGAGGGGGAGGGAGTGGGATGGACTGGGAGCTTGGGGTTAATAGATGCAGACAATTGCCTTTGGAATGGACAAGCAATGGGATCCTGCTGTGTAGCACTGGGAACTCTGTCTAGTCACTTCTGATGGAGCATGGGAATGGGAGACAAAAGAATGGATATGTGTATGTGTAACTGGGTCACCATGCTGTACAGTAGGAAAAAAAATAAAAGGTAAATATATATTTAAAATAAATAAATAAAATTTTAAAAGCGAAGATCTCATGTTAAATGTTTTACTACAAAAAATAAATAAATACCTTTTTTTAATGAATAGTCCTTTCTTTTTTTTTTTTGTCTTTTGTCTTTTTTGTTGTTGTTGTTGTTGTTGCTATTTCTTGGGCCGCTCCCGCGGCATATGGAGGTTCCCAGGCTAGGGGTCGAATCAGAGCTGTAGCCGCCAGCCTACGCCAGAGCCACAGCAACGCAGGATCTGAGCCGCGTCTGTGACCTACACCACAGCTCACGGCAACGCCGGATCGTTAACCCACTGAGCAAGGCCAGGGACCAAACCCGCAACCTCATGGTTCCTAGTCGGATTCGTTAACCACTGCGCCACGACGGGAACACCTGAATAGTCCTTTCTTATTGGAGAAGGATGTAGGAGTTGACTGCCAATATACACTAGGTTTCTTTTGGGGTGTTAAAATGTTCTAAGTGTAAATTATGTTGATAATCATACAACTCCTGGAATATATGAAAAACCACTAAACTGTACACCTTAAATGGTAGAATTTATGACATGTGAAATACATCTTAGATATATAGATAAATAGATAATATATATCTTATATATGTATATATAAAGGAGAATTTAAATATAGAGAGAATTTTTTAAAGAACTGAAATTTAATTTAAAACGGAATTACTAATTGATCCAGCATTCCCACTTCTGGGTATTTAAACCCAAAAAAATTAAAATCAGGATCTCAAAGGGATATTTGTACCACCATGTTCATTGCAGGTTTATTTACAATAGTGAAGAGTGTAAATTAGTACAATCTTTTTGCACAGGATTTGTCTTTAAAATATGTTTGTCCTCTATAGA
Organism: Phacochoerus africanus; assembly: GCF_016906955.1. Classification (NCBI taxonomy): domain Eukaryota; kingdom Metazoa; phylum Chordata; class Mammalia; order Artiodactyla; family Suidae; genus Phacochoerus; species Phacochoerus africanus. The sequence continues at coordinate 10,295,533 of NC_062547.1, read as the reverse complement.
CATAAAGAATAGTTCTACCATTCTAGGGCCATAAAGATTAAATTAATTAATCTTTAGAAAACATTTAGGACAGTGCCTGTCTCACAGTAGCATGAGCTGGTTCTATTTTACACGAGAGAAAGACCAAAATTGTGTAACGGTAGTTACATTCAGATGGAAGAAATATGGGCCATTTTCCCGATCATCTTGTATTTTCTTGGTTTTTTGTTTTTGTTTTTGTTTTTTTCAGGAATGGCACTTAAGATCAGAGAAAGCTAAGCGTTACTCCACAAAATACAGGGGTTTCCAGAGTTCCCATTGTGGCTCAGTGGATTAAGAACCCAACAAATATCCATGAGGATGCTGGTTCCATCCCCGGCCTCACTCAGTGGATTAAGGATCAGCATTGTCGCAAGCGGCAGCGTGGGTTTGGCGTTGCTGTGGCTGTGGCGTAGGCCTGCAGCTCCAGCTCCTATTCAACCCCTACCCTGGGAACCTTCATAAGCCGTGGTTGTGGCCCTAAAAAAGCAAAAATGAAGAAGAAGAAGACAGGGGTGTCCAACAGGCTGGGGTTGCCTGCTGGAGCAAATTGATTCCCATAGAAAAAGCTATCCTGGGAGTTCCTTTTGTGGTGCAACGCGAATCGGTGGCATCTCTGGAGCCCTGGGAAGAACGTTCAATCCCCAGCCTGGCATGATGAGTTAAGGATCCAGTGTTGCTGCAGCTGCAATTAGGTGTCAGATCTGATCCCTGGCCTGGGAACTCCACATGCTGCAGAGAAGCCAAAAATGAAAAAGGGAGGGAGAGAGGGAGGGAGGAGGGAGAGATGGAGGGAGGAGAGAGGGAGGCAGGGATGGAGGCAGGGAGGGAAGAAGGAAAAAAAGCAATCCTGGACGAGACGGTAAAAGACTGACATCTAGTGGCCAAGGAAGATATTGCCTGCACATTCCTATCGTCCAAGTTGTCCGCTGGTGGACCTGCCCATTTTTTCCATCTGCTTGTAAGGGCCGTTTGGCAACATGAAACCACTGTCACATCAACTCTCCTTCCTCTAGATCTACTAATCACACTTTGACAAATAGATTCTAGATAGATAGATGATATATAGATAGAGGGAGCTATGTAGATATATAGACATATATAGGTATAAAATATTTATTAGCTATAAATATTGTCCCAGGAATTTGATTTATACTAGAGAAAGTTGGAAACCACCCTAGACTCTAACAGTGGGGAAGTTATCACCAGGAAGGAATCTGCTTCTGGATCTTAAAATGCTGAGGGTGGCCTGATTTGGGAATTGCAACCCGAATCACAGATCACAGGCACACAGGCTCCCTCACCTCCTTCAAGCAGATGAGCCCCTCCTCTGTCTCGAGTGTCAATCTTCCCTGCCTCCTCCTGTGCTTTCCCTTCCCTCTACCATCACCCCTTCACCCACCACATCATTTCTTTATCTGGTGATTATCTGTCTCCTTCTTTGGAGTATAAAAGACAGCGATTTGGGTGATTTGGGTCTGCTTCCATCCTTGATGAATCCCCAGTGCCTCAACCAGAGCCTCAGACGCCATAGGCACTCAATAAATATTTTTGTGTTGAATTTTATGGGAAAGCAATGTTAAGAAAACGCCATGTCATAAGCTCAGGCTGAAGACACCTCTCAAAAGCAAGAGGTGTGGCCATTGCACTGTATCAGTCAGCTCAGGCTGCCATAACAAATAGCACCAACGGGGCGTCTGAAACAACAGGCGTTTGTTTTCTCGCGGTTCTGGAGGCTGGAAGGCCAAGATCAGCGTGTCCACAGGGTTGTTTCTTCTAAGGCCTCTCCCTTCGGCGTGTAGACAGCCGTGTTCTCTCTGTGTTTTCATAAGGTGTTTCATCTGTGCGTGTCTGTCCTAATCTTCTCTCTTTTTTTAAGATTTTTATTTTTTCCATCACAGCTGGTTTACAGTGTTCTGTCGATTTTCCACCGTCCAGCAAGGTGACCCAGTCACACATACATGTATACATTCTTTTCCTCACATTACCCTCCATCATGCTCCCTCCTAAGTGACTGGATATAGTTCCCAGGGCTGTACAGCAGGCTCTCATTGCTGATCCATTAAAGACAATAGTTTGCATAATCTTCTCTTCTTATAAGGACCCCAGTCAGATTGGCTCAGGGCCCACCCTGGTGACCTCATTTAATCTTAATCATCGCTGCCTCCACATAGAGTCATGTGAAAGAACTGGGGAGTTCGGCTTCAACCTATGAATTTGGGGGTGGGGAGGAGCACACAGTTCAGCCCCTAACGCCAATAAGCACAAAAACCCCTGGGCTGCTTCAAAAGAATACAGAGTCAGCTTAAGGGATTCCCGTGGGCCAGAAAGGGGACTATTTTAGCATGAAAATAAAAATGATTATAATAGATTATCACTCGTGGATTAAAACAAGAACCTGTGAGTCCATGCTGACCAATAAATACAAAGAAAGAAATAAACAAATAGATGAGGTGCAAGGAAATCTCTTCCTTATCAGAGGATGACAATTTTTTTTGCATATTAACATTTTTTTATTACAATTTTTTAAATGTAAAACAAAAGACAGAGAAACTTAGGACTCTACCACCATCATTTCAATAACTGATTCAGGCAGAAGTCCTTGACGGATGCCTAAACTTTGGATGAAGGTTGGAAGCTTACTTGTACGGTCTCAAAACACCTCCCGGCCCGAAAGGCTCTGTGATCGCAGCTCAGTAACTGAAGCAGAGACCCTTGGCAGTGAACAACACCTTATCCAAGAAACTGAAGTTAAGGTCACCAATAAAAAGACAAGCCAACATCATGGACCTCCTGACACCATGCACTGAGAAGGACACAGCATCGCTTCTGTGATATTCCTGCCAAAAAAAAACACATAACCTCTGACTTCCCGTTGTGATTCAATGGTAACAAATGTGACCGGTATCCAGGAGGATGCAAGTTCCATCCCTGTCCTTGCTCAGTGGGTTAAGGATCTGGAGTTGCCATGAGCTCTGGTGTAGGTTCCAGACGTGGCTTGGATCTGGTACAGCTATGGCTGTGGCATAGGCCAGCAGCTGCAGCACTGATTCAACCCCTAGCCTGGGAACTTCCGTAGGCTGTTTTGTGTGTGTGTGCCTTTTTTTTTTTTTTTTTTAGGGCCACACCCACGGCATATGGATGTTCCCAGGCTAGGGGTCGAGTCAGAGCTACAGCTGCCAGCCTACACCACAGCCACAGCCACAGCAATGCCAGATCCAAGCTGCATCTGCAAACTACACCACAGCTCACAGTAACGCTGGATCCTTAACCCACTGAGTGAGGCCAGGGATCGAACCCACAACCTCATGGTTCCTAGTCGGATTCATTTCCATTTCGCCATGACGGGAACTCCATAGGCTGTTTTTTTGTTTGGTTGGTTTTTGTTTTCCTTTTTATGGCCATACCTTCGACATATGGAAGTTCCCAGGCTAGGGGTCAAATAGGAGCTCACGGCAATGCCAGATCCTTAACCACTGAGTGAGGCCAGGGATCAAACCTGCATCCTCATGGATACTGGTCAGGGGGGTTCGTAACCCACTGAGCCACAACAGGAGCTCCCATGGCCTGTACTTTTCAAAACTGCCAGTGTCGGGCATGACAAAGACAAGCCGAGGAGCCATTCCAGACCAAAAGGGACTGAAGCCGCCCAGTGGCCAAAAATAATATGTGACCCAGGATGAAATTCTGGAACAGAAGGGTCACTAAAAGGGATGATTTTAGGACAATTGGTGGAATTGGAATATGCTGAGCATCAGAAAATAGTGTTGCATCGGGGATAAATTTCCCGAATATGCTCCTTGTGCCGTGGTTCCGTAAGCAAATGTCTTTGTTCTTTGGAGAATCACTCTAAAGATTTAGGAGTACAGGTCGTGACGTCTGCAAATGATGCAAATTATCCAACAAAAATGATAATAATAGTGTGTGAGTGTGTGTGTGAGTGTGTGTGTGGAGAGATAGTAAATATGATAAAAGGTCAGCAATAGGTGAATCTGGGTAAAGTCCATAAGGGAGTCTGTGGCCCTATTCTTGCCATTTTTCTGTAGATTTAAAATATTTTCGGAGTTCCCGTCGTCGCTCAGCGGTTAACGAATCTGACTAGCATCCATGAGGACGCAGCGGGTTCGATCCCTGGCCTCGCTCAGTGGGTTAAGGATCCAGCATTGCCGTGAGCTGTGGTGTAGGTCACAGACACAGCTCGGATCCTGCGTTGCTGTGGCTGGGATGTAGGCCAGTGGCTCAGCTCCCATTAGACCCCTAGCCTGGGAACCTCCATATGCCATGGGTGCGGCCCCAGAAAGTCAAAAAGACCAAAAACTAAATACATAAAATAATAAAATATTTTCAAAATAAAACGCCTTTTAAAATGCTAAATGTTTTCTGCCAACAGCAACAACAAATGAAGAGAATATTCAAAAAAAAAAAAAAGACTTACCTTGGGAAGGGGAGGTTAGGAGCGATTTCATCTCTCATAATGTTCCTGTGCTTTGGCCATGAGCAAGGTCACATTTCTTTTCTTTCCACAGCAGAAGGGAGAGAGAGGGGCCCTATATTCTTCTGTGAAACCATTTTATTCTGTCAGTGACCAATCAGCTTAAGTATCAATGCCTTGGTTGGTGGGGTTTTTGCTTGTTTGTTTTTTGCTTTTCAGGGCCGCACCTGCAGCATATGGAATTTCCCAGGCTAGGGGTGAGTCGGAGCTACAGCTGCCAGCCACAGCCACAGCAACGCTGCATCCAAGCCTCATCTGGGACCAGGGATCAAACCCGCATCCTCACGGATACCAGTCAGATTCGTTTCTGCTGCTCCACAATGGGAACAGCATGGTGGGTTTTCTCTCTCTCTCTCTCTCTCTCTTTTTTTTTTTTTTTTTTTCTGGTTGGTTGTTTCTTTATTTTTTATGCCTGCACTTGCAGCACACAGAAGTTCCCGGGCTAAGGGGTCCAATTGGAGCTGCAGCTGCCAGCCTGCACCACAGCCGCAGCGACAATGGATCTGAGCCACATCTGCAACCTACCCACAGCTTGCAGCAACACGGGATCCTTAACCCACCAAGTGAGGCCAGGGATTGAACCTGCATCCTCACAGACAGTAAAATCAGTTTCTTAACCCACTGAGCCTCAACGGGAACGCTAATGCCTCGTTTTATAAATAAGGACGTTGAGGCTCAGAGAAAGATCATTCAAGGTCACCAACACGGAGGCAGGGGCTGAGCCAAGGCCTGACCCCTGTTGAGTGGCTCTTCTTGAGGTTTACACACGGCGTTCTCTGCACTCTGGGCCGGGCTGGGGTCAGAGATGCAGTGAAAGGATGTGTGAGACTTTGTCCCTGTCCTGGGTCACAGTCCACACTGTGGGAGGAGCGGGTCCAAGTGCTTGGCACTGGCTGGACAAGGCAGTCACAGGACAGCAGACAGGGATGGTGTTAAACCCTAAGGTAGGACTGGGAACTACCGAGGGTTTTTCTTCATTGGTCTCCAGATGCCTTCTTGGGCATCTGACCTGCTCAGAGCCCAGGAGGCTGCCCACAGGCCCCCAGGGTGGGCCGAGAAGATTTAGCAGAGCTTGGAAATACGGAGGGCACAGCCACCCACGCCAGGACTCACCCTACTCCCAGCCCCAGCCCCCGCATCCCTCTGCCTTCAGAACCCCAGATTCTGGAGTTCCCACTGTGGCACAGTGGGTTAAAGATCTGGGGTTGCATCAGTTGGGGCGTAGGTTGCAGCTGTGGCTCAGATTAGATCCCTGGCCCTGGGGAACTTCCATGTGCAACGAATCCAGCCAAAAAAAAAAAAAAAAAAAAGGAAACTTACTTTGCTGTACAGCCGAAATTGACAGAACAATGTAAATCAAATGTAATAAAAAAAATTTACCCTAAAAAATAATAAAATAAATTTTAAATTTTTTTTAAGAAAGGAGTTCCCGTTGTGGGTCAGCAGTAACAACTCAACTAGCATCCATGAGGATTCAAGTTCCATCCCTGGCTTCGCTCAGTGGGTTAAAGGATCCTGCAATGCTGTGAGCTGTGGTGTAGGTCACAGATGCAGCTCAGATCTGGCATTGCTGTGGCTGTGGTGTAGGCTGGCAGCTGTAGCTCTGATTAGACTCCTAGCCTGGGAACTTCCATATGCTAGGGTGCAGCCCTTAAAAAAATAATTTTAAAAAAAATTAAAAAAAAAAATAACACGCAATTCTGGTGGTGCTGCTCCCTCCCTGGCCCCTTCCTCTCCCCCTCCCACTGCCACTGGCTCCCATGCCTCCCAGCACCCCTCTTTGGGGTCACTTTGCCCGCCCCTCTATACACAGCCCCTCTCTAAGTCTCTTCAATCAAACCTCGGGGTGGCCACTTGTCTGCTGCAGGGACTCTGACCTCTATGCCAGGTGAGGCGAAAGATGCATCTAAAGGGAACAGCATATGCCAAGGCCCAGAGGCCAGGGAGGCCATGGCTCTCTGGGAGAATCCCAAGGGCCCAGGCCAGCTATGGACCTCCTGGAAGACTGGAAGGCAAGCTCTTTCATCTCAAGTGGCATCTCTCAGTATTGAATTGGGGACGGGGACCCCTCCCTCCCTCCCTCCTGACACCTCCGTCTCTCCCTCCATCCACCATGGCTGCCTGCATGACCCACTGGCAGAGATCTGCCTACAGTCTTACCTGAGCCAGCTGTGGGGGCCGTGGACTGGGGCAGAGGGGCCAAAGGAGGCAGGCCTAGGGCTTCACTCCCTTTAACGTAGGCCCACCTCCTGCTGCAAATGATAACATGCTCAGCAGGTGTTGCCTGTGCACCAGCGGTACGACTTCAGAGCCTCCAGCTAAGGCTCAGAACCCTTCTCCAGCTACCCTAGGGATCAAAGCTCATTCCAGAGGGTCAGCTGGGGTGCTTACTGCTCCACCATTAGTCCAGCCTGTGCCAGGTCCAGATCCCTGTGAAAAATGTGATGCCCACTGGGGGATTTTAACTTCCAACCCAGATATTATTAAAATAGCGCCAAAGCCTCCTCCTCCATGACGGCCTCCAGGGTGCACCCTGGAAGGGAGCTCCTCTTTCTAAAAGACCCATAGCACTTTGTCTCTTTTCAGCATCCTGCTCTAGCTAACTATTACTATCATTTTCTGTCTTTTATTATAGTGAATTTTATTTTTCTTTTTGGGCCGTACCTGCGGCATATAGAAGGTCCCAAGCTCGGGGTTGAATTGGAGCTACAACTGCCGGCCTATGCCACAGCCACAGCCATACCAGATCCAAGACACGTCTGCGACCTACACCACAGCTCACGGCAACGCCAGATCCTTAACCCACTGAGCGAGGCCAGGGATCAAACCCACAACCTCATGGATCCTAGTCCGGCTCGTTAACTGCTGAGTTCCATGAAGTGAACTCCTATTATAGTGATTTTTAAATGGGTCCTAGTCCTCTTATTCAGATATGAACCCAGTGAGGGCAAAATGCACAGCTGATCTATCTCTCTTGAGCTTACTGCCTGGAAGATCAAATGAATGAATGAATGAATGAGGAGATGAACAAAGCAAAGGCCTCATGAGGTGTCTGGGGGCCCAGGCAGTCAGCCATGGTGGGTGGCGTGAGGTAAGAAGAGGGCAAAGCCTTCCACTTGTATTGTGGCCTCACCACCCACCTCGGCTGAGGCATGAGGTCACCGACTGCTCCCGCTGCTGCAGCTCTTTTGAGCAAGAGGGCTTGGTGCCCCAGCTGCTCTGAGCATGGCTTTGTCCATCTGAAACAGCAGGATATTAAATACCCTCCGGTCACACCCCAGCTCCCTCCATGGTAAACAAACATGATAAAGACACTAGTCAGAAGCCAGGAGCCAGTTCACTGCCAGAAAGAACAGGGCCTCCCTCAAATCAGATTGGATCAGAAAAGGCACAGAGGATCAGGTCCAGTGCTGTGATCACCAGGGAGTAATGTGACGTGAGAGATAACGGAGAACAAAGGAGATGAGGGCCGCTGGTGGGGACCCATTATCAGCGGAATGAACCTTGACCTCTGTCCCCAAGAGGGGTTCACTCCAAGCCACCGTCTCCAATAGGTTTCTGCTGTAACCCTGGGCAGGTCCAGCTCAGAGGAGGCACCAAGAGGACAATCGAGAGGCTGCGAGGAGCAGAGGGGGCCTTTGCGAATCCCTTTGTCCCCGTTGTTGGAACTTCAAGCCAGTTCCTTGGTCATGCTCCAGTTCTCGGGAATTTTCCATACCCCGGTTCACATCTCCATCCTCCGCCAGCCCACGCCCAGGTTCCAAACTTTTCCTTGTCGGCTTCCAGTTCACCCCTGTTCTGCCCAGGTCTGAATGTCGGCCTCCCCCAGGCCTTTCTCTTGCATTTCACCCAGAGCAGGTGTCAGAACCCTTTCTGAAGGCCGACCAGCTGGTGGTAGGTGGTTGGGGTTGAGGGCCCTGGCTATGCCTTTCTTTCCCCAGACCCTGCCTGAATACACCCTGCCTGAGTACAACCCCTGCCTCCCCTCATTGTCCTCAAAAGCTCGGACCACCCAGGGCTCCATGCCTTTCCCATACAAGGGCCGGTAGAGTTGGGGCTGTCAGGGCCCAGGACAGTTCTCCTTCCCCTTAGTCCTTGCTCCTGAAGGCAAGTGGGCTCCTTTTGTGTCCAAGTGGAAACTCATTCATTCATTCATTCATTTAACTAGTCTGCAGACTTTGGCAAATTTATGGTTACCAAAGATGACAGGTGGTGTGGGAGGGAGGGGTGGGCTGTGGGTTTGGGATGGAAATGTCCTAAAATTAGGTTGTGATGATGGCTGTACAACAATAAATGTAAGAAAATTCATTGAATTAAAAATGTAAAATAAAATAATCTGTATGGAACATCTATTTCACCAGCTGCCAGATGGCATCTCAGCTTCTGCTTACATACATCCCAAGCAGCAGAGCTCACTACCTGGTGAAAAAGGCCATTTTCAGAGTTCCCATTGTGGCTCAGTGGTAACAAACCTGACTAGTTGCCATGAGGAGGCAGGTTCCATCCCTGGCCTTGCTCAGTGGGTTAAGGGTCAAGTGCTGCCATGAGCTGTGGTGTAGGTCACAGACGCAGCTTGGATTCCGAGTTGCTGTGGCTGTGGTGTAGGCCTGCCGCTACAGCTCTGATTTTTCCCCTAGCCTGGGAACCTCCATATGCTGCAGGTGTGGCCCTACGTGTGAGGTTGACTACAGTGGAAAGCTACCCAACTGGAAACTTCCCCAGAACACGGCTCAGGCAGGGACCATCTTATCAGGAAATTTTCTGTTTGGGGTAATGGTAAGGGTGACGTTTGGTGGCTGATAAGGCCATTCCCAAGGACTCGAACTGTATAAAAGGAGCAGTCTCCTGCCTCCTCTGCATACCTTCCATCCATCTTCCCTTCTCTGGAGACTTGGGAGCCGAGAAGAACCATGAGTGGCTACTCGCTGCTCAGCTTGGTGGTGCTCCTCCGAGTGCCTCTCATGGGAGTCTGGGGGACATGCCGCACAAACGCTTCCAGGGGGGGTATTTTCTTTTCCCTTTGCTGCCTTTGGCATCACATCTCTTTCTGCCATATCTTTCCTTTCCCTTCTTCCCTCCCACAAGTCCTCTCTCTTCAAACTGTCTCATGGTCTCCCCCTGCTCTGCCCTTTTGGGGACACAGCACGCGCAGAGTGGTTACCAGCCTAGCCTGGGCCTGGTTCCCGGCTCCAACTCCAGCCCCCCGGCACTTTGGACAACGCCCTAACCCATCCTCGTGCTCCTGGCCCCAAACAAGCATCTCCCTTCTCAACTTCTTCTTTCCGCTCCTGGACCTGCTTCCTTCTCCTTCCAGGGTCTCCCCCCGCACCCCAGGAGGGGACCCCTGCCTGATCACTCTTCTTCCCTCCAAACCTTCTGTTGGCAAATGCTCCACAGGGTCCCGCTGGTCAGGAAGATCCTTGCGGCAGAACCTGATCAGATGGCAAGCTGAAGGACTTCCGGAAGACCACAAACACAACCCAGCAGCAGTACTTCCCCGAGGAGCCCGCTTCCCTGATAGCGATGAGCCCCTTGAGAACTACCTTGTGTGAGTAGCCCCAGGAACCCCGGCCCAGGGTCGGGGTAGGGCAATCCCAGAGCTCTGAGCCCCCATGCACAAGTAACCCAGGAGCTGCTCCCTAATCTCAGAGGCACAGGGAGGGCAGGAAACTCCATCAAACCTGTTGCTCTCATTCATTCATTCATTCCCTCGTTCACTCATCCAGTATCTGTGAGCTCCTCCATGTGTATCACACAGCGGGCCCAGGGAAGCAGCAGTGATGCCCTGAGGGAGTTCATATGCCTGGTAGTAGACAGGCGACAGTCGCCTCGCAAAGCCTGACAAGTACAACCAGTCTGAGACTGGTTGATCGTGAAGGTGACACACTGAGTGTGTAGCAGGTTGGTAGGTCAGAAACGCCTCCCCTCGGGCAGTGAGGAAGAGTAGGGGTTCCAAGAGGACAGGTGAGGGTCCCCAGAGACAGGACAAGCTTGTTCCAGCCCTGTAACTGCAGGGAGCAGAGGGCCTTTGAGCAAAGAAATTGGTGTTCATTTTCAAAGCAAGGCCCCGGCGGTGGCAGTGTAAAGCCTGGCCAGAGTCGGGATAAGAGTCTGCATCCTAATTGCTTTCTCATTTGCCTAACTAGAGGGGTTGACAAGGCCGACTGCGGTTTCAGAGAAGATCACTCTGACTCTTCTATGTGGGACCCCACACCCTGCCCTACCACCTGCCACACACTCGGTGTGTCACCTTCACTGTCACCAGCCTCAGCCTCAGTAGCTCTTGTGTTCCCCTGTGTGAAAGCCAAGATAGAAGCCAGGTTTGCCTGGCTTAGAGCTTTAGCCTATGAACCTGCCAGGCCTGGAGCAAATCTACAGCGCTAATCCTTTGGGGCCAGTCATTTAAATTATCTGAGTGAGCCTCGGCTTCATCTTCTGAAACAGAACCATGAATAATCAGAAGGATCGAGTAATTCATGCAATAATGTAGTTTTTGTTTTTTGTGGGGTTTTTGTTTTTTTCTTTGTTTTTTGGGTTTTTTTTTTTTTTTTTTTTTTTTTTTTTTGAGTGCTTAGTACAGGGCCCCCCTGTAAAGCTTGGCAAATTAGCCCATTTGCTCACTTAACAAATATTTACGATACCACCCATGCACCAGAGGCTTTCTGCCAGGAGCTGGGGTGACAGTGGTGACTAAGCAGATCCTGGAACTTGTATTCTAGAAGGGCAACAAATAAGAGACAGTCAATAAGTATGGACGATCATTCCAGGCAATGACAAGTGCCACAAAGAAAAATTAATTAATTCGGGTAAACGGAAGAAGAAGAATGGGGCGGGAGCAGGTGTAGTAAAGGGTCTGGGAAGACCTCTTAGGGGAGGTGACATTTGACTAGAGCTTCTGAGGATGGATTAAGAAGGCCAGCTGAGGAATATCTAGAATAAACCCTTTCCTAGCACAAGGAATACAAGTGCACAGGCCCTGTGGATGGAAAGGGCTTGTCATCAAGAATAACCATATCGGCGTGGGGGAACAGAGCTGGCAAGGGAGAAATGCTGCCACTAAGGGTTAAAAATCTTGGGAGTTCCCATGGTCTCCAGCAGTTACAACCCTACATCCATGAGGACGGGTTCCATCCCTGGCCTCGCTCAGTGGGTTAAGGATCCGCACTGCCATGTGAGCTGCGTGTTGGTCACGACTCAGCTCATCTCTGGCATTGCGTGGCTGTGTGTAGGCTGGCAGCTGAAGCTCTGATTGGACCCCTAGCCTGGGAACTTCCACATGCCGCAAGTGTGGCCCTAAAAAAAAGAAAAAGAAAAAAAAAAAACAATTTAATGAGAAAGTGCCTACCTTTCCTCTGCTGGACGCCATAAGGTTTCCAGCCCTGGGCAAGAGTGCACGTTCTCTAGGACCAAGCCTGAGACAATGCAAGGCATAGCTGAAGAGGGGAGGAACGGCAGGTTGTTATTAGGTGTTGAATGAGGCTTAGCGACGAACGGTCAGGGGTGGACAAAGGCAGCAATCATGGAAGACTTCACAGGAGGAGGGGAGACCAGGCTCAGCCTTGAAGGATGGATGCATTGGATAGAGAGGAAAAGGCGAGGAGGCTAGTAAGGGGAAGATGGGAGGGGATTAAAGAGATGTACCCAGAGACAGTCCCCGGGGAGGCCAGGCAGGGGAGTCCCCAGTCCGTGAGCCGTGCCATCCCCACCCCCGCAACAGATACTTCGGCACCATCGGCATCGGACCCCCCCCGCTCAGACTCATCACCGTCATCTTTGACACCGGCTCCTCCAACTGTGGGGCCCTCTGTCTACTACGCTTCTAGTCTCGCCTGCTGTATGCCCTCACCCCCGCCTCACCAGGAGCCCTGAACATTCAGCAGCCTCAAATAGGTCCGATTCCAACCTGCCAGAGTCACTCAGGGATTCCTCACAGGCAGTTTACTGAGCACCTACTATGTGCCCGGCACTGGGCTCAGATGCCTTGGGGGAGGGGGTCAAGGACTGGGCTCAGGTGCCCTCGGAGGGTCAAGGAGTGAGTCCCACAGTGGTCCCGGCAGTTCGTAGTCGGCGGCAGAGAGGTGAAATGCACGTGACCTGGGCAAGCCCCGGACCCGTCCCAGCCAGCCTTAGCCTCGTGGGGGGGTGGTCCTCTGGGAGGACCTTCCATCATTGGAAAGGTCCATTTGGTCCAACCATCAGAATGGACTAGGAAGGTCTGAGCTCCAAAGTCTGGGGAAAATTCACTTTCTCCTCCAAAGCCCCACCCAGAACGGGCACCCACCCTGGGAGATGCCCCCAGCACAGGATGCTCGCTCAGCTTTGGGAGTTTTAATCATGTCACTCTTCTTGCCCCTCAGCCGACCACAACCAGTTCACACCCTGATGACTCCTCCACCTTCGAGGCCCACCAGCCAGGAGCTGTCCATCACCTATGCCCGGGAGCATGACAGGCATCCTTGGATACGACACCGTCCAGGTGAGCACCTGCTGGTGAACCACCCTCATCCTCCAGCCCTGGGAACAGCTTTCTGGGGACCTTGGAAGCCAGTGTGCATCGCCCAAAACAAGCTCATCTAAGCAATACGGTCTCAGTGACCAATAAAGTAACCTGACTGGGACATGAGGAAAGTGCAGGGATGTCACAGCATTTCTAGATGGGGACAGCAGAGCAAGGGGCCGGGTGCCTGGAGCCACAACCACCCAAGCTGAATACTATGGGAGGGGCGAGCACCTCTTCTTCTTCCCCCTCCCCAACCCGACGCACCAAAAGTTCCACCCGCACCTCCCCACCCGGACACAGTGGGGGCTCAAGGGCTCTGATTCGCCTGGGGTTTCCCACTATGCATCTGATCCTCAGAACAAAAACACAAACGGTGACCATCTGTTCTTGCAGCAATTCTCACACCACGTCGCAGATGGTGGGCCCATCTGGAGCTCAGCCTCGATTTTGTCCTTCCAGTGGATCACGAGCATTCTCAGAGATAATCCCTCTCCCCTCCTTCCGTCGCCTGATGCCTGGAAGCCAAGCCCTACACAAAATGAACCAGATGCCCCTGGGCCAGGGCTGACACCCCCGAAGTTCAGCCAACACACTGATCCTGAACATCTTGGACCCCCGCCCCCCCCACCCCGGTTCCGGAGGCATCACGACACCAACCAGATCTTGGCCTGAGCGAGACAGAGCCTGGCTCCTCCTGTACTACGCCCCCTTCGACGGCATCCTGGGTCTGGCCTAACCCCACATCTCCGCCTCCGGGGCCACCCCTGTCTTTGACAACCTGTGGACCGAGGCCTGGTTTCCCAAGACCTCTTCTTCCGTCTACCTTAGCTCGTAAGTTGGGCGCAGTGGGGTCTCCTGGTCTACAGGCCACTGTCAAGGGCCGGGCGTGGGCAGAGAAATCTGGCTGGCAGAGGCTTAGAAAGGTCAATGTCTGGAGTTCCCGTGTGGCCAGTGGTTACAAATCTGACTAGGAACCATGAGGTTGGGGTTCGATCCCTGGCCTTGCTCAGTGGGTTAAGGTCTCGTTTGCCGTGACCTGTGTGGGTGGTCGCAGATGCGGCTGAGCCCGCAGTGGCTGTGGCTGGCTGGCCGGTGGCTACAGCTCAATTGACCCCTAGCCTGGGAACCTCCATATGCCAGAGCGGCCCAGAAAAGAAAAAGACAAAAAAAAAGAATAAATCAAGTGTTGGTTTTTGTTAAATAAGGTGTTAATGCAGAATAACCAAGGCGTGTCATCAACGTTCCTCGACACTCACATCCTTTGTCTTTTGAAGCCATTTGTCCTGCTCATTTTATCTTTAGGTTATTACCTGTCCCTATAACCCCGCTTGACCCAGGGACCTGTCAAGGTTTGACAGGGAAGGGGTGTGGTTAGGTGAGTGATGTCACCGTCCGGTGCGTGACCACTCTTTGTGATTCATTTCTTATCGTCATTTCCACTTCTTCCCTTCTACCCTGAAACTACAGAGATATTTAGACAATGAATATTCCAGTAACAAGGACCCTCCCTGTAGTTTACAACTGAAAGGCCCTTTTCTCCTTTTTTTTTTTCCTCTTTGGCCACTGAATATTCAAGTCACTCCTAAACATAATCTCCCTTTATGGGCACTTAGATATTTCAGGTTGGGGCCCCAATAGATCATTTTCCCTCCCCATCAGAGCACTATGGAATTTTTGGACCAGATGATTCCTTGTTGGGGGGGTAGGGGTGCTGTTCTCTCCATGGCTAGGAGTTAAGGATTGAGCATTGTCCTGCTGTGGCTCCAGTTCGATTCCAGGCCCAGGAACTTCTGCACACCGAGGGTGCTGCCAAAAATAAATAATAAAGGAGAATAGCTCTCAGAATGTGCATAATTTAATGTTCAGTTGAATGAGTGAATGAATGAATGAATGACCAATCCTGTCTTACCCTCCACGTTCCACGCAATGACGATGCGGGCAGCGTGGTGTTTGTTGGCGGCACCGATTCTTCTTACTTCACAGGAAGCCTGAACTGGGTGCCTGTTTCGTCGAGGGTTACTGGCAGATTACCTTACCTTGGACATGTGAGGGCACTGTGGATGGCAACATTCTGGCAGGGGCCCCAATCCCATTTCTTTACAGATTCACCATTAGCTAAGCACGCCAGGTCCCCTGGAACAGCCAGCACCCCGCGAAGGTGCTCCAGAAGGGAAGGCAGAAGTTGGCCGGAGCCAGAGAGCCCCGAAGACCCAGAAAGGTCACCTCCCTGGAAGGAAGAGGCTGTCTAGGACCCCCCCCCCCGCCACCCAAGGGCTCTCACAAGGTGGGACAGCCACTTTCCTTCTGGGCAAGGAGGCATAACAATCTACAGAAATCCTTGGAAGATCAAGGATTGAGGGACCCCCACTCTTTCTACCTAGCTCAGCATTTAGAGGACCTGTCACTTTCATCTAGGGTGGAGGGAAAATGGCTGAGACGCCTTCAGGACTTGTCCGTCCCCCATGCAGCCTCATCCTCCAGCTGTTCTTTTTCCACAGCTGGCCTGCTAGGTGACCATTCCTCTCATTGGCCCGGGATGCCTGGCTTTCAGTACTAAACCCAAGAGATCCTGGGCAAACAGAAACCCACTGATCACCTTGTCATCTGCCCCAGGCATGCTAAAAACCCACAGTCCTCGACTCCTGCCCCTGCTCCCCCCCCTCGTCTCCATCACTCCCCACCCTCCATCCCCTCTGTCGTGAGGTCCTCGTCATCTCATCACCTCTCCCTACCTCTGAGTGTCTGCTTCCCGCTTCCCCTAGAAACCTTCCCTGTTGCTCCAAGCCCCCTGGGGGAGGAGGGGGGTGTTCCGTTCCCCTGCACATGCCTGCTCATCCTATTCTTCCTCGAGCATAACTTTCCAGCTAGGGTGTGAGCTCCCTGCAGCCAGAACCATGCACCCATCTTGTCTGGCTTTGGCCTCTCCATGCCGACCAAGAAGGCACTTGAGTACATGAGTGAATAGAAGGAATGAGCATGTGATGGAGAAAGTGCCAATGTTAGGCACTGGCCAATGAATGGGGAACATGGACCATCCAGGGTCACCCGGTTCCCACCTGGCAGAGGTCCCCCCTGGGGGCTCAGGCGACCCTGACTCGCATCTCATCCTCAGCATCACCATGTACGGAGAGCATCGCTTGCAGCGGTGGCTGCCATTGGCCATTGTGGATACGGGCACCTCTCTGCTGACCGGCCCCACCATGCCATTGCCAACATCCAGAGCTTACATCGGAGCCAGCGAGAACTCAGATGGCAGGTGAGTCCAGCCCTGACTGCCCTGTGCTAGACCCAGTGGTGGGTCCGCCCCGCAGGAGGAAGGAGACTCTTCTAACTGTCGCCCTTTCCATGGTGATCAGCCTGCTCCTCCATCGACAGCCGCCTGACATCGTCTTCACCATCAACGGTATCCAGTACCCTCTGACCCCAGTGCCTACATCCTGCAGGTAAGGGGCCCCTGGGCCTTCCACCTAGATGTTCCCACACCGATGTGGCCACATCCAAATAAATGCACAAGTGAGAATTTGGATGCAGAACCCGTGGCGAGGCAAGGGGAGGCAAAGGCGATGGGTGGGCGTGAAAAGAGGATTCCTAGTTCAAAACCCCTGATTCCAAGCTCTGGGGAGGGACAGAAACGACTGAGGAGTGTGGTACAATGGCTTTTTCCTGCCTCTTTTGCGGCAAATTTATCAGCTTCCGTAGCTCATGTCCTGGTCTAAAGCTGGAGCTTCCCCATGCTCTGGGTGGGGTTGGGTTCATGGGCATTGACACATCCATCGACAAGGGTTGGGCAAAGGGAGACCACATTTTCTCCGCAGGACCAGGGCTTACGATGCTCCTAGGTCTCTGCCAAATATAAATCTTCAGTCAGATGAGCCCCAGGAAACTCTACCTCCGATTATAATGCCGGATGGAGACTCGTTTCAGCAAGAAGGATGGACGCCTAAGGCCCCTCCCCCAGTGACGTGGATTAATTAGGAAGGGTGGGCCTGAGCCATGGTGGGGGTTGGGGGTGCGGGGAGGTCAACTCCCCAGGTATTCTACTATCAGCCAAGGTGACGGGCCCAGTGACTTAGAGCATGAAAAGGACTAACAGCTGATCCGGTTTGCCCCTCGACAACTGGCTCAGAATAATGAGAAAAGGCTGTGGTCACCAACCCGCCGCTTTCCCAAATCCTTCCAGCAGCTGATTTCTCCCTAACCCCCTTAGCTCTGATGCTGATGTCAGGGTTGTGGCATCTTGCCAGGAACACTAGATAATGTCCTTAATCCCTGGAATCCTGATGCAGTTGGCCGCTTATGCGGGCAGACCCCAGGCCGGCAAGAACCGAGTCCCCCGGCACAAGCCAGGAAGCGCGTCCTTGCACATGCCTTGCAGTGGACCATGGCCCCGGATGCCACCCCCTGGCCACCTGCACTGCCGGTCTGTGTCCCAGCCCCATCTGATTCTCCTTTCCTCCGGACGATGACAGCTGCACCCAGCGGCTTCGAGGGCATGGTATTCCCCCACCCTCCTCCGGAGAGCTCTGATCCTGGGTGACGTCTTCATCCGCCAGTACTACACCGTCTTTGACAGGGCCAACAACGTGTCGGCCTGGCTCCCCGTGGCCTGAGCCTGCATCTCTCCAGCCACCTCCCCGGAATATCCCGCCTTGGTTCTATCCCCCGCGCTTCCATGTAGATAATTCGATCGCTTTTTTCCTCTGGATCGTGAGGTGGAATCTTTGGTCCTGTTCCCTGTCACACCAATAACGTAGAATAAATCATCACCTCCTGGAAAGTGCTCTGTGGGGTTGTTTTTCTTCATCAGTTGTTCTCTTCTTACATCAGGTGGGTCCAGACCACCAGGAGGGGCGTGGAGGGGACAGAATGACCACATCCACTTGGACAGCACCAACACAGTGACAGCGGCAGCCCCACTTGTAACAGAGCTGGAAGACAAACGCGGCTTCAGCTGGTCCAGGTGGAGTATCATATAAAACACACTTGGAGACCAAAATGCAGGCTCCTTATCTCCTCATAGGCAGAGCACCTGACTTCTTGGTTAGAGGAGACTCCTTATTTTTTCACTCAAGCCAAGAAGAATCATGAGAAAAGGAAAGAGGTCCAGGAGAATGACTGCGTCACGGATGTGACCTTCCTAGGGAGGCTCCGCAGAGCGGTGTGCCCCATAGGAGGGCCAGAGCAGTTGAGATAGGGCTAACTACCACCCAGAACCTACCAGGTACAGCTCTGCATTAGCTGGTTGATGCAGACGAACCCTTGGCAGCCCTCCACCCACTGCGTCAATCCCTTTCATCCCATTGGTGTTGGAAGAAACAGATTCTTCCTTCACCCAGTCAGAGGTTGTGCGAGAGGGACTGACATTCCTGTGAGCAATCTGCCTAGAGACAGCCATCCAGGAAGATAACGAGAGTCGCCTCCTCAGAATGGTTTTTGATGCAACAGCATCAATGGAACATCTGAAAGTAAGCGTGGAACAGGCAATCCTGGGTCCTTCTTCAAGGTTTCCCAATACGCTGGGTTCCAAAGGCACTGAAACTCCTGGCACAAAGTGAACTTTGCACTTTGAACTCAGCTCAGATTTATCCCTTCCTCCTCTTTTGCTGAAAACCTATCTTGTCCCGTGCTCCCCTCCCACTCGGAAGTTGGAAACTTCCCACCGCACTGCTCTGCCGGTTCCAGTCTAGCCTTGCTGGAGACACTGGCCCCCTCAGGGCCAGAGCTCCCGGGAGTTGCCCCCCCCCCCACCCTCTTCATTTGGGGCATGACTTTTGGCCCCAGAACCAGATTGCTTTGGAAAACTCTTGTCACATCATTCTCCCCATTTTGGTAGTTTTACTGCAAATAAAAGATGTTAGGATCCATGACGGAGTGGGGTGAGTCTCTCCCACCAAAGTCCCCATGTCCGCTCCGCATCACTTATACCCTCCTGCCCCTTCCACAGCCCCACAATCTTTTTGAAACCTAAAGTTTGATCACACCCCTCCTTGCCTAAAGCCTTTCGTTAAATGCCCCCTGCGATTGTGCTTTGGAATAAAACGTAAATCTCTGGTGGGGCTTCCATCCCTGCATGCTCTGGTCCCATCTCTTTATTTCCTGTCTCCCTCCGCCTTGATCCCTCTATCCTGACTCCACCGACCCTGGCCTTCATTTTCTACTCCCAAGTTCTCTTTCCACACCTCCAGACCTCGCACCACTGTTCCCTTTTTTTCTTGACCCACTACCACCAACCCTCCTAGCATTGTGCAATGTCAGCTTACACCATCCACTCCCCTGTGGTCAAGCCCTACTTACCACCCTCCCGAGCCCGGCCCTCCCTTCCTCCACGGTCACTGGCACAGCTGTGTTCTTATCCTCCGTGTGTTGACGTTGCTTACAACAGATCCACCAGAGCACAACTGGTTATCGTTTAGTGCTGAACAGCAAGGCATGCCTGACACATTGGAGGAATTTTGCTCTTAAATATTTGTTTGACTGTAGGAAAAATTCGGGATACTTTTTTTTATTTATTTATTATTTATTTATTTTTTTTTTATTGTCTTTCTATGCCGCACTTCACGGTCATATGGGAGGTTTTTTCCCCCCCCCCCCCCCCCCCCAAGCTAGGGGTCTAATCGGACTGTAGCCTGCAGCCTACGCAGAGCCACAGCACGCGGATCGAGCCCGCATCTAGCGACCAACCACAGCTCATGGCAACGCCAGTATCCTTAAACCCACTGAGCAGCCAGGATCGAACCCGCAACTTCATGGTTCCACCTAGTGATTTGTTAACCACTCGCTGCGACGGAAACTCCGGGATGAACTTTTTCAAGGAACCAGCTATGGCGTTCCGACTTTGGGCTCAGCGGTTAAAGAACCCAACTAGTATCCATGAGGCCCTGCGGGTTCATCTCTGGCTGGCCTGGATCAGTGGTTAACCCCCCAGCTTGCCCTGAGCTGTTGGCATAGGTTCAGATGCAGCTCCGGATCTTGCATTGCTGTGGCCTGTATGCCGGCCAGGCAGCTTGTCACTCACAATTAGACCCTCTACCTTGGAACTCCATAGTCAGCAGGTGCTCCCTAAAAAGGATGAACTGAAGAATGAATGAATAAGTACATAAAAATAAATAAATGGAAACAACTAGAGTAAGACAAGAATTGATCTGAATTGATTGAGTACCATGGTCGCCCCCATAGACGGGTCCAGTCTCCCCGGCACGACCTTTCTGTCCCCGTCATAGTTGGTCCCGGGCAACGCGTGATTCTCAGGTTTCTGGGATGAACTTTCATGGTGTTTTCTTGCCTTTTTGCTCTTGTTTTCCACTATTTTCTAACACCCTTCCCTCCGCCAGAACAAGTATTTCATTCCAGGTTTCAGCTAGTTCTCCCCAGACCCTCCCCTTCTTCTCCTGGCCCCCTCCCCTGCTGGTGTCCCCCCTTCTCAGCCCCTCCGCAGCTGGCAGCTCAGCCCCCTCCCATCCCAGCCCGCTCTGCTCCCTCATCCTGGGATTCTGATCCCGGAACAGAGTCTAAAATTCTCCCCATGGGGGGGGTGGGGGGGGGGGGGGGGCGGAGTTTTCCTCTGTGGCTCAGCATGTTAAAGACCCAGGTTGTCACCACAGCAGCTAGACGTGCTGCTTTGGCGTGGCACAGGAATGCCACATGTGCATGGCAAAAATAATAATAAATAAATTAATATGAAAATGCTCCCCTTTGGAGTTCCCAGCTGTTGCAACAGTGGGTTTAAGAATCTGACTTGCAGAGCTCGGGTCCCTGCAGCATTGTTTGGGTCCTCTGGCTGGCACAGTGGATTAAAGGATCTGGCGATGCTGCCGCTGCGGCTGGGATTTCAATCCCTGGCCCAGGGAAATGTCCATAATGCTGAGGATGTGACTAAAATAAAAAAATTTTAAAAAGGCTCCCCATTAGACCGATCCTCTGTACATAAAACCCCACGCTAACATACCTAATCTGACACGTTGCTCCACAAGATAAATGGATTTGCATTCCTCTTCTACACGGTCTGAGTCCCCTTCCCCCATCTCTTTCCCCATTTCCTGAGTCCTCGGGGGTCTCAGCTCACAGCTCAATCCATCCTTCCTTTCACCCACGGCTTGTCCAGGAGTTTAATTGCATCTCTAGGCCTCTTGCTCTCCTCTCTTGGAGCCCAGGCCCCTCCCAACAACACTGTTCTCACACATCGCGCCAGTGGAGCGTCAATGGGTATGAGAAACCCAGGGAGCAGCCATTGGCGCCATCTCGTCAATTAGAAAGCGTACCCTTTGGCCCGTAACTTCATCTTCTGGGATTCGTGCTTAAAGATAGGACTTGCACACGTGCAAGATGACTTAATGCGAGTTATTCTTGTGGCAAGCGTTTGTAAGATTAAGAAACACCAAAGTCCACCCCCAGGGGAATGGTTCAAATGACTTTCTGATGTTTTGGTGTGCCGCAGATCCGGTAACGCCCTGTAAAGCAGAAACGAAGGATTTGCTTGCTAGGACCCGGGGACAGAAAGGCTTCTATAGATGGTTAGATAAAAAAACAAGAAGCACATTAAAACAACAACAACCAAACCCAGGGATACAGAAAGCTGTATTATTCGGTCCTTTGGAGATAAAGATTTCTTGCATCACTAACGAAATTCAAGAAGGGGCCGCCCAAGAACAGACAATCACAGAGGGTAGGGGGTTACCGGGTGAATGTGGGATGGAAAGACGCCTCAATCTATTCAGTTTTAGTTTTACGTCTTCTGGTTCGGCCAAACCCTCGGCATGCGAGTTCCTCCCGTGGCCAGGGATGGAACCTGCATTAGGTTGTTGACCTGGGTGCTGCCGCCGACACAGGTTCTCAACCCACTGTGCTGGCAAGGGAACTCCTACACATTTTATTTCTTTTTTCCCCCTGTTCTCTTTTTTTTTCTTTTTTTTTTTTTTTGTCCTTTTGTCTATTTTTGCTTGTTTCTTTTCTTGGGCCCGCTCCCAGTGCAATGGGATTTACCCAGAGCTAGGGGTCTAATGAGCTTGTATCCCGCCGCCTAGCAGACCAACACGCAGATCCGACCGCTGCTGGCTACCTACACCACATCGCACGGCACGCCGGATTGTTAACCCACTGAGGCAGGCCAGGGATGACCACCCAGCACCTCATGGTTCCACTTCGGATTCGTAACCACTGCGCCACATGGGAACTCCTCATGAACTGTATTTTGAATGTGTTTTTACATCCCCTTATCCGAAAAAATGGCCTTGGAGTTCCCGTCGTGGCCAGTGGTTAACAATCGACTAGGAACCACGAGTTGCGGTTCAATCCCTGGCCTTGCTAGTGGGTTAGAATCTGTCGTTGTGAGCTGTGTGTGGTGGGTCCAGACCGGCTCGAGCCCGTTGCTGTGGCTCTGGCATAGCGGCTGGCTAAGCTCGTATTAGACCCCTAGCCTGGGAACCTCCAAGGCCACAGGGAAGCAGAAGAAAGTAAAGACAAAAAAAAGTTCATGAAAGGTATTTTTAATCTCTGAAGTTATCCCAATGCAAAACCTACTGCATTTGTCCCTCGAGCCAATTGTCACCTCAACTCCAAACAGGTCCTCTTGACCCATGTCTGATCACTTGGCCCTTGGGAACTCCTGGGTCCAGTGGAAACTGACCCTGTGGTACGCGTTTCCAGCACCCCTCCCCCTCCTCTACTGCTTCGTTACGCCTCCGTTGGAATCTAGTTAAGGGAAGGTGCAGGCTTTACTCCCCACAATAACCACCCCACACACCCAGTGTGGGATTCCCAGGGTGCTGAGATTTCAGACCAGCTCATCCAGGCCCCACTGGAGTCTTGAAAGTGGACCCTCCGCCTCCCTGGGTCCAGCCAGCCCTGGGCTTCTTGGTGGGCAGACCTGTTTCTGGACCAAGACAGGTCCCACCACGTGTGCCTCCAATATGCCATCAGGGGGAAGTATGACAGGTCAGAGGCACTCAGAGGCCCTGAGAAGGGACTGTGTTGGCCACAAGCGTCCAGCGGGGGTGCTCTGCCGACCGTGCCACTTCAAACCCACTTGGGAGCAACGTCTGCCACAGGCCTGGGACGATTGGGCTTTGGTCTTAGGTTAATTCCCCCCCCTCCCTCCTTGATTCGGGAGACTTTTAAAATGAGGAAGGAAAAGACAGATGAGAGGGCTTGGGGGGGGAGGGGGGGGCGGGTCCCTATGAGGACCTCTGATGAATTGCAAGGAGGTGGCGCTCAGCTTTAGGATCTTGCGGGGAATGAAAAAGGGAGGGAGCAAGCAGGAGGGGTGGGGCCGGGCCCTCCCAGGCTCAGCCAAGAGTTGTCCTGTTTGCTGTTTCGTGGGTTTAGAACCCTAACTATCTCCACGGGGATGCATGGTTCCATCCTGGCTCGTGCTGTGGTTAAGGATCCCTTATTGCAGTGAGATGTGATGCAGACCCATCAGCGCCACTCCAATTTGCCCCCTAGCCTTGGAATTTCCATAGGCCACAGGTGTGGCCCTAGAAGACCCCCAAAGCTCATCCAAGCCCCGTGGAGCTCGAGGCTGGGAGGGTGCTTCAGAATCAATTCTGTGGTTGCAGCAAGGGGTACGAAGGGCTTTGTGGCCCTCCGTGTTGGCCCAGTATTCTATCTGGGCCAACCCTAGGACAGTGGCCTGGGCCAGGCAGTTGCCCCCTGTGGGCTTGGAGTGCATTTTTTCCCACCTTGCCAAAGGTGAGAAGTGAACAAGGAGGGCAGCCTGGGGAGAGACCGAGACGCCTTTAATCGAAACCTCAGTGAGGACACATAATGGCTGGTGACACAATCCCCGTGGAACACCCAGGCCCCCTCTATCCACTCCTCCTACCAGGGGAGCTCATCCACCCCAACCTTTTCTCACAGGACAGGAGGCCAGGTGGCCAGAAAGATGCTGACCGCAGAGAAGGCCTTGCTGGATTCTGTGTATAACACATCCCAAATGCTTCTCTCGGGGTCGAGGGTCCCCGTAAAGGGTCGGCAGCCTCTTTGGGCCCCCAGAGCCGCCCTGCCAGGCTCCCAGTGCCACTGGCAGAGTCTGGCTGTCCGCGTCTCCTGGGCATGACCCTGAGGTGAAGACCTGGTCACCCTGTGGGCTCCTCTCCTCCCTCGCTGTCCCCGTTGTAGGTTGCTGGGGGCGGGCTTCCCATGGCTGCAAGGGCTGCAGACAGTCTTGCGAGGCCGGAGGAGGGTGACTGGGGTCTCGAGGGGCTGGGGTCTGTCGTGGAAAGGGCCGAAGCCCCAGGTAGGAACTGTGGTGGGGGCCGTCTGGATGCTGTGTGGCCCTGGAGGCTGAGGACGCGGGCTCTGGTGTAAGAGGAGGTGGGCCCCGGTAGCCCCGGGAGAGGCTGAGGTCGAGAAGAGGCTCCTGGTAGGAGCGAAGGCCCTGGTGAGAGCCGAGGGGCTGGGAGGCCCCTGGCTTCCCCTGGGAGGTTGCCCTCCAGTCCGCAACGGGGTAAAGGGTGGGCCTGGGCTTCCCCGAGGGTAAAAAGTCCTGCATATTAGAACAGGTTCGTTCTTAGGAGGAAGGCTGGAGGAGCTGGGGCGCTGGCCTCTGATACGACGTGGCTGGGGCCCCTGGCAGGAGCTGCAGTTGACCCGGGGCTTTGGGTCTCCACGGTGGCTCCGTTACTCTTTGCTGAGCTCTGCGACTCAACCAGGGAGATCCCCCGTCTCTCTTCCAGGGAATCTAGAGTAGAGGGGGTGGGGGGTGGGAAGAAGATGCCCCATTGGTCCTCCCTGATGGCAGAGGCAGCTCTGGGATGGGCCTGCCTGAGGCCCGCTCTATCCTCTGAGGGTCCTCGCACACCTGGGGGGTACCACAACAGATCCTCCTCCAGGAGGGAAAGACCAAAAAGGGAGAGAAAGTGAGAGTCAGGGGGGAGAGGCATGGCTGCATGACCTTGGAAGGCACATAACTCCCTGTGCCTCCATGTCCTCATCTATAAAATGGTCTCATAATAACAGTGACCGCCGGCCACTCAATCGGGCTGAAGGAGACAGTGGCCTGCCTGGATTCTCAGCCCGAACCCTCAGGGGGTGTGTTACCAGGGACTTTGGGTGACCGTCATTGGTTCCGATCGGTTCATGGATGGTACCAAGGGTCCTGTCTGGTGAGGATATAGCTGGTGGGGGAGGCCTGAATGGGGGGGAGGGGGCAGAGGGTACTTGGAGCTTTTCTGTACCTTTCCCTCGATTGGATTGGGCTGTGAACCTTAAAAATGCGCTAATAAATAAAGTCTACTGAAAAACTTTTTTTAAATCAGGCCTGGATCCGGGGGGAATCCGGAGCTGTGTCTTGTACCCACACCGCATCTCACGGTCAACCTCGTATCCTGTAACACCTGAGGCGAGGCCAGTGATCAAACCCGAAACCTCGTGGTTCCTATCTATTGTTTCCCCCTGCGCCACAATGGCAACTCCAATTTTTTAAAAATAAAATTTTTTAAAAAAATTGTGAATCACTGTGTTATATACCTGACATTTATTGCTATTGTACATAAGCTATACCTAGATGTGAAATACACATTAGTGGAGTTTCCATCATGGCTCATGGTTAACGACCCGACTAGGATCCATGAGGTTGGTGGGTTCCGACCCTGGGCCATTCCCTCAGGGGGTAAAAGATCTGGTATTGCCATGAGCTAGGTGTAGGTTTCAGACGCAGCTCGGACCCCCCACTGCGTGGCTGTGGCGTAGGCCGGCGGCTACCGCTCTGATTTGACCCCTCGCTTGGGAACCTCAATATGCCCCCCAGGTGCCGCCCTCAAGACAAAAGACAAAACTAATAATCATAATACAAATAAAATAAATACACACAATATGGAGTTCCCTGATGGGTTAGGAGCCAGTGGGGTTAAGATTCTGGTATTGCCACTGAGCTGTTTCTCAGGTTTATTTCCTGGTTCCCATTAACTGTTGCATACTGTGGGACAGCCAAAAAAAAAAAAAATTCCTGTATTGTCTTTCTTTTGTGCCACCCCAAGGCGTATGGAGTTCCTAGGCCAGGGATCACATCGAGCCAACACTATCACAGCTGTGGCAATCCCAGATCCTTTAACCTGCTATGTGGGGCACAGTCCAACCCAGGTCCCAGCACTCTCAGAGACTCTGCCAATCCCCTTGCGCCAACAGCGTGAAACTCAATTCCATGCATTCGATAAAAGCCGTTTCTCTTTTAAAGTGCTCTTAACTAGGAAGAACACATGGGACAATGTACTGAGGCATGATCCCAGCAGTAGGAGCCAGTGCTCTGCATCTCGCCTCTTTTGGGCTTTCCATTTCCCCATCTGGGGCTGGAGAAGCAGAATGGGAACGACTCTCGGGTAAAAATCAGAGAGAGCTGGTCTTGAGTCTTGAACCACCAGCCTAAGCCCTGCCTGAATACATAAACTCAACGTCTCTGAGCCTCCGTTTCTCCCTCTGCAAATTAGGTATAAGAGCACCCAAGCCTGAACAATCCCTGGGCCGTTTAAAATGAAATAATTAACTGGTTAATAATCTGCCTGACAGGCTCCTTCCTTCGCTAACGACCCGTTAGTCTCCAGAAAGCAGGGCAATAATACCCACCGAGCTTAGTGTTTAAACGCATATCTAGCATCACGAACAGCTTTCCCAAGATAATGAATTTGGGATCAGGGAATGTCTCTATCCCCTCCAGTCATGGCAGCATCTCTCCATCCACACTCTGATAGCTGGCCCTAAACCAAGCGTCCTCTCAAAGGTCAAAGGAGTTAGCGGAATATTTTTACGAGGAGCAACCCAGGCCACACATCCGTGGTAAAAATTCACTGTCTTCCTAGAAGTTTAAAAAAAAAAACGGTAAAATAGCCACATTGAATGACTTGATGGACATTTAAACTTGGAAAATTACATTCCAAACACCAGGGTCGAGTTTGCAGGCACATGGGGAAACCAGGTACCTCTCGGTGAGTTTCCCTCTTTCTTCCAGGACCCCCTTCCCCCCCCCCCTTGGGGGTCTAGGTGGGGCGGTCCAAACCCCTGGGAGTTACCAAACCACTCCTGACATCCTAGTTACTCCACCTACTAACCACAGGTCCGAACCAACCACAGAATTTGAAAAACATGGCCTGAACCGAAGATCTTCACAGTAAGGTCCATTATGGATGACAAAAAGAGGAAGAGAAGAAAAAAACCCCTATGTCAACCAGAATGCCAGGGTAAGCAACCCCACAATATTTGGGGAGCTTTTCTTTTCTTAAATGGCCAAGTGTGGGCTACGTCATGCCTCCGAAACTATGTGTTTACAACAGCCGGTTGTCCGGTGCTCCTGTTGATGTCTTTTTTCTGGAAAGATCCACATGGGCGAGCACTCATGATGGAGAAGACAACAGACGAGAGTTCCCACTTGGGCCCATGGGTTAAGTGACCTGGTTTTGCCACACCGCACCTCGGATTTCGACCCCGTGGCCTGGGAACTTCCATACGCCATGGTTTGCCAAAGAAACACGGAGAAAAAAAAAAAGCAAACCGATGAGAATAATTTGTCAGGGTCAATGCAGCAGATCACTAACATCAATTGACTCTGGCTCAAAATCCTGGCTCTAACTACCCCACCAGCTGTGTGACCTTTTGCGCATCCCACTCCACGTCGCTGTTCCTCCCCAAAAAGTTTTTCCTCACCCTGGGAACCAGGGATGCTACCAGAGTTAGCTCTGTTAAGCACAAAGAGTTCTCCGATGATGGAAGGAAATCAGACCTGTGAATAGAGAGAGTTGGTTATCAAGGTACATGAAAAGATGCTCAGCGTCACTAATCATCAGGGAAATGCAAATCAAAACCACAAGGAGAGGCCCCTCACCCCTTTTAAATGGCCATCGACACAAAAACAAGAAACCAACAAGTGGGGAGAGGATGTGGCGAATAAGAGGGGAATCCCTCGTCAAGGTGGGTGAGAAGGTAATTGGTGCAGCCACTATGGAAACCGGTAGGGAGGTTCCTCAAAAAAAAACTAAAAACACCTCTCTCCCTCCCTCCCTCCTCTCTCTCCCTCCTCCCTCCCTCTCTCTCTCCCTCCCTCCCTCTCTCTCTCTCCTCCCTCTCTCTTCTCTCCCCTCGCCTCTCTCTCTCCCTCCTCTCTCTTTCTTTCCTTCCCCTCTTCTTCTTCCTGCCCTCCTTCCTGCCTTCCTTCCTTCCGTCCTGCCTGCCTTTCCTGTCATTCAGCCTTTATCTCTTTTCTCCCAAGTGGCCTCACCATCCCATGTTCCCACCTGCAACGGGAAAATTCCACTGGCTCAGCATCCTCATCAGCACTTTTCCATTTAGCCTCTGATATGAATATGGCTGGTAAGCGCTCTGTATTTCATCTTCTCAACAATCCTCTGAGATTGGTGGTACTATTGCCCCCATTTTACAGATGAGAAAACTGAGCCTCAGAGAGACTGGATCACTAGCCCCAGGTCTTGCAGCTATTTCAGAGGCAGGGCTGGGATCCCAGACCCCGGAGTCAGGGCTCTTCCTAAGATTCTTCCACAGCCTCCAGCAAATCCCAGTCAGTGGGTCTGTGAGGGAGCAGGCATGAGGAGTGACAGAGACGCGGGTTCAAGCCCTTGCTCAGTCACGCCAGGCAAGTGACACAACTTCTCCTGCCTCCATTTCCTCATCTGTAAAGTGGGAATAATAACATCACCTATCACAGTGAGCAAAGAGCAGCGGCCAGTGAATCTAAGCGCCGGGTCTCCCCTCATGACCAAGGAAGAAAAGCACGTGCTCAAAGCGGTTCTGTGTCACTCACCGCAACGGTTGGCAAATGGCAGAAACCGCTCATTAGGAAATCATGACCCTACCCTGAGCCACATTCCCAAGCTGCTCTTAACTAGCGGCGCTGACATGGGATTAATTAAAACACTGTCTTGAACACTTCTGCGCACCATATAACTCACAGAGGGAGATGAAAGATGAATAAGATACACGCAATGTTCCTCACGGCTCATTCCCCACCTCCCAATCCGGAGGGTTCCCAGACTCACCCTGTTGCACCAAACTCCACTCCTCCATTTCCAAGTTGAAAAGTATGCCCATACCCTCCTTGCCTTCTTTTTTTTTTTTTTCAGTATTATGAACAGTTTTATTTATGCATCACATATACATAACGTGTAAGGAATAATCATGAGCACCCATAAGCCCAGCGTAAGACACCAAGTACTTTTGAAGACCCTGGTAACCCGCCCTCCAGGAGGAAGCCTGGAGCCAGGGTTTCCATCTGCTGCTCCCAGGACCTCGGCCAGCATCCTGAGGACCATCCGCTCCTCCACAGAAATGCTGCTATCTGCCCAAAGTTGATGGCCAAGGAAGCAGGCACCAGAAGATGTGAAAATGGGACACAAAGATGTCCTAAGGGGTGAATTTGAAATGCAAATATAATTTTTTACTAACAATCATGGGTCCTAAACTTGATATGCCCTGCCCCACCGCTCCTCCAGAGGCCCTGGGGGAAATTTGCAGCTTGTGTAGAATCTGTGTCTCCTTTGTTTGGAAAAACCAGGGGTGGCCCAGGGACTCCAATTTCAGAACAAGACCCAGAGACATGGCCGGCTACCTACTGGTGACTTCCCGCTCACATACCTTCTCTTCCACAACTCCTGAATCAAAGTTCCCACTCCACTTTGTCTGTTGAATAACCCCACAAAGGGAAGGATCCATTGGGTTGGAAAGTCTCCTCTTTTCAGAAGAGAACTTTTTTAAGTCCTTCACACTCTAGTATGAATTTGCCCAGATTGCTTTGCTCCACTGCAGCTGATCCAGCCCAGTTTTAAGCATGGAACACCTAGAGGTCTGATCCAGAAGGGGTCTCAACGGTGGAGGCTGAGAGTGTGGGAGAGGAGCAGAAAGAAGAAAGAGGGTATAGAAAGCAAGGGGCACAGATCAGAAAGGCAAACTGGGCCTGTTTCAAGTTTGCTTCCTCCAGGAAAGGAAACCTTCCTCCATGTGCTCCCCACTCTGTCCCCTTCCTCTGTGCTACACACACCACTTTCCGAAGACTCAACCCAACTGCCATGAGAAGCAAGAGCAAAATAAGTCCCATAGGCTAATTAGGCACCCAACAACCCCATATGATGACCTTTCTATGGGAAATGAGTCTTGAGTCCCAAACCACCGACCTACCAATATGCTTGGGGGCAGCAGCTACAGGAACATGGCCCATCACTGAAAGGAAAGCTGCTCTCCGAAAATCCCAACCAGGACACATCAAGGGTACCCAGAGCCCCTCTGACATCTGTTCAATGTGAGGGGCACTTTGGACCACTTTAGTCTAAAGAGTCAGCTTGTCAGTTTTAATGCATTGCATCATTTAAGGAATAAGCCCACTTTCCCAGCACGCGCTCTCTGCAGGGACCATTCCCAACCGTGGGAGGTGACTACAGTGGAAAGCTACCCAACTGGAAACTTCCCAGAACATGGCTCAGGGCAGGGACCATCTTATCAGGAAATTTTCTGTTTGGGGTAAGGGTAAAGGGTGACGTTTGGTGGCTGATAAGGCCATTCCCAAGGACTCGAACTGTATAAAAGGAGCAGCTCCTGCCTCCTGCTGCATACCTTCCATCCATCTTCCCTTCTCTGGAGACTTGGGAGCCAGGAAGAACCATGAAGTGGCTACTGCTGCTCAGCTTGGTGGTGCTCTCCGAGTGCCTCGTCAAGTGAGTCTGGGGGACATGCCGCACAAACAGCTTCCAGGGGGGGTATTTCTTTTCCCTTTGCTGCCTGTGGCATCACATCTCTTTCTGCCATATCTTCCTTTTCCCTTCTTCCCTCCCACAAGTCCTCTCTCTTCAACTGTCTCAGGTCTCCCCTGCTCTGCCCTTTTGGGGACACAGCACTGCAGAGGTGGTTAACAGCCTAGCCTGGGCTGGGTTCCCGGCTCCAACTCCAGGCCCCGGCGACTTTGGACAACGCCCTAACCCATCTCTGTGCTCCTGGGCCCCAAACGGAAGCATCTCCCTTCTCAACTTCCTTCTTCCGCTCCTGGACCTGCTTCCTTCTCCTTCCAGGGTCTCCCCCCGCACCCCAGGAGGGGGACCCCTGCCTGATCACTCTTCTTCCTCCAAACCTTCTGTTGGCAAATGCTCCACAGGGTCCCGCTGGTCAGGAAGAAGTCCTTGCGGCAGAACCTGATCAAGAATGGCAAGCTGAAGGACTTCCTGAAGACCCACAAACACAACCCAGCCAGCAAGTACTTCCCCGAGGCCGCTTCCCTGATAGGCGATGAGCCCCTTGAGAACTACCTGGATGTGAGTAGCCCCAGGGACCCGGCCCAGGGTCGGGGTAGGGGCAATCCCAGAGCTCTGAGCCCCCATGCCACAGTAACCCAGGGAGCTGCTCCCTAGATCTCAGAGGCACAGGGAGGGCAGGAAAACTCCATCAAACCTGTTGCTCTCATTCATTCATTCATTCCCTCGTTCACTCATCCAGTATCTGGAGCTCCTCCATGTGTATCAGGCACTATGCTGGGCCCAGGGAAGCAGCAGTGATGCACCTGAGGGAGTTCATAGCCTGGTAGTAGAGACAGGCGACAGTCAGCCTCGCAAAGCCTGACAAGTACAACCAGGCTGAGACTGGTTGATCGTGAAGGTGACACACTGAGTGTGTAGCAGGTGGTAGGCAGAGACGCCTCCCTCGGGCAGTGAAGGAAGAGTAGGGGTTCCAAGAGGACAGGTGAGGGTCCCAGAGAGCAGGACAGCTTGTTCCAGGCCCTGTAACTGCAGGGAGCAGAGGGCCTTTGAGCAAAGGAAATTGGTGTTCATTTTCAAAGCAAGGCCCCGGCGGTTGGCAGGTAGAGCCTGGCCAGAGTCTGGGATAAGAGTCTGCATCCTAATTGCTTCTCAGTTATCCTAACTAGAGGGGTTGACAAGGCCAGACTGCGGTTTCAGAAAGATCACTCTGACTCTTCTATGTGGGACCCCACAGCCCTGCCCTACCACCTGCCACACACTCGGTGTGTCACCTTCACTGTCAACCAGCCTCAGCCTCAGTAGCTCTTGTGTGTCCCCTGTGTGAAAGCCAAGGATAGAAAGCCAGGTTGCCTGGCCTTAGAAGCTTAGCCTATGAAACCTGCCAGGCCTGGAGCAAATCTAAGCGCTAATCCTTTGGGGCCAGTCATTTAAATTATCTGAGTGAGCCTCGGCTTCATCCTTCATGAAACAGAACCATGAATAATCAGAAGGAATCGAGTAATTCATGCAATAATGTAGTTTTTGTTTTTTGTGGGGTTTTTGTTTTTTTCCTTTGGTTTGGGTTTTTTTTTTTTTTTTT
Organism: Phacochoerus africanus; assembly: GCF_016906955.1. Taxonomy (NCBI): domain Eukaryota; kingdom Metazoa; phylum Chordata; class Mammalia; order Artiodactyla; family Suidae; genus Phacochoerus; species Phacochoerus africanus. Next base: position 10,263,266 of record NC_062547.1, on the reverse strand, counting down.
TTTTTTTTTGAGTGCTTAGTACAGGGCCCAGCCCTTGGTAAGAGCTTGGCAAAATTAGCCCATTTGCTCACTTAACAAATATTTACGAAGTACCACCCATGCACCAGAGGCTTTCTGCCAGGAGCTGGGGTGACAGTGGTGACTAAGCAAAGATCCTGGAACTTGTATTCTAGAAGGGCAGACAAATAAGAGACAGATAAATAAGTATGGACGATCATTCCAGGCAATGACAAGTGCCACAAAGAAAAATTAATTAATTCGGGTAAACGGAAGAAGAAGAATGGGGCGGGAGCAGGTGTAGATAAAGTGGTCTGGGAAGACCTCTTAGGGGGAGGTGACATTTGACTAGAGCTCTGAAGGATGGATGAGAAGGAGCCAGCTGAGGAAATATCTAGAATAAACCCTTTCCTAGCACAAGGAATAGCAAGTGCACAGGCCCTGGGATGGAAAGGAGCTTGTCATCAAAGAATAGCCATATCGGCGTGGCTGGAACAGAGCTGGCAAGGGAGAAAGTGCTGCCACTAAGGGTAAAAATCTGGGGAGTTCCCATGGTGGCTCAGCAGGTTACAAACCCTACTATCCATGAGGACGTGGGTTCGATCCCTGGCCTCGCTCAGTGGGTTAAGGATCCGACACTGCCATGAGCTGCAGTGTTGGTCACAGACGCAGCTCAGATCTCTGGCATTGCTGTGGCTGTGATGTAGGCTGGCAGCTGAAGCTCTGATTGGACCCCTAGCCTGGGAACTTCCACATGCCGCAGATGTGGCCCTAAAAAGAAAAGAAAAAGAAAAAAAAAAAACAATTTAATGAGAAAGTGCCTAAGCCTTTCCTCTGCTGGACGCCATAAGGTTCCAGCCCTGGGCAAGAGTGCACGTTCTCTAGGACAGCAAGCCTGAGACATGCAAGGCATGAGCTGAAGAGGGGAGGGAACGGCAGGTTGTTATTAGGTGTTGATGAGGCTTAGACGAGAACGGTCAGGGGGGGACAAAGGAGCAATCAGGGAAGACTTCAAGGAGGAGGGGAGACCAGGCTCAGCCTTGAAGGATGGATGCATTGGATAGAGAGGAAAAGGCGAGGAGGCTAGTAAAGGGGAAGATGGGAGGGGATTAAAGAGATGACCCAGAGACAGTCCCCGGGGAGGCCAGGCAGGGGAGTCCCCAGTCCGTGAGCCGTGCCATCCCCACCCCCGCAGACTGAGTACTTCGGCACCATCGGCATCGGAACCCCCGCTCAGGACTTCACCGTCATCTTTGACACCGGCTCCTCCAACCTGTGGGTGCCCTCTGTCTACTGCTCTAGTCTCGCCTGCTGTAAGTGCCCTCCCCGCCTCACCAGGAGCCCTGAACATTCAGCAGTCTCAAATAGGTCCGATTCCAAGCCTGCCAGAGTCACTCAGGGATTCACTCAACAGGCATTTACTGAGCACCTACTATGTGCCCGGCACTGGGCTCAGATGCCTTGGGGGAGGGGGTCAAGGACTGGGCTCAGGTGCCCTCGGAGGGTCAAGGAGTGAGTCCCACAGGGTCCTCGGGCAGTTCAGTCCGGCGGCAGAGAGTGTGAAGATGCACGTGACCTGGGCAGCCCCGGACCCGTCCCAGCCAGCCTTAGCCTCGTGGGGGGGTGGTCCTCTGGAGGACCTTCCATCAGTGGAAAGGTCTCAATTGGTCCAACCAATCAGAAATGGAAGCTAGGAAGGTCTGAGCTCCAAAGTCTGGGGAAAAGATTCACTTTCTCCTCCAAAGCCCCACCCAGAACCAGGGCACCCACCCCTGGGAGATGCCCCCAGCACAGGATGCTCGCTCAGCTTTGGGAGTTTAATCATGTCACTTCTTGCCCCTGCAGCCGACCACAACCAGTTCAACCCTGATGACTCCTCCACCTTCGAGGCCACCAGCCAGGAGCTGTCCATCACCTATGGCACCGGGAGCATGACAGGCATCCTTGGATACGACACCGTCCAGGTGAGCACCTGCTGGTGAACCACCTCATCCTGCCAAGCCCTGGGAACAGCTTCTGGGGACCTTGGAAGCCAGTGGGCATCGCCCAAAACAAGCTCATCTAAGCAATACGGGTCTCAGTGACCAATAAAGTAACCTGACTGGGACATGAGGAAAGTGGCAGGGATGTCACAGGCATTTCTAGTGGGGACAGCAGAGACAAGGGGCCGGGTGCCTGGAGCCACAAGCCACCCAAGCTGAATACTATGGGAGGGGCGAGCACCTCTTCTTCTTCCCCCTCCCCCCAACCAGCAGCACAAAAGTTCCACCCGCACCTCCCCACCCAGGACACAGTGGGGCTCAAGGGCTCTGATTCGCCTGGGGTTCCCACTATGCATCTGATCCTCAGAAACACAAACACACGGTGACCATCTGTTCTGCAGCAAATTCTCACACCAAGTCGCAGATGGTGGCCATCTGGAGCTCAGCCTCGATTGTTCCTTCCAGTGGAATCACGAGCATTCTCAGAGATAATCCCTCTCCCCTCCTTCCGGCCTGATGCCTGGAAGCCAAGCCCTACACAAAATGAACCAGGGATGCCCTGGGCCCAGGGCTGACACCCCAGAGAGTTCAGCCAACACACTGATCCTGAACATCTTGGACCCCCGCCCCCCCCCACCCAGGTCGGAGGCATCAGCGACACCAACCAGATCTTTGGCCTGAGCGAGACAGAGCCTGGCTCCTTCCTGTACTACGCCCCCTTCGACGGCATCCTGGGTCTGGCCTACCCCAGCATCTCCGCCTCCGGGGCCACCCCTGTCTTTGACAACCTGTGGGACCAGGGCCTGGTTTCCCAAGACCTCTTCTCCGTCTACCTGAGCTCGTAAGTTGCGCAAGGGGGGTCTCCTGGTCTAGCAGGCCACTGTCAAGGGCTGGGCGTGGGCAGAGAGAATCTTGGCTGGCAGAGGCTTAGAAAGGTCAATGTCTGGAGTTCCCGTGGTGGCGCAGTGGTTAGCAAATCCGACTAGGAACCATGAGGTTGTGGGTTCGATCCCTGGCCTTGCTCAGTGGGTTAAGGATTCAGTGTTGCCGTGACCTGTGGTGTAGGTCGCAGATGCGGCTTGGAGCCCGAGTTGCTGTGGCTGTGGCGTAGGCCGGTGGCTACAGCTCCAATTCGACCCCTAGCCTGGGAACCTCCATATGCCATGAGTGCGGCCCTAGAAAAGACAAAAAGACAAAAAAAAAGAATAAATCAAGTGTTGGTTTTGGTTAAATAGAGGTTTATGCCAGAATAACCAAGGGCGTGTCATCAACGTTCCTCTGACACTCACATCCTTGTCTTTTGAAGCCATTTGTCACTGCTCATGTTTATCTTTAGGTTATTACCTGTTCCCTATAACCCCGCTGTGACCCAGGGACTGTCAGAGGTTGACAGGGAAGGGGGGTGGGGTTAGGTGAGTGAGGTCACCGTCCGTGCGTGACCAACTCTTTGGTGATTCATTTCTTATCGTCATTTCCACTTGCTTCCCTATCTACCCTGAAACTACAGAGATATTTAGACAATGAATATTCCAGTAACAAGGACCCTCCCCTGTAGTTTACAACTGAAAGGCCCTTTTCTCCTTTTTTCCTCTTGGCCACTGAATATTCAAGTCAGCTCCTAAACATAATCTCCCTTTATGGGCACTTAGATATTTCAGGTGGGGCCAAATAGATCAGTTTCCCCATCAGAGCACTATGGACATTTTTGGACCAGATGATTCCTTGTTGGGGGGGTAGGGGGTGCTGTTCTCTGGCTAGGGATTAAGGATTGAGCATTGTCACTGCTGTGGCTCCAGTTCGATTCCAGGCCCAGGAACTTCTGCACACCGAGGGTGCTGCCAAAAAAAGTAAATAAATAAAGGAGAATAGCTCTCAGAATGTGCATAATTTATGTTCAGTTGAATGAGTGAATGAATGAATGAATGACCTCCTGTCTTACCTCCACGTTCCACAGCAATGACGATAGCGGCAGCGTGGTGTTGTTGGGCGGCATCGATTCTTCTTACTTCACAGGAAGCCTGAACTGGGTGCCTGTTTCCGTCGAGGGTTACTGGCAGATTACCTTGGACAGGTGAGGGCACTGTGGATGGCAACATTCTGGCAGGGGCCCCCAATCCCATTTCTTTACAGATTCACCATTAGCTAAGCACGCCAGGGTCCCCCTGGAACAGCCAGCACCGCGAAAGGTGCTCCAGAAGGGAAGGCAGAAGTTGGCCGAGCCAGAGAGACCCCGAGAGACCCCAAGAAAGGCACCTCCCTGGAGGAAGAGGGCTGTCTAGGACCCCCCCCCCCGCCACCCAAGGGCTCTACAAGGGTGGGACAGCCACTTTCCTTCTGGGCAAGGAGGCAGAACAATCTACCAGAATCCTTGGGAAGATTCAAGGATTGAGGACCCCACTCTGTCTACCTAGCTCAGCATTTAGAGGACCTGTCACTTTCAATCTAGGGTGGAGGGAAAATGGCTGAGACGCCTTCAGGACTTGTCCGTCCCCCATGCAGCCTCATCCTCCAGCTGTTCTTTCCACAGCTGGCCTGCTAGGGTGACCCATTACTCAGGTTTCCCGGGATGCCTGGCTTTCAGTACTAAACCCAAGAGCATCCTGGGCAAACAGAAACCCACTGATCACCTTGCATCTGCCCCAGGCATGCTAAAACCCCACAGGTCCTCGAACTCCTGCCCCTGCTCCCCTCGTCTCCATCACTCCCCACCCTCCATCCCCTCTGTCTGTGAGGTCCTCGTCCAGCTCATCACCTCCCTACCTCTGAGTGTCTGCTTCCCCGAGAAACCTTCCCTGGTTGCTCCAAGCCACCCTGGGGGAGGGAGGGGGTGTTCCGTTCCCCTGCCACATGCCTTGCTCATCCTATTCTTCCTCGAGCATAACTTTCCAGCTAGGGTGTGAGCTCCCTGCAGCCAGAAACCATGCACCCATCTTGTCTGGCTTTGCCTCTCCCATGCCGACCAGAGAAGGCACTTGAGTACATGAGTGAATAGAAGGAATGAGCATGTGATGGAGAAAAGCTGCAATGTTAGGCACTGGCCAATGAATGGGGAACAGGGACCTCCAGGGTCACCCGGTTCCCACCTGGCAGAGGTCCCCCCTGGGGGCTCAGGCGACCCTGACTCGCATCTCATCCTCAGCATCACCATGTACGGAGAGAGCATCGCTTGCAGCGGTGGCTGCCAGGCCATTGTGGATACGGGCACCTCTCTGCTGACCGGCCCCACCAGTGCCATTGCCAACATCCAGAGCTACATCGGAGCCAGCGAGAACTCAGATGGCGAGGTGAGTCCAGCCCTGACTGCCCTGTGCTAGACCCAAGTGGTGGGTCCGCCCCGCAGGAGGAAGGAGAGCTCTTCTAACTGTCGCCCTTTCCAGATGGTGATCAGCTGCTCCTCCATCGACAGCCTGCCTGACATCGTCTTCACCATCAACGGTATCCAGTACCCTCTGAGCCCCAGTGCCTACATCCTGCAGGTAAGGGGGCCCTGGGCCTTCCACCTAGATGTGCCCACACCGAATGTGGCCACATCCAAAATAAATGCACAAGTGAGAATTTGGATGCAGAACCCGGGGCGGGAGGCAGGGGGAGGCAAAGGCTGATGGTGGGCGTGAAAAGAGGATTCCTAGTTCAACCCCTGAGTCCAAGCTCTGGGGCTCTATTACTGGCCTGGGGATTCTGAGCAAATTACGAGCTTCCGTAGCCTCAGTGTCCTGGTCTAAAAGCTGGAGCTTTCCCCATGCTCTGGGTGGGGTTGGGGTGATCATGGGACATTGACCACATCCAGGCGACAAAGGGTTGGGCAAAGGGAGACCACATTTTCCGCAGGACCAGGGCTTACGATGCTCCTAGGTCTCTGCCAAATAATAAATCTTCAGTCAGATGAGCCCCAGGAAAACTCTACCTCCGATTATAATGCCGGATGGGAGACTCGTTTTCAGCAAGAAGGATGGACGCCTAAGGCCCCTCCCCCAGTGACGTGGATTAATTAGGAAGGGTGGGGCCTGAGCCATGGTGGGGGTTGGGGGTGCAGGGGAGGGTCAAACTCCCCAGGTGATTCTACTATGCAGCCAAGGTGACTGGCCCAGTGACTTAGAGCATGAAAAGGACTAACAGCTGATCCGGTTTGCCCCTGCGACAACGGGCTCAGAATAATGAGAAAAGGCTGTGTCACCAGCCGCTTCCCAAATCCTTCCAGGCAGCTGAGTTCTCCCTAAACCCCTTAGCTCTGATGCTGATGTCAGGGTTGGTGCATCTGCCAGGAACACTAGATAATGTCTAGTAATCCCTGGAATCCATGAGTGCAGTTGGCCGCTTATGCGGGGCAGACCCCAGGCCGGCAAGAACCGAGTCCCCCGGCACAAGCCAGGAAGCGCGTCCTTGCACATGCCTTGCAGTGGACCATGGCCCCGGATGCTCACCCCCTGGCCACCTGGCACTGCCGGGTCTGTGTCCCAGCCCCAGTCTGATTCTCCTTTCCTCCAGGACGATGACAGCTGCACCAGCGGCTTCGAGGGCATGGATGTCCCCACCTCCTCCGGAGAGCTCTGGATCCTGGGTGACGTCTTCATCCGCCAGTACTACACCGTCTTTGACAGGGCCAACAACGTGGTCGGCCTGGCTCCCGTGGCCTGAGCCTGCATCTCTCCAGCCACCTCCCAGGAAGATCCCGCCTTGGTTCTATCCCCGCGCTTCCATGTAGATAATTCTGATCGCTTTTCCTCTGGGATCGTGGAGGTGGAATCTTGGTCCTGTTCCCTGTCACACCAATAACGTAGAATAAATCATCACCTCCTGGAAAGTGCTCTGTGGGGTTGTTTTTCTTCATCAGTGTTCTCTTCTACATCATGGGGGTCAGACCACCAGGGAGGGGCTGGAGGGGACAGAAATGACCACATCCACTTGGACAGCACCAAACACAGTGACAGCGGCAGCCTCCACTTGGTAACAGAGCTGGAAGACAAACAGGCTTCAGCTGGTCCAGGTGGGAGTATCATATAAAGACACACTTGGAGACCAGAAATGCCAGGCTCCTTATCTCCTCATAGAGCAGAGCACCTGACTTCTTGGTTGAGGGAGTAACTCCTTATTTTTCTCAAAGCCAAGAAGAGATCATGAGAAAAGGAAAGAGGTCAAGGGACGGCGATCACGGATGGTGACCTTCCCTAGGAGGCCAGGCAGAGCGGTGTGCCCCATAGGATGGGCCAGAGCAGTGAGAGAGGCTAACACCCCAGAACCTACCAGGCTGCTCTGCCATGAGCTGGTTGATGCAGACGAACCCTTGGCAGCCCCTCCACCCCGAGCTCATCCCTTTCCCCATTGGTGGTTGGAAGAAGACAGTCTTCCATTCCCCAAGCAGAGGTTGTGCGAGAGGGAACTGACATGCCTGTGAGCAAATCTGCCCTAGAAAGACAGCCAGGAAGTAACGAGAGTCGCCTTCCTCAGAATGGGTTTTGATAGCAAAGCATCAATGGAAACATCTCAAAGTAAGCGTGGAACAGGCTACATCCTGGGTCCTTCTTCAAGGTTCCCAAGACGCGGTTCCCAAAGGCACTGAGAACTCTGGGCACAAAGTGAACTTGCACTTTGACTCAGCTCAGATTGATCCCGGTCCCTCGGTTGCTGAAAACCTATTCTTGTCCCGTGCTCCCCACTCGGAGGTTGGAAAAATTCCCACCGCACCTGCCTCTGCCGGGTTCCAGGCTGCCTGCTGGAGACACTGGCCTCAGGGCCAGAGCTGCCCCACCCCACCCCCGCTGAGGGGGGGATGGACTTTGGGGCACCCAGAACCAGATGGCTTTGGAAACTCTTGTCACATCATTCTCCCCATTTGTAGTTTACTGCAAATAAAAGATGTTAGGATCCATGACGGAGTGGGGTGAGCTCTCCCACCAAATGCCCCAGGTCTCTCCAGCATCACTTATACCCTTCCTAGCCCCCTTTCCACAGCCCCACAATCTTTTTGAAACCTAAAGTTGATCACACCCCTCCTTGCTTAAAGCCTTTCGTTAATGCCCTGCGATTGTGCTTGGAATAAAACAGTAAATCTCTGGTGGGGCTTCCAGGCCCTGCATGCTCTGGTCCCCATCTCTTTCCTGTCTCGCCTTGATCCCTCTTATCCTGAACTCCCACCACCCTGGCCTTCATTCTACTCCCAAGTTCTTCCACACCTCCAGACCTTCGCACACACTGTTCCCTTTTTCTTGACCCACTACCTCCTAGCATTGTGCAGATGTCAGCTTACACATCACTTCCCTGTGGTCAAGCCCTACTTGACCACCCCTCACAGAGCCCGGCCCTCCCTTCCTCCACGGCACTGGGCACAGCTGGTGTTCTTGCCTACGTGGGAGGGCTGACAACAGATCCACCAGAGCAACAACTGTGATCGTTTAAGTGCTGAAGCAGCAAGAGCAGGCCTGACACATTGGAGGAAGTTGCTCCTTAAATATTTGTTGACTGAGGGAAAAATTCGGGATGACTTTTTATTTATTTATTTATTTATTTATTTATTTATTTATTGTCTTTTCTATGGCCGCACTCACGGCATATGGAGGTTCCCAAGCTAGGGGTCTAATAGGAGCTGTAGACGCTGGCCTACGCCAGAGCCACAGCAACGCGAGATCCAAGCCGCATCTGCGACCTACACCACAGCTCATGGCAACGCCGGATCCTTAACCCACTGAGCAATGCCAGGGATCGAACCCGCAACTTCATGGTTCCAACCAACTTCATGGTTGGATTTGTTAACCACTGCACTGCGACGGGAACTCCCGGGATGACTTTTTCAAAGGAAACAGCTAGGGAGTTCCGACTGTGGCTCAGCGGGTTAAGAACCCAACTAGTATCCATGAGGCTGCGGGTTCAATCTCTGGCCTGGATCAGTGGGTTAACCACCCAGCGTTGCCCTGAGCTGTGGCATAGGTTGCAGATGCAGCTCGGATCTTGCATTTGCTGTGGCTGTAGTGCCGGCCGGCAGCTGTAACTCCAATTAGACCCCTAGCCTGGGAACTTCCATAGGCAGCAGGTGCAGCCCTAAAAAAGGATGAATGAATGAATGAATGAATAAGTACATAAATAAATAAATGGAAACAACTAGAGTAAGACAAGAATTGGATCTGAATTGATGGAGACCATGGTTAGGCCCATAGACGGGTCCAGTCTCACCGGCACAGACCTTCTGTCCCAGTCATAGTTGGTCCAGGGGCACGCGTGGATTCTCAGGTTTCTGGGGATGAACTTCATGGTGTTCTGGCTTTTTGCTCTTTGTTTCCACTATTTTCTAAGCACCTTCCCTGCCCCAGACAGTATGTTCAGTTCCAGGTTTGCAGCTAGTTCTCCCCAGACCCTCCCCTTCTGCTCCTGGCCCCCTTCCCCTGCTGGTGTCCCCCCTTCTCAGCCCTCCGCAGCTGCAGCTCAGCCCCTCCCTCCCAGCCCTCTTCTGCTCCCTCATCCTGGGATTCCTGGAGCCGGACAGAGTCTAAAAATGCTCCCCAGGAGTTCCTCTGTGGCTCAGCATGTTAAAGACCCAGGATTGTCACCACAGCAGCTTAGATGTCTGCTGTGGCGTGGCCCAGGAACTGCCACATGCTGCATGGCCAAAAATAATAAATAAATAAATTAATTAAAATGCTCCCAATTTGGAGTTCCCGCTGTTGCACAGTGGGTTTAAGAATCTGACTGCAGGAGCTCGGGTCCCTGCAGAGGCATGGATTTGGTCTCTGGCCTGGCACAGTGGATTAAAGGATCTGGCGATGCTGCAGCTGCGGCTGGGATTCAATCCCTGGCCCAGGGAATGTCCATATGCTGAGGATGTGACCGTAAAAAGAAAAAAATTTTAAAAAGGCTCCCCATTAGACAGATCATCTGTACTAGAAAACCCCACGCTAACATACCTAATCTGACACTTTGCTCCACAAGATAAGATGGATTTGCATTCCTCTTCTACGGTCTGAGGCCCCTTCCCCATCCATCTTTCCCCATTTCCTGAGAGCCTCGGGGGTCTCAGCTCAGCTCAATCCATCCTTTCCACCCACGCTTGTCCAGGAGTGTTATTTGCATCTCTAGGCCTCTGCTCTCCTCATCTGTGGAGCCCAGGCCCTCCCAAACACGGATTCTCACACATCGCCAGTGGGAGCGTCAATGGGTATGAACCCTAGGGAGCACCATTTGGCGCCATCCGTCAAAATTAGAAATGCGTATACCTTTTGGCCCAGTAACTTCACTTCTGGGAATTCGTCTTAAAGATAGACTTGCACACGTGCAAGATGACGTAAGGCCGAGGTTATTCTTTGTGGCATCGTTTGTAAGAGTAAGAAACGACCCAAATGTCCACCCCCAGGGGATGGTTCAATGACTTCTGATGTGTGTGTGCGCAGAAGCCGCTACGCCGCTGTAAAAAGCAAAGAAACGAGGATGCTTGCTAGGAACCGGGACAGAAAGAGCTTGCGGAGAGATGGTTAGATGAAAAACACAAAGAAGCACATGAAAAACAACAACAACCAAACCCAGGTGATAACAGAGCCTGTATTATTCTGTCTTTGGATGATAAAGATTTGCTTGCATATACATAAAGAAATCAAGAAGGGGCGCCCAAGAAACAGACATCACAGAAAGGGTAGGGGGTACCGGGTGAATGTGGGGATGGAAAGACGCCTCATCTATTACAGTTTTACGCTTTTCGGCCAAACCCTCGGCATGCAGAAGTTCCCGGGGCCAGGGATGGAACCTGCATTAGGGTTGTGACCTGGGCTGCTGCAGCGACACAGGGTCCTCAACCCACTGTGCTGCAAGGGAACTCCTACACATTTTTATTTCTTTTTTCTTTCTTTTTTTTCTTTTTTTTTTTTTGTCTTTTTGCCTTTTCTAGGGCCGCTCCTGCGGCATATGGAGGTTCCCGGGCTAGGGGTCTAATTGGAGCTGTAGTCGCCGGCCTATACCAACACGAGATCCGAGCCGCGTCCGCGACCTACACCACAGCTCACGGCAACGCCGGATTGTTAACCCACTGAGCAAGGCCAGGGATTGAACCCACAACCTCATGGTTCCTACTCGGATTCGTTAACCACTGCGCCACATGGGAACTCCTCATGAACTTATTTTGAATGTGTTTTACATCCCCATTATTAGAAATAAAAATGGGGAGTTCCCGTCGTGGCGCAGTGGTTAACGAATCCGACTAGGAACCACGAGGTTGCAGGTTCAATCCCTGGCCTTGCTTAGTGGGTTAAGGATCTGTGGTGAGCTGTGGTGTGGGTCACAGACGCGGCTCGGAGCCCTCGTTGCTGTGGCTCTGGCATAGGCCGGTGGCTATAGCTCCGATTAGACCCCTAGCCTGGGAACCTCCACATGCCGTGGGAGCAGCTAGAGAAAAGTCAAAAAAAAAAAAAAAGTTCATGAAAGGTATTTTTAAATCTCTGAATTTATCCCAATGCAAAACCTACTGCGATTTGTCCTCGAGCCAATTGTCACCTAAACTCCAAAAGCAGGTCTCTTGACCCATGTCTGATCACTTGGCCCTTGGGGAACTCCCTGGGTCCAGTGAAACTGACCCTGTGGAAGAGGTTTCCAGCACCCTCTCCCCCTCCTCTACTGCTTCTCAGAAGCCTCCGGGTGGAATCCTAGGTTAGGGAAGTGCAGGCTGTACTCCCGCACAATAAACACCCCACACACCCAGTGTGGGAGCCCAGGGTGCTGAGAATTCAGACCAGCTCATCCATGCCCCACTGGAGTCTTGAAAGTGGACCTCCAGCCTCCTGGTGCCAGCCAGCCCTGGGGCTTATTGTGGGCAGAACCTGTTCTGACCAAGACAGGTCCCACCACTGGGGCCTCCCAATATGTCACAGGGGGAAGGAGGACAGGTCAGAGGCACTCAGAGGCCCTGAGAAGGGACTGTGTTGGCCACAGCGGTCCAGCGGGGGTGCTCTGCCGACCGTGCACTTCAACCCCAGCTTGGGAGCAACGTCTGCACAGGCCTGGGACCAGATTGGGCTGGGTCTTAGGTTAAGTCCCTCCCTCCTTGATGCTGGGAGACTTTTAAAATGAGGAAGGAAAAGACAGATGAAGAGGGCTTGGGGGGGGAGGGGGGGGGCGGTCCCTAGGAGGGAACCTCTGAGATGAAATTGCAGGCAGGTGGCGCTCAGCTTTAACATCTGCGGGGATGAGGGAGGGAAGCAAGCAGGAGGGGTGGGGCCGGGCCCTCCCTAGGGCTCAGCCAAAGAGTTCCTGTTGTGGTTCAGTGGGTTAAGAACCTGACTAATATCCACGAGGATGCAGGTTCCATCCCTGGCTTCGTGCTGTGGGTTAAGGATCCCGTATTGCAGTGAGATGTGATGCAGACCAGCAGCAGCCACTCCAATTTGACCCCTAGCCTGGGAATTTCCATAGGCCACAGGTGTGGCCCTAGAAGACCCCAAAGGCTCAGCCAAGCCCCTGTGGAGCTCCGAGGCTGGGAGGGTGCTTCAGAATCATTCTGTGTTGCAGCAAGGGGACAGGGCTTTGTGCCCTCCGTGTTGGCCAGTAATTCTATCTGGGCCACCCTAGGAAAGTGGCCTGGGCCAAGGCAGTTGCCCACCTGTGGGCTTGGAGTGAAGTTTTCCCACCTTTCCAAAGGTGAGAAGTGAACAAGAGGGGCAGCCTGGGGAGACCGAGACAGCCTTTAATCAGGAAACCTCAGGTGAGGACACATAATGGCTGGTGACACAATCCCAGTGGAACCCCAGGCCCCTCTATCCCTCCTCCTCCAGGGGAGACTCAGCCACCCCAACCTTTCTCACAGGACAGGAGAGCCAGGTGGGCCAGGAAAGATGCTGACCGCAGAGAAGGCCTTGCTGGATTCTTGTAACACATCCCAAATGCTTCTCGGGGTCGAGGGGTCCCGCAGGAGTCGGCAGCCTCGTTGGCCCCCAGAGCCGCCCTGCCAGGCTCCCAGGGCCACTGGCAGAGTCTTCTGTCCGGCGTCTCCTGGGCATGACCCTGAGGTGAAGACCTGGTCACCCTGTGGGCTCCTCTTCCCGCGAGGTCCCCGTGGTAGGTGGCTGGGGGCCGGGACTGCCCATGGCTGCAAGGGCTGCAGACAGTCTGCGAGGCCTGAGGAGGGTGACGGGGGTCTCGGAGGGGCTGGGGTCTGTCGTGGAAAGGGCCGAAGCCCCAGGTAGGACTGTGGTGGGCCGTCTGGAGGCTGTGTGGGCCCTGGAGGCTGAGGACGAGGGCTCTGGTGTAAGAGGAGGTGGCCCGGGAGCCCCGGGAGAGGCTGGAGGTAGAGAAGAGGCTCCTGGGAGGATCGAAGGCCCTGGTGAGAGCCGAGGGGGCTGGGAGGCCCCGGGCTCCCCTGGGAAGGTGCCCTCCAGTCGCAGACGGGGTAAGGGTGAGGCCTGGGCTCCCGAGGGTAAAGTCTGCATATTAGACAGGTTCGTTCTTAGGAGGAGCTGGAGGAGCTGGGGCGCTGGCCTCTGAGACGACGTGGCTGGGGGCCCCGGGCAGGAGCTGCAGTTGACCGGGGCTTTGGGGTCTCCACGGGGGCTCCGGGACGCTTTGCTGAGCTCTGCGACTCCACCAGGGGAGAGTCCCCGGCTCTCTTCCAGGGAATCTAGAGAGAGGGGGGGGGGGGGGGGAAGAAGATGCCCAGTGGTCCTCCCTGATGGCAGAGGCAGCTCTGGGATGGGCTGCACGGAGGCCCCAGCTCTATCCTCTGAGGGTCCTCGCACACCTGGGGGGGACCCAACAGCTCCTGCCTCCAGGGAGGGAAGACCAAAAAGGGAGAGAAAGGGAGAGGCAGGGAGAGGCATTGGCTGCATGACCTTGGGAAGGCACATAACTCCCCTGGGCCTCCATGTCCTCATCTATAAAATGGGCATCATAATAACAGTGACCGCCCAGGGCCACTCAATGCGGGCTGAAGGAGACAGTGCCTGCCTGGTCTCAGCCCGAACCCCAGTGTTAACCATGGACTTTGGGTGACCGTCATGTGTCAGAGCCGGTTCATGGATGGTACCAAGGGTCCTGTCTGGTGAGGATATAGATGGTGGGGGAGGCCTGAATGGGGAGGGGAGGGCAGAGGGTACCTGGGAGCTTTCTGTACCTTTCCCTCGATTGGGCTGTGAACTTAAAAATGCGCTAAATAAAATAAAGTCTACTGAAAAACTTGTTTTTAAATAGGCCTGGATCCTGGGGGATCCGAGCTGTGTCTGTAACCCACACCGCAGCTCACGGCAACTCCGGATCCTTAACCCACTGAGCGAGGCCAGGGATCAAACCCGAAACCTCGTGGTTCCTAGTCGGATTCGTTTCCTCTGCGCCACAATGGGAACTCCAAATTTTTTAAAAAATAAAATTTAAAAAAATTGTGAATCACTGTGTTATATACCTGACATTTATATGCTATTGTACATAAGCTATACCTAGATGTGAAATACACATATATGTGGAGTTTCCATCATGGCTCAGTGGTTAACGAACCCGACTAGGATCCATGAGGTTGTGGGTTCGATCCCTGGCCTTCCTCAGTGGGGTAAAGATCTGGTATTGCCATGAGCTATGGTGTAGGTTGCAGACGCAGCTCGGATCCCCCACTGCTGTGGCTGTGGCGTAGGCCGGCGGCTACAGCTCTGATTTGACCCCTAGCTTGGGAACCTCAATATGCCACAGGTGCCGCCCTCAAAAAGACAAAAGACAAAAAATAATAATAATAATACAAATAAAATAAAATACACATATATAGGAGTTCCCTGATGGGTTAAGGAGCCCAGTGGGTTAAGATTCTGGTATTGCCACTGCTGTGGCTCAGGTTTATTTCCTGGTCCAGTAACTTTTGCATAATGTGGGACAGCCAAAAAAAAAAAAAAAAATTCACTGTATTTCTTTCTTTTTTGACCACCCCAAGGCGTATGGAGTTCCTAGGCCAGGGATCACATCTGAGCCACAGCTATGCCACAGCTGTGGCAATACCAGATCCTTTAACCTGCTATGTGGGGCCACAGATCAAACCCAGGTCCCAGCACTGCAGAGACGCTGCCAATCCCGTTGCGCCACAGCGGGAACTCCAATTCACTGCATTTCGATAAAAAGCAGTTTCTCTTTTAAAGGTGCTCTTACTAGGAAGAACCACAGGACAAATGTAACTGAGGCAGGAGCCCCAGCAGGAGGAGCCGGGCTCTGCATCTCGCCTCTTTGGGCTTCCATTTCCCATCTGGAGGCTGGAGAGCAGAATGGGAACGAGCTCGGGGTAAGAAATCAGAGAGAGCTGGTCTTGAGGCTGACCACCACCTAGAGCCCGGCCTGAAGACAGAAACTCAACGTCTCTGAGCCTCCGTTTCTCCATCTGCAAAGTGGAGGTAATAAGAGCACCCAAGCCTGAACATCCCTGGGCCGTTTAAATGAAATAATACTGGTTAATAATACTGACACTGACAGGCTCCTTCGCTAACGAACCGTTAGTCTCCAGAAAGCAGGGCAATAATACCCACCAGCTTAGTGGTTAAACGCATATCTAGCATCACCGAACAGCTCCCAAGATAATGACTATTTGGGATCGGGATGTCTCTAGCCCCTCCAGTCTGGACAGCAGCTCTCCATCCACACATCTGAGAGCTGCCCTAAACACAGAGCGTCCTCCTCAAAAGGTCAAAGGAGTTAAGCGGATATTTTATACGAGGAGAAACCCAGGCCACACATCCGTGGAAAAATTCACTGTCTTCCTAGAAGTTTTAAAAAAAAAAAAAAAAGGTAAAATAGCCACATTGAAGGGACTTGATGGACATGTTAAATTGGAAAAATTAAATTCAAAACACGCAGGGTAGAGTTGGCAGGCACATGGGGAACCAGGTACCTCTCGGTGAGTTTCCTCTTTCTCCAGGACCCCCTTCTGGTCTAGGTGGGGGCGGTCACACCCTGGGAGTTACCAAACCACTCCTGACATCCTAGTTACTCCACCTACTAACCACAGGTCCGAACACAACTCACAGAATTTGAAAAACAGTGGCCTGACCGAAGATCTTCACAGTAGGTCCATTATGGATAGAAAAAAAGAGGAAGAAGAAGAAAAAAACCACCTAAATGTCAACCAGAAAGGCCAGGGGTAAGCAAACCACAATATTTGGGAGCTTTTCTTAAATGGCCAAGTGTGGGCTACGTCAATGCTCCGAAACTATGTGTTACAGCAGGTTGTCTGTGTCCTGTTGATGTCTCTGGAAAAGATCCACATGGGCGAGCACTCATGATGGAGAAAGACAAACAGACGAGGAGTTCCCACTGTGGCCCAGTGGGTTAAGGACCTGGTGTTGCCACAGCCGCACCTCGGATTCGACCCCGTGGCCTGGGAACTTCCATACGCCATGGGTGTGCCCAAAAGAAAACAAGGAGAAAAAAAAAGGCAAACCGATGAGAATAATTTTCAGGAGTCAATGCAGCAGAGCAGCTAAAATCATTGACTCTGGGCTCAAATCCTGGCTCTACTACCCACCAGCTGTGTGACCTTGCGCATCCCACTCCACGTCTCTGTGCCTCAGTTTCCTCACCTGGGAACCAGGGATGCTACCAGAGTTAGCTCTGTTAGCACAAAGAGTTGCTCCGAGGATGGAAGGAAATCAGACATGTGAAGAGAGAGAGATGGTTATCAGGTACATGAAAAGATGCTCAGCGTCACTAATCATCAGGGAAATGCAAATCAAAACCACAAGGAGAGGCCCCTCACACCTTTGAGAATGGCCATCGACACAAAAACAAGAACCAACAAGTGGTGGAGAGGATGTGGCGAATAAGGGGAATCCTCGTACAAGGTGGGTGAGAAGGTAAATTGGTGCAGCCACTATGGAAACCGGTAGGGAGGTTCCTCAAAAAAACTAAAAACAAGAGTTCCCATCCCGGCTCCGTGGTTAACAAATCCGACTAGGAACCATGAGGTTGCAAGTTCGATCCCTGGCCTTGCTCAGTGGGTTAAGGATCTGGCGTTGCCATGAGCTGTGGTGTAGGTCGCAGACACGGCTCGGATCCCGAGTTGCTGTGGCTCTGGTGTAGGCTTGGCAGCTACGGCTCCGATTAGACCCCTAGCCTGGGAACGTCCATATGCCCTGAGAGCGGCCCTAGAAAAGGCAAAAAAAGACAAAAAAAAAGCAAAAATAGAACTACCATATGATCCAGCAATTCCATTCCTGGATATATAGCCAAAGGAAATGAAAGTATTAATCCAAAAAGATATACATACCCCAAAATTCAATGCATTATTTACAACAGCAAGGGAACAACCTAAGTGTCCATCCATAGATAAAGATGGATAAAAATGTGATATATATATATACATAATGGGATATTAGACAACCATAAAAAAGAATGAAATCTTACCATGTGTGGAGTTCCCATCATGGCTCAGTGGTTAATGAACCCGACTAGCATCCATGAGCACATGGGCTTGATCCCTGGCCTCGCTCATTGGGTAAAGGATCGGGTGTTGCCGTGAGCTGTGGTGTAAGTTGCAGACACAGCTCGGATCCCGCGTTGCTGTGGCTGTGGCGCAGGCCAGCGGCTATAGCTCTGATTGGACCCCTAGCCTGGGAACCTCCATATGCTGCAGGTGTGGCCCTAAAAAGACAAAAGACAAAAAAAAAAAAAAAAACTTACCATTTGTGACAATGTGGCTGCACCTAGAGGGTATTATGCTAAATGAATAAATCATACAGAGAAAGATAAATACCATTCGATCTCATTTACAGGAGGAATCTTTTAAAAACAAACAAACAAACAAAAAACACTGCTGTGGTGCAGGTTCAATCCCTGGTCCAGGAACTTCTGCACAGCCAAAACCAAACCCAACCCAAACAAAATGAAACAAACAAAAACTAATCTCACAGATACAGAGAACAGATTGGTGGTTGCTAGAGGTGAGAGGTGAGGGGTCAACGAAATGGGTGAAGGGGCCAAAAGGCACAGATTTTTCCGATAAGTCACGGGGATGTGAGACACAGCGTGGTGATTATAGTTGTTAATACTGTGTTAAAATAGCATAGTCGAAAGATGCTAAGAGATTAAATCTTAGAAGTTCTCATCACAAGAAAAAAATATTTTGTCACTATGTGTGGTGACAGATTTTTTTTTTTGTCTTTTTTGCCTTTGCTAGGGCCACTCCCTCGGCATATGGAGGTTCCCAGACTAAGGGTCGAATTGGAGCTGTAGTCACCAGCCTAAACCAGAGCCACAGCAACTCGGGATCCAAGCCGCGTCTGCAACCCACACCACAGCTCACGGCAACGCTGGATCCTTGACCCACTGCTCAAGGCCAGGGATCGAACCTGCAACCTCATGGTTCCTAGTCGGATTCATTAACCACTGTGCCACGACGGGATCTCCTACAGATGTTAACTACTGTGGTGATCATTTCACAATATATACAAGTATCAAATCACTGTTGTACACCTGCAACTAATACAATACTATAAGTCAATTATACCTCCGTTTTCTTTATTCTTACAGCCTCATCTGCAGCATATGGAAGTTCCCAGGCCAGGGGTCAAATCAGAGCTGCAGCTGCCGGCCTACACCACAGCCACAGCCATGCTGGATCCAAGCCCCATCTGTGAACTACACTGCAGCTGGTGGCAACACGGGATGCTTAACCCACTGAGCAAGACCAGGGATTCAACTCTTATCCTCACAGACACTATGTCGGGTTCTTAACCCGCTGAGCCACAATGGGAACTGAGGATGCGTGTTCAATCCCTGGCCTCGCTCAGTGGGTCAAGGATCTGGTGTTGCCACAAGCTGTGGCGTAGGTCACAAATGTGGCTTGGATCCGGTGATCCTGTGGCCGTGGCATAGGCTGGCAGCTGCAGCTCTAATTCAACCCCTGGCCTGGGAACTTCATATGCCACAGGTGTGGCCCTTAAAAAAAGTAAAAAATAATAATATATGATGTTCCCTGACACATAATGGGTGCTCATTACACATTAGCAATTATTTCTCTGCAAAGTTGATTCAGTCCCTAAACTCTTTTTTTTTTGTTTTGTTTTGCCGCACCAGCAGCATATGGAAGTTCCCAGGCCAGGGATCAAACCCCCTCCATAGCTATAAACTACACCACAGCTGCAACAATGCCACATCTTTAATCCAATGCACTAAATTCTAAAAGAGGAAGAAAGCAGAGGAAGACATTAAGAAAGGAGGCAATGAAGAGGAAAAGGGACAGTAAACAGACTTGTCAGATGGCACAGCCCAGTGTGGCAGGGACAGCACCAACGAGGGTCAGCAAGCCCAGGCATGGGCCTGATTATACCACATGCTCACCGTGTGACCTTAAGCAGGCCACGTTCCCTCTCTGATCCTGGGCTTCTCACACCCAGCCCTGCCCAAGTTCTGTGTTTCTGGGAAGAAGAGCAAAGTGGGGAAAAGCCAGTGTTCCAAGGGAAACTCCAGGATGCAGAGGCCCGATTACCTGGGCAGGAGGAGCAGCAGTCTCTGGGAGGCAGGGAGGAGTCTGCACAGGCCTGCTGGCAGGGCATCTTCTCACAGCTCACCTCTCCCAGCTGGGGAAGCAGAAAGACACACGTGAGGAAGCCCAGAGCAGCTCGCCTGCCCAGGACCTCGTGCATCAGCAGCTGGACCCACAGAAAGATGCCAGGCAGGAGCTGCAGTGCCTGGCCCTCACCTGAACATCAGGTGACACCCAACACAGGCGGGGCTGCCTTAAAGGAAACTGCAAAGGCAGAGAATACCATCAAATCCGAAGGTATTCCGGGTGAGTAATTAAAGTTAAAGAATGGGCAGACACCGGCTAAGGGGCCCCAAGTTTGCAAAGGGACAAAGATTAGAAGCAGCCCCTGGCCCAGGCCCCCAGGCCCAGCTCACCTGGCATATGCACTGGGTACAGGGCTCATCGTCCAAGGTGAACACCTGGCCGTTCGCCACCTTCCTGCCCTCGTAGTTGCAGTCTGCAGGGGCAGAGGAGACAGAGGCCATGAGAGCCAAGGCCCACCCGGGAGCCCCGGCCGTGGGCGGCTGGTCCCACTCACCTCGGCACACTGGGCAGCACTCCCCGTCAGGGTGGAAAGGGTAGGTGCAGGTGATGGGACAGTCCACGGGCGAGCAGGCCACCGAGCCTAGCTACGGACACAGAACACGCACAAGGTCCTTCATTTTGGGGGGCTGATGGGACACTCCAGAAGGACAGATCACAGAGCCATGGAGTACCCATCGGAGCCACCAAGGTCAGAGGACAGGTCCACGGTGAGGGGGTGGGGTGCGTTAGAGTCTGTCCCCCCACTAGAACAAAAGCCCCACAGGGCCAAGGACCTGGCCTTGTCCACGGGAACATCTGTCAACAGGTACCTGCCAAACAAATCCATGAACCACACAAGGAAGCTGGGCACCAAACACAGGGGAGAAAAAAAAAAAAAAAAAACAGAAGCTGAAGCTCCCCAAAGCATGTGGTTGTGAACAGACAGGGTCCCTCGGATGGTCACCGCATTTTCCTCAATCTCTCCGCAGACGCGTCCCTTTACACCCACTGCCAGCGAAGAAGCCTCACCAGCATGAAGCATTTTCAGCATGACAAACAATATGAACTTCTTTTTCTTTGTTTTGTTTTAAGGCCGCACCTGCAGCATATGGAAGTTCCCAGGCTAGGGGTCGAATCAGCGCTGCAGCTGCCAGCCTACATCACAGCCACGGCAATGCCAGATCCAAGCCACGTCTGAGAACTACACCGAAGCTTGTGGCAATGCCAGATCCTTAACCCATCAATCTAGGCCAGGGATCAAACCCGCATCCTCATGGATACTAGTTGAGTTCTTAACCCACTGAGCCACAATGGGAACTCTTAGACTTACTTTTTCTAATTTTCAAACACTCAATGATATTCCTGTCCTTTGGACTGAGAGGGGCATGGCTTAGGGGCATCAGCATGCTCCCTGAGGCAGAGTCAGGATGCCAGGATTCCATTTTTGGCACTTCACTTGACTGGCTGTGGCATCTTAAGCAAATGGCTTGTTTCTGTGCCCAGTTTTCTCACCTGGCAGCTGGGGACGGAGGTGGCACCTCATAGGAGTCCCCGTGGACTGACTGAGGTCGAGCTGAGAGCAGGGACTGGCACACAGCAGGGCCCGGAATGTTGAGAATATTAAAGACTCCACGCAGAGTCCTGGGTTTGCACACCTCACCTCCAACCCGCAGCAAGAATCCCTGAGCCACAGTTCTAGTTGTGGCTCAGCAGTAACGAACCTACTAGTATCCATGAGGATGTGGGCTCAATCCCTGGCCTCACTCAGTGGGTTAAGGATCTGGCATTTCCCGGAGCTGTGGTGCAAGCTGCAGATGAGTCTCAGATCCCGCGTTGCTGTGGCTGTAGCATCGGCTGGCAGCTGTAGCGCCAATTCAACACCTAGCCTGGGAACTTCTATACACCGCAGGTGCAGCCCTAAAAAGAAAAAAAAGAAAAACAAAAAAGACAAGAATCCCTGAGCTACATTTTCTACTATAAGGAGCCAGCCCCCTTCCAGTCACCGAGAAGCCAGGCAGGGTTAAAACTATTTCTCTGGCCCTGGCTAGAGATTCACCCTAGGCAGTGCTGGAAGGAGCCAGCTTTCAGCTTGGATCTGATCCAGAAGTGACCAATCCCTTGGAAGTCTCTGGATTTTTGCCTCCAGGGTTCAGGAGCCAAGGGCAGTTCCCAGGGAGATTCCATAGCCAGGGGTCAGGTCTGGGTGGTAGTACCAGGCAGATGCAGCTCAGGCACGGGTCCAGCACGGATGGGAAGGTCTGGTTGTTGTAGAAGATTCTGCCTGTGTAGGTGCAGCCTGCCAGAGAGAGCACGCGGTGAGTACCAGCCTGGGGATGGCCGGCCTCCACTAAGATGAAAGTTCAAGGCTATGTGGACAGCAAAGTTCAGGCCAACGGCCTCCCCAGGCTCTTCCCTGGGGAGCTGGGGAAGGGACAGAACGCACACCTGGATCGGGTGCTGACTTTTTTTTGAGGTGGATTCTGCAAAAGGACTATAGGGTCTTCCCTCCAGGATTATCCCCCAGGGAAGGGAGTGGTTCCTCCTACCTGCCTCAGGATGAGGACAAGGGACCAGGAGACTCAACCTGGGTGCCCCGTGCCATGGCCACCCTCTCTGACCCTCTCCGCTCAGCCAAACCCCAAACCCCACCTTCCAGGATGGTTCCCCGCTGCTCCCCTCTCTGCTTCCTGACGCCCACAGAGGCCCCACATGAGAACTGCCACTTTGATGATATTTATCACATACTGGTGTGCATAAAGCCACTGATGGGGAGTTCCCGTTGTGGCGCAGTGGTATGAGCAGCATCTCTGCAGTGCCAGGACTCTGGTTCCCAGTGCTGTGGGTTAGAGGATCTGGCTTTGCCGCACCTGCGGCATAGGGTGCACCTGCGGCTTGGATCTGATCCCTGGCCCAGGAACTCCATAATGGGATGGTAGGGAAACATTTTATAAGAAAAAAATATATATCTATGATATGTGAGCTATGGCGCTTTGCACAGGGAAGCCTGATACAGGGTGAGCCCAGAGAGGGGGACCAGGGGCGCTCTGCTGCCCCCCTACCGCCCCCCAGGCAGGGAATTACCTGCCGAGCAGTCCGGGCAGCACTGTCCAGGGATCCGAATCGGGTGAGGGCAGGAGTCCACACAGTCTGTCCTCTTGCAGCTCACTGAGCCATCTGCCTGAAGGAAGGAGGAACTTCACCAAGATCCCACCTGCCATACCCACCTCCCCACCCCACTCCCCCCACCAGCTCCCCTGCATAGAAAAGGCGGTGCTGCAAACTGGCCGGGGCCTGCCCTAATGGGCACCACGATGCACCTGGGAGGTGGCAGGGTTCCCCCCAAAGAGGACTGGCTCCTGGGGGATGGGGGTGGGAACCTTCCAGAAAGCCTTCCCATTTCCCGGAAGGGGGAGGGTCAGAGCTGGGGTTTCGGTCTCCTTGGCTTCCTATCCCTCTCCCCGCAGCAGCCAAGGCTTCGCCCTGACCCCATCCAATTCTTCCCTCAGAGTTTCCCTGAAACTCTGGCTCACCCCAAATCTACAGAGGACAATAAAATCCTATTTTTATAGAGAGCTATTCCACCGGAAATGTCTTTCAGAAGATGAAAGCGCCATACACAGTTCTTGTTCCTTTTTTTTTTTTTGGTAAGAATTTGAAGTTTGGGGTTATTTTCTTGTAACACGAGTACCCTAGATCAGTCCTAAAGGAGAAGAAACGCATCAAATGTACTTTCCTCCCAACTCTCATTTCAATGAAACGTTTCCAAGTTTCATAGGAGTCGAAGGCTTTTTAACACATGCAGCATCAAAGGGACGTGAGGGCTGTGCTTCTCACGCACTCACGAGCACGCAAGTCTCTCGGGGATTAAAATGCAGAGTGTGGGGCCGGGAGGCCTGGGCAGCTGGGAGGTTCTGCATGTCTACCAGGCTCCCTGGTGATGCTGACCACACTGCGGGTGCAGGGACCCGATCTGGAGAAATGAAGCTCTAAGGGACTAAGAACCCTTTTTTTTTTTTTTTAATTTTTGGCCTCCCCTTGGCATATGGAACTCCCAGGCCAAGGATCAGATCCAAGCCACTGTCAAGACCTAAGCCACAGCCACAGCAACGCACTGTAGCAGGCTGGAGATTAAACCCACGTCCCAGGGCTCCCAAGAGGCTGCGGATCCCACTGTGCCACAGCAGGAGCCCCTAAAAACTCTTTTAAAGTAGAAACGAGGAGTTGTGATTGTGGCGCAGCAGGTTAAGAAACCGACCAGTATCCATGAGGATGAGGGTTCGATCCCTGCCCTCGCTCAGCAGGTTAGGTGGTGGGTCGGTGGGGTTGCCATGAGCTGTGGTGTAGGTCGAAGACGCAGCTCAGGTCCCACATTGCTGTGGCTGTGGCGTAGGCCAGCAGCTACAGATCCAATTTGACCCCTAGCCTGGGAACTTCCATATGCCACACCTGCAGCCCTAAAAAGAAAAAATAAATAAAATAAAATAAAATAAAACAGTAAAATAAAATAGAAGGGAAAGCCGACCCGTACTCAAACATGAGCTAAAATGATCGTGTTTCTCGGTGAAAAGCTGTGTTTGCATTTCTGTCCATCTGACTCTAGAACTCAAGCACCCTCCCCTTATCCATTTCTGAGCGGATGAAGTCACATGATTCACGTTCATGAAGGAAGCACTACAATCTCACAGAAAAGAGCTGAACTCCTGGGCCTCAGTTATCCGAGCCCGGGGGAACCTGCTCCTGGGCCTCCTCTTTCCACCTGCTGAGGGCGGGCGGGCGGCGGGCGGGAAGCGGCTGAAGGCGCGCAGGTTGTCATTCACCTGGCAGATGCATAACTCACAGGGGTCACCGGGCGACCAGATCTGTCCAATCGGAAACTCAACCCCATTGTCGTCGAGAGAGCAGCCTGGCCAGGGGGGCAGCAGGGGAGAAAGGACCAGTGGGCAGAGGTGCCGGGGAGGGTCCTGAAAGCCTGCAGACCCCTAGCACCCACCCACCAAAGACAGACAGACACCGCTGCTCATTCACCCACCTGCTGGGCTGCGGCTGCCGGCCACGGCCACCTGGCTCCCTCAGTTAGTGAATTTCTCCCCCGCCCCCAGTACACACCCAGTATACATGGGCACACTCATACAAATGTACACGTCCGTGCACACCCACAAACACACCCATTCACACACTCAGACACCACACCCACAACAACACACACAGATACAACAGAAATCAAACAGGCACACACTCAAAAACACACACATGGAGTTCCCATTGTGGCTGACGGAGTTAAGAAGCCAACATAGAGTCCATGAAGATGCGGGTTCAGTCTGCGGCCTTATTCGGTGGGTTAAGGCTCTGGCATTGCCACAAACTGCAGCACAGATCACAGATGCAGCTTGGATCCCACGTTGCTGTGGCTGTGGTGTAGGCTGGCAGCCGTAGCTCCAATTTAACCCCTAGCCTGGGAACTTCTACATGCCACGGGTGTGGCTGTAAAAACACACACACATACACACAGATACGGCTCACACACATACATAGTCACATGGGCACAAAGACACACAGATGCCACTCATATGCATACACATACATACCCTCACAAAAAGACACACGCACATACTTGTAGACACACACAACACACAGAGAGCACGAACACACACACATTAACCATCTCAGCAGGTGACGCTCAGCCTCCCCAGTGCTGGGTGCAGCCTGGGAGGCAGGGCTGGGCAGCCCTCACCTGTCATGGGTGTGGGTTCCCTGCAGGTGAAGCAGCACTGCCCAGGGCCCAGCCACCACTCCTCGCGAGGGCAACCCAGCTCTGGACACGGCGTGAAGGAACATTCCACCTCCCCATTCTGGAAGAGTCAAGGGACACGAACCAGTGAGAGCCCAAGAGGAAGCCTGCAGGCTGCCATCGCCCTCCTAACAGGGACAGATCTTCCAGGGAGCAGGAGCGGAGGGAAGGGCAAATCCCTCACTGGGGGCTGAAGCGAGGCTGGGACAGGATCCCCGGGCTGCCCCCTAGCCACAGCCACAGCCTCCAGCATCTCTTCCCTTGGCTCCTACAAGAGCTTTCTGCTCTCGCTCCAATCCACTCTCACCTGCAGCCAGAGAACCTTCCCGTGTGCCAATCGGATGTCATCACACCATCCCTTAAAAACTTTCGGTAGCTCTGCCAAGTCCAAGTCCGCTGCCTGGCTGGCAAAATCCTTCATGACCGAATCTGAGGCAGAGACTGTCACCCCCACACACAGACCCCTTCCCTAAGCACTGCCCTTGGCTGATGGAGGCAGCATCCTCCAGGTACCTGGAGGGTCCCTTCGCCCTCCCCACCTGTGGAGCAAGGGCATGCATATAACCGCCTGGTGCTGGGTGGGCGAGAGCCCAGCTCCCTGGCCTCGGGATACACCCACCTCTGCATCTCACCCTCTGGCCCTCCCCGTGGGATCAGCCTGAGACCCCATCTTCACGTGGCCCCCTCCCCTGCCTGTCCTGCATCGCCGGCCAGTTCCTCCGAGAAGTCCCCCTTAGGAAATCACTTATACAAGAGCCCTGCTCCAGGCTCTGCTCTAGCCCAAACAGGATCCCTGCCTCAGCTTCCCCTCAGGTCCCTCTAGAGTTTCGTGCTGCAGCCCAAACAGACATTTTTAGGCCCTGGAACACGCGGTTCTCTCTCCCACCTCCTGCCACCTGCTCCCGACTGCCTTCTGCCAGACACACCTGTCTCAGCTCCTCACCTGATCAGTCTTGGTCATCCTTCAGGTCTCAGCTTAGCATCTCTGCCTCCAAGAAGGCTTCCCTGAAGCCCACAGTCTGGTTAAGAGCCCTGGGCACCAGTCCATTGCCCACCTAGCTGGGGACCCCGCTGATGGAGGGACTGGGGCTGTCTTGTGCTCAGCTGGGACCCCAGCATCAGCATTGTTCTGGAAACACAGGAGGTGCTCCAGAAACAGCAATGCTGAAAGACGAACTTCAAGGAGACTGCGGGAAGGCCGGGGTGAAAGCTAAGGACCCTTTGGTCTCGTTGCTGCCTCAGTTTCCCTTTTGCTGCATGTCAGCTCCTCTTCTGCAGGTCAAGGCATCCTGGGAAAGCCCTGTGCCCTGCCCCTCCCCGTCACACCCCCCCCATTCAGCCCCCTACCTGGCAGACACACGTGGTACACTCGTCACCACCCCCACTGAACACAGCCCCATCCGCGTACCAGCGGCCGTGGAAATAGCATCTCACTGCGGGGGAGAAAGGAAGAAGCAGCTCAAGGTCTTCGGGCAGCTAAAGAAGAGGGGGGAGCAAACGGGGAGGGGGGTCTTTGGAAAGAAAATGCACCCCGCAATACTCCACAGCATGCCCACACCCAAGAGGCCAATGGCTGCTCCCCTACAAACCCTCAGCCCCTCAGCTAAAAGCACACCAGTACTTAAAAACTGACAGGGGAGTTCCCTGGCTCGGCAGGTTAGGGAGCCAGCATTGTCACTGCTGTCACTCTGGTTACTGCTGCGGCGCAGGTTCTATCCCTGCCTGGGGAACTTCCACATGCCACAGACATGGCCCAAAAAATCAGTTAAATCAGTTATTATTTTTAATAATTTTACAGAGTTCCCGCTGTGGTGCAGTGGGTTAAGAATCCAACTGCAACAGCTCAGGTCACGTGAGAGGTTCAGGTTCACTCCCACCACAGTGATGGCAATGAGGTCATCTCAGGAAGGAGGATCCCATTTTAACAAAAGACCAGATCATCAGCGGGGAGATTCTCCCTCCCAGTCCACACCAAGGGTGGACTCAAACCCATGCCTGTCAGTGTTGAAAGCACCACTCCGGGCAGGGGCCAGGCAGGCTATAAGCCAAATCTTGCATCCAGGACACCGAGCACATGGTAGGGGCTCAGTTAAAATGGGCGCTTCAAGATGCTTCACTCAATCAGTTTCTTTCTTCCTTTCTTTCTTTCTTTCTTTCTTTCTTTTTTTTTTTTTCTCATTTTAGGGCCTCGCCTGCAGGATATGGAAGTTCCCAGGCTAGGGGGTCAAATCAGAACTGCAGAGCTGCCAGCCTACACCACAGCCACAGCAATGAAGGATCCGAGCTGCATCTGCAACCTACACCGCAGTTCATGGCAACACCGGATCCCTGACCAGTGAGTGAGGCCAGGGATGGAACCTGCATTGTCACGGATGCTAGTCAGATATCACTTCCACTGAACTCCCTCCATCAGAGTTTCTAAAGCAGAAATCAATCTCCTTCCTGTCTCCACCACTCATCAGCCCCCCCAAACATACTCAGAAGACATCACCCACCCCTGCAAACACACAAAAGCTAAATTCCCCTCCCCGCCCAGAGTCCCTCACCTGGCACACACGTACAGCAATCGGACTTCAGGGAGGTCTGACAGGGGCCGGGAGGACACTCTGGGGAGATGCAGGATACATTTCCGGCCTGAGGAGGTGAGAGGGGGCGTGGGTGGGGGCGGGGAGGGGAGCACATGGCACTGCCCCCGTGGCATCCCCCCACCACAGCATCCTCATAGCAAAGAAAGCTCTGGAAGGATGCTGAGAAGTAGAGAACAGAAATTACTCCACCACAGACACTTCCTGTGCATCTGAGTTTTGAACCAAATGACTAGGAATTAAATTTAAAACTCGATGTTACACCTTTGAGGTTAAGATCCAAAAAAAGCCCTCAGCTTTGGAGCCACCCAGACCTGAGGTCCAAGGTCTGCCCCTCCAAGCGGTGTGACTCTGGGCAAAGTGCATGCCCTCTCCGAGGCTCGGCCTCCCTACCTGTGAGATGAGCGGGAAAGGGCACCTCTGTGTGGCGATTGCTGAGGACTGGGTGAAATGGGATCAAGCATGAAAGCACTTGGCCACTATATGTGTGCAGCGCACAGGAAGGGCTTAATGGCGGGGGAGGGGTGCTGCAGGGGGTGCCCCCCCCCACTCCATCTTACATGCAGCTTCCACATCAAGGCCAGACCAGGGCTGCCTTTAAAAATGATCAGAGGCAGGGAGGGCTCGTGGACAGAGCCCAGGCTTCGGAAGCAGACAGACCTCCGCTCAAATCCCAGCTCTGCCACCTCCCAGCCTCAGCCTTTCCATCTATAGACTAGGGGCAGGAACACCCACCCTACAGAGCTGCCTGGAGCCTCAGGTGAGGATGCCCCAAGATCCTCACCAAGCCACCTGCCTGGAATGCACCGGGTGCTCATAATCCAGTCCCGGGGACGGTATCTGGCTGCATCTGGCACCTAATAGGAGCTTAATAACTATTCTTGGAGGAGTGTATTTGCCTAAAGCAAAATACCCGTAACAAGCTGAGTCTGGTAATGAACCTTCTCCCTCGCAACGTGGATGCCTTTATTGTGCTGGCAAATATTTTGCCTGGAGAGAAAAACAGCCTCCCTGGTAGGAAGTTTCCAAGGGAGTTTCATCTCCTCCCCTTCGTAGACAGATGAACCCTGTTTGCCTGTTGGCTCTTTTCTGCTCAGCAGAAGCCTCCCTGACTCTGCAGACTACAGGCAGGCTTTCCATCCGCCACAGTTTTAAATTCAGCAGGTTCCGTCGGACCAAAAATCCACAAACCTGAGAACTCTTCCTCCCTTCCACAAGCTCATCTTTAACATCCGGTCTCCCCCACTTCCTCTAAAACCCCCAAAGGTTAAGAAAACAGTCGCAAGGCTTCGGGGATCTCATGATGCTCACCAGGCAGACACAGATGGTACAGTTCTGGTTGGGAGGTGAAAACACGTCCCCTTCGGCCCGGACGACGCCACTGTGAAAACAGCCTTTGAAAGACAAACACGAGTGGAGACATCAGACCTCTTCAAAGGGAAGGAAGATTGAGGTCTCATTACTTTTCCAGGCATGATGGACCTGGAATCGTCTCTCGCTGGCTCGGATGCCCCAGGAACAGCAGATCAAAGTACTCAGAACTTTGTGGTCCTGGCACCCCTGGAGAATCATAGGAGACACCCATCTACGATGCCCTGGGAGGAGCCCTTTCATGTCTGATAAACCTAGAACGGTGTTAAGAGCATGGCATTTTATTTCCATAAAGCAAGAAAAGCATGTTCCCATCATGGCACAGCGGAAACAAATCCAGCTAGGCACCATGAGGTTGAGGGTTCGATCCCTGGCCTCGCTCAGTGGGTTAAGGATTTGGCATTGCCATGAGCTGTGCTATAGGTCGAAGACACGGCTTGGATCCGGTGTGGCTGTGGCTGTGGCGGTAGCTCCGATTAGACCGCTAGCCTGGGAAGCTCCATAAGCTGTGGGTGTGGCCCTAAAAAGAAAAAAAAAAAAGAAAAAAAGGCAGGAGTTCCCTTCGCAGCACAGCGACAGAACCAAATCTGCCTAGAATCCATGAGTTTGCAGATTTAATCCCTGGCCTCACTCAGTGGGTCAGGGATCCGGCACTGCCATGAGCTGTGGTGTAGGTCGAAGACACGGCTCAGATCTCACGATGCTGTGGCTGTGGCATACGCCAGTGCAGTGGCTACAGCTTCCATTTGACCCGTAGCCTGGGAATTTCCACATGCCACAGGTGAGGCCCTAAAAACCAAAAAAAAAAAAAAAAAGCAAGAAAGGCATCCAGACAGCCCTGAGTTCAAAACCTGCCCATTCGGTCATCTGAGTGGCTGTGGATTTGTCACCTAACCTTTCGGGGACTCAGCTGTCCTTACTATAGAACGGAAGTACCACCACGTGCCCTGCAGGGGACTCGGACGGATGTACAACCTCAGATGTAATGTACCCAACACTGTACATTCAGAGCTCAGTACACAGTAGGGAAACAGCAAAAAATCACCATGATGATCAAGAAAATGAGGGAGTTCCCTGGCGGCCTAGCAGGTTAAGGATCTGGTGTTATCACCGCTGTGGCTCGGATCATTGTTGTGGCACGGGTTCAGTTCCTAGCCTGGGAACTTCCACATACCACAGGTAAGGCCAAAAAAGGAAAAAAAGAAAAGAAAAGAAAATTAGTAAGTGCATTTTCAATCTAACCCTTAGGAAGACTTTTTCACTACTGCTCAAAGGGCAGCAACCTCAGCATCTTATCACAGGACGCTTCATAGAAATGCAGAAAAGCTCAGAACACCCCCCGTCCCCACATCTACTGAATGAGAACCTGCGTTTTAACAAGATTTTCTGCGAGTCAAGTGCACAGTGAGTTTTGAGGAGCTCTGTGGAAAACTTGTTAAGATTTGGGGTCTTTATCCTAACAGATATGGGAAGCAAATGAAAAAGTGCCAGCAGATTTGGGGGAGGGAATCAGAAAGGGGGTAGAACTTATCCATGATTACTCCTTGGGCAGTAGCGGGGGGTGGAGGGGCATTGTGGCAGGGGAGGGGACGGCAGAGTGGGTGTGGAGAAACTTCCTGAATGCACGAAGCTCCGAAAGGATCCCCGGGAGATGAAAAGATCCCCCTGAGACAATAGACCAGTGGTTCTCAAAAGTGTGGTCCCCAGACCAGCAGCATCAGTATCACCCGGAAACTTGTTAGAAATGCATGTTCCCTGGCTCTAGCCCATTCCTACTAAATCAGAAGCTCTGTGGGCAAGGCCCAAGGATCACCCTTCAGGTGATACAAGAAGCTTGGAGAATAGTCTCTCAGCTGCAGGAAGGCTAAGGAAAGGAAGAGGCAGGACCACACCGGAAACCCGCAGCCCTCCCCGGACCAGCTCCCACCTGCGCACGATGGGCAGCATCCCCCATCTCCGGAGGGAAGCGGGTGGGAACAAACAGCTTCACACGTCACCTTTGCACAGGTCACCTCCCCGTCCTAGAAGCAGAAGCAGGAAATCCAGCCACCACAAGGCCCCAGGCACTGGACCAGGGAAACCCCAAGGACCCCTCACACCCACCTCGCATGAGCACTGGGAACAGTCAGGCTCTGTCCAGCGGCTCCCTGACTCATACATGGCTCCAAGGTGCCAACAGGCAGAGGGCCCTGGTGCCAGCTGCGTGGCCTCGGGGCCCCTGGGCAAGGAAGGGGTCACCATCGCCTTCTCTTGGAGTCGTGAGGGAGGTCCGAGGGTCCCCAACAGAGAGGCACTAGGCACAGGGGTGGCCACTGCGGTGGAGAGCAGCTGCGACAGGGCAGAAGGGGAGGCCGTGGGCAGCACGGGGGTGGGAAACGGCAGCCGCGTGGTCCTGACTCCAGGAGGGGGCCCTGGAGCCCCGGAAGGAGGGCTGTGTCCTGGCGAGAGGGCGGGCCGGCCTGCCTCTGGAAGCAGCAGTAGCATCTTAGGGGGATGCTGCAGGGGTTGCAGGATGGCAGATGGGGCCAGCACGGCTTTGGGGAAGGCTGAAACGGAAACACAGACGGGTCTTGAGGGAGGCAGCAGGGGCAGGAGGTGAGATTCAAGGGGCATTAGCCTCAGCTCCATCCCCACAAATTACTGAACGTCTCTGGGCCAGTTTCTTCATCAACATGATGCGTTTTTTGTGTTTTGTTTGTTTGTTTATTTGTTTTGTCCTTTTAGGGCCAATCCGGTGGCATATGGAGGTTCCCAGGTTAGAGGTGAAATCGGAGCTGTAGCCACAGGCCTACACCACGGCTCACGGCAACGCCAGATCCTTAACCCACTGAGTAAGGCCAGGGATCGAACTCGCAACCTCATGGTTCCTAGTCGGATTCGTTTCCGCTGAGCCACGACGGGAACTCCAGCACGATGGGTCTACCACCACCAGTTCAACCTCAAACCGATGGGGCTACGGTGACGATCAAGGGAGAAGATTGATGAAAAAGTACCAAAGGAGGAGTTCCTATCGTGGCTCAGCGGGTTAAGGACTCGACCTTGTCTCCCGGAGGATGTGGGCTGGATCCCTGGCCTCGCTCAGTGGGTTAAGGATCCAGTGTCGCTGCAAGCTGGAGGTGGCTTGGATCCAGCGCTGCTGTGGCTGTGGTGTAAGCCGGCAACTGTGGCTCTGATTTAACCTCTAGCCTGGGAACCTCCATATGCCACAGGTGCGGCCATAAAAAATAAATAAATAAATGAGGAGTTCCCATCGTGGCACAGAGGAAATGAATCCAACTAGGAACCATGAGGTTGCAGGTTCGATCCCTGGCCTCACTCAGTGGGTCGAGGATCCGGCGTTGCCGTGAGCTGTGGTGTACATCGCAGACGCGGCTTGGATCTGGCATTGCTGTGGCTCGGGGGTAGGCCGGCAGCTACAGCTCCGATTGGTCCCCTAGTCTGGGAACCTCCATATGCCTCGGATGCGGCCCTAAAAGGACAAGAGACAAAAAAATAAAAAATAAACAAATTAAATAAATAAGTGAACAACTTAAAAGTACCAAATGAGCAGGCCAAAGTTACA
Organism: Phacochoerus africanus; assembly: GCF_016906955.1. Lineage (NCBI taxonomy): Eukaryota > Metazoa > Chordata > Mammalia > Artiodactyla > Suidae > Phacochoerus > Phacochoerus africanus. The sequence goes on along the minus strand of NC_062547.1, from coordinate 10,230,502 downwards.
GGTTGGTGATGCTGGAAGTCCAGCGGCTTCAGAGGCTGCAAAATCAGATTCTTCTCCCTTCCCTTCCTGGCCTGCCGCAAAAGAGCCTCGGGTTTTCCTGAGCCAAGCAAACTTTCTCTAAGCCCTTGGGGATCTGTCCTGGGAATGACCCTTCCCTCCTCCTGTGTCCCAACAAGTCCAGAGTGCGTCCCCTGCTCCCCCATCCAGACGTGGCTTCCCAGAAGATGCTGAGGCTCAGGGGGAGGAAGGGTCCAGGGGCCTCTTGGGTCCCATGGCAGACAGACCTCCCCCATCCGACACCAACACAGGGACAGTGAATATTTCCCCACAGCTGGACACCGACGGCCCAACAGTCTGAAAGACAGGGAGAGTCCAAAAAAAAAAAACCAAGAGGGGAGAGAACAAGGCGGATTGTGGGGCAAGGGTGAAACAGAGGAGGAAGGGAGAGAATCACAAATGGAGTGAGATGGGAGAAAACAGGCCAGGCTGGGTGGGGGAAACGGGGTGGTCCAGCTCAGACCATCACAGGGGATCACGAGATGGAAAACTGGCCTTGGAGTAGAAAGAAGGCCATCGGCGTTGACATGACAGTATACCGACGGACGTGTACAGGCGCGCTGTTAAAGCAGGGCAGAAAGCTGACAGCACCCTGCCCAAAACATCTGTCCCTGGAAGCCCAGGTTACTGAGACTCCTATGTCACACGCCCGTTTATCATTGCTTTTCGTTTGTTTTTTAAGGCCACATCCAGGCATATGGAAGTTCCCAGGCTAAAGGTCAAAGTGGAGCTGCCGCTGCCAGATCCCAGCAATGTCTGCAACCTACACCCCGCAGCTCACGGCAACGCCAGATCCTTCATCCACTGAGTGAGGCCAGGGATCCGACCCGCATCCTCATGGATACGAGTTGGGTTCCTTACCGCTGAGCCACATGGGTAACTCCCCCTCTATCACTGTTTTTTGCTGTTTTTTTTAACTTCCCGTTTACGATCTGGAGGGAAACAGAAGGACTGGGGAATAGTGAGAGGAAAAAGACGAATGGATAAAGGAGACTGAGAGGACGAAAGGGGCGGGTGTTGGGATAACAAACAAGATGAACTGAAAAAAGCGTTGAGGGGGCAAGAAAGACAGCCCTGCTCCGGGCGGGTGGGGCCTAGGGCTGGGGGCGGGGCCTGGAGTGGGTGGGGCCCAGCGCCGGGTGGCGGGTGGTGGCGGGGGATGCTGGACGCTCACCTTCACAGGACACTCGATCAGCTCGGAGCCTGAAGCCAGGTCGGCAGGTGCACAGGAAGCTGCCCACGGTGTTATGGCAAGAATGGTGACAGACTCGCCTCTCCAGCGGCCTCCGACACTCGTTTACATCTGCAGGAGAGCCTCACTACCAACGGCTGCCCTGTCGGAGTTCTTCTTCCTCCATTCCGTAGCCCAGAAGGCTGGGGGAGTCTCCCTGCCACGTTCCTATGGGGTCCATCCCTGCCCCGGGGTGCCGACGGGACTCAGAAGTCTGGCGGTGGGGCTAAATCTAGGGCTAGTCCCATTGGAAGGTTCATCCATCCCATAGGCATTTCATGGATGCACGCATGACCCATGTCCCATGCCCCAGCACTGCAGCAATGATTAAGTGCTGGCTGGTGGGGATGGGCCCCCCCTGGGAATCTCATCTCCAAGCCTTCCACCATCCTGCCATCGGCGTTGGGTGGTGTGGGCCCTTCTGAAAAAAGAGTCTCAAAAATCCCTGCACTGCTTAGGGCAGGCTTCAGGACAAACACCCAACTCTGCTAGAACAAGGTCTTTTTTCAGGCCCATGGGACCCCACCTTCAACCCATGAGCCAAGCTCCAGCCAAACATGCCAATCCCTTTCTGGAAATTTCTGCTAATGGGCTGAGAAAACAGGGGTCTCCTTCTAAACCAGAGGAACCAAGACATAACGTGCTTTATTTACCAAGGGGAGCAAAGGCAGCCAAGAAAATGGGTGAGCAGAGAGGAATCCTTGGGGTGTATCTGGGAGAGGGTGGAAGAGAAACATAACAGGATGAAAGTGGCATGTGGCCAGGAAAAGTCCAAGACAAGGTCTTCCATTAGGAGCCACGCCAACCCCGGGGAAAGGCAGGCTCTGAGCAAAGGCTCAAGGCGCTGGCAGGCTCCAGGGAACCAGGAGGTCTGGACTGTTGACCTGTCCTTGCCCCTGGGCTCACCCTATCCATCTTCCTGATTGGCAGCCTAAGTGTGAAGACAACAGGGTCCCCGGCCTTACCTACACAGGAGTGCCGGTTGCCATGGAGATGGAAGCCAGTCCTACAGGAACACCTGTAGCTGCCAATGCTGTTTTTACATCTCTGCTGGCAGGGGGTCCCAAGGCATTCATCAGTGTCTGGAAGGGAACAGGACACGGCTGGAGCTCATTTCCTCATGGAGTTTTGGAAATATGTGGTCCTCTCAACCTCTCTTAATTACCATCTCCTACCCAACTCCTAACCCTTCTCCGTCTCACCACCTGCATTCAGTCTATCAACTCCAAAGTCCTCCCTGGATCAGCCCGCTTCTCTCCATCCTCACTGCTATACCCCAGCCCAGGGTACCTTTGTCTGAAGGATAACAACAGCCTTGTGTGTCTCTCTGCCTCTCCCTGCACTCCTCCCAAGCCACACTCTCCCCAGCCTCCAGGAGGTTCTGACCAAAAGACACCTCTGATCAGGCCACTCTCTGCTTAAAACCCCTCCAAGGCTCCCACAAGCACCAATGCTGCACCGTAGCGCAGGAGCCCTGAGCTGCCTTTCTCACCCCCTCCCTGCCCCTCTCCTTTGCTCTGGCCGAAATTCTTGCCATCTGACAAATGCACCACACTCTTGTGGCCCTCTCCCTTTGCTGGGGTTCTCCTTCTGCCTGGAAGGCCTTCCTGTCTTGTCTGGCTGGAAAACTCCTATTCATACATCAAAACTGCTTTTATACCACTCCCTCTGTCAAAGCTTCTCCAAGCCATTGTTTGAAACTGGAAATAATCTACATGTTCATTAAGAAGAAAGAGTTAGTAAACTATGGGATCTTTGCACTGCAGAGTACCAGGCATCAGGTGAAAAGAATAAAGAATAAAAGAATAAAGCAAGTCTTTTGACCCTGCTGTGGCAAGATCTTTAAGACAGATTATTGAGGGGAAAAAAGCAAGCAGAGGAATGACTGGTTCACATCGCAGCTCTAATGTGATCTTGAGCAAGTTAATTTCTTTAAGCCTCAGTATTCCTATCAGGAAAGTGGAAATAAGCAGTATCGATTTCATAGGACAATTTTGAGGATGAACTGAGAAAACGCATATTGGAGTTCCCATTGCAGCTCGGCAATAATGAACCTAACTAGTGTCCATGAGGACGTGGGTTCGATCCCTGGCCTTGCTCAGTGGGTCGAGGATCCGGCCTTGCTGTGACCTGTGGTGTAGGTTGCAGATGCAGCTCAGATCTGGTATTGCTGTGGCTGTAGTGTAGGCCGGCAGCTGTGGCTCTGATTCAGCCCCTAGCCTGGGAACTTCCATATGCCATACCCGAAACCCCAAAAAGACAAAAAAGAAAAGAAAAGAAAATGCAAATTACATGCTCAGCATGGTACCTGGAGCACAGCAGTTCGACAACTGTTAGCCACCCACCTCTTATCATCCTGTCTCTGTGAATGCATAAGAATGTATGCACATGTACTGGGCAGAGTCAGGCAGGGCCCCCATCAGATTATTAACCAAGTGCTGTGGATGAATTGCATTGCCTCCAAATTCGTATTTGGAAGCTCTAACCCCCAGTAATGTGATGGTGTTAGGAGGTGGGGCTTTGGGAGGTAATTAGGTTTAGATGAGGTTTGAGGCTGGGGCCCTCACAATGGGATCAGTGCCCTTAGAAGAAAAGCCACCAGACAGTTTGCTCTCTCTCTGCCTTGTGAGGACACAAAGAGAAGGCAGCCGTCTGCAAGGCAGGAAGAGAGCCTCACCGATAACTGAATGAGCCAGCACCTTGATCTTGGACTCCCAGCCTCGGGAACTGTGAGAATACATTTCTATTGTTTAAGCCACTCAGTTTATGGCATTTTGTTACAGCAGCCCAAGCAGATACTAAGACCCAGGGTTATTCTCTAGAGAGTGCAGAGGTTGGGAGTGGGAGAGAGGGCCTGAGGGTAGTGCCATGACTTTTTAAACTTCTTAAATAATTTATGTAAACCTGGGGTTCCTGTTGTGGCTTAGTAGGTTAAAAACCTTTAACCCACTCAGTAGGCTAAAGGATCCGGTGTTGCCGTGAGCCGCAGTGTAGGGCACAGACGAAGCTCAGATCTGGGGTTGCCATGGCTGTGGCTGTGGTGTAGGTCAGCAGCTGCAGCTTCGATTCGACGCCTAGCCTGGGAACTTCCAGATGTCAAAGGTGCAGCCCTAAAAAGAAAAAAAGAAATAATAATTTATGTACATTTCAATCACATGGAAAATGATACCACAGTATCAAGGGGAGCTTCTGTCTTAGCTGCCTTGTTAAAGACAGAATGTTTTCTTACATAATTTCTGTAAAGAAAAAAATCATTTTTAAAGACATGTATAATTAGTTTAAAAGATCTCTCTCATCCCATTCACTGAGGAGAAGAGAGTCTTTCCCTTCCCTGGGTTCCCACAGGACATATCCCTTGTCTCAGCCTCACCTGTTCTTCCCCTCCCCACCAGACGGGGGCGCTGTGTGTGTGTCTTCAGAGCCTGTGAACCAAGTGACTCAGTCACAGCATGTCTCTTTCTCCCATAGCCCCGCTGGACCTGTCACGGCCCTGTCGCCTTGGTCCCCACAGTGGCCTCCTCCCCCTGATTTGCCTGCTCTGCCTGCCCTAGGTCTCTCTCAGCCTCTTTCCCCCCCCCACAACCCCCACGCTTCAATATGGCAGCAGCAGGTTCTCATGAGTCATGGTCCAGAGCCTGGATGCAAGCGGACTCCTCCTACCGATGATGGCGAAGGTGAAATGCAATGATGCCTGCAGAGCCGAGGGCGGGCTGGCAGGGCCACCTGTTCAATGTCAGAGTCCAACAGCAGTGGGGCCGGCACCATCATCCCCCCTCCCAGAGCCGCTCACCTTGACAGCTATGGCGGTCAGCGGACAGCTGCATGCCCGGCCCACACTCGCACACGAACCCGCCTTCCGTGTTCACACAGTGGCCCTCACAAGAGGCGCTTAAACACTCATCGATATCTGGGGAGAGAGAACACACTCCTGCAGAGCCCACTCTGAACGTGCTTCGGGTGCAGGGAGAAAATCTACCCCAAAGGACTCTGTGCTGACACGGGGCGGGTGGGCTGCCCTCAGTGGGGTGGAACCCCCGTCCCCACCCCAGGTAAAGTCATTGGGCTTTGGGGGGGGCCCCTGGAACGAAGGGGCCAAGGGACAGGCCTCTTTTTAACCCACGCAGAACAGATGACGGAGAAGCTGGCTGAGACAGAACCATTTCCCACAATCCCTCCTGCAGGGCAGCCCCCCAAGGGCAGAGGGAGTGGGCAGGAAGGCTGATTAAAATCCCCTAAATGCTTATTGAGCACTGCCCATGTGCAGCAGACCTGGAGGGGGACAGTCGAGGACACAAATATGACTAAGACACAGCACTGACTCTTCCGATGGCTGCGGTCTGAGAATGCAGGAGCCACGACACACACCCGGGAGAGGCCAGCGTGTGGCTGGTGATATGTGCTCCACAAGGAACTGCTGGACCACAGCAGGTGCACAGGGGTGGAGAGAGGGATTGCGAGGACCAAGAGGCATCAGGAGGCGTGCCCACCAAGTGGAGAGAGTCTGAGGCGCTTCCGGGAAGCGCAGGGGATGCCAGGAGCCCAGTCTGGCTGGAGCCCAGGTTCCCATGTCATCAGGGGGCAGTGGGAGGCCGGGCTGGAGAGGCACAGCTGTTAAGGTGCAGCTGTGGAGGAGCCCAAAAGAGTTGTCGAGGCTTGCCCAGGGTCGGGGTGACTGGATCCAAGTAGTGCTTTAGGGAGGTTCAGGCCCGAGGCGGAAGGAGATTGGGAGAACTCCAAGGCACCCTTTCCTAGCTCAGAACCATGGCGGCTCTGGAGAGCCTATGAGTTCAGCTCTGCCCCCTCCAGTCCACCCTGCCCGCCTGAGTCTCCCTCCCACCCCCGGCCCCCATAGCCACTGGTCACCTCCATTCTCCTTTCTTGCTCTTCCCACCACAAGGACCTCCGGGATCACACCCATTGCCTCTAAGAAGCCCACCCTGACTCACCCCATCCCACTGGGCCCCTTTGGATGGTGGCCAGTGCCCCCCTGCTCTGCGCTTGCTTTGACATTGGTCTCTGGCTTTTCCTTGGTCCAGTTTGCCTCCACAGTGAGAAATGTCTGGAAACTAGTTCAACTTCCCAGAAGGGGGTGGTGCCCGGAGCACCAAAACTCCTTGACCCAATAGTTCTCCTTCTGGGGACAGTCAGAGAGGCCAACAAGAAGCTTCTTTATTGCAGCATTATTTATAGCAGCAAAACATTGCAGACAAGCTAAGGGTGGATAGCACAGAATTAAGTACTTGAAGCAGCCACATCCACAGGCATTAAAAAATGATATTGTAGAAGTTCCCGTTGTGGTTCAGTGGTTAACGAACCCGACTAGTATCCATGAGGATGTAGGTTCGATCCCTGGCCTCACTCAGTGGGTTGAGGATCTGGCGTTGCCCTGAGCTGTGGTGTAGGTCGCAGACTCAGCTCGGATCTGGTGTGGCTGTGGCTGTGGTGTAGGCCGGCAGCTCCAGCTCCAACTCAAGCCCTAGCCTGGGAACCTCCATATGCCACGAGTGCAGCCTGAAAAAGTAAAAAACAAACCAAAAAATGCTATTGTAAGGACTATTCCCTGCTCACAACGCAAAGTGAGAAAAATAACAAATGAAAACTACAGGTAAGGTACAATCCCACTTGACACACATATACCCACAGTCACACACACACATGGACACACACACACCAGGGGAAAGAGCAGAAAAAAAAAATACGTTCACTTTAGTAACAAATATCTCTGGGTAGGGACTTCTGGGACACGTTTATTTTCACAATTCTACCCTTCTCTTACTTTCCAAATGTTCCAAAATAAGTTATTCTTTTTCTTCTACATTCAAGGGAAGAAATATTATTTTTATAAAACCCAAATTCAAGGAAAAAAAAAAAGTTTCAAGCTCTCTGGAAGAACAGGCTAGAAACTGGTCACAACGGCTGCCTCTGGGGACAGGAACAGACTTTGCCTGTCCAAACTTTTAAAAATCATGAACAAACAATACTTGTATGAAATAACGCTTGGATTTCGCTGGCCTCATCCTTCAAACGTCACTTTCCTGAGGGAGCCTTTTGTGATCAAGCCCAACTCCTGGCCCCACAGGGTTGGCCCCCTGGCACCATGCACTCCACCAGTGACAGGCTTATTACGTGGGATTGTCATTGTCCTGATTTTTTTCCCTGTCCCACATTCTGAAGCAACACATTCTGAAGCCCTCCAAACCCCAGCCCCAGCTCCGATCCTGGTCCTTAAGAGGTGCTCAGTAAGTATTTAGGAAAGAGCTTGCCTGCCTGCCTCTCACAAAGCTGAGATGCTCAGCTTTGCTTCAGCATCTCTTCGGAGACTCCGCTTCAAGGACAGGGAGGAAACAGCATTTCCAGCCACCCGGCCCGCTCCCCGCTGTTCCCAGGCCTCTCACCAGTACACCTGATGCCAACAGCTGTCTCTGTCATCGAGAAGCCCACGGGGCACACTCGGGCCACCTCCTGACAGCCACCGTGGTTACAGGTAAGGTCACAGCCATACTCCCCGCAGGGTCCGTGGGCTTCTGCAACAGGTACCACACCCATCAGAATGCAACCCACCGAGGTCCCAGCCGCCCTCCCCTCCCCGGGCTCCTCCTAAATTCTGTTGGGGAGGTGGCTCTGGAGGCAAACAGACCTGAGTTTAAATCCATCTCTGCCACTTACTAGCATATAACCCTGCGTGAGTCACTAGGTTCTGTGCCTCAGTGTCCTGATCTACAAAACGGGAATGAGAACGCCCACCCAATAGGGCTGTTTGAAAATGATATGCTAGGGCACAAGTGCCCAGTGCCCGGCACATAACCTCAGTGTAAACAGAGTTCTTCCCGTCAGCCATTGCCCACCCCCAGTTACCTGGGCAGGTGGCCCCTTGCTCTCCATCCTGGCAGGAGCAGACATTGGGAGCGATGCAGATGCCACTCCCGCAGCCAAAGGAGCAGAGGGCTGAGAGGAGAAAGGCAGGTGAGGGAGTGGGGGCTAGGGCCCCCCACACGGCCCTCAGGCCAGCCCAGGGAATGTGGAGGACGTTCAGGGCACAGGGACAAGCACTTACGAAGGGTACAGTGCCCGCTGCCCATGGAGGGTGCCCAACCAGGGCAGCAGCCACTCCCAAACCCCGAGAGGCAGACGTGGGGGCCCAGCCGGCGTCTGCAAGAGAGGAGAGAGCACCTTCCATGTTCTGAACCAGGGGAGGATTCACCTACAGGGCAGTGAAAGCCTCCAGCCAGTCAGCACGTCAGTCGACAAACAGTTCTGAAGACTTCTTCCGCTCACGCTCACGCTCCACGGAGAGGGGCAATGGGAAGTTTCCAAAGAAAAATGACCCAGAGAGTCAGTCCCCCTTGGAGGCAGGACAAAGACAAAGGTGTCAGAGAACAGACACTTGTCTCCTACAGATGCCAGATGCCCGCCACATGGACACAGCAAAGAGGAGCCTCGGGGCTGAGGAGGGAAGACTGCACTGGATGAAGAGCCCCAGGGATGGCTGCCTCAGGGCCTTTGCACTTGCAGTTCCCTCTATCAGGGAGGTTCTGCCTCCGGGCCTTTGCACCTGCAGTGTCCTCTATCAGGGAGGTTCCCACCTCCCCCCCCCCCCGGCCCCCACTTTTACCCAGGTCTCTCTGCTCATGTCACCTTCTCAGAGAGGCCCTAGTTGTCCACCCTTACCTTGGGTTATTCTGCTTCCTAACCCTTACTTCCTGGGACATGAAATTACTTATTAACTTGTTGATTTGTTCATTGCCTGGCTCCCTTACCATTCCCTGAGGACAAGGGCTTCATCTTTGGCTCACCTCCACGCCACGGGCAGCGCCTGGCACACCGCAGGTGCTCAATAAATGGCTGTTGAGGGAAAGGCTGAGGAGGGAAGCCAGCAGAAGAGAGGAAGGGGGTGGCAGCCCCCAGGGGGGCTGGAAAGATGTCATTCCCCAGGCGACATTTTTTGGGGGGAAGGCAGGAGCAAGCCACCCAAAGGAGTGAAGGGGAACCGAGAGTGCCGGAGGCCGGGGGAGGCAGTACAGCCGTGAATAAGCCACTTTCCCCTCCTTCGAGGAGAGACAAGGAACCAGTTGATAAGAACATAGCATGGGGCGTTTCTATCGTGGCTCAGCAGTAATGTAACCAACCCGACTAGGATCCATGAGGATGTGGGTTCAATCCCTGACCTTGCTCAGTGGGTTAAGGATCCGGTGTTGCCGTGAGCTGTGGTGTAGGTTGCAGACGCGGCTCGGATCCCTGGTTGCTGTGACTGTGGCATAGGTCAGCAGCTGCAGCTCTGATTTGACCCCTAGCCTGGGAACTTTCATATGCCGCAGGTGCGGCTCTAAAAAGACAAAAGAAAAAGAACATAGCATGACAAGTACCACAGGGGAGGTTTCCTAGGCCGAAGTCGGAGAGAGGGTAGGGGCAGCCGGTGAGAGTGAAGGAATGTTCCAGGCAGAAGGAGACAATGGCTAGAACTGGTTCTGTGATGGGCTGGGCGGAGGAGGATGAAGTCCAGCCTGATTTGAACTGGAGATCCTGGTGCAACAGAACAGGGACAAGAAAACCCTTCCCAACTGTATTCTATGTGTTTGGAGGCTGACGGGAATATTCTGCCAGTCTGAGAGCACCCACCATGTGTCGGGCACCACAGCAGGCACTGGTGACATGGATGGAGGGACAGACTCTGTTCTGGGAGAGGATAATCTGTATCAAAAGGGACAAGGATTCTAGCAAGAGACACCGGGGCACATGGCAAAACAGAAACGTCTGCAGAACACTGTCCCTGGAGCCTCCGAGAGCCTTTTCCCTCTCTGAAGTCATCGCAGAAGAAGAAGGGGCCCTGGAAGGGAGTGGGGGTGTGGCAGTGATGTCTGACCCGCTGCCCTTGCTGCAGCCATTATGGCAGCAGCCTGGGAAGGAGGGGCCGGCAGCTCCTGCTCCTCAGAGGGGACTCTCAAAGCGACAGGGGTGCCACCAAGTTGGCAGATGGAGAGATGCCCGGGAGGCCGGTGGAGCCTCACCGCTCGGGTGGGCAGGGGCCTAGCGCCCGCCAGAGCGCCCCAAAGAGCCTAGGGCGTGCGGCGACGCGGAGACAGGTGGCAGGCAGGAAGGCTCTGACACGCCGCGGAGCCGGGCCGATCTCAGCAGGAACTGGCGGTGGCTGCGGAACACACGTGCGAGCTGCGAGCCCGGCGGGGCCGTCCCCCTCGCGCCCCCCGAGGCCGTGGCCGCGGGCCAGGCCGCCCGCTGACACCGTGTTCCCTCGCTCGGAGCATCACGCACACACGCGCTCGGCCCGCAGCGGCCCGGCCTCCGCCGGGAGGAGACACGAGGGGAGGACGGCATCAATTGGGAAAGAGCAAAGGGGCAAACACCCCACCCCCGCCCGCGCGCACACACTGGCGGAAACCGAAACATAACCCTGGGAGACCCCGGCGGTTCCAAGGTCCACGGCGTGCGCAGAGCCTGGACTCAGGCAAAGCCCCCAGCCCCAGAGCGCCGGCGCCACCGGGCAGGCCAGGCACTGCCTAGGCAGCGAAAGGCAGCCAGTCCGGGAACCAGATGGCATGTCCTGGGGTCCCCGAGCCAGGAGTCCGCGCTCCACCGGACTCAGAGCGGCTCACCCAGTGCCTGGATCTCCGTTCCCCTCGCCAGATCTTAAGTCAGGACAGCCCCCGCCAGGGGCGCAGAACGAGCACCCTCCCAGAGCACTGGCTGGGGCCCCTTTGTCCGGACCCCCTGGGCTGCGCCCGCGCGCGGACGGTACCCCCGGGGGAGCCCCAACCCGCGGCTCCTGGACGCCCCTCCGCGCCTCCCCGCTCCGCGCCGTTAGCACTCCTGCGGAGGGGCAGGGCAGGGGCGCGGGGCGCTTACCTCTCGGCCCCGAAGTGCCCGGGCGTCTTCCTCCCGGTGTAGCCGCGGGCCGGGGTCCCTGGTAGCAGGAGCGCGACGCAGGCGGCCCGGAGGAGCAGTCCGGCCCACATGACGGGCGGCGGCGGGTCCCCCCCGGCTCGGCTGGGCTCCGGCGCCGCGCGCGGGGGAGGGGGCTCCCGGCCCTCGCCCCTCCTCCTGGCGCCCGGGAGCGAACCAGCGAGCCCCGAGCTGGCACGCGGAGCCGAGCAGGGGGGCTGGGGACGCTGAGAGGAGGGGCCGGGGGCCGCGCGGGGCCGCGGCCGACGGCTGGGGGTCTCTGGCACCTCAGAAAGAAACGCACAAAAGGCGGCGCCGCCCGCCCGCCAGTGGCCTCCTGGGGAGGCGCGGAGCACCGGGCGGGGGCAAAGATCAGGGACCCCTGGGGGCGGGGTTTCCTCCTCGGCCCACACCCCCTGCCCGGGTTTGGGAAGTCGGCTTCCTGCGAAGGGCTGTGGGCGTCAGACTGAGGCCCGGGGAGGAAAGGGATTCGGGGAACAAGGCTGGCGCTGGAGGCTGCGCGTCCCGGGTATTGCTGGTTTCGGCGGAGCCCGAGATGCCCGTGTGGTGCAAGGAGGTGGGACGCTGAATCGTCTCGCTGCTGGGCACTTCTAGGCGTGCTCCCAGCAATGCCAGCAGGTCTGCACCCTCACCCTGGGTGCCCAGGTCAGTGGGTCCACTTGCTCCCTGGTCAGAGGGCACTAGCCGGTCTCGAACCTACAGACTCCTCTTTATCCCCTTCTGCAGCTGCCCCAGGCCACAGTCAGAGACCACAGGCAGGGAAGTGGTGAGCAGGTGGTGGATGAAAATCGGGATCACCCACCTGGGAGAAAGCTGAAAAGAGAACCAAATTCTACCCTCCGCTCTGTGCAGGCACCCTCCTTAGCCACCCAGACCCAGTCAGTCGAGCTTCTGCTTAAACACTTCCTGGGATGAAGATCTCACTACCTGTCAAAAGGCAGCCCAATCCAATTTTTAATAACTCCATTAGGAAGTGTGAGGAAGTGCTTTTCCTTCCCAGCTAAATAACCCAGTTCCCTTGGTTCTACCCCTACAGCAGCCTTCCCACTGACCACCTCAGCCTGTCACCAAGGTCCTTAACACTGGTGGCCACAAATAAACATGGCGTGCCAGCAGTGGTCTGGACTCTCTCTCGCTTCCTCCCAGACACCATGCTTCTATTAACACAGCCTAACATTACTTGGCTTTTTTGGCAACCCCATGATGCTGTCAGTTCCTAAGCTTACATTTACAGGAAAGGTGAGCCTCTGGTGTTTTTTGTTTTCATGTTTTTATGTTGTTACTAACTACGAGCTGCTAGGTCGATTTCCTCACCTGAACCCATATGGTTGAGTTTTTGCAGATGTTCGAATTTAGACCTGTTATCTCACCTCGTTAGACCCATCTAGGCAACAAACTCTTAGGAAGTAAGTTGTCAAAATATCCTATATCATAAGATGAATGCTGCTTCCATATGAATGTCCATGCTGAGTCCGAAGGACCCTCAGAATCTTTTTTTTTTTTGTCTTTTTGCCTTTTCTAGGGCTGCTCCCGCGGCCATATGGAGGTTCCCGGGCTAGGGGTCCAATTGGAGCTGTAGCCACCAGCCTATGCCAGAGCCACAGCAACGTGGGATCCGAGCCGCGTCTGCGACCTACACTACAGCTCACAGCAGCCCCGGATCCTTAACCCACTGAGCAAGGGCAGGGACCGAACCCGCAATCCCATGGTTCCTAGTCGGATTCGTTAACCACTGTGCCACGACGGGAACTCCAGGACCCTCAGAACCTTAAGGCATCTTTTCCTTTTATCTCAAAGCATTGAAAGGTGCACTTTTTCCCACTCTTCCACTCAGGCTGCCTTCCTGTTATTTACAGAGTGCTTCCATGGCCACCTGCAGTGTTCACAGTCAGAAATTTAGCCCTGAATTATTCACTAGGGATAAACAAAAAGCCCTTCTTTTTGACTCGAGCCCATTAAATCTGTCACACCGCTTGCCTTTATCATCACTGCCTGGACCCACCACTCACATAGGCGCTCCTCCTTCCTGGCCCTGAGAAGCGACCCCGAAATTCTCAATACATTTACACAGAACGAGTTTCCTTTCGCACACCTGTCAGCCTCGTGCCATCTTCTCCTACACTCCAGCACACCTCAGCGACCTCCCTCCCGAATTCGACTTTATGTTGCTCTGCCCCCTCTGTCTCACCCCTGGAATCTAACAGGCTTTTCCCCACATTGCTCAGTGGGCAGCTTGAGATGCAACTTTGTGCTTCAGGAGAATCCTCACCCACCCTCAGGAGGAGCTCAAGACATAGAAGACAGTAAATTCCCACCCGGGAACTTTGAAAGACACAACTTTCTAAATCTAGCCCCTAACATTTGTTTCCTTTGACCTTATGGCATTCACCTTGCTCCTCATATCAGTTTGCTTCTTTAGTTTGATGCTTGCTGTTTTCTCTTTTTCCTGTCTTTTGGTTTGGCTCCTCAAAGTTTGGACCCTGAGAGTCACTCACTTCATATCCTTCATCTTCAAGGACTAGTTTGAGGGAGTTCCTGTCGTGGAGCAGCAGAAACGAATCCAACGAGGAACCACGGGGTTGCGGGTTTGACCCCTGGCCTTGCTCAGTGGGTTAAGGATCTGGCATTGCCGTGAGCTGTGGTGTGGGCCGCAGTCGTAGCTCCAATTCGACCCCTAGCCTGGGAACTTCCATGTGCTACGGGTGTGGCCCTAAAAAGCAAAAAAAAAAAAAAAAAGACTAGTTTGAGCCCTTACAACTTCTCAGTGTCCTCCTCCGTGGCTTGTGGCTTCTCAGTAACAAAAGGGACCCTCCACCAAGGGCGGAGGATTCAAGTTGTTGTTGGCTATAGAAAGAAGGCCTCTGGCTTGTGACCCTTCCAAATGGTCATGTGATGAGTCAGTGTTTCTATTCTTCTCCCAAAGGTCCATTCGTGCGGAGGCCTGGAGTGAGGCTAGCTCATCAGCGCCTTCATGGAAAGGAGCCATTCCAGCTGGCTGTAGCAAAGCTCCAAAGGCAACCTTTCACCCCGGGAGAGGTGATTAATGGTTTTAAGAGAGGAGGTGGGAGTGTGGCAGCAGAATGGCAGTTTCCAAAGGATTGCTCCGGGATTCAATCCGGAGTGAATATACCCAAGATCATAGGAAACAAAAAACAGCAAGGACTCCAGTTTCCAGAGTCAAGACTGAAGCCACTGGTAATAACCTTCGCCTTAAGGTAGCAGGTCTCCATGGCTGCAGGTCAGACCACTGAAACGCACCAGAATGATCCCAACACATTCTGTCTTTCTGACCTGGGCACCTTCTCGTCAATCCTCAAATCTAGGATTAAATTTTTTAAATAATCACAATCTGGAGACCGTTGCTCACGTCTGCCTCATCGAAGCTGGTCTCTGGCATGGGGGCAGGCCTTTTCAACTCAAACCATGACTTGAAGAATTCAAATCACAGTGTTGAATTTCAAGTTCAAACTGTGGTTTTTCAGAGATGATTACTTCTTCCCTTAAGACCCTTATCCCCACCCTCAGAAACCCCAGGAGAGGAAGGAGAAAAGAACCGTGATGAAACAAGGAATGCCTCCAGGGAAGGAAACTTACTCCAGAAGACCCCCAAAGCAGAGATGCTTCCTTGCTCTTTTCCTTTTAAGCTGGAATCTCTCAAAGCCACAGTTTGAACTTGAAACCACAATTTTCCTGACACTGTATCAAAGGCTGGTCTTAAAGGAGCCAGCAATATGCCTGGGATCAACCCTGCTCCAGTGTTGGGACAGAGCAGCCTTTATTCCCCCTGGATCATTGGAAATGTGGGCCCAGATACTCTGACCCACTGAGCTGGAAGAAGACAGGCTCTGTTCGCTAGACAGGGGGGTGAACCCCAAATGTGCCCTGCTCCTGTATTTTCAAACCTAAGGCATCAAAGGTTTACTCAATTAAACCAAAGGAAATATGATCAGAATCCAAAGGGCATGTGGCAACAGCAAACTGGGAGGTGCACGAGGAGCAGTGCCTGGGGGGTTAGCTGGGGGGGGGTTGTTGGCTGAATGCTGCACACACATCTGGCTATAAAATGACGTCAGGAAAGGCAGCCCAAGCCACCCCCAGGCAAGGCACATTACTAACAGAGGCAACTGGGAATCAAACAGTGACTACGGAGTCAAGGGCAACCAAAGACCACGCCTCTGAATTTCACAAACCTGACACCCATCATCCTTGGGATGCCGCCAAGAGCCATCGCATGGCAAAGGAGGTACAGATGGTACTCCTTGAGAGCAATGTTCCAGCACCAAGGACAAGGGGCTGCTACAGCAGCCGTGAAGGAGGGAATATCGAGCTTGCAGTAAACTGGGCACAGTCTTGGGGACGGTGGAGAGGGAAGAAAAGCAGGAACGAATGCATCTTTTGTCTTAGACTCTACTTTATTTGGTAAAACTCAGAAACTAACCACCAATTCACGTCCCCCCACCTCCTTCCCTCTGAAGAAGGCAGCTCCCCAGAGACAGAAAGGCTGTGGCTTGGTGATCATCCACCATCGCAGGTTTTACACTTGGGAAGCCCACGGCCTGGTGGTCAGGCCTCCAGCCCCAGAGCTCTCAGAGGCAGCAAAAGAAAGCACAGGAAGCTCTCACTTCAAAGACAACGGGCCCCTCCCCTTTCCCCCCCTCCCACAACCTCCCCACAGCCCCATCCTAAATAAAAAGATAGTAGAGGACAATGCACGAGTGTGGGAGACACACACACAGAGCTTCCTTTCAGCCAAAGAGCTGCAAGAGTGCCCCCAGAAGGAGGACAGCCGGGGCTACACCAATCAAGGCTTGGTGGCCCCAGGTGATGGCTGGAATCATGTGAGACTGGTAAAAATCCAGGGAGAAAATATTTCACCTTCAGCCCTTTCCCAGGTCTCCAGTGAACTGGCTTTAGTTCTACAAAATCCCCGTTTCCACACAGGTAGGCTGTGGCTTGCGGGCAGCTGGCTCAGGCAGGGAAAGGTTTCCCGCGGCCAAGAAGACAATGGCGGGGGAGGAGGAGAGCAGGAGGGCAAAGCCGTCAGAGAGGGTCTGGGAAAGGGGAGCCCTGCCCTGGGCTAATGGATCCGAGTTAACTCCTCCACGACCTTGATCAGGTCATCTGCGGTGGCCTCTCGCTTCATTCCGCTGCCATCGTCGTACTGCAACGAGGAAAGGAGGGGTGGGGGCGTGAGGGGAGCCGAGAGGGTGCTCTCCCTCCCCTGGGGAAGGGGACACCCACCACAAGGGGGGCGCCCCCACTCCACCACTGCCATGGCCGGGAGGAAGGACCCATCATCGGAACTCCTCGCGGGTACAGGTCAGCAAGGTCTGCTGACAGCAAAGCTGCCCGGAGGCTGCCACCTGGTGTGTACCTCCCGCTCCCCCAGGGTGGCCCCCAAAGGCACCATCGCCAGTGAGCAATACCCCAAACTCCAGCACTGGAAACTCCTCTTCCCCGCCCCCTTTCTGAGATCCCAGATGTGGCTGAACGTGCCCTCGCTGCTAAAGTTACAGCACTCGATGCCTGGTGGGGGGACCCGCAAGCCTCAGCTACGTCTCCTTGCCCTTGGACTCCACTTTCCCACACGGGCAGGAGAGAACTTAGAAGGGCTGCTGGCACGTGGGAACCAGAGAGGAGAGGCCCGGGAGGTCTCCCGGCGTGCCTGCCCTGCTACCAACTTGTGTATCTGGCCCAGGGCTGAACACAGCACAGCTCACCTGTAGGTTGGCCACAACCTCCTGCATCTTGGGTCGGCTGATATCCAGGAAACTCTCAATCAAGTCTCCATCAATGAAGCCTGTGGCCGGTTCAGTCTTTCGTTCCGTATGAAAGGATCTCCAGGTGGACAGGCGAGTTAAGGAACGTGCCAATCGTTTGGAAAGAATAAACATCCTTACTCTGAGTCATCCCCTCCTCTGCACAAGACCACAATCGAAAGTCATCATCAGGGAAGCTCCCTGGTGGCCCAGCGGGTTAAGGATCCGGCATCATCACTGCTGCAGTGGCTCAGGTCACTGCTATGGCCAGGGGTTCGATCCCTGGCCTTGTGCATGCCATGGGTGTGGTGGAAAAAATAAAGCACAATTTAAAAAGTAAAAAATCTTCAGGATGAGAATAGAAAACAATAGTTCCAACTAAAAATCACACTGCTTTTTGGGACACTTTTGGAATTTCAAAGACCTGTAAAATTACTACTTTATCCAATAGTTCTCCACTGGAGTAATCTTCAAAATAACATTTTTAAAAATACAGATTGAAGAAAAAAACTACAGATACAGCTTTTAGTTCAGAGCCTGGACACATATAGATGTTTTTCTCACAAGTCCTCCAGGTGAACTGGACGCTTGCCTGGGAAGAACCACTCTTCTAGGTATAGCCTTGACTTTCATGGACAAACTGAGGCTCAGTGAGACAAGAAATGTGCCAGAAGTCCTGCTGGTTATCAAAAAAAAAAAAAAAATGAAATCAACCCATCGGCCCACCTCCTCTGTGGCTGAGTTGGGCCGTACCGCCGTGCATCAGCGCCCGACCAGCCTCGCAGACAGGAACCCCTCCTGCCTCCGCTCCCGCGGTCCCCTTAGCTCTCCCATAGTAAACACACTTCCAGCGGTACTTGGATCTTGGGTGTCCTGGGGGGCTGATCCTTGGGCTTCCAGAGCTGGCAGCTTCTTCACTTTTCCCCTCATTCTTCTGCCAGCCTCTCTAGTAAGGGGCCTCAGACACTGCTGCCCACAACAGGATCTCTGAAAGGATGTCCCTGAGTTGTGATCTAAACTTATGTTCGACATGCAACTTCAGGAAGGCCAGAGGAAGCCCACGTTTCAGGAGCATGAATGTACGTTTTCAAGAAAAACCAGTCAAGCTGGGTGCTAAGTACATGGGGATTCATTATACTGTTCTCTCCACTATTGTGCATTTGAAATCTTCCCTAAGAAAAACTTTTTAAAAAGGCTGTTGCCCACAGAAAGCTCATCTAGACATTTCCTCAAGAGACGGCAGTTTTTTCAGAGGCTGCTTCGGGGGGTGCAGTTCTCCGTCCCGCC
This sequence comes from Phacochoerus africanus, assembly GCF_016906955.1. NCBI lineage: Eukaryota > Metazoa > Chordata > Mammalia > Artiodactyla > Suidae > Phacochoerus > Phacochoerus africanus. Next base: position 10,212,253 of record NC_062547.1, on the reverse strand, counting down.
AGCGCAGGCTTCCTGGGGCGGGGCGCCCCTGGGAAGGATATAAGGAGTGCTCGATCTTGCCCACGCTTTTGATGACTTTATTGAGTCGATTCTGCATGTCCAACAAGAGGTTGTACCAGCTCTCTGAGAGTGAGGTCACCAGGCCTGAAGAAGCAAAGGGAGCAGGAGCTGCAGAGTGCCCCAGAGCCCACAGCGAGCACTGCCCACCAAGGGCGGCCGGGGCGGCAGCCCGACGCCCTGCTCTCGCCCGCCTCTCACCGTGGGGACGGTGATCCCAGGAAGGAGGCCTGTGTGGGAGCTCAGCCCCAGGGCTCCCCCTTACCAATCATGCCGTTGACCGTGCCGAAGAGCACCGAGCCCTGTGTGGGGGTGGAGGTCTCGCCCAGATTCTGCATGACCAGCGAGCCATGGCAAAAGACGTTGACGAATTCACCCAGGTGGAAGAGCCCCACCTCCTGGAGGTGCTGCCGCTCCTCGTCGGTGGTGGCGGCGCTGAAAGGCGGCGCAAGAGAAACTCACCACCCCGACTTCCTGCCCCCTCCCCACCCCCCCCGACAAGGACAGAGCACAGAGGCCAGATTCCCTGGTGAGCCCACCACCCACTCCAGAGCGGAGAAGCCGGCCGGCAGAGGCTCATCTCCGCAGCCCGATTCCCTCATGGAAACCCTCGGCCTCTGTGAAGAGGAGCACCTGAGCCCGAGGCAGAACCACTGTCCTCGAGCTCGGCAGACCCGGGGCCCCAGCCCCCCACCGCTCCCTCCGCCAGTCCCTCACCTGTCCTTCTGACACACGAACAAGTTAAAGGCATTTTCGGCCCCCAGGAAATTGTCATCATCCAAGATCTCCACAGCACTCATCCAGTTGGGGTTAAAGTCTCGAGCAATCTTACAACAGACAAGGCACAAGAGGAAAGACCCCCAGAAAGTCTGCATGGAAGCCGGTGCTGGCGCCTGGCCGAGAGCCGGCCCCACCCTGTGTTCCACCACTGCCTCTCTGGAGAGATCCTGCCCCCTTCTCTGGCCAACCCGGCCCATCTGGTTGAAATGCCCGGAAATGGAGCCTACTCAGAGCTCAAGCGGGGGCGGGGGAGGGGGGTCCTCCAAAACTACTTCATAGGTGCAGAACCTATGCCCCAGGGACAACATTTCCGCCCCCACCAGGCCTGAACATCCCTCACCAGCAGAGAGATACCTGCAGGGGCCGCAGCTTCAGTGGGCGCCCCGCCCCGCCCCGATACCTCTTCAAAGTTGCCCTCCATGGGCTTGTAGGCCAGCAGCAGCACGGAGCGCATGAGGTCGCCCACCAGGATGAAGTCGCCCTTGGTCTTCAGGTAGAGGGCCATGATGTTGTTGTAGTGATTGCACTCGGTGCGGAGCTCCTTCTCCGTCGTCCACTCATAGAGCCGCACCTGGGACAGGCATTGCGCTTCGCTCAATCCCGGGAGCCCGGGTCCTCTCGGAATGACTGTTTCTCCAAACCCCCCTCAATCCTCCATCTGCAGCCCCATTTACCAAAGGGCAACGCACGCGAAATGCTTTGGGGTGGCACTTGGATGACCCGTTTGTACTTCCATATTAGACATTTATGAAAGATGAAAACAGAGTGAACACATGAAACTAATGATACAAAGGTTTCCTTTGGATAAAGAGACGGTCCGTCTCCAATTTCCTGATCAGGACACACATGATCACCTCCCAACGAACTGCCTTTCTGAACCCATCTCGAAACTCACACATCCCCGGCGCCTTTTGATGGGAACCCGATAAACAAAGAATATAGAATGGGAAAGTCTAACAGAAACTAAAGGGCTCTAAAGGACTGGCATCTGTGGCCTCCCCTCCACTGAGAGGGGGAAAAAAAAATACCCTTTTTTTCCTTCTCCACTGCAGTGTTTCTTCAGTTACAACCACATCTCCAAAAGAATACAGGTGCTTGACAATGAGCGGACAGATGAGCAGATATTTGGCACCGCACAGCCCAGATCCAGGCAGCCCCACCCATGGCCCCTGCACATACGGAAACTCCTGGGCAGAAAACATTAAGCCGTGATTTCTCCAGGTGTGTCCAAAGAACCCTGGCTCCATAGGTGTGCCTCCGAGAGTCACTCGTAATAATTACAACGGCTACCGCACTTCCGTCGGTGGGGTCAAGGGGGCCTAGGACACCTCAATTTGGGGTGAGACAGCCTGGCTGGGCCCCCACACCTCCAAGAGTGGAGTGAGAAGGGGCTGAGAGCCAGAAACACACCCCACACCTCCCTCCCCACCCTCCCAGCCTCTCCCCGCCGTGGAGATAGGCAAGACCAAGGTGAGACACCACCAAAATCCGAGACCATCACTCTCAACCCAAGAGTCCCCGCGCTGTCCAATGTGGCAGCCACCAGCCACACATGGCTACCAACACCTGAATTGTGGCTAGCTCAACCCGAGATGTGCTGTAAGGGTAAAATATCCACCACGTTTGGAAGTCTTGGTATGGAAAAAAAGGTAAAATATCTCACTGAATTTTTTTTATACTGATGACACGAAGTAATATTTTGGTTCTAATGAGATAAATAGAACACATTGCTAAAACTGATTTCACCTGCTTTTTACTTGTAAACATGTGACTACTAAAAAGTTTAAAAATTAAAAATTCACATGTGGGGAGTTCCTGCTGTGGTACAGCAGAAATGAATCTGACTAGGAACCATGAGGTTGCAGGTTTGATCCTTGGCCTTGCTCAGTGGGTTAGGGATCCGGTGTTGCATGAGCTGTGGTGTTGGTGGAAGACATGGCTTGGATCTGGCATTGCTGCGGCTATGGTGTAGACTGGCAGCTATAGCTCCGATTAGACCCCTAGCCTGGGAACCTCCATATGCCGTGGGTGCGGCCCTAAAAAGACAAAAGACAGGAAAAAAAATTCACATGCGGCTCCTATATTTCTATTACGTAGCAGGGAAATCTCATAATCCAACTTTACACCCAATGCCTCCCAATGTCTGCATCTGCTCACTGGGCCCTCTGGAATATACGGTCACCAGTCAAGGGCAATCTGGACTGGTCCCTTGTCATACTAACTGAAACTTGGATCTTTCATACAGGCCTCATGGCCCTCTCGACTTGGCTCTTTTCTCTCCCACTGTCCCTCTTACCCCGGGACTGGAGGGAGGACAGCCTTTCGTGTACCCTGCCTGCCCTTTCGAACTTCTACCCTGCCTGTCTCCTAAGCGTTCCAGTTTTGAAGTTCACTCCACCAGACCACTACCACTGTTACCCATCGCCACCCCACCCCATCACCCTCTCCCAACACAACATTCCTGTAATTCCTTGTGACTTTATTTATTTATTTATTTAATTTTGCTTTCTAGGGCTGTACCTGTGGCATATGGAAGTTCCAGTCTAGGGGTCGAATTTGCGTTTAGCTGCCGGCTTACACCACAGCCACATGATCCAAGCCACGTCTTTGACCTACACCATAACTCACAGCAACACGAGATCCTTAACCCACTGAGTGACACCAGGGATCGAACCTACATCCTCATGGATACTAGTCAGGTTCATTATTGCTGAGCCACAATGGCAACTCCAATTCTTGGCGACTTTAATATTCAGAGAAGATCCTTCCAATACCCTCGTCTCTTATCTTTTCTCACCCCCGCTTTACCACCTATCTGCTCCACTCCCATGGTCACCCCTTAGAGCCTGTCATTAAAAGTAACTCCAGACCCTTATACCCCCAGTTTTGTCATTTCTCAGTGCCCAGAGCGCAACACCATAATTCCCATCTTGCAGAGTCCCAACTCCCTTGCCCCCTCTCCCTTGATCATACTCATCCAACGAACCAGAAACTGGTGAAATTCTTTTTTTTTTTTTCTTGTCTTTTTGCCATTTCTTGAGCCGCTCCTGCGGCATATGGAGGTTCCCAGGCTAGGGGTTGAATCGGAGCTGTAGCCGCCAGCCTACGCCAGAGCCACAGCAATGTGGGATCTGAGCCGCGTCCGCAATCTACACCACAGCTCACGGCAACACCGGATCCCCAACCCACTGAGCAAGGGCAGGGACCGAACCCGCAACCTCACGGTTCCTAGTCGGATTCGTTAACCACTGCGCCATGACGGGAACTCCAGAAACTGGTGAAATTCTTATCTTCATCTCCAAGCTGAGGAAAAACAACTAACTGGGATGACTGGTCTCATTTTACATTCAAGACCACTCACTGGAAGTGGGCTCTTGTACTTCTCAGAAACTGTGCATTTCCTAGTCCGACACTCTTTGGGTCCTGAAATGGTTGTACCTCCTTCACTACTCAAAACTCCAAAACCTCTTCTTCCATCTTTCCTCTCAGCTCCTTCGCAGAAGATGGATACAACCAACGGAGGATTTCCACCTACTGCCACAATCTGAGGCCAACGCTGTGCCCTGGAGCCCCTGCGGCTAACTCAAAATGCAGCTCCAATAACCGTTCTGCAACGGACCACCAGCAGCAGCTGGGGACATGCAGCAGTATTTCCTAACTCAAAACATTAAAAACCTCTCTTGTCCTCACCCTCCCCTGGAGTTACCCCATTCCTATCTTCTCTCTCCTCCATTACTGCAAAACCTGGAAAAGGCGTTCAAATACGAGCTGTCTTCGCCTCCTAGTCCTTGTTGAACCCTCTTGTACCAGGTTTCCATGCCCAGCACTCAACCTAAGGGGCTAAACCAATGGCCAACTCCCAATCCTTATGTTACCTGACCCACCAACAGCCTTTCCTTGAAACATGTTCTCGCTACAGCTTCCAGAACACTTTTCTCCCTGGCTTCCTCTTCTCCTTCACTAGTTACCTCCTCTCTGGCTAGATCGTCCTTCCGACCCCAACTGTGAAAGGCTGGAAGACTTCAGGGCTCAGTCTCCAGCTCTCTCCTCTGCCCACCCTCAGCAGACAGGGGATCTCAGGTGAGCTCATCCAGACTTCCAGCTTCACAAGCCACTGACTAACCGCCATGCTGGGGTCTCCTGCTTCCTCCTGCTGGAAGCCATGCCCCTCTCATCCAGCCACCTGCTTGACATCTCCACGAAGACGACTACTGAAGCTGAGCATTTGCAAAACCAAAGCTCTGCCCTCCCCACTGCAACATAAGAAATATACATGTGGTCTCTGGCCCCAGTTCCTGAGCTACAGGGGGAACTCCGATGCTTCTTTATTCCTGATCTTCTTAAAACCTTCAATGTGCTATAATGAACTGTGACACTCCAGGAGGAAGACACAGGATACAGCAGTTCCCAAATTTATTTGACCTGAAATTTTTTTTTTAACTTTCTGCAAGGGAGGAGGTGGGGTCCTGCCACAAGAAAGTGGACTATTTCACAGGGCTATTATTTCAGGGATGTACTCAGGATAGCACTGTTGGGCTCACTCTGTCCCACACGGATGAGATATTCTCATGCCACCACACATTCTGAGGGCAGGGCCATAGCTCTTACCCCTCCCTCCATCCCCACAGCACTTGACATGACATCATGGGGTTTCACACAAGCAAGTCTAATGTCTGGTCCAGCCCCAGCTCCCCACATTCCCAGCTCCATCCTCCATACTCACTACTGTTATCCTTACAATCTGATACACGTGCGGCACTGGGAAACGTGTCTATGGACAATGGGGTGAAGCCTTAGGCATGACACCAGTGGGAGGGGCCTCACCGTGCTGTTGATGCTGGCTAAGAGCTTCCCATTAAATTCCACCATCGAGTACACGGCCCCTTTCACCTCCTTTTCAGCCACTGTCTGTAGTTTTCCTGGAGGAAAAAAGATACTGAGTCTCCTTTATGAGCCCACTTTTTTTTTTTTTTTTTTGGCCTCTACTGCAGCTCGCAGGAGTTCCCAGGCCAGGGATCAAACCCGCGCCACAGCAGCAACCGGAGCCACTGCAGTGACAATGCTGGATCCTTAACCCACTGAGCCACACAGGAACTCCCAAGTCCACATTTAAAATTAATCAAAAGAATCCCCTGATTCCCCTCTGGCTCTAAATTCCTGCCCCCCAAACCACTCATCTGAAAGCAGAAAACAGAGTCAGTAGGACCGGGGTTCTCCACCACCAGAAGTACAAGCCCCAACATCATGTGCAGTGCCTCCTGACAAGGCCGGGGACCTGCCCCAGCCCGAGCCTCCGGATTGCCCTCTCAGGATGGAGACCACCCTCCGCCTCAGCCGTCCAGTCTGGGAGCTCGGGACCGGCCGAGAGCTGGTCTTCAGGAGCATCTTGGGCGCGGGGATGAGCGAAGACGAGAAACGAGCACCAGGCGCGGAGGCTCGGAAGAGGACCTAAGGGCTCGAGCAGCCAAGTGGGAAACACACCCAGGATGCCTGACGGGATCCCTAACTCACACTCTGGTCACCAGGTTCTCATTCACAGCTCACCTCATCCCCTTTTCCTCCTTTCAAAGAGTAAAAAGAGGAAGAAACACGTGCTAGATTTTACTTGTGCCTCTGCTCGCATACGCCAAAACTCAATCAGACTCCCCGTCAAGAGCTTAAGAGAAATATCTTAGATCTCATCTCACAGCAATTAAGCCAAGTTCTTCTGCTTAACTGAGGCGGCAACCCAAAGCAGTCCGCTTACTTTCCCAGTTTCGAATCCCTCAAAAGCCGAAGGCCGCGTCCACTTACCATCTGAATACTGAAAGACCACAATCCGACCCTGCTTGGGCTCCGCCTCTTCGGGATACACCATGGCCGTGCCCACGATGAAGTACGTGTTGGGGTCTTTGCCCAGCTTGCAGGAGACCAGGCTGAGGGCATACTCGTTCTGTAGAAACTGGTGGGCATGAAGAACTAGAAAGAAAGCAGTAGAGAGCTGACTGGCTGCCGAGAGGCACGTGCACGCGCACACACACAGGCTTCTGTACTTCTGCGAGGCCCACAGCTCAGCCCAAAGCAGAGTACAGGAGGCATGTGCTGCCTGCTACCCTGCCTCCTCTGCAGCCTATTCTGACACGAGGAGGCCCAGCGCTCTGGACTCATGGCAACTCCAAGGGGCCCCACCCTTTCCTTCTCCTCCTAGGATGGTCTGCCAGTGTCTATCAAATTCTGGAATAAACCAGAGCCCAGAAGAGCCTAGTTTCAGGAGAATGTAGGTACAAAATGATAGAAAGAGCTCATTTGCACCTTCAAAGGTGTGCTGGTCAATGATAAGGAGGTTATGCACCTCCACCTCTTCTCCAAAGGAGGTCTCGTGAGGGGCTGTGCTGCTGGAGAACAGCTTGCTGGAGCTGACGCTGCTGGACAGGGCCTGAGAACAGAGAGAATACACATCACCCCTCTCAAAAGCAGAATGGGTGCTGGGAGCAGCTGTGTGAGTGTCAGACAGGATCAGGGAACAGAGGCTGAGTCGGAAGGAGATCGTACGGCTGGCCTCTTGCATGGAGCCGAAAGAACAGAGGGCTTCAGAGAGGATACAGGGACCAAGGACAAGGATCCAAACTCCATACGGAATTGACACAGCAGTCCAACTAAGGGTGATTAAAGAGCACTAAAACAGCGATGCTACATCAATCAAGAAAGCTAACAAAAAACTCAGGAGATCTAATAAAGTGACTCACTTCCACCTCTCTTGATGGGAACAATAAGAAAGCACTTCAAATAAAAAGAAAAACGTAAAGACCTTCTGGCTGGTTTAAGGGAAGAAGCCACACCACGGATGCTTGGGAGCAGGAAAGGCAGAGAACACATGGAATAAAATGATCTAACGTCTCCACTGAGCCTATGATGTGTGGCTTTAGTTTGTCCTAGTATTATCCTTTTGCAGACGAGAAAATTAAAGTTTAGACTTACCCAAGGTCACACAGCTAGCAATCAACTTTGAAGCCAGTTCTGACTCCACTCCCCACGCTCTTACCTGTTACCCTACGCTGTCATGCACACCCTACACAAAGTACCCAAACTGGATGGCAAGAGAAAAGGAATTTTCATCCTGCAAGGCTACCGAGTAGCAAAACCACTGACTGCCATGCTTGTTAAAGTTCTTCTCAGCCCTCTAAGGAGGGGGCCAAATGCAGCTCACTGCCTGTCTTCTCCTGGAATCCAGCTATGCCAACCCACCGTCCATGGCCGCTTCTCTAAGAGCAGAATTGAGGAGTTGTGACTGAGACCACACAGTCTGCAAAGCTAAAACGACCTCCTCCCTGACCTTGGGCAGAACAGTCTGCCCCTGCCTGCTCTCACGCCATCCTTCTTTGCCCCCTGGCCTCACCTGGGTGCTGGCACTGGGTCTCAGGGCAGTCGTGCCCCCACTCGTGTCCTGGACTTCGATACGGCTGGAAAGGACCCCGAAGCACTGGGACACCTCCTGATAGCAGATCTTCCTAGAGAACAAGTGTGGAACAACAGGGCCTCTCAGCCAAAGTCTGAAGAGCTCGGCACCAACTCACAGACCACGCCCCGCCCCCGCAGCGCCCCCCCCTGCCCTCACCTGGGAGATTCATAGAGGGGAACCGTGCGGATGTGCAGCTTCTGGATCTCATCGATGGTGCCGATGGTGAGGGTGCTGTTGTTGGCCAGTGCCAGGCTGGAAAGAAGGTTCTGGGTTTAGAGTGAGGAGACCCAAGGAAGGAAAGGATTCTACGAGGCAACTCCATAAGGGGAAGAAAAACAAGGCAGAATTACACTGGCTTACTCCAGGGCAGTGCTTCTCAACTAGACTCTACACTAAAGCATTCCTAGGGAACATGCCTGGTCCCACCCCCCAGATTTTCTTACTTACTTGGTCTAGTTGGGCCTAAGCTGAGATTTTTAGCAGCCATCTATTTAATGCTAGAGCGCAGCATTAGAAGGAATACAGACCAGTGATTCTCAAACTTTCAAGCCACCCTGGCATCAGAATTCGCTAGAGGGCTTATTAAACTAGACTGCGGGCCCACCCCTGGAGTTTCTGATTCAGCGTGTCCAGCGGTAAGGCCTAAGGACTTACATTTCTAATGAGTCCCAGCCAGTACTGTGGCTGCCCGTGACGGACCGCACTTTAAATACCACGTCATGACCTCAAAGTCAGAGCTTCTGAAACCTGACTAATCATTTCAGTCATCTGGGAGGTTTTCGGAAAATACAGAATTCTCGGGCCCCATCTTTAATCCTCTACATCAGACTCTAAGAAGGAATCAAGAATAATCTGTACATTGAAAGACCTCCTAGGTGTTTCCACTGCGTCGCCAAGCTCTGCAAGCCTCTGCTCTACACGTCCCATCTCAGCCATGCACTGACTTCCCCAACAGGAGGATGGAGGGGAAGGGAAAACATCACGCCGCCCTCAACCACCGGCTCTTGCCGAGGAAAGAAAAAGGGGCTCACCTATCAGGATAGCCATCTGAGTTGAGGGGACACATGTAGTTCACTTCCTTGAGGTTGACGTTGGAGAAGACCAGTTTGTGGTTGCTGCTGTAGATGACAGTGGGGCGGTCAGAGCAAGCGAAGACGTTGGTGGTAGAGAGAGAACGGAACGTCCTCAACACCGTGGGCTGGGTGCCCAGCGTCACCTTCTTACGGTCGCTCAACAGGCCTACAGAAAGGGTGGCATCAGGAGCAGAGAGGAAGGAAAGGAAACAGGACAAACAGTCGGATTTTGAAGGTTCAGAAGTAGCACCCTGAGGCTAAGAGCTCTGCAACACTCCAGCTATTTCTAAGCCCCCTCTCCAAGTGCCAGTCCCACCTGTCTCAATGTTGAGCCCAAAGTAGAAGAGCGCTCCATCTCCCAAGGCACAAAGGAGGTAGTGGCTACTCTCAAAGGTGGTCATCAGGATGGAACGAGGAATGATCTCTGCAGGGAAAGAGGCACATTAGGTTCTTGTCCCACATTCGGATTCTGATCCCAGCCCAGGTGTCCTTAAAAGACACATACCTCCACCCAGCATCTCTTTGTGCAGCAGCTCAAATGAGGGCAGCTTCGAGATACGGGCCGAGATGTCTGTCCAGAGGCCAATGGCACAAAGCGGGGACAGCCCATTGCTGTCCCCCAGTGGGGTGATGTCCAAGCAGGCCACTTCATGCTCCATCTCTGTGTGGCTGAACAAGGAAGAATATGGCAGAGGAAGGAATCCAAGGATCAAAGAAGTCCCGGAGAACAGGGGAGGGGAAAAAAGAGCAGAGAGAGAGAGACACACACACCTGATCTGTCGGAGCTCCTGAGGATGGATCTGCAGGTAGTAGAGGGCCCTCCCCACGGCCACCACCACCTGGTTGCTGTTGCAGGAGGCCACACTGATATTCTTGCCCTGAGGCTCCTTCCATTCACTGACCAGAGCTTTGGGTTCTTGAGAGACCAACCTCACAGATGCTGAAGTGATCTAGAGAAAGAAAAGCAGTGCCTCCAAGCGTCTGCAGGGATCTGTACGGGGCGGGGGGATCTGTACGGGGGGGATCTGTATGGCATACACTGCCACCCTAGCAGAACCCCAAGAATAAGCGATGGACGCCTTCCTCTACTACACAGATACATTCTTCCAAAGTTCTGCAATGAGTAATGACATGAAGATGTCATTTCTAGTTGACGCCCTGAAGACTGGCTTAAAGCAGCTTACAGCTTACATTCCTACGGCCAGAAAACTAGAAGACCTGTTTCATTCTGAGTAAGGCTTGGGTGACACAAACTGCACACCGTGGAAAGGTACAGGGGACGGAGACTCTGTGACTACCAAGCTAGCTCTTTTTTACTCAACCCCAAAATCAGATCTCTAAAACATCCAAGTTCTTTATGATGGATGAGCCATTAAAATTATATAAAATTCTTCAGTAAAGGTTACAAAATTGTATTAAAACGTTTTATACATTTTGCCACTGAAATAAGACAAAAAGTAGGTTAATGCTGCTATGTAGCAATATACCTTACTTATCAAAACTGAGTTCCTCCTTAAAGGCCCTATAATAATAGAAAACACTGACAAAGCAATGAATGAGGCAGTATCTGGCCGCTTCCCACATTTGTTCCACAAACTGACAGAAACTTCCCTCTGATTTCTACCAGATCCACTACTGCCTGCTGGCTAAAAGGAAGACAGGGAGGACAGTGGAGACAGCTCAGCAATCCTCGGGCCCTCAAGAGCTTTACCCACCACCGGCAAACCGGGACTCATCAGAGTGGAAAACAGCTCAAAAGGTGAGGAGGGTGTGGGAAAACCCAAAAACATCATGGTCACACTAAAAAAAGACTGCTGGGCGTTGGCAGGTGCAGAGAAATGAGGCTCTATGGCTGACAAGTGCCAGGAGGTTCTCTAATTCCCCTATCAGATTTAAACTAAGGATCTGAAAAGAGTTAGAGCTCTGACTATAATAATCAGTTGAAGGTGCCACCAAAAGTTATATACCAATAGTTGGCATATGACTAATTTTTTCTTCTTTGTGCTTTTCAATATTTTCCAAGTAAGTATGTATTACTATGACAACGATGGGGAGAAAATGTATCTCAGAAAACAGGATATGGGAGTTCCTGCCCTGGAGCAGCAGAAACGAATCCAACTAGGAATCCTCAGTTTGCGGGTTCGATTCCTGGCCTCACTCAGTGGGTTAAGGATCTGGCGTTGCTGTGAGCTGTGGTGTAGGTCACAGGTGCAGCTTGGATCTGATGTTGCTGTGGCTGTGGTGTAGGCTGGCAGCTGTAGCTCTGATTCAACCCCTAGCGTGGGACCCTCCATATGCCACAGGTGCAGCTCTAAAAAGAAACACACACAAAAAAGGAAATAGGGTGTAATAGTATCCCTCAACCAAAATAAAAAACATGTATATATATATATAAATAAAACAACCCCATCTATAAAAGAAAATGTGAATAAATACAGTATACAGACATTCCTCAGTATCTGTAGGGAACTGATTCTTAGGACCCTCAGCAGATACCAAAATCTGCAAATGCTCAAGTCCCTTATATAAAACAGAGCAGTACTAGAGTTCCCTCTGTGGTGCAATGGCATCAGCAGCGTTTCTGCAGCATCAGGAAGCAGGTTCAGTCCCAGGTTCAGATCTGATCCCTGGCCCAGGAACTCTTATGTGCCTCGGGGTGGCCAGAAAAAAAAAAAGAGCACTATTTGTGTATAACCTCCTCATAACCTTAAGGGTATTTCAAATCCCCTCTAAATTACTTATAATACTTAATACAATGCAAATGCGACATAAGGAACTGTAAACACAATGGAAATGATATGTAAACGGTTGCTGCTCTGCACCAAATAAAACTTTTGCTTTTTGAACTTTCTAGAGTCCACCCCCCCAAACTATTTTTGATCCTCAGTTGGTTGAATCCATGTATGTGAAATCCTCAGATACAAAGGGCCAGTCATACACATTTGTATAAAGAAAATTCGAGCTAAAAGGAATAACTCCAAAGTTAAAAGAGTTAAGTGGCTCTCAGTAATGGGCAGTCAAGTCATCTCTGGTTTTTTCCCTCGCCTTTTAACATTACTTTTATAGCCGTAACAACTGACTTTTAAATCCGACAACATTCCGTACGGCGCTCTAGGTCAAATTCAAGTAAATGGGGCCTGCCCTTTTCTCAGTTACTACCTGGATAAGCTGCTGATGAGCCACGTTGCCACAGAAGAAAGTCTGCTGATCGTCCACGAAACCCATGAGCTCTGTTTCTTCCACTTCCTCTCCGTTTAGCATGAGAACTCTGCAGCAGAATCGAAGGCCGGGGTCAGCCAGGCCAGCTGCCCCACCCTGCAACCCTTCACACGAGCACCCGGAGCTGGCGCCAGACTCATCTTACCTTGTCTGGCCCACAAAAGAGAGCACCAGAGTGTCATCCGTCTCCCGGTTAGGATCAGACCGAAGTGGCCACAGGCCTGGAACAAAGATCAAGGATTAAGATACATGGCACCGACCAACACACTCGGCTCACAGTCTAAGGAAAGAGCAGCCTAACCCCGTGGGAAGAGTGAGAAATTCAAAGTCATCCCGAACCGAAATATCCACTCTCTTCCTCCCCGGCTTTAAGACTTGGAAGAAGTTAAGATATTTTAAAAACTGTTTGAACCTGGTAATTTTAGTTTTTCACTGATTTTGGAGGGGACAGTACATTTCCATGACTCAAAGTCAAAGATTATTTTTAAAATATTTAACACAGAAGCCTCACCCCTACATCCCTCCCTCCAACCTACCCTCAAAATAAGTAATAACCCTTTCTTGTTTATCTTTTTTTTTCTTTTTCTTTTTTGACTGCCCAGTGACATGTGGGGAGTTGCCAGGCCAGGGATCAGAGCCAAGCCGAAGCTGCAACCTAAGCTGCAGCTGCGCCAATCCTGGATGGATCCTTAACCCACCATGCAAGTTTGAGGATCGAACCTGCGTGCCAGTGCTCCCAAGACACTGCTGATCCCAGTGCAATTTCTATTCCAATCAGTTTTTTTTTTCCCATTAAAACCCAAACCCCAAACTGCCCATCCATCCCGTTCCCTCCCCACTCCCCACTGGGAACCACGAGTCTGCTCTCCTTGTCTGTGATCTGCTTCTGTGTTGTAGATACAATCATCTGTGCTGCATTTTACCAATTATTTTTAATTTAAGGAAATAGGCAAACACTGTACCACAAGCCAATATAAACATATAAAACAGCCTTTCACACACTGTGTGCACCTTGTTTGATTTTTTAATTTAATTTTTCTTTTTTGGCTGATTGGCAGCATATGGACTTTGCCGGCTAGAGATCAGCTCCCAGCTGCAGTTGCAACTTATGCCACAGCTGCGGCAATGCCAGGTCCTGAACCCACTATTACGGGCCCAGGATCAAACCTGTGCCCCAGCGCTCCAAAGATTCTGCTGTGCCACAGCAGGAACTCCTGCACCTTGTTTTTCATCTAACATATGCCTGAGCCCTTATCAGAACAGAACAGTTCCTTGTTTTTGACATCTGCACAGTATTTAATTGTGTGGATGTACCAGTTTATTAGTAAGCGCCCACCAATGGACACTTTTTCGGTATTTTGCCATAACATACAGTGGCACAACGAATAATCTTGTCTTTAAGTCATGTTACACATGTGAATTGGGGTTGCTGGGTAAATCACTCAAAGCAGCTGTAGTTTTAATAGATACTGCCAAATGAGCATGCTTATTTCCTCACAGGCTCACTAACACAATGTGTTGTCATTTGGTGTCACTATTTTGTTTTGATTTGCGTTTATAAGTTAGGCTTTGTTAGCTGTCCATTCATGGGAACAAATTGAGGGGAGGAAATCTGATGATCTTTCCAGATATTCTTTTAACAAATTAGTGAGATTAGGCCTTTGTCTATAAGATGAACTGCAAATGTTTTTATCCAATTTGTTATTTCTTCTAACTTAACTTACAATTGTTTTTGTCATGTGAAGTGTTTTATTCTGATACTGGATCTAAATGATCTTTCTTTTAGGCTTCTGCACTTTGAGTCATAATTTGAAAGACTTTCTCTACTCCAAAATCAAAAAGGAATTCACGGAGTTCCCATTGTGGCGTAGTGGTTAACGAATCTGACTAGGAACCATGAGGTTGCTGATTCGATCCTTGGCCTTGCTCAGTGGGTTAAGGATCCAGCGTTGCCATGAGCTGTAGTGTAGGTTGCAGACACAGTTCAGATCCCGCGTTGCTGTGGCTCTGGCGTAGGCCTTGGCTACAGCTCCAATTAGACCCCTAGCCTGGGAACCTCCATATGCTGCGGGAGTGGCCCTAGAAAAGACAAAAAAAAAAAAAAAAAGGAATTCACCAGGAGTTCCCGTTGTGGTTTAGAGGCTTAAGAACCCAACTAATATCCATGAGGATGCAGGTTCGATCTCACCTTGATAATTTGGTTAAGGATCTGAAATTGTCATGAGCCGTGGTGTAGGTCACAGATGTGGCTCAGATCCCAAGTTGCTGTGGCTATGGAGTAGGCCTGCAGCTGCAGCTCTGATTTGAACCCTAGCCTGGGAGCTTCCACCTGCTACAGGTGCAGCCCTAAAAAAGCAATAAAATAAAATAATTTTTGGAGTTCCTGTTGTGGCTCAGTGGTTAACGAATCTGACTAAGAACCTGAGGTTTCAGCTTCGATCCCTGGCCTCACTCAGTGGGTTAAGGATCCGGCGTTGCTGTGGCTCTGGTATAGGCCGGCGGCTATAGCTCCAATTAGACCCCTAGCCTGGAAACTTCCATATGCCGCAGGTGAGGCTCTAGAAAAGACAAAAAAATAAAATAAAAATAATTTTTAAATTTATTTTAAAAAAAGGAATTCATCAACTTTTTCTCTTAGCTTTTGAATGCCTTCATTTTTTACATTTAGTCTTTGGTCCATTTAGATTCTAGTAAGGTACACATTGTGCAGGGTGGATCCAAACTTATCTTCTCCCAAATGTCTCCAGTTATCCCAACACCATTATTGTAAAAAATCATCTTTACCTTGCTGTGCTGAGACACTACCACTATCACACACCAAAGTCTCACATTTAATTGTGTTTGTTACTGGACATTTGAATCTGCTCATGCAACTCTTGCCTATTCATGCACCAAAACCACTCTTTAACTACTAAAGTTTCATAGTATGTTTTAGGAGTTCCCACTGTGGCTCAGCAGTAGTGAACCCAACTAGGATCCATGAGGATGCATGTTCGATCCCTGGCCTCGCTCAGTGGGTCTGGGATCTGGTGTTGCCATGAGCTGTGGTGCAGGTCGAAGATGAGGCTTGGACCCTTCGTTGCTGTGGCTGTGGTGCAGGCCAGCAGCTGTAGCTCTGATTCAACCCCGTCTGAGAACTTCCCTATGCCATGAGTGCGACCCTAAAAAAAAAGCAATGGTATGTTTTAATATCTGGTAGACCTGTCTCACTGCTCTTTTTAAAGCTTCCCAGCTTTTCTTGTTTCTTCTGTTTCCCATTGACTTGAACTTATCCAGGTCAAGGGGAAAAAACCTCTACTCACTTATGATGGAGCATGATAGTGTGAGAAAAAAGAATGTATATTTGTATGTGTGACTGGGTCACCTTGCTTGCTGTACAGTAGAAAATTGAACACTGTACACCAGGTACTATGAGGGGGAAAAAAAATCATTAAAATTGGGGGGGGGGGGCCAAAAAAACCTACTGATGGAGTTCCTGTCATGGTTCAGCAGAAGGGAATCTGACTAGTATCCATGAAGATGTAGGTTCAATCCCTGGCCTCACTCAGTAGGTTAAGGATCCGGCGTTGCCCTGAGCTGTGGTGTAGGTCCCAGACACAGCTTGGATCTGTCACTGCTACAGCTCCAGTTCAACCCCTAGCCTGGGAACTTCCACATGCCTTAGGTACAGCCTTAAAAAAGGCAAAAAAAAAAAGGATATTTTTATTGAGATACATCAACTACAAAAATCAAAGAGAAGAAAGCTTTGTAACACTGATGTATTATAAGACCTTGGCATGTCTTTTTCATCTGACAATCTATATCCCTTTGATCCTTCAAGAGTATTTCAAAGTTTTCCTTGTATAAATTTTGCATGGTCCTTGTTAAATTTATTTCTTGGTATTTTATCTTTTTATTGCTATTGTAAACTGCCTTTTTACTTCTACTACATCTTCTAATTGACTGTGTTTTTACATGAAAACTACTGATTTTGGAGTTCCCGTAGTGGCGCAGTGGTTAACGAATCCGACTAGGAACCATGAGGTTGCGGGTTCGGTCCTTGCCCTTGCTCAGTGGGTTAATGATCCGGCATTGCCGTGAGCTGTGGTGTAGGGTGCAGATGCGGCTCGGATCCCGCATTGCTGTGGCTCTGGCGTAGGCCGGTGGCTACAGCTCTGATTCGACCCCTAGCCTGGGAACCTCCATATGCTGCGGGAGCGGCCCAAGAAATAGCAAAAAGACAAAAAAAAAAAGAAAACTACTGATTTTAGTACATTAATTTTATATCCTAGCTTAGTGAATTTTTACTGTCTATAGTACTTTTTCAGTTGATTCTCTTGGGTTTTGCAGTTTATGATCTCTTGCTACTTCCTAAACCTTTACTTCTTTATAATCTGTTTTTACCTTACTTCTTAAAATACTCTGAAGTACTTTCCTTTAGATATGCCTCCCATACACTACCTCAAACTGATTTTGCCTTATGGTCCAATCTTTCCCTTGTCACGGGTGAGTTTAGCCCATGTACATGTGCTGATAGCCGCTATCTGACAGATCAGCTACAGATACTCACACGGATGTTTGAGGTCAGGTTCTGTCACATTACTCTAGGTTATGTTTACTGTTTAGACGCTGTCAAAGTCTTCCACGCTGTCGAATTCCTTTGACCTTTTTGATTATTACAGTTCCCCTGGAATTTGGGAAGATCTGTATTTTTTGTTCTGCTAGTTATCTTACACATTCACCTTCTATGATAGTCTCAGTCTCCTTTCTTTAGGGATTCTATCAGCTCCCTCATGTAAACAGCATTGAACTTAATTTGTAATCTTTTCCTCACCCATTTCTTCTACTCCATTATCCATTTTGGTCAATAATATTCTTTACTTTGGAACTTTGAAATATGTTTTTGCTTCTACCACTTGTCATTATGACTTTTTTTTACTCTTCATTTGATGTGCCTTCCTCTAGATCCCACCCAGGGGTCTTTATGACACATGAGGCCAACGGCCAAAGTCACTCAAATCAGATCGGAATCCTATACCACCGAAAGGCTACCTTTGATGCCTGGTAAGTCAATGCTAGCATGCTCGTGGATTCCAATTCCATTCCGGATGATCCGCAAGGAACCTTCCTTGAAAGCCCCAGAGCAAGTGACCAGCTGCAAGTAGACAAAAGGTTTCTAAATAACCCCTCCAGAGACTGGGGCAAGGAGACTAATGCCCCGAAAGTAAACAAGCTATACCTAAGTCCAAGGACCCCTCGTTGTGGAACTAGGTTTGAGGATGCAAACATAGCAGGGGTTCATCTCCAAGGTTTCCCAAATTTACCGAGCAGACAGGGTATCTTAGTCCAAAAAGCAAAAAGCTCCTACCACTCCTCCTAGCAAGTCTGCTATCACCCTGAGAACTTCGTGTACTAGAAAGAGCACAGGACGTGGAGGCAGACACACCTGCCTTTTAGGAGTTACGGGACAGTAGACAAGTTACTTAATCCTTCCTGGCCTTCAGTTTCCTCAGTTCTAAAATGGCCAAGAACCTTGTCGAACATGGTGCTTGTGTGATTATCAATACTGTTTATAAAGTGCCTGGCAGACCAAGATAGGCACTCAATAAATGGGTTGTCCTCGCATCATTGGAATTAGGGAGTGAGGCTCTTAAAAGTTATCTGCAGTGCACACTCCCCATTCTAGATAAGCAAACCCAGGAGGACACAGTCTGAGCTGGCAGACCAACCACCCCTTTCCAGGACGACCCCCTTACCTGTCCCTGCCCCTGCCTTTCCAGGTCCACCACGCACATGTCCACAATGGGTCCCAAATTGGTAAAGGTTTCCATGGCCACGACATAGGAGCCCTGCTCATTGCTGTCAACATTGAGCTAAAAATGAGAGAACAATGTTAGTCCTGGAATGCTCCAGACCCATGCGAAAGAGATAGTCATCATCAAAAAGAAACTCACCCTTACTAGATCTGCCCTTCCTGTGCCCTACTGGATCCTCCTAGAAGGGGACTTCTAAGGAACACGGGTTTTCTACAGGCGACCCACTAACCACCCAGGGATCGCTAATCTGGCATCCCACAGACGGATTTCAGAGAAGCAGGTGGAAATTCATGTAACATATTTGCATGCATTTTCTGTAGAGAAGGTTCAAATTCTCCTCTTCTAGAGGGATCAAGTACATTAGACGAGGACCTCTTTGAAGGTAAGAGCTGGGTCTTGTTCGTCATTGTATCCACAGCACCTAGGACCTTGCCTGGCACACTTGTTGAATGAGCACTTAGGACAAAGAGCTAGTCAGGGTAGGATGCTAAATCAACCAAGTAGAAAGGCAGATAGTAGGGCTATGGATGAACTGAAGACATCCTGAGAGGCACTAACCACAGGGAAAACTTGAAGACGTAGTGAAGACCGCAAAGAAAGAAACCAGAAGGAGGAAAACGCCTCCTCACCTTCACAAGCTGGGAGTCACCAAGGCGAGACCCGACAAACACAACGCCGTTATCGAGGTAGGTCAAGCACTCGGCGATAGAGGTCTGGAAGAACATGACGGCGTTCAAGACCAAAGAACAGCCTTCACACGAGGTCCAGACATCATTCCTCCCACCTCTCAGACACGTGCTGAGCAAAGTCCCAACTGCAGCCATGATTCCCAACACAATTCTCCACTTCCAAGCCCCGGGTCACACTCCACCAACTTTCCTAAATCTCTGAAGTTTGTGACTCTTCATTTATCACAACCCTATAGTCAGAAAAATCTGTATTTTGTCTTGTGGGCGCCTGCTTCCAATGATCATTTTAATTCCAACGACTCCAGTCTGCCCAAAATAGCTGGAGACCTCTAATGTTCCCGGCATCATACTCAACAATACTTTTTGGGAATTTCCTCCCATAACTGAATATCAGCCTTAGATGAAGCTTTAATTCTATATTGTACCCTTTTTTGCTTCTCTTTCAATACTTGAGGTAGCGCCCAGCGCTTGTGAGCCTCTCTCTGCAATCTACTCATTCAAAACCCAATTTCTACCGCAGGACCGAGCCTCTATGTGTTGCTGGGTGTTATGTAATACAATTCCCAGCTGCAGTGTGGGATCACACATCTGGGGTCGCTGGGCTCCAAGGAGAAAGGAGCAGGGCAGGGACGAGGCCTACCTCCCCAAGGAGTTCCACACGCAGGTCCTTGAGGGTGACGGTGCCGTCCATCTGTTCCTCCTTCTCCAAAAGCAGCATGAAGAGCCGTCCTTCCATGTCTCCCAGCAGGTAGCGGGAACCATTGGGGTCCACGCGATTGTGACACACAATTGTGCTTTGCTGCCAAGAGCAAAGACACAGTCATTAGAGATCAAGTGTCTTCTGCCACCAGAGAACAAAGCCTAGCACTCCACTCTCTTTACCAAACTCAACCACCTCATGAGCAAGGAGTCCACTTGGCTCACATTACACGTGTGATCGAAAATGGAGATGTTTTTATTTTGAAGACAATGTTCTGAGGAGCTCAACATACTTTAAATGTTTCCTCACATATTTTTCTACTGGAAAACAAATATAGAGAAGAGGAAGCAGCTGTAAACATTCACTGGACTGTGAATGCTGCCTTAGATTTTGTTATTTATCTTCAAAAAGAAATTAAAAGTAAGCTTTTATGGAGTTCCCTTCGTGGCTCCGCAGTTAATGAACCCCATTAGGATCCATGAGGCCACAGATTCGATCCCCGACTTCATTCAGTGGGTTGAGGATCCAGCACTGCTGTGAGCTATGGTTACAGACATGGCTCAGATCCTGAGTTGCTGTGGCTGTGGCGTAGGACAGCAGCTCAGCTCCGATTCGACCCCTGGCCTGGGAACTTTCATATGCCCCAGGTTCAGCCCTTAAAAAAAAAAGTAAGCTTTTAAGGCTTAATTTTTATGACTTGAAATTTTAAGGTGAAATTTGTATGACTAATTTTTTGAAGTCTATATATTTTTTCACTGTATTATTTTACACAACTTGAGCTCTGAAAATATTAAAACTCAATAGAGGGAGTTCCCACTGTGGCACAGCAGAAACAAATCTGACTAGTATCCATGAGGATGTGGGTTCGAGCCCTGGCCTCGCTCAGTGGGTCGGGGATCCGGCATTGCCATGAGCTGTGGTGCAGGTCACAGATGAGACCTGGATCCTGAGTTGCTGTGGCTGTGGTGTAGGCTGGCAGCTACAACTCTGATTCAACCCCTTCCTTAACCTGTGAACTTCCATATGCTGCAGGTGAGGCCCTAAAAAGCAAAAAACAAAAAAAAACCTCAATAGAATTTGCAAGATCTCTCTCTCTGCCTTAGTTAGCAAGCTAGCTCTTTGTAAGCAAAACCAAGCCAGTCTCCCTTTTCGTGTAACCCCAAGGACCAACAACACATCTCACACACATGGTGAAGACTGTGACAGACAAATCCCCTCCTGATACACGAGGGGAAAGGGAAGAAAAAAGAGAGAGAAGACAAAAGGCAAAGAATGATGCTCACCTTAATGATGGGAGGGGCAATCGCCAGGTATTTGTCGCCGTTGTGATAGGTGATTGATTCCTGTCCGATGATGATGGCACCGCCGAAGGGCTCTGGCACTGCAGGACAGAGAACGGCATTAGCGTGCTCAGCCCTCAGCACCTGCCAAACCCTGAGGCAGCAAGGGCACTGATCCAGTTATCTCCGAGGCGAACTCGATGATAATTAGTGTCTTAGACATCAAAGTCCAGGGAACATGATAACCTTTTCCTGAGATTCCTGTCGGAGAGATTATATGCTGCCCACTCTCTACTCCTGGTAAGATCTTTACTGCCCCACTTTCGGTGTTTGAGACTCAGAGGGTAGGGTCTTCCTGGTGTTTGTCCACATGCATGCTTCCCATTTCTCTCCTAAACTTCTGATCCTTTCTAACTGAAAGTTTTTACTTTTTTCCTTGTTCCTTAGCTTAATTCCCCCCATTATCAGGGCTACCATACAGAAGAGGCAATTTGCACTTAAGAGTTTTAAAACTTCCCTACTTGATGAGACACAATACGTGTTGAGGGAAGAATAAAGAGCCAAGAGCCCTGGATTTCAGCCCAGGCTTTATCACTGAGGTACAGGCATGGACAAGTCCTTCGGCCCTGTTTCCTCATCTGTGAAATAAAGACACCAGATAAGATAGCTCTATTGGTCCCTTTCAGTTTTTTAGAATTTTACGTCCGACAATAAAATAATGAGACTAATTTCCCTATGTCACTCCACAAATCAATCTCGTTGTTTCATAGTTAACCCCTTCATCTCAAATAAAGGAAAGCTATACTTTTGGGGGAAAGTTAAAAACAAGACAACCCCAAAGACAAAAATACAAAAAGCAAAGGGAAGCACATTTACAGACAGGAGACAGGAGGTGGGGCGGGGGGTGAACAATGCAGGTGCTCCGGACAACTGGAGCACGTGATGAAGGGCAGAGGTGAGGAAGGAAGGACAGGAACTGGCCCAGACTTGGGGCGGAGGCAACAAACCTGCAATCACCATGGAAGCTTCAGCTTCTACGTTCTCCTGTTTCCAGGGGCCCTTATTGAACTCCTTCTCCCGGAGAGAGACCTCATAGGTTTTTACGTGCCGCCCCTGAGGGTCCTGGGTGGGGAAAGGTGGAATCGTTAGCCCCTAGGAAGGGTGAACCCTAAGCTGGAGAGGGGCCTTGAAAGGGGCAGGCCACCATTACCCAGCATCTGACACTCCTGTCACGCCAGCCTTCCCATCCCTATCCATGAGCATGCTGACAGCCGCCAGCTGAACCTGTGAAGCTCTGGGCAGACCGTGACTGAGGCCAACTGTTTCTAACAACTGAACCATCCAAGAAAGGCTTAAAAATTAAGAGGAATGAACTTGCCACACCACACTAACCACTACAGAAATATAATGTATGTACGATACGTACATTTGTGTATGAATACAGATAGATATCAGGTATGTGGACATATTCTACATTTCTTGTCAAGAAACTTACAAAATACCTAAAGAGGGAAAACAAACACACTGAGAAATCAAATCCATCTAACAGTTCTTCTGCATTTGCCTGATACAATTCTCAGACACGCTGAGGGGGAGACGGCGGGGAGACGGTGGGGAGAACAGAGTGTGCCGCTCCTCTCAAGTCAGTCGAAACCTCTAGTCCTGCCACTGTCAACACCACCTTCCCCTTTTTCGGAATCATGACTCACATCAGGCCTGGAGCAGTCAAAGTCACCTTTAAGAGACTCAAAGAGCCGGCAAGGAGCCAGGGGAGGATGGCCTCATCAAAGGCCAGACCAGGGTCTAAGAAGTTATGGAAGGAATTCGACGACGGTGTGTTTCAGGACGGGGCCCGCATCTGAATCAGGGTTACAGCTCCTGAAGCACTTTATGTGACTACCTTTCACGTGGTTATTTTCTCAAGTTGATTTGGGGGCACAAATAGGAGAAAAAAATAATTTTTTAGTTGATGGAAAGATTTTCCCACCCCGTTTTGAGATGGGTAAGACTCGACTTTCCCATAAATTCAAGCTGGGGTTTCGATCTGGACCTCTGAGATACACAGATGGAAATGAAGATAGTTCACAACCAGCAGCCCTGAGGCTGCCCAGTGTCAGCCTTAAATAACCAGCATCAGTGTTGTAATGATCTGATATTTACAAAACGGAAGAAGGAAAAGAAATACCAAGTCTTTGCTTCAGATCTGATACTTAATGCATCATGAACAAGACTAAACAAAATCTCCTAAGCTGGTTTTAACTATTCGAATGAACGTTATCTATCAACCAGCCTCAGAACTGTAGCACTTATGGTGCCCCTAAGAAACACACAAAAACACATCAGTATTTCCAACACTTAACACAGCTATCAAAGTGTGTACATGCCCCACACAGTCCCTGGACTTGGACGAAGTTTCCTTCCATCATTTATTCAACCACAGGCTAGTGAAATAACCTCATGCTGTATGGCC
This sequence comes from Phacochoerus africanus, assembly GCF_016906955.1. NCBI lineage: Eukaryota > Metazoa > Chordata > Mammalia > Artiodactyla > Suidae > Phacochoerus > Phacochoerus africanus. Next base: position 10,188,752 of record NC_062547.1, on the reverse strand, counting down.
CTTTGTTAAAGGCTGAGATTTCCCCAAGATACGAGCATGTTAGTCTGCCACCCTGCCCCCACCCCCAACCCCACCCCTAAGAGATCTGGCCCAGAGAACAGCTGCCCAGGATCAGCTCTACTAAAGTTTAAGGCACAGACTAAAATAGAAGTCGAGAGCCAGCAGTCACCAGAAAGTGAGCACTGATCAAAATGCACTTCTTTTTGGAAGACATACAAAGCATCCCCAAGATATTTTCTCACTGTGTGTAAAGGCAATTTCCAGATCACTTCTCTACAGCTAAGTTTTAATAATCCCCCAGCATGCCAGTAAGAGACAAAGTATAAACTGGGTCACCCTTTAAACTCTCCAAAGCCCACAGCCAGAGCGTAATCTCAGGATTAAAGCCTGCTACAAGCCCCAGACTGCTTCCTGCCTCCACGGTTAAGTACTACTGCTCTCAAGATGACACCCAAAACCTAACACATATTAATTATAACATTCCAGAACATTTCAAGACAAATACATTAAACACTTCTGCCTACCCCACCACGAAATCCAGACATTCTGATTAGCAAAAATGAACCCCCACCATGCCAAGCCATACAGCTTCTCCCGCTCTCCTCCTGCTCCAGTACCTGGTAGACAAAGCAGATGGTAGGCGCTTGGCAACCATACAGGAACTTGACGTCGATAACATGCAGCTCCTCCAGGCGGATGTTAAAGGCCTTGAGCTCTTTATTGTCTCGGTCTAGTGGAATAACCTTGAAAAGGCCATCATAGAGTCGCAGGCCAATCATCCGGCACTCAGGGTCGATGATGCCAATAATGCCCGTCTCTGAGGGGCGGCCAATACGGTCCTGAGAAATGAAACACAGGTGAGGGAAGAACCTCAACACCTAGAGCAACAGAGGACAAGGGGGAACACCTTCCCAGCATGATTTCAGGAGTGGCAATAAAACCTGCGGCATCTTGTTGACCTGCTAGGATGCCCAAATGGCAGTGCACGCCTTTTTGCAAAACACTGAATCTCAATGAGTTGTTACCTCGTCTCTGTGACTAGTAAATTACAGAAGTCCCTGGTGTTTTCTCCTTGTTTCTCTCACCACTGAGAGGCAGAGAGAGACAGAGAGAGAGAGAGAGAGAGAGTGCGAGAGCGAGCGAGAGCGAGCGAGAGCGAGCGAGAGCGAGCGAGAGCGAGCGAGAGCGCCTCGGCACTTCCATTTTCTCTGTTGAATTATGACCACGCTACCTGGAAAACTCTCATCAGCCCGAAGCAGCCACCTCACCTGGACGTTGCCATGGGCTCGAGTTATGATGTCAATGCTCTCGCCGCTCTGCTTATACTCCAAGATGCAGGCATTGTACTTGGCTGTCAGGATGAACAGTAGGTCCTTGCTCTCCCCCTGGAAACCAACATTACATTATCAAAAGAGGTTTCTTTTAAAAACAGGAATACCTGTCTAGTCTTTAGTCATTTTTTAAGCATGCTAAATTCTTCAAGAATTTTCTTTTCCCCCTGAGGAGAAAAAAATCTATGGTGGGTATGCAACTCACTTTAGTTGCACACACACCCTAAGGGTGTGTACAAAAAGCCAGAACTGAAGCTGGTAAACATCCAGTGCGTTTTCATAATTCTCCTTTTCTCTGCCCTACATACAATGTATTCATCTAGTTCCACTCAGCTAATCTCAATTATTCCATTCATATTCTGAAAGATGAATGTAACGCCTCCTCTAATCTTCCTCCAAGTACTTGGAAAAAGAAAAAAAAGGGGGAACAAGGGAAGCTCAAATAGATCTACAAAGTCTTTCTTACTTATTAACCCAGACCCCAACAAAGTATTTGGTCCAAAGGATTATAATTTAAATTTTGAACCCCTTGCTTTCTCATCAGATGCAGTTAGGACATAATGAAGCACTGCAGTAGCTATTTAGATGAAAACAGTTGAATTATAACAATAACGGTAACAATAATGTGATGATAAGTATTAACAGTGAACACTTCTTCTGTGCTAGGCCCTGTGTTATTAAATCACTTAATCCTCACAATAACCCAGAGGATTGGTTATCCCTGTTTTGCAGATGGGAAAAATAAGCCTCTGAAAGATTAGCTGACACCCAAAGTTAGACTGAACAAGGACCAAAGCCTGCACGGCCCTAACCCTAGAGCCGACTCTTGGAATCACTCACTGTGATGACCCACAGGACGGGGCCCACATCTCAAACCGCGTTTACAGTCCCTTCTAAAGAAGTCGACTTGATCCATTTTCCCCTAGTGAGTCTTTCCTACTTTTGGCAACTTGTTAAATAGAATATAAATTAAAATCTGCCATTTGAAAAGAGAAAGGTTTCTCTCCTAAGCCTTATGGCACCCACTCCAAGCAAGCGATGGGCATAAAAACGACGTAAATCCAACGACGACCTAAGTTCTCCTTTGCTGCTGCAAGGCCCAACCCAGAACACTTACCTTGGGCCTGAAGAGCTCCATGACGGCAATCTTCCCATACATGCCCACCTCTTTGACGGGCCGAAGCCCCTCGGCTGTCACCACATAGATCTCTAACCTTGTGTTTTTGGCAATCAACAGGTTCAAGTCTTCAGCTGAAGTAAAGTGTCCTGAAAGAACAGATTCTCTAGTTTTTGAAGCCAAAGCACTATCTAAATTATCCTAGCATTTTCTACCTAAAACCTCCTAACATTCTCATTTACTGCACGTATTTCTCTGGCTCCCTCCACTCGTTCCTTTCTCACTGATTCCTCAAAGAGCCTTGCTGCATACATTCAAGAAAGCTACTTCCCTAATCAGACTCCGAAAACTGGACTGGACCTAAGAGTAGCATGTCCTTCAACTTGACAATGACTGTGAAAACCCTTCCGCGGGCTCGGTGCCCTCAAATTTCACTTTTCCTTCTGCAGTGGCCCACTCATCCTCTAATTAAGGGATGCTGGAGTAAGTGCTCCTCTTTATTTTCAGTCTTTCTCTCAATTTTCACAAAATCTCTTACCAAACAGACCAGGTCGAATGAAGAAAACTGCCAGAGCCTTATCTTAAAACATGGCTTTAGCTGCATCTCTTGCCCTCCCAGCAGTCTACTAAAACCCCATCTGCACAGTTAGACTGCTTCCAACAACAGTTTTCTTTGGGAATCAGGATTAGGATTTACATAAACATACAAGTTTGAGGGCTTCATGTTTTGCTGAGAAGTTGGTTCAAAAGGATTATTCCCGGATTCTGGGCATTTGCGTCTTTAAGAATCCTTGCATAAACAAGGCAAACCCAGCCTGGGCCGGGCCATTCCAAACCCTCCTCTCCAGCAGCTCCCTCTTGTAAACAACAGCCCCAAGCAAAGCAGACTCTCTCTTTGGGGGGAATGCGGACCTTTCTCACATTCCCCCCACCTCCTGCACCTCCCAGGCTCTCCCACAGGAAAATTCTCGCTCCAGAGTCGCCATCACCACCGACCCCCTTCCCCCCTGACCACACGAGGTCAATCCCGCGGTCCAAGCAGCCCCGCACAATCAACTCACACTCCACTCTGTCCCAGTAGGCTCAACCCTGTCCTCGAGGCCAAGTGACCTCAAAGAACGAAAGGGGACCCTCAAGAGCAGCTTTTACCCCCCCACCCCCCACCCGAACGGCGCGTGATGAGACACCTTTAGAGTCGGGGGCTGGGGGAGGTTTCTCGGCCGCCAGTGCCTTCCATTCCCCGGGCCTGGTCCTGGAGGCCGCCCGGGGGCCTCCGGCCTCCCTAGGCCTAGGTTCCCCCCCGCTCCAACTCCCTCCCCCGCCGGGGTCTCTTGCCGTGGCAGCCTCACCGGTCACGCAGCCGTTCACGGCGGTGGGCTTCTGTGCCGTTACCACGTAGTTGTACGACATGTCGAGGCCCGGGACGGCCCAGCGGGACTCAAGCGCAACGATAGAGAGACGGACACAAGCGAAGAGACAGGGGGGCCCCCACCCGCGCGCGGCGAACTCCACTGCCGCTGCCTCCGCCCCGGAGACACGTTGCAGGCCAGAGCGGCCGAGACGCGGGGCATCACGGGACGGCCTCACCTGGCCTCTTGGAGGACTCAAGGCGCGGGAGGCGGCCAACCAAGGGAGGCCCCGCCCCCTGAGGCTCCGCCCCCTTCTACCGCCGGAGCCCCGAGAACCCGGATGAGGGCGCCCTGTTGGGGCGTCTTTGAGAAGCGGCGGCGGGTGCTGAGGTGGTGGATGCGGGCGTGAGCGGATAGCTGAAGTGCACCGACGTCCCCTCCTCCCCCGAAGCTGATCTGCGGATCTCATCCCCGGGCCTCACCCCTCGCCTTCCCCAAACCCGGTCCACTCCCCTTTCATTGCTCCGGGAGCCCTCGGGGCTGTTTTCCCTTTGGGAACGGAAAGGTACCGCAGAGGCTTAGAGAGGGGAGGAAGGTGACATCAGTTTGTGCATCTCCCAGACTAGCACCGAGGTTCGTACCTCCCTTCGCCTAGCCCTCCCTGTACTTCTAAACTCAGCCGGTATCCTGCCCTGACCCTAGAATGACCCATCACCTGGCGGGAGCGGGGCGGCCGGGGGCGGGGCGGGGGGCGGGGGAGGCTGGCACCTGGACGCTACCCTCTCACCTCTGAACTGTGTTTGAACTGGCCCCGCAGGCCACTTGCCCAGCATTATTAGTGCCCCTATGGCTGTGCAAAGTCTTACCTCAAACACAAAATGAGAATTTACTTGGTGAGAACCTTAGTGACCCAGGAAAGCAGTCTGTTGGCCCTGAAACTTCCAGGCCATTCCACATCAGACAGACTCTGCGAGGAGGAGGAGGAGAACCACGTGGCTTAGAGCACCTCCTGAAGACTAGGGAGGAGGCAACCCCCATTTTACAGATGAGGAAGCTGAGGCTCGGCAAAATGGGTTTACCTAAGGTGCCCCCACAAGTCAAGAGTTGCCAAGGCAGGTGTGGATTCTTTCCACTGCAGACACATGCAGTGAGGCCAAGACCCAGCATGACCCCAAGACACCTCTGAACTTGGCCGAACTGAAGGGAGCTAAAACATCACCGTGGTTTACACACGTGGTTTCCCACACCGAGGACCTTGTGCCTTGACTCTGTACGCACTGAATTATCGGTCAAACACAGGCTTTGTGGAAATACTAAACATGGGTTTGAGTCTTGGCTCTTACCAGCATGGCATTGGACATGTTGGTAGAGCTCTCTGGGTCAGTTTCCCAGAAGCCAAATGGAGTCACGGACGCGGCTGCCTCCCTGGGGCGGTGCCAGCACCAACAAGAGCAAGTGTGTGGAGATGGTTATGAATATATTCACTGTGTTTGACGCCCGTGTAACAGATGAAGTTACTTTCTGGGTAACTTTGCCCCTTGGTGATAAGGTGGGCGCTACTCCTGAGCACAAGGCAGCCCTGTGCCCAACATGGGTCGATCAGTGTTCTGGCAGCCAAGGTGCGGGGGTGAACCTTGATCAGCCCCACGCTCTTCTCCATCCCCAGCCCACGTTCTAGAGTTTGGACCTGGATCAAAGTCTGGGGCAGCTCCCTAATTACTAAGGGCCCTGGAGGCACGATTGCACCAGTAGGCTGCAAGTGCCTTCGGCAGCTCATGTTGTTACCCCCTCCTGCAGGCACTGCTTGCCGCTCAGGCCCCGTCGGATTGCCTCTCCTCCGGCAGCTCAGCGCGAAGGTGTGAACTCAGCTTCCTTCAGAGCCTCCCCGCCATGGTGAGTCCCACAAGGGCCAGGGAAGGGCACCATGGTCTTGGGGCAGCTAGGGTGCCAGCGCAGGCTAGAGTCCCTTGCTCCCTGACCAACAGATGCTGTGCCTTCTGAGGTTAAGAGAGAGGGTGGTCTGCCCTCACAGGGCCTGACTTCTCTTCATTTCCCAGCTGGGCCCAGCCAGGCCTGGATCCACCTGCCCCCTGTCTGGGTTGTGCATTTCAATCAGAACCTATGGAGTTCCCGTTGTGGCTCAGCAGGTTAAGAACCTGACTAGTATCCATGAGGATGGAGGTTTGATCTCTGGGCCTCGCTCAGTGGGTTAAAGGATCTGGCATTACCACAAGCTGTGGTGTAAGTCAAAGACGCAGCTTGGGTCTGGCATTGCTATGTCTGTGGTGTAGGCTGGCAGCTGCAGCTCTGATGTGACTCCTAACCTGGGAACTTCTATGTGCTGCAGGTATGGCCCTAAAAAGCAAAAAAAAAAAAAAAAAAAAAGAGCATAAACAGCTACCTACTCTGTAATAGGCACTACCAGTCATTGGAGTTGTGAAGACAGACCTGGTGCCTCTTTTTGAGCCTTGGGCATGTGTGGGCTTGTGGGATCTACACTGTGGGAGGTTTAGCATAGGCCTGGAAAGACCTGGGTTCAAATTTCTGCCTACCACCAACCAGCTGTGTGACATTTTACTGAAAACCTAATTTCTCTGAGCCTCTTTCCTCATCTGCAATATGAGGCAGATTAATCAATGAGATGTTGATCAGAGCAGGGTCCTAGCCGACTTTCCTTTCTTTTTCCATCCCTTCAGGCCACTGGGAACCAAGGATGGCACTGGTCCCCAAGCCTTCCTCTGCCTCTGGTTTGGGAATAGTTGCAAATCCCAGGCAGGACAGACTCTCCGGGGTGGTTGAGGGGGCACATTCTTGGAGGGTGGTGGCTGGGCATAGAATTGAGACCAACTGACAACGTCATCGAGTATTCCAGTCCCTGGTAGGCAGGCTCTGAGAGCCACAGGCCGAGCCCTTCCTAGAGCATACCCTCTGCCATTCTCAGCCTCCCTTCAGCCCCTGGGGAAAGCAGCATGATAAAACCAAAACGGAACCAGCTTTGGAGCCAGGCAGACCTGGACGCTTGCTGGCTGTGTGACCTTGGGCAAAGTCACTTAACTGTGAGCCTCGGTTTCTTCATCAGGCTAATTTGTCCAGTCGCGTTGTTGGAAGATTAAATGAGATTTTCTTAAAAGCACTTAGCACGCGGTCTGGCTCTCCATCCGTGCTCTGGCCCCTGCCAGACCTAGGAAAGGCCACAGCTTGCATGAAGAACCTAGTTCCTCCCTGCAGGCTTGGGGAAGGAGCCTGGGAGAAGTGTCCCTTGCCAGGACCGGGATCAGCTGCAGGCTGCTGCTGGGCCACTAGGCGGCGCTGGGAGCCCAGCCTGCTCGGTCCCAGTGGGGCACTAATTTCACTCTAATCGGGACAAAGGCAGGAGCTGCAGCAGACCCCATTCAGTGAGCTCCAGCTTTTAAGAGTTCGTTTGAAGAAGGGAGTAGCTCCTTTTAATTCAGTTTTTTGTGTACAACAGTCACGTACACTGGTATATTAGGTCCTCATTTTTCAGAGGAACACCTGAAGAGTGAGCTCTCACAGCTGATGCAAAGCGCCCCATGCCTGGACCCCCCACTTCTGCACCCCCAGTCGGCTCAGCTGTAACTCTCAGGCCTGCCTGCCCTCCACCCTCCCGCCTGAGGCTCCCCAGGGCCAAGTTCCTCCTTTGGCTCCTGAGGCCCTGCCCACTTCTCCCTGTTGGTTACCTGACTGGTTGCTCAAGTCATCCTAACGCACTTCCTGCCTGGCCCCTGGCCCTGGTACAGTTTCACACCCGCTCCCTTGGCCTGGAATACGGTCCCTGGTCCCTTTCCCCTCCCGGTGCCTCTCACTCCCTTTACCTAGCGGACTCCAATTTACCCTTTCCTAACACTTCCGGGAAATGCTAAGGAGGCCAAGGTCCCCCTCTTTGTGCCCCTGGGGCAGGTGCACATCCCTCTTGTGTGGCACTTCCCACAGCACGTGGTAAGGACCTCTTTTGTTTCCACCGAGGGCAGGACCCGCGCTCTGTTTGTTCTCAGCGCCTAGCATTGAGCCTGGCACACCTCGAGGCTCGCGAAGTGTTTGCCCTGCATCAGAGCCCAGTTGGAACAGCAGATGGGTGTGGGGGTCTGTCTGGCCCCCTCCTCCAGCACAGGACCCTCAACCTGGAGCTTCTCTTCTTTTGACAGAAGGCTCTTGGGCCTCAATTTTATTAATTTGTTTTATACTCAGGATTCCAATTCCTCCATTTTCCTTGTACCGAAGCCATTCTTCATTGGCTTCAATTCGAAGAATAAGTTTAAATCACAATTTAGGCACTGAACAGAACACTGTAAACCAGCTGTAATGGAAAAAAATAAAAATCATTAAGTAAAAAAATTTTTTAAACAAGTTAGGCACTGAATAAAAAGTCACAAATTAAGGAGTTCCCACTGTGGCTCAGCAGTAATGAGCCTGGCTAGTATCTATGAAGATGAGGATAACCCTGGCCTCACTCAGTGGGTTAAAGATCCAGCTTTGCCATGAGCTGTAGTGTAGGTCACAGAATGTGGCTCGGATCCCGCATGGCTGTGGCTGTGGTGTAGGCCAGCAGCTGTAGCTCTGATTAGATCCCTAGCCTGGAAATCTCCATATATTGTGGGTGCAGCCCTAAAAAGCAAAAGCAAAAAAAAAAAAAAAAAGTCATAAATTAAGAAAAGTCATGGAAGCATCCACCTGATAAAAATGATGCCTAATTCAAGGAACCGCTGTTCCCTGGAGTTGCTGGCTGGGCCTGGGCTAAGGGTCTTAGCCACAGCAGTGTGACTGGGCAGGATAGGGGTGTCCCTCCACCCACACCCAAAACCTCCTCCTGCTCCTCTCCCCGCAGACCTCCAAGAAGCTGGTGAACTCAGTGGCAGGCTGTGCCGACGATGCCCTTGCTGGCCTGGTGGCCTGCAACCCCAGCCTGCAGCTCCTGCAAGGCCACCGAGTGGCCCTCCGTTCTGACCTGGACAGTCTCAAGGGCCGGGTGGCACTACTGTCGGGTGGGGGCTCTGGCCATGAGCCTGCCCATGCCGGTGAGCACCCTGGGCTGGAGGTGGGGTTGGGCTCTGGGCAGAATGATCTCTCCTAGGAGATCTTCGGTGCTGTTAGGAGGTTTAGGACAGAGCCGGGCCCTGGAAACAGCTCTCCCACTCCCTTGAGCTGTGATCTGGGGCCAGTTATGCCCTCTCTCTGTGCCTCAGTCTCTACATCTATAAAAGCACAAGGTTGGGCCAAATAGGGAGTTCCTGTTGTGGCACAATGGAAACAAATCTAACTAGTATCCATGAGGTTGCAGGTTCGATCCCTGGCATCGCTCAGTGGGTTGGGGATCCAGCATTGCCTTGAGCTGTGATATAGGTCGCAGATGAGGCTCAGATCCCAGGTTGCTGTGGCTGTGGTGTAGGCTGGAAGCTGCACCTCTAACGTGACCCCTAGCCTGGGAACCTCCATGTGCCAGGGGTGCAGCTCTAAAAAGCAAAAAAAAAAAACCACCAAGGCTGGGCCACATGATCCTCTCAGGCCCTTCCATCTCTGATTCCATGAATCCTCCTGGTCTTCAAGGCCCAGCTGACCTGCTGTCCCCTCCTCTGTGAAGCCTTCCTGACTTTTGCAGCCTAGGAAACGTGGTATCCCACTTCTGAATTCCTGTCTGAATTTTTTTTTGCTTTTTAGGGCTGCACTTGCAGTGTATGGAGGTTCCCAGGCTAGGGGTCTGATCAGAGCTACAACTGCTGGCCTATGACACGCAGGATCCAAGCCACATCTGCGACCTACACCACAGCTCACAGCAACGCCGGATCCGTAACCCAGTGAGCAAGTGAGCAAGGCCTGGGACCAAGCCCGCAACCTCATTTTTCCTAGTCAGATTTGTTTCCTCTGCACCACCATGGCAACACGCCCCCCCCCTGCATTTTTACATACAATGTAGAAGGTCCTGGTATGTTTCCTGTTCGGTGCCAGGCATGTGAGCTCCCTTGAGAGCTCAGGTGGCAGGAGCAGGGGTGGTATTGAGGGGAGGTGGGTAGGGACCAGGCTTCGTATCCTCTGTATCTTCTCTAGATCTTTCTCCCTGGGGCAAATCCATCCATCCTTTCAGCCAGTGCTAACGAGCACCTGGTGTGTGTCTGGAACTGTTCTGGCCACCAGGGGGCGCAACAGTGAACGGACAGGGTGCCTGCCCTCTTTGGAGCTTCTGTTCTCCTTTGGGGAGACAAACAGTAACCAGATACACAGCAGTGAAAGATCCTGCCAGAGTATGTAAGCGAGAGAGTGAAGACAGGAGCACTGGGTCCAGGAACAGCGAGTCGCTGGGGGTGGGGTGAGGGATTATTTCATTTGGGAGGTCAGGGAAGGCCTCTCCATAGACATGGACGACCCGAGGAGAGCCACCAGGTGCCATTCTAGCTTCAGGCGCACAGCAGGGCTCACCAAACTGTGCCGCCCAGGAGCATGGGACGCCCCAGAGCCTGCAGGTGCAGGTCCCCGCCGAGCATCCTTCCCCACCTCTCTCTCCTCTCAGGGTTCATAGGGAAGGGCATGCTCACAGGGGTCATCGCAGGAGCCGTGTTCACCTCCCCGGCAGTGGGCAGCATCCTGGCCGCCATCAGGGCAGTGGCCCAGGCGGGCACAGGTAAGCCTGGCGGGCAGGTGGGGCTGCCTGGGAGGGCCAGCGCTGATGGGGCCCCTGCTGGCTGCTCCTGCAGTGGGGACCCTCCTCATCGTGAAGAACTACACTGGGGATCGGCTCAACTTCGGCCTGGCCCGGGAGCAGGCCCGGGCAGAGGGCATCCCCGTGGAGATGGTGGTCATTGGGGACGACAGCGCCTTCACCGTCCTGAAGAAGGCGGGCCGGCGGGGGCTCTGTGGCACGGTGCTCATACACAAGGTGAGCTCCCCCGCCCCGGATGCCACCGGCCAGCCCGTCCCAGCCCTCTCTCTCCAGGCAGCCCCCCTTCCCCAGGGCTCCCTGGCTCATGTAGGCCCCCCTGCCGTGGCAGCTCCCTAGGCCCAGACCCTTCCCTCCCACACCGCCCACTGCCCCTGCTCCCCAGGGCCCACACATCCTCCCCCGAGCCCCGCGCTCCCATGTTAGCCTCACCCCAGTGCACCCATGCGGCTGCAGCCACCGCCTCACCCGCTCCCCGGCCTGCTTCCTGCCCCCGCCCGCCCCGTCTCCCCCCCACAGCTCTCCAGGGGTGTTTTTCGAAAATGGGTAGCTGACCAGGTCGTTCAGCTGTGGAAAGGGCCTGGGTCCTGACAGTCAACCCAGGCTCCTCCTCCGCCAGGCACCCGCCACACCCTTGCCCCTCCTCCTTGACCTCCCATCACCCCCACGGTCTTCTCCCGCGCCACGCCAAGCAGCTAGGCACTGGCTCACCTTTGGGCTTTGCTGATGCTGAGTCTTTAGCCTTGAAAATCCTTTCCCTGTCTGACCCCCTTTTGGCCTGGCTAACTCCTATTCCGTCGTGGCCCGCCTCTGACGTCTCTCCTTTGGGGAGGTTTTTCCTCCCCGTGTCAGGCAGGCTGGGAGCCCCCACCCCACCCCAGTGCTCCCAGAACACCCTGTCCCTAGCACCATCGTCAGATTTGTCACCTCACATGAAATGTACAATTTGCATGTGTTGGCTTCCCCAGCCCCTCCCCCGATCAAGTTCCTCCAGGGTAGGGACTGTGACTTAGTCACCCTTTTCCTTCTTCAGCACATACTAGGTAGTTGGCAAAAGGTGGGTGACTGGTGGGTAAAGTGAGCCACAGGGTGCCTGCCGTGGGGAAAGAACTCTAGACTAAGGATGGGGAAACTAGCCACCACCTGGCTGTGTGACACTGGACACGTCACCTTAGCCCTCTGGGCCCATTTCTCCGTTTGTGAAGTTCCTCTGGCTCAGGGATTCTTGAAGATTCCTGGCAGGTGCCGTAAACATGGCGGGCAGGTTGACGTGGCAGGACTAAGAGATCCCCTGTTCCGGGCTAGACACTCAGCCCCAGCCTGTCTCCTACCACGAGTGGTACAGTGACTCCTTCCCTTCTGGGGGCCTGTCTCTGTGTGGGTGCAGGTGGCAGGTGCTCTGGCTGAGGCAGGTGTGGGGCTGGAGGAGATCACGAATCGGGTGAGCGTGGTCGCCAAGGCCATGGGTGAGTGCTGGCCCAGGGGTCGGGGAGGGGGCGGGGGAGGTCAAGGCCAACCTTGGACTAGGAGCAGCACAGGCCTCCCAGGTTACTCCCCCGGGGCTGAGGGAGGGTCTCCTGGGGACAGCCAGCTCCCCGAGCCGGGTTTCTGTCCCATCACTGGGATGGGGAGCCTGGCAGCCTGTCTCCGTGAAGAGGCTTCTGAGGCACTGCCGCTGCCCGGCCTGATGCCTGACGCCAACCAAGAACAGAATGGTCGTCCCTCTCACACCTCATTTCTCGTAGGAACCCTGGGAGTGAGCCTGTCCTCCTGCAGCGTCCCTGGTTCCAGACCCACCTTTGAGCTCTCAGCCGATGAGGTGGAGCTGGGCCTGGGTAAGCCTGCGCCACCCCTCTCCAGCCATGCCTGCCACCTGCGTTTTGCCCCTGTACCTACCTGGCCCTCTCTGCTCCCATGGAGCCATCACCTAGGGGGTCCTAGTATTTTTAAGTGGGCGCATGAGGTCTTTGTGGCCCAGCCCCCTGGTTTCTACCAACTTTGCCCTCCATACCCAGGGCTCTGGCCGCGTGGGGCTCCGTGCCTGCCCAGCTCCTTGCCTTTGCTCACACCGTCCCGGGTCCCCCGCCCCCACCAAGATGCAGAGCCATTCAGAGGTCATCCCAGCTGCAAAACTTTCCCGCTTCGTCCCCTGTGCTTCCAGAGTGATGGGCAGAGGCTACATGTGGCCTCTCTGTGACAGCCTCTCGTTAAAGCTGCTTGGCTAGTTCAAAGTTACGTTCTAGCTCTCTCCACCACCAAGCCATAGCTCCCATAGAGCAAAGGCTGCATTTTTCATTATTTTGTCTGTCCCCCGCCCCACCCTGCGGACGCGTGCCTCGCTTAGTGCAGGGCACTCCGTGCATCCTTGAACAGAAACCACGGAGTGAATCCCAGGCGCCGAGCAGGTCAGCAGTGACTCTGTCTGTCCGCAGGGATCCACGGGGAGGCTGGCGTGCTCCGGATAAAGGTAGGTGCCCTCCCCGGCGCGGGCTGGTCTAAGACCGAGGCCCCCAGCGCAGCTCAGCCCCGGCTCCCTCTGACAGATGGCAACCGCCGACGAGATTGTGGCACACATGCTGAACCACATGACAGACTCCTCCAATGTGTCCCACGTGCCCGTGCAGTCTGGTGAGGGGCTGTCATGCTGTCTGTCTCCCGGCCTTTCCACCCCCTCTGGGAACGGGGCCCAGGGAGTCTCACCTGGGTGTCCTCTCTGCCCACAGGCTCCTCAGTGGTGCTGATGGTCAACAACCTGGGTGGCCTCTCATACCTGGAACTGGGCATCATAGCCGACGCCGCTGTCCGCTTTCTGGGTGAGCCCCGCCCTGGGAGGGGACCTCCTGACCCCCAGAGCTTCTTCCTTCCCACCCTTTGAAGCTGGACCTAAGAAAAGCAGCTGAGGAATTCCCAGGTGGCCTAGTGGTTAAGGCTTCACCATTATCACCATTAGCTGTGGCTTGGCTTGGTTTGATCCCTGGCCTGGGAACTTCTGCAGGCACAGCTGAAAAAAAGAAAAGCAGCTAAGGTTTTGGATGGTCCAGAGCATGAGCTGTGCAGTCAGTCAAGCCCAAGTTTCCTCTGCCTCAGCAAGCAGGGTGCTGTGAGCCTATTTCCTTATCTGTAAAGAGGGTAATAATAGCACGTGGCTTTGGGGGTTGTCGTGAGGAGTAAATGAGACTTAGCACAGACCGGAGACCTGCTGAGACCCAGTCAGTGAGACCTGTAATGACTCATCTGTCTAATGTCCCTATGGAAGGGACACCTCCAGGGAATGTGCTCGTTCCAGGCATGACTGAGGGCTGCCCCGAGGCACTCTGACCCTCAGGGCCTCTGCTCCCAAGTCCTTGTTTTCTCCCATTCTCCTTCTTTCTGATGCTCAGGGGGGCCGTGCCCATCCTTCCACCTGTTCCTCACACGCTTCCATGCCGTCATCCTACAGAGGGCCGCGGGGTGAAGATTGCCCGTGCCCTGGTGGGCACCTTCATGTCAGCCCTGGAGATGCCTGGCGTCTCTCTCACCCTTCTGCTGGTGGACGAGCCCCTCCTGAAACTGATAGGTGAGACCTGGAAGCCGGTGTCTGCCACACCAGGCCTCCCTCGGGCTGGAAGGAGCCAGGAGGACTTGGAGGGGCCCCATCAGGGCTGACCGTGACAATCAGAACCTCGGGACAGGCCCTTCCTGGCCTCCCCAGCCCTGCCCAGCTCCCACTTGACTGTGGAGAGTTGGTAGTAGGGTCCTCCCCCAGGGACCCCCGCTTCCCTTGTATACAGCAGACACTCAGTACTTGCCTGTTGAGGTGGGAAGAGCCAGGCCACCATGGGGGAGTCCACGCCACACTTGACCCCTGGCCAGCCAGTCCGTCTCTGAGAGAGTCATCCATGTCCCCAGATGCCGAAACCACCGCAGCAGCCTGGCCTAACGTGGCCAAGGTCTCTGTGACTGGGCGGAAGCGGAGCCGGGCCGCCCCTGCCGAGCCCCCGGAGGCTCCTGATGCCACTGCTGCGGGAGGTACGGAGCCATGCTCTGGGGGGACGTGGCCTGAGGCCTGAAGGGCGCAGGGCCCCGGGGCTCCCACCTCCCTCACTGGTCAAGTTGGGTTGTGAGAAGGGCCGGCCGGGCCTCTCCCCCACTGTCCTCCCTCCCCAGGCGCGACCTCGAAGCAGATGGTGCGTGTGCTGGAGCGGGTGTGCGCCACCCTCCTGGGCCTGGAGGAACAGCTGAACGCCCTGGACCGCGCTGCCGGCGACGGGGACTGCGGCACCACCCACAGCCGTGCCGCCAGAGGTCAGTGCCGTGGCCCCGTCTGGGGCGGGACAGAGGCTGGTGTGGCACATCATGCTGAGATTTTGGCATCTCGTGAACCAGAATTATTTCAGGAACATTCGGAGCACTCACATGGGATTGGCAGCTTTCCTCTTGCTAAGAGAGGCTGTCATTCACAAAACCTCGCGTTCCTTTCGCTTGTTCTCACGAAGAGACGCTTTTAACACTGCAAATGTAGGAAGGCTGTTATCACAGAATGAAACACAGTCTTTTACAGTGAACTTCAGGAGTTCCCATTGTGGATCAGCGAGTTAAGGACCCAGTGTTGTCTCTGTGAGGGTGCGGGTTTACTCCCTGGCCCCCAAGAAAGGACCCCCTCCCCCAAAAAAAGGAGTTCCAGTTGTGGCTCAGCAGGTTAAGAACCCAACTAGTATCCATGAGGAATCGGGTTCGATCCCTGGCCTTGCTCAGTGGGATAAGGATCTGGCGTTGCCGCGAGCTGTGGTGTAGGTCATAGATGGGGCTCGGATCCCGTGTTGCTGTGGCTGTGGTGTAGGCTGGCAGCTGCAGCTCCAGTTCTACTCCTAGCCTGGGAACCTCCATGTGCCATAGAAAAGCGAAAAAACCTTTATTCTACAGGGAAACTTACTCTGTTGTCCTGATTTTTCTCAGTTTATCCCAACTAGTGAAAAGCTCTCAATCATTGAGCTTCATTCAGTCAAGAAAAATGTATTTCATGCCAGCCATGGGCCAGGTGCTGCCCTCAACTCTATAGATATAATAATGAGCAAAACAGATTAAAATCAGTGCCCTTTGGCTTCTGTTCTGGGGGGAGAGAGAAAATATGAACGAGGTAAATCAGTAATGTAGAAAAGAAGGAGGGGGGAAGCAAGGAGACGTCACCTGCTAGGTGACAGCTGAGGTCCCTGCCTCCACCCCTCTCCAGGCGGCAGGCAGGATCCAGAAAGGAGCCTTGGGAATCTCCTTGTGGTGCCTCCCCCAGCCTCTCCCAGCACCCATTCCTTCTGCCTGGCAGCAAGGCCTGAGTACCTGGTTGGGGTCCAGGCAGGTGGGAAGGAGGGCCTCTGAATCCCTCGCCATCTCTCTCTGCCTGCAGCGATTCAGGGCTGGCTGAAGGAGAGCCCACCACCCGCCAGTCCTGCCCAGCTACTCTCCAAATTGTCCCTCCTGCTACTGGAGAAGATGGGAGGCTCATCTGGGGCAGTGAGTGCCGGCTACCCCCGGGGGCGGAGGGCTGCCTCAGAGGGGCCCTGGTTGCTGGAGGCCCAGGCCGGCCCTGTGTGCTCAGCATCCTGGTCCCCCGCAGCTCTACGGCCTGTTCTTGACTGCGGCGGCCCAGCCGCTCAAGGCCAAGACTGACCTTGCAGCCTGGTCTGCTGCCATGGATGCCGGCCTGGAGGCCATGCAGAAGTAAGCCAGAGCCCTGTGCCCTCGATCAGGCGTGGCCTGGGGGAGGAGACTGATGTCACCTGCTCCCAGCCAGGCCGTGTCCCCACCCCCAGAGCGATGCCCTACAGTGAGCCTCATTTGTTCTCTTCCCTGCCAGGTACGGAAAGGCTGCCCCAGGGGACAGGACTATGGTTTGTATCTGGCCCAGCCCTTCCCCCTTTTGAATGCCAAACACCTAGGGAAGGCCACCCTCAGTGGCAGGACCTGTCTTCAGCCCCCTCTCTTACCTTGTCCAGCTGGATTCCCTGTGGGCAGCAGGACAGGAGCTCCAAGCCTGGAAGAGCCCGGGGGCTAACCTGCTCCCAGTCCTGACCAAGGCAGTCAAGGTGAGTGAGGCGGGGCCCAGGCTCCCATCTCCAGGTGACCTTAAACAAGTTAATATCCTTTCTGTGCCTCAGTTTCCTCCTCTAAAAATGGAGGCGGGTACCTGGCTCAGAGGGTTGCTATGGAGCTAAAGAGAGAGGTGGAGCCCATGCTCAGGGTCTGGGACATAGCAGGCCTCAGTAAGTGGTGGCCCCTGCCCTGCTAGAGGTGAGTGGGAGGTGACCTCTCCAACCTGGTGACAGAGAAGAGGGTCCGGGGCAGGAAGGACGCCTGGTGGTGCCTCCTTGAACCTGCTCTCACACCCCCACCCCTCAGAACGCAGAGGCTGCAGCGGAAGCCACCAAGAACATGGAAGCTGGAGCTGGAAGAGCCAGTTATATCAGCTCTGCACGGCTGGATCAGCCAGACCCCGGGGCAGTGGCGGCCGCTGCCATTCTCCGTGCCATCCTGGAGGTTCTGCAGAGCCAGGGGGCATGAAAGCCTCCCTGGGGCTCAGTGCCTCCTATTGCTGTGCACAGTGGTCACTGTCACTTATTTCTGCCTTCCAGCTGTTGCCCTCCCCTGCCTACCCTCAGGGTCAGTCCTCTGAGTTCAGCAGGAATCCCTCAGGCAGCATCCAGAATTACTCCACTGTAGACACTGCAGGCACTACCCTTTCCCTCTTCAGGGAGGGTGGAGTCCTAGGGTCACCGGCTGTCCCCAGCCAACCCTGGGCTTCCATGATAAGGCCTTTCTGTGGGTGACAGCGCAGCCCTTAACAGGCAATGCGAATTTGGTTTTAAGACTCCCTGTGAAAGGGCTTCTGTACCTGAGCTGAGCCAGTGTGGAGAAGCAAGTCAATAAACCACACGGAAGCCAAAGAGCTGCTGCTGCTTCTGAGGGTACGTGAACAGATGGGCCCACTGAAGCCCCGGGACTAAGACCTCAGCCCTGGCTGCAGTGCTCACCTCATCTCCACCTCCTCCAGCCGAGACCCAAAGGCAGGGCCACCTCCACTGGGATCCCCACTTGCGTCCTTCTGGCACACACACCACACCCAGCGGCTGTGCTGTTCTCAGCACCAGACTAACAGCATTCACTGATTCTGCAGGAATCACGTGGGCAAGTGGCTCACCAGAAGGAAAAGAAGCCACCATATTCTAAGGCTCAGTAGTGGAACAGAAACTGCGTCTAGGCCAGCCCCCAGGCCTCTAGAGAGTCACCGAGGGCCCGTGGGGGCAGGCGGGGGCGGGGCAGCTGAGTCTGTGTGGTGCGTGGCAGAGGCTATGCAGCGCATACCCGGCGCATTGGAGCCAGGGGGTTAGTTAAAGGCCCAGGCATGGATTCACTTTAGACAGGCATGACTGAATCCTTGTTCTGCTTCAGACGAGCTACAAAGCTCAGGCCTATTATTTAGCTTCTTAGAACCTGTAAAATCTGAATGGTGCCTGTCTTGGGGACGTGGAAAGGATTCCAGTGAACTAATGAAGAGGAAGGCCCCAGCCCAGCCCAGGCGCTCACTCACTGGGAGGTACTGGGATCGCTGGTGTCTGCATCCACCACCTTGCGGGCCGTCTGCTCCGTCGGGAGGTGGCATCTACAGCCGGTCACACTGGGAAAGGGGCCATTATTTATTTTACCCAAACTTGGCTGTAAGCTTCCTCACTCTCTGCCCAGGGTGCCCTGTTCGTCAGCCACACCCCAGGTCCCTGACCACAAGGCACAGACACACACGCCCAGCAGCTGGAAGGACACCCTGGCATCAGGCACCTGGCTGGGTGACCTAGGGCAAGTCACTATCCTGTTTGAGTCTCGGGCTTCAGATTATAAAACGGGAAACCTCTCCTTCCTCGTCAGATAACCAAGTGCTCAAAAGCCATTCACTACTAAAGACATCCCCTCTACCAGGGGTCACGTGCAGTTCCAGGAGGACAGCCATGTGATCTTTGGTGCCTTCTGGTTTGCCCCTTCCCAGGCCTAAAGGTCGGAATTATCCTGAGGCTTCTGCAAGTTGTACAGAGTTCATTTAACCACAGTGTCATTTTAGCAAAGCAGGCTTTGATTCTTAAAAAACACATTTAATGAAAATCCAGCTTCGTAAGTGAAACGCCTACCCACATGGAAAGGGGTGTAGGTGGTCCTGGGACCAAGGTGCCTGGCAGTCATTCCAGTGGATCAGGAAGTTCCGCCGTAGCCTCCCGCCAGCATCTGGCCACATGGGGCAGGGTGGACGGCCAGCTTTGTGGCCACCTGCCAAGCAGTAAGCCCACTTGGGGCCCCTGGTGTTGTGCTGCTTGTCACCTAAGCACAACAGTACTGAGCCCAGGGCCTGGCAGCAGTGGTTTGCAGAGAGCAGGAAAAGCTGCGATGCCAACACAGAAGCAAGACCCACCACCCCGGTCTCGTCAGGAAAAGAGCAAGGGCACACGCTGCAGCATTACACCTGAGACTGGGTCTGCCAGGCGGGTGGCTGCTGTACGGGCATGTGAGGCACTTTGACACTCAGCAAGGAAGGCTCCAGAAGCGGCCGTACTCCCAGGGCTCTGCTGGGCACGACACATCACATCTTCGGCACGTTTCATGGTAAGCTGGCACGTTGACAACAGCTGGCCAAGGGCCCTGCCGAGACAGCAAGGTTGAAGGTGCCCGGGCCTGGGGAGGGGAGGGAAGGGAAAGGCCGCTTCCAGGGTTTGGACACAGGGCCACCAGGGTTCAGAGAGCTGTCCGACGGTGATGGGCGTGTCAGTCACAGGGAAAGGCCGGGATCCAGGCCCTGGCTGTAGCAGCAGCAAGAAGGGCACGTGTGTAGACACGAGGCAGCGGCAGCAGGAAATGACCATTGGGAGCAGGGGGCCCTCAGCTTCTCTGCGGAGCGGCTCTGCCCTTGGCCCCTCTCCCTCCACCGCGCGCACGCGTGTCCGCCCCGCCTCACGTCTGGAGGGGCTGGATGGAGACCAGAGCAGAAGAAGCGCTACCCAGGGCGGGTGGCCTGACCTGCACGGGGAAAGCTGATGGAAGCGTCGCCTCCCTCACGTTCACAGCACAGGCTGCGCTCCACTCCCAGCTCATCTGAGCCGTCAGGCTTTTCTCCCACATCCCCGGGGGTCTGAAGGGGAAATGACCTTGACTCCTTGTAAGCAGGAGCGGCGCGGGCAGCCAGAGCAAGGGGGCCCGGGGTAAACAGAGGACCTGGGAAGTCAATGCCAAGAAGGGCTGGAGCAGCCAAAGCCACCAAGGAGAGGGGGTGGGCTGCAGGCTGTGGGGAGAGCAGGCCCAGCACAGAGGCAAGGGGGACTGGGGCCCCGAACCAGACGGGAGCCCCCGGGAAAGCAGAGCCTCTGAAGACCGCCTGGCGACTGCTCCTGGAACCCCCTCCTGCTTCACTCCTCCCCGTGCAACAGGGTCTGCAAGACAGGCAGGTGCACGTGGGTTAAGGATGTAACCTCAAAGTGGCCCCTGACCCACAGGCATCACCCCAGGCCTGAGCTGTCCAGACAGAACCCCCAACCTGCAGGGTGAGTCCCAGCCCATGCCACCACAGCTTTCGGGGAGGCCCCAAAGTCCCTCAGCTGACACACATCCCATCTCACCATGTCCCTCAGATGCCTGAGTGGCCAAGAACAGGCAAAACCTGCTCGAGGCACTCCAACTCTCACCCAGGACACACTAGATTAGCCCCCCAGCAGGAAAAGGAGAAATCAGGACACCCCCTCGTCATGCTCAAGCCCCTGCTCAGGGAAGATAAAGCTACACTTCTCCTCATGAAACCACAGCAGTTTGGGGAGGGGAGTAACCCCCGGCCTCTCCCAGTGGACAGGCCCCCAGGAGCCCCCGAGCACCTGCCATGACAGCTGGACCTGCTGGTTTGATACGAGTGCTCTCCACCAGCCAGCCTAACCCCCACTTCGAGCTACTTGGTTTCCCACTGTGTTACTGGGGGGCAAGGCCCGAGCCTTTACTGGGTGACCCTTCTCTAGGCCTGGCCCTACCCCAACCCAGGATGGGAAACCAAGACCCCATACCTGTCTTTCGGCCTGGAGCCCCGGCTCTGGGCGTTTCCAAGACGAGGCCTGTAAGATATAGAGCACCAGCAGCCCAAAGACCACCACCAGCATCCCCGCACTGTTCGCAAAGACGGCCTCACCGGGCAGGTTGGAGTATGAAGTGGTGCTATTTTTCCTGAAGATGACAGAACAACGTGGGCCCTCAAGAAACTTTTCCACATGTTTTTGCCCAGTGGGAGACTCAAGAAAAGCTTCCCAGGACCCACTGTGACCTGGCAGGTTAACACACTTTTTAAGTCTCTGCCTCAAGTGTCTGCAGAATGCTTTTCACCTATGAGGTCGCTGAAGCTCTCAGATGTGGCATGAATGTGTCCAGAGTTAAACAACTAGGAGATGGCACAGCCAAGATCTAGACCCAGGTCTGACCTCAAATCTTGTTTGCTTTTCACTCCCCTGCCCCTTGGCTTAAAAAAAAGGACACTGGTAGTGATGAGGCATGCAGGCTCTAGTCCTAACTCAAAGCTCTGCCACCTACTGGCTGTGTGCCCTCAGGTACTTGACTTCAGCTCTCTGTGCCTCTGTTCCCTAATTTCTAAGTTGCAATTACAACATGGCCAACGTATAGGGTGGTTAGAGGACTAAATTTAAGGTGTTTAGAATAGTTTCTGTCACAGAGTAGGTTCTAAATTAATTTGATGCTGGATAAATACTTGCTGACCAATTTACCAATCTCAATCTAAAGAAATACCAGTTCCATCACCTTCCAGGTCAGGGACAAGCCCAACCCTAAAGGTTTCTCTCCCCTGGATGGGCCCTATGATCACAGCAGAAGGCCCCAGTCCTTCCCCTCCACTCCCGCCCCATCACACTCACAAACTGAAGAAGAGCTTCTCATTGATGCCGGAAATGACAGACGCAATGGCCAGAGAGAGAATGGAGGCTCCAAAGAAGACGTGGATGGGTTTAAGGAGGCTGCGCAGCCGCACAGACGCCCAGGGCAGCAGAAAGACCACAAAGCCCAAGAACCACTGCGGACACAGGAAGCACCTGCTTGTACTGTGTGTGACCAAAGGCGGGCACGGTCGGCGCGCCCCACGAGCGCCCCCTCCCCATCAGTGAACAGACACCCTCCTTTCCCAACTCAGGCCTCCCAGCAGGCACTGCCCAGCACCACAGCCTAGCTGTGCTCCGCTCCCCTAACACAAATGAGACTGTTGCCTAACGAGATGCTCGGCTACCTCCACTCTCCCGCAAACCCAGCCACCCTTGTCTGTCTCTGCTTCCTTCCTGTCCTGGCTCACAGAACATTATCAACGTATGGGGCAGTTAGAGGGTGAAATGGAAGGTGGTCAGGATAGTTTCTGTCCCGCAGTAGATTCTACATCAGTCTGTACAGAGCTGACATCAGAATAGAAATACTGGAGTTTCCACAGTGGCACAACTCAACTGGCAGCGTCTCTGCAGCACCAGGACACAGGTTTGCTCCCTGGCCGGGCGCCGTGGGCTCAAAGATCCGGAGCTGCCACAGCTGTGACACAGGTTACAGCTGTGGCTCTGATCGGATCCCTGGCCCAATAACTCCATATGCCATGGGGTGACCAAAAAAGGAAAAAAAAAAAAAAAAAAGGCCAGATTATGGAAACTACTTCTGGAATTGCTTCTGAGTCCCAGAAAGGTGGGAGCAGAGAAGGTGGGAAAGATGGTTTAGAGTCAGTGCAGTGCGGGCTATAACGAAGTCAGCCCAGAGCGCCCTGGGACCAGAGACGGGCAGCATGAAGGGTAAGAGCTGGACCAGGATATGTGGGAACCACCCATCTCCCCCAGCCCTCCAAATGTGTTGATTCTACAGGATGTGCCTGCAAGGCCATCGCCAGGCAATGAGCAGAGGGACTATTTGGTGCTGGTGCACGCGAAGCCCCAGACAGAGCCCCAGCTGCCAGCAGCAGGGGGAGCGCCAAGGAGGATGGAGAGAACCTACCTGGCAGGCGAAGAGGAAGACGGTGGTGATGCCCAGCCAGCTGTGCAGGGAGTAGAGGTTGGGGATCTTCTCGTGGTTGTGAAAGTTAAAGACGGCCGCCAGCCCCAGCACAGTCAGGATGAAGGCCATCAGGTGCATGGCTGCGTGGCCCAACTTCCAGGGCAGCTTGGGCCCTACCCATGACTGGGGCAGGCGGTACGCCAGCGACGCTGGAGGAGAGACATCCCAGGGCTCAGTCCCCTCCACCTTAGGGGAGCTCCCCTGATCCCAGCCTCCTAACAATGGAAGGAGGAAACGCTAGGACATTAGCATCCCTTCCTCTGCACCTTCCATCGTCGTTTCTGGGGTTGCTGTCAACCATGAAGCGGGGAGAGAAGGGACCAGATAGAAAGGGGAAGAGTTCCCTGGTGGCTAGTGGGTTGAGGATCCAGCATTGTTCCTGCTATGGCATGGGTTTGCTACCTGGCCAAAAAACGTTCACAAGCCATGGGCAGGACCAAAAATAATTTGTTTTTAAAGGGGGAGGAGGAGTTCCTATTGCAGTGCAGGGGAAACAAATCCGACTGGTACCCGTGAGGTTCAATCCCTGGCCTTGCTCAGTGGGTCAGGGATCCGGTGTGGCCGTGAGCTGTGGTGTAGGTCGCAGACGAGGCTCAGATCCTGCGTGGCTGTGGCTGTGGCTAGGCTGGCAGCTATGGCTCCAGTTTGATCCCTAGCCTGGGAACTTCCATATGCCAAGGGTGCAGCCCTTAAAAGAAGTTAATTAATTAATTAAGACAAATAAAATAAAAGAGGATGAGGAGTTCCTATTGTGGCTCAGTGGGTTAAGGATCTGGCACTACCACCAGCTGCAGCATAGGTCATATATGCGGCTTGGATCCGGTGTTGCTGTCGCTATGGCGTAGGCCACCAGCTGCAGCTCTGATTCAATCCATAGCCTGAGAATTCCCATAGGCTACAGGTGAGGCCTTAAAAAAGGGGGAAAAAAAGGGGGGGAGAAGCAGGTCTTGTGGACTTGCCATTCTGTCACTATAATAATAAATATAATTTGCATGCAGTTTAACAGGTTAAAAAGCAATGTCACATTCGTTATTTTTTCTAAGTGAATTCTCACAACTGAGGTTAGTTGTCAGAGACGCAGGCTTTAAAGCTAGATAACCTACGGCAAAATCCTGGCTCTGCCTCTCAGCTATTTGGCATCTTCATTCTAAATCTGTTTCCTCATTTGTAAAATGGAAACACCAGAACCCACCCCATAAGCTTCCTGTACGAACAAAGCAGGACTCCGTCTTTGAGGGACTCAGGCTAAATTGCTATTATCAATGGCATCATTATTCCTATTTACAAGTGGGGAAAATGAGCCTCACCTGGGCCCCAAGGCCCAGCTCTGGATTCAAAGGCCAGAGATGGAGCTGGCAGGAGTAAGCAGACCCCTCATGTAAGGACCTGACCTGTCTACACCAAGAGAGGCTTCAACCCCGTGCTCCCTGGAGCAAAGGTTGGCAGACCACAGCTCACAGGCCAGATAAGCCCACTGCCTATTTTCTTTTCTTTTTTTTTTTTTTTTGGTCTTTTTGTCTTTTTAGGGCCCCACCCGAGGCATATGGAGGTTCCCAGACTAGGGGTCTAATCGGAGCTGTGGCCACTGGCCTATACCGCAGCCACAGCAACGCCAGATCCTTAATCCACTGATCAAGGCCAGGGATCGAACCTGCAACCTCATGGTTCCTAGTCAGGTTCGTTAACCACTGAGCCATGATGGGAGCCTATTTTCATAAATAAGTTAAATAAAGGGTTTTTTCCATATGACTAAATACCATTTATTGAAACAAATATCCTGTCCCACCCTTCCTCCTGTCTATCCGCTTCTCAATACCACACTTTTTTGTTTTTGTTTTTGTTTTTTATTTGGTCATGCCCAAGGCATGTGGAAGTTCCTGGGCCAAGGATCAAATCCGAGACACAGCAGTGCCAACAACAGATCCTTAATCACTAGGCCACCAGGGAACTCCTACCACACTGTCTTACAGTAGCCTCTTCTATTTTTTAAATGGCCTCACTCATGACACATGGAAGTTCCCAGGCCAGGAATTGAATCTGGGCCACAGCTGCAGCAGCACTGATCAGGAGATTGAACCCATGCCTCTGCAGCGACCCCGGCTGCTGCAGTAAGATTCTTAACCCACTGCACCACAGCAGGAACTCCAATTACAGTAGCTTTATAATAAACCTGAACAGATGGGAGAATAAGCCCTCCAACTTTGCTCTTATTTTCAAAACCTTCTTGACTAATCTTGGCCCTTTGCATTTCAAGATAATTCCAACCTGATTGTCACTTTTCACAAAAATAAGCACTGAGACTTTGGGATTAACCTACAAAATTTCAGGAGAACCTACACCGTTACAATGTTTAGTCTTCCAGTCCAATTACACAGCGGTATATCCCGCCATTGATTTAGGGCTTCTTTAATTTCTCTCAATACAGGTTTGTATTTTTCTCGGTACAGCTTCTGTTAGATTTATAAATGCATAAATCTTGGATTTCCCTGGTGGCCTAGCAGTTAAGGATCTGGTGTTATTGCTGGAGGCATGAATATGTGTGACAAAGAATGGAAAGAAAAGACTGACGCCACAGAGTGGCTGTAGAGCCCCATCTCTACAAAGTCCTGTGACTCCCTCATGACCCTTGAGGCAAAACGAATGAGAACAGAAACAGAACATCAAAGAATGGCATCTGGAAAACAAGGCTGCTGAAGCATTGCTGTTGCTGAGGGGAAACCCTCAGCTCTCACATTCTCAGGACTGGAGCCTTGGGGGATTTATGGGAGAGGCCATAGACGGCTTGAAGCAAACAACAAATGACGGCCTGGGAGGGCTAAAACACTTGTGACTTCTGTGCTTAGGAAGGACTGTGCTAGCATATCTCGCTTCCAATCTGTTTGAAGTGAAATACAGGTGTATCCCCTGCACGTACAAGGAAGTAGAAAATAGTAAATAAAAACCTGGAGTTGGCTCAGAGGGTTGCTACTGCCTTTTGAAGGCGGTAGCCCCCTGATCCCCTCTGTATTTCTTTGTCTCTTTGTTCTTATTTCTGCAGCACCGCTGACTTCGGGACCTGAGTTGAAGAGCAGGCCTCATCATGCTATCACTGCTATGGCTGTGGCTCGGGTTCAATTCCTGGCCCCAGAACTTTCACCTGCCTCGGGTGCAGCCAAAAAGGAAAAAAAAAATTGATATGTATACGTATGTATAAATCTTACACAGCTTCTATTAGATTTATTCCTAAGTAATTAATGTTTATGGATGCTCATATGAATTAAATCATATTTGATATTAAATACTTTTTTTTTTTTGCCTTTTAGAGCCACACCTACATCATATTGGAAGTTCCCAGGCTAGGGGTTAAATCAGAGCTGCAGCAACTGGCCTACACCACAGCCACTTGGGCAACGCCAGGTTCAAGCCGAGTGGGTGACCTACACCACAGCTCACGGTAATGCCGGATCCTTAACCCACTGAGTGGGACTGGGAATCAAACCCGCATCCTCACAGATACTAGTCAGGTTTTTAACCTGCTAAGCCACAATGGGAACTCCTTAAATACTTTAAATTATATTAATTTTTTTTAATTGTAACAAATTTTTCCCCAGTTTTATTGAAATATAACTGACACACAGCACTGCATAAGTTTAAAGTGTAGAGCATAAGGATCTGATTTACATACATCATGAAATGATCACCACAATGCAGTTTAGTGAGCATCCATCGGCTCCCGCAATAATATTAAAGAAACAGAGAATTTTTTTCCTTATGATGAGAACTCCTAGGATTTACTTTTTTTTTTTTTGTCTTTTGTCTTCTTTAGGGCCACACCCGTGGCATATGGAGGTTCCCAGGCTAGGTTTCTAATCGGAGCTGTAGCCGCCAGCCTACGCCAGAGCCACAGCAATGCGGGATCCGAGCTGTGTCTGTGACCTACACCACAGCTCACAGCAACGCTGGATCCTCAACCCACTAAGCGAGGCCAGGGATCGAACCCGAAACCTCAGGGTTCCCAGTCAGATTCGTTTCCGCTGCGCCGGGACAGGAACTCCAGGATTTACTCTTAACTTTCATATACAACGTTGAGTACTGTTCATCATTATTTATCAAAATGTACATTACTTTCCCTGTACTGATGTATCTTGTCTTTTGACTTCCATCATCCAGTTCCCCTCCCCTACTCCCTACCTCTTTTTACTATGAATGTTCGTTTGTTTTTGAAGAACAGTTGAGCTGCGACACTGCTACTTCTTTTTTTTTTTTTCTTTTCTTTTTGCCTTTCTAGGGCCGCTCCTGTGGCATATGGAGGTTCCCAGGCGAGGGGTCGAATCGGAGCTGTAGCCGCCAGCCTACACCAGAGCCACAGCAACACGGGATCTGAGCCACGTCTGCAACCTACACCACAGCTCACGGCAACGCCGGATCCTTAACCCACGGAGCAAGGCCAGGGATCGAACCCACAACCTCATGGTTCCTAGTCAGATTCGTTAACCGCTGCGCCACGACGGGAACTCCGACTATGTTATTTCTTGTCATATGACACAGTGATTTAATATTTCTGTACATTTCACAATGATGACCATGATAGGACTGTGATCTGTCAGGATACAAAGCGATCACATAATTACTGATCCTATTCCCCAAACTCCACATTTCATACCTGCCACTCATTTACTTTGCAACTAAAAGTTTGTACTTCTTTATTTGTTTGTTTATTTATTAGCCAAGGCATGTGGACATTCCTGGGCCAGGGATCAAACCCAAGCCACAGCGGTAATCAGAACTACGGCAGTGACAATGCCGGATCTTTGACCCGAGGAGCCACCAAGGAACTCTGGGGAGTTTGTACCTCTTGACCCCCTTCACCTATTTCTTTCCTCCTCTCATCACTGTAAATGAAGTCTGATCCGAACCCAGCCACACGCATGTTTCCGTGTGGTCTCCGGCTACTGCCGCAACACAGCAGCAGAGCTGAGGAGCTGCAACCCAGATCACAGGGCTTGCAAAGCCTAAAATCCTTACTCTCTGGCCTTTAATAGAAGAGTTTACCAACCCCTGGCCAAGCACATCCCTGCAGCTGCCCTTCTCAGCTGCTCCTCTTCTCACTGTTCTTACGTCTTCCTCCAAATGACACCTGGGCCCAGAGACAACCCTCCCCACCCCACCCCACCCCACAGCCCCAAACCCGACAGTGACATAAACCAGGCTGGAGAGGGCGAGCACTGCCCTGTAGGGCACTCACCAGCACTGTAGAGCACCACCATGCCAGTCACCATGAGCACCGGGTGCCAGTTGAACGTGAGTATGGTGCCATCCCAGGCAAAGCCGCCGTGCCAGTACCGCATCCAATAGATGGTGGAGAGGATGCACATGGAGCCCAGGGAGAACAGCGCCAGGGCCGACAGGTAAAACCATTCCACAGCCATTCTGATCAGGCAATCGCTCCTAGAAGAAATGAAAATCACACATCCCTGCTGGCTCCGGTGTGCCCCACACACAGGCTAAGGGAGGTAACGTTGACCTTGCTCTTGGCCGGAAGGGTGGTGCCCCTGCCATCAGCCCAGGCACTGCCCCGGAAAGCCCTCATGGCTGGGTGGGCCTATGGTTATGAAAAACAAGCGAGGCCCCACCCCAGCACCTGGCAGCATAAAGTGCTGCCAGCTCGGGCCTAGGGCCACTCCTGGAGGGAGGCCTCCTCTGCTGTGGCCAGATGCCAAGGCCCTGGGGGCAGAGCCCAGGGGTTAGTCTCCCCTCCCAGGACCCAAAGGTAGAGAATTACACCTCCCTTTCCACAAAAAGAAAGGACAGAAATCAAAATCCAGGCTAGATCACACAATTGCCCAGACCCTCAGTTTTTTTTTTCTTTTTTTTTTTTTTGCTTTTTTAGGGCCTTGCCTGCAGCACATGTAAGTTTCCAGTCTAGGGGTCGAATCAGAGCTACAGCTGCTGGCCTACATCACAGCCACAGCAACGTGGGATCCGAGCCATATCTGCAACCTACACTACAGCTCACGGCAGCACCAGATCTTTAACCCACTGAGTAAGGCCAGGGATCAAACCCGCATCCTCATGGATACTAGTTGGATTCGTTCCAAGGTGCCACAACAGGAACTCCCAGGCCCTCAGGTTCTAACACAAGGAGGCAAAAATCATGCTCTCCACACTACTATTACGGCTCCCATTTCTACAGCAAAGTTCTTCCCCAGCCTGTGAGCTCTGCGGCGCTAATCCTCCCACTGGGGGGCAAGACTAGGTCTTTCCTCCAGAGTCCCCCCCATCCTCCACTCCCTCAACTGAGCGAAAGCCTTCAGCTGTCTGAAACATCTGCTTTCTCTTCTCTGGGGAAAGTCCACAGGAAAAGAGAGGAAGCGAGAACTCATGATCTAGAAAGCAAGAGTTTATTTTGAGGTTTCCACGTTACCTGATAAACTCAGAAACCAACTCTGGTTTCAGGCATGGCAAATGCCCAGGCCCCTAAGCAGCTGCTCTTAAAAGCCAGGCAAGGCATTCCCTTTGTGGTGCAGTGGAAACAAATCCAACTAGTATCCATGAGGATGCAGGTTCAATCCCTGGCCTCACTCAGTGGGTTACGGGTCAAGTGCTGCCATGAGCTGTGGTGTAGGTCACAGACACAGCTTGGATCCCGAGTTGCTGTGGCTGTGGTGGAGGCCGGCAGCTGTAGCTCCAATTCGACCCCTAGCCTGGGAACCTCCATATGCCGTGAGTGTGGCCCTAAGAAGCAAAAAAAAAAAAAAAAAGGCCAGACAAGTGGGTGTGAGGGTTGGCAGGTGGTCCACAAAGCCACAGGATGCACCTGCTTCCAGCACAGGCCCAGTTCTCAAGGCCAACACACTTCCCCAGGGACTCACACCAAAAAGGTTACACAGTGGCTGGTTTCCCCCATGTGAACCAGCTCAGAGAGAGAGGAGGCCCCTACAATCACCAAGAACGCCCAAGTCTTCACCTTCACACCTAGAGGCAGGCTGACGGAGTGGCGGCCTGGACCCCAATTCTTATGCACTGAGGCTGCTTGAGGAAATCATTTAATGTTTGTAGGACTCAGTCTTCTCATCTGAAAAAAAGGCATGGCAATAGGATGTAACTTACTGAAAGGCAGCTAGGATCAGACACGCCAGAACCTTCCATACAGGATCCCAATGACCCCTCCTGACAACCCCATGAGGAGTTATCCTCACTTTATAGATGAGGAAACAAACCCCCAGAAAGACTAATAGGACCCAAGTAGTGGGTCGAGTTTCAAACATCTGTCTCCTTTGACTTCAAAGCCAGCATTTTTTCCTTAACCACAGGCTGTCAGAAGGTCAAGTGAGACAGTGTACGTAAGGATACCACGCGAGTATACTATCATAATTTTCTTAGTATTGCCATGGCATTTCATCCTAACTACTCACAAAAACCCGAAGCTCATTGCCCCCCCGGCTGCTCAGGCCTCTCAGTGGCCCCAATTCCATATCGCGTCCCTCTCTCCCCCCGCAGGTGTCCACCCAGATGCTGGGTTTTCACAAGGAGATCCAAGATAGCAGCAACCTCTGAGAAAACAAGATCTGAGGTCTGGGGTGGGAAATAAGTTTTCAGGAGGTAGGAGGGAGAAAATCATGGCATCTACTTCCTAGAAGCTTTTTGACTCAGCTACTGAGCTGAGAGATGTGCTACCTAGCCTCAGAGCTGTTCCCTTAGGTCCTGTAAGAGCCATGCAAGTTTCAGGTCACCAAATGTTCCAGTCACCCTCCAGTGAAGGGTTAGCAGAAAGAAGCCCTCAGTCAGCAGGCTCCATTCGTTGGACAATACCTACTTTTACGTTGCTTCCCTTTATAAAAGGGAAAAAGAAAAGCAAATGTGGAGTTCCCATCGTGGCACAGTGGAAACGAATCTGACTAGGAACCATGAGGTTGCAGGTTCAATCCCTGGCCTTGCTCAGTGGGTTAAGGATCCGGCGTTGCCCTGAGCTGTGGCGTAGGCCGGCAGCAACAGCTCCAATTAGACCCCTAGCCTGGGAACCTCCATATGCCACGGGTGTGGCCCTCGGAAAAAAAAAGACAAAAAAAAAGTAAACATAATCCAAAAGGGACTGTTGGGAGTTCCCGTTGTGGCTCAGTGGTAATGAACACAACTGGAATCCATGAGGACTCGAGTTCGATCCCTGGCCTTGCTCAGTGGGTTAAGGATCCACTGCATTGCTGTGAGCTACAGCGTTGGTCACAGACGAGGTTCAGATCCTGTGTTGCTGCGGCTGTGGTGCAAGCCGGCAGCTGCAGCTCGGACTCAACCCCTAGCCTGGGAACTTCCATATGCTGCAAAACAAAACAACAAAAAAGGGGAGTTCCCGTTGTGGCACAGTGGTTGATGAATCTGACTAGGAACCTTGAGTTTGTGGGTTCAATCCCTGGCCTCGCTCAGTGGGTTAAGGATCCGGCGTTGCCATGAACTGTGGTGTAGGAAGCAGACACGGCTCCGATCCCATGTTGCTGTGGCTCTAGTGTAGGCTGGTGGCTACAGCTCCGATTAGACCTCTAGCCTGGGAACCTCCATATGCCCCAGGAGCGGCCCTACAAAAGGCAAAAAAGACAAAAAAAAAAAAAGACTATATCCACCTCCCTAGAAGAGGTCCTGGTCCTGGACTGCTGCTCTGGGACAGACTTGAAATCCATAGTGGGAACACTTTCCTGACAGATGGCTGGAATGTTTTACTGCACACAGTACACAGATGAGCCCTCCTGCCTAAAACAGAGAAGAAAAAATGAAAAAGGAAGAATGCAGTGAAAACTGCAATGCAAATGCTAAGAATATCCTCTCATTTATCCAGAGAGCAGGATGTGTGAGGATTTCAGGATGTGCTCACCACTCCTATCCTGCCCTCACTTGGAGAGCACGTTCCAAGACAGAAAGTCCGCTAACTTCTGTAAAGGACCATTATGGTAAATATTCTAGGACCTGCCGGCCACACGGCTTGTCACGACTCTGTCATCAACTCTGTTGATGTACTGCAAGAGCAATCACAAGCACTACCTTCACAAATGAACACGGCCACGCTCAAGAAAAATTTTACTGACGGACACTGAAATTTCAGCTTCACATCATCTCCCCATGTCACAAAAAACTATCCTTTTCATTTTTTTTTCAATCATTTAAAGTGTAAAAACCAGAGTTCCCATTGTGGCGCAGCAGAAACAAATCCAACCAGTATCCATGAGGATGCAGGTTCGATCTCTGGCCTTGCTTAGTAGGTTAAGGATCTGGCATTGCCATGAACTGTGGTGTAGGTCGAAGACGAGGCTCCGATCGCTTGTTGCTGTGGCTGTGGTGTAAGCTGGCAGCTACAGCTCCGATTCAAACCCTAGCCTGGGAATCTCCCAATGCCACAAGTGCGGCCCTAAAGAAAGCAAAACAAAATTAAAAAATAAAAATAAAAAAAATCAATTTAGGTGGGCCAGGTTTGGCTTGTGAGTCATGTTTGTTGACCCTAATCTAAGGAGTCTACTGTTCAACCTAAAACACTCCACAGTCCCTTAGCAGAAAGGATTCTCCCAGTCTGCACTAAAGCAGATCACGCTCTGGGGTAAGAAACGAGCATGTCCTTTTCAGCCCTAGCCTTAGGAAATGGCTCTACTTCAACCTCTTTCACAATTATTTGGAAGTGCAAACAGATGAGGGAACAGAAGTCTGTTGTTCCCCCTTCCCAGATGAATAGTGGGGGCTCTAGGAATCCTGAGAACCAGACTCAGGGTTCAAGTCCTAAACTCTTACCTTACAGATCAAAAACATTAGGACCCAAAGATGGAAAGTCTCTTGGCCACAGTGAGTTCACTCCCCCTCAGCAAGGGCTCCTTATTTCCAAATGTAGCTTCCAAAAAGTCTGAAGCTCAGAAGTGAGGACCACTAAACTCCAGTCAGGAGGTAGATAAGCAAAGCCTGCCTTAGCACCACAGTGATACAGACCCGCCCTTCGGACTGTGCTCTGGTCTGACTCAGGTATACGGAAGACAGCTCCAGGAACCCGGGGAACCACGGCAGATTCCTCCGGTGGAACCAAGGGCCCTTCCGTACTTAACAACCACCCCCTGTGGAAGGAAGAGCACGGAGAATGGTGTCGATTTCCTAAAACAGAAAACTTGAGGCTGAGCGAGGGGTTGCGACAGCGCGAAGCGAGGTAGTAACAGAGCCAGCCCTCGAACCCAGGTAAGACCCTGAACTCCCAGCCCGGGCTCTTTCTCACCCCCGAACCACAGTGGGATGCACGGAGGCTGGCGTCTCCGAGACCCGCGTCTTGCCCCCTGGCGCCGGAGCCGCCGCTCCCGAGGGTCCCAGAAGAGAGAGCGCGCGCAACTGCTTAAACCGACTGCCACCAGCAGCCACCGCCTTCTATCCTGCAGCTGTGTCCGCTCCGTCGTCTTATAGGCTCCCGGCACTTCCGGTCGCGCGCGAGGCCCTCTGGGAAGTGAAGTCCAGAAGTGCGGGGTGGCTAGTTTCCGGCGCCAAGGTGCCGACCCCCAACTCCTGTTCCTCCACGGGCTTTTCTTCCCTAAGCCGGGGATTCCAGGGGCCGGGAATGCTGTCACCGGCCTCATCCCCAGCCCCTCGATTCCGTGGAAGCGGAAATGTTTGGGCCGACACGAAGCCTCCGGTTAGGGGCTGACCCTTGGCAAGGCCGCGCGCGGGATGGGCGGCCATGGCCGGCAGCCTGGAGCTGTGAATCAAGGCGCGGCCAAGCTGGAAAGGCCAGGGGATGGGCAGGCCCAGGAACGCGGGGGCCCAGACATGGCGGCCGGGCGAGCCATCGAGCAGGGAAAAGAAAGCCGAGAACGAGCGAGTAGCCCGGCGCGGACGGAGTCCATGTCTACCATCTACTTCCGGAAGTTAAAACCGGTTTCCGGAAGTCAGGACGGTGTCCCCATGACAACCAACGTTGGGCCTCTGAGGTGAGAGTGCTTGATGAAGGGTGGGTGGAGTGGGCAGAAGTCGGAATTTCTGTTGTTAATTTATTGGTTTTAGTTTTTTGCTAAGACCGCTCTATTTTAAAGTGGATTAGGAAGGGAGAGGAAACTGCTCAGGGGACAAAGGGAACGTGGCAGATAGCGGTGGACAAACAGCGAAGACCGCTTCGTTATCTCGCCAGGCACCGCTCCCCCAAGCCTTGGAGGTGGTCATTCTTCCTGTAGAGGTGGAGGTAGGTGATTCTATATGACGGATCCTCACAGCGGCTCTCTGTGGTGGCCTGTGAAGTAGTGGTTAAGAGCACGGGCTCTTAACAGTATCACACCTGCTGGTGAATCCTGGCTCTGCTCCCCTGCGACCTGGAGGAAGAACTTGAACTCGGACCCTGTGTCCTTGCCTGTAACAAGAGGATAAGTTTTCCCCACCTTGCGGAGTAGTTGCGAGGATGAAAGGAAGGTATCTTGATTAACAAGTTTACCGTGGTGCTGGTAGGTAGGTGATAACTATCAATATTATTTGATGAATAAGGAGGCTTGCTTAGCTCAGAGAAAACCACATATGGGACAGGTGAGGTGGGCAAGGTTCCCTAATCTCTCAGAGCCTCTGTGTAAAGTGGGGTTGGCTACTTCTCAAGATGGGTGTAGGATTAAAAAAGGAAATGAATATGAAAAGTTTGTAAATGGTAAGAAATTTTACAGATGTTAATTTAATCATTCTGTAACACTTCAGGGCATTTTGAAATTTGTTTATAAATTTGATCTAGGTGGAGGCGGGGTGGTCACAGGACACCCCCAAAGCAGCTTCTGGGTCTTGGAATAAGTGAAAATAAAGGCCCAGCTCCCCTTACCTTGAGCCACTGTGTTGCTACCATAACCCGAAATGTTGTTTTGCAGCAGAGCACTATTTCCTCTCAGCTTTTTCTGCCTACACCACTTCCCACTTTTCCTGTGCCAACATTTTTCTTGCCTAGTTACACTTAAACCTGTAAGTTATGTCAGATGCAGCTTTGTGCAGTAGTTCAGAGCATAGACTCTGGATTCAGACAGCCTAGATCTGAATTCTAGCTCTGCCCCTTAGCAGTGCGACCTTGGACAGATGATTTTTAACCTCCCTGGGCCTCAACTGTCTCATCTTTAAAATGGGGAGAGTAGTAATGTCTCTTCCACCTCATGGGGTTATTGCAAGATTTAAATAATGTTAGTGCTTAGAACAGTCCCTGGTGTATTGTGATATACGGAAGGCTTGCTGCTGCAATTAGCATTAGAATTAGCGTTGTAGGAGTTCCTGTCGTGGCGCAGTGGCTAACGAATCCAACTAGGAACTATGAGGTTGTGGGTTCGATCCCTGGCCTTGCTCAGTGGGTTAAGGATCCAGCGTGGCCGGGAGCTGTGGTGTAGGTCGCAGACGAGGCTCGGATCCTCTGTTACTGTGGCTATGGCGTAGGCCAGTGGCTACAGCTCCGATTAGACCCCTAGCCTGCGAATCTTCATATGGGGCAAGAGAGCGGCCCTTGAAAAGGCAAAAAAAAAAATTAAAAATTAAAAAATTAAAAATTAAGAATTAGCGTTGTTACATGACTAGACAGTCACTGTGTCGTACTCCTAGATTCCATTGGTCTACAAAGTGGTTAGAAAGAGCTCTGCATTTAGAGGGTCCCAGGCACAGAGAAAGATTTGAGGGTGAGGGTCCCTGGAAGGAGTGACTAGTTTGTTTTTTTTGTAGGTTTTGTTCACTGATGTATCCCAAGCACCTAGAATGCTGTCTGGCACATAGTAGGTCCTCAGTAAATATTTATTGTATTAATGAATTTATAACCTCCTCCTCCTTTTTTTTTTTTTTTTGCCTCAACAGGGCCTTGTCTTAGAGTAAGGGAAACAGCTCTGATTCTGAGGAACTACAGCTTCTCTCTCAGTGCCTGGAAGAGGCCAGCAGCTGTTTTCTGGGCAACTGTGGAATGTGCCCTTGGGGGCCCAGGAGAGCAGAAGGAAGATGCTCCAGACCAGTAACTATAGCCTGGTGCTCTCCCTGCAGTTCCTGCTGCTCTCCTATGACCTGTTTGTCAATTCCTTCTCGGAACTGCTCCGAATGGCTCCCGTCATACAGCTGGTGCTTTTCATGTGAGTTCACTGGGTGGGACTGGACAGCTCAACCCAAGCTGCCTGAAAGCCCCGACAGTTGTGATTTAGCAATTTAAGGTTATCAGTAAAGAAATATCAGGGAGAATAAAATTGCACTTGGCCCTGGAAACACCGAGGTCCACAGACACATCACAGGGCCTGTTTTGATATACTTACTTCTAAAAGGGTTTGGGACACAAGGAGCAGTACCCATAGAAAATGAGGGTC
Organism: Phacochoerus africanus; assembly: GCF_016906955.1. Classification (NCBI taxonomy): domain Eukaryota; kingdom Metazoa; phylum Chordata; class Mammalia; order Artiodactyla; family Suidae; genus Phacochoerus; species Phacochoerus africanus. The sequence goes on along the minus strand of NC_062547.1, from coordinate 10,152,930 downwards.
AGGAGTTTCTGCTGTTGCACAATGGGATCAGGGGTGTCTTGGGCGCTCTGGGACACAGGTTCCATCCATCTCCAGCCCAGCACGGTGAGTTAAGGACCCGGCATTGCCATCGCTGCGGGCTTAGGTTGCAACTGCGGCTCAGCTCTGATCCCTGGCGCAGGAACTCTGTGTGCCATGGGGCAGCCAAAAAATAGAGAAAGAAAATGAGGGTCAGACTGGTGATACTGTAATTTTCTCCATCTACAAGTAGAAATATTATCTTTTTTTTTTGTCTTTTTGCCTTTTCTAGGGCCGTTCCCGCGGCATATGGAGGTTCCCAGGCTAGGAGTCTAATTGGAGCTGTAGCCGCCGGCCTACACCACAGCTCACAGCAACGCCAGATCCTTAACCCACTGAGCAAGGCCAGGGATCGAACCCGCAACCTCATGGTACCTAGTCGGGTTTGTTAACCACTGAGCCACGAGAGGAACGCCATAAAATTATTACCTTACATTGCCATGAAAAAGGGTTACAAAGTGGCCGGTGAGAAGGGTAATCATCTTAACGACTATATGATTCCCATCGCCTGGAAGCTGTTGGTGTTTCTCCTCCACGGTGACTTACAGTCTCCTTGAGGCAAGTTGGAAACAGTCTTAGGCACCATCGTCCTCCACTCAGCACGTGTTCCTCGGCCTGCCAGGCGGGATGCTACCTGCAGTGGTGAACCTGACATGCTCCTGCTTCGACGGGGTTTCCGTCCTGGTGGACAGAGCCAGTGAATCCATTAAAAAAAATAATAATAATAATTTCGATAAATGTAATAATGTCACACAATGGATACAAAGTACATGGGGTGGGGAGGGGAGGGCTGCTTTAGGTAGCGGGCGAAAGGACAGCCTTTCTGAAAAGGGCACATCTGAAGCGAGATGTGAGTGACACTAAAGCACCAGCCCTGCGTGGATCAGGCAGAGTGCATTGCTGTCTTGCTAGAGGAAACCATCTGACAGGCCCAGGTTGTGTGACAGGCATCTTCTGGACACAGGGAGGAAATTAGCTGCTTCTCACTGTGCCTCAGAGCTTTGTTCACTTGGGAGTTGCAGCAGGAAAGCCTCGTCCCTGGACTGCACCTCACCTGATGGGGCCAGCAGGTAGTTTTCATGTCATTTGGGGTCCGAAGCCTACACTCCTTGGGTTGGGGCTTCAGAGGACTGTATGTCCCAGGGAAGGGCAGACCTCGTGGTGTCCCGTAGGACTCAGGGCCGGCTCCTGGGTCCTCCTCAGGCCTCCATGTGGCTGTCCTTTGTTTTCTTGTACCTGCAGCATCCAGGATATTGCGATCCTCTTCAACATCATCATCATTTTCCTCATGTTCTTCAACACCTTCGTCTTCCAGGCTGGCCTAGTCAGTCTCCTCTTCCACAAGTTCAAAGGGACCATCATCCTGACAGCTGTGTACTTCGCCCTCAGTATCTCCTTTCATGTCTGGGTCATGGTAAGAGGGGAACTCTGAATTCCTGCATCCCTAAAGGCTAGGCCTGTCGTTCCTCTGGAAACCCAGCATCTCTGGATGTTTACAGCCCTTCGAAGCCTTGATGAGAACCGGGTGAAATCAGTGTGGTCCAGCCTGGAGCTAGCCACGTGAGGATTTCATAAGATACTCATGCCCAGACCAGAACAGTTCCATCCAGTATCCAACAGGGACACTTCTAGAACATGCATTTCCCTTTTTCCCCAAGCAGGCCTGCCAGGGCCAGAACAGGAAGCTGAATCTATTTCACCGTTAGACGTTTGGGCGGGTGAGCTTGGATACAAGGTATTCTCAGGCATCGGTGTCCTGTGGGAAATAGCCAGGCAGGAGTGCTGCTCGCCCTCTAGCTTCATGCCCGCAGCTGCGTCCCCACCGCTGACACTACGAGAACTGAACCCTAAGGTGCTGCCCTTTGCTTCTAACATGGGCCTCAGAGCAGATGCCGTTTTCAAGGTTTTAGATTTCTTCTGCTTCCCAAATTCTTCCCTCTCCTTGGGTATCTATCTCATGCGTTTCTCATGTACTCGTTTTGTTGAAACCCATTAAACCCTCAGGGTTTTCTAGACGTTTCTTTACTAAAGCCACCTTCTTAAACTAAACCTCCTGTTAAGTTGCCCCTGGGATTCCATGCAGAGAACTGGAGCTGCCAGGAAAGAGGCCGAGGCGTGCTGAAGCCTCAAGGTGCTTCCAGAGAGGATTGTCTTGCTCTGGTTCCTGGGGCCAAAATAGGTCCCGGCTTTGTACTGTGAAGCTGTTAATCTGATTAAACCCCGAGTGCATGTAGCCTTTATGTGACAGGAACTGAGCCTGAGATTTCCAAGGCAAGACGGTGACCACGCTGACCTCCCGAGAGAATGTGTATCATTTCTCTTTGGCAGAGGCTATGGGATGAAAGGGAATAAATGGCTTACTTCAAACTTCTTCCCTCAGGGTTACAAGAATATTTCCTTTGCAGCAAAAAAGGGAACTTGGGTTCCCGTCATGGCTCAGTGGTTAACGAATCCGAATAGGAACCATGAGATTATGGGTTCCATCCCTGGCCTTGCTCAGTGGGTTAAGGATCCGGCGTTGCCGTGAGCTGTGGTGTAGGTTACAGATGCGGCTCGGATTCCGCGTTGCTGTGGCTCTGGTGTAGGCCAGTGGCTACAGCTCCTGTTGGACCCCTAGCCTGGGAACATCCATATGCCGCAGGAGCGGCCCTAGAAAAGGCAAAAAAAGACCAAAAAAAAAAAAAGGGAACTTGAGGCTCCTTTGAGAAACACTCCTTGAGCTTGTGGAAGGAAAGAAGGGGGTGAGATCAGCTTGATAGGAAACCAAGCAGCACCTCTGTAGCTGACCAAGTTGGCCATGTCCAGGCTTCATCCGGCCACTAACCTCTCTCTCTCTCTACTCATGTCTCCTTCAGAACTTACGCTGGAAAAACTCCAACCGCTTTGTCTGGACAGACGGACTTCAGACGTTATTCGTATTCCAGAGACTAGGTAAGGACCAGAGCAACCCCAGGCCTCACTCTGATCCCACCTTTGGCTCTGGCAGCCGGGGGGCCTTGATCCTTCCCAGCCCATCACAACCAGCGGGGCTGAGTGGAACAGCCCTACAAGAACAGGAGAGACCGTTGTCCTCTGTGCTTTCTGGGAGTCACTGGGAAGTCTTGAGGCAGGGCCCCTCAGCCTCCTCCGGTTATGTCCTGACCCTGCAGCAGGTACCCTGGAGCATCCCTGAGGCTTCTTTTCTGCTGCTTCCCCACAGCCGCAGTGCTGTACTGTTACTTCTACAAACGGACAGCTGTGAGACTGGGCGACCCTCGCTTCTACCAGGACTCTTTATGGCTGCGCAAGGAGTTCATGCAAGTCCGAAGGTGACCGCTCTGTCACAGCGACGGGGGATGCCTTTCCTTCCTGACAGAAGCCATGTTTGCAGCTCTGCAGAGGGGGTGGTCGGCCCTGCACGCTAGGAGGCAGCTTGACATCCCACAGGTCAGGCCCAGGCCAGTTGTGTTCAGCAGTTGAGAAGGAAGCGCTTCCCTCTAGCATATTAAAGCATCCCTGGCACAGACGCCAGCACGTCGGCCTTTCCTGGCCTCCTGCCGCAGGCGGGCCCTTCCCCTCTGCAGCACACAGCGCTCTGGGCCTTTAGCCTGGGCAGGCTTTTCTGAGCCCCTGTGCTCTTGGCCCCACACACTGACAGAGGCTGTACAAGGTGACGTCTGTGCTCCTGACTGGTCACCCCCCAGACATTTAGATTTTATATGTAACATTTTATAAATAGGAGATCAGTTCCTTTCCATGAATGATGGCATGTCTGCCTCACTAGATCTCATGGTGGTTAAGAGGCATGCCTAGACCTAGCCTTCGCATCCACGTGGTTCAGTGGGCACATTGAGCCACAGAGCAGATATGGATGTTACTGAGTCCCGTTGTGAGTACAGAATGTTTTTGCAGAAATTCAAGATGTTATCTGATGCCCCACCCCCGTCCATAGAGTTCCAGACTTCTGTGTTTTCTTCAGTCTCTCCTCCTGCCAGAGCCCTCATTGCCCTCAGAAGAGTAAAACTGTTCCCTAGGCTCTTTGGCGGAAGAAATGGTTAAAATTCATGTGCCCATAGTGTGTTTTCTATGGCCAGAGCAGTGTTGTGTAACAAACCCAGCACTAAACTTCACTGGCCGATAACAACAAAGAGTTCCGTGGCTCTTCGGTCTTGGGGTTCAGCTGATCTGGCAGGGTCTGGGTAATTTTTGCTGGGCTTGCTCACGAGTCTGGTCAGCTGTGGGTCAGCCAGGCAGCTGTGATGAGATCCTTGACTCTCAGCTAACCGAGGCGGGCCTCAGCTGGAATGACTGGGCGGCTCGCTCTGCCTCACATGACTCATCCTCCAGCTGACTTGCCTGGTCTGCTTACAGGACAGTGGCAGAGAAGTAGAAGAACAAGCCCTAGGGTGCCATCCCAGTTCAAGCCTCTGCTGGTAGTGTGTCTCTTAGACGCCCATTGGTCAAAGTGAGTTATGTGACTGAGCCCAAAAGCACTACAAAGTTTCTTGGCAAAAGACAGGGGTACTGGAAGGGCTGTGAATTCAATCAGTCTACTCCACCAGGAAGTAGCTCTATGAAACTCTTTATTCAGAGATACTTTAGCCCAGGGATTGGCAGACTTTTCCGTAAAAGGCCAAATAGGAAGTGTTTTAGCTTTTGAGAGTTGTGTGGTCTCTGTTTCGATTTCTCAGCTCCAGCATTGTAGTTCGAAAGCAGTCAGAGATGATACGTAAACGAATGACGTGTGTGTCATAAAATAGTTTTGATTTCTTTTAACCATGTAAAAACGTAAATTTAATCTTAACCTGAGAACCATACAAAACAGGCTAGTTTTTTTTGTTTTGTTTTGTTTTGTTTTATTTTGTTTTTGCCGGGGAGGGTTTGGCCATACCTGTGGCATGCAGAAGTCTTGGTCCAGGGATTGCACCTGTGCCACAGCAGTGACAATGCCAGCTTTTTGAGCCACCAGGGAGCTTCAAAACAGGCTACATTTGCTTCCAAGCCATGGTATGCTGACCTCTGGTTTAGAAGCCTAGAAGAAAGTTCTGGGCAGAGACACTAATCAGCTGTGCTGTCAAGATCTTATCAGGTATTTAAAAAGAAAAGGTACAGGAGTTCCCGTCGTGGCTCAGTGTTTAACAAATCCAACTAGGAACCATGAGGTTGCGGGTTCGATCCCTGGCCTCGCTCAGTGGGTTAAGGATCTGGCGTTGCCGTGAGCTGTGGCGTAGGTTGCAGATGCGGCTCGGATTCCACATTGCTGTGGCTCTGGCGTAGGCCGGCGGCTACGTCTCCGATTAGACCCCCAGCCTGGGAACCTCCATATGCCTTAGGAGAGGCCCTAGAAAAGGCAAAAAAATAAAAATAAATTAAAAAGAAAAGGTACAGTGGTCAAAGAAAATATCAGAGTTCCCATATCCTATAATCAGAAGTGATCTAAAAAATTCCTAACAGAGCTACTGTCTATACTTAATTTGTCTTTTTTTAATTAAAAAAGGACAGTTAATAGCCTGATTTTGATCATTTCATAAAGGTTCACACAGGACTGTTATAATCCCCTCTGCTCATTAAAGTCCCTGAAAGAGAAGCAATTCTCTTTGTCCCAAAATGAATCAGGACTAGATTGTTCTCTGTAGTCTCTGCAGCTAGTGAGATAACCGAATGCCTGTTTCCTCACTCACAGTAGAATGGCGCTTTGTGGCCCTAGGGGCCTGGGGGTGTGTGTGTGTGCACGTGCCTTCCTTGCTTTCTCCCTCCCTTCCTTTCTTTTCCTTAATAGTTAATACATTCATGTGATTCATGCGGTACAAAATGCAGGTTGTAAAAAGGTTTCTGCAGTTATTCTTCCCACTGCTCCATCTTAGTCACTGAGTTCCTTCTCCTTGACCATCTAGGTTGACTTACATACTTCTTATACACAGCATAACATTTCAGAAACATTTTTACGAAAAAAAAAAAATTGCCATATCCTACCTAGTCATGTATTTCACATCTTTGAGACTATGTATCTTTAATTTATACACAGTTGTGATTAAGGGCATAATGCCACCAAATGATTTACTTTTTTTAAATTTTTTTCATTTAGCAGTGGGAATATATTTTTAAGGTGTAATATAAATTGACTGCTTGGGAATAGTTTTCAAAGATGAGAGAAAGAGGAAGTCCCCTTGTGGCTCAGCAGATGAAGGATCTGGTGTTGCTGCAGCTGTGGCTCGATTTCAGTTCGGGGCTCAGGAACGTCCACCTGCTGCAGGTGCAATCAAATAAGTAATAAATAATGGCCTTAGAAAATTGCTGAAGGAAAGAGGATTGGAGGACCTCCAATTCTAGAGTAGAATCATAGAGACGAGAACTGACAGTTTGTAGCACATCTTTCCCCTCGGATCATTTGCTGATTCTGAGTTTGAGCAAGAGGTTAAGTAAGAACCCAAGCGTTACCCAGACAGAAGGTTGCAGCCAGGGACCAGAGAAGCCAGCCGAGCTTAGTGGTCTCATGATACTAGAGGAACAAAGCTAGGGACTGCAAGAGCCTTAAAAACAACACATTTTCTCCAAGATTTTTACCAAATTCTGAAGCTGTTTAGGGTCAGAGGCCATAAAAAGCAAAGCCTCAAACCTCTGAAAAGCAGAATCTAATTTTTGGCTGACCTACGGTGTTGATTAGAATTTTGGACCTACCAGGGGAAGGAGACTGAGCACACAGGGCTTTCACCGGCTGAGGAAGAACAACGTGAAACAGAATGAGGCTTCTCAAAACCACAGTGCAGCCTCAAACCAACAGAGTGTATTAAGGTGATTAGCCCCCATTCAGTCTGCATAGAAGAGGAGAAAGTGGGGGAAAAAATCTAGAAAAGCTGTACTTTTTTATACACAATTTCTGGATTTAGTAAGAATTACTAGCTAGTCAAGAGACAGGACCACCATATTAATTAAAACCAGAGTGAAAGAAAATAGAAACAGGTGAGCCAAATACCAGAGAAAGACAACAAAGGGTTTAAACTATGATTGATATGCTCAAGAAATAGAAATATGGAAGAAATATACTTGAACCTAACCTAGGGACTTCCCTTAATAAAGGCGGAGTAAGGGGGTTCCAGCTGTGGCGGAGTGGAAGCAAATCCAACTAGGAACCTTGAGGTTTCGGGTTCCATCCCTGGCCTCGCTCAGTGGGTTAAGGATCCGGCATTGTCGCGAGCTGTGGTGTAGGTCGCAGATGTGGCTTGGATCCTGTGTTGCTGTGGTTGTGGTATAGGCCAGCCAGCAGCTGTAGCTCCAGTTCAGCCCCTGGCCTGGGAACCTCCGAATGCCTCAGCTGCGGCCCTGAAAGGGAAAAAAAAAGGCTGAGTAAGATGTTTGGGAATGATCCCTCCACAAACAACAGCTGTCAAATCTGGACATAATATGAAAAGCACCTACTTGAAGACACTGGCGAATGAAGGGAGGCAGAAAGTCTGATGGGGAGTTCACACTCAGAACTATGGAGGGGGTTTATCTTCACTGCTTCCATCTGGGCAACTGACAGAGTTGTAGGTACCTATTAATATGCTGGCGGAAAATCACAGGGCCAGGGTACGGAGCCAGGGCAGCCGAAGCCACTAGAGGGAAAGATGGGAGCCTAAGAACAGAAGCGCCAGGGAGGGAGGAATCCCCAAATTGTCTGCCAAGCTCTGGACCACAACTGTGCCCACCAGACTCAAGGCTGCTCAGCCAAAGACAGACAAGATCTGAGATGAGAGCTGCCACCCGGGAAGTACGATCTACACCGTACATCCACCCAAGCTGATTGCCTGATAAAATCAGTCTTGGAGACAAATAAGAGAAACCAGAGTCTCCACAATTTAACATTCAAAACTGACACCAACACTGAGATGGTCCACGTTCCAATTAACAGACAAGGGTATTTATAAGCAGCAATGAAAAAATATTCTCGGTGAATAAAAAATAGGCAAGCTCAGCACACAAAAAGTAATTTTTTTTTTTTTTTGGTCTTTTTGTCTTTTAGGGCTGCACCTGAAGCATGTGGAGGTTCCCAGGCTAAGGGTCCAATCGGAACTAGCCGCTGGCCTGCGCCACAGCCACAGCAAGGAGGGATCCAAGCTGCACCTGCAACCTACACCACAGCTCATGGCAACCAACGCCAGATCCTTAACCCACTGAGAGAAGCCAGGAATTAAACCCTCATCATCATGAATGCTAGTCAGGTTCGCTAACCACTGAGCCATGACAGGAACTCCAAAAAAAGTAATTTTTGAAAAAGAGAAACCCTGGAAATAAAGATTACAATGAAAAAAATGTTAATGGATGGATTAAACAGTGAAAGGAGATTACAGAACGGGTCAACAAACTAGAAGATAGACCAGTAAGATTTACCCATGCTGTAGAACAAGGGGGAAAGGATCTTTTAGCAAGTCTCACAGAATAGTTAGATAATGTCACATAGTCTAACAAATACGTGATTGGTGTTCTAGAAAGCAAAGAGAAAGAATAGAACAGGAAAAGTAAAGAAAAAATAGCCAGGAGTTCCCATTATGGCTCAGTGGTAACGAACCCAACTATCATCAGTGAGGATGTGGGTTCGATCCCCAGCCTCCCTCAGTGGGTTAAAGATCCGACGTTGCTGTGAGCTGTGGTGTAGGTCACAGATGCGACTCGGATCCCAAGTTGCTGTGCCTGTGCCATAGGGTGGCAGCTGCAGCTCTGATTCAGCCCCCAGCCCAGGAACTTCCATATGCCCTAGGTGCTGCCCTAAAAAGAAGAACAAAATTTTCAGGATCTGACTGCAGTGGTTTGGGTTGCTGAGGAGGGTAGGGTTCAATCCTCAGTGGGGTACAGTGGGTTAAAGGTGTCGCCACTGCATAGGTCACAGCTGTGGCTCAGATTCAATGCCTGGTCCTGGAACTTCCGTATGCTGTGGGTGCAGCCATTAAAAAAAAAAAAAAAATCCCAAATTTGATGAAAGAAATTTACAGATTTTAGATACTCTACAAATCCACCTTGATTACCACAGAAAGGCCACACCTAGGAACATCATAGTCAAATTATTGAAACCTGAAGATGAGCAAATCTAGAAAGCAAGAGGAAAACAACACACCACATACAGAGGTACGTGTATGTTAACAACATTAATAGCTCCCTTTTTGTGAGAAATCGGAGGCCAGAGGAGACTGTAACGTCTCAAAAATACTGAAAGAAAAAGGTCAACTCAATCTAAATTTACCAAAAATATACTTCAAGAAAGAAGTTTAAATAAAGACATTTTCAGATAAAAGAAAACTAAGAGGAGTTCCCGCTGTGGCTCAGCGGAACCGGAATCTGACGAGCATCCATGAGGACTCGCTCGGTGGGTTAAAGGATCTGGCTGTGGTGTAGGCTGGTGGCTACAGCTCCTGATTCGACCCCTAGCCTGGGAACCTCCATGTGCCTCGGGTGTGGCCCTAAAAAGAAGGAAAGAAAGAAGACTAAGACAATTCGTTGCCAATGTCCTGCACTGTAAGAAATATTAAAGGAATTATTTGGCTTGACGGGAATGGAAACTGATGGAAGCTCAGATCCTCAGAAAGGAATGAAGCACAGCAGTAATGGAATCTGAGTAAATACATATAAAGACTTAAAATATTTTTCCTATTAATTTCCTCATAATACCTATGAATGTAGAATGCAAATTTTTTTTTCAAGTACACAGAGTATTGACCAGTATGTACCACAAGCTGGGCCATAAAACAGTTCTCTATATTTTAAAAGAATAAATACATTAAAAGGGATAAAGAGTATGTTATTATTATTTTTTTTTGTATTTTTGCTATTTCTTGGGCCACTCCTGCGGCATATGGAGATTCCCAGGCTAGGGGTCCAATCGGAGCTGTAGCCACCGGCCTATGCCAGAGCCATAGCAACTCGGGATCCAAGCCGCGTCTGCAACGTACACCACAGCTCATGGCAACGCCGGATCGTTAACCCACTGAGCAAGGGCAGGGACCGAACCCGCAACCTCATGGTTCCTAGTCGGATTCGTTAACCACTGCGCCACGACAGGAACTCCAAGAGTATGTTCTTTGACAGTAGTGGAATTGAGTTAGAAATCAGTAACAATAGATAGCTAGGTGATTCAGTCTAAATCTAATCAGGAGACAGGAACCACCCAATAATTTAAACATGGCAGGTTTAATACATAGAATCATTAAATTATAAGAGAGGAATGATAAAGATGTGAAAAGAACTCTACAAGATATCTGAGGGCTGAGGGAGAGTACCACAGAAGGACAAACTTCACAGTGTCCCCCACCACCAAGGCTCAGACCTCACTGCAACCCACTGGGTAGTGAACAGTTCACTGGTTTGCCCAGGCCAGAGCTGGTTCACAGTTGCCAGGCAAGAAACAACCTTCCGGGATGCAGGCAAGCTGAGGTTGATGGACAGGTGCAGCAAAAGAGGTGGCGTGCCCTGTGTGTGGAAGGCCTGGTGGGTGTGCAGGGCGTAGGAATCAACTCCGGGGAGAAGAGGACAGGATGGTGGCAGACAAATGGAGGGAGTTGGGGCACTGCTGTGACTACACACTTTCCACGCCTGGGAAAAGCCATCCAGAGCATAGATAACCAAGGCTGAGGGGACCAGTGAACGGTTCAGGAGTTGCCCCAGGTGCAAGGTCTGGAGTACGCTGTAACCTTTTTTTTTTTTTTTTTTTTTTTGCTTCTTAGGGCTGCACCTGCAGCATGTGGAGATTCCCAGGCTAGGGGTTGAATTGGAGCTGTAGCTGCCGGCCTACAACATAAGCCACAGCAACTCGGGATCTGAGCCATGCCTGTGAACTACACCACAGCTCACGGCAATGCCAGATCCTTAACCCCCTGAGCGAGGCCAGGAATCGAACTCACAACCTCATGGGAATTCATTTCTGCTGCACTACAATGGGAACTCCGTGGAGTATGCTGTAACCTTAACAGGAGGGCCATGGTCACCAGCCTGGACGAGGTCTGCGAGGTTCCCAAGGGAGTGCCTGCGTCTGGCAAGTGGCTAGAGGAGAGCACCACCAGGCAGCCTACCTGTGCCCACCAGCACAGTGCCCTTGCACCGCAGGCAGACCTGGGCAGCACTGGTGGAGGGAAAGCAAACCAGAACTCACTGGACCCGGGAAGCCACGCCCTCTCCTTCCTTCAGTATCCCTCTAGCGCCATCTACTGACGAAGTTGACCATTGTGCTCACCATAAGGGAGAAATGCTGAGTCCAATCTGTTATCCACCGCAGGGTTCTGAAGGTGAACATGAAGCTAATGCCCATCGTTTTGGTTACTCGGCTTCCATGCACCATTCTACACATATCTGAACTTCCATGTCATATTCCTACCAACAACACACATCTGTCCTCAAAACTGATATTCTCGGAGTTCCCATCGTGGCTCAGTGGTTAACGAATCCAACTAGGAACCAGGAGGTTATAGGTTCGATCCCTGGCCTCGCTCAGTGGGTTAAGGATCCGGCGTTGCCATGAGCTGTGGTGTAGGTCGCAGATGCGGCTCGGATCCCGTGTTGCTGTTGCTGTGGCTATGGCGTAGGCCAGTGGCTACAGCTCTGATTAGACCCCTCGCCTGGGAACCTCCATGTGCCACGGAAGCCGCCCTAGAAAAGGCAAAAAGACCAAAAAAAAAACAAAAAACAAAAACAAAACAAAACCCTGATATTCTCACCCTTCCCCTGGATGAGAAGACATTCAGTCCCAACAGTCAGTGCCCATAGCTGACTATATTAATTATGCCACAAATTTTGTCGTGGTCCCACTATATATGTTCTATTACCCAAAGATTAAATTATAAAGTTGATCTCCAACAAACAGTAAACTGAGAGGGGAAAGAGGGGAAATGGTCAGTGTACACAAGTACATGCATACAAGGAGCAAAGAAACACACAGCAAAGCTTCCACAGCCCTCTTTTTTATAGTTGGTCACTTTTGTAATTGGCAACAAGGTCATCATTGACGTCCATATCTTCCTTCTTCCATTACCCGTTCTGTATTTCTCTTGCCCTCAGCTAGATCTGCTGCTGCTTCTCTGAGTTCATTACCTGGTAGAGTGACCCAAATCCTCATTCCTGAAGGGATGAGTCTTGCTTTGGAGTGTGTGTGTGTGGCATGGATATTTTAATAAGTGCCCCAGGTAATCCTCTAGCTTCCAGATATAGTCCTCCCTGACTTCATTGAGCAACCCAATTTCCCCTTGAGGCTTAGGGTCAGTCATTCCAGCCAGGATTGGACCCCTTTGCCTTTTTTCCCCCCCTTTGGTTTAGTGGCATAAGGAGCCCCAAATGGCCAGGTGGCAATCTCATTTTCTCATTTTCCAATTCAACAGTACCGTTGTTGTGTTCCCTTGTGAAACATTACTCACTAGGGAGCTAAGATCTCCAAATCAGCAGGATCAGATTTTTCAGGATAAGAGGCAGAAACCTTGTGGGTGGGTTATTAGATGTAATACTGAGAGGAGTCATTTCCACTCCCACCCCTTGATTCCTGGACCCACGTATGCTGGCCAGGGAGACAGCAGTACCATATAGTGGTTGCCAATTCAAAAACCAACCTAATTCTGTAAATTAGAACCCCCCCCCCCAAAAAAGGGAGCTCCCATTGTGGCTCAGCGGTGGGACCAACTAGTGTCCATGAAGATGTGAGTTTGATCCCTGGTCTTGCTCAGCGGGTTAAGGATCTGGCATTGCTGCAAGCTGTGCTGCAGGTCACAGATGCAGCTCAGATCCCACATTGCTGGGGCTGTGGTGTAGGCTGGCAGCTGCTGCTCCCATTAGACCCCTAGTCCGGGAACTTCCATACACTGCAGGTGTGGCCCTAAAAAGAAAAAGAACCCTCATCCTTTCAGGGTGTTGTCTCCCAATTGTGCCATAACTGAGTCTTCAGTAAGCCAGTTTACTTTTCCATTAAACCACCTTCTTCCAAGTGATGAAGTATGTGTGGTAAGACCAGTTATTTCCACAGGTATAAGCCCATTGCCACATTTCCTTGGTTGTGAAGCAAGGATCTTGATCAGATGCAGTGTTGGACAGAATGCCATGAGGCGCTCATTGTGTCTCTGTTGAGACCCTGGAAACTTCCCTTTTATGAAGTGAGCCAAGGCTGATGGGTGGGTATATGGAGGACTTGGGGTACTACTGCAGCCGTAAAGCCTAGAGAGTGTGGTGTCCACACCAGGAAAGCCCTGAGAACCAACCCTCTGGGGTGCAGCCAGCTAAGCCTGATGGGCAGGGGGTACACGGGGGGTCAGGAGGCTGTTGCAGGTGTGAGGCAGTGGGCAAGGTGATTGTCAGGCCTGAGTCGGGGCTAAAAGACCAGGGAGCCCTGCAGCTTCCTTAGCATGCAGCTGGGGCCGACACCACTGGAGGTCCCCACACACACATCCACCTCTGACACACTGTGCAGCTGGAGCAAGAAGAATCAAAACACAGCATGCTGGAACCAGGAGGCAAAGCCCTTTTCTTCCCGCTGTGTCCATCCAGTGCCCGCTACCGACTGAGCCTAACATCATGCTCACTGTAAGGGAGAAATGCTTACAGTCTAGTCCACGGGCACAGAACAGGTACTCAAGTGGGGATCTGGGGCTGAGGAGCAATGTGTTGATGGCTGCCACACTGGGGAACGACCGACTGTTTAGAAGTTAAATAACACGCCTGTGGGCGTTCCCATCATTGCTCAGTCATTAACGAGCCCGACTAGTATCCATGAGGACACAGGTTCGATCCCAGGCCTCGCTCAGTGGGTTAGGGATCTAGCGTTGCTGTGAGCCGTGGTGTAGATCACAGACAAGGCTCAGATACTGTGTTGTTGTGGCTCTGGTGTAGGCCAGCAGCTACAGCTCCGATTTGACCCCTAATCTGGGAACCTCCATGTGCTGTGGGTGTGGCCCTAAAAAGACAAAAGACAAAAAAAAAATAACAATACATTTATAAGTAATCATAGGTCAAGGAAGAAATCATAAAGAGAAATTAGAAAGTACTTTGAGGGAGTTCCCGTCGTGGTGCAGTGGTTAATGAATCCGACTAGGAACCATGGGTTAAGGATCCGGCATTGCCATGAGCTGTGGTGTAGGTCACAGACGCGGCTCAGATCCTGCGTTGCTGTGGCTCTGGCATAGGCCGAGGGCTACAGCTCCAATTCGACCCCTAGCCTGGGAAACTCCATATGCCGTGGGAGCGGCCGAAAGAAATAGCAAAAAGACAAAAAAAAAAAAAAAAGAAAAGAAAGTACTTTGAACTTTCTTAACCAAAATATCCTAATACCAAAATGGTCAAATATATCATGTGAAAGAAAACTATAGACCAATGGCACGCATGACATCATAATAAAAATACAACAGTAAAAAATGCATATGAGGCAAATTGTACTAGAAAGGAAGAAAGTTCTAGAACCAATGGCCTGAGTTTGCAGCTTAAACCAGAAAGAGAGCAAATTAAACCCAAAGGAGGTAGAAAGAAAGAAGGATAAGCTCAGAAATAAACAGAACAGGAGTTCCTGTTGTGGCTCAGGGGTTAACAAACCTGACTAATAATCTGTGAGGACTCAGGTTCAATCCTTGGCCCTGCTAAGTGGATTAAGGATTCAGCAATGCCATGACCGGTGGCATAGGTCACAGACGTGGCTCGCTTGGATCCTGCATTGTGGCTGTCATGTAGGCCAGCGGCTACAGCTCCAATTCAGCCCCTAGACTGGGAACCTCCGTATGCTGCGGGTGCAGCCTAAAAAGACAAAAATAAATAAATAAATAAACAGAACATGGAAAAGTGAAAGAGAAAAATATATAGAACCAAAAGTTAATTCTTTGAAAAGTTAGTTGATTAATCTTCAACTAGACCAACCAAGAAAAAGAGAGACATGAATTACCAATATTAAAAATGAAAGAGAGATGGAGTTTCCGTCATGGCGCAGTGGTTACAAATTTGACTAGGAACCATGAGGTTGCAGGTTCTATCCTTGGCCTTGCTCAGTGGGTTAAGGATCCGGCATTGCTGTAGCTGTGGTGTAGGTCGCAGACTTGGCTCGGATCCCACGTTGCTGTGGCTGTGGTGTAGGCCGGCGGCAACAGCTCCGATTAGACCTCTAGCCTGGGAACCTCCATATGCCGTGGGTGCGGCCCTAGAAAAGGCAAAAAGACAAAAAAAGGAAAAAAAAAAAGAATGACAGAGGGAATGTTCCTATAGGTCCTCTATGTATTAAAAGGATCATAACTGTATTTATAGACACCTTTATGCCAATACACTTGAAAAGCTTTATGAAGTGAACAAATTCATCAAAAGAGTTCCCGTTGTGGCTCAGCGGAAACGAATCCGACTAGGAACCATGAGGTTGCGGGTTTGATCCCTGGCCTCGAACAGTGGGTTAAGGATCTGCAGCCCTAAAAAGCAAAAAAAAAAAAAAAAAAGATACATATCATTAAAACTATCCCAAGGCAAAGAGAGAAATTGAATTCATAATTTAAAGTCTTCTGCAAGAAAATTTCAAGTGCAGATGACTTCATTGATGAATTCTATCAACATTTAAAGAAGAAATAATATCAATTCTTTCTATTAACTCTTTCAGAAAATAGAAGAGAAGAAATACTTCTTAACTAAAATATCCTAATACCAAAATGGGCAAATACATCATGTGAAAGAAAACTGTAGACCAATAGCCCTCATGAACATAGATATAAAAATTCATAAAATTTTAGCAAATTGAGTCCAGCAATATAAAAAGTAGTATGCATCGCAACCAACTGAAGTTTAATCCTATGGATATAAGTGAAATTCACCAAAGCAGGAGAATGGGGAAAAATCACTTGATCATTAAATATCTATAGCTATGATAAAATTCAACACTCATTCATAATAAAAATTCTTTGCAAACTAAGAACAGAGCTGCTTCTACCTGGTAAAGGACATCCACGAAATACCTACAATTAACACCGTGAGCAATAGTGGAAGACTTTGTCAGTGAACTCTTCTGAGGAAGAAATAAAACTATTTTACACAATCTCTCCTAGGTAACAGAAAAAGATGAAACACACAAAACCAACTTAATCTTGATACCTGACTTGACAAGTTTCTCACAAGGAAGTAAAATCACAGACTAATATCTCATATAACATATGTTAAAAATCGGAACAAAATATTAGCAAATGAAATCTAGTGATCTATAAAAAGGGCAATATGTCTCTCAGGGGGCCCTGTGACCCCTCCAAGTTTGATGATTTGCACAACGTGCAGGGTTCAGCAAACAGTCCCACTCCTGGCTAAGGTTTGTTCCAATGAAAGCATACGAAGCAAGTCAGCCAAGGGGAAAGTGCTTGGGGGTGAAGTTTAGAAGAAAGTGGGAGCAGGAATCCAGGTACTCTCTCCCAGGGGAATCTTACAGATCTGCTCAATTCCCATGACAACGTTTGTGAAATGTCTGCCAGGCAAGCTCATTAAAGGAGCATTGTTTTTTCTTTTTAGGGCTGGGCCTGCAGCATATGGAAGTTCCCAGGCAAGGAGTCAATCCTCGTGGAAACTAGTTGGGTTCTTAACCTGCTGAGCCACAATGGGAACTTGTACAGGAGCATTTAAAAATTTTTTTTTTGCTGCACACCCATGGCATGTGGAAGTTCCTGGGCCAGGGATCAAACACATGCTACAGCAGCGACCCAAGCTGCTGCAGTGACAATGCCAGATTCTTAACCCACTGCACCACAAGATAACTCCAGGACAAGACCAATGTCCAAGGTTTTCTTTCACTGGGAACTGGCTACATAGGCACCCTCTGCTTAGGATGTACCAAAATTCCAAACTCCCAGAAGGAAGCAGACGTTCAGCATAAACCACATAGTTTGTACAAACAATTTAGGCACAGGGAACACACAGATTTGGATTGGCAGAAACCCTTCAGGAATCCAAGTTCCCAGACACCGGCCAAAGGCTGGCCTTGCGAGTAGGGCTTCCTAAGAGTATCAGTCTCAGGCCTACTATGTCAAATGTTTTCTGCACAATATCGACCAAACCAAACTGGTTTCTTTCCAGGAAGGCAAGATTGGCTCTACCTTTGAAAATCAATGTAATTCATAACATTAGCAGGATAAAGGGAGGAAAGCATATGATCATCTCAGCAGATACAGAGAAAGCATTCAATAAAATGTATCATAAACCTTTCAGCAAACTAGGAAAAAAGGAACTTTCTTAAAGTGATAAAGAGTATCTATCTACAGGGAGTTCCCGTCATGGCTCAGCAGAACAGAATCTGACTAGTATCCATGAGGATGGGGGTTTGATCCCTGGCCTTGCTCAGCTGGTTACGGATCCGGCATTGCCGTGAGCTGTGGCATAGGCCAGTGGCAACAGCTCCAACTCGACCCCTAGCCTGGGAACTTCCATATGCTGCGGGTGCAGCCCTAGAAAGACAAAAAGAAAAAAAAAAGCATCTACAAAAAATCTATCATTTGCACATTGATTGTATAATTTCCCCTGACATGAGGAACAAGTCAAGAATATCCATTATCATCACTGCCATTCAACTGTATACTGGAGGTTCTGGACCATACAATAAGGTGATAAAAAGAAACTGAAGATACTGGGATTGAAAAGGAAGAAGTAAAACTATATTTTCTGATGATGTGATTTTTATGTGGCACAGCGGAAATGAATCCCGACTAGTAACCGTGAGGTTGTGGGTTTGATCCCCAGGCTCGCTCAGTGGGTTGGAGATCCGGTGTTGCTGTGAGCTGTGGTGTAAGTTGCAGTTGTGGCCAGGATCCTGCATTGCTGTGGCTGTGGCATAGGCCAGCAGCTGCAGCTCTGATTCACCCTTAGCCTGGGAATTTTCATATGTCGGGGCTGTGGCCCCGAAAAGCAAAAAAAAAAAAAAAAAAAAAAAAAAATTCCAAAAGAATCACAAAAGGCTATTAGAAATAGCTGATTTAGCAAGGGCGCTGGATGTTGGGAAAGGCAGTCTGCCTTGGGCCTTGGCATCCTGCATGTTGTTCTTGCTGAAAATTTCTAACTGAGAGGCATCACTGTCTTCTGACACTGAGCACTAAGCCAAGGCCAGCACAGTGTGATCTCAGTTTAATTGTTCCCTCCCCTAGAGTGCAGTGTTGGTGCTGGCTTATTTGCTGCTTGATATGAAAGGTTCTGAGCCCTTGGTCCTGGGCTCTTCGATGTGTCATAACCCATTGTGTGCACCACCATCTGGGCTTGAGGTGGGAGAGCGTGGGCCCCAGGCTGAGCAACTGTGGCCAGTCTCCTGATGACATTTCAAGACACCTGCAGGAGCATTTAGGCCCTGGTTAGATAAGGTGACCACAATTTCCTCTCACCCTACTTGGGTTGAGAGGGACTTTCCAGTCTGACATATACACAGAGAAGGTTCTCAATCTAGGGAAGGGGCCTAAGGAGAGAGGGGCTACCAGCCTGTATGTCCTGCCAACCTCCCAGAAACCTTCACACTAAAATCTGTCTTGTATACAGATGGCCAACAAGCACATGAAAAAATGCTCAACATCACTGATTATTAGAGAAATGCAAATCAAAACTACCACGACATACCACCTCACACCAGTCAGAATGGCCATGATTCATAAGTCGACAAACAGTAAATGCTGGAGGAGGTGTGGAGAAAAGGGAACCCTCCTGCACTGTTGGTGGGAATGTAAGCTGGTACAGACACTATGGAGAACAGTATGGAGGTACCTTAGAAAACTATACATAGAACTACCATATGACCCAGCAGTCCCACTCTTGGGCATATATCCGGACAAAACTTTCTTGGAAAAAGACATATACACCTGCATGTTCATTGCAGCACTATTCACAATAGGCAAGACATGGAAACCACCCAAATGTCCATCAACAGATGATTGGATTAGGAATATGTGGTATATATGCATAGTGGAATACTACTCAGCCACAAAAAAGAACGACATAATGCCATTTGCAGCAAGCAACATGGATAGAACTAGAGACTCTCATCCTGAGTGAAGTAAGTCAGAAAGAGAAAGACAAATACCATATGATATCACTAATATACGGCACAAATGAACCTTTCCACTCATGGACTTGGAGAATAGATGGGTGGTTGCTGAGGGGGAGGGAGCGGGATGGATTGGGAACTTGGGGTTAATAGATGCAGACTATTGCCTTTGGAATGGACAAGCAATCAGATCCTGCTGTGTAGCACTGGGAACTATGTCTAATCACTTATGATGGAGCATGATAATGTGAGAAAAAAGAATCTATACATGTATGTGTAACTGGGTCACCCTACTATACAGTAGAAAATTGACAGAAATTCACAGAACACTGTAAGCCAACTATAATGAAAAAAAATCATTTTATATATATATCATAAAATATATATATATATAAAATCATTTTATATATATATATATATATATATATATATATATATATATATCAGCAAAAGATGCACATGCCACCGGGAAGGACCCTGAGTCAGTAGAAATATGGGCACAAACAAGATAGTTGGCTAGAGACAACACCCTACTCCTGACAACTTGGAGCACCGGCCCCCCATAAAGGCTATAGAAGCCACTCTTATTGTACACAGCTCTTTCTGTAAGCTCACCCCTGTGTGCTCTTTCACATGTACTGTGCTTTTTTTTTAATTGGCCACACTTGTGGTGTGCATTGAACCTGAGCCACAGTAGTGACAGGCCAGGGATTGAACTTGAGCCACAGCAGTGACAACACTGTATCTTTAACCCACTGAGCTACCAGGGAATGCCACACATACTGTACTTTATTTTTGCTTTTTTAGGGCTACACCTGAGGCATATAGAAGTTCCCAGGCTAGGAGCTGAATCAGAGCCACAGCTGCCGACCTACGCCAGAGCCACAGCAACTCAGGATCCAAGCCTTGTCTCTGACCTACACTGCAGCTCACGGCGATGCCGGATCTCCAACCCACTGAGCGAGGCTAGGAATGGAAGCGCATCCTCATGGATAAAAGTCAAATTCGTTTCAGCTATGCCACAACAGGAACTCTCCATACTGTGCTTTTAATAAACTGCACCTGCTTCACGGTCTTGGTCACCTTGCTGAATTCTTCCCCCAAGGAAGATAAGAACCAAGGTCTCTCACTGCCGAACTCAAGCTCATTGTGTTACTCATAGGCCCTGGGTACCAGGGAACCAGGATGCCACAATGATGCTCCTGCTGTTGGTTATTTCAATCTTATTGCCTATTTTTAGCACCGATGGGAGTGGTGGCAAGTGTACTCCTTGCCGTCTATGACAGGAGTCAGCAAAATTTTACTTAAAGGGCCAGATTGTAAATATTTAAGCCTGTGGGCCATATAGTCCTAACGAGTGATGCAACAACTCAGCCTGAAAGCATGAAAGCCTATTACATGAGAGCATATGTATTTCATGGGTGTGGCTGTGTCCCCCCCAAAAAAACTGGAAGAAACAGGTCTTCAGATAGGTGTTTTGGGGAGAAGACTTTATGAACCCAACCCTGCCATCTCCTCATATCTAGAAAAGCGCTAAAATCCTTCATGGTGATGCCTGCTCCTCATGACTAGCGGGAAACTTCACCAGAGGAGAGTAACTTTCCGCTAAATTGTACCACCCCTTTCACCAAAATCACATATATACTGGCATTGCCCCCATTACCACTATTGGCTGCTTCGAACAATTCCAGGTAAATTTGGGGTGGGGGCGGGGCGAAAGCTGCCCCCGCCCTCGGAGTCCTGCAGACAACATCATCTGCTTTCTTATCAGTCTTCGGCCAAAACCCCAGCGAAGTCCGTTTGCGGCCCGCGCTCCTCCCGGCGCAGGCGTGGCCGTCACAAGACCGCCCCCGGCCCCAGCTAACCATCGAGTGCAGCAGGCGGGTAGAAGGGCCCGAATCCAGGGCCGCTCCGTCCCTCGCTTCCGGCAACGCCTCGCTGCTCCAGGAGCGCTGTAGCCGCGAGTGCAGTTTCCATGGGGACTGAAGATGGCGCCGCGAGGTGAGGTTCTGGAGGTGTGTGAGTTGCTGGTCCTGATCCCTTCAGTTCCGCCCCCCCCACCCCGCCCTTCTCTCCCAGCGTCGACCTGAACCCTCCATTCTCCTCACATGTCCACAGCAGGGTTTAGCAGCCTCACCCACCCTGAGTGCCAGAAGGTCTCGAGATGTGGGTCTCAAATACCCCCAAATCCTTGGCTCGGCCTGTTCCAGGCCTGCTCAATAGGAATTTGCAGCGTGGCTTCACACTGGCCAGTGCTGTCTCTGGGTCCCAGTTTTCCTTCCTGAATAGCGACGAGGTTAGATCCCTGACTTTCACCCCCAAAGCCGAAGCGGTAGAGTTTGATGGCGATTCTGGAAAGGAGGAGATTGAAGGAAACACACACACACACTCACTCCTCATCAGCAAACAGAAGTGCCCCCAGGGACCCTTTCTGTCAGCTGAAACCCCTCCACACTCTGTACGCACACGCGCGTGCACACACACACACACACACACAGACACCCTTCTCATCAACAATCAGAAGTGCCGCCAGTGGCCCTTTCCACCAGCTGCGGCCTCCTGTTTCCTCCAAGTTAGACACAGAACCATTCAAATAACTGGGGTTGAGCTGCCTGCCCTCCAGCCCGTCTCTTTTCTCTGTGCTCCTATTTTCAGGTAAACGGTTGTCTTCCACCCCTCTGGAAATCCTCTTCTTTCTGAACGGGTGGTATTATGCTACCTATTTCCTGCTGGAACTCTTCATATTTCTGTATAAAGGTAAGGTCTGGGGTTTAACTACCCTTTCCCCAACATCCCTTCCCCACTTCAGCCCAGAGCCAGCTCCCACCCAAAGCCTTATTTTTTCATTCTTTTCTGCTCCCCTGCAGCTCTTCTTCACTGCAAGGTCTCTTCATCAGATGGCTTCCTTGAGAATGATTCAGTAGGAAGCCACTCAGCAAGAATTTCTTGAGTTTGGGAAATGGGGGCTTCTCCCTTCTGACTCTCCCCTGTCACCTCTCTTTGCTGAACTCCACTTTAAGCCCATTGGTGACCCTCAGAAGCTATTCAGCGCCTGTATATCCGTGTACATCTGATCTGATAACTGGAGAGTGGCATCCCCACAGACTCTTTTTTTTTTTTAAGGTTTTATTGAAGTATAGTTGATTGCAACTATAAATTGATTTGCAATGTTGCGATAATTTCTGCTGTACAACAGAGTGATTCATTTACACATATCCACATCTCCATTCCTTTCCAGATTCTTTTCCCATGTAGGTTATCACAGAATACTGAGTAGAGTTCCCTGTGCTATAAATAGCAGGTCCCCACTGACCACCCATCCATTCCATATGCAGTAGAGCCCCACAGACTCTTGGAGTTAGGAGTAAAAGCCCATAATTACGAGCCTGCCTCTAACAGACATAGCCGCACCATGAGTTAACGGATCCTGCCCGTATCTCAGTAAGTAGCTCATGGGAAGAGAACATGATAAGACTCATGTTCTCTTTATTCCCAAGTGAGTGGGAGACCTTGTGTGTGCTGTTCGACGTTGTTTGCAAACTCTGGCTTTTGTATCGCAGGTCTCCTGCTACCATATCCAACAGCCAATCTGGTCCTGGATGTGGTGATGCTCTTCCTTTATCTTGGCATTGAAGCAATTCGACTGTTTTTTGGTGAGTGTTGTCCAGAGGCTATTTCCATTCCTTGCGAGATGAGCTGGAAAAGCACTTAACCTTGGCTCACAATGAGAGAGTGGATCTGGTGGCATATCCCGTTACACCCTCTCTGAAGTTTCAGGCGGCTTCATACTTGGGGTCAAGACTTACCTGTCTGTTGCTCTGTTGGGCCACAGGTGGGTGGCGGCATGAGATATTAGATCATTCCTTCCCAATTATCTAACTACAGGAGTGCCTGGTTCCTCTCACTGGTTTGCTTGGGAGAAGAGATTTCATTGTAACTCCATGTCCAGGGCAGTAGATCAGCAATAAGGTCCCCTCCGGTTCTCTGAAAAAGGATTTCTCTAGGACAAGTTTACATCCCCAGAGGTACAGAGCAATCCCTCATGAGTTATCTCATCCCTGAAAACGGTGTTAAAACATACACTGAGGGAAAAAAATAACTTCAACATGTATAACAAAAGAGGTTCACATAAAGAATTAAGAAAAAGATAACCTCGTTTTAAAAATTAGCAAGGGAGGAGTTCCCTTTGTGGCTCAGCAGGTTAAGAACCCAACTAGTATCCATGAGGATACGGGCTCAATTCCCGGCCCCGCTCAGTGGGTTAAGGATCCAGTGTTGCCGTGAGCTGTGGTGTAGGTCGCAGACATGGCTCAGATCCTGTGTGGCTGTGGCTGTGGCTGGTAGCTGCAGCTTCTCCATTTCAGCCCGTATGCCGTGGGTGTGGCCCTAAAAAAAAGTGCACTGGGAGTTCCTGTTGTGGCTCAATGTCAATGTGCCTGACTAGTATCCATGAGGTTGTGGGTTCGATCCCTGCCCTTGCTCAGTGGGTTAAGGATCTGGTGTTGCTGTGAGCTGTGGTGTGGGTCGCAGACGTGGCTCAGATCCCGCATTGCTATGGCTCTGGTGTAGGCCAGAGGCTACAGCTCCCTAGCTGCGAAACTCCATATGCAGCTGGATCAGCCTAAGAAATGGCAAAAAAAAAAAAAAAAAAAGAAGAATCACAAAGGACCAGTAAACATTATAAAATGCCCAAACTCACTAATAAAAAGCAAATTGGAAAAACAAGGTGACATTTTTACCCATCAGATTAAAAAGATTTCCAAATACCCAGAATTCAAATGCCTGTTTGAGGAACAAGTCTCTGTTCCTGCACTCATGTGGGTATTTACATCCCATTTATTTATGGGATATAAATATAAATAAGTGCAGCCTTTTGGCTAATAGTTTTTTTGTTTGTTTTTTTTTTGCTTTTTTTTTAGGGCCACACCTGTGGAAGTTCCCATGTTAGGGTCGAATCTGAACTGTAGCTGCTGGCCTACACCACAGCCACAGCAACTCGGGATCCGAGTCTCATCTGTCAGCTACACCGCAGCTCACGGCAATGCCGGAACCTTAATCCACTGAGCGAGGACAGGGATCAAACCTGAATTCTCATGGATCCTAGTCGGGTTCATTACTGCTGAGCCACAATGGGAACTCCTAAAATTCATATTCTTAGACCTAACGATTTCACTTCTAAAACTGGTTGAGGGAGTTCCCTGGTAATGCAGCAGGTTAAGAATCTGGCGTTGTCACTGCTGTGGCTTGGGTCGCTGCCGTGGCTCAGGCTCAATTCCTGGCCTCAGAACCTCCACAGGCTGCAGATATGGCCAAAACCAAACAAACAAATAAAAACTGGTTGAAAAAACCAAATAGGAGTTCCCATCATGGCACAGTGGAAGTGAATCCTACTAGGAACCATGAGGTTGCGGGTTTGATCCCTGGCCTCACTCAGTGGGTTAAGGATCTGGCGTTGCCGTGAGCTGTGGTGTAGGTCGAAGATGCGGCTCGGATCTGGTGTTGGTGTGGCTCTGGCGTAGGCCGGCGGCTACAGCTCCGATTTGACCCCTAGCCTGGGAACCTCCATATGCCGTGAGTGCGGCCTTAAAAAGCAAAAAAAAAAAAACCCAAAAAACCCAAAACAAAATAAAACAAAAACCCAAAACCATGAGAAATACCCTAAACATCTATCAATACAGGATTAAATAAATTGTGATACTGGCTCAATGAAATTGTTCAGAGCTATTAAAAAAGAGTAAGGTAGTTATGTGTAGAAAGAGGGCTATGCGAAGTGGTTAAATAAGTTGCAAAACAGTATGCAGAGTATGATTCTATTTTTATAACAATAAATAGTAATATGTGGAGTTCCCATTGTGGCTCAGTGGTTAACGAATCGGACTAGCATCCATGAGGACACAGGTTCGATCCCTGGCCTCGCTCATTGGGTAAAGGATCTGGCATTGCCGTGAGCGGTGGTGTAGGTTGCAGACGCAGCTTGCATCCTGTGTTGCTGTGGCTGTGGCATAGGCCAGCAGCTGCAGCTCCAATTCAGCCGCTAGCCTGTGAACCTCCATATGCCTCAGGTGCGACCCTTAAAAAAAAAAAAAAAAGCAAAAAACAAAACAAAACAAATAGTGATGTGTGACTATACACATACAAAAAGTCTGAACAGTATATGCATCATTCTGTAATAATTGCTATCTAGGAGGTGAGTCACAGGGTCTTTTAGTTTCTGTATTTTAAAAAACAATTTTCTGTATTAATTGAAAAGTTTTCAGTGATTATGTATTTTTGGTAATAGATAAAAAAATTTTCTGGAGTTCCCATCGTGGCACGGCAGAAATGAATCTGACTAGGAACCATGAGGTTGCAGGTTCGATCCCTGGCCTCACTCAGTGGGTTAAGGATCTGGCATTGCTGTGAGCTGTGGTGTAGGTCGCAGATACGGCTCAGATCCCATGTTGCTTGGCTGTGGTGTAGGCTGGCAGCTGTAGCTCCGATTAGACTCCTAGCCTGGAAACCTCCATATGCTGCGGGTGTGGCCCTAAAAAGTCAAAAAAAAAAAAAAAATCTGAGGAAGTTCCTTGTGGCACAGCAAGTTAAGGATCATGCATTGCTGCAGCTGGGGCACAGGCCACAACTGTGGCACAGGTTCAATCCCTGGCCTGAGAACTTCCGCTTGCCGAGGTCGTGGCCCTAAAAGTTTTTTTTCCTCAAAGATCCCATTGTCCCTTGACTGGGAGCCAGACTGGAAGCAGGACCTTCCAGTGAATGACCCCAATCCTGTAGCTGCTCCAGAGCCTCTAGTTTCGAACACAGTGGGGCCCGCTTTATAAATCTGCACGTCAGCATTCAGAACCATTTCTCTCTGCTTGCCAGTCCATCCCATTCCACCCACCTTTCCTCTGAGGCCTAGGAAAGCAGGCCACTTGGAGGTGACTCCATGGGCTGTGTCTGACAGGTACAAAGGGAAACCTCTGCCAACGACAGATGCCACTTGGTATTAGTGTGGCCTTGACCTTCCCATCTGCCGTGATGGCCACCTATTACCTGCTGCTGCAGACGTATGTGCTCCGCCTGGAAGCCGTCATGAACAGCATCTTGCTCTTCTTCTGTGGCTCAGAGCTGCTGCTTGAGGTGCTCACCTTGACGGCTTTCTCCAGGTACTGCTGCTGAGGGGCCATCTCCTGTCCCCCGAGGGCTGGGTTCCCATCTCCGGGAGGGGTTCATTCTTCTTCCAAAACCCGAGGGGTCTAGAGGACTTTGACGGGGGAAAAGGGTGTCTGTAGGACTGCCTTTCCCAGCAGGGTGGTTACCCACTTAGGGAACTGGGAAGATATCCTCCTTGTTCTTTGGGGCCAAGAGGCTTGGAATACAGAACCGTTCAGGCCAGCTGCTCTTGTTCACTGGTCTTTTTAACATTTTCTTTTTTTCCCATCAGTAGGGACAGGATTTGACATGCAAAACTGTCAGCCAGCAGCCCTCACAGGCTGAGACCACACACACATCTGGTACTTGAGCCACACCAGTGAGGAATGCTGGGTCAAGTTGTCCTGGGAAAGGTGGCAGCTTTCCCTCAGCACAGACACTTGGGGAACAAACGGAGCCTAAGTCTGCTGGGCACCATCTTCTAAGCCAGGCCCAGCAGCCCAGGCCTCTTGTGCACTCCCGTATAGGGAGGGGCGAGGCTGAGCCCCTCCTGGCCCTTCTCAGAACCAGTTCCCTTCTGACCTCCCGGTCTCCTCTTTGATCGTCGTGGCCAGAGCATCTTGTGCAGACCGTGTAGGCTTCTTAGGTGGGACGTGAGCCACACCCCCGTGTGTGCTGTGCCTCACATGTCCTGTAAACCGTGGAGCGCCTCAGGAGGGCCTGCTCCCGGAGGGATGCAGAAGCCTCTCGTCCCATTTCTCAGAGACTGAGCTCCAGGACTTTTTAGTAGCTCATAGTGTTATTTTTCTACTCTCATCATGAAACAAACATTATTTTATAATAAATGTGTATTTTCTGTTGTGGGGCTTGTCGTCTTTTCCTTATGGCCTCCGTCCCTAGAATCTCACCCGCTCCAAGAAAACGTAGAGATTCTCCCAGCGGTTCATCCTCAGCGCTGCCTCGTGCTCCGGTGTGGACACACAGGCAGCGATGAGGGTGGCCTACTGGTTCTCTTCCCACCGCTCCAGCGTCAGTTAATCCCGACAGCCCTGCCAGCACCTGTATCCTGACTGCTTAGATTCTTCACTTCTCCCTCAAAGCCAGCATCTGTCTCCCCTTCCTCTTGTAGAAAGTGTCGTCTTTCCAAGGTGAGGTGTGAGTAACTGGAAGAAGCATATTCTAAACTTACCAATGTTTTCTGGTCATTTGTTTTAGGACTTCAAGTTAACGTAAAAACAACACATACTTTTGTTCTTCAAGCTGGAGAAATGTTTCCCTAAATGAGTGTATCATTCCCTTCTCCAAGTAACTAGCTTTAAAGCGGTTTCTCATCCTGCATAATCGTGGCTTTTTTTTTTTTTTTTTTTTTTTAAAGCCCCAAGAAGCCACCAGGAATCATAACAGAATCCACTTTAGGAACCCTTGAGCCATATGGCCCCTCTGGTGTCAGATGAGTCCTAGAACATCTGCTCTTACTCAAAGTAAAAAGTAATTGAAATTTAAGCATTTCATGCTGGTTTTTAACTGCTTATTTCCTGTGAGCAGGCTCATTCTCATCTAGTGTAGGCCTCCACTGTCCAAGGCGCTAATGCCTCTTCTTGTTTCCTATGTCCTTGCCCCCGCCGCAAACTGTCTTTAGGGTCCATCCAGATTGTAGTAGACAAGTCTCATCAAGTGTGAAACGGTAAAAAAGCCAGTAGGAACCTCCCTGACATTTCAATCACATATCCCACTAATACCTTGATTTTCTGAGTCACTGCTTTTTTGTCTAGCCCTGCTTTGAGGAAATCACTGGCATCAAACTGAGGAAATCATTCTTCATGGCTGTTTCATTTAGAGTTTCATGGCTTAAGGTGACCCTCCCAGCAACACCGAAAAATGAATGGAAGTTCAGTTGGAAGTTTAGAGACAACTGAACTTGTCTCTAAATTGTCTCTAAGTTGAAAGCTTATAATTCAAAAAGGCTCTAGAGATCAATTCAACCTAATCCCCCACTGGGCAAGTTTAGAGATGAGGAAGTAACACAGCCAAGCATCGCACAACTGGTTACGCACTGCTTGGAAACTTTGTGTCTCAATCTGGATCAAGTAAATTGCACTCCTTAAGGGTACCACATGAGCATGAGAATGAATGGTTGAAATGGGATAGGATTAGAACAGGAAGTCCTCTCATTTTCTTCATGGTTATTTGGAAGCTTAGTGCATTGTGTTTCCTATGCAAGGCTCAATAGATGTTCATCCTTCTTGATGCTTGTTGGAGCCAGCGGTGTGGATGCAGTTGGTCACAGCAGAGGAGAGCATCATTCAACAGACACAGAGTGTGGACGGCAGTCAGCGCAGCTAGTCTCTCAGGGTTAATGTGTCAGAGGCTGTACTCACTGCAGTGTCACGGGAAGCCACTATAGCCCATCCAGACCTGAAGGACTTACATTCTGGTACAGCGGAGAGGACAGAGCAAAGGAACAGGCCCTGGTCACAAGAGCTGGCAGAGGCCTGCTCAGGTATCCACACTCATACTCATACCTAACACTGTCAGGTGACTGCAGTGGCCTTCCCAGGGGCTGAAGTCTGGCTCACTTCAGGAAGCACTTAGGACGCAGACTCACATAACTGGCTCTAGTCCATGGCAGCAATTTAAAGGAGACAAATACTCCTTCAGTGCTTGCAGAGTATATTTAATCCATGGAAGTCCTATAAGGCAGAAAGTAGTCAACGTGGATGTTAATCAGGTCCAAGGGTATTAAGCTTAAACAGTGAACACTGGGATTTAAACCTAGAGGGGACCCAAAGGTCATGCCCTTTTCCCTTTCTATACCACATGGTGGCCCCTAGAAAGTGAAGAATGTACTTGCTTCCGTAAACTAGCAGTCCTCACACTTCAGTTTACCTAAGTCATCTGGAGCATAAAAACTGGATTGCTAGACTTCAGAGACTGACGCAGCACAGGAAGGCCTTTTAGCAAGCATGGCATGTAACTGAGATGCAGGTGACGGTGGATGGAACTCAATTTGAGAACACTGCTTTAAGTTTGGAGAAGCACTCCCGCTGTTTTTTTTCTTTCCTTCAAGTTTCACGTGATCACAGCCCCTCAGGGAATTTCCCTTCTACTCGGGTTACTTGTTAACCCTACCAGTTACACATACAGCATCCTTTCTCTGGTTCATCTTTCATCATGGGAACTCTTCTCCTGTTCCCCTGGCATTCTAAAAAGCCAGCTTTCTGGAATCCCAAGGATTACCCACAACACCCTGCTAAGCGTTCTAGTCTGTACTTCCCTTATACTTTGAGTTGTTTTTAAACATATTCACATTCGTTCTGATTCTGAACACATCCCCTTGTGGAAGGCAGAGCAGCTGTCATCTTACAGGGTATGCGGCTTGTCCATGGTTAGACAGACAGATGGGAGGAGGCACTAGCAAGCTTATCCCACGTGCAAGTCCAGCTGAGAACTCGGGGTTTCGTTCCCCTCCCGAAACCTACCTTGGCCTGTGCCCATGTCCCAGACACCTCAACAAATCTATTCAATGCAGAATCCATGAAATAGCTCACACCCCATTTATTATTTAAAAATATTTTGTTACAAAAGGAAAAAAATACAATGCAGTATAAAAGATTGACAGCGTCATCAAGTTTATTACACAATTTTCAACCTATCAGAAAGACAAACAAATCACCGACAACAGGGGGACGGGGCCTTGACCTTTTGGAGGATTGGGTTTTTTTTTCCTTTTGCTATCAGGAAATAAAACTAAAAAAATGTGTCATTGAGTAAAAACAAAACAAAAATGGGGAGAAAAAAAATTCTCCGGGTAAACGGCTTTTCCGGTATTCTATATATCT
This sequence comes from Phacochoerus africanus, assembly GCF_016906955.1. Classification (NCBI taxonomy): domain Eukaryota; kingdom Metazoa; phylum Chordata; class Mammalia; order Artiodactyla; family Suidae; genus Phacochoerus; species Phacochoerus africanus. Next base: position 10,122,960 of record NC_062547.1, on the reverse strand, counting down.
TTTTTCTCCTTAAACTGTCACCGTACTTGGTTTTTTCTACATTAAAAAGACACCCGGAGCTGCTCTTGTTGATAAGCACATCACTTAACACTTGGCCGGCTGGGCGGGGTGCCATATTCTGAAGTGGAGGTGGGGATGGGGTTGGGCGACAGGGGAAAAAGAGTTACAAACCTGTAGCCTCTGTCCCAAGGGAATGTGCCTCTCCAACCCTGGGGAGGGGGCTCCCTCAGTGCCGCGCTGAGGGCTGTGTCAGAAACGTGCAGGGAACAGAGGGAGGGTTCAATCCAACTCAGTCTCCCCTCTGAGCCAGAAGGGTCTCTGGTGACCCTACAACTCACACGCCACGTCTCATGTTAGATGTCATGTGCCCTAGAGATGCATGCAGAAGTAGCATCCGTCACCCCATGGGTACTGCAGGACCCTGTTGCTGCCGCTTCCTCCAGCAGCAACCACATCACAATTTGGATGTCATGGGAAAAGCAATTCCATTTGCCTGTGTAGAAAGTGACCCCCAGAGTGGTGGTCCTTAGAACTCTGAGCTGAGCTCATTCAAGTCAGGCTCCACTTCTTCCTTGCTCCTTATCAGAGGCAGCAAGTACCTCCAGGCAGAGCGAGGGGAGCTATTAAGTCAATAGTCAAAAGCTGGAAAAATACCAAATTTGTGACTTTACCTACTAGTGCCAGGTTATCCCACAATAAGTAAAAGTATGTACCTGGAGGATGCAAGCCCATGCTCACATCAAACCTGAAAAAAGAAAAGCCTATGGAAGTAGGCCATATCCTGCCCAACTTGCCTCCTTCCCCACTCCTAGTACTTCACAAGCGTTCTTCACTGCTGAGGTCCGATATCCCCAACTCCCAATGGCAGTACCTTCCTCTAAAACAAGGAAGCAGCCTTCTTGGGGGAAGGGCTCCACATGTGAAATGGAGAAGCCCCAGGGAAAGGGAACACCTAGTGGAGCTGGTTATTGCAAGAGGCAACCAAGCAAGAAGCAGTAGAGGGTGGCAATTGGCTCTGCCAGGCTCCCCAGCGGAAAGCAACCTCACGGGCCTTCTCTGCTTAGGAGAGGCAAGTCCACTGAGGAGGCTGGGCAGCAGGGAGTTAAAACGGTGCAGCCCTCTGGGAGGCCAGGGAAACAAACCGTCAATACGTAAGGGGGAAAGCAAGACAGGAGCAGCTTTCCACAAGGTAATTTCTGTTCTCATGGTCCCTCCACAAAGGGCTGGGGAGGTAAAGGAGTTCAACAAAGAAGTGGTATGTTAGCAAGGGGTTTGGACCCTCTTGGCCCCATCAAAACATAGTGCTGAGGGCAGGACCCTGGGCATATTTTGGCACACCTGGTCACTCTCCTACGGATCCCACAGGAGGATCCGTTTTCTTTGGGAAGGATGTCTTCCCATCAACCTCACCACTGAACTCCTCCTGGAGAATCAGAAACGCTTATGTTTCCTTGGACAAAGCACCGTTCTCTATGGAGACCAGGGACCTGGACAGGGTTTCCCCCTGTGTGCCACCCTCCCAACCAGATGAAATCTTTAAGTTCTTTACCCTGGCAAACAGGAGTGGGACTGGGAGGGCTGCCAGGCAGTCTTCAATCCTGTAGGGCAGAGGGTATTCCCTGGGGGTCTGGAGGGGGTTAGGGGCTTGGAGGAAGGGGAAGGGGTGGAGCGGCCTCCGTCCTTTAGTCCTGATCAAGGTGAGGAGATGCAAGTCCATTAAAAAAACATTTGCTTCCAACCAGACTCCTGCAATGAGAACATCAGGAGAGAAGAAAGAAAACACAAGTCAGAGGTTACTTGCCAATTAACAGGGGCTTGTATAAATTAACACTAGCATTTTCTAAAGCGACAATGTATAAAGTAGGGGATGTAGACAGAATACAAGCCTAGGAAAGGAAAAGACAGCAGAACTGTCTGGGAGTGCCTGGCACTGTGAGTAGTGAAGGAATGGTTGGAGGAGAAGCTACAGTGACTACAGGGGAAAAGAAGGACATCTTATTTGAAGGCTGGGGGAAAACAATCAAATGAGGTAGCAAAGCAGTTGGTCTGAAAAGGAGACTTGGGCTGGAAAAGTATGGAAGCTACTATATTTCAGGAAAAGTTGCCATAAAGGAGCATGGTGAGTTTAAATACTGTTTCAGAAAACCTATTCTGAGCAATTCATGGCTTACCTTGAGGGGAACGGGAAAAATCTGGAAGTGGCAGGTACAATGGCAAGAAAACAATCCATCAACCCCTGAACTCCTGAGAGGCCCCAGCAGAGAGCAGGTACTTACACAGGAAAACTCCTAAACTCTCTTTCTTCTTTTCAAGAAGCATGCACACACAGAGCCAGAGAAGTTCTAAGCTGTGCTAAAACTCAAGAGATTTTAAGTCTTTCCCCAGACAACAGCTATGGGTGAGGGACCAAGGAGCCTATCAACACCAAGCAGGAGTGATCTGGCCACGCCACAACAGAAAACAGAGCACAGAAAGAAAATGATCAGCAGTCACCGTCCAAGAAACCTAAAAGCGGAGTTCCCATCATGGCGCAGTGGTTAACGAATCCAACTAGGAACCATGAGGTTGCGGGTTCGATCCCTGCCCTTGCTCAGTGGGTTAACGATCCAGCGTTGCTGTGAGCTGTGAGCTGTGGTGTAGGTTGCAGACGCGGCTCGGATCCTGCGTTGCTATGGCTCTGGCGTAGGCTGGCGGCTACAGCTCTGATTAGACCCCTAGCCTGGGAACCTCCATATGCCACAGGAGCGGCCCAAGAAATGGCAAAAAGACAAAAAAAAAACAAAAAACAAAAAAACACAAAACTAAAAGCAGTTAAGGACTTCTGCTGAACAGTTAAGTGCTGTTTAGTCACTTGTCACATCTCAACCAAAGCTCAGGTCCCTAGTACCCTTGGCCCTTGTTCCAATGCTGTAGTATCAATCTGCAAGGGGTGGCCTGATCCGTCTTAGCAAATAAAATGACTGACAGCAAAAAGGAGAAAGGGGGATTAAATTCAGGCTTAGGATTTCTAGTAATGCCCAAACTGGCAACATAGCCTATGCTATACGTTTCTGTAACCTGGAGGAGCTAGCCAAGAAAACATACATCCATCAGCTGCCTGATCCTTCTACACCCTGAAACGGTACTATTTCAGCTTAAGGTCCTCAGAATCTGTCATGGCCTCTGAATTTTCTAAACATCTATGCAGGCAGTTATCTTTCACTCTATTTCAAGCAGGATAATGTCCTAAAATAAGGAATATCCTCACACTCTAAAGCATACACACATATACCACAAGAGAGATGTAATTTGGGAACTGTTCCTACAAAACAAACCTCAGAGGATAACTAATGCATCAGAAGTAAACTACAGCTGACCCTTGAACAACATGGCTTTGACTGTACTGGTCCACTTGCATGTACATTTTCTTTTTTCCAACAAATACCTACTACAGCACTACACAATCAGAGGTCAGTTGAAGCTGTGAACTGCAGAAATGGAAGACGGACTGTAAAGCTATACTCAGATTTTCAACTATGCAGAAGTCAACCCTCCTAACCCCCATGCTGCTCAAGGGTCAACTGAAGAGCACCCAGTTCTTAGAGGTTATGGCTCCCATTTTGGTGCTCATGTATGAATGCAGACAGGAGGCCAAAGTGAGTCAGACTTCAGGCCCCAAAGGTGGTGCCCATCCTGAGGAAGGACTGACAAAAAGGTGCTATTCTTTTGCTGCCTCGAGATGGAACACACCCTTGGCTCTCAGGGAACACCCGTCCATACACTATAAATATTATTATTTTCTAACTAAAAGGTGTTATACATAGAGCTTGCAAAGTTCTCAAGGTAAACAAGGCCTAGGCACCATCGCCTCATCTTGAAATCTAAAATCACAACTTGCTAAATGCAGATGGAATTAGGCATCCCAGTCTGAGAATGTGAGAAATCGACATTTTTGGGGTGTCAGATTCAGTTCTGCTGGACTCGTTATGCAGATGCAATAACCAACATATCTAGAGGGTGACTAGAAAAAAATGGGGAATTAGAAAACCTCTTCAAGAGTTAACTTCGTCTATCACAGGCCCACACCAGCCAAATGACTGTTGGCTGGAAACTACTGGGTTATAGGATTTTTATCCGAATTGAATCATCCTTATATTGCAAGAAACAGTCCAATTTTATAGGTGGAAAAATGAAAGTCTCATGTTCAAGTGTTCAATCCCCAAAGTACTGACCAATGGATCTCACAATTTGTCTACCAAAAGGCTGTTAGGAGTAAAGCCAGCAGGAAAAGTGACATGCAGTTACATGTTCCAACTACTAAGCTGAGTGCAGCCCGAGACCACAATTGATGCTTTGTACCTACTGAGTAATACCTCCCCGGAGACTCTTATCCTATCAGCTCCAAAGGACACACACGGTAGGGCTGCAGGATTGGAGGAGGGTAGTGATTGACACCGAACCCTCAGGCAACACCAGAAACTGTGCTATAGTTCAAACAAGGAGGGAGTGCTGCTACTGCTACAGAAGGGATGAGACTGGTCAAAGTCCTACACTATCCACCCTGCCCACTCCCTGAGACCGAATTGTGCTCCACCTTCCTTGGAATCTGATTTCTGGAGAGGTGGGCACCTCTCAAAACTTAACCTATTGCAAATTTAGAAAGAAGTATCCAGAATCCACAGCTTGTTGATTTTCCAAGGGGTATCCATCACTTTCATGATGTCAACCACCCCTAGACTGTGTGGAATAAATGAATGGTTTAAGAACAGAGAAGGGAAAGAGTTCCCATTGTGGCTCAGTGGTAATAAACCCAACTAGTTCCATGAGGATGCAGGTTCGATCCCTGGCCTCACTCAGCGGGTTAACAATCCAGCATTGCCTTGAGCTGCAGTCTAAGTTGCAGACAGGGCTTGAATCCCAAGTTGCTGTGGATGTGGCTACAGTTGGCAGCTGTAGCTCCAATCCGACCCCTAGCCTGGGAACTTCCATACGCCAAAGCCCTAAAAAGCAAAATAAATAAATAAATAAATAAATAAATAAATAAAACACCCCAAAAAACAAAACAAAACACACCCAAAAAACAAAACACACACACACACAGAAGGGAGGCAGGTTTAAAAAAAAAAAAAAAAAGGTAACTTCTCCTTTTCCCACTTATCTGCTTTCTATAGAAGAATTCCCAACTATAAGACCTCTTAACTTAAAGGCAGGCGATGCCAAACAACGAAGTAGAGGACTATAGCCAAACGTAACAAGACTCCTTTCCTCTAAGTAGGTGGCTGTCACTAGGCAACTATTTACAGTCCTTGTGAACTACAGGCACTCACACACAGGAAGTGGGGAGAGTTTCTTTTCCCTTCTTCATCCAGTCATCCATCCACATACACTGCAAAGATAGCAAAGAGAACTATTCCAACTCCTCACCCTCTTCAATCACCATCATTTCAGACCAGATCAGCCAAACACCAAGGATGCTTTCCTAAATGTAATCAATGCGAAACCACAAAATTGAGGAGAGACCCCAAAGTCACCTGAGTCAGGCAACAGTCTTCAGGAACCACAAACAGACCATCCTAGCCAGAGTCTAGACTACTTTTAAAGATCTCCACAGATACAGTCCAGAAACAGTCTTTGTTGGAAGCTTGTTTTCAGTTGGGATTGCCAAGCTGGTGGGATGGGACCTGGAGCTGTCTGAGAATAAAAATAATGGAGCTGGAGCCCTTGGAGCCAGGCAGGCCTAACCCAACTTTTCAGTGACTTACTACAGTTCCCTGACCCTAACTTTCCTACTTTTGTTTCTATTTAAAAAAAAACAACAACAAAACATTGTCAATAAGTTTTTCTAAAGAAATATATCCTGCCACTGAAGTACCTCCACACAGTCGCTAAAGTTTTAGAGATAATTATTTTCAGGGAGTTCCTGCTGCGCCTCAGTGGTAACGAATCTGACTAGTATCCATGAGGATGTAGGTTTGATCCCTGGCCTTACTCGGTGGATTAAGGATCCAGCATTTCGCTGAGCTTCCATGTAGGTTGCAGACTCAGCTTGGATCCCATGTTGCTGTGGCTGGCAGTTGCAGCTGATTCGACCCCTAGCCTGGGAACCTCCATGTGCCACAGGTGGGGCCCTTGAAAATAAAATTAAAAAAAAAAGAGAGAGAGAAATTATTTTCAGATCAATTTCTGCTAAGTATCTTGACTTTCAAAAATATTTTTTGTCTTTGTTCTTTTTTGACCTCACTGCAGCATATGGAATTCCCGGGCCAGGGATCAGATCTGAGCCCAAGATGTGACCCATGCCACATGTGCAGCAATAGCCAGATCCTTTAACCCACTGTGCCGGGCTGGGGATCAAACCTGTGTCCTGGTGCTGCAGAGATGCCACCAATCCTGTTGCGCCACAGTGGGAACGCCTCAAAATCTTTTTAATAGGAGTTCCCGTCGTGGCGTAGCAGACACGAATCCAACTGGGAACCATGAGGTTGTGGGTTCAATCCCTGGCCTTGCTCAGTGGGTTAAGGATCCAGCATTGCCGTGAGCTGTGGTGTAAGTTGCAGATGCGGCTCAGATCCTGCGTTGCTGTGGCTGTGGTGTAGGCCGGCAGCGATAGCTCCAAGCAGACACCTAGCCTGGGAACCTCCATATGCTGCGGGGTGCGGCCTTAAAAAAAAAAAAAAAAAAAAAGACGAGGAAAAAAAATCCTTTTAATAGACATTAACTCTTTTTTTTTTGGCTTTTTAGGGCCTCACCTGCGGCATATGGAAGTTCCCAGGCTAGGGGTTGAATCAGAGCTGGAGCTGCCAGCCACGGCCACAACCACAGCAACGCTGGATCACTAATCCATTGAGTGAGGCCAGGGATCAAACCTGCATCCTCATGTGTACTAGTCAGGTTAGTTACTGCTGGGCCACAACGGGAACTCCTAGACATTAATTCTTAAAATCGTTAATGTTGGACCTTGAAAACCTACAAGCCGGCAACGGTCTTACTTTTCTTTCTTGGATAATTTTCCCAACATTTTCATTTTAAAGTTTGGTGGGGTTAAAATATAATAATGATAATGACAACAGCTATCATCATTAAGAACTTAACTATGTGACAGGTACTATGAGTGCTAAATGTTCTATATGAATTTGCTCACTGAATAGTCGGCAACCCAATGAAATGGTTGGTTATGTTCATTTACAAACGAGGAAACTGAGGAAGAGAAAGTAATACGGTTGGCGGAGGAGCTGGGATTCCCTCTCTGGCATCCACCTGCACAGTGTGCTCTTAGCCGCTATGCCATGTTGTCTCAGACACCAGGTTAAGGCAGTCCAAAACCAAGCAGAAACTAGCTTACTTTCAAGTCCATCTCAGGATGGAACTCCTCACAAACAAGCAGAAAAGCTGCCCTTCTGAGCCTGTTACCTAAACGAAAAGTCCTCCCGTCCCCTCACTTGCTTTGCAAGGAAAGAGGAATCTTTATCATCCATACGTGCACCGGCCAGCGATGGAGCCTCACCCCACCTTGCTCAGTGGTGCCGGTCCCGTTCTCTATCCCGGTGTCGCTCGTGCTCTCGGTTCCTTTCTTGGAAATAATCGTCATGCCGATCTTCGTTATGAAGCAGGTCCCGGTGCCTCCTGCTGCTTTCCCGGGACCGGCTGGGTGACCTCTCTCGGGACCGATGTCTCTTCCTATTAGAAAGATCCTTCAGCCTCACTCGGAGGGCCTACCCCATTCTTTCTAAGAACACCGTGTTCTGGCGCCTTCTGCTACTTGTCTAAACCACTTCCATCACCCTATCATGGGCCTGTGTTGGAGGATGTTAGCTCTTTGAGGACTAGTGTTTTTTGGAAAAATAGTAACGATTAAACTTGTTGAGATCTTACTAATGTATCAGGCACAGTGCTAAGAGCTTTACATGCATTATCTCAGCTCATCTCTACAACAGGTCTGTAAGATAAGTACCACTGTCCTCTTTTGGAAAATGAGAAAAATGAGGCCTGGAAAGCTGAGTAACACTCAAACTCAAGGTCATACAGGTAGTCGAGTCGAATCAGGATTCAGATTCAAAGCCCATGTTCTTAACTATACCAAATTCTTTTTTCCTAAATAAGTCCACTGCCTCACCTGACAGATTCCAGACAGTGCAACATTTATTAATGGAAACGCTTAATTAATTTCTTCCCCCTTAAAGACATGAGGGCTAGGTCTGCTTTTTCAGCCAGGTCCTTGCCAGATACCCTGGGCTCCTTTCCTCCCCCTGCCAATCCCTGGAAGAGTGCTGCTCAGGGCTGGCAGGCCGCTGAAGCAATCATCAACTCACCTGGATGAGCTCCCGCTGGCACCCACACTGTAAGACTTGGCTTCAATGCCATGAAGACAGTCCTTAAGAGAGGAGATGAGGACACGGCAACGCTCATCATTGGCGACCCGGGACTGTTTGATAACAGCAATGGCTGTGAGCAGCGTCTCAATCGCGTCACTGTAATCCCCTGACAGGGGATGGATGGGAAAGGCCAAGGATGAGCAGAGGCAGTAAACTAACTGATGAAAAGGAGAATTCAGGAGGACACAAACCGAGAGCAACTAGCTGTCCCACAGAATCATGGTAAAATGGATGAGGTGGGTGTGGCAGGCATCCAACTGTATGGCGCCAATATTCCCACGGTCTGGAATCAGCCAGAGGCTCTCAGATACTGCTGGTGGATGGACACACCGGAATGGCATTGTCTGAGGGCTCGCTGACAGCATTCATTAAAAGAAACACAACGTCCATACTTTTTAACCCAGCAAGTCTAAAAATTTTCTACTACTGTTCACAAGTATGTAGTTTAAACAATGTTTCAGCACTGTTTGCTGTACTAAAGAATCAGAAACAACTTAAAGTTCCTTCAGTAGGGTTTGGCTATACAAATTATGGAACACAGGTTCTAATGAACACTACGCAGTTGTTAAAAAGCATGAGGTAAATCTGTATGTAAACAAACAATCCATGTAAAGCGCTTAGCACGGTGCCAGGCACACAGTAAGGGGTCAATAAATGTTAGGTGTTAGTCGATGTAACAGATGTCTAGAATATTTTTAAAAAGTTGTGAAACCTATTCCATTTTTGTTAAAAAAATCAAAATTATATATGTGTTGTAATACGCACAGAAAAAAAAATCTAGATGATAGACACTAAATTGTAGGTGGTCTCATTGATGATTCCTATACCGAGAACTTCCGTTTACTAATACTGCATATTTCCATGTGTGAACTATTTTAAATCTGTAACCAGATAATGCGTATACATACAATTATATATATCTAAAACATGTATGTTGTATGCACATACACACATATATACATACACACATATTTTTAATTACGCTGCCATCAAGAACTAGGCCCTTCACATTTGAGCACTGTTCAAGCTCAAGAATAGTGGCTGCTGTGGTACTTGCACAATGCTTTTCAAATTAAATTAAAGCTTTTCTTGCTTTTCAAGAACATTAAGGACAAGACAATGCAAGGAAAGCATGAAACCAGACATGATAATGAGGACAAGAAGCTTCCTGCGTGCAAGGCAGTTAAGAACAGAAACTACGGAAGAACTGCGATTGTGTGAAGGTCTAGGAGCACCAGGATTTTGGCTCCACCAGGGTAGGGAATTTTTGCCTATTTTGTTGGCATTCAATAAATATTTGTGGTCTGGATGACTGGAATGAGAACAAAACAAAGGGAGGAGAGAGGTTTGGTTATTGATCATCTTAATGTGAAGGGCTGGTGGAGAAGAACAACGTTTTCTTTATACTCTGTATATCTGACTTGCTACAGTGAGCACAGGTTACTTTTTAATTTAAAGAGATTTACTCAGATGTCAGTGAAGGTTTCTGGCAGGGAAAAAAAAGAGAAAGAGAGTATGTATACTTTCTGCTTTTAAACTACTCTGGATTCAAATTTTGTAGCCAAAGATGAGAAGTTACAGAAAATGAATGATAACAGAGTTAACTGATTCCTCAGGAGATCTGACAAGCTATATTTACATCCATGTGGGAAATTCACAGGAAGGAAGTGAATATGATGAGTGTTAATGTGACTTGGACCAGAACTCAGAAACTTCCTATGTTCTCTTTTCTTAGGAACCCAAGATTCTGTGCCCATGGCTCTCAAAGGCATGGCTTCTTGTTCTGCCCACTTAATACTCACAGGAGGGCAAAAGTTAGCTAGAAGGGTACATTATGCCTTAAGATGACACCCAACAGTCTCTTTCTAGGATATGCTACATACAGGCTACAAACTGGGCCTCGATTCCCAAATGTCGTCAGATTCCATATCTAACCATCATCTAGTTGAGGCATCAGTCCTGAAAAAGCTGAGGCCTATCCTTAGCATTGGACTCACTACATAGATACTAGACCCGCTGATCAACCACTGAGACAAGATCTCCATAAGGCAGGAATTTCTTTCTACAATAAATACCACAATGAGATGGTATTAGTTATTTATATTTTAGGCACTAAGTTGGTTTTCATGGGGCAGGTCCAGACACAAGCTAAATACATAACACTGGTGGAGCTTCCTAAAAGCCAAGAAATCAGGTTATACATTGCTTTTCAAAATGCGCCACTCTTAAGAATCCACCCAGTGCTCCAACTTTATCTTATTGAACTTCCTGCCAATGGAAATGACAAAACAATGGAAAAACTAAGGTTAAGGATGAGTTACCTGCACTGGCTCCAGATACCGCTTTGGAAATGGCACTGCTGGAAATTGCTCTGTTTCGCTTCATGATCTCTTCAAATTCTGCTTCACTCACTGTAGAGGGCGGAGGGCCCGAATCTCGGCTGCACAGAAATAATGACACTGCTGACTGCCCAGACCCCTTATTATCTTTACCACACTCTAGAGGGCTGTGTTATTTAATTACGCTCTCCTGTGTAAGGTCGTAAGAGGATCTCTGCCTGTTCACATATACGTTCATGCTCTCGACAAAGACAGGATTTATATCATACACTTTTGTAATTTTGGCATGACCCAATTATGCTAGACACTCATGGCATTCTAACAGTGACCTATAGCACTCAATTCAATCAAGCGCCTTAAAAAGGGATACAAAGGACATGGTTTGGGTCCAGGGGTAAGATGCAAACAAAACACCAAATAAAAACCTTCTTTAATAGAGTTAACTATTTCCCAGGATTCCATACTGCGACAACAGAGTTTTCACAAGGGAAAACACAAGAACTCAGTGCTCACATCCTCAGGGAGACCAAAACACTTAACACACTATCTACCTTACTATATCTGGGTCAGACCTGAAAAGAATGAGAGAGTCCTTACCTGCCATGGTGGTTATAGGGTGTCGAGGCCTTCATGTAAGTATCTGGTGGAGGCCCCACTGTGGCATTTGGTGGGGGGAAGAAGGCTGGATTGAGGTGAAGGGCAGGCGGGATGGCCCCGGGGGGAGGTACAGCCAGATGAGGAGGTAATCGAGGAGGAGGGGGCATGAGATGCTGGTAGTGGATGCCAGGAGGAGGGGGAGGGACCCCAAAGCTTGAGGAGAGAGGTGGTGGGGGTGGAATTGGGGGTGGGGGCAGACCCATCAGGGGAAGGGCTGAAGGAGGGCGATTGAAGTAGGGCAGCACACTGGGGGGCTTATCCACACGGGCAGATGAGGGTACAAGGTTCTCAGAGGGTGTGGCCCGTCCATCAGCAGAATCACTGGAATCTCGGGAGTGGGCCCGAGGAGGTATTCCTACGAAGCAAAAGCGTTACTGTTACTGCCCAAGCTTCAAACATAACCACGGGACCAGCTCATCCTTCAGCATGAGTCATCCGACACCACACTGAAGAAGGTGACAGGTAGCTGAGAAAGAAGGTAAAATTATCTACTGTTTTCACTTTGGCCTCAGAGAAAAAGGTCAGAGGCAACTTAGTCAAGACATAAACCCATAAAGTAATACCACCCTAAATTCTGTATGTCAAAGAATGTCCTTTACCCGGACCTCTCAGTGTTTTTAAGAATTTAAATTATTCTTAGATTTGTTTAGTAACCCACGAGAAGATAATGGCATTGAAGTTTGTTCATTACTATTCAGCTGGATCCAAGCTGATCCGAAACCCCATCTTCCCTAGTAGGAGTTCAGGTACTCTCTCCTCAGTAAGAGTACCTCCTCTATCTACCGTACACTTGAAATTTTCTCTCTGCCATGGCACTTTGGCCAGAGACTGTGGGGGAAGGGAGGGAAGGGCAGGGGACAACACTTCCTCTAGCCACATAACCCAATAATTGGGACGGTGAAGAGATACAGAACAAAGAGTTCTACTAGACTGGAGGAAATGAGAGAAAACGGGAGCTAAGTCAGGAAAAGATGTGCTCACTGAATGAGCAGACGGCACAGAGCTGACATGGGACAGGGACAGGAACTCCTGGCAAAAGCCTGGTGACAAAACATGCCTGAAACCTGGGAAACTCCCACCCCATTTCAATGGCCTAAACGCTCTAGCCCACAAGGCAGCCTACCAGGACCGTCACATGGCACGGGATTACGGTGCTGTGCACAACAGGGGCTCCAAACATGTTCGTATACAGCTGGAAACATGGCTCTGACACTGTCAAATCACTTGGTTAAATGTGCTCCTTCTTTTCAATTTAACATCTACTCTAAGCCTGGTTAACGTGGAATCCAACAGCGTGAACTCAAGTGGCCTCGAGAGTCTTGGAGGTAAAAAGATGCTGTTGGTAGACAAGTGTGGAGAGACAGAAGTGCTCCTTAACCACAAACTTGTTAGGAAACCCTAATTCCTGATTCAAGAATAAGGTGGAATGAACCCATCACAGCATTCTCTTGCTTTTCATGTCTCAAACACATGGCATCTTGCTTCTTCCCTGAGTTCTCTCAAACTGAAGAAAGAGCAGGTACTAGCTAGCGTGGTCCTCTGAGAATTAGCTACCTTCCCAGCTACTGTTCCCACATCTGTAAGAGTTCTTTCTGTATCTATCGCTACAAATCCCAAGAGTAGCAACCATTTTGAAGCAGATTAAGTCAACCTGCTGAACTTACTGAATTAACAGAGCTCAAGTCCATCAACATGACAGAGCAGAAAAATACCACTCAGTCACCACCATCATTTCAGCAAAGAAAGGTAAAACTGAGGCATAAACAGCCAAGTGACGCAGGACTGTTACTCTCAATGCAGAAGTAAAATTATACACCTTAAGAAAGTCAGGAGAGGGGACTCTGAAACAGAACGGACTTTGGAAACCCAGGTTATCAAGGAAGAAAAATGTTGTGCCTTCTAACTCAGAGCAGCAGGAATTCACACCACATCCACCTAGGCTCTCAATCTAGTTAGAAGAACACAGCTGTTTCTATGCAAGAGTTGAGTGGCTACATTTCCACCTCCAATCAATAGACACAAGGTCCCAGTGAACTACCCAATCAATATGAGGGACTATTTTGAGAGCAGAACCTAAGCAGTGTCAGAATGTGGGTGATGAAACCCTGCCATCCCCCAACTGTACTAAAAGAAATGGCAGCTGGCTGTTTTAGGCAGGGGCTTGCAGGTTGGCTGCACCCCTGAGGTCAGGACAATCCAAGGTAGGTCCTCAGGTTTCACAGGTTCAGAAACTTGATTTTTAACAGTTCCCCAGGGGGTGACTGAACCCTAGGACATTAAGTCACGCTATCCAAACTCACAAGAGACTGATTCATAAATCAGAATGCCAATTTATTAATTTACAATGAGAAATATAACTGCCAAGCAGACCGGAATACTTGTGTCGGCTGGTCAGCGCATTCTCTTCCCAGTAGGAGAGCCTAGTTGGGAAACCAAATTAGTATCAGGAGGAGGCTTGGTGAGCACAGATCAGAAAAGAGGGGTAAGGAGAGCTTAAGGGAAACTATCACCAGGCTAAGGCAGCACAGCGCACCTTTCTTTACTAAAGGGCAACATTTGCCAAGCAGACTAAAATAGCAGGTAATGGAAAAGGTACACGCTGCCCTGGACAATGCTGCAGCAACACTGTTCAATTCTCACTCTACAGCACTCCTTCCGGGCGTTTCCTTGCAGAGCAACTTTCAGTGCATGTTTAATAAGACTACTGCCATCTTCATGTACTTGTGCTTTTGGTAGTTGCCTCTTAAGAATTTATTATAGACATGTCTTACAACTATAAGCCCATTTGCCATACACCGATTTTTTTTTTTTTTAGATAGAAACACATAATTTAGAGTTAACAGGAATTTTATACATCGTGTGTCTAGTTCAGATGGGAAAGTAGGCCCTAAGCAGTCAAGTGACTCATCCAAGGTCACACAATGAGTTGGTGGCAGAACCAAACCATGACCTGAACCTTCCTGACTCCCAGCATAGTGGTCTGTCTTACAAACAAGCCTCATTTTTTTTGGCTTACCTATTGCCAGGGTGCCACCCGTAATCACCACCACCCTCCCTCAAACTTCTCCACATTGTAGGCCAAGCCCACCCCACAGAAAACCAACCAACAAGTGTCCCCCTTCATACAGATGGTCTCCACGTACCCCCTCTTGGGACTCGGACGCACTCACGTTTCCGAGCCTGTGCCTCAAACTGTGACAGGTTCTGCCGGGTGGCCGGCCTCACGTCCACTTTTTCTCCATTAAGAACTTTTCCTGGCAGAAGTTCCAACAATTTGTGGACAGAGTTTTCAGAGGCTACCACCACCTCAGCATACCTTGAGAAAGAAAAATTAAAAAAATGAGTGAGATCTACCAGACGACCAAGAGAGGAACACAGAAATTCTCTCCCACTCTTAGTGAACTACCAGCAACGAAAAGGTGTCGGCCTAAAATTTTCCTATTTATTTCGAATGAGAAACCAGCTTTCTTTGCCCCTCAATGGATGGACGTTGCACACGGCAGCTAGGTCCCCATTCTACGGTAGTCTGCCAAAGCCGAGGCAGTAAACTGGGCCAGGGGTGGGAGGGATGACATTACAGGGCCAAGGTGACTGTACACATCTGTTATCCCAATGGTTACAAACTAAAAGGGGCTTCTCAAATCCGGACCTCACCCTTTGGACTGGCCATTTGCTCGATTCTCTGCAAATTTCAACTCCACCACATCATAGACTCCTATAGAGCGAATAACCTGGATCAGCTGCTGGTCTGTGGTCCACTGGGGCCGGCAAGATGGAAAAGGAAGAAATGTCAAGAGCTACACCCCTCCCCCAGAATACCCCAAACCCTTCCCCCACACCTAGGATTCTAGTCATCACCGTGACCCCCCACAGGAAACCCAGGCCATGGGTATTTCAATCAAGTGCAGATTCTTCCTACCGTCTTCACCCACAGAGAATTCCAAAACCACCTACGCCTGCCTCAATCCCCATCATTAGAGATTAAGAAGATTAAAACCTATTTTAACTTTAACTGCCATTTGGGCTGGCTGGTCAACAGTTTAAACACTGATTACTAGCAGCTTTTGGTTATAGATCTGATAAGCTAGAGTTGACCACTGTCAGTAATTTCCCCTCAGGATACATATTTATTAATTTGAAAAACCACCTCCCACTACCAGTCCCCAAACACGTCACATGATAACTTTTGTTGAATAACAATCACCACCTACCCCAAAAGTACTAAAGCTGTTAAGGTCTTTGACCCCTCTCACCCATCATTATCACAGGACCAACTAATGACTACCAAGAGTTTGAGGTGTCCACTCTGAAATCTCATCCCACAGATGACCCTGGGAGACATAAAGCCCCAGGGTCAGGGGCAGTAACAAGATGGCAGAAAAAGCAACTACCCACTTAATCATTGCTTTCTTCGGCACCAGTACGTCCTCAGGATAGTTCTCTTTCAGAGATCAATCCAACCTGATCCCAGGAAAAAGAAATCCAACCCCATCAGAGCACAAAACAGTGCAACAGTGGTTTTTGAAAATGCCATCACCTCCCAGTGCTCTCCCCCCAGCCCGCCCACAAGCCTTTTTGGTTCTGCATGCTCACCCAGGAGAAACTGCCCACATAGACAGCAGCTCGCCTATTACGCAGGCCACTGTAGGTGTACAGAATCGCAGGGGTCTTGTTATTGGGCTTGGGAGACGGCTCCTGGCGAACAGGAGGAGGTGGCTCAGTGCTGCTGCTTCTGTCATCTGAGGGCTGTGAGGTGGCTGTCAACACGTCATCATACAGGTCAATCTGATCTGTATTGTTGAACTCTGGGTCCTAAGAGATGAGGGGTTGGCAAAGGTGGGTTTGAAAGCCTTTCATTTTGTTCATTCTATTCTACTCTAATTTACTTACAATCCACAGCCAGAGAGTTGATAAAACAATATACACAACTTCCTTATTCTACTCTAGGAAACTAGAAAGAAAAACGTTCCCATTTAAAACATCTTTAACACTTAGTTATGTTTATATAGATGTTTCTTCCAAGACTGGTAGGAGTCTGTGGTGTTTCTAGCTTTTATCAACTGTGAGACTCAAAAGGTACATGATGATTAAATAAGCAAACTAAGAATGCATAGAGATGCACCTGCTACTGCAACCAATGAGGCCAGCTTCTCAAGACCACATCGAAGATAATGAAAATTTATTTTCAACATCATATGCTACTTCCATACACTACTCTATTAGAAATAGAATATACTTATTTAGAAATGGAAAGCAGGGGAAACACATGTTAAAGTGGGAACCAAAATGCAAAAGAGAATGGGAGTTACTAGTTTAGACTACTTTTTTTTTCTTCTTCCGTGGCCACCCCACGGCATATGGAGTTCCTGGGCCAGGGATGAGATCTGAGCTGCAGCTATGGCAATCCTTAACCCAGTGTGCTGGGCCGGGGATTGAACACGCATACCAGCATTCTAGAGACACCACCGATTCCACTGTGCCACAGTGGGAACTCCTGGTTTCAACTATTTGATTTACCCAAATGATTAGGGAAGTTCTAAAACTCATAGTACACAACCCCATCTTTCTATTAACCATCAAAAGAAATTAAAAAACAAAAAGGGAGTAACTAGCAATTTTCCCTTTACAGGTTCCACTTCTCACATGACATGCAGATCTAATGCATTACCGTGACATTTATATGAGACATCTTTGAGCAACACCAGAGATGTTCAATAATACACAAAAGCAGTGCAAGAGCTCTAAGATATAAGGGTCAGGAAACGGAACAAGCGCCCATATCATAAGCATTTACAATATTAGCATGTATTCTGCAAGACAGGCAAAGTATACTTTTGCCTATGTAACATACTGCTATTATAGACTGGAAGTCTGTGTCCCCCTACAGAGAGAAACCCTACTCCTCATGGGATGGTATCAGGGGGTGGGGCCTTTGGGAGGTAATTAGGATGGGATGAGGGTGGAGCCCATGAAAGGGGTTAATGCCCTTAGCAGAGTTCAGAGAGCTGCTTGCTCTGCTTTGCTCTTTGTGAGGATACAAGTTGGCAGCCTGCCACCAAAAGGGGCTGCTCACCAAAACCTTAGCCTGATCTCAGCCTTCCATCTTTCAGAACTCTGAGGGAAAAACTAGCTGTTGATAAGCTGTTCGGCTTTTGGTATTTTGTTATAGCAGCCCACGTTAACACTCGTATCAAAAATCCTAAAACCACAAGAACTACTATTAAGGGACCTAATGTTTCAGATTTTACAGCATCATTATCTCTGAGAGGACCTTTTTATTTTAAGGATCAGATAAATAATTTTTCAGTTAACATTTGAACATATCCAAACAGGGAGTTCTCACTGTGGCACAGTGGGTTAAGAATCTGACTGCAGAGGCCTAGGTTGCTGCAGGTTTGATCCCTACACAGTGGGTTATAGGATCCTGTGCTGCCCAGCTGTGGCATAAGTTGCCAACTGTGGCTTGGATTCAATCCCTGGCCTGGGAACTTCCATAAGCCATGGATGTGGCCATAAAAATAAATAAACAAAATATCCAAACAGTGCTAAATATGATACTGCCAAAATGACAAAGACAGGAAGTTTGGAGTGTTTTAAAGAAACTGCACCTCATTCATGTCATTGCTGTCTTTTAAAAGAGGCAATAAAGAGAGTTCCCACTGTGGCTCAGGGAGTTAAGAACCTGACTAGTATCCATGAGCATGCAGGTTTGATCCCTGGCTTAGCTCAGTGGATTAAGGATCCAGGGTTGCCACAAGCTGTGGCGCAGGTTGTAGATGCGGCTCAATCTGGCATCGCTGTGGCTGTGGTACACACCGGCAGCTTCAGCTCTGATTCAACCCCTAGCCTAGGAACTTCCATATGCTGCAGGTGCAGCCCTAGAAAGAAAAAAAATAATACTAAAAATTAAAAATAAAAAAGGGAATAAAGGAAGTGCCCATATTAAGGGAATAAAAAAAGAATTTATATTAGGTAACTTGGTTAGATCCCTGAAGAAAGAGAATCATTTCCCCTAATTCAACTCAGGACAGGAAGCTCCAGTACCACTCTTCCTTCAATACCACCACAAGAACTGCTATTTCTGAAGTGAGACTGGAGAGGAGACTCACTACAAAATGCAATCTTAGACCCCACCATCCATCAGAAACTTTGGGAAACAATCTTTCAGTTCCTCAGAAGTACAAGGGAAGAACTCTGCACACCCAGACAATCCTACTGTCCTGCTGATGGAGGGAAAGGAGGCTACTTCCTGAGGCATGTAAACAGCTTCAAATATTACAAATACTTTAAGAAGCCCAACAGAAGAGGAATTTGAACATTGCTAGGGATTGAACCCAGGCCACAGTAGTAACAATGCTGTATCCTTAAGCTGCTGAGCCATTGGGGAACTCTGAGAGTAAACTTTTTTTTTTTTGTCTTTCTGGGCCACACTGGAGGCATATGGAGGTTCCCAGGCTAGGGGTCTAATCAGGGCTACAGCTGCCGGCCTACACCACAGCCACAGCAATGCCAGATCCTTAACCCACTGAGTGAGGCCAGGAATCGAACCCGCAACCTCATGGTTCCTAGTCGGATTTCTTTCTGCTGTGCCATGACGGTAACTCCTAAAAGTAAACTTTTAAGGGCAACATAAAGCAAGAAAAGGAACCAGGCTCGGCGCTAATGAGCCCAACTAGCACCCATGAGGATTATGGGTTTAATCCCTGGTCTTGCTCAGTGGGTTAAGGATCCAGCGTTGCTGTGGGCTGTGGTATAGGTTGCAGATTTGGCTTGCACCGTGTTGCTGGGGCTATGGCACAGGCCAGTGGTTGCAGCTCCAATTCAACCCCTAGTCTGGGAACTTCCATATGCTGCAGGTGTGGCTCTTAAACAAACAAACAAACAAACAAAAACAAGGCAAAGGGAATCAGTGAGGCAAATAAGCCCAGGAAGACTTTAAGTAATCAAATGTGTAAATAAGGACTGCATAAAAAAGGATGAGTATGTATGTGAGGAATGGGGAGAAGCTAACATTGGAGAGCACAGAACGGATAATAAATTAAAAAGGTGAAGAAAGCTGGGGTTAATAACTGGACATTTTGTGTGTGAAATACCCCATCCATAGGCTTATGTCTCAATCCTAACTCTAGACAAACCACTTATTTATTCATGTACTAAGAATATTTGCCCTTATGGTTCAGGGTAGAGAAAGGACTTAGAAACCACCCAATCCTCTCCAATGCTCTAATCCTTAGCAGTACCTCACACTTCACACCAGGGCGTGTGTGTATATATATATATATATATACGTCCATCAAGGATTGTGAAATGGAACTTAAAGGGAATGAGGAAACGACGTCTTGGATGGTCAGTGGAACCAAACTGGAATTCCTTCCATGCGGTATCTGTGATTCAGAGCTGCTTGTCTAAAAGTTGTAAAACAAAAACCAGTGCTGATAACTGGGTAGTAAACATGCAGATTTGGACAGCTCAGAGATCAAACATGAAATCCCCCATACTGTAAGCCTGGGCAAACAACCTCCTCTTTCAGTGTTCCTCAGAAAATATGATGGACTCAATCCTGGAAAATCCTGGTGTATGGATTACCTTATCACAAGATTCAAACGGTCTCTTTAGACCATAGAGGCCCAGTTCAAACAAGTTTATGGGAACTGTTCTTATTTCTTATGCACAAGAAGGACCTGTTGAAGGTTCTGCTGAAGATTTTATTGAAGAAACAACATATCAAGTGTTTGGATTTAAATCTGCTAGCAATATCAGTTCATTTTATTCTTCAGCTACTAAGACAGAAAAACAGCTGAGGGCCTGAGGTTTTTCTGATTACCAAATGAGCTGGTGATTTCCACAGTTTAAGCAAAACCTAATTCTACAACTTAAGTGGAAAAACAGAATGTTTTATAGGCATTGATGCTGAAGGTTTCATTCCAGGGAGATTAAAGAAGAATGGGAGTTCCTGCTGTGGCACAGTGGGTTAAGAATCTGACTGCAGTGGCTAGGGTTCCAATCCTGACCCAGCACAGGGGGTTAAAGGATCCAGCATTGCTGCAGTTGCAGCGTAGGTCATAGCTGTGGCTCAGATCTAATCCCTGGCCCAGGAACTTCCATATGCTGTGGGTGAGGCTGTTTAAAAAAAAAAAAAGGGAAAGTAAAAAGGAGTATGTATTTAATACTGAATTAATACCAGATAAAAATTGTGTGGATTTGTTTGTTTTTGCCTTTGAGGGCCATACCCATGGCATATGGAAGTTCCTGGGCTAGGGGTTGAATCGGAGCTAGAGCTGCCCTCTACAGCCACAGTAATAGGGTATCTGACCTGCATCTGTGACCTACACCACAGCTCATGGAAACACCGGATCCCTGACCCACTGAGAGAGGCCAGGGGTGGAACCAGCATCCTCAGGGATACCAGTCTGATTTGTTTCCATTGCACCACAATGGGAACTCCAGAATTGTGTGCTTCGTAGCTGTCTTAGGAAGCTTTTGGTTTTAGAAAAAAAAAAAAAAAAAAAAGAACTTGTATGATTTTGAGTTTAAATAAGAACTTCTCAGAGTTCCCAAGTGGCCTAGTGGTTAAGGATCAAGTGTTGTCACTGCTACACTGCGGGTTCAATCCCTAGCCCAGAAACTTCACTTCTGCATGTATAAGCCAAAGAAAGAAAGAAAAAACAAACGAACTCCTCCCCCTGTATGCTCCATGGACCTACCTGCTAGCCCTTTTCCTGATAGCTACAGGGGAATAATAAAGCTTAAGATATTTTTCCCCAAAGCAACCTATTTGATATCATTGTTTCTTTCAACTGTAACCAAAGCTCAGTTCTTGGCTCTGTAATTACTACTTCCACAGTTCTCTCCTCACACTCTCCTTCCCTGTCATTATCCATTGCCCTCAACCATCAAGAATGGAACCTTTTTTGAGCACAGAAATCCATTTTTCCCCTTTTAGCTCGCTAATCCTAAAGCGGTACCTAGCAAACAGAAGTAGCTCAATAAATACTTGTTGATGAAAGTAAGGGGAAAACTGGGCGTACTGTGCAAAGTGCCTGTCTCAGCAGAAGAAACAGAACAGAAGCAAAATACTCAGCAGAATGGTAGCTCTCAATTACTTTTCCAGAATTGTCCTCTCCAGCCCAAGAGAGCAGTTGTGAATCCCAAGACTCCCAGTGTAACAAGAGTCTAGTAGTTCTACAAGAGGCTTTTGCAGCATGCGTTGTGAGAGATCTGGGAGTCCGCATGTAGGGCTCCATCTAAGAACTGTGCTTATTTTCCCTGGGGAGCAAAGTACACGTGACAAGGTTCTTGTGCATGGGTAACCTTGGGGTGAATCAATAACATTCTTGAAACATTCTAAAACACAATCTATACTGGTTGCCTTCCATCTAAGTTTGCCTCTAACAATTCTAGCCAAACAGAGCTTTTACCACTTCTTTAGCAGCCTCCAAACTGTACCAAAACCAGATTGGCTAAAAATTAACTCATTTGTGGGGGAAAAAAGCACCCCTCCCCTGGACTTCCCCAAGACACAGACATTTGAAATCTATACCTTCTTCAACTTATCAAGCATTAACTACTGTCTGTCTGGTATAAATGTCGACTAGGTTTCACAAATCATTTTTGGCCTGTCTTAGACCTATTAAAAAAAAATCCTGTTTAACTAAAGAGATCAGAGAACAAATAGCTGAGGCCAATGACTTCTACCCTGACAAAGCAGTGACCATTAGATAAGGCTTGTCTTGTCTATGACCTACAAGCTATATTGCTTAAAAATTACGAAATCTCATCTTTCAGACCAAATGAGGCTTGATTTGTGGTCGAGGATCCTGTTCTCCATTTCCAAAAGTGAAATCAGCAGCTTAAATACTCAGTAGAATGTTGCTATTAACCCACACATAAGGAAATTAAGGGGAAAAAAGGTGTTGGGGGGGGGGGGCCTGCCCTTGTGGAATGTGTAAATTCCGAGGCCAGGGACTGAACCTGGGCCACAGCAGTGACCCAAGTCACTGTAGTGACAATGCCAGATCCTTAACTCGCCACAACACAAGGGAATGCTGAGGTTTTTCAATTAACAGAAAAGAACTAAAGGAACTTTCTTTTCTTGCTATCTCACACTGTTAAAAAAAAAAAATCAACATAACATAAAAAGTAGTGAAAGTCTGATTCAAAGTAACATGCAAAAGTCAGGAAAGCAGTGGTTTGTAATTAAATATACTAATCCTTTCTTTTTATCCGTAAATAATGATTTGACTTGAGATTTGTAAAACTTTAACATACTTAAGTTAATCAGCAGTAATATACAAATTATTTCACTTTGCCTGAGAAGACATGGGGAAATGACTAACTTAAGCAAGTGAAAGAAATGACATGTATCAACCTCCTCCATTGCTTCGTATCAAAATCAGGGTCCATCAGGGCACTTTCCTTCTCTAGGCCGTTTTATTTGTGGGGGGAGGGGGCACATTCTCAGCACACAGAAGTTCCAGGGCCAGGAATCAAACCTGCACCAGAAGAGCAACCCGAGCCACTCTAGTAACAATGCCAGATACTTAACCTGCTGAACCACAGGGGAACTCTCTAGCCTGTTTTTTTTAACCCTCTTTCCAGGTCCTTACATACAGCCATTGAATGCTGCCAATAGAAAGAACCAGCTTACTCAAGTAGAACAGTGCTGAAAACAATCCAGGCATGATATTAATAAGTTTTAAATAGACACTTTGGAATATACTTGAGGTGTGTTCTCAAGAGCTCAGAATTAAACTGTATATGAGATTATTGTTTCAACGGAGATCGCTGTACAGCGTTCCTTGACATAACATAAAGAGAACAACAACCCCAAGTTAAGAGTATGTTGAGTGAGTCTATATCTTCTTCCTCTTCTTTTTTTTTTTTTTGGCTTTTTAGTTCCGAACCTCCGGCTAGGGGTCAAACCGGAGCAACAGTACACCACAGCCACAGCTATGCGGGATCTGAGCAGAGTCTGCGACCTACACCACAGCTCACTGCAACACGGGATCCTTAACCCACTGAGTGAGGCCAGGGATCGAACGTGCGTCCTCATGGATCCTAGTCCGGTTCAATAACCGCTGAGCCACGACAGGAACTCCCCTAGATCATCTTCTTAATTGGTTTGTTTGACACCATTACCTCCTCCCACCAAGCAATTAGATACATCACTAAAATTTATTACACTAAAAGGTCTATGGACTTCTCAAGACTGGAGTCAAGCCTGGAAAGAAGGAAAACAGAAAACAACTGGAATGCAGCTGAAATTAAACGTTAAAGTATCTTTCATACTGTGCCTTGCGCTGCCTCATGGGGGAGGAGAGTACTCCAGTTGCGCTTTGAGAGAATCTCAAAGGAACAGACATCAATGTTGTCCTCATGAATACCATAGCAAATCTAATTCTGATTTCTAAGCGTGGTTAGTCTTTGAAGAGACTGACACCCAACTTCAGCTTCCTAGGGGAGCAAGTTCCACAGGTTGATGCACCATTCTAGTAAACCTGATTTTTATTTGCTCTTAAATCAAAGCCTTTAAAATGAAGCCTGAAGACTTAAATTAACATAAAGCGGAATGGTCAGAAGTCCTCGACGTCTGTGCTAGAGGGAAAATTTTTAGATCTGACATCGGTGTCTTCAGACCTAGCAAATCCTCAAGGACTGACATAGCTTGGAACTACTGCAAGTTTGCCGCAAGGGCTTCCTCCGCTGACACAGGGAACTCCCAAAGCTCCCGATGACCCCTCACCTGATTGAATTCCTCGTCAGCGTATATATCAATTAAATCCACTCCTTCTGACATGGTTCCGGAAGAAAGATCTCGAGCCCGGAGAACGCACAAGGTAAGAAAGATGCCACTGCGGTATCCAGAAAGAAGCAAGAGTTAGAAGGCATGAGGGTCCCGGGTGGGGAGGAGGGCATTGGTTGCCAACCTCCTGTCTCCAGAGACGCAGCATCCCGGCAGCCCAAGCTCGGCCCCACCCGCTCCGCTCCGCCCCGCCCCCGGCCTCGCGCCGCCCCTCGCTCTCCCAGGCCGCTGGGGCTCGCGGGGCTCGCTGCCCATCACCCGCGGGCCCGACCAGAGTCGCGCCGCGGCTGCCCGTAGAGCGATGAGAAAGTCCAGGCCTCTGTTCTTAGGGGCCCTCGGATGGCGCTGCGAAGAACGACCGCGGCGAAGCCCGCAGCCTCAGCCCGCCGCACCTGCCTAGGCCCCAAGCGGCCCCGGCTAGAGTCCCTGCGGGTACCAGCGCTCCAGCCACCTTGGCTCCACACCCAGGCCTAGTTTCTCGCCCCGGGGTAGGCCCGCCCCGCTCCCTCCCCACAGACCCGGCCCGACGCCCTCGGCCCCCTCCCTCAAAGGCCCGCGCCTCCCGCCGCCCGCCAACTCCCGCTGCCCCAAACTCAACCGACCCCCTCCCCGCCTCGGCGCCGTCCCCGAGCCCTCTTCCGGCCCAGCCGGCCCCCGGCCGCGCGCCCCCGTTACCGGGAATATGGCGGCGGCGGCGGCGAGTCCGGACTAGGCCCGAAGCGCGCGAACCGCTCTCGGTCCCAGGTCCCGCCCCCCCCGCCGCCGGCGTCACACGCACAGCCACTTCCGCCATGCGCGAGGACGCATCTTCCGGCTCGGACAGCGTCGCTGTGCCCGGAAGTTCCCGGAAGGGGACGGTCCGCAAGCTTCCGATGCGGGACGGGAGAAATGGCGGTGGCCGCCGTATTCCCGGCTCTTTCGCGGGTGAGGAGAGTGGAGGTTCTAGGGTCCTGAGCAGGACACAGTGGGAACTGTGTCTCGTCTTCCTCCGCAGACATGGAGTCCGCGAGAAGCACAGAACTGCTCAGTAACCCAGGGCAAGGCAGACCCAAGGAGAGGTCGATATTGCAACGTAGGAGATTCAGGTCGCATCCATCCTTTCCTGAGCCCACTGTGTGCAGGTCTCGTGATATCGTTGACCGATCAGTCTTCGTGGAAGACCTAATTTAGATTTCACCTATTTCCCCACAGCCTTTGGGCACCCCTTCTCCCTGTTCTTAATTCTCTGTGTTCTTTTTCGGTCTTCTCCAGTATCTCTCATGGTTTGACGTAGTTTCATACGCTCTTTTTGGCTATAGGCTGTAAACTTATCTCTTAGTACTGCATTTGCTGAGTCTCATAATTTTTTGATGTTGTGTTTTTGTTTTTCTCCGTATATCTTTGAACTCCTTTTTGATTTCTCCTTTAACCTAGTGGTTGTTCTAGAATGACCGTGTTGTTTAATTTCACATATTTGAATTCTCCAGTTTTTACCTTCTGCTGTTGATTTCTAGTTTCATTCTGTTGTGGTTAGAAAAGATCTTTTATGATTTTAGTGTTTTTTGTTTCATAACTTGTTTCATAATCTAATATGCTGTCTATCTTGGAGGGTGTTCTCATTGTATTTGAGAAGAATGTGCATTCTGCTGCTGTTGGATGGAATGTTCTGTATATGTATATTTGGTCCATTTGGCTTACAGTATTCACATCCTCTTTTTCCTTATTGATTTTCTGTCTGGATGGTCTATCCATTACTGAAAGTGGTTTTTGAACTTTCCAATTATTATTGTGTTGCTGTTTATTTCTGCCTTCAGTTCTGTCCATATTTGCTTCATACATGAGGGTGCTCTCATGTTGATAGCATGTGTATTTATAATTTTTATATTCTCAGGGTGAATTGACCCTTTTATCATTATATTATGTGCTTTAACTCTTGTGACAGTTTTCGACTTGAAGTCTGTTTTGTCTGTTATAAGCAGGGCCATCTCTGCTTTCTTTTGGTTACCATTTGCATGGAATATATTTCAAACTTTCACTTTCAGCCTACATGTTCCCTTACACCTAAAATGAGTTTCTTGTGGAGCTCGCATCCTGGCTCAGCAGTAATGAACCCAGCTAGTATCCATGAGGACTTAGGTTCAGTCCCTGGCCTTGCTCAGTGGGTTAAGAATCCAGCATTACCATGAGCTGTGGAGTAGGTCTCAGTCATGGCTTGGATCTGGTGGTGTTGTGGCTCTGTATGTGTAGGCTGGCAGCTGCAGCTCCGATTTGACCCCTAGACTGGGAACTTCCATATGCCTTGGGTGCAGCCCTAAAAAGCAAAAAATAATAATAATAATAATTAAAAATAAATAAACGTAAAAGTCTGTCTTTTAACTTAAAAACCAGAATTAAAAGTGACTTAGCCACCATCGTTACAGTGTCCCGATATCCTGTGTTTGTCATGTATATACCTTACCAGTGAATTTTATGCTTTCATATGCTTTTTTTTGTCTCTTTTTTTTTTTTTTTGCCTTTTCTAGGGCCACTCACGTGGCACATGGAGATTCCCAGGCTAGGGGTCGAATCAGAGCTGTAGTCGCCGGCCTACGCCAGAGCCACAGCAACACGGGATCTGAGCCACGTCTGGGACCTACACCACACCTCACAGCAACGCCGGATCCTCAACCCACTGAGCAAGGCCAGGGATCGAACCCGCAACCTTGTGGTTCCTAGTCGGATTCGTTAACCACTGCACCATGACGGGAACTCCTCATATGCTTTTGTGTTACTAACATCCTTTGGATCTTTTGGGCCTCTTCAATTTGGATGTCCATTTTTCCCCCCAGTTGGGGAAGTTTGGGGCCATTATTCCTTTAAATAAGATTTCTGTCCCTTTCTTTCTCCTTTCTTCTTCTGGGACTCCCATAATGTTTATATTGGTCTGCTTGGAGATGTCCCATAAGTCCCTTAGGCATACTTCACTGTTTTTCTCTCTTTTTTCTTTTTCTTCCTCTGTGTAATTTCAAATGTCCTGTCTTTGAGTTCACTGGTTCGGCTTGATCCAGTCTGCTCTTTAACCCCTGTTGTGAATTTTTCAATTTGGTTATTCTTCAGTTCCAAAATTTGGGGGTTTTTTGTTTTTTGTTTTCCTGTCTTTTTTAGGGCTGCATCTGAGGCATATGGAGGTGATTCCCAGGCTCGGGGTCGAATTGGAGCTATAGCCGCTGACCTGCACCACAGCCACAGCAAAGTGGGATCTAAGCCCCATCTGTGACCTACACCACAGCTCACAACAACGCTGGATATTTAACCCACTGAACAAGGTCAGGGATCGAATCCACGTCCTCATGAATACTAGTCAGATTTGTTTCTGCTGAGCCATAATGGGGAACTCCCAAAATTTGTTCTTTTTAAAATATTTCTCTGTTGATATTCTTATTTTGTTCTGTATTGTTTTCCTCAGCTCATTGAACATTTTGATGACTGTTATTTTGGGCTCTTTGTCAGCTAATTCATAAACCTCTGTTTCCAATGTTGGTTTCTGGAAATTTATTTTATTGTTTTGATGAGGCCTTCCTTGTTTTGCTGTTTTTTTCATGTCCTTTGCAACTTTGTTCTTAGACCCATGAATTTGAAAAAACAATTACCTTTCCTAGTCACTTGGACCAGATTTGTACAAGGAAAGACCTTTGCCAGTCAGTCCGGCTAGAGAATCTGGGGGCCTCTCAAACCGTATATGTGGAAATATCTTCTCTAGACTTGTGCATGTAAATTCCCAACTGGAGGAATTTGCTGGCTTTTTCAGGAGCTAATAATCTCTTGCTCCCTCTAGTGTCTGTTTTTGGTGCTACAAGCCTTTGCAGCAGCCCCCAGTCTTTTAGTGCATCCCGTGTTTCAAGTTGGCCAAGACAGAAAGCAGTCCTTTGTGCTGCCCCTTGAAAAGCAGGCGCTTTGGATGCATGCTCCTCTCCTTTCTTTCCATTGGTCTCTCTGTCTCTGTACCGTGAGTCCTTAGGAGAAGCAGCAACCTGCCCAGCCATCTTTTTGTTGTTGTTGTCGTTTCCTTCTTTTTTAGGATCGCACCCATGGCACATGGAAGTTCCCAGGCTAGGGGTTGAATCCGAGCTGCAGCTGCCGGCCTACACCACAGCCACAGCAGTGCCAGATCTAAGCTGTGTCTGTGACCTACACCACCACTCATGGCAACCCCAGATCCTTAACCCACTGAGCAGGGCCAGGGATCGAACCCACATCCTCATGGATATTATTTAGGTTTGTTACTGCTGAGCCACAATGGGAACTCCAGTCTTTTTTTTTTTTTTTTTTGCCCAGCTTTCTTTTATTTTCAGAGGCTCCCCAGGTATCTAGAGCATGCTGGGTCCTGTCAGGACTCTGAGACAGGCAAGACAGAAACCATTCTCTCAGGCAGCTCCCTAGAAAGCTAGAATGACAGACACACATCCTAACTCTTCCCTCCCCAGGGAGAAGCTAGGAGTTGGGGCTTTTCTTCTGCTTGTTCTGTGCTGAGCCAGGGGTAGGGATGGTAGTGAGTGTGTGCCAGTCCAGACCCTCACCTAGATCTCAGCAGCCCCCAGCCTGGCACCCTGTCACACTTGGATGCAAACAAGACAGAAGCTAGTCAAAGAGGCATCCCTGAGAGGCTACATGTTGGATGTATGTTCCAGTCTTTTCTTTCCCCTTCTCAGGGAGAAGCCAAGAGCTGAGGGTTTTCTCTGGTTACACTGGTCCGGGCCAGGGGAAGGACCATGGTGAATGAGTGCTGTGAATTTTCCTTCCGGCTGTAATACAGCTGATTTTTTTTTTTGTCTTTTTGCTATTTCTTGGGCCGCTCCCGCGGCATAGGGAGGTTCCCAGGCTAGGGGTCCAATCGGAGCCGTAGCCACCAGCCTACGCCAGAGCCACAGCAACTCGGGATCCGAGCCACATCTGCAACCTACGCCACAGGTCACGGCAACGCCGGATCATTAACCCAAGGGCAGGGACCGAACCCACAACCTCATGGTTCCTAGTCGGATTCGTTAACCACTGCGCCATGACGGGAACTCCAATACAGCTGATTTTATGCTCACCCAAGGTTCAGGAGCCTCTTCACTGGCTTCTGGATTTCTCATAAAGGGAATCAGTCCGAGTATTGTTGGGGAGTTGTTGTCTCCATGGGAGAAGGAGAACGTGGGGCTTCCTATTATTCCACCATCTCGCTGATGCCACCACCCTCTCATTGCATTTGACAGTTTTAGCTCTTCTCTAGATTGGGAGATTTGGGCGGATTAGGGACCATGACATCACTGTAGGCTCAGATTTCAACTCAGGCAGGGGACTAGAATGCAAACCAAGGTGTAAAGATTTTAAGGGAATGCAAAGGAACGAGAAAATATTTCTGCTGGTGAGTTTCTGGTAAGGTCCTGCCTAAGAACATGTTGCAGTTAGGGTTGGGTTCCAGTGCTCATTGCAGTTGCTATTTGGGTGACCTTGGTAAGTCATTTAACCTCGCTGAGCCTCCGACTTCCTAAACTATAAAGTGGGGACCATATCAGCACAACTTCTTTTTTTTTTTTGATTGTGGTATAGTTGATTTACAATATTTTATAAATTTTAGGTGTACAATGTAGTGATTCACAATTTTTAAAGAGTATTCTCCACTTAGAGTTATTATAAGTCAGCACAACTTCTTAAGAGCTAAAGGAGATCGGACTCATTTTCACCTAGTAAGTGCTGAGTGAATGACAAAAGGTGGTTGTCCCTGTCATAAAGATGTCTGTGGCTTATTTGTTTCAGGGGCTTGCTCTGTCAAGGCGCCACCTTGTGTCTCCTTCGTTCAGCGTGACATCCTTCAGACGCTCCTACCGAGGTGACAGCCCAACAGATTCCCAAAACGACATGATTGAAATCCCTTTGCCTCCATGGCAGGAGCGAACGGATGAATCCATAGAGACCAAAAGAGCCCGCCTGCTCTACGAGAGCAGAAAGAGGGGAATGCTGGAAAACTGCATCCTGCTTAGGTAGGGGAATAGGAGTCTGGTTGTCACTTCTCTTTGACTGGAGACAGCCTTTTTTTTTTGTCTTCTGTCTTTTTTTAGGGCCACGCCAGCGGCCTATGGAGGTTCCCAGGCTAGGGGTCAAATCAGTTGGAGCTACAGCTGCCAGCCTACACCAGAGCCACTGCAACACCAGATCCAAGCCGAGTCTGCGACCTACATCACAGCTCATGGCAGTGCCGGCTCCTTAACCATTGATCGAGGCCAGGGATCGAACCCGCAACCTCATGGTTCCTAGTCAGATTTGTTTCTGCTGTGCCACGATGGGAACTCCTGGCTGGAGACAGCCTTTTCAGCTTCTTTCTCTTTCTTATTCCTAGCCTCTTTGCTAAGGAGCATCTGCACCAGATGACGGAGAAACAGCTGAATCTCTACGATCGCCTGATCAATGAACCCAGTAATGACTGGGATATTTATTACTGGGCTACAGGTACTGGGCATGATAAGCAGCACTAAGGTGAACTGTAGGATGACTTGGGCTGATTTGAGTCTGAAATTGTACCCTGGGCAATTTTTTTTTCTCCCTTGGCACGTGATAGCCAACCCAAACACTTCAACTTTTTCCAAAGTGTACAAAATTTGTTTTGTTAGTTAAGGTTCTTTGTTTGCAAGCAATGAAAACCTACTCTGACTTAAGCCAAAAAGGGATTTAGTGGAACTAGGTGGAAACCTCACAGTATCTAAGGGAAGGTGGAAGAAAAATGAGGCCAGGCTGTGGCACAGCGGGTGAGGATCCAGCATTGTCTCTGTGGCCACTTGGGTGGCTGCTGAGGTGTGGGTTTGATCCCCGGCCTGGCTCAGTGGGTTAAGGATCCAACATTGCTGCAGCTGCGACTTGGATTTGATCCCTGACCTGGGAACTTTTAAATGCTACGGGTGCAGCTGAAAAAGAAAATAAGCAAAAACTGGAGTTCCCGTTGTGGTGCATCGGAAATGAATCCGACTAGGAACCATGAGGTTGCGGGTTTGATCCCTGGCCTCGCTCAGTGGGTTAAGGATCCATTGTCACTGTGAGCTGTGATGTAGGTCACAGACGAGGCTTGGATCTGGAATTGCTGTGGCTGTGGCATAGGCCAGCACCTATAGCTGTGATTAGACCCCTAGCCTGGAAACCTCCCTATGCCGCAGGGGCAGCCCTGAAAAGACCAAAAAAAAAAAAAGGCAAAAACCAGGCCAGGAGTGGAGTGCAGTGAACTCTGTGAGTCTGCACAGCTCAACGTCCTCAGGAGACTCTGGCACCGCCTTTGGGAGGAGTGAATTCTCATTGTGTATAGTTAGGATCAGCTTTGGCTGTGAATTAAAAAAAAAAAAAAAAAAAATTCCAAAACAATACGAAACAATAATGGCTTAAACAAGACAAAACCATGTTTCTCTTTCTCATAACAGAAGTCCAGAGCTAGGCCCTCCAGGGTACACAGAGTTGTTTCAGAGTCTCGAGAGCCAGATTTTCCTCCTGGCTGTCTGCTCCTTCCTCAGCCACGTGGGCCGGCTTCCTCATGTCCCAGGATGGCTGCCAGGGCTCTGCCTGTCATTATCCATGTTCCAGTCAGGAAGAAAGAGGAGCCCATTTTTTTTATGGATCCTTTCGAAGAAACCATAAGGCCACCCGTTTTCTGCTGGCCGCAGTTTAGTCACATGGCTGCACGTAGCCATAAGAAATGGTGTAGCCTATTCCATGTGCCCAGCTAAACCGGGGTCGGGGGGAGGTTCCTACTAACAAGGAAAAATGAGAGAATAGATATTAGGGAACATCTCATCCATTTCTGTCATGCTCTGCATCTCCTGTTTTTGTGTTTCCCCTCAAACCTTATATCATAAAGCCATTCCGTGGGTTCCAAGTGTGATGTGTGATGATACAGTACAGGGTCTAGCGGCTTATGTAACCATTAGAAAGCCCACAGAGTGGGAGTCCCCATTGCGGCTCAGCAGAAACGAACCTGACGAGTATCCATGAGGATGCGGATTCAATCCCTGGCCTCGCTCGTGGGTTAAGGATCCAGCATTACCACGAGCTGTGGTGTAGGTCACGGACGCAATTCAGATCTGGCATTGCTAGTGTTGCTGTGACCATGGTGTAGGTCTCAGCTTCAGCTCCGATTCGACCCCTAGCCTGGGAACCTCCATATGTCAAAGGTGCAGCCCTTAAAAAAAAAAAAAGCCCACGACGTATACAATATTTATTACCTGTTCCTTTTAGAAAACATTAGCCACCGACTTAACATAATGCATTTGCCATTCATCCGTGTTGTTGTCTCAGTAGTTCATTCTTTTGTGTGAGTGGAATTGCCTTGTGTAGATGTGCCAATTGTTTATCTGCTGACTGGGTGAGGGACCTTGGGATATTATGAATATAGCCACTGTAAATCTTTGCATACTGCTTTTTGTGAATGTCGATTTTGGTTTTTCTTGGGTAAATACCCAGGAGAAGTGTTACTGGGTCATATGGTGAAGTGTGTGTTTAGCTTTCTAACAATCTTTTTCTATAACGAGTCAGGTAGTATACATTTTAGGCTTTGCAGACCATTCAGTTTCTGTCATAACTGTTCAGCGCTGCCATTGTAGCATGCAAACAACCACAGACAATCGGAAAACAAGAGTGTGTCTGCGTTCCAATAAAATTTTATTGGTGGACATTAAAATTTGGGATTTTTTTTTTTTTCTGGCTGCTCTTGTGGCATGTGCAAGTTCCCAGGCCAGGGATCAAACCCACACCACAGCAGTGATCCAAGCCACTGCATGACAGTGCTCATACTTAGTCCTCTGTGAATTTCATATAATGTTCATGTGTCATGAAATACTGTTTTGGCTTTTTTTTTTCTCAAACAGTTAAAAATCATCCGTCGCTCACAGGCCATACCAAAACAAGCCATATGCCATAGTTTGCCGGCTCCTATGCTAAGTGAAAGAGACTCCAAGGCTACATACTGATGATTCTATTTATATGATACTATGGAAAAGGCAAAACTGTATGGGCAGAAAACAGATTAGTAATTGATTGCCTGGGACTGGGAGTGAAGGGAGGGGTAGATTATCGGGGTTTTATTTGTTTTTGTTTTCAGCCATTCTAAGACGTCAGTATCAGCATATCGCTGTAGTTCTAATGGATGCACAGCCCTAATGGCTAAGACTAACGAGGGGCTTTTCAGATCATTTGCCAGTCCTACCTCTTTGGCAGTGTGTCTCTTCAAATGTTCCTCCCACTTTTTTTTTTTTAATTGAGTTTCTTTTCTTTCCCAGTCTAAGCGTTTGACGCTGTAAATTTCCCTCTAAGCACTGCTTTAGCTTTATGTTACAGGTCTGGGCGTGTTATGTTTTCATTTTCATTCAGTTCAGGATAACTTCTAATTTCCCTTGTGACTTCCTCTTTGACCCCTGAGTTACTTAGAAATATGTTTAACATTCAGGTATTTCCAGATTTTTTTTCTGTTGTTGATTCCATCGTGACCACAGAATGTATGTTATATAATTTCAGGTCTTCTCAATTTCGTGAAGCTTATATTATGATTATTATTTTCTTTTTAGGGCCGCACCCGTGGCATGTGGAGGTCATAGTTTATTTCCCAGGCTAGGGGTCCAGTTGGACCTACAGCTGCCAGCCTATGCCACAGCCACAGCAATGCCAGATTCAAGCCACGTGTGCGACCTACACCACAGCTCATGGCAACACCGGATCCTTAACCCATTGAGCAAGGCCAGGGATCAAACCCAAACCCTCATGGTTTCTAGTCAGATTTGTTTCTGCTGCGCCACGATGGGAACTCCACGACCATGTTAAATCTTTTGATGAGCCTGTTGAGATCATTCTGCTTATAGGCTACTATATTTCTATTTTTTTTTTTTTTGGTCTTTTTGCTATTTCTTTGGGCCGCTTCTGTGGCATATGGAGGTTCCCAGGCTAGGGGTCGAATTAGAGCTGTAGCTGCTGGCCTACACCACAGCCACAGCAATGCAGGATCCGAGCCGCATCTGCAACCTACACCACAGCTCACGGCAACGCCGGATCATTAACCCACTAAGCAAGGGCAGGGATCGAACCCGCAACCTCATGGTTCCTAGTCGGATTCGTTAACCACCGTGCCACGACGGGAACTCCTCTATTTTTATTTTTAACATTTCCATTTGACTTTTACAATTTCCACCCCTCTGTTGGAGTTCCTTAGCGGTTCGTGTGTTTTTCCTGCTTTTTCCACTGGCGTCTTTAGCATAATAGTCATAGTTACTTTTATTTCAATTCCCCATCTAATAGTTCTAATATCCAGGTCATCCCTGCGTCTGTTTCAGTTGATTGCTTTGTCCCTTCACAGTGTGGGGTTTTTTGTTGTTGTTGTTGTTTTCACTTTTGTGTTTGCGTATTTCATAATTTTATTAAATGCTAGGCATCAACTGAGATAAATAGTGTTTATGCCCAGAAATGGGCATACTTCACCTGCCAGGCTCTTTAGAATGGGAATCGAGTCAGTCTGGTTAGGAGGTACGCTCACTTTGGATTTTGTTCCTGCTTCAGCTGCCCGTGGTTCACCCCCCGGCCTCTACCGTTTCCGTG
The DNA here is from genome assembly GCF_016906955.1 of Phacochoerus africanus. NCBI lineage: Eukaryota > Metazoa > Chordata > Mammalia > Artiodactyla > Suidae > Phacochoerus > Phacochoerus africanus. The sequence goes on along the minus strand of NC_062547.1, from coordinate 10,088,251 downwards.
CGCTTAGGATGGGGACGTTTCCAGAGGGTGTTCCTCAGTGGTTTGTTCTACCCTCAGCTTTTGGCCTCCTGGTATTTTTGTGCCTCAAAGGGAATCTCTGTACGTTCCTGCCCTCCCTCAGCAGTAGATGCATGTTGATTTCGACTTAGTGCTTTTGTTAGGTTGGGAGGGACCATTGGCAGGGGATTCCTTGTTATCCTGGTCCAGCTTCAGTCCCTGGGGCTGGGGATCTCCTGCGGGTCCCACAGAGGTAGAGGGTTTTTTCTTTCATGCTTCCACCAGCCCACATGGGTCCTCACATGTGCTCTGTATGAGTTAGGATTCACTGACCTGCTTCCATTTGCTTTGGGCTTTTGTGCTGTAGAGACAGACCAGGCTGGGCTTTATGCTGTTTGGCCAAGAGCTGCTCCCCTCCTCCTGGCCTGCATCCCTGAGGGAGGCCCTCTCCAGCCTCCTGCTCTGGACCAGGCTCTGTTGGGCGTGTCCTCAGGGGGCTTGTTGAGAAGAACCTACAAATTCCTTGTGTCTCTGGCTCCCAGAGGTTTATACTCTCGCACTAGCCTGTGTGAAGCTTTGGCAGTTGACGGGAGCTGAGTTCTTCTCACCCATCTGTAGGGTGCCCAGTGCCTCTTCCTCCTGTGCCCCGTGTCAAGTGAGCCTGTGTTCCTGTCCATTGTCTCCTTTGAGGGGCCTCTCTTGCTTTAGGTTTTGTTCTCTTTGGGTGCCCTGTGACCTCAGCTCTCCGATGAATCCAAGAAAGTTCGGATCTTTCCAGTTTGGCTTTTTCTTGTTGGCATGAGTGCAGTGTGCTTGATAACTCAACAGCCTGGGAGGAAGCCTCAATCTCCATAATCCGGTTTTGATCCTCAACCCAAAACACCGATGCCATGATGCCAGGCTCTGTGCCGAGTGAGGGGAAGGCACACTTTGCTGTGAGGAAGTCCCTCTCCTAGCCTCGCTTTTAGTCGCGCCAGGAGGCTCATTCCAGAGCACAGTACCTCCGCTTTCCCAGCGGGAGACTCTGCTTGTAATTTGAACCTTCAGTGAGTGTCTCAAGGGTGGAAAGAAAGGTTGGTCGCCCTTCCCTGCCCTGAGGCTGGCCTCCTCCGTCCTGTGTGTGCTCGTGGTGCCTTTGTTGCCTCTCCATCCAGATCTGGTTCTTCAGGTTCTTGTCAGTTGTCTGGGCCTCTAAGAACCTTCCAGTACATTCCCTCCTGCTCACTGTTGCTAAAGCTGCCAGTTGCCAACCCTGGCATCCAAGGACTGTTGCCTCAGGAAATTTGTAGACCGGAAGGGAAAACCCAGTGCCCAGAAAACAACTGAAGCACCAAATGCAGAACAGAACAGTACGGCCAAGACTGGAGAGGCCGGGGGCAGCAAAATGGTTCATGACAGACCAGATAGTAAACATTGTGGTCCCGCAGCTCCTTGGTCTCTGTGGCAGCTCCTCAGCTCTGCCGTGGTAGCGCAGAAGCAGCCACGGACATGATGGGAGCAAGCGAGAGCAGCTGTTCCAGTCAAGCTCTTTACAGGTACAGGCTGCTGCAGGTTGCCAGCTCTCTGTCCAGGCCGCCTTGTGTGTGCAGAGGAAGAGCGGGCTGCTCTGGGTATCCACTGGGGTTCTTGGCCAAAGCCAGCGTTATGAGTTTCAGGATCGTCAGACCTGACAGATGACTGACCACCGTGATTCTTGTTGCCCATCTGTCTCCCAACAGAGGCAAAACCAGCCCCAGAAATATTTGAAAACGAAGTCCTGGCCCTGCTGAGAGACTTTGCTAAGAACAAGAACAAAGAGCAGCGCCTGCGGGCCCCGGATCTCGAATACCTCTTTGAAAAGCCTCGTTGAGCTGCACCCGGCTGCTGCCTGCCTGGCCTCTGGCCACGGTCGCTCGCTCCTCGTGACGGATCCCGGCCTTGCTGTCCTGCTTTTCTCCTTAGACAGACGCTCAGCCCACCCAGACCGTTGGTCCTTCCACCCGGGATGGGCCCTCCTCACTCTGAGGACATGTAGGTGTCCAGGGTATCCCATTTTAAGACCTTTTGGCTCCATTCTAAGCCTCAGATGCGGTTGGTCCATGTTCCCGGTGCTCAGGCCCGCTGTTTCTCTGGCTCCCATCTCCACGGCAGGCCTCTGCCACAGGAGGCCACGGTAGGGGAGCGACTGGGCCGCTCGTTGCTTCAGCCAGAAGTGCGTTCGGTGGAAAGGAGCCACCAGCTGCACCTGCCGTGCTGGTGGAAAGCTCCTTGGGTGGCCCAGGGCTTTGTTCCAGTGAAACTCCCCCTTCCAACCCGGTGTGGTGCTTGCTGCCACGGGAAGCCGATCCAGGCCCCCCTACCCCCACCGCCAGCAGAATCCTTCAAAGGCCCAACAGGCAGAACGAGGGCGGCCAGCAGGAATGGCGGGGCCATGCTGCTTCAGAAGCAGCTTCCCCATCGGGTTTGCTCTAAAAGGTCCCCTTTGTAAACTGAACGATAATTGATTATTAAAGAAGAGTTTAAAAAAGGAAAATCACAGAGTTCACTGGTGTCCTCGTGGTTAAGGATCAGGCATTGTCACTGCTGTGGCTCCTGTCACTGCTGTGTCATGGGCTCCATCCCTGGCCTGGGAACTTCACGTGTTGTGAGTGAGGCCAAAATAATAATAATAAATAAATGAAAATCACATCTCCCCAGCCCTCCCAAGATCATTTCCATTTTGTCAGTACTCGTAAACCCACAGTCATAGCTGTTTGTAGAGCCTTATAAGGTCACAGTCAGGTTTTATCTCCATGGAGCACTGCAGCAGGCTTGTCTGTTTCTACAGTCTCCACAGTTATTTTAGTTGACAAATGAATGATGTTTGCAGTCCATGTTGTGGCTCAGCAGGTTAAGAACCCAACATAGTGTCTGTGAGGACGCAGGTTCGATCCCTGGCCTCGCTCAATGGGTCAAGGATCCGGCGTTGCCATGAGCTGTGAGGTAAGTCACAGACACGTCTCGGATCCAGCACTGCCATGAGCTGTGGTATAGGCCAGCAGCTTCAGGCAGCTCTGATTCCGCCCCTAGTCCAGGAACTTCCATATGCCTCAGTTGTGGCTGTAAAAAGAAAAGAAATGAAAAAATAATTTCCGAGACTGAATTAGCTAGAAGTGTTCAGCTCTAGGGCTGGAAGGCTTTCGTGTTACCAGGAGGGTGGTCTCACTGGAGGAATTTGCCTCCGGAGCTGTAATGCATCACCAGGCTGGGCCAGGACCATTAAAGGTGTGAGTGGGAGGAAGGCTGGCAGCTGGTGAGCCCAGGGCTGCACGCAGGCAGGAAGCACACCCCCCGGGGTCGAGCTATGGGGTTCCCGCAGAGCCTCAGTGTCCTGGCAGAGGAGAGGAGAGAAGCAGCCTGTGTTTACCCACGTGATCTCAGCAGAGCTTCATGGCTCTCCTGCAGACAAGTGGGGTTACACCTATCTTGTAGATGAGAAAGTGGGCTCGGGGAAGACTGGTTTGTCCAAGATCAGGTCACTGTATTTGGTCAGAAAGGCAGAATCTTTCTTAGTTCCATCTGCCTCCAAAGCGCATGAACTGTCTACTGGAACATACCGCCTTCCTGGTGGATACTTCACAGAAGTCTACGCTTCGGGAAGTTAGGACAAAGAAACTTGTTAGTTCTAAGCCATGGCCTGTGTGTCACATAGGGGACAGGAAGCCACCAGTTCCTTCCTGAAGTGAGCGCTTGGTCACCCAGGGTAGCTCTCAAAGTGAGGAAGCAGTGCTGGCACTGGTTACAAGTTAGGTCCTGGCTCTGCTGCTTCCTTGTAGGGTAAATGAATTGGCCTGAGCCTCCGTTTCCTCCTCTGTAACATGGAGATAGTGACGCTCCCTGACCTAACTCTTTGTGACGATCAGACGTGAAGAGATAAAGCACACCGAGCTCTTCCGTGGTCCCCAGCGCACAGTAAGCCCTGGACAGACATTAGGTGTCAGCGTTTGGTCATGGCCTCAGCCCGAGTTTGGAAACCTGTCCTAACAAATGGCCTGGCATGTCAGCAAGGTCACGGGCGCTTTCATGCTGAGGCAGAGTCCTCTGCAAATGGGAAAGCAGGGCCTGGTCAAGACCCACAGGGTCTTACAAGCCGGTGAAGGCTGGAGAGAAAACAGACCCTAGTGTCGGGGCCTTTGATGGCAAAATCTGTGGCTCTCCCCGCTAAGCAGGGCCCGGGAGTGAGCGCGGGGGCAGACGTGGCTGTCACTCTGGGAGCTTACTGCAGACGCTGGCCAAGCTCTCGGGCCTTGTTTGCTGTGCTGTGTGGAGAATGTTAAACAGGCTTTACGCGGAGGGACGCCTGGACTGTCCAAAGTGCAGCTGGGTTAGGCAGTGACTTACCCGTCTACCCTGGACTCTTACCCAAGCCCCAGCCGCCAAGTAAGCAGCTTGGGCTTTTCCCCCCTGTCGTCTGAGCGCTCCTTACCCTGATCTTTGCCGTAGTTAACGTGACTTTCGGCCGCTGCCACTGTCACCCGGCATGGCATGCTTCTCAAGGAGCAGTTTTCTTCCCAGGCTGCTGGCTTGTGTCATCTCTGAAAGTGAAGGATCCTGCTAACTTCAGCTGCTCAGTGTCAGACCCGGGGGTGCCATATAAACAGTTTTCCCCTTTATTAGGCATTGAGTAAAACTAGGCCGGCCACAGGACATTTTTAAAAAATTAATAAACACAGAGCAAGGGCCAACAGCCCCGCAAGGATCCGTGATGAACAGAAGCTGGGCTCGTTCCTCTCCGCCGGATGCATCGCTGCTCGCTGACCTCATTCGGAGCCTGCGCAGGCACACGGGAGTCCCGCCCTGCACGGCCCCCCCCCACCCCACCCCATCTGAAGTTGTCTTGTGAGATCTGGCTCCCCTGGGACACAAACTGGAACAGTAAAGGCTGTTCTCTCCCCATCATTTCCTCTCTTAACCATCTTGTCTGTAAAATCCATAAGCCAGGAGTTCCCATTGTGGTTCAGCCGTAACAAACCAACTGGTATCCATGAGGATGCAGGTTCAATCCCTGGCCTCACTCAGTGGATTAAGGATCTGGCATTGCTGTGAGCTGTGGTGCAGGCTGGCAGCTGCAGCTCCAATTCAACCCCTAGCCTGGGAACTTACATATGCTGCAGGATTAGCCCCCAAAAGCAAAACAAACAAAACAAAAAACCCCATAAGCCAAACACCTTTTACCCGAGCCCTGAGCCTTAGATGGGGTCTATCTGTTGGGGGTCCTCACAGAGCCTCCTCTGCCTGGCATTGGCTATCGCCTGGAGGTCTGATTCTGATTCTGGCACAAACCTCGTTCATGTTCTTAAACATTCCCAAGGAAAGATTCCCCTGGGAAAGTTGAGAGTCTCATGTTTATCCTTCGGTCCATCTGCTGCTGTGGTGGCCACGCAGAGAGGGAGGGTCCGTGATGAGGGAGTCACGCAGCCTCAAAGGGCAGGCAGGTCTGGGAGACTAGCGCTGACAGCCCTTCTCATGGGTACAGCCCACCGGTCGAGAGGATGGCAGAGCCGCCGTCCTGCTGCCATCGGGCTGAGGGTGCTGACCTGCTTCCAGTTAAACCACCTGGTTTCCCAGGGAACCCTCTGGAATTGAGGACCTGTGTGAGGTTCTTCCCCAGTCAGGTGACCTGAGGCAAGGAGCACTCTCGCCTTTAAGAAACAAATGGCTGTCAGCAATCAGACCCTGCAGGGCGGTGGTAGAAAAGCTGAAGGCGTCCAAGAGAAATAACATCAGGCCTCCAAGGAGAAGACGGGTGGAGGAGACATCTACTGCCTTGTAACCTGAGAGGCACAGTCTTTCGCTGGGTCCCAGGTCTCACCTGGATCCAGATCCTCATGCCAAGAAGACTGTTCTCTTAGAGTTCCTGTTGTGGCTCAGTGGGTTAAGAACCCAACACAGTGTCCATGAGGATGTGGGTCTGATCCTTGGCCTCGCTCAGTGGGTTAAGGATCCAGTGTTGCCACGAGCTGTGGTGTAGGTCACAGATGTAGCTCTGATTTGACCCCTAGCCTGGGAACTTCCATATGCCTCGAGTTCAGCCCAAAAAAAAGAAAAGGAAAAGAAAAAAATCTTCTCTTTCAAAAGGACAATATGAATGTTTTACATAACTGCACATCACAGCATGTAGTTTTTGGTTTTTGTTTTAGGCCGAACCTATGACATGCTGAAGTTCCTGGGCCAGAGACTGAATCCATGCCACAGCAGTGACTGGAGCCACAGCAGTGACAACATCGCATCCTTAACCTGCTGCACCACCAGGGAACTCTACAGCATGTAGTTTGAAAAACCCTGGTGGCCTAGTGGTTCCAGGTCCAGCGTTGTCACTGCTGTGGCACAAGCTCCATCCCCGGTCCAGGAACTTCTGCATGCCATAGGCGTGGCCAAAAAAAGGCCAATTATGATGTTAGGATGTACGTTTTGTTTCCTAGTGGATTTCAGTTAGTTAGTATGTAATGAAACGTTCACCTTTGGGGATGCCCTGGGACACGTGTGGAGGAGAAATAGAGCCCAGCAGGGAGACCTGCGTAGAATCCTGGCTCTCGCACTGGTCAGCGGGGGACCTGGGGCACGTCCTTCGACCTCTCCATGCTCCTGGGTCTCCTCTGTAAGAAGGAAGGTAAAAGAACCCCACCTCACCTTCCCTGTGGGTGTCAGGACTAAAGAAGTCACGAGTGTGAACTGCATAGCACCACACCTGGCACCCGTGTGACACTCAAAATCACATCTGACAGTGTCGTTTGCCGATGGCGTGCCAAGCACCGCTGAGAGCTTTCCAAGGATGATGTCACTCAGGCCTCACAACAGGAATAAAAGACGGGCACAGCCATCCTTCCCCTTTCACAGAGGAGGAAAGTGAGCCCTGATGAGATTAAGCTGCTTGCCTGAAGGCACAGGCGGGACGGGGAGGAGCTGGAATTTGAAGCTGCGGGCAGTGGGCCTCCAAGGCCTGTGCACAGAGGCCTCATCTGCTGTATCAAAGTAGGTTAAGGTTCCAGTGTTATCACTGTAGTGGCTCAGGTCACTGCTGTGGCACAAGTTCGAGCAATCCCTGACCTGGGAACTTCCACGTGTCAAGGGCATGGAGAAAAAAAAAAAAACGCAAAAAAACCCCCAACCGCCCCAAAAAACCATTGTCGTCATTCTTCTGCGCCCGACCCCTCACCAGCACCCTGTCTTGGTCCATGGAGGACTGCTGTGTGGAGGGCTTTGCAGAGACCGGCTCTCGGTTCCCTCTAGGCCCCCCTGGGCCCTGACTCTTGCAGAGATGACGTCGCAGCCTCAGCAGCTCCTGCAGTAACACCGGAGCCCTCCAAGCAGGACAAGCACAACCTCGCTCTCCAGGGGTTGGTCTGGAGTTCAGAGAAACTGCCTTCGGATCAGCAGGGAGCCAGGGGGCAGGGCTCAATCCCTGCCCTGCTTCAAGCCTTTCATCCTCACCCTGAGCAGCAGAGGTGGGGATGGACGCTTTCTGGGTCTTGCTGTCATGGTCTGTCCTTTCCCTGTAAGCCACAGGCTGTCTCCGAGAGCTGGATGTGGCTGGTCAGAAAGACCACGGGAATTGCATCCCAGGTCCCCTAGGTGAGCCAGCCAACCTCCCTCGTACCCACTGGCTCCAGCACTTTTGCCGACAAGCCAGTGCTGGTTCCTCTAAGGGCGGAGTCTCTGATGCCAGGCTCCCTGTGAGCGGGACCCCTCCTTCCCTGTTTCCCTTTGCTCCTGCCCCTCAGCAGAGTCATGCAGCAGGGAGACAGTTTTAGTAGAGGTTGCACTAGATACTGTGTTTCAAGTGCAGGTGGAAATAGGCAATTGGCTTGGTCCACATAGGAAAAGTGAAGCTCAGAAATCTGATTTGAAAGGTACACTGTGATCATCTCTACTGGATGCTGAGGGTCAGAGATGCATGTGTCTTGTCTCTTCTTGAGGAATTCGCTGTTTCTTCTTTCACTGTTTCACCCATTGACAAGCAGAGGTTGTCTGCCCCTGGCTCTAGGTTGTAGGCCCAGTGCTGGGCCCAGGAGAGAGATGAAAGGGAGAAAGGAAGGAAGGAAGCAAGCCTATGCCCATGCCTCATGGGGTGGGCCCACCCCACACCAGGCTGTAGAGCTCGAGACACCTGCCCTTTTCTTTTCTTTTCTATTTCTCTTCCTCCATCTGTCTGTCTCTCTTTCTTTCTTTCCTTCCTTCCTTCCTTCTTTTTTCTTTTCTATCTTTCTTTCTCTCTTTCTTTCTCCCTTCCTTTCTCCCTTCCTTTCTCCCTTCCTTTCTCCCTTCCCTTCCCTTCCCTTCCCTTCCTTTCCTTTTCTTTTCTTTCCTCCCACAGCATGCAGAAGCCTCCAGGCCAGGGATCAAACCTGCACCACAGCAGTGACTGCACTGGATACTTAATCCAAGAGGCCACCAGAACTCCTGAGACACCTACTTTTTTTTTTTTTTTTTTGTGCTTTTCAGGGCCGAACCCACAGCCTATGGAGGTTCCCAGGCTAGGAGTTGAATCAGAGCTACAGCTGCCAGCCTGCGCCATAGTCCCAACAACGTGGCATCCGAGCCATGTGTGCGACCTACACCATAGTTCACGGCCACGCCGGATCCCCAACCCACTGAGTGAGGTCGGGGATTGAACCCTCATCCTCATGGATCCTAGTCATATTTGTTTCCGCTGCACCCCACAACTGGAACTCTGACACCTACTTTCAGTATCCTCGAAATAACTTCCCTCATTCTGAATTCACTCCCCGATCAATTTTCTGAGGACCTGGTCAGTTCTTAGCCCCTGTAGTCATGCCCTTTGCCATGTGACTCTGTAGGGCCCTCCTCTCTGACTCTGAGTCAGCCAGGGGCTTGCTGGGCCCATGGGATGTTGGTTATCATGAAGCAGGAAGAACCTTGAAAAGCACTTGCACAATTGGGCTTGCCCAGGCTCTGTACCTCTGCCACCACTTGAAGGCCTGTCCACATTAAATTTCCAGAGAATGAGAGATGCTTTCAAATCATTCCCCTGCCCTCAGCCAAAGTCAGCTGATAGGGTAGGGAGCCCAGCTGAGACCTGAAGAGTTACCCAGCCATGACCAGTCCAAACCGCAAACTCAAAGACCCTTAAGCTAAATAAATGCTTAGTATTTTAAGCCACCAAGTGTTGGGGTGATTTGTTACACAGCATTAGTATGGCCATCAGTAACTGATAGAGATGGTCATAGGTCTTCCCACATAGATTTTTTTTTTGTCTTTTTTTGCTATTTCTTGGGCTGCTCCCGTGGCATATGGAGGTTCCCAGGCTAGGGGTCTAATCAGAGCTGTAGCTGCTGACCTATGCCAGAGCCACAGCAATGCAGGAGCTGAGCTGTGTCTGCAACCTACACCACAGCTCACGGCAACGCCAGATCGTTAACCCACTGAGCAAGGGCAGGGACCGAAACTGCAACCTCATGGTTCCTAGTCAGATTCGTTAACCACTGCGCCACGATGGGAACTCCAGATTTGTTTATTGAGGAAAAAAAAATCACCAATTGGCCAGCATGAGTGAGTGTCCTGTTCCCTGGACAAATGAACTCCTCACTTTATACTTTTTAAAAGGTGGCAGTTTAGTGTATCAGATTCCTCTGAACTTAGGATTGGTCTCATACGAACACACATTATTTGAATAGCAGCAGTAACAGCCAACATATACCTAATACTTACTCTAGACCACACATCAAGCTACCAGAGGACCTGCTTTGACTCACTCAGTTCCTGTACCAGCCCTATGAAGTAGCTTGTGCTGGCATCTTCATTTTGCCAATGAGGAACCAAGCCCAGAGGAATTGAATTACTTTCCTGTGGTGACACTGGCTTAGACCTTGGGCAGAAGTGATCAAAGGAACTGATGTGGGACCCTCGAAAAGTAGGTGATCTGTGTTCTGCACAGCAAAACGTCGGGTACAACGAATGCCCTGACAGGGGGGCTGCCCCACATGTGTTTTCCAGGCTGGCATCTCACAAGGAAGAGGACTGGAAAGCAGAAAACCAGTTATCCCTGTTGGCTACTGTTGGCTGCATTTGGTGAGGCTTTACAAGGAAGAGATGAGCTCTGCAGAGAATGGTGCTCAGAGTTTTTTTTGTGGCTCAGTGGTAACAAACCCAGCTGGTATCCATGAGGATTCTGGTTTGATCTCTGGCCTCACCCAGTGGGTTAAAGATCTGGCATGGCTGTGAGCTGCAGTATAGTTCGCAGGTGCTGCTCAGATCTTGCATTGTCATGGCTGTGGTGTAGGCTGGCAGCTGCAGCTCCGATTCAACCTGGGAACCTCCATATACCTTGGGTATGGCCCTAAAAAGAAAAAAGAAAAAAAAAAAAAAAAGAATTACCTTACCTGGTGTTTAAGTAGAAATGAAAGGAAATAGAATCCAGAAATCTTGGGCCTTCTGGGGTTACAGATCTACATCTAAAGTAGAAAAAGATGAGATGTAAGCAAAGCTTTGGACAACAAAGGCCCAACAAAACTCTTCCCTTGAATGAATTGTCTCAGGACAGGATCAGGTCAAAGGCGTGCCTCCTAGTTATTGTTCCAAAGAGCCTCAAGTTAGACTTTGAGGGCAAAGGGAGCGGTATGGAGAGGAAGCAGCAACACACAAGTCAGGCTCAAGAATCTGGTCTAGGAAAAGACTGGGTGAGTGTGGCTCCTGGGCTGGGAAAACTCTTCCTTTCCTGCTCTTCACAACCCGTCTTCTCCGAAGGGTTGACTACACGCGTCTCCACTTCCTTATCTCTCATCCCCTCCTTGTCTTCACCTCTCCAGCTTTTCACCTCCTTATTTTGTGAAAGCATCTCTCACTAAGTTCACCCAGCAACCTCCTCGTCGCTGAATCCAGTGGACATTATTCAAAGCTCTACTTTTCCCTCTGACCAACAATAGGAACCTCCCCACCCCTTGGTTTTTGCTTTTTTAAAAAGATTTTTATTTTATTTTTTCCATTATGGTTGATTTACAACGGTCTGTCAATGTCGGCTGTACAGCCAAGTGACCCAGTCATCCCTTGGTTTGCATGATTCAGCATTTCCCCGGATTTCCATCTGCTCTCCGGCCACACCTCTGCCTCTTTGGAGGCACATCGCCCCCCACCTCGTCATGACATTGGAAATTCCTGTAGTTTTCTGTGGCCTAATGGTTAAGGAGCCAGCATTGTCACTGCCGTGGCTCAAGTCACTGTTTAATCCCTGGTCCGGGAAAGTCTGCGGCCCGTAGGCATGCCCCCCAAAAAAGAAAAGAAAAACAAAAAACAAAAAAACGAAGTTCTCACAATGCTGCCCTAGGAACCCTCCCTTTTTTCCTCTGTACTCTCTCTAGTGATCTCACCCACACCCAGGTCTCCATTACACCTGTATGTGCAGAGTTCTTAAATTTGTGTTTCAAACCATGCTTTCCTTTGAGCTCCAGCCTGCACATCTACCTGCCAGCTTGAGTCCTGCAGTGTGTCTGAAAGGCCCTGCAAACGCAGCATGTCCAAAAGGGAGCCAGGGTATTCCCCCCTCCCTGCCCTCTGTGGTCTCTCGGTGAAGGACACAAGTAGTGAGACAGCCACTCCAGCTAGGAATTGTCCTAAACCCTCCCTCCCCACCTCCCTGACATCACCAAGACCTGTTGACTTACCTCCAGAATAGCTCTTTTTATTTTTAAATTTTTTAAATTTTTTGTCTTCAGGGCCACACCCACGGCATATGGATGTTCGCAGGCTAGGGGTCGAATCAGAGCTTCAGCTGCCGGTCTACACCACAGCTCACGGCAATGCAGGATCCTTAACCCGCCGAATAAGGCCAGGGATGGAACCCAAGTCCTCAGGTTACTAGTCGATGGATACTAGTCAGGTTCGTTACTGCTGAGCCACGACGGGAAATCCCAGAGTAGCTCTTGAATCCATCTACTTCCTTCTTCTTCTTTTCCTTCTCCTTCTTCTTTTTTTTTTGGTCTTTTTAGGGCCCTACCCTCGGCACATGGAGGTTCCAGGCTAGGGGTAGAACCAGAGCCGCAGCTGCTGGCCCATGCCACAGCACAGAAACAGCAGATCCAAGCCATGTCTGTGACCCACACCACAGTCCACAGCAACGCCAGATCCCCAACCCACTGACCGAGGCCAAGGTTCGAACCCGAGTCCCCATGGACACCAGCCAGATTTCGCTCCACTGAGCCACAACGGGAACTCTCCATCTACTTCCTTCTGCCTCCAGCACCATCACCATGGTCAGAGCTCCTCCCATCCTTCAGCTGGACAATGGCCACGTGACACCTCTTTCCAGTCTCTTCTCTTCCTGAGGCCCTGAAATCAGTGTCTTCCAATGCACTGTTCTCCTTTCTTAAAACCTTCCAATTGTTCTTTTAAAAAAATCCTCAATGTAGCCTATAAGGATCCTGCATGGGGTGCCCACATCTTAAACCTCATCTTGGCCCCGCTCTCAGTTTCTGTGCTCCAGCCCCTACGAGGCCCCTTCAGACCCTCATCCTCTCCACAACCCCTTCTACCACAGGGCCTTTGCACATTCCGTGCCCGCTGCCCAGAATGCTCCCTTTCCCTCTTCACTCTTCACTCCTTTCCTCTTTTAGACCTCTGCTCAGGTGCCACTTCCTCGGAGAAGCCCTCCCTAACCTCTCCACTTTAAATCATTCTCTGATCAATGTCTGTCTTCCCACTGGACTTTAACTTCCACGCGGACAAGGACCAGATCTGTTTTTGTGCACCTGCGATCCCTCGTACCTGGCACGACACTTGGCATGTAGAAGGTTTTCCTGATTATTTAAGAAATGAGGAGTTCCCGTTTTGTGGCTCAGCGGGTTCAGAACGCGACATAGTGTCCATGAGGCTAAGGATCTGGCATTGCCACAAGCTGCGGGGTAGGTCGCAGATGTGGCTCGGATCTGGTGCTGCTGTCACCTCACCTGGGAACTTCCGTATACCCTGGGTGCAGCTATAAAAAAGAAAAAGAAAAAAGTGTCAATCTGATTGCAGAGCTCAGAGTGCTCCTTCCCAACTGTGAGAGCTGTGGGTCTACAGGAGTCAGAAGCCTGTGAGCCCCCTACTGTCCTGAGGGTTTGTTTTTCCCTCTCTCTAGTTCCAGTGGCTCAGTGGGCTGGAAGGATTGGTCCTTTTCTTTCCAGGTGACTGGATGCCCTCAGACTGGGGAGAAGGGTTTGAATGCATTCAATCTGTGTCTCACTGTGGACAGCAGAACATTCTTGGTTCTCTGCCCAGCCTCTGAAAGACCTGGGATGCTACACGAAGCTCTCGGAGCCCTGTGTGCTTCAGGAAATAGAGGGCTCTGGAGCCCAGGCCACTGGGGTCCCCCCACCCCTGATGAGGGTGGGCCTCCCATTTCCCATGAGGAGGGTGTGCTGGGAGGCGGAAGTCGCCAGGAACAGCACCTGCGTGGGTGCTCATCACTGGCTCCCTCTCTGCCCTTCCGCTCCCTGTTCAGCATGGTGGACCTTCTAAGAATCTCTCCCCACCACTCAGCCCCACACAGGCACCTGTGCTCCCTGCCGAGGTTGTACCCTTCAAACTCTTTTCCTGAGGAGCAGGGTTCTCCTCCCTTCTTGGATGTGGGGAGGGAGGGGCAGCTACTGTGGCTGCCCAAACTAGGCTGTCCCTGGGTCGCCTCACAACCAGCCTCCCTTTGGAGGAAATTGCATGCTCCAGTTTCTGCATGAAGAAACTGAAACTCAGAGCGGCTAGCCCACAGCCACAACGCTGGGAGGCAGCAAGACAGCATTTAAATTGAGGTTGCCCCCGGAACTGGTGTCCTTCTCAGCACCCCACTTGTCATAGACTTAGCCTGGTCTCTTGTTGCCATCATGGGCCTCCCTGTATTCATGCATCATCTATACTGATAATCACTTACTATCTTTCTTCCTTTTTCTTTTTTAGGGCTGCAGCTGCAGCATATGGACATTCCCAGGCTAGGAGTCGAATTGGAGCTGCAGGTGCCAGCCTACGCAACTGCTGCAGCAACGCGGGATCCAAGCCGAATCTGCAGTCTGTACCACAGCTCACAGCAACACAGGATCCTTAACCCACTGAGCGAGGCCAGGGATCAGACCCGAATCCTCATAGACACTAGTCAAGTTCGTTACCACTGAGCCACAACTGGAACTCCACATCTTTCTCGAGTCCTTTTTTTCCCCTCTTTTTTGGCCACACCTGTGGCATGTGGAATTTTTAAGGCCAGGGATCAAACCTGAGTCACTGCAGTGACAAGGTGGGATCCTTAACCTGCTGAGCCACCACAGAACTCCTAAACAAATTAACTTTAAAAGGAAACTTTACATCACAACTGTGAATGGGAAAAAAAAAATCATATCAAGCATGTCTCTTGTCAAAATTAGGAGTTCCCTGGTGGCTCAGCAAGCAGATTGGGGATCTGGTGTTATCACTGCTGTGGCTCTGGTTATTGCTATGGCTCAGGTTTGATCTGTAGCCCCAGAACTTCCAGATGCCATGGGTGCAGCCAAAAATGAAAAAAAAAAAAAAGTTCTCACTGAGAAAACGGAACTGGCTAGACTCATCTGTCATCAAAGAATACTTAGTTTAATATCATTTAAATCTAAAACGCGAGTTCCCATCGTGGCTCAGTAGATAACGAAATGGACTAGGAACCATGAGGTTGCAGGTTCAATCCCTGGCCTCGCCCAGTGGATTAAGGATCTGGTGTTGCTGTGAGCTGTGGGGTAGGTCGCAGACATGGCTCAGATCTGGTGTTGCTGTGGCTCTGGCATAGGCCAGCGGCTACAGCTCTGATTAGACCCTAGCCTGGGAAACTCCATATGCCCTGGGTGCAGCCCTAGAAAAGCAAAAAAAAAAAAAAAAAAAATCTAAAATGAAGGTGAAATTCTCCATCAAAAAGCAATCCTCCGGAGTTCCTGTCGTGGCATAGTGGTTAATGAATCCGACTAGGAACCACGAGGTTGCGGGTTCAATCCCTGGCCCTGCTCAGTGGGTTAAAGACCCAGCATTGCTGTGAGTTGTGGGGTAGGTTGCAGACGAGGCTCGGATCCCGCGTTTCTGTGGCTCTGGCATAGGCCGGTGGCTACAGCTCCGATTCAACCCCTAGCCTTGGGAACATCCATATGCCACAGGAGCGGCCCTAGAAAAAGCAAAAAGACAAAAAAAAAAAAAAAAGCAATTCTCCGAGTTCCCATTGTGGCTCAGTGGTTTAAGAATCAGACTACTATCCATGAGGATGCGGGTCTGATCCCTGGTCTCTCAGTGGGTTTAGGATCTGGTGTCACCATGAACTGTAGTGTAGGTCGCAGAGGCAGCTCAGATCCTGAGTTGCTGCGGCATAGGCCAGCAGCCGTAACTCTGATCTGACCCCCTAGCCTGGGAACTTCGATGTGCTGCAGGTGCAGCCCTAAAAAGAAAAAAGAAAAAAAAAAAAGCAATTCTGTTTTTAAGCTGTGACATTAAGCAGTACTGCGAAAGCCGACAGTCATATGTATGTAGGTGGAAAGTTTGAAAGATATCAGCTGGCTTCTCCAATGCAGTTATCTGTCAGCTTTCCCCCTAAAAAAATTGGTTGTCAGCGTCCAGGAGTAGTGTTTGCTGTGGCGATCCCTGCCACCTACAAATGTGCGCCGACCACATGGCAGGGGCGCTGAGTGGTCACGTGGTCGGTGTCCTGGTCAGTGTCAGGAAGATCGCCATGCTTCTTTTAGCTTTATCCTGAGACTAAGAATAGATGTGCTTATCATGTGAGGCACGCTTCTCATTTAGCTCATTTATTTCTCATAAAGAAAGGTAGAGGCAATCCGACCATCCTACTTTAACTGGGAAACTAGCACGGAATAATCATGGCCCTGGCCACTCAGCCGGTGAGAGGGGAGATGGGACCGGAAGCCGGCTGGTTCCAACCAGCCCTCCTCACCCCCTGCGGTATCACCAGCTTCTTCTTTGATGCACTGCCTGTGTTTTCTGTTTCCATTACTCAGCAGTTTAAGGATATAAGGTGTCAAAAACCTGTTCGTCAGAGTTCCTGCTGTGGCACAAAGGGATTGGCAGCATCTCCGCAGCACCAGGATGCTGGTTCGATTCCCGGCCCGCACAGTGGGTTGGAGGGAGGATCCCTCATTGCCACAGCTGCAGTGTAGGTTCCAACTGTGGCTCAGACCCGATCCCTGGCCTAGGAACTCCATATGCCACAAGATGGCCAAAAAAGAAAAAATAAACCACCACAACAACCTGTTTGATCTACATCCCAGCCTAAAATCTCAGGAAGGGCATTGGGACCCCTACTGCGCTTTGGGACCCACTGCCTGTATCCTCCGGGTCACGATCATGGCCTCTTGAGGTCACTGCCAGGTGCCCGGCAGCCTAGCACTCTGATCTGTCTCTCTCCCATCCTCTGCAACCCCGCCTGCTCCAGCAACTAGCCCTGCATTCTCTGCCTTGCTTGCTAGTGGAGGTAACACACAAGATCCCACTTAATAAAATGGCCTCTGTCTATGAAAACAAGCCCTCTAATGCAGTTTGAGAGTGACGTCCTCGAGGCATTTCCTCCAAGAACTCTCAGAGAGCTATAAGCGGAGAAGTGACTTACTCAGATCTGTGCTTTAATGAGAGCAGGGGGCCAGGGCTCAGGCTTTCCAGGCAGAGGAGTTGAGACAGCACAGGGCGTGCAGAGGAGTTGAGACAGCACAGGGCGTGTTTGCAGAGTTTGGAAGTGAAGCTGGTGCAGAGCGCCTCTGGTGGGAAGGGTTAGAGGTGAGGCTTGACAGGGAGGATGGCAGTACAACTTTTGCACTTAATTCTGAAATAAAATAATAAAATAATGTTTAAAAACTGTTATAATGCTTAAAAGTTAGGGTGGGCTAGCTTGCAGCCTTTGGGGTCAGCCAGGCCTGGAGCAAGTGCATGAGTGTGTGTGTGTGTGTGTGTGTGTGTGTGTGTGTGTGGTGTAGCACTTGCCACACATCAGGCAGTGTTCTAAGCAAGCACATAACATGTTTCAAGTCTCAAATAGTCACTGGGCCTTTTTATATTTTAATTTAAAGATGGTACCTATCATTTTTCTAGCTTTATCGAGATGTAATTGACATATAACATGTAAGTTTAAAGTGTACGGCGTCACGGTTTTTGCAGTCATATATTGCAAAATGATTGCCACGATAAGGTTAGTTAATACTTTTGTCATTTCACATAGTTACCTTTTGTGGGTCTACGGTGAGAACTTTTTATTTTGGCTGCACCCGAAGCATGTGGCAGTTCCCAGGCCAGGGACTGAACCCATGCCACAACAGTGACAATGCCAGATCCTTAACCCCCTGCACCACCAGGGAACTCCTGGTGAGAATTTTTTTTTTTTTTTTTGCCACTCCAAGGCATATGGAGCTCCTAGGCCAGGGATCAGATTCAAGCCACAGCAGAGAACTAAGCTGCAGCCTTGGTAGTGCTGGACCTACTGTGCTGGGCCGGGGATCGAACCTGCGTCCCTGGGCTCCCAAGATGCTGCCAATCCCGTTGTACCACAACAGGAGCTCCCTGGTGAGAACTTCTAAGATCTCCCCTCTTGAGAGTTCCCTGGTGGTCTAGTGGTTAAGACTCAGTGCTTTCACTGCTGCGGCCCAGGTTCAATCCCTGGGCTGGGAACTGAGAGCCCACATCCAGCCGATGCACCCCACAGCCAAAACAAAACCCAAAAAAATACCCTCTTAGCCACTTTCAAGTGCACAATACAGTACCCTTCACTGTAGGCATCAAGCGGCATATTAGGTCCCCAGAATCATCAGAAGTTATTCATTTCAGAACTGGAAGCGTGTACCTTCTGACCCTCTTCACTCGTTTCCCCCACCCCTCATCCCCTGCCTCTTACAAACACCAATTTACTCTCTGTATCTCTGAGGTGTTTTTTTTTTTTTCCCATAGATCGCTTATATAATTGAGATCACACAGTATTTGCCTTTCTCTGAAAGCCTTATTTCCACTCAGCATAATCCTCTCAAGATCCACCCATGTTGCTGCAAATGGCAGGACTCCCCCCCCCCCCACCGCCCCCAATCATTGCACCCTAGACATATGGAAATTCCCTGGTCGGGGACTGAATCCAAGCTGGCCTATGGGAGTTCCCATCATGGCACAATGGAAACGAATCTGACTAGGAATCATGAGGTTGAGGGTTCGATCCTTGGCCTCGATCAGTGGGTTAAGGACCTGGTGTTGCTGTGAGCTGTGCTGTAGGTGGCAGACGAGGCTTGGATCCCACGTGGCTGTGGCTGTGGCGCAGACCAGCAGCTACAGCTCTGATTAGACCCCTAGCCTGAGAACCTCCATATGCTGCATGTGTGGCCCTAAAAAGCAAAACAAAACAAAACAAAACAAATAATAAATGAATCTGAGCTGGCTTCAGATGTGGCAACACCAGATCCTTTAACCCAATGCACCCACTGAGCTAGGCTGGGGATCGAACCAGCAACCTCTGCAGGGACCCAAGCTGCTGCAATGGGATTCTTAGCCCACTGCATCACAGCGGGCACTCCAGGACTTCCTTCTTTTTATGGCCAAATAATATTCCACTATATAGACACACTTAGGAACCCTTATACATTCTCTTGGTTCCATTTCTCTGGAGAACCCCAGCGAGGATACAGAATCCCATCCAAATATTTTTCCCAAGAAGTCCTCCTATCCCCAGTTCTTCGTTTATGCTGCAGTAGCACACCAAATCCCAGACCTCAGGGGGTTTTCTCTCTCACATCCCTGGCTGCCGAGGGAAAGGCAGCTCTCCGCGGCAGCTGACCTGCATGCGGTGACTCAGTGATCCAGGCAGCTTCCATCTTTTCCGTTCTTCCCTCCCAACACAGGGGCTCCACCTCCAGAGAGGCCACTGTTAACTTCCTCAGACTGGGCGGGGCGCTCTTCAGTTCCAGGATTGGCCACAGGTCCCCTCTCTAACTGCGGGGAGGCTGGGAAATGTAAAATAATCCTAAACACATAGTGATTGCGTTCTCTACGCCAGGCTATGTGCTGAGCGCTTAAATATTGTCTTTTCGGAATCCTCAGCCTAACGGCGTGAGTTCTACTGTAATTTCATCACACAGCTAAGGAAACAGGCTTCAAGGAGTTAAGGAAGATCCCCCAAATGGGGCTAGAGAGTCAAACCGTTATCTCTGTGTATCCACCAGAACCCACCCTCCTGACCCCTGTCCTCGATTTCTTGCCGTTCACCAACAAGCCTCATCTCTGTCCCACTGGAAAACCGGGACTGGATTCCTATTTTCTGCTCCGTCTCTTTTCATCTTCCCCAGGAGTCATGAATTTTTAAACCCTGTGCAAGATCAACCAGTTCACCCAGAGGAGACGGTAAAAGAACAGAACAGGCAGAAACAGAACAGCCATCAAATAAGCTCGGCAGAATTCTTCCAGGAAACATCCACCCGAGGGGGGTGGAAATGAACTACTGGAAGTTATGCTAACTTGGTGGGAGGTGGGGGAGCGCACTCAGACCGGCGAAGGAATCATTTCCTTTCAGGAAAGACAGAGACGGAGAGGGACTGGAGACTTAGGCCATTAGACTTGGGCTATTTCAGATCCTGGTGGTGACAGCACAGCAAGCCAAGCCTCCAGTGCACTTTTTTTTGGTTCCTTTCTTGTCTTTTTAGGGCTGCACCTGTGGCATATGGAAATTCCTAGGCTAGGGGTGGAATCAGAGCTACAGCTGCCAGCCTATGCCACAGCCACTCGGGATCTGAGCCACATCTGTGACTTACACCACAGCTTGCAGCAATGCCAGATCCTAAACCCACTGAGTGAGGCCAGGGATCGAACTTGCATCCTCATGGATACTAGTCAGGCACATTGCCATTGCGCCACAAACGGGAACTCCCAGTGCACTCTTTCTTTCTTTTTTTTTTTTTTTCTTTTTTAGGGCTGTGCCCATGGCATATGGAGGTTCCCAGGCTAGGGGTCGAATTGGAGCTGTGGCTTCTGGCTTACACCACAACCATAGCAATGCCAGATCTGAGCCATGTCTGCAACCTACTTCACAGTTCATGGCAATGCCAGATCCTTAACCCACTGAGGGAGGCCAGGGATTGAACCTGCGTCCTCCCGGATCCTGGTCAGATTTGTTTCCACTGAGCCATGATGGGAACTTAGCAGTGCATTTTTTAAAGCTGGGAGTTTTAGGTCCATGTCCTGGGCACCTCCCCTGCCCCACTAAAGCAGCCATCCTTCCTAGAGGCCCAAGTCACAGTGCAGAGAAGCTAGAAATGGGCAAAATTGATAGTGAGATCCAGAGTCTGGAGCGGCGCAGCAGAAATGAATCCGACTAGGAACCATGAGGTTGCAGGTTCGATCCCTGGCCTTGCTCAGTGGTTTAACGATCTGGCGTTGCCATGAGCTGTGGTGTAGGTTGCAGACACAGCTCAGATCTGGCATTGCTGTGGCTGTGGTGTAGGGCAGCAACTGTAGCTCCGATTAGACCGCTAGCCTGGAAACCTCCGTATGCCATGGGTGCAACCCTAAAAAGCAAAAAACAAAAAACAAACAAAAAAAACCACCAAAGTCATTCTGGCCTGGCTGCTGGACCCAATCTTACACTCATAATAATTGCAGCCCCTGTCGCTCACTGGGCCCACTGTACAGGCAGCTACAGCTCCAATTTAACCCTTAGCCTGGGAACTTCCATATACCGTAGATGTGGCCCTCAAAAGACAAATAAATAAATAAATTTTAAAAATAAAATAAAAATTATCAAGCTTAACTTACTGTTCTGGGCCCAGCTCCTTCTTTCACAGGCAGCAAGACCAGAGAGGGTGGTTAATTGAGGGAAAGTCACACAGCACTATTTGTGCCAGAGGCGGACCTCAAACCCAAGCTCCAGAAGAGACTCAGAAAGGAGCAGAGATGTGGCCTTGACTCGCCCAAGACATTAACACCCCTGCCTCTTCCTCTTTAACCTAAGGAGGCAACAATTGATTCCATCTCTCCTCCCCCAGCAACCCCCTTGCCTCAGGGCCCACATGAAGCCAGGTAGCACTACCCTTTGTGCCTGCCACAACCTCCAGTACAGGGATTTCAGATGTATGAATATAATAAATTTTAGCAAATCTACTTCTGGGTATGCACCCCTAAAAGATTGAAAGCAGGAACGCAACAATATATGTGTACACTCATGTGCCAGCAGTATTTGTTCACAATAATCAGAAGATGTGCACAACCCACATGTCCGTCTACAGACACGTGGATAAACTACAGGTGGCATATACATAGAATGGACTATTATTCAGCCTTAAAAAAGAAGGAAATTCTTACTGTGCTACAGTGCAGATGAACCTTAAGGATATTATGCTAAGTGAAATAAACCTGACACAAAAGGACAAATATGGTATGATTGCTCTTTTTATTGTTTTTTAGTTTTTAGGGGTTTTTTGGGTTTTTTTTGTTTGTTTTGTTTTTTTGTTTTTTTTGGTTTTTTTGCTTTCTAGGGCTGCATCTGTGGCGTATGGAAGTTCCCAGGCTAGGGGTCTAATTGGAGCTGCAGCTGCCGGTCTACACCACAGCCATAACAACACGGGATCCAAGCCACGTCTGAGATCTACCCCATGGCACACAGCAACGCTGGATTCCCAACCCACCGAACGAGGCCAGGGATCGAACTCACATCCTCGTAGATGGAACTTCTGAGGCACGACGGAAACTCCCTGATTCCCTTTTTTTTTTTTTTTTTTTTTGCCACTTCTTGGGCTGCTCTTGCAGCATATGGAGGATCCCAGGCTAGGGGTCGAATCAGAGCCATAGCTGCCGGCCTATGCCAGAGCCACAGCAACATGGGATCCGAGCCGAGTCTGCAACCTAACCACAGCTCACAGCAACGCCAGATCCTCAACCCACTGAGCGAGGCCAGGGATCAAACCTGAAACCTCATGGTTCCTAGTCGGATTCATTAACCACTGCACCATGACAGCAACTCCTCCCTGATTGCTCTTATATGAGGTTCCTACAGCAAATTCATAGAGACAGAAAGTCGCCTAGCGGTTGGCAGGGGATGGCAGGAGGAGAATGGGGAGTTAGAGAAACTGAGGCCCCGGGCTGAGAGGTCCAAAACTCATGGCGCGATTGAGTTAAGCCCTGGGACCAGCACCAGGTGGGCTTCTGCTCCTTGTGGGCTCCGGGCCCGTCCTAGCTAGCACTCCTTGCTCAGGCTGGCCCCTCTGTCCTGCAGCATCCAGGGGTGGCCTGTGACTGGGGCCATCTAGTAGCTCTGCCCTGTCATTATGTTCTGCCTGGAGCCCCACAGTCTGAGGTGAGAGGGCAGCACCGGTAGATCACCTGCAGTTCTGAGTGGTGGCCGCTTGGTGTCGCCATATGGCAAAAAACCACGAGCCACGAGGCGGAACTCCGCGGGCCCCCCTGAATTCCTCCCAGTCTTTCGAATCCCCTCAACCCAAGAGCTCCCCTCACAGTGTCAAGGGATGATTTCAAGGCTTTCACCACCCGATTTGGCCCTCATCAACTGCATAAAGGAAAACCTGGCCCCAGTCTTCCCTGGCTGAGCCAGCAACCTCCCTCCATCCTATGCTCCAGCCGCATGGGACCACTTTTGCCCCTGCTGGGCCTCCACCTGGAGTGCCCTCCCTCATGTCTGGTGCAGGCCTCTTGCCTACTAGACACTGTGCAAAGGGTATTTCAAATCCTCCAGCAATCCTGCAACATGGCTGCACAGCCAGGGAGTGGCTGAAGCAGGGTTTTTTTGGTTATTGTTTTTTGGTCTTTTTCAGGGCTTTACCCGCAGCATATGGAAGTTCCCAGGCTAGGGGTGGAATCAGACCTGTAGCTGCCACAGCCACAGCAATGTGGGATCGAGCCACATTTGCGACCTACACTGAAGCTCTCGGCAATGCTAGATCCTTCACTCACTGAGTGGGGCTGGGGATCGAACCTGAGTCCTCATGGATACTAATTAGCTTTGTTACCGCTGAACCACAACGGGAACTCCCAGAGAAGCTTTTGAGCTCCGTCCTCATGGGCTCCTGAATTGAGCTTTCTTGGCTACACCACACTGGGCGTTCTGAGACTCCTGTAGACTGTGGGCTCCCTGAGGGCGGGGCCATGTGGGGTTCCTGTTTTTAACCCTTGAGCCCAATCCTTTGCCAAGACCTTTACCTAACTCTCAGATGGCATTTAGTATCTCAGTGTGCCAGCTGCAGCCCCACAGGTAGCTACTGTTATTATCCCCGTTTTGCAGGAGGGGAAACAGAGAGACAAATAACATGCACCCAGGCTTTTAGGTATTAAGTGTCAGAGCCGGGGCCCATGCCATCGGGCTTCAGAATCTGAGCTCTTGTAACGCCTTCCGTAGGGGAAAAAAATTTTTTTTAAGGCCACACACAACATATGGAAGTTCTCAGGCTAGGAGTCGAATTGGAGCTGCAGCTGCCAGCCTATACCACAGTCACAGCAACACAGGATCCAAGCCACAACTGTGACCTATGCTGCAGCTCACAGCAATGCCAGATCCTTTAACCCACTGAGCAAGGCCAGGGATCGAACCTGCCTCCTCTGGGATACTAGTCAGGTTCTTAATCTGCTGAACCACAATAGGAATTTCCCTAGAAACATTTTGAGGAGAGCCTCTCCCTCCCACTGGCCTTGGTGAGCCCCCACCTCTGGTACCCTATCTTGTGTTTTGGGTGCGGTGCTCAGGGGAGTCTGTCTTTAGACTGGGAGCTCCTGGCTGGAGGGCTGGACTGCGTATTCACTTCTGTCCTTGCAGCTTCTGATCCCCAAATAGAATCATTCCTCTGGAAGGTGGGTACCTGCCACACTTCTGCCAGGCCCTGGTCACCTCTGAGTCCAGGGCGTCTCTGTGGGGGTCAGGTGTAAGACACAATCCCCCACCCTGGCAGGCTAAGTGGGACAAGGGCCCCTTCTGGGTGAGGGCAGCCTCTTTTCCCTCGGCCTCCCCTTTATTCATTCCTCACTCCCTGCTAAGAGCAGGGGTGCACTGGAGCCAGCTCACAATGCTTCCGACAGCTGAAGGTGAAACTTCCGGAAATGTATCAGCTGATTTGTTTGTTTGTTTGTTTGTTTTGCCTTTTCTAGGGCCGCTCCCGTGGCATATGGAGGTTCCCAGGCTAGGGGTCGAATCGGAGCTGTAGCCGCCAGCCTACGCCAGAGCCACAGCAACGAAATATCCGAGCCGCGTCTGCAACCTACACCACAGCTCACAGCAATGCCAGATCCTTAACCCACTGAGCAAGGCCAGGGATCGAACCCGCAACCTCATGGTTCCTAGTCAGATTTGTTAACCACTGAGCCACAACGGGGAACTCCTATCAGCTGATTTTTTAATGCAGCCATTGTTAGAAATTCAGTTCTATAAACTTATGATTTGATCAATTATATTAAAAACAAAGCTACCAAATACTTCAAAGTAAATACATCACTTCCCTCATTATGTTCTTACATTTTTCTGCCACTTATGCTCTTGGGGTTACTTCCGTCTACCGTTATCTGTATTGGTAGGGTAGAAATACCAGCGGTGAGCAGCTGGCCCTCTTCTCAATTCCCTTTTGAGTAACGGTGCGATGGTAGTTTGAAAGCAGCTATGATGGGAGCACTTACACCAAAGAAATTGACAAAGGCTGCAAGTCAGGACTCTTCCCCCACCCACTGTCCCCCCCCCGCCCCCGCCCCAGAGATCCGACTGTTAAACATTCCCAAGCCTTGGAGCCAAGGTCAGGCAAATGGGTCCTCACGGAAGGGGCAGAGCCTGTGGATTTGGCCCTCTCCTTTTTTTTGTTGTTTGTTTGTTTGTTTGTTTTTGGCCAGGTCCTACAGCATACAGAAGTTCCCAGGGCCAGGGGTTGAACTCACGCTACAGCAGTGACTTGAGCCACAGTAGTGACAATGCCAGTTAACAGCTAGGCCACCAGGGAAGTCCAGCTCACTCCCTCTCACTCCCTTTTAAGCCAGGCTCTGCCTCTGCCAACTGTGAGGCCTGAGCCTCACCTTTCTTATCTGCAAAAAAAAGCGAAGAAGAAGGGCTTTTAAAAACTGAGCTTCCGAGTTTCCGTCATGGCTCAGCAGAAACAAATCCGACGAGCATCCATGAGGATGCCGGTTCAATCCCTGGCCTTGCTCAGTGGGTCAGGGATCCAGTGTTGCCGTGAGCTGTGGCAGGTCACAGAGTTGGCTCACGATCAGAAAATAGCCGAGTTGAGATTCAAACATGGGTGGGTCCAGATCCTGCTCTTAAGCCTCTCGGTAAGTTAATGTTTACGTTGTTCACCTAGGGCCAAAGCTGTGCCAAGCTCTTTCACACACTTTCTCTCGTAGTGTGTACGAGAGTTGGCTCAGACCTGGTGTGGCTGTGGCTGTGGTGTAGGCCAGCAGCTGTAGCTCTGATTCTACCCCTAGCGTGAGAACTTCCTTATGCCGTGGGCGGGTTAAAAAAGATCAATCAATCAATCAACAGATAAAAATCTATCCTTAACTATCTGCCAGGTGTTGAATCCACATTCTAATTAAATCTTCCAACAGCCCTAGGAGGCCGGTCCAGCTACGACCCTTGGTGAAGATGAGAAAATGCAGGTAAGTATCTTATCAAAGGTGACAGATCAGGCTTGAACCATACTCGTCACTGCTGTGGTTTTTCTTGGCCCTAACATAATAGTATCCAATTCATGGTGTGGTTTGGGGGACTTCTATGAGAAAAAGTGTGTAGAAGAGCTTGGCACAGCTTTGGCCCTAGGCGCACAACGTAAACATTAATTTACCGAGAGGCTTAAGAGCAGAATCTGGACCCACCCATGTTTGAATCTCAACTCGGCTATTTTTTTTTTTTTTTAGCTATTTCTTGGGCCGCTTCCGCGGAATATGGAGGTTCCCAGGCTAGGGGTCTAATCGGACCTCTAGCTGCCGGCCTATGCCAGGGCCACAGCAACGCGGGATCCGAGCCGCGTCTGCAACCTACACCACAGCTCACGGCAACGCCAGATACTTAAGCCACTGAGCAAGGGCAGGGACCGAACCCTAGTCGGATTCGTTAACCACTGCGCCACGACGGGAACTCCTCAACTCGGCTATTTTCTGATCGTAAGCTCTCCGGCCAATCACATCACTTTCCTTGTCTAAACTTCATTTTCCCCATGTGCAAAGAGGGATAATAATAGCTACCTGAAAGAGCTACTCGGAAGCTTGGAGATAAAAGATGTAAAGTGTCGGGTGAGAAGTGGGTACTCAATAAATGGCCGTGATTGTTCGGGATTATCTCTTTTTTTTTTCTTTTTTTCTTTTTTTTTTTTGCCTTTTCTAGGGCCGCTCCCACGGCTTATGGAGATTCCCAGACTAGGGGTCTAATCGGAGCCATAGCCACCGACCTACACCAGAGCCACAGCAACGTGGGATCCGAGCTGTGTCTGCAACCTACACCACTTAACCCACTGAGCAAGGCCAGGGATCAAACCCGCAACTTCATAGTTCCTAGTCGGATTCGTTGACCACTGCGCCACGACAGGAACTCCGGGATTATCTCTTATTCCATGTCCCTCAGACGGTCTTGCCCCCTGGCCCTGGTGAGGCTCGCCACATCCGGGGCTGGAGCCATGGGGGCAGGACCTTGCCTGGGCAGCGTCTGGCCTCTCCTCCTGGCCAGGTCAGCCCCTCAGTGGGCCCTGGCCCTAGCAGGGCTTCCGAGGTGGGGACGCTGTTGCTAGGCACCCGTTGCTAGGCGATGCTCTGTTTCTCCTGGCCTGGCCACCTCCCCAAGGGCTCAGGCTTCTCTGGAGCAGCTCCTGCCTCCTTGCAGCCTCTGGCCCGAGCTCAGAGCCCCTGCGGAGGGCAGGTGAGGGTGGGGCCAGCTGCGGTTGGGCCCCCCGGAGAGGCGAGCCAGCTGCTAGTGAGAGGCGGGCAAGGCTGAGGGAGCACAGCGGGGGACAAGGAGCCTGGGGCTGGGAGTGAGCTTCCAAGCTGGGGGGAACCAAGAATTCTCAGGGTGGGAGGTTGTCTGGCCCTTCAGTCCCCAGAAGAGGTCGCATGGGGGTTAAGCCCAGGGTCTGAGGAGTCAGATACCCTGGGTCTGAATCCTGGCTCTGTCACCTCTTATGAGCGTGTCCTTCACCTCTTGGAACCTGTTTCCCAGCTGTAAAATGGGGGACGGGTGATGACAAGGTGTGGGGAAGGTGAGGTGAGACGCAGGGTGCATGAGGTACACGTGGACCATGACTAGTTCTTCACTTTGGGGTGTGGGTTTAGGTGGAGGGGGACAGACGTGGGGGAAGGGCCACCGAGTGGGCTTCTGCCACCTCCTCTGTGTTCTTGCAGCCCACGCCTGGGGCAGGCAGGGACCTTGGGCTGCCCGACCTACAGGGCTCCCTGTGCTTCCTTCCTAGGCCCCCTGGGGCCCTGCCCCACAGCATCATGATGGGGAAACTCCCCCTTGGGGTTGTCTCCCCGTATGTGAAGATGAGTTCGGGGGGCTGCGCAGACCCCCTGAAATTCTACGCCACCAGCTACTGCACAGCCTATGGTGAGGGCACCTCTGTGTGGGATCCACCCTCGGGACACGGGGCAGGAGTGGGGGTGCCCTCCTAGACTCCTGGAGGGGGAGTGTTGGCCCCCTGCCTGGAAAGCCCTGGCCACTGCTCTCCTACTCTGCTGACTCTCAGTCCTGTCTGCCCGCTTCCCCTCTGGCAGGTCGAGAGGATTTCAGGCCCCGTGTGGGCAGTCACGAAGGCACAGGCTACAAATCAAATTACCGGCCCGTGGTCTCATACCAACCCAGTCTCGATGCCCTGGACAACCCAGCCATGGGGTACGGTCTGTCCGACTCCTGCTCATCCCCTGCCCTCCGGGGCCTGAGCCCTCAGGGCCATCGGACTTCATCAGACCCACTCCAGGCTCCAGGAATGGGGTCTGAGGCCCGGGGGAACTCAGGTTGTGGGGCTCAGCCTAGCGCCCAAAGGCAAGCAGACTCCTGAGGCAGCTGTGGGAGATTTGAGGGAGGTGGGAAGTTTCTGGAAATAAGCCTTGCAGCCTCCAGAGGACAAAGACAGGTAGCCCTGGGGGTAATAGCACCTGCTTCTGTCCCACCTCCAGGGACCAAGTCCGCAACAATTTCCAGACTGTGACCAGTCAGAGTTATCGCCCCCTGGAAGTGCCTGATGGTAAATATCCACTGTCCTGGAACGTGCACCAGACCAACTCTGGCTACTCCCGGGAGAAGCCTAGCACGGTGGCCCCCACCAAGGAGGTCAGTACTGGGCCAGGGCCAGCAGAGAAGGGAAACTCTGGCTGGGGTGGGGAGGAAGGGCTGGCGAGAGGGTGGGGCTGCACTGCCAAGAGTTGGTCAAGGCTGAGATGACTGGGCATGGAGGAGCCAGAGCGAGGGCTGGGATCCACTCATCTTTACACCTTTGTCACCTCCCCCTCCACTTCCACCCCCACCTGTCACCACCATCAGCTCTCTTACCCCCACCTCCAGCCCAGCTCCCTCCCCATCCTAACCCCAACCCCATCCCCACAATCGCCACCATCCCACCCACATCTCCAAGCCCACCTCACCATCGTCACTGCCATTGTCACCTGCCCTTTTGTCATCACATCCCCCTCTTCTTCATTTCTGTTGTCGTATGACCATCATCCTTATCATCACACCACCAGAACGGATGCTGTCTTTCATTCATTCATCCAACCAATATGTTCGAGACACCTCTTCTATATTTGAAAGTGCTAACGGCAGGGGCAGGGAGTGAAGCAGAAGTGAAAGGTTTGCACCTGCAAGTCAGGCGCGTCAGGAGAGAACTTGCTGTGGAGACATTAGACAGAAACGTGAGGGAGGTCTGTGTTCCTCCGGATGCATCTGTGTGAAGGAAGCGCATTCCAGGCAGGGCAGAAGCCAGTGCAAAGGCCCTGAGGCTGGAGCATCGAATGGAGGAGGGACAGCAGGAGCAAGGAGGCAGGTGGCTAGAGTGAAGCAAGAAGCAGAGGTCCTTGGGGGCCCCTGTGAGGACCTGGGATCCTCCCTGGTGTATGATGGGAAGACTGCAGAGCTCTGAGCAGAGGAGGGACATGGTCTGGCTTCATTGTAAAGGGACCCCTCAGGCTGCTGTGCAGATACGCTACAGGGTCAAGGGCAGAATCAGAGTCAGGAAGTGACTGCCGTCCCCTCACCTGGAGGGTAATTGACTGCTCCCTCTTCCCAGGTCAGGAAGGTCCATTTTGACACCCAGGACTATGGGCCCCAGGCCATCACTGGGCTGGAGCCCAAGGATGTGCCCCTGCTCAACCAGCAGCAGAACAAGGGCTCGCTGGAGTGGGAAAACTTCCGGCACGTGAGTGGGCGGCCCCGACGGGGGCCTGGGGCTGGGCAGAGGGACCAGACCCACCTCCTCCTCCTCCTAACTCTAGACAGGTTCTGTGCTGGCTCACCTGAGAAGCCCAAAGGTGGGCCCCGGGCAGCAAAAGACAAAAACCTGGGGAGAGCAACAGATTTGATATTTGGTATTTCCAAGACAGCATCAAAGCGGTCCTTCGGGGCTTCCTTACACGCATCTGAGGATTTAATGCCCTAGCTCCCTTCTCTCTACAGCGCACCGAGGCGCCCTGAGCCGCACGTGGTGCACTGCGGAGTGAGCACCCAACTCCTTCCATCAGCCTCTCTCCCCTCTTTGGGCCCCTCCTGGTCTGGGTCCCAGGGACTCTGGGCCCTGTTGTTCAGTGTGGGATGTGACTTATTCATTTATATTTATTTATTTATTCTTTTTAGGGCCGCTCTCGCGGCATATGGAAGTTCCCAGGCCAGGGGTCAAATCGGCTGTAGCTGCTGGCCCATCCCACAGGCACAGCAATGGCAGATCCAAGCTGTGTCTGCGACCTACACTGCAGCTCATGGCAACACCAGATCCTTAACCCACTGGACGAGGCCAGGGACTGAACCTGTGTCCTCATGGATACTAGTCAGTTTTATTTCCTCTGTGCCACAGTGGGGACTCCCTTTTTATTTTATTTAAAAAAAAAAAATCTGGGAGTTCCTGTCGTGGCGCAGTGGTTAACGAATCCGACTAGGAACGATGAGGTTGCGGGTTCAGTCCATGGGTTAAGGATCTGGCGTTGCCGTGAGCTGTGGTGTAGGTTGCAGACGCGGCTCGGATCCCGCGTTGCTGTGGCTCTGGTGTAGGCCGGCGGCTACAGCTCCAATTCGACCCCTAGCCTGGGAACCTCCATATGCCGCGAGAGCGGCCCAAAGAAATAGCAAAAAGGCCAAAAAAAAAAAAAATCTTATTAGAGGTGATTTACAATGTTCTGCCAATTTCTGCTGTACAGCAAAGTGACCCAGTCATACGTATATATATATGAATGTGACTTAGTTTTCATTGACACAGGGGCACTGTGCGCTCTCAGTGGAATTTCTTTTCCTTTCTTTTCTTTTTTTTTTTTTTTTGTCTTTTCTAGGGCCGCTCCTGCAGCATATGGAGGTTCCCAGCCTAGGGGTCCAATCAGAGCTGTAGCCAACGGCCTACACCAGAGCCACAGCAACGTAGGATCTGAGCCATGTCTGTGACCTACACCACAGCTCACAGCAACACCAGATCCTTAACCCACTGAGTGAGGCCATGGATCAAACCCACGTCCTCATGGATGCTGGTTGGGTTCATTAACCACCGAGCCAGGACAGGAACTCTTCTCTGTGGAATTTATTTCTTTATTTCTTTATTATTTTTATTTTTATTTTTTGTCTTTTCTAGGGCCGCTCCTGCAGCATATGGAGGTTCCCAGGCTAGGGGTCCTATCAGAGCTGCATCTGCCTGCCTACGCCAGAGGCATAGCAACGCGGGATCCGAGCCGCGTCTGCAACCTACACCACAGGTCACGGCAACGCTGGATCCTTAACCCACTGAGCAAGGCTAGGGACCGAACCCGCAACCTCGTGGTTTCTAGTCGGATTTGTTAACCACTGCACCACAACGGGAACTCCATCTCTCTGTGGAATTTCTGATCTACCTGATCAGAGAGAGATCTGTGTGCGGGGCTCGGGGGCTTTGGGGCGATGTTGCCTGGCCATCCGATCTCAGAACATACCATATGGGTCTGCTCAGAGCACAGATGCCCCAAGGGCCAGCGCCGCCCCCACCGCCTTCTGACCCTGGTCTACCTGGCGCATCCCATTGCTCCACTGTCTGTGTTGCAGGGCCCTCGCTTCATGACTTCCGAGTATAATTCCAAGTATCTCAAGGAGCCTTCAAACCAGCCAGGTAGGCAGGCGCAGGTCACACAAAGCTCAGGCCTCTTTCCACTATGCCTCCCTACCCCCAGCCCCGGCAAGAGACCTCAGGGCCCCAGAGCTGGCCCAGGACGAAAAGGCACCAGCGGATGAAAGGACATACAGGCAGCTTGGAGAAACGTCTTCCTTGGGCTGACTTCTGTGCTTTAGGCTGCCGATCCCCAAAGGACAACCTGCTGGCTTAGGAGGGCTGCCCGAGCCTGCCGGCCCCTGACGGCCCCTGCCCTGCCTTCTGCTCACCTGTCTTGCTTTCTGCCCTGGTCTCTGGGCTCCTCCTGGTGCCCAGGGTGCTGGTGGCTCAGACCTCCAGATCCTTGGTGCTGGCTCCCTCCCCACCTACTTGGGACATTGAGCTGCTGGTGGCCGCGTGGGTGGGGCCAGCTGGTCTTCCACCAGCACAGGGGGTGTCTTTTGCAGATCTCTTGCAGAAGAAATCGATCGGGGCCAGGGAGGAGACTGGTTTCACGGAAGAGTCCAACAAGAACCCCATCGTCTTCCAGCCGCCTTCTCAGGCCCTTCCTGGGGACCCAGTAAGTCAGGCTGGGCCGCACTAGAACCTCAAGATGATTGCAGCCCTCCAGTCTGGGGATTTCTAGCTTAAAAAAAATACATGTTTGAGCTGCAGAAAACTTTGTTCAAACCCAAGATGAAAGCTTGGGTGAAAACCACCCCTTTGCTCCAACTTGCCCATTTTAGGGATGAGAAGGCTGAGGTCCAAAGTGGAAAAGCAGCATAGCCAAGGTCACTCAGCGTTCCAACAGGGACCCTGGCCTGCTGGAGCCCAGTCAGCATATTGCCCTCCCCTCCCTTCTTCCCAAACTCTCCCCTTTCCTCGGTTGGTCCAATTACCCGCATTTGTGCTGAGCCCTCCTCTGCGCTCAGACAAAGGAGCAGCTGCCTCTGTGGGCCTGATGCCCCTCTGTGGCCTCTTTCCAGGTCCTCCTCCCCAGCCGGAGTGTCACCAAATCGGACTTTACCCCCGTGACCCACCCTCACGTAAGCTGAGCCAGAGTTGCCGGGGTGGGAGGGCGGGCTGCCTGTCGCACAGGCTGAGGTCCTCCTGTGGGGCATCAGGAGGGTGCTAGAAAGCCAGGGGCAGCCGTGCTCTGGTGCCAGGGGCTTCCCTGTTGCTTTAGGGGGGTGAGTTCCTGCCTGTGATGGCCAGAGGCTCTGAGCGGGAGACGGGCTTCAGCCGAGGGAATGAGAGGACTCTGAACCCCAGAGTGAGTGGCCTGGGGGCTCCCTCCGAGAGGGGGAGAGACAGGGAGGTTTCTTGGACCTGGTGGCACTTGATCTGGGCATTGCAGGATGGGAAGATTCAATCAGGATATTTGGTGACGTGGAAGAAAGACCCCTGGGTGGAGGGAGCAAGGCTTAGGGGCTGAAAAGTGATGGGGGGTTCAAAACAGTGACTTGGGTCCCTGTTGGGCTGGAGGGGGAGGCCGTTCTGGGGCTGCACGTGCCTCTGCCTGCCCTCTTTCCATCCTGCTGCCTCACCCTGGCCACCTGGCCACCTCCTTTGTGGCTCTGTCCCTTGCAGGTGCCCCCACCCAGTGGCCCAGAACCCAGCAGCATGAGCCACCGACAGTTCCAGCCCCCGAAGCGGGTGCAACAGACAAACGTGGCCCTGCTTGGCCGGGAGACTGTGGGGAACAAGGTACGGCCTGAGGTTCCCAGCAACACCCCCCACCACCAAATCCCCACCCCCTCCTGACCTGACAAGACCCCTCTCTATCCCTCTCGTCCAGGAGCCCACAGGGTTCAGCCTGAACAACCCCAGCTACGTCCGGAGCCCCTATGACCCTGACCTGGATAATCGCTACCTGACCACCTACAGCCAAGGGTGAGTCCCCCTTCCCTACCCACGTCTGGGGCTCTGAAGCTGGTACCCATTTTACAGACAGGGAGACTGAGATTGGGACAACAATGAGCTCACAGTAACGAGCGAAGAGGATCAACACTAGATTAACGTGGGTCCCCAGAAGCAGACCCTGAGCCAGGGAGTTGGGTGCGAGCCCTTTACTGAGGGTGTCAGGGTATCAGGGAGCGGGGAAGTGGGATGGCGAAGGGATGGCAGCCAATGAGAGCGTGTTATTAAACCAGCTATCCCAAGGGGAGACTCTAGAAAACAGTGCAAAATACCCAACTCAGAATGATCCCAGGAGTTCTGCTGTGGCTCAGTGGGTTAATGATCTGACTTGTCGCTGGAGGCACCAATTTGGTCCCCCGGGCTGGCGCAAGAGGTTAAGAATCATGTTGAAGTTCCCATTGCGGCTCCGCGGTAATGAATCCAACAAGTATTCACAAGGCTGTGGGTTCGACCCCTGGCCTCGCTCAGTGGGTTAAGGATCTGGCGTTGCCGTGAGCTGTGGTATAAGTTGTAGATACAGCTTGGCTCCTGCGTTGCTGTGGCTGTGGTGTAGGCCAGCAGCGGTAGCTCCTATTAGACCCCTAGCCTAGGAACTTCCATATGCTGCACCTGCAGCCTTAAAAAGACACACACCCCCCGAAAAAGAATCCAGTATTGTTGCAGCTATGGCGTAGGTCACAGCTGCAGCTCAGATTCCATCTCAGGCCTGGGAACTTCCGTATGCTATGGGTTTGGCAAGGAAAAAAAAAAAGATCCCAGCCAAAGAGCCAGAGAGCTGTGGGATTCATACCGCATTATCCATCAGTCCTTGGTTAAGGACTGTCCCCAAGGGCAATATGAAAACCCAGGTACCTACTTGCTCAGGCAAAGCAGGCCCCAACCACCTGGAAGGGCAGCTTCCTGGAGATGCAGTACAGGGAGGAATAAGGGGGCATAGCGGGGTCTAGGTGGAGCAATAGGGCGTCTAAGACACTGTATCCAGTCCGTGGCAGATGGGTTCCATGTGCCCTCAGAAGGGAAGCTCTGTCTTGTGAGTGCTTGGCAAGGAGTGAGTGTCCAGGGCATCAGGGAGGGCTTCCAGGAGGAAGTGGCCCTAGAGCCACAGGGGAGGCCACCCGGGCCAGGACTGAGTGAGGAGGACATTGCAGGAGTTGGATAAAGGGGGTGTAATTTCTAGGCAAAAGCACTCCCACCTCATGGCATCTGTTATCAGCGCGTAAGCACATGTCATCCGTGTCCACACTGCCCACCAAGCTCCTCCACCTCCCAGGGTGCTCTCCCCACCCCTCTGATCCTTGGAGACCCTGAAGCTCAGAGGGGAGCAGTGGTGCCTGAGCCTCACGGCAGATCCTTGACGCATGCGGCTGCTCCAGTTCCCACATGGGGGAGGGGAGGGGCAGAGCCTCCCTCCGGGACACTGGGGGACAACTGTGTCCGTGCCCCTCCTTAGGCACATGCCCTACTCTTATGGCCCTGGCAGACCCTCAGGCCCACACACATCTCTGCCGGGTCCTTCCCACCCACCTGTCTGGTGTCCCCAGCTCAGGCCAGGCGTCAGGCACACTGTTCCTTCTGGTGTGCCCAGAGCCCCAGGGGTTGAGATCACTGGTTTTCTCTTGTACCTACCTGCACCTCCTCTTTGTAAGCTCATGGGCTGGGCCCACATCTTACTCATTTTGGCACCTTCAGAACCTGGCCCAGCACTCCGTGAAAACTGGCAAAACAGAAGAAAATTTGAATGCCTAGAGAGAAATGTATGAGGCAGGATGCGGGTTCGACCCCTGGCCTCGCTTAGTGCCCGCCCCCATCCTCTCCCAGCCCCTTAGATGTTCACAGGCCAGAGGGGGAGGCAGCTCTTGAAAGTCCCTACACTCCAAAGCACTGTCTCAGCATCAGGAGCAGCACAGAAGTTCCCATTGTGGCTCAGCAGGTTAAAGAACCCAACTGGTATCCATGAGGATGCGGCTTTGATCCCTGCCCTCGCTCAGTGGGTTAAGGATCTGGCGTGGCCTCAGGGTGCAGCATTGGTCGCAGATGCAGCTTGGATCTGGCATTGCTGGGGCTGTGGTGTTGACTGGTAGCTGCAGCTCTGATTCGACCCCTAGCCTGGTACTTCCATATGCTGCAGGTGTGACCCCCCCCAAAAAATAAGCATCAGGGGTGATGCAAAGTTGGGGTGTCCAGCTCAGGGCAGAGCTAGGGCAGGTGTCCAGGGTAAGCTTGAGTGGACAGGGCCTTTGGGAGGGCCTGGCAGAGGGAACAGCGTGGGCAAAGGCAAGGAGGCTGGAAGATCTGGGCCGTTTGTGCTCCGCTGGAGCCAAGATTCCTGCTGGAGAAAGACAGACGGGCTGCCTTGGTGTACAGAGGCCAGCTCACCCCCCAAACTCTCCCTGTGCCACAGATACTTCGAGAACATCCCCAAGGGTCTAGATCGAGAAGGCTGGACTCGAGGTGGCATCCAGCCCCAGAAGCCCGGCAGCCGTGCCCTCAACCAGCCGGTCACCTGCACAGAAGCTGTGCCCAGCCCCACAGAGAGCCTGCGGCGCTTGAACCCCCATGTGGGCAGGTAACACGCCCCCCCACTCAGTCCTTTGCTGCATCCAGTCCTTTTCCCAGCCCCTCTTTCCTCCTGCTGTCCCTCTGAGAGGCCGTTTTTCTTTCAGACACCCCTCCCTCTGCATAGCTGCTCCCCGTGCGCCCCCCCCATTGCTCCCACCTGCTCCCTGCCAGGCTGTTGGCGGTGGGGTATTGGGGGGACAAAGCTGAATGACTGTGGTTCTGCCTCACTCTGATTCTTTTCTGCTCCATTCAATTCCTCCAAAATTATATTTATACCAACAATGGCCCAGAGTTGGCAGGCAAAGGCTATTTGTGGCTTGGCGGAGCGCTGGCCCCGCGGGCAGGGGCAGGCAGAAGAGAAGGTTCCCGGCTCGCTGCTCCCACCCCTCCCTCACCCGCACCCCCCTCCTACCTGTAGATCCCTGATCTCGGCCGATCCCCTCTACCGAGCCTCACCTCACAGCAGCCACGGCAGCCGCTTCACTGCACCCAACTGAGCCTGAGACCTGGGTAAGGGACGGGGGACCCCAGCCCACAGCTGCTCCCATGCAGAGGTGACCATTACAGGACAGCCCCATATCCAAAGCCCTGGGTCTGGCCAGCCCTGCCCCGGGGACTCCAGGCCCCCAGTGTCAGGAGTGGGAGATGAGGGTGTCTCAGGGCAGGGGTGTGGGGGGTTGATGCACAGATCACGGAGCCCCTCAGGCCTCATCTCTGTTCCCACAGGTTTGCCGACCCCAGAGGACAGGAGCCGGTGACTGTCCCTATTCCCACATAACCCCGGGGGCCTCCCAGGTTACTTTCCTAATGAAATAAAGAGCAGTGAGGCCGAGCAGTGTGTCAGCAGCATCAGAGGCAGCTGGAAGTGAGGGGTGAGGGTGGGGCGGGGGTGCAGGGCTGGATCCGGCCAGGTCTGGAGTCAGGGAGGCCTGGCTGGATTCACCATTATGCTGCAGATAAGGCACTTTGCTCTCAAACTCAGTTTCCGGAGTTTGCATCATGGCGCAGTGGAAACAAATCCACCCAGGAACCATGAGGTTGCGGGTTCGACCCCCCAGCCTCAATCATTGGGTTAAGGATCTGGCGTTGCTGTGAGCTGTGGTGTAGGTCGAAGACGCAGCTCAGATCTGGTGTTGCTGTGGCTGTGGTGTAGGCCAGCAGCTACAGCTCCGATTTGACCCCTAGCCTGGGAACCTCCATATGCCGCAAGTACGGCCCTAAAAAGACAAAAGACAAAAAAAAAAAAAAAGACTCAGTTTCCTCTCTTGTGAAGGGGTCTCCTACAGCCTGTCGTCGGTAAAGTGCAGAAAGGAGGAGGCCCCAGGGAAGGACAGGCGGGCCAGAGTAGGGAGGCAGAGGTGGGCAGGTGGTAGGTCTATAAAATGGGGCAGGAGATCATGGCAGGATATCTGGGTGCTTCTGGGTCCCGTATTGGATCGTTTAAAGGAGAGGGAAGGGAGTTCGTGGCTCAGTGGTAACGAACCCGACTAGGATCCATGAGAACATGGGTTCGATCCCTGGTCCCTCTCAATGGGTTAAGGATCTAGCATTGCCATGAGCTTGTGGTATAGGTCGCAGATGCGGCTCGGATCTGGCGTTGCTGTGGTGTAGGCCAAGAGCTGCAGCTCCGATAGCACCACTAGCTTGGGAACTGCTATATGCTACAGGTGCCGCCCTAAAATAAATAAATAAATAAACAAACCGAGAGGCGGAGTTCCCTTCTTGGTACAGCAGAAACAAATCTGAATAGGAACGATGAGGTTGTGGGTTTGATCCCTGGCCTCGCTCAGTGGGTTAAAGGATCCGGCGTTGCTGTGAGCTGTGGTGTAGGTCACAGAAGTGGCTCAGATCTGGAGTTGCTGTGGCTCTGGTGAAGGCTAGCAGCTATAGCTCCGATTCGATCCCTAGCCTGGGAACCTCCATATGCCTCGGGTATGGCCCTAAAAAGAAAAAGAAAAGAAAAGAAAAGAAAAAAGAAAAAACTGAGAGGAGAGGTTAGCCGGGGAGGAAGAGTTGCAGAGATCTTAGTCCAGAGAAGGATGAAGGAGGATCCACGATGGATGGATCCCGGGACAGTGACACTGTCGGGGGTTGGGGGGGGGATTGGTCCCAAAAGCTGGGGCCTCAGTGCACCCTCTAGGGGACAGCACAGCACACATGAGCACAGGACCTAAAGAGCAAAAATCTCATGGGAAGAAAAAAGCCTCCCTTTCTCCGAGTCGTGTAGCCTAGGACCAGGGCCTTCAGCCTGTAAGGCAGAATCTGGGCTGCCTCTCAGAGCCCTCTGTCACCTCCACCAGGGCCAGTGCTCTTGTGCAGTGAGCAACTATACAACCGTACACCTGCTAGCCCCAGTCCCTTATTTTATAAATGAGGAACCTGGACCCAGAGAGGGTGCATGAGCTGCTCAAAGGACAGAAAGGTAGCAGCAGCCCCAGGCTGGGGATGGCCCTGCACCTTGCAGCCCAGCCCAACCTGCAGAGGAACAGACTCAGCAGTCCAGCCACTGGTGTCCCTTCCTCCCACCTCCACCCCTGCCCCTTAGTGGAAGCCTGTGGAACAGCTCTGCCTGCCCCGGGGCCTGGCTGTACCCAGCAGTCTTGAGCAGCAGGTTGGGGGCTGTCCACGGCCTGGCAGGGGCTGCATGTGGGGTGTGGGCGGCTCCAGCTGGCCCCAGCATTGGAGGAGGGACGAGGGGACATCATGCAGTATTTCAACTGCAGACCCAGCAGATTCAGGACCCAGACTACGGGTGGAGCTTGCTGGTCCACGGCCCCCAGCCAGCCTTAGGGGTAAGTTACCAAATCAGAGACTTGCCCGCAGGGGCTGTGCTGCAACAGTGGTCTGGCCCTAGTGAGGTGGGGGAGAGCATAACGGGAGTCAGCCAGCCCCAGCCACAGTCTCACACACACAGAAGCACACGCAAACAGGGAGTTCCTGTTGTGGTGCAGCGGAAACGAATCCAACTTGTATCCAGGAGGATGTGGGTTCGATCCCTGGTCTTGATCACTGGCTTGGGGATCCAGTGTTGCCGTGAGCTGTGGTGTAGGTCACAGATTGATCAAAAACAAAAACAAAAAAACCACACACGGACCCCTGAAGACACACAGAAACATATCCAGACAGAGAAATACCAGCAGACAAGCATGCATAGACTCACTAACACAACCGCACATAGAAACATATGGAAACACAAAACACATACATAGACAAACAAGTGAAGATGTCCACATAAACACCCAAGATGCTTGTACACGCAGACACACACACACACACACACACACACACACAGGCAGACCTACAGACACACCACGGACCTGGACACACAGACACACAAAACCAGATGTACAGAGACTTTCGGGACAGGTGCGCGCACACACGCGCACACACGATCGTGCACCCCCCCACCCCACCCCGTTTCACCTCTCCATGTCCTTCCCCACCAGTGTCCTGTTACAGCTCGCGTTTCTTGCTCACTCTACCTCTGCTGGCTCAACAGGAGATACGGTGTCGTGTCGGTGTCGGGGAAACCGGAGGTGGATCGCACCCTCTCTCGGTCACCACCCCCGTCCCGTTTTCCCGCATCCGGTTTCCAAACCACGTGACCTGGAAGCCACCCTTCGAAGTTTTCTGAGCTGGCGCCGTGGACCCTGCCCTGTGCGCCTCTTAGCTCCTACCTCTCTCCCTGCAGTGTCTTGCCGGTCATCCTGGCCTCCCTGTTTGTGTCCCAGGCTCCAGCCCCAGAGGTTGTGTGAGGATGGGGTGGCCCAGGGCTTGGGGTGGCAGGAAGGGGGTCCGAGGGCAGACCTAGGCGGTTCCAGAGCCCCTGGCTGGTGCAGGACTCGGATTTCCCCATCTCTCGAGGTCGTAGACACAGAGGAGGAGCAACTTGCCCGGGTCCCTCAGCCAGTGAGGACTGTGGGTGGGGGGGACCTGCTGATAAGGGTTCGGCTGGGAACCCAGAGTGGCAGTAGCCTGGTGGGGGCGTGTACACACTCCAAGTCATACCCAATCTCCTGACCTTTGCCCTCCCCGCCGACTCACTCAGTGCAGGCCCCTTGGAGGAGGGAACCTTGACTTAAACGGGCAGAGTGGCCAGTTGTAGGCACTGAAGGAGCCAAGGCTGTGGGCCCCACGGGCGGGGCCCGTCCAAGGCTTGATCAGGGGGCAGGGAGCGAGTGAGACTGAGGGACAGGCTTCCCCATGGGGAAACGTCATGGGACTTGATGGCCATGCCAGGGAGCCCTTCTCTGTCCCCCTCCTCCAATATGAGGCTCAAAAAGGGCACAGCCCATGTCTTTTTGCTTCTTTTTTGGCTGGCCCGTGGCATGTGAAGTTCCTGGGTTCAAGGATCAAACTCATGCCACAGCAATGACCTGAGCCACATCAGTGACAACGTTGGATACTTAACCCGCTGAGCCACCAGGAAACTCCATGTCTCTCTTATTCACACTGGCATTCTAAAGCCCAGAGTGGTGCCTGGCACCTTGCAGGTGCTCAGTAAATATTAAATAATGGAGTGAATGAATGAATGAACTCTGCCTGCCAGTAGGGACATCGGCTGTGGGTTCTGACGCCACCTGCCCTGATGCCAGGATGTCAGTTGCCCAGGCTCCCTGCCTCCATGCAGCCGAGTGGCTAAGACCCAGCTGCAGCCCTACCCCCCTGCCTGGATGCTGTCCCCTGTGTTTCGTCCAGCCTGTGTCCTTCCAGGCTGCCCCTTCTCTCTCTGCATGCGCCCCGTTGTTCTCCCCTCTGGCCCAGCCTCTGACACCACAGGCTTCCCAGCAGTGGCCTGAGGGCCCCACATGCCAACTTGGACTCCCCAGCGGGTCCCGAGACCATGGCAATCAGTGTCCATCAATCCTCTCTGTGTCACGAGGGCCGGAGAAGTGGACACATCCGGCCCTGCGGCTACTTGTGGTTACTGAAACTCTCTGGGAGGGACTGGCCTTTGTCACTCTCCTCCGTGCTGGCAAGGGAGGGTGGGGGCTGGCAGTATGGCTTCATTTTTAGGACCCTTCTGAAGCTTGAGCTTTCAGCCTGTCCCAGCCAGCATCAGCTCAGCACCCTTTCCTGGCCCAGGGCCTGGTCTGTTTGCAGAGAGTAGCTGTCCTGCCCTGAGCTCTGCAGTCAGACTGGCTGGGTCCAAATCTCAGCTCTCCCTACCTGGAGGATGCCTCCTGCCTCCATCCGACCATCTGAATCACAGCCAATAGCACTGCCCACCCTGTGGGCTAATGAGATGACGCATGTCAAGTGCTTGGCATGCAAAGAGCTGTATGGATGCTGCACTGATGCTGGAGCAGAGGATACAGGAGTCCCAGATAGGAGTGGGGACTTCAAATGGTCCCAGGGTCAGGCCTTTGTTTCCTCCTGCTTGGCTCTAGACCAGCCCCTGGCAATTCCTCCCTGGGAGCAGGTTTCTGGTCTGGGAGAGTTGGGGTGGGTGAGCCACCTGCACAGTCTCACCTGAAGGCCTAGGCTGCCCCTCTAGGGGGGCTCTGTTTCTGAGGTCAATTCTGCCAGGACCTCCTGGAATCTGCCTGCCTCCCCGCTCACCTGTAACCAGGCTTCAGGTGTTCAGACAAGGTCTCTCTTTCTGGCGGTTCTTCTGGAAGGTCTCTCCTTCTAACAGTTGCCTATTGAATCTGCTACAAAAAGCTTCCTGCCTGCCCCCCACCCCCACCCCCCGGATATTCTAGAAACAGTTCTGAGAGCTACAATAATGATGATTAACCTTTATTAAGCCCCCACAGCCTGCTGGGTGCTGGAATATTCATCTTTGCAGCAAGAACACAGAGAGGCCTCCCTCTGGGGGAAGTTTGGGGACACAGGTGGGTGCTGCGCTGCCGGCACTGGTGTGGGGGTGTGGAGCCCGGGGGCTGCTGGGAAGGCAGGATGGGGACAGACGCTGGGTGCCACGCCTTTGGGGCCCTACTTGTGACGCACGTGGATGCGTGTGAGGCTGGTGCCTGACATGGCACCATGACCGCTGATTTGATAAGCACCATCTGGCCCGGGTCACATGGTGACCGGCCGAGCCACCAGTTCACAGGCTTGATGGCTGGCCAGCTGGGAAAAGGCATCTGCCCGTGGGAACTGGAGGCCCGGGTCGGGGGTGGGGAGGCTGCAGGACAGTGGGTCTGCTGCACGAGGACAGATGGAAGGCCGGAAAGTCAGACTCCAATCCCCACTTTCCTCTCTCACCATCTGGAGGGTCACCCATTCCCACGGAAAGTTTCCCTGAACCGCAAATATTTTAGAGGGATCCGACCCAGGACACCCCCACATAGGGCCTCTGTTCAAGGTCAGAGGCAGGCCTGTTGGGGTCTGCCAGGCCTGCTGATCCTCCTTGCTTCTCGAGATGCTGCTGCAGACAGAGTTTGCCAAGAAAGTTCTGAGTCATAAAACTTCACCCCTGGAAGGACCTTGGTGAAAACCAGGTCAGCCTGAGCCAGCAGCTCCTAAAGCCTCGGCTTAGTGAGCAAGAGCTTGAGTCTCTGCTGGAAGTACAAGGCCTTGCCCTTCACATTGCTGGGCTGGGAAGATCTCAAGTGGGGGCCTGGAAGCTCCCCAAAGAGCCAGGCATCACATTTGTGACCAGTGAAAAGCATGGGGATTTGTTTTCATTTGCTGAAAAAGTGTGTGTGTGTGTGTGTGTGTGTGTGTGTGTGTGTGTGAGGTCCCCAGGTCTAGAGACAGGCCAGAAAGGCATCTACGAGAGGCACCTCCGAGAGAGATTGGGCGAGATCCTGAAAAAGCTGTGCTCAGGAAAGACTTGAGGAGGCTCTGGGCCCAGCAGCAAGGTGTGGTCCCTACATCCCTCTGGGAGGACAGCCTTGTAGCAGGTCCATGTTCTCCTGGTGGGCTCTGGCGCCAGTGGCAGGATGCTGGCATGAAAAACACAGGCAAACTTATTCCTGAGCATCTACAAGGCATCTGACAGTGTGGGGCCTCCTGGCTATGATGGGGCCGTGGGGACATGGGGCTGTGGTCCTGCCACTGTGATCACATGACTCTGTTAGTGCTCTGACCACGTGGGGTAGCAGTCAGAGCTTTCGCAAGCAACAGAAAGCAACTTCAGCTC
The DNA here is from genome assembly GCF_016906955.1 of Phacochoerus africanus. Classification (NCBI taxonomy): domain Eukaryota; kingdom Metazoa; phylum Chordata; class Mammalia; order Artiodactyla; family Suidae; genus Phacochoerus; species Phacochoerus africanus. The sequence continues at coordinate 10,045,483 of NC_062547.1, read as the reverse complement.
ATTGAAGCAGAAAAGGAATTTATCAAAAGGATTTCGGACCTCACAGCATCTTCAGGTGGATCTGAGAACAAAGCTTAGCGGCTACCCGGCTAAGAGCCATGACTGAAATTGTCCCAGGGACCTATGGCTATGGAGTGTGCATGCGACCCCCCCACCGTGGGCCACTGGATACTGCTCCTCCTGCCGCCACTGCCTCCACCTGTCCCCAGGAGGGATTCTACACACTCCCCTCTGCTCTGCATCTCTCATTTCCAAAATCTGGGATGGGTGTTTCTGTTGGGTAGCTCCCAGGTCACCATCTAGCTTGTAAGGGAAGCTGGGAGTTCTATTTTGTAAAGCAGTTGGGATTCTCCAATCTAGGAGGATGCTGGGAAGCCCAAAGAAGTCAAATGTCCTTCACATGTGGGTTACCATTAGGAAGGGAACATCCTATGATAGACCATAATGGAAAAGGTTGGGGGTTTTTTTGTTTTTTTTTTTTAGGGCTGCACATGTAGCACATGGATGTTCCCAGGCTAGGGGTTGAATCTGAGCTGCAGCTGCTGGCCTACACCACAGTGACAATCACTGCAATGCCACACATTGTCCGAGCCGCATCTGTGACCTATACCACAGCTCAAGGCAACGCTGGACCCTTAACCCACTTATGAGGCCGGGGATCGAACCAGCATCCTTATGCATACTAGCCAGGTTTGTAACCCACTGAGCCACAATGGGAACTCCCTGGAAAATAATATTTCAAAAAAGAACGTAGGAGTTCCCATTGTGTGTTAAGAACCTGGAGTTCCCATCGTGACGCAGTGATTAACGAATCTGACTAGGAACCATGAAGTTGCGAGTTCGATCCCTGGCCTTGCTCAGTGGATTAAGGATCCGGCACTGCCGTGAGCTGTGGTGTAGGTTGCAGGCGTGGCTCGGATCCCGAGTTGCTGTGGCTCTGGTGTGGGCCTGTGGCTGCAGCTCCAATTCGACCCCTAGCCTGGGAGCCTCAACATGCCACGGGAGCAGCCCTAGAAAAGGCAAAAAGACAAAAAAAAAAAAAAAAGAACCTGACATAGTCTCCCTGAGGATGCGGGTTCGATCCCTGGGCTTGTTCAGTGAGGTAAGGATCCAGCATTGCCCAAAATTGCAGTGTAGGTTGAAGGTGTGGCTCCGATCTGGTGGTGTTGTGGCTCTTCTTAGGCCAGCAGCTGCAGCTCCTATTCAACCCCTGATTTGGGAACTTCCTTATGCCATATGTATGGCCATAAAAAGCAAAAGAAAGAAAGGGAGGAAGGGAGGAGGAAAAAGAATATATATGTATAGGAGTTTGTGTCCTGGCTCAGTGGTTAGCGAATCCGACTAGGAACCAGGAGGTTAAGGGATCGATCCCTGGCCTCGCTCAGTGAGTTGAGGATCCTGCATTGCTGTGGTGTAGCCTGGCAGCTGCCAACTCCGATTAGACCCCTAGCCTGGGAACTTCCATATGCCTTGAGTGTGGCCCGAAAAAGCAAAAAAAAAAAAAAAGGAATATATATGTATAACTGAATCACTTTGCTCTACAGTAGAAATTAACATAGCTTTGTAGATCAACTACAATAAAAACAAAACAAAACCAAAAAACTCCTAGGGAGTTCCCATTGTGGTGCAGGGGAAACAAATCTGACTAGGAACCATGAGGTTGCAGGTTTGATCCCTGGCCTCGCTCTTCCTACCTCTCTCTCACACACAGACACTCTTTCTCTCTCTGATTCGCTCTCCTTCACTCTCTCACTAATCATGCTGTCTCTGTGGTGTAGCGGGCGGACGCAGCTTCTGATCTGGCGCTGCTGTGGCTGTGATGTAGGCCAGCAGCTGTAGCTCTGATTCGACCCCTAGCCTGGGCACCTCCATATGCCGCAGGTATGATCCTAAAAAACAAACAACAACAAAAAACAAACCAACCCCCCCCCAAAATTTAAAAACCAAAAAAGGGGGGGAGGGAATAAGCATTCGTGGGGCACCTCCCGTGAGCTAGGTGCCTTCCTCACCTGGCAGGGATGCTGCTGGCCCTTAAGGCCCTTTGGGAGACATGGAAGAAGACTCCCTCTGCTGCCCTAACAGTGGACCAATCTATGAGGTTTTCCTGATGCAGGCGGGGCCCCTAGGATGTGGCTCCAGCGGGCGAAGCATCACCTCTCAGCCGCGCACACAGGTGTGGGTTTCGCAGGCACATACTCGAGAGCTAAGACGTGCTCCTTGGTGTCTCTGTAACTGAACTTAGACATCCATCACTTGGTTACCAGTCCTAGTCTGTCCTCTTTGATTGATTGATTGATTGATTGTCTTCTAAGGGCCATACCTGTGGCATGTGGAAGCTCCCAGGCTAGCGGTTGAATCCAAGCTAGAGCTGCCAGCTTACACCACAGCCACAGCAACACCAGATCAGAGCCATGCCTGCAGCCTACACCACAGCTTGTGGCAATGCCAGATCCTTAACCCATTGTCCACTGTACAAATCCACCATCTGGATGCTCCCCCTCATGACACAGGGTGTATAGAGGATTCCTGGGAGGGGCCAGCTCACCTCCGTTTCTGCTTTACTGAGGCTTCTCCATACAGCCAGCGGGGGTTTGTGGGAAGATTGGTGCATCTTCAGGACACACCTGTTAAGGTAAGTGGGGACACCTTTGCAGGTCAGCAGCCACTTCGAGGAAAGCTGCCCCTTCTCTTCTACCTGCTGATTGAGGCTTTTTCTCCATTTGGGTGGGCTCTTGGCATCCGTGAGTACGCACGCATCCCCACTCCAGGGCTTACGTTGTCAGCTTCCAGCTCTCCAAGTTCAAAGCCCAGCTTCTCTACTTACAAACACTATTTCCCTCTTAAAGCTTGCTCTGTGTTTCAAAGGCTCTTTTGCAACTCAAAGCCAAGGATTTGACTCTTTGTTCTGAATTTCCTTTGGAGAGTGGAATATAGGAAGCCAATTTAGCATCTGAATGGAGGGGAAGCAATATAAGGAAATTGCCTACGGAGGGGCATCCATTAATATCTCGAAATGATAATGCCCAGCTCCCTGTTATCTTAAGGAGGCTATAATCCTTTGGGGAGAAGAAGATTGCAACCATTCCTGGGCTGGGACAAGGGTGAGGAGAGGGAGGCAATTTCCTGGCACAAAATTTAAAGTGCCCCCAAACCAAAGAATGCAGATAAATAATAGTTTAATGCAATAATTTAAAAAACTCGGAAGTTCCTAGGAGGCATAGGGAGTTAAGGATCAGCATTGTCACTGCTACAGCTTGGGTTGCTGCTGTGGCGCAAGTTCGATCCCTGCCTGGGAACTTCTGCATGCCTCAGGTGTGGCCAAAATGATTTTTAAAAAATCATAATGGAGTTCCCCTCGTGACTCAGTGGTAACAAACCTGACTAGTATCCATGAGGATGCGAGTTCGACCCCTGGCCCAGCTCAGTGGGTTAAAGATCTGGCTTTGTTGGGAGCTGTGGTGTAGGTCGCAGTCATGGCTCAGATCCCATGTTGCTGTGGCTGTGACATAGGCCAGCAGCTGTAGCTCTGATTCAACCCCTAGCCTGGGAACTTCCATATGCTGCCGGTGTGGCCCTAAAAAAAATCATAATAGTTTTAAAAATCAAAATTAATGCACAAAAACTCATGATGAACAAAATATCAAAATTTAAAAGAAAGACAGGATTTGTACCACTGAGTTTTTCTTTTGCCACAGGCTCCAATATGGCTCATCCCATCACACGGCACTGGTACAATCCTGCTTCCTTTATTGCTTTAAACTATTTTTTTTTTGCCTTAAACTATTATTTTTCTTGATAACTGAGTTTGGGGGGCACCCCCTTATTCACTTCACCCTAGCTGCCCCCCACCCCCCTCGTCCACTGCTGTTCGGACTCTTTCTCCAAATGTGAGATTCAGACAGGGTGAGCAGCTCAAGTGAAACAGATGGTCCCAGGGAATCTGTGGGAGAAACACTTCCTGTTCATTTATTCAGCACAACCTGTTCCTTGAGTAGGTACAATGCAGCGGGCACCGGGCACAGGGCTGAGTGCTAAGGAACAGCAGTGAACCAGGTCTCTGCCCTCATGGAGCTTCTATCTGAGTACAGAGGAAACAGACTTCAAATAATTCACAGGTAATTATTTAGTGATAATTGCAATAAGTACTTTGAAGGAGAAATGTGGGAGTTTAAGACCCCTTTAACATGGGGGCCTTGATGTGCTCTTGAGGATCTGGAAGTATTCTATGAGAGAGAGAGGTTTCAGCTGAAATCTTTTTTTTTTTTTTGTCTTTTTGCCATTTCTTGGGCCGCTCGCGTGGCATATGGAGGTTCCCAGGCTAGGGGTCGAATCAGGGCTGTAGCCACCGGCCTGCGCCAGAGCCACAGCAACGCGGGGTCCGAGCCGTGTCTGCAACCTACACTGCAGCTCACAGCAATGCTGGATCATTAACCCACTGAGCAAGGCCAGGGATTGAACCCGCAACCTTGTGGTTCTTAGTTGGATTTGTTAACCACTGCGCCATGACGGGAACTCCTGAAATCTTAATCATAAGCAATGTGAGCCAAGTAGAATGGGAAGAAGAGGGACCAATGCATGCAAAGCTCCTGGGGTGGAAAGAAGTGGGTGCAGTTGAAAAACTGAGAGGAAGTGTTAGATCAGGTCAGTTCTGTAACAAGCAGTCCTTAAGTCTAAATGGCTCAACAGGAGTTCCTGTTGAGGTGCAGCGGAGACGAATCCAACTTTGTGGAAACCAATCCACGTTCATGAGGATGTGGGTTTGATACCTGGCCTTGCTCAGTGGGTTAAAGATCTGATCCGGCATTTCAGTGAGCTGTGGTATAGGTCGCAGTCATGGCTCGGATCCCATGTTGTTGTGACTGTGGTGTAGGCCCCTCCAATTCGACCCCTGGGTATTTCCATATGCCACAAGTTCAGCCCTGAAAAGCAAATAAAATAAAATAAATAAATAGCTCAACATATTAAAAATGTATTTCTCATTTGCTTCGCAGTCTAGTATGCTGTGGTCTCTGCACGTGCGTGGAAAAAGAACTTTCCCACATTCAAAGCAAGGTGTAGACAAGTTTATTGACGCAAGAGCCTGTTAACACAAGGAGAGCAGATCCTGGGCCCATGGTTGGTTGGTTGGTTTTGGTTTGTTTTAGTTTGTTTTTGTCTTTTTAGGGCAGTACCCCCAGCATATGGAGGTTCCCAGGCTAGGGGTTGAATCAGAGCTACAGCTGCCAGCCTACACCACAGCCACAGCAATGCAGACTCCGAGCCATGTCTGCGACCTACACCACAGCTCACACCTACACCACAGCTGACGCAACACCAAATCCTTAACCCACTGATCAAGGCTAGGAGTCGAACCTGCGTCCTTATGGATTTGCTAACCACTGAGCTGTGATGGGGACTCTGGGTGTGTCTGTGTTTATAGCCCAGAGACAAAGGAGTAGGAGGAGAGGTCTTGTCATTCACCTGTTGACCTGCTGATAGGTTGGGGAAGAATGGGCTCTTCTGATACAATTCCTGGCTGGTTGGGAAGGATGGGGTCTTAGTGTACACTTGCTGGTTGGTTGGGGGTATATATTGCCCCTGAAGGGGTGGGGTAATAAAGAGTGGGCCACATACCTTTCCTAGTAGGGGGCAGGAAGGAGTAGGCCAGGTTGCTGGGGTGGGGAGGTCCTTAGGGACATTCTAACAATTACAGGGCAACAGGTGGGACAATAAGGGTCTGGTAATTCTTATCTCAGCTGGGAGGCTTTTTGTGTTTTAGCTCCTTGGAGAGGCCTTGAAATCCCACATCATGTGGGTCAGATAGCTCGTCTCCAAGTGGTGACTCAGGGATCCAGTTTCTTTCTGCCTTTAACACTGCAGGAAATAAAAGAGAGTGGAAAACGTGCAGGGATGTGGCATCTATGTCTTCTGCCCACATCCATTGCCCAATGCTCATCCCAGGGTCCCACCCCATCAGCCTGAGTGCTCAGGAAGAAGAAAGGGAAAATAAAAGCAGCCCTTGCCACAGGGAGGGGGACAGGGCAGGGACGTCCTTGGCGGCCATGATTGGGACCTGGGTCTGTGGTCTTGGAGCAGAACATTGGTCACAGGTCTATAACACAGTAGGAACATATAGGCAGAACTTCCCAATGGTGGCTCAGCAGGTTAAGAACCTGGCTGGTATCCATGAGGGTGCAGGTTCAATCCTTGACCTCGCTCAGTGGGTTAAGGATCTGGTGCTGCCATGAGCTGTGGTGTAGTTTGAAGATACTGCTTAGATCTGGCATTGCTGTGGCTATGGTGTAGGCCGGCAGCTGCCTCTCCAATTCAACCCCTAGACTGGGAAGGTCCCTATGCACCTGGCCATTAAAAAAACCAAAAACCAAAACCTCCTCCCCCAGACCCCAAAACGTATGGACAGCTGCGAGCCATGACCACTGTGGCTTCTTCCAAAAGGAAGGAGCCAGGATGCTCAGAAGCCACTTTGGAACGTGGAAGCCCATCAGAACTCATCAGGAGGGTCAGGTTCCCTTTCAGGGCATGGAGGCGGGGTCCTGGGCATCAAGTCAGCCTCGCTCCTTTGGCCTTGTTCCTTCAGCTCCGGTGTCCTCAGGAGGGATGAGGGGGTTTGGGGAGGACTGAATGGAAAATGACACCCTCAGCTTTCAAAGGACCAGGAAGGTCACTGACAGAGCTCAGGTTTCAGAGGAATGTGAACCCCAGGGTGTATCTAGGCTCCAGTTTCTAGAGAGTCTGGGGAGCATATGTGCAGAGGCCGAGCTAACCTTGTCAGCTTGATTGTCCAGCGAAGGGCTCTGGACCCGTGGGGACCCAGAGACTGCCTGGAATTTGTGCAAGGGCAAACCCTGAGCCCAGATCACAGGGACCTCTTTGCTCTGCCCTCTTGAGCCCGGGGTCCCCAGGTTTGCCCTGTGGGTCCTAGGACACCTCCAGTTGGTCCTTCCTAGGACCAGACATCGAGACCTGCAAAGCGGGAAGTCCTGGAAATCCTCCAGCTCTCTGCAGGATGGGGACAAGCACTGGGGCATCGTAGGAGGTTTCGCTGGTGTTCCCCCGGCTGAAAGAAGCAACGAGACATGGTAGGAGGAGGCCTGGCTTTGCAGTAAGATGGACCGGGTTGGAATCGTGGCTTTGGCTCTAACCAGTCGCATGACCTTGACCAAACTATTTAACTTCTCTGAATCGATTTCTTCATCTGTAGGGGAGGCGGATGTAGTGCAGCCTGGCAGAGCTGTGGAGGAAGATAAATTAGATGACCTGTAGTTGTGATAAGCAGAGAACCAAGATGGGAGGGGTACAGGCTGCACAAACTAGCCCTGCTCTCCTCCTGACACACGCACACACCTTTCCGGCAGCTGCAGCCAAAGGGATCCTGTTAAAACATTGTGTCAAATCATGTGCCACGCCTCTGCTTGAAGTCCCCCAGTGATGTCTCACCCGGAATCAAAGTCAAACCTTCAGAGAGGCCCTCCAGGGTCCACACCCTCCACCCTTTCTCTGTCCTCACCTGCTGCCAAGCTCCCCTTGTTCCCCGGGCTTTTTGCGGCTCCAGAAGGCCCAGGCACACTCCTGCGCCGGGGTCTTGGCTTTGCCATCCCCTCTGCCTGGAACGCATCTTCCCCAGACATCTGTCTGCTTGGCTTACTCCCACTCCTTCCCATCTTTGCTCAAATGCCATCCTGTCCATGCAGGCTTCCTGGCCACTCTATTTTATTTTATTTTATTATTATGATTATTATTTTCTTTTCAGGGCCACAGACGAGGCATATGGAATTTCCCAGGCTTGGGGTCAAATCAGAGCTGTGGTTGCCAGCCTACACTACAGCCACAGCAACTCCAGATCTGAGTTGCATCAGCAACCTATACCACAGGTCACGGAAACGCCAGATCCTTAACCCACTGAGCAAGGCCAGGGATCGAACCCATGTCCTCATGGATACGAGTCAGGTTCTTAACCCACTGAGTCACAATGGGAACTTCTGTTTTATTTTATTTTATTTATTGTGCTGCTCCTACCGTATGCAGAAGTTTTCAGGTCAGAGATCAAGACACCTGTGCCACAGCAGTGACAACACCAGGTTCTTTAACCGAGGCCTTTTAGCTGCTAAGCCACTCCATTTTATTTTATTTAATTAATTAATTTATTTATTTTGTGCTTTTTGGGGCTGCACCCATGGCGTATGGAGGTTCCCAGGCTAGGGGTCAAATCGGAGCTACAGTGGCCGGCCTGTACCACAGCCACAGCAATGTTAGATCCGAGTCGTGTCTGCCACCTGTACCACAGCTCACGGCAACACCGGATCCTTAACCCACTGAGCAAGGCCAGGGATTGAACCCGCAACCTCATGGTGCCTAGTTGGATTCATTTCCCCTGCACCACGAGGGAACTCCTCAGCCACTCCATTTTAAATGGGAGCCTCAGAGCTCCTCCTCTCTCCCTTGCTTTTTCTCCTCTGTAGCCAGGTTGATTGGCCAACACATGGAAAAGCATTTTGTGGATTATCTCTATTTATAGGACTATGAGTTCTACAAAGACAGTTTTGTTTGTTTTTTGTTTTTGTCTATTATGTTCACGTTCATAGCAATCTCCACCGCCTAGGCGTACAAATAGGGGCTTACTGTTCATTGAATGAATACTTGAATGAATGTGAGGACTCAAGTTTTGGCTGATGAAGGTAAAGGGAATGGGCCATGGCGTGAAGGACATTGTCACTTTCCTTTTTGGCCAAATGAGGGCGTTGGACTAGTTCTTCAGGAGATCGAAGACCTTGGGCACTGTGTGTGACACTGGACATTGAGTGAGTTCCTGCTTCTATGCACTTTTCTGGGACAGGGTCCCTGGCGCCTTACAGACGATTAACAGCCCCTGTGATTTCCCAGGGGCAAGCACCCTCTGAGTGTTGACGTTTTGTGCTTGGCTCTAATGGGCTCGAATCCTTGCTTTCTTTGTTTGCTTTTGTCTTTTTAGGCCCACACCTGTGTCATATGGAAGTTCCCAGGCTAGGGGTGAAATCGGAGCTGTAGCCGCTGGCCTATGCCACGGCCACAGCAACACCAAATCCAAGCTGTGTCTGTGACCTACAGCACAGCTCACAGCAGCGCCAGATCCTTAGCCCAATGATCGAGGCCAGGGATTGAACCTGTGTCCTCATGGATACTAGTCAGATTCATTACTGCTGAGCCACGAGGGGAACGTCCTCAAATCCTTGCTTCCTAAGAACCTATGATGCTAACACGCCATGATCTCATTCAAATCTCAGCAGCCACAGTGGTCCTGGGTCCCCAGATGCGGGGGGTGGGGTGGGGGCACTGGGAAACAGAGGGGCCTTGGCAGGGGTCAACAAGGCGGGGGGTGGGGTGGGTGTTGGCTGGGGTACCTGTGGGGCCACAGGAGGGGTGACAAAGGAGACTTCTGTATTACAACTGCTGTTTTCTTCCTTTTATTTAAAAGAAAATAGATTGATGGAGTTCCCGTCGTGGCGCAGTGGTTAACGAATCCGACTAGGAACCATGAGGTTGCGGGTTCGGTCCCTGCCCTTGCTCAGTGGGTTAACGATCCGGCATTGCCGTGACCTGTGGTGTAGGTTGCAGACGCGGCTCGGATCCCGAGTTGCTGTGGCTGTGGCGTAGGCCGGTGGCTACAGCTCCGATTAGACCCCTAGCCTGGGAACCTCCATATGCCGCGGGAGGGGCCCAAGAAATAGCAACAACAACAACAACAACAAAAGACAAAAAAGACAAAAAAAAAAATTAAAAGAAAATAGATTGAAAGCAAGTATGACAAAATGCGAGCAACTCTTAGCGCTGGATTCTGGGCCCAGGGGTATTTGTCATACCTGAGAGCTTTGAACTTTTTCTGCATTTCAAAAATTTCTTTCGGAGTTCCCGTCGTGGTGCAGGGGAAATGAATCCGACTAGGAACCATGAGGTTGCAGGTTCGACCCCTGACCTCGCTCAGTGGGTGAAGGATCCAGCTGTGAGCTGTGGTGTAGGTCGCAGATGCGGTTCTGACCTGGCGTTGCTGTGGCTGTGCTGTAGGCTGGCAGCTGTAGCTCCAATTAGACCCCTAGCCTGGAAAACCTCCATATGCTGCGGATGCGGCCCTAAAAGGACAAAAGACAAAAGACAAAAAAAAAAATTCAAAAATACAGATTTGGAGGTGGGCAGGACAGTTAGTTACAGCTCATGGTTAGGAATGGAGAGGCTGTTTCTGGGGTCCGAGGGGCCCAGTTTTTGGATGGTCTTCCCAGTGTGTGTGGGCAGAGGGGCTGCCTGGGGTCCGGGGTGGATCCTGGAGCTGTTGGAACCCCTCCCGGCCCCCTGCTCCCCGTTCCCCCTCCCAGGTTTCAGTTTCCTGCCTTCCCGGGGAGTGGCGAGCGGCTGAGAGGCCCCGTGCTGGGGGCGAAGCTAATTCATTAGTGACGCCTTGACAAGGACTGGGCACCCGCGGTGCCAGCATGATTCATCAACACGATTGCCCCGCTGCCAGCCTGCGTGGGCCCAGAACGACAGCGCATTTTACCTTTACCCACTGAGAAGGGCCTGGTGGGAGGCGAAGGTACAGCTTCTACCGAGAGCAAGAAAAAGACTTAGAGAAAGAAGAGGGCTGGTCCCCTGTACCCTTGAACCCAGGAAGCTCTGCCACGGCTGGCGCTGGGGTGGTGGGGGCTCTCGTGTGGCTCCTGCCTGTGCCGGCGGAGCCCAAGAGGGCTGCCTGGTGCTGGAGTGCCAGCTGGGAGCATGTGGTGAGGGGGGCTGCCTGGGCTTCCTCCTCCACAGCAAATGTTCCCTCGGGGAAGCTGCTGGGGGAGGGGACGCAGCAATGGGTGGGGGTGGGGGTAGGGGAGGTGCTCATTCTTGTTCCGGCCACTTGGCTGCGCTTTCCTCTGCTTCCTGGGCACTGAGGTCTCGCTTCATCCCAGAAGTTCTCCTGAATGGGTGGAAGGGAGAGAGTTGGTTTGGGGCTTAGTCGAGGTCTGGAAGGAACTGGAAGCCCCTCTGGCTGGGGCTCAGAGTCCTCCTACACCCCAGATCTGGTATCTGGGCTTCATTTATTCTCTGCCTGGGTCCTCTGCCTCAGCTTGCATTCGGTTAGTCTTCATTCCAGGACAGGGGTCCGAGGCTAGTTCCTGGCTCAGAGCAAAACCTCTGTCTCTGTGTCCCCCGTCCACCTATTCACCCCATGGCACCCTTTGCCAGATCACAACTGCTGTTGCTCTGCTTCTTCATTTCTTTAGCCAACATATATATAGTATATAATATATAATATCTGAGTAAGGAAGCCAGGACACCCCCCCCCAAAAAAATACACATTGAATAATTCCATTTATACAAAATTCAAGAGCAGGTGAAACTGATCCATGAGGATAGAAATCAGGATCGTGGTTGCCTCTGGGAGTTGGGGGCTGCCTGGAAGAGGCAGGCTCGGGGGGACTCGGAGTGAAGGAACTATTACACAGTGTATACATTTATCAAAACTCAACAGGAATTCCCATCGGTTAACCCACCCGACTAGGATCCACAAGGTTGTGGGTTCGATTCCTGACCTCCCTCAGTGGGTTAAGGATCTGGTGTTGCCGTGAGCTGTGGTGTAGGTCACAGAAGCAGCTCGGATCCCGTGTTGCTGTGGCTCTGGAATAGGCCAGCAGCTGTAGCTCCACTTCGACCCCTAGCCTGGGAACTTCCATATGCCATGGGTGTGGCTCTAAAAAAAAGCAAAACAACAAAAACAACTTACCAAACTGTATACTTATAAACCTATGCATGTCCCTGCATGTGAAGTTGCCTCCATACTTTAAAATAATTTTCACTGAATGCCCACTATATGCCAGACACGGCACCAGCAGGAAAGAGACAAGCTTGCCTGCCCTGGCAGCTTACATTTGGGGGGTGTGTGGTTTTCACCCTCTCCTTGCATTGGCTGCTGCAGTCCGCCCTTGAGCTGGCCTTCTTCCTTCCCTGCAGCGAGTGGGTGTGGGGGGGAGTCAAAGGGTGAGGTGCTGTCCAGAGGGCTGTCCCTTCAGCCAATTACATGGTCCCACCAGCTGGGGTTCAAGGGGAGGTGGGAAGGCAGGATGGTGGAAGCATGGAGCCTGCAGACCTGACTCCCTGGCTGGATCCTCTACTCATTGTGTGACCTTAAGCAAGTTGCCTAATCCCTCTGGGGTCACTTTCCTTCCTCATCTTTCATATGGCATTAATAACGCCTTTGTCATGAATTAGAGGCTCTGCTGTGAGAAAATTCACGGTCACAGGTAGAGTCATGCTTGTTTCCATTTATTGGCGTGATACCTGGTTCAGAGCACCAGCTGGAGAATCAGACTGCCTGGTTTCCAATCCCAGCCACTAGCCTGTGGGGTGACCTTGGGCAAGTCACTCCGCTTATGTCAAACTTCTCAGAGCCTCAGTTTCTCCATCTTTAAAATTGGAGCAATGAGGGTACCCACTTCATAGGCTGTGGCAAGGAGTCAATGCAAAGCTTTCAGCACAGTGCTGGGCACATGGCAGGATGGCAATAAACCAGAGGGAGTGTTTTGTCAGCAGCTCTGGCAGGGGAGTTCTGAGTGTCCTCAAGCGGAGAAGGAGGGGGCCAAAAGGCTGTTGGGGAACATGTGCAAGAGGAAGAATTATGGAAAGAGAGGGGTCACCGTCAGTGGCGTTCAAAGGCACTCAGGCGCTCCAGTCTGCCACCGCATCGACACACAGACCTCGAGCTTTGTGGGGCATGGCAGGAGAGCCGGAACCTGCTGTGCACTGAGGGTGTCCGGGGCGGGGAGGGGCGCGGCAGAGCCAAACCCGGTCTCCGCAGATCCTCTGTTGTGACCCATAAAGGAACACTTCTGAGTTACTATCCTAAACTGAGCGCGGCGGGAAGCCTGGGCGCACGACGCTGGACACAAACGGCCGGCAGTGACCACGCCCCTCAGTCCCTCCACCAGAGCCACTGTCCAGAGTCCTGGGTCGCGGGCCGGGGTTTCTTTGGTCCTCAGTTCCTTCTTAGACTTGCAGCTCTGGACCCACACAACCATACACCGAAGAGCTTGCTGCGGCTGGAAGTGTAGACAGCGTCGGTCGTCGGGTCTGTGTTGACACCGCGCCAGGTTTGCAGGAAGGTATCTTAAGTTTCCCTGGAGAGCGCGGGCTCTGGGGCTGGTCGGTTGCGAACGCGGGACGAGGGCACTGGGCGCAGGGACCCTGCTCCGGCGGCACCTTGGCTCCGCCCCGCCCCGCCTTCCCGCCACCTCATTGGCAGCCGCCCGCGCGTCGGGGGTTGCCAGGGCGACGGGTCTCCAAGCGGCGAGTCAGCGCTAACCCAAGCCAGTCGGCCTCCGGCGGAGGGAGAGGGGGAAGCTCGAGGGCGGGCGGCCGGGCGCGGAGAGCGGCGGCGGCGGGGCCCCGGGCGGGAGCCTCCTCCCGGCCCGGAACGGCCCCCCTCCCGGCGCAGGGGCAGGCCGGGGCGGGGGGCCCCGGCGCCCGCGCGGCCTCGGTCCCGTCGAGGAGGCCGGGGAGCCGCCAGGGCGGGGCGATGCCGGGCGGCGGCGGCGGCCCCAGCCGGGGCCGGTGACCATGGGCATTGCCGAGTCCACGCCGGACGAGCTGCCGTCGGACGCGGAGGAGCAGCTGCGCAACGGCGAGCAACAGTTGGAGCTGAGCGGGAGGCGGCTGAGGCGGCTGCCTAGTGCTGTGTGCGCTTTGAGCCGCCTGCAGAAACTGTACGTGAGCGGCACCGGGCTGCGCGAGCTGCCCGAGGAGATCGAGGAGCTGCGCGAGCTGCGCATCCTGGCGCTCGACTTCAACAAACTCGAGCGTCTGCCCGACGGCCTGTGTCGCCTGCCGCGCCTCACGCGCCTCTACCTGGGCGGCAACCGGCTGCTGGCGCTGCCCGCCGACTTCGCGCAGCTGCAAAGCCTGCGCTGCCTCTGGATCGAGGGCAACTTCCTGAGGCGATTCCCGCGGCCGCTGCTGCGCCTGGTGGCGCTGCAGTCGCTGCAAATGGGCGACAACCGGTTGCGCGCGCTGCCCGCGGAGCTGCCGCGCATGACTGGCTTGCGCGGCCTCTGGCTCTACGGTAACCGCTTCGAGGAGTTCCCGCCCGCCTTGCTACGCATGGGCCGCCTGCACATCCTCGACCTGGACCGTAACCGCCTGGGCGGCTTCCCGGACCTGCATCCGCTGCGCGCCCTGCGCGTCTTCTCCTACGATCACAACCCGGTCACTGGGCCCCCGCGCGTCGCCGACACCGTCTTCCTTGTGGGCGAGGGCGCTGTCGAGCGCATGGCGGAGCGCGACGAGCCCACGCCCCGGCCGCCGCCACGGCGCCCCGTGCGGACCTTTGAGGATGAGGAGGAAGAAGACCTGCTCGTAGGGGGCGGTGGCTCTCGGGCTCTGGGCCCCCCCCGGGGCAGCCTCCACGCCCTGGAAGCAGCTCCAGGACTGGGCACCTGAGCCTGTGCTCCGGGGGTGATGGGCTTTGGCCACTCTGGGAGGAGGGGCTCGGGGAAGGTTTGTGGGAACTCTGGGCCCCTACTAGGGCCAGAGGAGGGGTCACTTTGGTCGAGCTGCCGGGGCCAGGCAGCCCTGGGGGCCATTTTCAGACATTCCAGGGTAGCCAGAAGACTGCCTCCTGGCTGGTCTCTGGGTGGCCGGCAGGCCAAGAAGTCCCAGCCCCGTCCAGTTCCTGTGACTGCGTCTGGTCCCTCATGGGGTCACTCACTGCACAATCAAGGTACCAGCTTCCTCCTGGGACCAGGGTCACCAGTGACCATGGAATCATCACCCTGGCTGTCTGGATGCCCAGGGCGCCCACCAACCTCCCTCCTTCTGGAGTTTGGATCTTCGGGGTCCACCCTTCCCGGTGCTGGAGCCACTACCTCCGGGGTGGACCACATGCTGATGTGAGGCAGAACTGCCCCCAGAGGAAGGCCTGGCCCGGGGGCAGGGGCTTGGAGTTAGGGCTGCTGCGCAGGACAGACAGGTGTGCGGAACTGGGATGGGGCCCGTAACACCGTAGCCGCCCTTGCCCTTCCACCGAGGCTCATGGTACATACCTCCCTCCCCAAGCCCCCTCAATTTTGTGTGGGGAAGAGGAGACTCCGAAGGCAAGGTCTCTACCCCCGCCTTTTATTCTCTTCTCCCAGCTTGTACCTGGAATCTTGCTGGGAGCTCTCCCTCCCTTCCCCACAGCACGAACCTTCCAGCTGTCAAGTTTGAAAAGAAGCCACTGTGCCTCCAGGGCCTCCTGCACCGGAGAGAGAGGCTCTCTGCTCTGGGAGGCTGCTCCAGCGTCTCCCTCCCTGCCTGCATTCTCCATTCCCTTAAATGGGCACCATCAGGGTGGCTGGCACAGCATGGGGCATGGGACGAGCACTGTGTGTCTCCACTCCGTCACCAGGGACAGCCTTCCGGGGGTGAGGAGTGGGGGCCTTGCTCTGCAATTCCCAGGGCCAGATCTTTCCCATCCAAGCAATAATGGAAGGAGGGCCCAGGGCCAGGGACACTCAGGGACACTGTCGGGGCAGGGGCCCCCACATGGTAGTGTTTTCTTTAGGAAGAAGAAGAAGAAAAAAAAAAACTGGCCGTAAACATAAATTATATTTCTTGGAGAAAGAATGTGCGTTTCCCACATGCCTGTTTATTTATAAGCCCTGGGAGCACTGGGTCCCAGAGCTGTGGGGACCGTGGGCTCCCTCTGGCACTGCCCTCTGTCCATGTGCCCCAGCTCTGCGTCAGAGTGACCCTGGCCAACTGTTGTGTCCCGTCTGGGGAATGAGGGCTTGTCTTCAGTCACAGATGGCTTCGGGGCTCAAGACTGCTGTCTCGTCTGGCTGAATCTTTCTGCAGGCCCGTCACCCTGCCCCTCTACCCCCAGGCCTCCTTGCTTGGTCTCCTCCAGCTTCCTTCTCAGATTCTCGAACTCTTAGTATGTTTTTGAAGCTCAAGCTGGGCTGACGTCTATCTCTTCTTTCGCTGGAATTGATCCACCCTCCTCCCCATCTGTGACTCTCTTCTTCCCTCTATCCATTTCCCTGGCTCCGTTGTTTTTTTTTTGTTTGTTTGTTTTTTGCCTTTTCTAGGGCTGCTCCCGTGGCATATGGAGGTTCCCAGGCTAGGGGTCGAATTGGAGCCGTAGCCACTGGCTGTAGCAACGTGGGATCCTACACCACAGGTCACGGCAATGCCAGGTCCTTAACCCACTGAGCAAGGCTAGGGATCGAACCCGCAACCTCATGGTTCCTAGTCGGATTCGTTAACCACTGCGCCACAACGGGAACTTCTCCCTGGCGCCCTTCTTTTTTTCTTTCTTTGTCTCTCCTTTTTTTTTTTTTTTTTCCCCTTAACTCAGTCATTACTTTCTTCCCTCATTATTCAGAAGAAAAAAAATTTAGGCGTTCCCTTCACGGCTTCTCGCTTGGGACCCTCCATATGCCTCTGGTGCAGCACTAAAAGACAAAAAGACCAAAAAAAAAAAAAGTTTAAAAATTGAAAATGGTAAAACCTCAAGCCTAGAGGCCCATCTTCTCCCATGGGAAGTTGCTGCCAGGCCACCATCACCATGGCAACAGGGCTGATGTCATAGGAAACCCAAAGGTCAGGCCTGGCCCAGCAGCTCTCTGGCCTCTGTGCTGGGCCCGGGGGTGGGGGAGGCTGGGGATGGATCTGGAGGCGTCAGCTTGCAAGAGTGACGGGCTCCAATGGGCACAAAGAGCTCGAAGGGTGGGGAAGATTGGAGGCTGAGTTCTCAAGGAACAAGAGGAGTCTGAGGCTTGGCTACAGACCTTGTCCCTCCCAGCGTGGGTCGAGCCCTGGGTTAGGGGGCCTAACACCTATTTATGGGCAAGTCATTTACTTACCTGGGTCTGTTCCTTGCCCTTTCGCAACCTCTGCTCTTGTCACCTCACCGTCCCCACAGCCTGCCTTGCCTTCTCTGGTCCCCTGTCTCCTTTTGGCCTCTGCCCTGAGCGCCTGGCACAAACACTTAACCCTTCCCTGTTCCCCTTTGGCCCACCCACCCCTGACTGTCCCCCACCCCCGGAACCATTGACGTGGCTGGTGATCAGGACTGGGTGTGGATGGAATAAGTGGGAATTGTAGCCCATCTTCCTCCTGGAACCTTCTGGCAGCCAGACCTCCAGGCTGCAGGGCTTCAGAAAACAGGAGAACAGGGCTGTTCAGGGGCTGGGGGCCTTGCCCAGGAGCACCTCGCTTGCTCCCACTGCCACCACATGGGCTTGCTTGACCATCTGCCCCCAAACTTCCTCCCCCCCATTTTTTTAGGGCTGCACCGTGGCATATGGAAGTTCCCAGACTAGGGGTCCAATCGGAGCTGCAGCTTCTGGCCTGATCTGAGCCGTACCTGTGAGCTGCACTGTAGCTCATGGCCATGCCAGATCCTTAACTCACTGAGCCAGGCCAGGGATCGAACCCGATTCCTCATGGATACTAGTCAGGTTCACGACCGCTGAACCGCAGGAACTCCCCAAAGCTTCCCTAAGACACTCAGCACTCTTGTTCTGAGGATGGACATTTATTAGCACACCCAGGTGTGCCACACAGAACATGGATTTGGACAGGGATCCCTGCCCAGCGGGGCTCACAATCTAAATGAGACACAACGCATACACGCAAGACAGAGACACAGGGAGCAGGGCATCCATCTCCCAGGGACACAGATGGTCAGGGGAGCCACAGGCTGGGACGTACAGTGCATTCAAGCATTGCCCTTCTGGTGGTCTTTGTGGAGGAAGGAGAGGAGAGCAGGACATGGCCTGAGATGGCCTTCCAGAAAGCAGTGGAATCAAGGAGGGACTTATAGGAGAGCCAGAATACCAGAGGGCAGTGGTCCCAGGCACCAGGGAGGGATGGGTGGGTCTCCATAGCCGTGGGTGAAGACAGACCCCACGGGGAAAGGCAACAAAGTCCAAAGTGAGGCCTTGAGCCCACGGCCAGGCCCAGCTGTCCTGCTTTCAAGCCTAGTTTTTCCAGAGTGAGCCTGAACAGAAGTCCTGGCAAGGAGTGCTCTTGAGGCTACTTACCTGACCCTGGGGCGCCCTCCAATCTCTAAGACAGAGATCAGAACCTTTAAACCAAGCAGTCAGAAATTAATGGGGCTTTAAGGGAGAGGGCGGGCAGCTTCAAGTGGGCGTACTTGGTGCAGTGCGGGAGGCGGCTGCTGGCCCCAGGTGCTGGGGAGCAGGAGGTGCTGGGGGCAGGGGCATTCACTCTGGAGCGTGGGCAGGGCGGGTGGCAGGTGGATGCAGGACCACAGACTCCTGTCCTGTGTGCCTATTACAGATGTAGCCCCTCATGCTGAAGCAGCCAGAGATGGGCCAGGCCTGGGCCTCCCCTAGGCTGTGTGGGAGGGAAGGGGAAGGGTTGGAATGGTTGTTGCTCTTTTGCCGGTGGAGGGAAGGGAGACCAGGAGGGAGGAAACAGCTCGCCTCGGGGCCACTGCATCCAGAGAAGAAAGACACTGGGGCCCAGCTTCCCAGGCTCTCAGGCTGGGACTGGCGATGGGCTCTTTTGAGTTGGAGAGACTTTTCCAGTCCTAAAGGATGAAACCAGAACAGGATGGAGAGAAGCCACAGGTCCAGCCAACAGGCCCAGAATTCCACAGGGAACAGAAGGAAGAGGAGATGAAAGCACAGGGGTCCCATGAGTTCAGGGGATGCTGGGGAAGGCGGAGGGTCCTCTTTTGATTGGTCTGAATTGCCTTGGAGGGGAATGAGGTTCCCCAGGGAACTGAGGGAGGGGAGGTCAGGCTGGGTGAGCTAGAGGGGCACCCCTCAAGCCCCAAGGAGACTCCACTCCCAATAAGACTTGCTTCAGCTTGATCCAGGGGGTGCGGCCGCTCCTCTGCTTTCAGGGTAGCTGGCAGTCATATTCTCAACCTGAGGTTGGGCTGGAAGGGCCTTGTCGCCGGTGAAGCCAAATCCCAAGGTGACAGGTGAGGGGAGACTCAGCCCCCCCCCCGCCCCCCACTTCCCACCCCCTCACCCCACTGCCTCTCCCCTGGGGGGTAAGGGAGAGCTAGGACCCACGGAGGAACACAGCCAAGGCCCTACTTTTTCACGATCCTTTATTAATTAGAACGGGCCTTGCCACAAAAAGCGGGGCCCATTCCCACAAAAATATGATTTTGCAAAGAGGAAATCTTGCTGGCTTAGAGGGTGCGTGTAGTGGAAAATTTTTGTATGGTTTTTTTTTCCCTTTTTTTTTTCTTCAGTTTGTCTTCATTACTCTTTGCTGCAATTCTTTTTTTTTTTTTTTTTTTTTTTTTGGTGATGGTGGGTTTTTGTTTTTTATAAAACACTTGCGCTCAAGGACTCAAAACACAATACAAACAGTGACCACCAATCCCCACCCCTGGGGCCCCAGCGGGACTGGGGACTCTGAGGGCCCCCCTTGGCTTTTTTTTTTGTGTGTGTGTGGCTGTTTTCCTTGTCCCTTCCCTGGCGTCTGGCGCCGGTGGGCAGGTGCGGGGTCCTGGGGCGGGTGGAATTTGTACAGCAGTTACAAGAGGAGATGTCACAAGAAAGGATACCTGAACAAGATGACGACTAAGTCTAGGGTGCCCACAAAGATGGCAGATGGCGCTCATGAAGGGACCGGGGACACAGTGGAGAAGAGATAGATGGGCCCAGGCTGGCCTCGGCTATCCCTGGAGGCCCTGTGAGGGGAGCGGCAGGTGGGCCTTGCTTTCAGGCTGCGGTAATAATACTTTGCTCACCGGTAGCACCTTCAGAATCCTGCCTCGACCCCCAGGTGACGGCAGCCTTACAACCTCCCCTATGAGGTAGGTGAAGTATTATTACCATCTTTTTACAGATGGGGAAACTGAGGCCCCAGGAGTGTGGGTGATTTGTCCAAGGTCCTAGGATGGTGACAGGGCTCCAGTGCCCTCCCCCCACCCTCAAATTCCCCATTTCCGTGTTTTCCTTTGGCCTTAGACGCCCCCCTCCCCCGCCCCCGCCCCATACCACCAGCCTCCTTCCTTGCCAGCCCACCCAGCCCTTGGTCCACCACTCGCCACCCCTACCCCACGTCCCGGAGCTCAGGCTGCGAGTCAGGTGTTGGAGAACCCGAGGTCGGGTTCATAGATGGGCCTGGGTAGGGTCGGATTTGGAGCAGGCACTGCTTGGAGATGCTCTCAGTTTATGGTTGGCTAAGAGCTTCGTGGGCGGGGCTCGGAAAACTTGGATGCAGTTGCCCCACCCATTCAATGCAAGTCGGTTCTATCCCAGAAGGTGCGGCCGGCCGCACGCCCAGGCGCCTGGGGCGGGGCTCGATCCGTCACCAGCTTCCGGGGTGGAGCGGCACAGGATTCGAGGGAGGAATGCAGGATGGGAGATTCCCTCCGCTTCTCAAAGCTTCCAACAGCACCCTTTCTTCGCTTCCACACACTCCGCAGTCACTGCCCTCCCATCCCCGTTGGGAGCTGGTTCCCCAGCCTGCCAGATAAAGACCGTGCTGTTCGTTGGGGCAGACCCCGATTTTAAGCAAAGCGACCATATAGAAAAATGGGGATTTACAAGAATGTGGGTCACTATTTGCTTTACGTTAGCACTCTTCACTCTGCAAAATGACTCACCTACTTTGTATATTCCTCCAGATCCTTGGGGTAGGGGGTGGGGGTGAGGGTGTGAGATTCTATGTCAGAAACTTTTGATACGGGCAAGAATGTGAGCGTCTTACTGCACAGAGCAGAATGCTCAGCTCAACGGAAGCCTACCGAAGGGAAAGGGCTCCAAATGGCTTAAGCTTTTGCCGTGTCCTCTAAGTGGGGACCCTTTCCAGAGTCTCTTTATCGGGGTGTCAGGCCCATTGGGAATGGAGCTGTGGTTCCGGATCTGGTCCACAGACTGTAGTGTCCGGACGCCACCTGGCGGTGCGTGCCGGGAATGTCAGGCCCAGGCTTGGGGACCCCTGGATTCTAGACGGTGGCCAGCTGCCTTGTATCAATACCAGTACCCGCGTGGGGATGATTGGGCTTAAGCAGGGATCATTCCCAAATCTTCTGTCTCCAAGGGGATGCCAGTTCTAGTCTCTGTAGCAGCTGAGGCAGAGAAACCACAGCTGCTTCGTGTGGGGCAACCTCAGAACTCATGGAATTCTGGAATCTTCCTTGGCTTCCTCCTCTACCTGAACTGAGGGGGCAGAAGGAGCTGCTCTGAGGGACCAGGAGCGGTGCGGGGGGATCAGAGGACAGCCCCAGAAGAGGTCAAGTGATGGAAGATCAGAGACCATGATGGAATGAGGGGAAGGTCAAGGAACGAGGGGAGGGAGGGGTGTGGGATGTGTGGGGTGGGGAGGGAGGGGTGGTCTGTCCAGACACGGAGAGAGGAGGAAGGGGAGGGAGCTGGAAAGGATGGAGAAGGTTGCCAGCGTGGCTGGGATCCGGATGTGTGGGAAGGTTGAGGGGATTAGGAAAGAGAGCTAGGGGGGCTTGGGACCCCTGAGACAGAAGGGAGCAGGGGAGTCCTTGGTGGAATCTGATACACAAAGTAGGTGCCTAAATGGTGTGAAACAATGTTCAAGAGATGAAATTGCTGGGGAAGGAGCTTGTGGGGAGCTCTCAGCACAGAGAGGGGCGCTGGTGGCGGGGTGGGGACAGAAGGAGGCAGCCCAGTTCTCAGCCCGCCTCCAGGGTCGAGCCTACCTTTCCTCCATCCCAGCCCCGCTCAGCCCTCAGCTGCCTCTCCTCTCCACCTGCTGGCTTTGTGTATTGACTTCCCAGCCTCCAGCCGGACCTCACCTCAGAAACCCTGCCCTCTCTGCATCCTCCTCAGTACTGCCGGCCCAGGGAAACAGGGAGCGAGTATCCTCACCCCCACACACGCACGCACGCACACGTATACACACACACTGTGGACACAACACAAGTACACAGGGCTGCGGCTCCAAGACCCTGGAGCGGGCTATATACTATCCTCGGCATTCAGGGCCCAGCCGGCCCCTGAAACTGCCCTGGAACGGGCCTCTCTTGGCCAAGCCGGGGCCAAACGCCTCGACCTCCCCCCTCCTGGGCCCACCCTGGGGCTGGGGAGGGGGCGGCCTTTCTCCACTCCAGGCACTGCCTTAAAGAAAACGGGGGACGGTGCCCACCTGGCGGGCCTCTGGAGGGATCTGCCCGTCTGCCCGTCTGGCTCTCGTGCTTCCCGCCCCCCACTTCTTTAGCATCGGCGGGTCAGGAAGGAAAGGGGCAAAGCAGGAAAATGGCTTCCAGAGCCCCTCCCCCAGGGCTGGGCCGGTGGGGGATGGGGCTGGTTCTCCCTAGCCATGGGGCCCGACTGGTTCCTGGGTCCCCTCCCTGGCTGAGCCCTCAGGATCCTCCCCTGACCCATGGCAGGGGGGCCAGGCCGGGTGTTGTGCATAAAGTGGTGAGGGCATGATGGGGACCCGGGCCCTTGGCCCCCTGGGCCTCCCTTGGCCCCACTCAGGCCTTCAGCTGGTGCCACTGGGCCACAGGCTGCCGGGGACGGGCTATCATGTCCTTCCAGTGTTTCACCTCCCCGGGCCCACTCTTCCAGGACAGGTAGATCTGGGGAGAAAGGGAAGAGGACAGCATTAGTGGCACTCGCTGAGGCATGGCCTCTTGCCCTCACCACTTGGTGACACTGCATTTCCCCAGTGGTGCCCCAGCCTGGGATCATGGGGACCGGGGGTGCGGGCCGGGGGGGGGGGGACTCTGCCTGTAGCGACAACCTACCCCACAAGGCCCCCTCCTATGTCTCCCACCAGCCTGACCTCTTTTCCTTGTTGGGCCTCCGCTCGGGAGTCTAGGCACGGCTGGTCCATCCAGATTAGACTCCCGATCTATTTTGTGCTGGGGGATTTTTTTTTTTTTTTTTTTTTGGCTGTTCCCAGGCCAGGGATCAGATCTGAGCTGTCGTTGTGATCTATGATGCAGCTGTGGCCACGCCAGATCTGGATCCCTAACCCACTGTGCCTGGCTGGGGATCGAACCTGTGTCCCAGCGTCCCGAGTTGCCACTGATCTGTTGCACCACAGCGGGAACTCCTGTGCTGGGGGGCTGATGGGATGGAGGCAGGTCTCTCCCATGCCCTTCCCTGCCCCACCTGTTGGCCACCGTCTATCTCCCCCTTACTGACAATCGATCCCACCTCCTGGGCACTTAGTCCTGGGCACTGAGCTAGGGACTTTACCTAGATCATCAAATCCTTAGCTGTGAGGCAGGTATGTTATTATCCCCATTTGACAGATGGAGAAACTAAGGTGCAGAGGTTAAGAGACTGACCCACAGTCACAGAACTTATGAGCGGTGTAGAGGGATTTAAATCGAGGTCTTTTGGGCTCTGTACCATTGGCTCAATCCTACCTGCCTCTGTGTTAGGGGTCTCACACAGGGGGCTGTGTGCATGATCCCCCAGCTGACCCCAGCCTTGTGGGGTCATACACCAAAAGCCCTCAGCTACCCAGTCCAAAGTGAGAACAAAGCCACCTTCCCCTTGGTTTAGTCAACAGAAGGTAGGGCTTTTTCTTTCATTCTTTTTTTTGTCCTTTTGTCTTTTTAGGGCCACACTCATGACATGTGGAGGTTCTCAGCCTAGGGGTCCAATCGGAGCTGTAGCCGCCAGCCTACGCCACAGCCACAGCAACGCCAGATCCAAGCCGTGTCTGTGACCTACAGCACAGCTCATGGCAATGCCAGATCCTTAACCCACTGAGTGAGGCCAGGGATTGAACCCACATCCGCGTGGATACTAGTTGGGTGCATTTCTGCTGAGCTACAACAGGAACTCCCATAGTAGGGCTTTTTCTAAAGGAGCTATAGGTGGTATCCAAAGAACATCCAGCTTCAAAAGGCTAGGCATCCATCCTTCCCCTCCACCTGCCCTGATCACTGGATTACAGCCTGTTCCTAGTCAAACCTCGATGCCAGAATGGACACACATGCCCTTGCTAGGAACTTTTCCAAAGTAACTTTCATTATAATAGTAGCTAACATATATGTTCCAAGTGCTGGGCTAAGCATCTCTCCTGGGTTATCTTATTTACTCCTCCCAGCACACTGTGAGGTTAGGATTGTCTTACTCTCATTTCAAGAGGAGGAAATGAAGCTCTTAAAGGTTATGATTGTTAAGAGGTGGAACTGGGACATGGATCCAGGCAGCATGACTCTCAAGCCCACACTCTCAATGCTAAGCCATAAACAAACACAAGAATAGACATTTCAAAGCAGAAAAGCGAATGGACTTAGGTCACAAAATCGCATCCTGGGAAAACTCAAGGCCAGGCAGGGATTTTTGGTTAATATATGATGAAAAGAGATCACTTTCTATAAGGAGAATGCCCACGTGTCTCAGGCAATTCTTATACCAGCCTGTGAAGTGCTGTAGGGTTGGTATTAGCAGCTCTATTTTACAAATGAGAACACTGAAGCTCAGAGAGGCCACGGACTTGTCCAGGGTCATACAGCTGTTTAACAGCAGATGAGATGGGAACTGAAGCCAGCTCTTTTTTTTTGTCTTTTAGGGCTGCACCCATGGCATATGGAGGTTCCCAGGCCAGGGGTCCAATCAGAGCTATAGCTGCTGGCCTGCACCAGAGCCATAGCAATGCAGCATCCAAGCCACATCTGCGACCTACACCACAGCTCACAGCAACGCCAGATCCTTAACCCACAGTGTCCTCATGGATGCTAGTCAGGTTCAATAACCACTGGGCCATGACGGGAACTCCTGAGGCCAGCTCTTTGGAGCCTGACTACAGCTCTCAACTCTAGCCCCGCGCAGCTCACCCTCTGCAGATAGGACCCTGATGACATTGCTCTGAGGTCTTTACCCTGTCAGAGGGTCCTGTCCAGAAAACCATCTTTTGAGGATCCAGGGCACTTATTCCTACCACCTCCTCCTTCCTTGCTCTTCCAGGTCTATCCTGAATGGACGGATCCACGGTAGGACATTGAGGGAAGATCTTGCCCAGTCCTCTTATGTTCAGATAAAACAGAGGCCCTGACGGGGAGAGGATTGCCTCTCTCTCCTGCCATCCAGCCTCGTGTTCACCCACTGCCTCTGCTGCTTCTTTTAGGCCAGACCCTTGCCGGGCGCCCCCTACCTTGCCGATGACGTCATTGCGGCTGAGCTTGTCCTTGTCCATGACCGTGATGATGATGGTCGTCTCCCTCAGCTTCTCCGTGGGGATGTCGAAGGCAAAGGACTCATTGAAGATGGGGTTCAGGTTCCTCTTCATCGTCACCGTCTTCTTCTTCTCCACCCGCTTGTCCTTGTACATCAGCCACACCTTCACGTAGGGGTCTGGGGCACAGGTGGGGGAAGGGTCAGAGGAGCAGCGGGGGTCGGGGGGGGGGGAGCGGGGGCAGGAGAGGCTGTGTGTGCTGTCCCCAGAGGGTGAGGAAAGCCGTGAGGGAGGAAGATCTGCGAGGAATTTAGCCATCACCTGCACAAATGAGGACTCTGAGGGGCCAGGTCTCACCTGAGGTCACAGACTAGGCGTGTCAGAGCTGGGGCTAGAACCCAGGTCTGCCCACCATCCTGTGCCCTTTCTTCCCCATTCTGGAAAGGACGGAGTCTAAGGTGATGGTGACCCTGAGGGGTGCGCCAAACATGGCCACCAGAGCTCTAAGGTAGAGGTGTTGAGACTGGAGGTGGGGCGTGGGGGTGAGGGCACAGCCCAGACCCTGCTGTCCACATGCGGCTTGACTCCCATGTCACCAGAACCTCCCCGGCCGGCTTGTCCGCCCTCTGCGGTGAGAAGCGCCAGTACCTGACGTGCCCCCGATGTCCATGGCTTTGAGGTTTCGGGCTTTGATGATATTCACGATGATGGAGTTGGCAGAGGGGTTGTAGCAGAGAGACAGGAGCAGCTCCCCTCGGCTCCCCTGGGAAGGATAAGAGGAGGGGTGAGTTAGGGCCACGCCCCTCAGCTCCCCTGGGAGGGACAAGAGGCGGGGTGAGGCCGGGCCACGCCCCTCAGCTCCCCTGGGAGGGACAAGAGGCGGGGTGAGGCCGGGCCACGCCCCTTGACACCCCCTGGGAAGGGCAAAAGGCGGGCTGAGACCGGGCCACGCCCCTCGGCTCCCCTGGGAGGGAGAACAAGAGGGCTTCGGGGCTAGGTCAGGCCCCCCTGCACCAGGACCCCTCTACTCAGGCCTGGGTGCTTAGCCACCCCCTCTGCTTGTCGCGGCTGCGCACGCATGAAGATGAAGGTCTTCCTTCATCTGGTAGGTCTGTGCCCTGCTCCCCAGGCTCTTTGTCACAGCTCAGGCTCCCAAAGGCAGAGCACTGAAGCTGTGCCAGCTGGTGGAAACGCTGCCCTGTCAGGTCCGGCCGTTCCCTGCCCTCCCTCTGTGCCGCGTTTGTCAGGTTGAGGAGGGAACAGAACAGGATCTGTCAGCCAAGGGCTCCAGGTGGGGCCTTACACTCCCATCGCTGCATGGCTTCAGATCCTTCCAGAAGGTCTGCATCTGGGTCAGGTCCACCTTGTTGAGGGGGATGGACACCTCCCCGATGGGGTCGTTGCGGCTGAAGCGGTCATAGTCCAGGACCTGGAGGTAGAGGACCCTCTGCACCACCTTCTCGTAGGGGAAACCTGGGGGACAGACAGCGCAGGTGAAGAGCCAGACGGAACAGCCACACGGAGCCTGCGCAGGGCATGGCTCTTGAGCAGGAAGATCGCAGGAGGAGGAGGAGGAGGAGGAGGGCTGGCCCTGTGCCTCCCTGCTGCCGCCCTCCTTGGGCACTGCAGGCAGCACCCACATTCACACTTTTCTGAAGGCTTAGCAAGGGCTGTCACAGTCTCATGTCCCCCTTGACCATCCTGTGGGATGGCTGGTATCTTGCCCATTTTACTGATGAGAAGACTGAGGCTCAGATGGCTTATATTACCTGCCCAAAGTCCCACAGCTAATACAGAGCAGACCGGGACCATTCATCCATTCATTCATTGCGTGTCTGTCTCGGTGGCCAGGCAGCGGCCCCCTCACTCTCCAGGCAGTGCTGCCACTGTCAATCATGCCAAAACAAGTCTGGGTGAGTGGCCCTGCCTGAGAGCATCACAGCTGCCAGAAAGCAGCCCCAGGACGACTCAGGACAGAGGGAAAAGGCAAAGGCAAAGAAAGAGCGGTAGTCACCTGTCCTAGGGCTCTGCTTCCCCTTCGTCTGCTGCCAACGCATCAGCCTGTCCTTCCGCCCTTCCTTAATAGATCTGCCGCTGTCCGTGGGCTCCACTGCCACCTCCCATCCCAAGCCGCTGGCACCTCTCGCCTAGACAGTTGCAAGAGTTTCCAAACCGCTCTCCCCACGTGTCTGCTTTCTCCTACAGCCCCTTCTCAATGCAGCAGCCAGAGTGAGCTTTTAAAAATAGAAATCGCATCGATACTCTCCGGCTTAGAGCCTTTCAATGGCTCCCGGTGCACTTAGAATAAAAGCCGTGTGCCCTGCCTTGGCTTCAAGTCTTTCCACAACTTGGCCCAGTGTCCTCTCCCCGCTCATCTTGCGACCACTCTTCCCTCAATGGCTGGGCTCTGGCGACCCCAGCTTTTCCTGCCTCAGTCCCATCACACCCTGTCCTGGCCTCTCCTCTTCCATCAGGTTTCAGCTTTGTTTCCTGATGTCCTCGGATGGGGTCAGATCCCCCCGTTTGATACACTAGCACTTTCATTTTTTTTTTGTCTTTTTAAGGCTGCACCCTCAGTGTATGGAGGTTCCCGGGCTAGAGGTCAAATGGGAGCTACAGCAGCCAGCCTACATCACAGCCACACAGGATCCGAGCCACGTCTGCGACCTACACCACAGCTCATGGCAATGCTGGATCCGTAAACCCACTGATCAAGGCCAGGGATCAAACCCGAGTCCTCTTGGATACTAGTCGGGTTCGTTAACCGCTGAGCCACGATGGGAACTTCACACTAGCCCTTTACTTTCAGCACGTATTCCAGGCTATAGTAGAGATTGATCTGTTTCCTTGAGCCTGATTCTCCCACCAGGCTAGGATTTCCAGGAAGATGCCTCTGTCCTCAACCACCGGATCCCAGCATCTAACACTGTTTCTGGCACGCAGTAGGCATTCGATTAAATATTTGTTAAGTGAGTCAGTGATGGAACAAATGAATAAATACCCATGAAAGGGCCTGATGGAGCGGCTGGAGTGTGCCAGGCTGGAGCGGGAGGTGAGGCCAGAGCGCAGAGCCCTCAGGAGGAGCTTGGATGGATGGAAAATCCCAGGGAGCCAGGGGAGGGTCTGAAGCCCAATTCCAGGGCCTTGGGAGGCTTAGTTGGAGGAGAGGCTGGCCTGGGAGGTGCAGGGGCAACAGGCCAGCCTGGAGGCCTGAGGTGGTGAGATCCTGGACCGGGGTGTGAGCAAGAAGGAGAGAGGAGACTGAATACTTTAGCTCAACCGGTGGGGAAGATGAAAGGAGAGGAAGCATTCTGGAGGATTCTAGTGCCTTCGGCCAGAGACACTAGAAACATGGAGTTGCCTCTGCCTGAAGCTGGTGTGCTGGAAGGGGAAATCCTACGTTCCCCGAGCCTCCAGCCTCTAAATTTCTTCAAGGCCTATCCTCACACTGAGGGGGCTATGCCTTGCTCACCCTGGAATACCCCAGGGACCTATCCAAGTGACCTTTGGCATCTATTCAGGTGACATGGGCAAGGACAAGTGTTCTGGAAATACTGATGATTCCAAGAGGTCCCTGCACCTAAGCCAGTTCTTTTCAACACCAAAAGAGGCAGGCTTTTATCAGGCAAACTCCTATTGATCCATCAGTACCCATCTTGGGAGTTCCCTCTGTAGTGCAGTGGGTTAAGAATCCAACTGCAGCAGCTCTGGTCGCTGTGGAGGCGCAGGTTCGATCCCCAGCCCAGTGCAGTGGATTAAAGGACCCAGTACTGTGGCAGCTGCATTATAGGTCGCGGCTCCAGCTTGGATTCAATCGCTGGCCAGGAACCTCCATATGCCATGGGTGGAGCCATTAAAAAAAAAAAAAAAAGAATCTGTCTTGAATGACCGCTCTTCTGGGAAATGTTTTTTAGCATCACCAAGGAGAGTTTATATTGGGTTCTTGCAGCATCTGCCACACAGGGGTATGGCTTAATGACTTACACATCTGTGTCCTCCAAGGAAGGCCCTCAGGGTCATAATGGTGCCTCTTTTCTGTGCCCCCAGTACCAAGGACAGTGCCCTGCCCATAGCTGATGCCGGGTAAATGCTTCCAGAGGGATCAGTGGATTGGGGCTCTGCCCATAAACTTCACCCCAGTGGCTGGCTACTTACACCTGCAGATAGCCAAGCCTCTCGCTGGTTGTGCCATTTCTTTCTTTTTTTTTTTTTTTGGCTTTTTGCTATTTCTTGTGTCGCTCACGCGGCATATGGAGGTTCTCAGGCTAGGGGTCGAATCAGAGCTGTAGCCGCCAGCCTACACCACAGCTCACAGCAACGCCGGATCGTTAACCCACTGAGCAAGGGCAGGAACTGAACCTGCAACCTCATGGTTCCTAGTTGGATTCGTTAACCACTGCGCCACCACGGGAACTCCAGGTTGTGCCATTTCTAAACTGCTCCCCTTGCGGAACCGAGGAGGGGAGAAACACACAGGCACCCACTAGCTTACCCTCAATGATTTATTTCGTGAATGAGCTGGCTGTCACCTTGCCGAAGGGGTGGGGCGTCAAGTGGCTGGGACACCAGATGGAGAAGTTTGCTGATTTCCTGGGGCACACACTGCAGGTTCTGGAGAGCCAGGGCACCAGGCAGTTGGCACAGTGGGCATTTATTCTCACTGGTTGAACAGGGCTGTCAAGAAAGCCTAATGGCTTCTCTAAGCGGGGTCTAGGCACCCAAAGAGCCTGGGACAGAAACTGCTCCCTGATCACGCGCCCAGTTTCCTGGTTACCTGGAAGCTTCAGAGATAAGAGATAAGCTGGGCCTGCAGGAAAGAGGGAGGATGTCTGCATCCGTGGCCTTGGGACCCTGGGCTGTGGTTCAGAGCTCCTGTCCTGGGCCTCTGCGGGGGCTGTCCATGTGGGGGAGGGGTCAGAAAATGGGAGCAGATGGAGTGTGTTTATCAGTCGGGTATAAAGTGTTTTCTGGGTGTTGTTAGTGCTTTTACTGATCTGTTTGAGCCTCACTTTTTTTTTTTTTGTCTTTTTAGGGCTGCACCTGTGCCGTATGGACGTTCCCAGGCTAGGGGTCAAATCAGAGCTGCAGCTGCTGGCCTACACCACAGCCACAGTAACACGGGATCCGAGCTGCATCTGTGACCTACACCATAGCTCATGGCAACACCAGATCCTTAACTCACTGAGCGAGGTCAGGGATTGAACCCGTGTCCTCATGGATACTAGTCAGGTTTGTTTATGCTGCGCCACCGCAGGAACTCCCTTGACCCTCCCTATTATCTTTCTTTTACTGATGGGGAAACCATGGCACAGAGAGGCTGGGAACTTGTCCCAGGTCACACAGCTAGTGAAGTGGCAGAGCTGAGATGCAAACTCAAGCAGCCTGGGTCACAGCCGGGGCTCTTACCCACTATACTATGGTCGCTGCGGGAGACGCTGTGGCTACCTCCCCTCCTTCCTGCCCACCTGAGGATGGGCCTGTATCTGGGCAGGGGCCCAGCTTTCCTCCTGGGCCTCTGGCTGTGATGCTGCCTTCGCTCAGCTGGATGTAAGCTCATCCCAGCTGGACACAAAATGCCTCAGGTTGAGATACTCTCCTGTGTGGGTGCAGGTGGGTCTGTTCGTGTGTGTGTGTGTGTGTATGTGTGTGTGTGTGTGCACGTGCCTGTGGCTTACATGTGTGCGGGTGTGCAGCAGAGGGGGACAGGGGACTCTGGGGACAGGGGCGGCACAGCCTCACCTTCGAAGAGGAAGGTCTCGTTCCAGTGGGGGTTCAGGTTCTTCCGCTTCACCTTGGTCTCCAGCTTGTGCTTCTTGTCTGGCAGCAGGTAGATCTTGACGAAGGGGTCGCTGGTGCCACTGAAGTCCTTGGCTGGCAGCTCCTGGGCCTTCATGATTTTCACGGTGAGCGTGGACTCCTGGAAGTTGTAGCCGACGCTGAACTGGATCCGGCCCAGGTTCTCTCGGCTGCAGCCCTCGTGCGCCTCGTCCTCCTCGGAGCCTGGGGAGAGCTGGGGGCACGAGGGGTGGGGGGGGGACAGGCAGGGTTGAGGCGGATTCTGCTTCCTTGAAGCCCCCCTCCATGCCCAAGGCCAGTCCAGCCACCGAGAGCTGCCTTCTCCCCCCCCAGTCACCGTGTGGGGCTGATGGGGGCACATGGCGCTTTGGCATCTGGCTGAGGATGCTGAAGTGGAGGGCAAGGGCCTCACCCAGAGTTTCACAGTGAAGGCGGGGCAGAGCCAGGACCACCCGTTTCCTGACCCCCAGAGCAGGGTGTGCCCCTGTTCCCAGCCTCTCTCTCCTTCAAATCCGGGGTCTGCCCCTCCCCGACCCCTGGCTCCACCACCACTGGCTGCTTTGCCTCTCTGAGCCCCCTCCTCCGCCCTCCCACCCTTCCATCAGGGGGAAGGACCCTGGGGACCCCTGCTGTGAAGTACACCAACACACACAACCCGGGCTACAAAACATGAGGGGGATTTCTCATCTCGAAAGAGTTTACCATGCTATTTCTTTGGAAAGCGACTCTCTGGAGTTCTGGGGATGATGTGATTTACAAAACCAGAGAGGCACGTTTTCTTGCCTGCATCCTCATGGATGCTAGTTGGGTTCCTTACCACTGAGCCACACGGGAACTCTCTCTCTCTTTTTATCAGAAGTGTTTCATGGGAGCCTCAAATGACGGTACTGCCCCTGGGCTGAGGACTCCTGGAAGGGAGGCTACACTTGCATTCAGTCCCTGTCCCCTGGGCAGTGGCCCTTTGGCCCTAGGGGCTGACCCAGACCTGTCAGTCATGGGGAGCGGCATGGGCGTCACATTCCCAGGATGATGTTGAAATAATGGGAAGTATTTGCGGGGGTGGGGGGGGGAGTATCCCAGTGTGTTCTCAGCGGTGGCTGCTCGTCTGCGACGCCTGGTTCTAGGTTTTGGCATTCTGCCCATCCCCCAGCGGCGTGGGTCCTGCTCCAGGTTCCATCCCAGATTCCCCCCCAGATACAGGGGTCCACATGGCCCAGGCACTCCTGTCTCTAAAAGATCCTGAAGTGGAGTTCCCTTTGTGGCTCAGTGGGTTAGGAACCTGGCCTGGTGTCTGTGAGGATGCAGGTTCGATCCCTGGCCTGGCTCAGTGGGGTGGGTTAAGGATCTGGCATGGCCTTGAGCCGAGGTTTAGGTCGAAGATGTGGCTTGGATCTGGCACTGCTGTGGCTGAGGCTGTGATCAAAGGTGCCCTTCCAGCTGCCTTCACTCTCACCCTCAGATCCAATGTCTCACACAGCTCCGGCCACACACCTGGGCCCGCCAGGATGTTGGAGGTGGGCTGCACTGCCTCCCCCGCTCTTCTCACGGTGGAAAGGGTCCTTCCAGCCTCGCCCCTTGGCCAGATCCAGGCAACCCTGCTAGCTCCACCCAGGCCCACTGAGCATCTGGCTTTCCTACCCAGCCCCAGTTTCCCCCTCATGCTCCTTCCCTCTTCTCCAAACAGCCCCACTCCCTTTGAGCCTCTGTTTCTGCATCTGTAGAATGGCACCGCAAGACATGTTATGTTATGGGGTTATGTTATGTTATGTTATATTATGGGGTTCCAGGGAAGGTTAAGGGGGTCCACATGTCTTCTGTGGTCCTGCTGTGCAATGGACCCCTTCTGGCAATGGACTGAAAGCCTGGGACATGCGTGAATAGGCAGTGCCTGCCAAGACCACTTGCCCCTCGCTATTCCTTCCAGAGTTGGGGAGACCCTTGGGGTTCTTCGGTGGTGCAGCAGGTTAAGGATCCTGCGTTGTCACAGCAGCAGCTTGGGTTCGATCCCTGGCCCGGGAACTTCCACGTGCCATGAGTGCAGCCAAGGTAAATAAATAAGTAAATAAAGGCAGGGAGACCCTTGCAACTGGAGCCCAGGTGGCCCCAGCCCCACCTGAGGTCCCTCGGGTCTCTTGGCTCTTGCTTCCCAAACAAGGTAGTCTAGGGTGGGAGGCCCGAGCTGGGCCAGTGGACTTCGCCTCCGAAGGGGGCAGCGGCCCTGTGCCCACTGCCAGCCTTCCCAAACCAGAGCCCTGGGCCCTAATTAACCAGCTGGGGCAGCTCCTGGATCTGTTTCCGTGGCAACCAGGCCAGCCACCCCCACTATGGGCTGGGGGAGGTGCTGCCTGAGCCCCAGCTCTGGTAGAAGCCAGCAGGGCAGAAGCAGCTCGGATGGGGGTGTGGCCAGGCCTCCTCTCCAGCGCCCTCCCCTCCGTCCCTGTGAGGCCATGGGTGCCTGACCCCTGTTTCCTAACACCTCTCCCCCCGCCGCCAGCTTCTGCCAGCCTGGGGCCTGCAGATCAGCTGATGGTTTACTTGGCCCAGTTTGTCCTGATCATCGCTGTTAATGCCAATGAACCAGCTTTGGCCAAGGGCGAGGCCATTAGACCCCGCCTGCCCACCTCTGAGCGTCCGCTGAGTGGGTGAGAGGGTGGGGGGGCTGGCACTTCCTCTCTCTGCCAGTGGCAACAGTGGCGGCAGCAGTTGGTTCCTCCCTGGGGGCAGCAAGGGTGCAGGCAAGCTGGCTGGGAAAGGGCCGTCCCTTCTGGGAACCTGGCTACCGGGAAGCTGTAACCAATTAAGAGGCTGCGCAGGGAGGCTGGATGGACGGTGGCGATGGCGCATCCAGAGGAGAGGCTGGCTGGGCTCATCTCCCCGGGTGGGGAAAGACAGACAGGAAGATGGAGGAGGACCAGGCACGCAGGGGGCAGCGAGAAGGAGGGAGGTGGGAGGCCCAAGGGAGACCAGATCTGGCACAGGGAAAATCTGACGCTCTAAGCTGCTTCCAAGAGAAATGCAGACTTTGGGCCTGCTGACTGGGAATCTGCATTTCGTGGCTGTGCCTCCAGCATGCAGAAGTTCCCAGTCCAAGGATCAAACCCGTGCCACAGCAGCGACAACGCCAGATCCTTAACCCACTCACCCACCAGGGAACTCTAGGAATCTGCATTTTAACAAGATCCTCTGGTGATTTGGGTGCTGTCACAATTTAGGAGGAGCTGGGCTAGACCAGAGCAGTGGGGACTGGTGGTCAGAGCGGCCAGAACCCTAAATGGCAGGAGGGTCGGGCCTGGGTCTCCAGGGACCTCAGGGAGGGTGGGGGCTGCAGTATCTGAGCAGTGGACAAGGGAACTCTGAATTGAATGATGTCAGGACTAGCGAAGGCCTGAGAGCCCACCAAGCCCCCTTCCCTCTCTCTGTCTCCGTGGGAGGGAGGGGGAGACCGGGAGGAGGGATGGAGGAGGAGGAAGGGGGCCCAGGTCCAGGGAGAGGAAAGGACTTTTCCCCTTAGGAACTAGCAGGCACCAGCTTCCCCCCTCATGTCTTCTCCAAGCCTTCCTGGAACTTTTGAGCTGCCAAACCTCTGACTGACTCCTGCCTGATACCTCCGGCTGCCCAAACTCAGCAGTCTTGGCTTGGGGCCCTGGCGACCACACCCAGGAGCTCTTTGGAAAGCACAGGTGGGGCAAAAGGCCGTGACTCACTACTGCCACCAGGGGGCGCCACATGAAACCACAATCTCTGCCTTCGTGAAAACACCTCAGACCCAGCTGGGATCTTGGGAGGGTGGGGTGTGGACAAGAGAACCCCAGCCAGCTGCTCCCCCACAGGGACCAGGACCAGAGGGGTTCTGCTCTCCTGATCTCTCTCTCTCTCTCTTTTTGTCTTTTTTAGGGACACAGGTGCGGCGTAGGAGGTTCCCAGACTAGGGGTCGAATTGGAGCCGTAGCTGGCAGCCTATACCACAGCCACAACACCACCAGGTCCGAACCACATCTGCGACCTACACCACAACTCCCAGCAATGCCGGATCTTTAACCCACTGAGCGAGGCCAGGGATCAAACCCGCGTCCTTGTGGATACTAGGTGGGTTTGTTACCGCTGAGCCACAACTGGAACTCCTCTCCTCATCTCCTTGGATCTCAGCTGAACCCCCAGCAATGGGAATATATGACCAGCTCCACTGGGAGCGCCACCTGAGAACTCCCCTCCGCTCCAAGAAAGGGGACACTCTTCACCCCAAGTCCTTGGTCCATTAGCCTTTCCTTCCAGGATCACGCAGGTTTTCTCAGCCCCTGGCTCAACTCAGAAGGGGACTGGAGGAGGGTGGGGATTCTTTGTTTCCCTTGACAGATGAGGAAACCGAGGCACAGAAAGGCTGTTTGGGTAAAAGAGCTGGAAAAGACCCCAGGCTGGGCTCACTCAGCCACCACGCGGGCTCCCCTGCACGACTCCCACGCTGTCCCCAGGCTCCACATGCTCCCCTGCCACCCGGCCCTCCAGCCCTTCTCACCATGAGCATCTCACTGGTGAGGGAGTTGACGAGGTCCGAGACGGAGGAGCGAGGCTCGGTCCGGCGGTCAGACTCATCGTGGGGCGTCTGGCCTGGCACCGGGGCTGTGTTCACTGCCTTCCCTCCTGCGGGCAACCTGGGGGCAGACGAAGCCCGAATGAGGATGGACACAGACGTGGGCTGGGCTGGGCGCCACGGGGCCTCGGTGGCGGCAAGACCTTCTGAGACCCAAGCAGCTGCCCCTTCCTACAGGCCAGCGGGAGACTTTGTCCGTGGAAGCAGCCGCGGTCCCCCTTGCCTCCGCCTGACTTCCCCGTGGGTGCTTTTTGGGGCAGGGCTCCCACTCTTCCTGTTCCCCAGAACCCAGCCTCCTCCAGCCCCTGCTTGTGCGGTGGCCACTGAGCGTCCTCCCTCCCCAGAGGCCTCCTCCAGCCCCTGCTTGTCCCAGCCTGGGAGGGAGGCTCCTGAGATGGCGTGTCCAGGTCATCACCGCGTCATTATCCTCGGTAAACACGCCCA
The DNA here is from genome assembly GCF_016906955.1 of Phacochoerus africanus. Classification (NCBI taxonomy): domain Eukaryota; kingdom Metazoa; phylum Chordata; class Mammalia; order Artiodactyla; family Suidae; genus Phacochoerus; species Phacochoerus africanus. Next base: position 10,009,560 of record NC_062547.1, on the reverse strand, counting down.
GAGCCGGTCTCCCAGAGGCCCCACCTGTTTGTTCAGGCTCAGCAGGACACACAGGTGCCCTTCGGACACGAGTCTGATCGGATGAGGCCAGGACCACTGTGTACACAGCTCTGTCCAGTAGAACTTTCTATGTCCACATGTGACTATTGAGCATTGGCAATGTGGCCAGTACAACTGAGAGCTGAATCGTTACTTTGGTTTGACTTAAACTAATTTAAACAGCCACCCATCAGATAGGGCAAGTCGATTCCCCCTCGCTCCCCAGTCCCCACACTCCTTCAGCCCTGAGAACTATACATTGGATAAAGCTCTCACCCAGGGTCAGAGAAAGACGGGGTACCACCGAAAAGCCCCAGATCTGACAGTTCCAATCCAGGAATCCAGGCCCCATCGGCACCCCAACTTATGCATCCCCGGAAAACTGGGCTCTCTGGCCCAGGGGCTGAGTGGTGAGCCCAGGCCCCATCTAGCTGGGGCTCAGGAAGGTGGCACTAAAAGCCTGCCCGGGGGGGACCAGGCTGGAACAGCCCATGAGGAGGAGAGGTGGGGACAGGCAGTGAGGAAGAGACGAGGAGATGGGGAGCATGGGGCTCAGGACAGGCTACAACAGAATAGCTTTGAGATAACTACAGACACAGACTCAGAAAACACACGCAGGCTGGACACAAGCCATGGCCCTCGGCATGGACCAGCCGCCAGCACACAGCTGGCTTCGGCAGGCAGACAGACATGCACGTAATATGCCAGACCCTGGAGGGGAGACGCCAGGACCCAACAGCAGGGTGTGCGTGCACTTACACACACACATACACGCAAACACACACACGGATGCACGCAAGCCCCACAGACACCCCAGGGCAACAGGGAGAGAATGGGGGCGGCGGTGGGGCAACCAGGCAGGTCAACCAGAGCAGCGAGATGACACACACACACAGCGATATGCACACTTAGGTCCTGAGAGGAAACACATTTGGTGGTGGGGGGGCGGGCGGCGGGCATGCCAAGGTGGGCATGTGAATTGGGACACACTGAAACAGAAAAAGCAGGGAGCGGTTTCAGGGACAGACACCCTGAGAATAGATGCACGATGCACCTGCTGTGAGGACCTGGCCTTGCCCGGATGACACCGAAACGTCCCACCCCACCTGGGACACATAGGGCCCCCTCCCCGAGGCGTGGCCACAGCAGAGCACGCGCACACACAATCACGCGGACACGTGCTCACGCAGACAGGCACGGGGAGGAAAAGGAGACTGAAATAGCTGGAGAGGTAAAGTCAGGTTAAAAATAGAGTGGGAGAGGAGGAGAGAGCCGAGATTGACTGCCGAAGGTATGAGAAAGTCGGAGTTATTTTGGCCACACCACAGCGTCAGCACAGCTGCAAAGCAGCCTGGGAAAAGATGGTCAGCGCCACGGGAGCTCTCGGAGGTCACAGGACAGAGAGAGACAGAGAGATAGGAGCTCAGAGGCAGAGAGAGAGAGAGAGAGACACACACACGGAGGGGCCCCGTCACTGGCCCAGGGACATCCCTGTGAGGAGCAGGTGGGAGGAAGGAGGGGGAGGGAGAGAGAGGCCGAGAAAGGTTAGTTGGAGACGAGTGAAGAGGCTGCAGCGTGGACAAGGGGACAAGGAGGAGCAAGGCGGCCGAGAGGAGAGGCAGAGAGGAGGCGGGGGACACACACCGGGACGGAAGAAACATGGTGGCTTTGGAGCAAGGGGAGCAATGGGGTGGCCAGGTCCCGCCCTGCCTCGCCCCCCACTCCAGTGGCGGGGGGCGGGGGGGGGGCCACGGTGGAAACCATTTGGATCCCAAGGAGCAGGGAGGAGGGGAATGGCTGAGAGCACGATGTGCATGGGTGCAGGGCCAAAGGGGTGAGGTGGACACAGCATGGCACAGAAGGGGCACAGCAGGCATGGGAGCCAGGGGCAGCTTGGGCTTCTCGCCCTCCCTCCCGGGACCAGGAACATGCTCAAGTTCTTGGGGCGCAGCAGAATCCTGGATAGGGGTGGGGGGCTCCAGGGCCACCAAGGACCCAGGGAATAGGGGGCAGTGACTTGCTAGATGAACCCCCACCTTGCTTGGGACCTGGAGTGGCCACATGGTCCAGGACCCTCCTGTCTCCCAGGAGCCTGCTGCTGACAGATCTCAGGGACAGAATGTCCTTCCCAACAATGGCCATGGGCCACCCACCCGTTACCCCAGAGACATCGGACCAAGGGGTCAGCTGGGTGGAGAAGAGGGCACCGGGGTCGAAGGGCAGACCCCTGGGTCTGGAGGCAGAAGCTGAGGAGGAAGCTGACCCAATCCCACATTCCAAGGTCCATGCAGCCAAGACCCCGCAGGGTGGCGCCTAAACTGCCTGGTGCCTGGTAGGTGGTACCAATGCCAAGGTTGGGGATGGAGAAAGTGCTGGGCAGGAAGCACCCTGGCAGTGACCAGTCGCCTGGGAAACCCTTCAACAGCCATGAGAAATGAGCTTCCAGGATGGGGTGGGTGTGACCAGGTGGCAATGGCCTGTGTCTACTCGGAAAGTCAGGCTGGGTGGAGGAGAGGGCCAGGGGCCTCCACCTCCCCACCCATCTTTCCCAGGAAGGCAGAGGACCACGGATGTAATGATTGGACAGGATGAGAGTGTTAAAATATGGAGTGAGACCCAAGTGGCAAGGAGGTAAAAATAGGCCGTGGGTGAAAATGGTGCCAGTTAATTAACACGTGGGTGATGCGAAATCTCGTTTCCAGCCTGCACCTGCTCCCTCACGCTTCGCACCTTTCTCGGCAAGGGGCTGGGGTTCTTAGCGGGCTTTCGGAGGGCTCGAGCCCCCTCCTGCAGCCTCGGGCCCGTGGGCCCTCGGCTCTCTCCCGTGGCCCTCTGTCCTGCCTGGGGCCCAGCTCTGAGCCCCTGGCCCAAGAAGCGGTTACTCTGGGCGCCATTCCTCCCACATCCCATGGCTCAGGGTGTGGCCCCCATCTGTGCCACCAAGGGAAAGAGCTGGTCCCACTCTCCCTTCCCACTCTCTGCGGACTTCTGGCTTGGCCCAGCCCTGGCATGCAACTGTGAACTTGGGATGGGGAGAAATAAGAGATTTGGTTTTCAGAAGCCACTTGGAGGGATAGGCAGGTCAGCTAACTCGGCCTGTCCTTCCCCCCCACCCCCACAGGCCCCTGGCAGCAGCCTGGGACGGTCCCTTCCTGCACCTTCGGGCCTCTAAATGAGCGAGTGTCAGGGTCCCTGCCTGGCTGACAGGCTCTGACAAGTGCCCCAGCCCGAGGGCCTGCTCCCTCGTTAGAGGCTTAGCATGTCCGAGCTAGAAGGGGTCACCCTGGCCAATCCTTCATCTGACAGATGAGGAAGCAGAGGCCCAGAGAAGGGCTGTGACTTGCCCAAGGTTGCAGAACGAGGCGCTGGCAAAGCCACAGCTAGAAGGAGATGGTCTGACCGCCAGCCCGCGTGTTCTTCTGTGGGCCTTTGGTCTGATGGAAAGTACACCTGACCACGACAGTGAGCCCTCCTCCCATGATCGCAGGTGTGTGGCTGGCCCAGCGCAAGGCCAGGTGAGAGGAGGCGGCCAAACCAGGTGCAGGAACACCTGGCCTTAGCTAGCGATGCTGCCTGAACCCTGGGACCTCTGACGGTGCCACGTCCCCTTCCCCATGAGAGAGCTCCACTTGCTCCCCGAGACGGGGGCCTCAGAAGGTGCTTCCCTGTGTTCCTGATGGTGGGGCAATGGATGGCTGAATGTCCGGCCCTCTGCTGTGGCCACACGGGGTACTCCCTGGGGGAGGGCTCCCTGCGACAGGAGCACTTGCCCGCTCCTCTCACCTCCCACCCCCACCCCGTTCCCTCTCCTGGTCCCTCGGGCTCAGGGGCTGTCTTTCTGCTTCTGTCTGGTCCCCAGGCCTCTGCCATGCCCCTGACCCTCCCCACCCGGGGCTCCTCCCCCATCAGCCGAGAGCAGCCAGGTCACATCTCTGCAGGGGTGGGGTGGGGTGGGGTGTGTGTGACCATCACCCCGGCGGGACCCCCAGGCAAGAGGGAGGTTGAGGTGGTGGGGATGAGGGCAAACGGGCCAGGGGCCCCTCCCTAACATCCCCGCCGCCCACCAACCGCCGGAGAAACTGGGATTTCTGGGTGGGGTGGGGCAGAGATGAAAGATGAGGGCATAGCAGAGGGGAGCCAAGCAGGAGGATGGGCCAGAGAGGCTGGCTTGCTCCGGGCAAGGGCGGGCATGCCCAGGGAGCAGGCTTGATCCAGAATGGTCCCAGGACAGTCACACTGGCCTCAGACCCAAGGGACACCACCGAGGTGGCATGTGTGAGGGCACCGGCTGGGGAGGGGGCCGTCCTCCTGCTCCAGCATCCGCTGAAGGTGCCTCCGCCTCATCCAGCAGCTGGCCGGTTGAGGCCGGCAGCCTCTCCGCGCCTCCGTGTCTGCCGCTGCTGCCGCCGCCGCCGCAGGCCCTCGCCTGTGCTCGTACCTCTTGTCCCCCTGAGCGTTCTGGTTCTGCTGGGTTCCTGGGTTTTGCAGATCAGGGATATTGGCAAAGTCATCCTGTTCCGAAAGCCCTAAGACCAAGGATAGCACCACCATCCGGCCTTCCCTGCCCGGGGGTGGGCAGCCCACCAGCCGGGGTGAAAGGAGGAGGCCCCATGGGCGGGGGCGGGGAGGGGAAGGAGAGAGAGAGAGAGAGAGAGACAGAGACAAAGAGAGAGAAGAAAAAAGCGTAAGAAACTGGCCCTGCGGAAGAGAAACCAAACTTTAGCACTGCGGATAGCTGGAGAGCAGAGGGGGAGGCGGGAGGCAGGGACGGAGGGGAGGCATCCGCAGCCTGAGACCCCAGCTCGCCACAGGGAAGGGGCTGGGCAGAGGCCTGGGAGATGGCCCGGGATGGGGGACGTCCCGAGGAAACACGTGGGGAAGGCTGGGGGCTGTGGGGAGCGGAGCCCGGGCCCTGGGATGTGGTCCATTTCCAAAGGCTGGTTCACCTCCGGCTGAACAAAGGCCAGAGGCTATTCGCTCAGACCACCTGGGCCCCTGGGAGGAGAGGGAGGGCTCTGTTGCCATCTTGCTGTAGGATGCGCGGGCAGGTTTGGGCTGCCAGGCGGGAGGTTCTCGGAAAGTTTGGCAATCCAGTGGGCACTGCACCCAGGGAAGCCCCTCCGAAGGGCATCTCGGGGTCATGGTTAGCCAGGGATGCTTGATGCCAGGAGCGGGTCTCAGGAGCGCCCTCCCCCAGGTCTGTGGACACAGGGCCCATTGGAGGAGGTAAGCCTCTTCCGGCATGTGGCGTGCTGGCCATCACAGGCCTTCTCCACGGTCCCCTTCCTGGTGATGGGGACGCTCCCTTCCTGGATCTTGGGAACCACTAAGGCTTTGGGGTCCCGGTGAGGGATCTTTCCTTGGAGAAGTGGTTCAGGAGGGAGAGAAAGTGCAGGAAGCAAGCAAGGTCTGGAGCAGTCCTGGCAGGACTCGAGGGAGCCTGTGTCCACAGCGAGGACCGTCCAGAGGGACCCTGCTCTGCGGGAGGCACCGTCCAGGTGGACCAGGAGTTGACATGCGGGTGGCAGCGTGGGGCCAGAACTCAAGGCATGACATCTTTAGTGTGGAGCTTTCTCAGAGAACCGCTGGGCAACTGCGGGGCTGCCTGCCCTTTTCAGGGGGAAAGGGCCCCTCAAAACCGTCGGCTGAGTTTGCGGGCGTCTTCTGGGTGCTTTGCGAAGCTCCTCCAGCAATGGGTTCTCATCTGAACAAAGAGACAGGAATTCTTGGATGGGGCAGGTGAGAAAGCATGTCCCAAGAAGGGCCTCGAAAAAAGATGATAAGCCCGATGGAATGTTCTGGAAGGTGGGAGGTCCCAGGTCAGGAAGTCGGGCACTTCAACCGCCATGCAGGAGGGCAAGGTTCAGAGAGGAACTCCTGGCCATGGCTACTTCCCAGAGAGGTGGTCAAAAAGGGAAGCCGACCAGTGAGACATGATGTCTGAGGGGAGGGGCGGGGCGCTGGGCTCTTGGAAAACGGGCGGTGGCCGTGGGGTCCAGACCTCGGTGACAGCGTCTGCTTTGTCTTTGCATCATTGTCCTGGTGTGGTCGCTCCAGACCGACACTCCCACTGGCATTGAACTTTCGGGAAACAACGCCCCCCCACTTCCCTCAGGACCGCATCTTCATTTTCTTTGTAGTCCCTGCCCACCGGTACCGTTTCAGAGTTGGGAAAATTCCATTTGGCTATTTGGGAGCTGGTTGTGCTGGGGGAAGGCAAAGCCAACGAAAACATGTTTTTCCCTGGTTAATGCATCTTTCAGATACTCCTTTTGCTCTTAAAAACGAACCGGCTCTTCTGCCTAAGTTCCTGATTTGTCATCCTCCCTGGCGTTGACCAGCCACAGGGGCGAGAGGGAGGGGCAAGAGGAGGACAGAGGGGAGCAGCTGGCGGCGTTGGGGGTGGGGGGGTCACATCCCGAGGCAAGGAATGCCTTCTCCCTCTGAGGGGGGGGATGTTGGGGGGCACGTCTCACCCTGACTCTCTACCTGAGCTCCCAGCGTTTGGGGCAAGAGAAGGGTGTCAGAAGCACGCCAGCTAAACCATCAGGCAGGGGTCAGGGGCCGATGGCAACTGCAGCTGGTGGCCTGTTTTTGCACAGCCCACAAGCTAAGAATGGTTTGTACATTTTTAAAGGGTTGTTTAAAAAAAAAATGTGATTGAGAGCACATGTCTCAAAGCCTGAATTATTTATAATCTGGCCCTTTACAGAAAAAGTTTGCCGACCCCTGCTGTGAGGGGCTGCAAGTGGAGGAGGAGGTGGGGGCTTGGGGTGAGCCCTGGAGGCGGCCAGTAAGGGAGGGATGTGAAAGCTGGAGTGGGCAGAAGGGCAGTGATGCTCATCAAATCCCGCTGGCTAGAGGCTGCAGGTGGGGAAGAGATAGTACCCAAGGGCTTTCCTGCCGCTGGCTCCTTTCTTCCCAGAGCCTGGGCACAGCCCCTGCCCTGTGTGATGGCTGCTGGACTGAGATGCAGGGGGGTGGCTCTGCCGAGAGCAGCCTGAGGTCAGGAGGCGCAGGGGGGTGCAGGGTTCCAGCTGGCTCTCGGTTCTGTTCAAGCCACAGCAGAACCAATCTCCACCACTTTCCTTGTCCATGCCAGGACCACAGCATCCGTCCCGGAACAAACCACCGCCTGGAAGGCAGGAGGCTCTGCTGGCCACCTTGTCTCATGCTGGCATCCGGCTGGATTCCTGGGGGTCCTTGGGTGGGGAAAGCCCCAGTAGATGCGATGCCCGCTTTTGCCAGGTAGAGTCACAGGCAGCATGTCCTGTCTGGCCAGGGCCACAGGCCACTTGCATGGTGATGGGAAGCTGGCGTGGAAAAGTGTCTTCCTTTCGGGCGATGCTCCCAGGGGCAGCACTCCTGACCGCCCTCTCGGTGCTCCAGCCCGAGAGGCAGGATGCTCCAAGGGACTTGCTTGCCTTCCGAATGCCCACATCTGGCCAGGGAGCTGGGCCTTGACCTTGGCCTCTCCCTTCCTCCTCCCTTTCTCCTGTCCCAGGCTTAGGGTGCTGGCGGTCTCCTGCTCCGTGAAAAGTGCTCCCAGGAAAGACCTAGGCGATGGGAATAATCCCCAGAGCCTGGAAGGAAGGTCATGTTAGGCCAGTAACGTCAGGGACTAGAGCCCAGGCCTGTCCTGGGCTCTGAGAGTGAGTGTAGATGCCCAGGGGGAATACCAGGGCAGGGCCCTGCCAGTGGGGGCGGGGCAAGGGGGCACATGGTGGGGGGTGGAGGGGACACGCAAGCAGAGGGACGGGCTAAGGCCAGGCTCCTACCAGGTGTGTTGTCACTACTCTGACCTGTCCACGTGAAAGAAAGCTCTGATTCGGGCACATTTTCTTAAGCTTTGGGGGCAACCTCTGAGGTTTGTCCTCAGGGAATGGGTCACGGCTAGAGCCTGGCAGGCGCTGGAGGGCAGGTGGCTTTAGAAGGTCGGAGCAGCGTGGAGGACAGGGCCCCGAGGAAGGGACAGGGGAAGTGGGGGGGGGAGGGAGGAAGTGCGGGGCAGGGCGATGAGCAGAGTCCGGTTACAGGGAAGATTTTAAACTGGAGGGGAGGAGGCAAAGCCTGGGCGATGGGGTGAAGGAGGCCAGGTGAGGGAGGAGAGGAGAGAGGTCACGGGAGCTCAGGGAGGCCAGGAGCAGCCTGGGACTGGCCGCGAAGCCGAGACAGACCCGAGGACCTCAGTAACATCCTCTACTGTCTCCACTGACTTTTAGGGGGAGTGAGGGGACTGGGGTCCTCAGAAGGGTGGCTCAGGTACAAGTCCTTCATGGGGGGGCGGGGTGGGGGCGCTACTTCAGGCACGAGCCACGAGAGACGGGGGAAGGGGCGGCCGAGTCTGCTGGGCACCCTGCCTCGGAAGACGGAAGGTTCGGAGTCGATCAGGGCCAGCCGCTCCCAAGGAGACGGGGAGGAAAGAGGCTGGGTCGGGGAGGTGGGGGCCGGGCCGCTCAAGGGGGGGACTTACAGGAAGGATTTCATGTCCAAGCCTCGGTTTCGAATCTGCCCCACCACGTGGTCCCAGCTGCCCGGGTTGGAGCGGCTGCGGCCGCCGGCCGGCCGGTACTTGGAGCCGGCCGAGGAGCCCTGCCGAGCCTGGCCCCGGCCATAGGCCCGGGGGTTGGGGCCTGGCCCCGAGGCCGCGTGGGCCTGCAGCTGGCCCAGGCTCTGGCTGGTGGTGGGCTGGCTGGGCTGCCGGCCCCGCTGGTGCTGGCTCAGCGGCTGCTGCAGGCTCTGCTGCCGCATCAGGGTGCGGGGTCGCTGGCATTTCGGCTCTCCCGTGGAGCTGGGGATAGACTCAAGGGTAGTGGCCGTGGACAGGGTGGAGTCCTCGAAACTTGGGGCGGGTGGAGGAGAGGAGAGAAAGGAGAAGCAGGTGAAGGGATCACAGTGGAGGAGCAAGAAGCCTAGGGCCAGGACCAGGAGGCCCCAGTGCAGGGCGCGCTCTGCCGGACCTCGCCGGACCTCCATCGCAATTGTCGCCGCTGCCACCGCCGCCGCCGCCACCACCACCACACCCAGGAGGCCACAGAGCCCTGCGCCCACCCTGAGGCCCCAGGTCGGCCCCGCCTGGCCCCCCACCCCGGCCCTCGCTCAGCTAGAGCCCAGGTACCTCCTGTCTGATCTGAGCCGACCTCTCTGCTGGTCTGAGTGGGTGGTGGGAGCTGCCAAGGCTGCGTGGTGAAGGCGGGTCCCGGGGCCCTGCGGCTGCCTGTCATGCTGGAGTGGGAGGGGGTGGAGGGAGCTGGGCCACCCCCTCCCGCCGTCTCACTGGGGGACCCCAGGAAAGTCTGCCTCTGTGTTCTCAGTCCTACTGGCCTTTGGAGACGCGAGGAAATCCAGGCCAGCGCAGAGCTGGCCTAGTAACGCGCCGTGAGTCCGGGGATGGCAATTGTGAGGCTTTGTCCTCAGAGGCTGGGGCATGTCCTCAGGCCCCCTGACCTCCGCCCTGTGGCTGATGCTGCCTCGCGGGGTTCGGGCTGTGGCACGATCTTTGCCCTCCCTCTGGGGTTCCTTGTTTCTGAGCCTTAATGACCTCTCCTGGTATCTGGGGAAGGACGGACTCCCGGTCAGAGGAGGGGACCCGGCAACCACTGGGCCACCTTGCCACGGTTCTGATGAAGAACGGGGTCATTATCCTGTCCTCTAGGCATTTTCCTGCCTCGTGGGCCACCAGCATCTTTGAACCATGCTGGGAGCAGGGCAAGGACAGACAGGAGGCCGTATGGAGTCAGAGAGACCCAGTTCCAGCCCCACCTCTGCAGCTTCCTAATTGTGGGACTTTGGAAAAGGGAGTCGAATCTGTAAAGTGGGATAAAAAATTCCTGAGCTGCCTCCATCACAGGGTTGCCATGGGGACCTAATGAGGTCAGGCCCAGGGAAGTGTGCTATTGGTCAATTCTCCCTTGTGGATGCTGCCAGGGTCTCAGGAGGTGGAGGCAGAAGGAGGCAGAGACCCCTGGCCTTCCCGGGGGCAATCTGCCTGCTTTGTCTCCCCCCAGACTTCAGCTGCAGGCAGGGCCAGGGACTCAGAGGTCCCCAATCTCCTCTTTTTCGGTTCCTTCCCTCCATCTCCCATTCCAGGGGTCGAGGGCAGGAGTCGGCAAACTGTGGCCTGTGGGTCAAATATGGCCTGCCACCTGCTTTTGTAAATAAAAATTCACTGGAACACGGCCATTGTCACTAATTTGCATCTTGTCTGCGGCTGCTATGGGGCTCCAGGGGCCAGGTTGAGTCATGATAAAAAGAGACAATGTGACTTGTATTTCCTGTCCGGCCTTTTATGGAGATGGCAGACCACCTCCTGGTCTAGGGCCACAGGGCAGCCAGTACCCCTGAGCTGCTTGAGGGGGCCCCCAGGACCCTTGGAGCCACTTTCACCACTGCAACCAGACCTCAGCCCGACTCACCCCCTGAGCCTACCCTGGGAACCAAAAGGACAACAGTTAGGCTGCCCCTGTGGGCTGAGAGAGAGAAAGAGAGAAGAATGGGAGCAAAAGAGGGAGAGACAGAGGATAGGAAAGAGGAAAGAAAGCAAGTGAAGAAAGAAGAGGAAGGAAGGGGGGAGGAAGAAAGAAAGGAAGAAAAAGAAAGGAAGGAAGGAAGGAAGGAAGGAAGGAAGGAAGGAAGGAAGGAAGGAAGGAAGGAAGAAAGAAAGAAAGAGAAAGAAAGAAAGAAAGAAAGAAAGAAAGAAAGAAAGAAAGAGAAGCAAAACATGGCTTTAGCTGGGGTCTTGGGACAGGCAGCGGCCTTGCCTGGCTCAGGCCTGGAATCGGGGTGACCATCAGGGGCAGGCCCAGGCCTGGCTGGCCAGGTAGGCCCACAGCTCCCGTGGGGGCCAGCCACGGAAGGCGGAGGACGGCCCTTGGGTGGCAGCCTCCTCCTTCTCCTTGCTGACCTCATTTTGGTTTTCTATCACATCCCAAATTAGTCCAGTTTACAACCTCTCAGTCACAGGAAACTAAAATTGGTTCCTCCAGGCCTGGAGCCAGCTGATGGCATGGAGGCCTGAGCCAGCCTGGAGTCTGTGGCTGGGGCAACCTGGCAAGGGCGGGGCCCTGGGCCTGGCTCTCTGAAGGGGTGTGGCACTTCCCTCGGGGGCCCTCCTGAGGCTCAAGGTCAGCGGAGAAATCGGCTGGTGCTCCCTCGGGCCACCAAGCAGATGGGGTCTCAGCAAGGTGGCCCATGCTGGTCCCGATGGCGGGAACCACAGGCTTTCCGAAGAGAACCAGCCCAACCGCGAAGAAGGGGTCAGGGATGCTGGCCTTCTGAGTGAGAGGCTGCTCCATTAGCCAGGAACGAGGCAGTTCTAAAGGCTGAAAATGGAACCTACGTCCCAGTGGGTGAGAACGGTCATAGTTCAAAGGATTTAGAGCCTGGAAGCCTCCGCTGTACAGAAATGGAAGGTTCTAAGAGCCAAGATGAGAATCAGGCTGCCTCATCGGGGATAAGGAACATGCTGTTAAGAAAAGGGGCGGACCCTATGTCTGTTGCTCTGGGGAAGGGACTGACTGTTTGGCCAGCTCAGACAGCTATTACAAAGGAAACGGCTCTTCTGGCTGATGTCCAGACCACCCTCATTAGAAAAGAGAAGTTAGCGGAGGCTCAGCAACCCAACCTCCAAGAACACACAATCCCAACAGGTGATGGTGGGACAGCTCATTGACCAAGACGGGGACAGCCCATGGGGATGGCTGAGATGAGGATGAGCCAATGGGGGCTTCCTGGCTGCTCATGGTGGGCTTGTGGAACAGATGGTGTCATGGTGCAAGCAAGACTGGGACAAGCCAATGGAGTCACCTGATGGTCGAAATGAAATGGCTCAACGTCTGGGTCTAGAGCCCTCTGCTGGCTGTAAGAGGGAACAGGCTGAGAGTGGGTCGGCTCCCCAGGGATGGATGGTCCGATGGCTAATAACCACAGCCTGCTGCCCTTGGAGGCTGAGATGGGGCGGCCAATCAAAGAGGATGGGATGACCCAAGGACTGAAATGAAGCTGCCCTGGGGGCAGAAAATGGAATGATCTGGTCACTGGCAAAGAAAGAAAGTGATGGGGCAGCGGCCGGAGGCGGAGATGCACAGTGTGCGGCTGGCAAGGACGATGGGAGTCTCATGAAGGGATGGGATGAGCCAGGGGCCGAGGACGGCACCTCTGGGGGCAGCAGTGGGCATGCCAGGGGTCCCTCTGTCCACACTGGCGGGGGCAGGCCCGAGCTCACGGCTCCGGCGGCCGTGGGGCCATCACTCACTTGGACAAGTTGAGCTTCCCGGCGGCCAGGTGGCTCTGCACCGTCCGCCAGCGGCCTCTCCCCGCCTTGCCACCGCTGCCCGGCTCGCTGGGGGCAGCCCCGCCGCTTCTCAAGGCGTCCTCTCCGGGTGGCGGCACCGACGCCGGCTTCTCCCCCAGCCGGCCTTCCCGCTCCACCGCCAGCCCCGCTGCAGCGGCCACTTTGGCGCTCGCCAGGAGGGTGCCACTGGAGGCACCACGAGGCAGCCGGGCCAGAGGGGCACCGGGGGTGGCGGTGGGGGAGAGAGGGCAGGCCACACGTGGGGGTGGGGGTGGAGGGGTAAGAGGAGGAAAAACAATGACAGATAAAAGGAAGAAAGAGACAGAGAGAGGAGGAGGAGAGAGACAGACGGACAAGAGACAGACAGAGAGAGAGAGAGAGACATGAGCACTGCAAATGGGTCACCAGCAGAGCCTGCAGAGAGGAGAGAGGGGACTGGGTGGGCCGGGGGGAGGGTCGGAGAACAACGCACCACGACAACGGAGGGGGACCCCCCTCCCCACCGCCTGGGGCAGGGGCGGCGGGGGGTGGGGGGAGGGCAGCCACCTCCAACTCTATCCCACAGGACAACGAAGGGTTAACGACGGAGGAAGAGCGGGCTGTCCAGGCCAGGAGGCCCCCAAGGCAGGGAGAGAGAGAAAGCCGTGTTAGTCAGAGTTCATCACCACCACCACCAATCACCGCCACCACCGCCAGGACCACCGACCACCACCAGAGCAGCCAGGGCAGCAGCACACAGCAGGGAGGAAGAAGCGAGCCACACCGAGAGGAGGGGACCAAAGAAAAACCAAAAAAAACCAAAACGGGCAACCCCATCCTGACTGCACAGAGGGGGTGGGGGGGCCACGGGGACCAGCTGGGGGGGCCGGGTGCGGCTGAGGAGGGGGAGGGGCGCTCCTGGTGGCTGGCCCTGGGGGAGGGGACAGGAGAGGGGCAGGCAGGCGAGAGGGGGGCAGGAGGGGTTGCTCGTCTCCATGGTCAGCCTGCCCATGGGGTGCGCGGGGAGGGGGGGGAGGGGGGGCAGGAGAAATGAGGGGCCGGGCGGGTGGGGGGGAGGGTGTGCGCGGATACTCGTACGTATGATCAAACCAGGTAAAGTCACTCACTTGAGGGACAGTCGTGGGTCGCCATAAGGGGCGTAGGGTGAAATGTTTAGAATAAACTCCTTGGGAGGGTAGGAGCTCCATTTCTGCTGCACTGTGCTCTCATTGTTATTCCAAAAGTCTCTGTCTAGATCGCTGGAGGGGCAGAGAGAGAGGGGAGAAAACAGGGAGATGCAAGAAGAAACAAGAACCACAAGTCCTGGGCAGGCAGAGGGGCCCGGGGCGCGGCGGGAGGGGCGGGCCGGTCGGCTCCTGCGGGAGGAAGAGAGGCGGGCGGCACACGCACACTCACACACACGCCCGCACACACTCGAGGGCGGGAGAAGGCACGCGAAGGGAGGCACGCTGCAGGCGGGCAGACTGGAGCCTCGCACCCGGAAAGCTGGTGGGAGAGAGAAAGATGGTGAGAGAGGAAGGGAGAAGGAGAGGGGGTCGGGGTCACCGCCGGGGGTGTGATGGTGATGACGGGGGGGGGGGGGGGGGGGGGCGGAGGAGGACAGGGTGCTGGTTTCTGGCTGGAAATTGCTGAAAGGTCGATCAGACCCCCCCATTCTGGAAGACCTGAGGTTCTCCCCTCCTCCAGCTACCTCACAGGGCTGCTCTGGGGACAGGCTCAACTCCCCGCCTGTCCTTCTCCTCCTCTCACCAGTCTGAGGTCCTCCCAGCCTCCTCTGCTCTCTCCCCGCCTTGGGAGAGGCTGGGGTGCCGCCTTCGTGTGAGATTGGCTGGATCTCAGCTGAACTGAAGACACTCTCTGCTGGTGGCCAAAAGTGGTGGCTGGGTCACCCCCGGGAAAGGGAAGTGTCTCCAGGCCTCTGACCTGGCTGAGGGCGGGCATGAGCAGTGTCACCAGGAGCCCTTCGGGTGGAGGAGGCCTGGGGCAGGTGTGGAGGGAGCCTGCCCTTCTCTGGGCGGACGAAGGGCAAGGCTCAGCCTCAAGCCCGTGGCATGTACCTGGCCTGCCCTGTTCCTTTCCAAAGAGGAGCTGCTGGGACTGGTAAGGGACCGTGTGTCCCAGTCTTCCCACCCCACCCTGCTCCTCCTGCGACATGTCCTACCCAAGAAGTAGATATGCTAGAAGCACAGAGAATGTGGCCACCTTCGCTGGGGTAGTTGGCAGAAGCCTTGGCTGGCAGAAGACATGGCCTAGAAATCCCGGGAGCCAAGGGCAAGGGACTCCAACAGCTCATCAGGCTCCTGGGACCCCAAGGAGCAGAACTCGGGCACACAGGGAGAGGCGTGCAACTCCTAGGCCCAAGGAACATTCCAGAAAGGAGCCAGACCCGAGCCCTCAGGAACGTGGCTACAGAAAGGGGCTCAGAGAGACGTGTCAAGGGTGGGCCTGGCATGTGCTGAGACCGTGCCGCTGCTCAAGGCCAAGGTGAGGGCGAGGAAGGAGGGTGCTGTCGGGAGGCACAGCCCCTGAGCCTGGAGCAAACATGTCCTTGGCTGACCTGCTTCTCCCCGCACCACCCCCAGCGTTTGACCTGGACCCTGGTTTTCAGCCCCAGACTCAGGAACAAAGGAGAGAACCAGGGAGAGAAGCTAAGCTGCACCTACAGGCCAGGAGGAGACAGCGGCTCTGGCCTGAGGGTGGACACGGGCTGCCTCGGGCCTCCCTGGTGTGGACAGTCTTGGCTAATCCAGAGAGCACCTTGGGGATGTCTTAGAGCTGTCTCCGTGCACAGGATCCAAGGCCAAAGCCCTGAGCCAGCTCACAAGGGCAGTGAGGGCCCGGGTGGGAGAGGTAGGATGGGCCGCAGGAACAGACCCCTGGAGGGGGGAAGGGTGCTCCCTGGGAGCCTCCCTCCACAGGAGATTCTATTCTCAGCAGACACCCCCTTTGGTTCCCCCCTCCCAGTGTAACAGAGAGATGAAGCACTTGGGAGGCCTCCCCCCTCTGCCCCTCCAGATCTCCAAATCGAGGGCCCTCTGACCCTAGGTCCTAGAGAGAAAGAGCCGCCCAGGGTCATCCCCGCCAGGCTGGTCTCCCACCCTGTGTTGCAAGGAGGTCCAGGGGCCCTCAGGCTGTGCGCGGCAGTAAGTACCAGAAAGGAGCATCTTTTTTCTTTTTTTCTTTTTTTGGCCATGCCTGCAGCATATGGGAGTTCCCGGGGGCCAGGGATCGAACCCATGCCACCGCAACGACCCAGGCCGCTGCAGTGACCATGACAGATCCTTACCCTGTTGCACCACCAGGGAACTCTGAAAAGAGGATCTTTTTTTTTTTTTTTTTTAATTTAATTTAATTTTTTTTGTGTGTGTGTCTTTTTTTGCCTTTTCTAGGGCCGCTCCTGCGGCATATGGAGGTTCCCAGGCTAGGGTCGAATCAGAGCTGTAGCCGCCGGCCTACGCCAGAACCACAGCAAAGTGGGATCCGAACCGCGTCTGCGACCTACGCCACAGCTCACGGCAACGCCGGATCCTTAACCCATTGAGCAAGGCCAGGGATCGAACCCACAACCTCATGGTTCCTAGTCGGATTGTTAACCACTGCACCACGAAGGGGAACTCCCCCGAAAAGAGGATCTTTAATTAAAGAAGTTTGTGAAACACCGATCCCTCTACTGCAAGACTTCTCAGAGCCTTCAATGGGCCAATGAATATCAGTATCGTCGAGAGAGGGAGGGGGTGTGCCGTGTTACCCAAACTTAGCTGGTCTGAGAACCCTTGATTCCTGGGATGACTAGTCACCACTGATGGGGCACGAGTGCGCTGAGGAACCCAGTTTGGGAAACACTGTTTCCCAGAATCCTCGATAACAGGATCCTTTTGGAGGGGGTCCTGAACCCTGGGGAGACGGTGCAGCTGATAAACCTTGCTTCCCAGCACTCGCCTGGCTTTGGGCCCTGGCAACAGGCCAAGGCCCAGGAACTGGGGGCATGCAGACAGGAAAGGTGGCTTTTGTCCCCTGGGGCAGAGGGTCTGAGAGTTCAGCAGGGTGGGAGGGGGCGGGGACTTGCAGGCCACGGAGAGCGAGGGACCACCCACGGTTGCCCTCACTTTGTCTTAGCGAACCCTCAAGAACCCTTCCTGGCGAGCCCACTGCCTGCCCCGCCGCCCAGCCTCCCCTTTGCGGGAATCCCTTCTCCTCTCTAGGCCCACCTAGGACACGCACCTCCTCATCCGGGGAGGTTACGGTCACCTGGCAGTGACCGGCCTCCTGGCCCAGACTGGGGCTGCAGACTTGGTTAGAGTCCTGGCCTGGAGGCAGCACAGATGCTGAGCTGTACCCCCCCCGCCCTGTGCTCCCCCCATGTGGTCCCTCCTCCTCAGAAAGCCTGGGGCCTGGTTTCTGCAACAGCCCCTGAGACCTGCCAGCCCTCGGCTTTGAAGACTGGAGAGTGTGCAACCAAGCCCAGCTTCAAAGGCTCCCCGCAGCCTCCTCCCAGCCTCCTCCCGCCTCCCACCTCAGCCCGGCCCACCCCTCCACTTACCCCCCCCCCGCCCCCCGCAGACAGACACACGCCCGCAGCGTGTGCGAGGGCCCTAAACAGGGTCAGAACAAGAGATGGAAAAAGAGGCGGAGGTCCGAGGAAGGAGCACTCAGGAGCAGGAGAGAGGAAGGAGGGGCGTGGAGACAGAGAGAGGGGGAGAGGCAGACAACAGAGGGTGTGGGCAGGCGCAGTGGGGGCCTTGAGTTGAAGGCAGCAGTGGGGCAGGGCGGGTAGGGGAGCCCCCACTTCCCCGAAGAGCCCTTGGCTGGCAACCTAGGATGGAGGGGGGCCCGGTGGCTGCCCAGTGAAGGCCTGGGTTGGGCAGAGGAAGGGCCTGGGCCATTGGCTGGAGGGCACAGAGCCTTCTAGAGAACGGTTCCCCCCATCCACACCCCCATCCACCATGTGGGGCAGGGGAACTTCTCCCAGCGTCTCCCAGTCTCCCAGTGACCCTCAGTGGTGGTCTACAGGGCAAGCCAGACCTGGCTACTTGAAGCGGGTCCTCAGAGCGCAAAATGGAGAAAGTGGGGTGAGTCAGAGGCAGCAAGACAGGCAGTGGGGACTGGAGCACCCCCCTGCCCCCCCACCCCACCCTGCTCCCCTAAGTAGCTGAGCATGGGGTTCTGCTGGGGTCCACATGGGTTTGGTCTGTGCCCCTTCCAGCTTACTCTCAGAACACGGGTGAGGTCTGAGAAGAGAATCTGAGCCCCCCGGACCCCGCCCCACCCAGAGGAGGGCTCCCTGGCCCTGGGGATCGGGGAGGAGCTTGGGGGGTGCAGGGGAGTTAGACAGGGTTGGGGATAGAGTATGTGATATGAGGGTCGGATGGAGGAATCAGCAGCCGGGGTTGAGGGAGGAGGCAGACAGTGAGAACAGCCAGAAAGTGGGGCTGGGGGCCCTGGGACACCCTGAGCACCAGGGAGGCACGGGCAGAAAAGGCAGAGCCCTGGGGCCACCCTGAGGTGCTGGGAGCGCGTGTAAGGAGCTGGGGTGGAGAGCACGGTACCAGGGCGTGAGGGGGAAACTGAGAGTGTGTGTGGCCAGATCTGGGGAGGGGGGAAGGGGCTCCTCCCACTTGGGTGATCTGCGTGTCCCACCCCGAACTCAGAGCCGGGCACCTACTTGATGGCCTTCTTCTCACTGCGCCCACGCCCTGAGTCTGGCGTGCCCACCGTCTCCAGGGAGTTCTTGTAGCGTTTGCCCTGTGGAGATAGCACCAGGGTCACTCCTGGAGAACAGGGCCCCCGGGGAAGGCGAGTGGACTGCAGCCCAGCCTCAGCATCAAGGTCTGGGGCCAACGTGGGAGGGTGTCACCACCTTGGGGTACCAGCCCCACTGACCCTTGCTCCCCGGGGGGCAGCTCCTGGGCCCCACTGGGCTCTGGGACCTGCCCTGCCCCCCTGACCTGCACCCCATCCCTGACCCTCAGGGAGGAGGCCCCTCTGGTCCACCTGTCTCCCGGGGCTCTGGCTCGGCTCCCAGAAACCTATCTCCCTCTGCCATGGACAGACGGCTCTCAGGTGCCTGGCCACGTCACACTGGCCACGTCACTGCCCCCAGATGGTGGGGGTGGCCTCCTGCAAGGCAAGGTTGGCAGTGGCCAGTGATGAGAGTGGCGGGGGCGGGGAGAGGGTTTGTGCCCAGTCCTGCCAGGCTGTGTCCTTCACTATCTGGGGACGCAGGCTGGAGGCGGGAGTCCCTGGGGTCCTCCTGCCCTGGGCCCACGAGACCCAGGCCTGAGCACTCTCCTTTGTAGGAAGGCGGCCTTGGGAAGCGAGGCTGCCCACTGACTCTGGGCTGGGCAGGAGGGCAGGCGGGCCAGCCCCCTCGAGAGTTCCTCACACCCGCGCAAGTGGAGGCAGGGGCAGGGCAGGGCAGGTCAGTGGGGTGGGCACACCGGGTCCCCTGGCTGGAGGAAGGGCCACGGCTGCCGCGGTGACTGGGCCGGCTGCCGGGAAGGTGAGCACCATTCACCTTCTCGGTTTGGGTTTCTAAATTTAGCTCATGCAGAGCCAGGCACCATTAACATTCCTGGCTGCCACCAAGCGTCCTCACGCGCACCCAGGGGCCACAGGCCTGGGCCAGGCCCAGGGCTGATGCAGGTGGTGGGCGGCTGGGGGCTGCCCCCCCACTGGGCACTGGTCCGCCCTGTCCAGCTCGGGAAGGACAGGGACACATGCACACATGCACGCGCACGCCCTCTCGGGCACACATTCCCCGACACCCCGTCATGTGCGCCAAATCCACAGCCACAACAGTCAATTATTCCATCCTCCCCAAAGCAAAATAAAAGCTGCACAGCCGCGTTCCCCGACGCGCCTGCCAGCTGCAGCCCCTGCCCGGGCACGAGAGCCACCTCTTCAGGGAGAACAGTGGAGCTCCCAGGAAGGAGTTGGGGGGAGGGCCCTCAGGCCACCTCCAGGACCCCTCAGTCTCAGGGGTGCCAGGGTCCTGTCCCAGCACTGGCCCGCATTCTCCGTGTCACCCTTCTCAAGTCCCTGGCCCTCTCCGGCCTCCCCTTCCTCCTTTCTGAGTGTGTGTGGCATCCCTCACCAGCCCCGGGCCTCTCACCCTCCCATTCTCACCCCAGGTATCATTTCTCTCCTCACTTCGGCTCCCACTCCTGGGAACGTAGCCCCCAGTGGCAGGGACTGTGTGGGCTCTAGTACTTGGTGTGGAATTTGATACCCAGCAGTTCCCCAAACCCATCAATCACCCCCAGCCTGGGGTCCGAGCCTCAGGCCGATGCCTCTGAGCTAGAACTTTAAACAACAGAGCTGCTGGAGCCCCTGGGTCTGCAAAAAGCTGCCCTCTCTCCGTTCAGCCCTGGTCCCTCCCATCATTACCCACAAGTTCAAATTCCTAGTTCCGACTGGGAAGATCAGGGGCCTGGGGCTCTTCCACGGTGGCCAAGGTCCCTTCTTGGGCAGAAGCTCTGCCCCCCACCATTTCCAGCGTTTCAGGCAGCTCAGGGAAGGGAGCGCCCCCAGGGAGGGCCCCCATCCCCTCTTCTCTTTCTTTCTAATATTCAGGCTGGTCATCTGCTCCTCCCCCAGGGCCAGCACCTGGTCCATCCAGGGCATTCTTCCTGCCCTTCTTCCTTCCGCATCTCAGAGCAGCGTCCCCTCCAGCTGCAACGAGGAGCCAAGGAGCTGGGGCATTGGGGGGGCAGGAACCGGGGCAGGATTTACTTTGGGGGTCTCGGGGAAGCTAATGGGGCAATGACAGGCACCCCAGGTGGGGTCTAGGAGACATGAGGTGGCTCCAAAGGAGCCCAGTACCCCCAGACTGCTTACCAGGGAGGAGGTTGGCCGGGCTGATCCGGAAAAATCCAGATGAAGATTAAGGAAGTTATTAATGTTTGGAAATGGGATCTGGGCTGTCAGGTATCACGTCACTGCTGCTGAGGGGACAAGCGGGCAGGGAGAGCCCAGTAACTGTGCGGTGACTGGTGTGGGGGGGTGGCAGGGGGATTTTAAAGCCCCTTCCCTGGAGCACACAGACACAGCCAGGACAAAAAGCTCCCTGGAGTCTGAGACGAGGGAGGCGGAAGTGGGTGGCAGGATTGGGGCGGGGGGGGTCCCAGGCCAAGTCACGTTCTATCAGCAGTTCAGGGGCAGAACCCTCTGGGGAAGTTCCCAGCTGGAGGCCGGGAGGAGGCCGGGCCAGGGAAGGTTCTGCAGCTCTCAGCTTCCCAAGGCACTTCCTGCACTGACAGTCCCCCACCTGCTACAAAAACTGCCATCTCTGAGCTCCTGTCCCCAGGTGAGTGGGGGTGGGGCTCTCAGCAAACACACACACAGATACACACACACACACACACACACACACACACGCTGCAGCACTTACCGAAGGAGCAGTGGGGGCAGACATAAGTGTCAGCTCACATGGGGATCTGATGAGATGATCCATATCCCACCACGTGGGGCGGACACACACACACAGACACACACACACACACACACACACACACTGTACCCATGCCCTCCAAGTCAACACACTTAGCACAAAAGACCCCCACTCAAGGTCACCAGCATCACCTGTTCATACAACCTCCCTCTGTCCTCAAGTACAGACAGACAGACAGCCTAAAGGGCCAGGGGCCCTGGAATGAGATGCACAGGGCTGCAGTGCAGGCTCAGCCACTCCCCAGGCCTCTGAGGACACATACAGGCACGTGGCCAAGCCCCCTCCTCCACTTCCCCTGAAATTCTGAGACAGACACAGAGGCAGGAAATTCAGGAACAATGCAGGGCAGCCAGCCTGGCACCTGCACGCAAGGAGATGGGCCTGAGTCACACACGCATTCACACACACACACACACACACACACACACACTGGCACACATTCACATGTGGGCCAGGGCTGGCCTCCTCCCTGGCTCCTGCCCAGGGAAAGATGCTGCCTGAAGCTGAACATCCCAGGACAGAGAATCACACTCCCATTTGTCTTTCCCGAAGAAGCCTGCTTGGGTGCCCGCCCTCTGGGCCCTCCGCAGGGGCATCTGCTCCTTCTCCTCCAAAGGACTGAAGCATGCAGGCTCCACCTGCACAGTACCCATGGCCATAGCCCCCGCCTCCCCTCCGGCCTCTCTGCGGCTGGTCAGGGAGAGAAAGGGGCTCCCCGATATGGCACCCTGCCCCCACTCCCCCCATTCCCAATGTGCGGCCCAGAAAGTGCCTGCCAGGGACCCTTCGCCTATGGCGCGGAAAGGCCCCACACCTGAGACACCTCTGGACCTATCTCGAGGTGGCCCTACAGACCCCAAATTCCCCATCACACTTCTAAGCTGGGATGGCAGGACTGGGGTTGAGTGGGGCTCTCGAGGAGCTAGCTGCGGGCGGGCAGGAAGGGCGGCTCGGCCCGGCTCCCCCTGCCGGCGCCTTCCGGTGATGAATGTCCTTCCTGACGGCCTCGTTACTTATTGATAGCCTAATCCTGCTCGTTAATTTCCCAGCCCTCGTTAAAAATGAAAAGGAGCCGTTTGTGCTTGTACAAACCGGGAGAACCAGGATGGATATGCGGGCGCTGGGGGTGGGGCGGGGCGGGGCGGGGCGGGGTGGGGCAGGCGGCACCTCCCCATTGGACAGAAGGCCCGGCTCGGCCACGCCCAGCCCTCGGGGACCGGGAGGTTGGGGGCGGGCGCGCGGGAGGAGGGGAGGGGGCGCGCGGCCCTAGGTGGGAGGGGGCCTCTATTCCCAATCTGCGCGTGTGTGCCTGCGGCTCTTTCTGCAGGAGGTGGGGCCTGTGTGCGTGTCGTTACGAGCGTCCGAATGCTTGTGAGACCCCTTTCTGTCCACGAATGTGTCCCTAGGTGTGTGACTCTGCGTACACACAGAGACATATGCGGTGCCTGCGTGCCTGCATGAGGCGTGAATTTCTACGGAGGTGTGTCTGACTGCGTGAGCAGGTGTCACCTGCCCTAGGGAGCGCTCACGAGCCTGTAATTGAGGGGGCGGGCGGGGTGCAGGGCCAGGCGCCGCCCT
Organism: Phacochoerus africanus; assembly: GCF_016906955.1. NCBI lineage: Eukaryota > Metazoa > Chordata > Mammalia > Artiodactyla > Suidae > Phacochoerus > Phacochoerus africanus. Next base: position 9,987,202 of record NC_062547.1, on the reverse strand, counting down.
CGGGACCCTTGGGAGCCTCACCAGTTTGCGCTGACACCAGTGGCAGAGGCTGCAGAGGACGACAGTGACGCTAAGGCTGACGGTGATGATGGCAGAGACCAGCAGGACATCGCGGGTGGGCGCCCCTGGGGAGGACATGCAGAGGTCAGACCCTCATTGGCCAGGGCCAGCCACCCTCCCTCAGCCCGGAGACCCCCAGAAGAACCACCCGAGCCACACCGGGGCCTCTGAGCCCCAAGTTCTCTGCCCGGTTCTGCCGGGCTGGCTGACCTTGCGACTTCCTCACTCTGCAGCTCATTTCCCTCATCTGTAAAATGGGAGTCTCTGGTCTGCCCCAGTCCCTCACTGCAGGGGCCCTGCATGGGGTCCACACCATCCCCCCAAACTTCACACCCTTGAAGTGAGAGACCACGTGTGCCCCTGGCCTGGCCAGGCCTCACCGGGCTTTCAAATGCCTCTAAAAGAGCCACTGCTTCGGCATGGCACGCTTCCTTTCCTTGCCCCCCGCACACGCTCTGAGCCACAACTCCAGCTGAATCAGCCCAAAGGGTTACTATTCATTCCCACAGTCCTTCTGAACACATCTGTCCCATGGGCACTAACAGATCCTTTTAAGTGTTGCCCGAGACTCAAGAGCCACATGTGTCATCAATCTCTGGACCCCTCAGACCAGCCCTCATCCCCTTCAGCTCAGCCTTTCCTGGGCTGGAGGCCCACTCAGCTGGCCTCTGCACACCCCGTCCTCCCATGCCCTACCCCCTGAGCCCACCTCCGGTGCGCCCACTCCATCAGCTCCAGCCCCACCTTCGTTGCTGGCAGAGTCCTATGTGCTCCCAGGGGCTGCCCCCCAGCCTCCCTTCTGAGAGTTCAGGGGTCCTGTGCTTCAAGGAGTGGGAACCTTGATGGACCCGCCCTGGGAGCAAACCCCCAGGTTGCTGTGCAAATCCCCCCACTTGCTAGCTAACCGCTCCGTTTTCTCGCTCGCCCTGTAAGCACGGATTAAGCCTCCTCCCTCCCTCCTGGCAGGTGGTTGTAAACACCAGTCCAAACCAAACGTAAGGAAGGCAAAACTTGACCAGAAATGATCATGTGGGGGAGTGAGTCGACAGAGACCGGCACAGATCACACGTGCACTGTAAATATGTGTGCGCAGGGATGCGTCAAAGTCAAGGAGACGCTGTTTATTTACAGAGGAGCCTGCGTGGGCTTCTCGGCTTCAGTGATGGTGGTAATTAAGAGTTGACAATATCTGTCTGGTCCGGGTTCCTGCGGTTTTAGCTTCTGGGCATCCATGCTCTCTCGCTTCGCTGTGGGGCCTCATGGAGCCGGGCCCAGCGGTCCACCCCAGCTCTCAGGGCCCCTCGGGCTCCCTCCCACCACTGCTCCAGCGCTCTGGGCAGCTTGTCCGCTGCCCCTTCTCCCTAGAATCCTGCTTGGGCCCCGCCTCTCCCTCCCCAACTTGCTGAGCCTCCAAGTTGTGAGGAAAGGCCAGCCTCGCCCAGTCCCTCCTTATCCACCTGCCAGGCCAACAAGGCTTCTTCCTGTCCTGAGTGCACAGCCTTGGCCCCCAGGAAGCCACTGTACCCAGTTCACTGTTTGCCTTGGGGCCCATAGCCCCTGGCAGCTTGGACCTGGACAAGATGCAGAAGCCAAAGAACTGGTCCTGCCCTTCCCTCACTCGGGTGGAGAAGCACAGCTCTGCAAGGCTGGAGGAGCCGTGTATGTTACAGACCAAATCAAAGGCCTTTTATTTATCTATTTTTTTTAAGGGCTGCACCTGCAGCATAGGGAGGTTCCCAGGCCTGGGGTCAAGTCAGAGCTATAGGCACCAGCCTACACCATAGCCACAGCAACGCCAGATCCAAGCCACATCTGTGACCTACACCACAGCTTACGGCAACGTCGGATCCTCGACCCACGGAGCGAGGCCAGGGATCAAACCTGCATCCTCATGGATACTAGTTGAGTTTGTTTCCGCTGAGCCACAGTGGGAACTCCAGGCCTCCATCTTTAACCTTGTGGAAGCGGGGGAGGCATAATACCACCCAGGGATCACCACTGGGGCTCCCAGACTCAGGCCTGTGGTAAAGAGATGTTTGAATGTACCTTCTAAGAATGGGGCCAGCACTTTTTCCAGCCCTCTCTATGGGAGTAGCCCCTGCCCCACGGGAAGGTCTAGGGTGTGGGGCGCCATGTGGGCTGGAGAACAGCCTTTCCTTTGTTGAGCTCACTTTTGTTTTTATTTTTTTTGTGTGTTTTTGGCCCACACCCGCTGCATATGGAGGTTCCCAGGCCAGGGATAGAACCGGCGCCATAGTAGTGACAATGCCGGATCCTTAACTCATTGAGCCACCAGGGAACTCCTTGAACACACTTTTAAATAAAGTCAATTCCATTCTTGGGCTGATCTTTCTTCAACCACTGTCTATTAAGAACCAAGAATTCAGCTAATTATTTCTTAGCACGGCCTGCGGTGTCCTAGAACCAGGGAGTGGTACGTCACCCAGTCTGAAGCTTGAGGCTCCAAAACATCCGAGAAAAGACCCAAGTGTGAGGACAGCTTCTGCCTCTTAATAGCGGTGCGGTCTTGAACAAGTGTCTTAACCACTCCATGTTTCCATTTCTCCCTTATAAACTAAGATAATTAGAGCACCGCCCCCGCCTCCCGTGGGGTTGTTGTTAGTATTCAATAGATATGGATTATTATTAGGGTTGTTGGTGTTAGTTTTCTCTCGGGGGTACAGAGAGCTCTGGCAGCACAGGTGGAGAAGTGACTGCTGGACTAGGGAGCTATCTGGGAAGGCTTCCCTGAGGAGGTGGCACCTGATGTGGTCTGGGCGTTGGATGTGAGGTGAGGACAGTGGCGGCAGAAGGAAGAGCAAGAGCAAAGGCATAAGAGGGGAAGAAGGGTCAGGCGTGTTTGAGCAGCTGGTCTAGGTTGTGGGGAGGGAAGTGAGAGTAGGGCCTTAAGGCGGGGGTGGGGAGGGGCTGTCTATCAGGCTGAGGGGTTTCCTGTGTTTGTAGGCCATGGGAGCCATGGAAGGTTTCTGAGCAGGGGAGGGGCAGGAGCAGAGTGGGTGTCAGCAAACTCATGACCCGGAGCTGTGGTAGGAGGTCCTGCTCTGGACAGATTCCTCTGGCCTGGTGCCCTCTCTACGTGAACCCTCCCCCGTGTATCTCTTGGCCATGGGGCAATTCTCCAAGGGCTCACCTCCCTAGAGCTCCCTCCTTTCTTTGCCAAGTAAGGTCCTTATCAAAAACTGCCCCTCGGGGAGTTCCTGTCGTGGCACAACAGAAATGAATCCGACTAGGAACCATGAGGTTGTGGGTTCAATCCCTGGCCTTGCTCAGTGGATTAAGGATCTGGTGTTGCCGTGACCTGTGGTGTAGGTCACAGACGCAGGTCGGATCTGGTGTTACTGTGGCTCTGGCATAGGCCGGCAACAACAGCTCTGATTAGATCCCTGGCCTGGGAATCTCCATATGCCACGGATGCGGCCCTAAAAAGGACAAACAAACAAACAAACTGCTCCTCGGGAGTTCCCATTGTGGCGCAGTGGAAGTGAATCCAACTAGTATCCATGAGGATGCAGGTTCGATCCCTGGCCTTGCTCAGTAGGTCAGGGATCTGCCGTTGCTGTGAGCTGTGGTGTAGGTCGCAGATGTGGCTCGGATCCTGAGTGGCTGTGGCTGTGGCTGTGGCCAGCAGCTGTGAACTTCCATATGCCAGGGGTGGGGCCCTAAAAAGCAAAAAAAAAAAAAAAAAAAAAACTCCTCGACCTCTGCTGGAGGTTGGGAGAACCCCTAACGACAGAGCTTGTCAATCCCAGAAGCCAGTGGTCCCTCTAAGAGGTTCTCAGAGACCCAGGGAACGCCCATCTTAAGCAGTGAGCATTCTGTGGGCATGCAGCCTGAGCAGTGGCCTTGGAGTCTAGGAGAATGAGGCTGAGGCCCTCTTCTGGCCACTACCCGGCTGTGTGGCCATGAGCTAGGTGCTCAGGAGTTCTAGCAGCAACGACTTGGTCTTCGCAACAACTGAGACAAGCAAGAAGACTGACCCCATCTTACAGATGGGGAAACGGAGGCACAGAGGGGTCAAGTGCCTTGTCCAAGATCATTCAGCTAGGAGGTGCTGAAGCCCAGGTTCGAACCCAGGCAGCCTGGCTCAGGGTCTACACTCTCTCCCTTGACATACTACCCACTGCAGAGGCGGGTGGTCAGGGGTCTCCAAAGTGTGTGGTTTATTTCTAATGGCTGACCCATGGCATATGGAGTTCCTGGGCCAGGGATTGAATCCAAGCCGCAGTTGTGAGCTTCTTTGCAGCTGCGGCAGCTGGTGTATCTTAACCCACTTCTCCAAGCCTGGGATCCAACCCGTGACTCCACAGCAATCTGAGCCACTGCAGTTGGATTCTTTTTGTTTTGTTTTGTTTTTGCTTTTTTGAGCTGAGCCGGCGGCATATGGAGGTTCCCAGGCTAGAGGTCGAATCAGAGCTGAAGCCGCCAGCCTACGCAGATCTGACCTGCATCTGCGATCTATGCCACAGCTCACGGCAGCGCCGGATCCTTAACCCACTGAGCAAGGCCAGGGATTGAACTGGCAACCTCATGTTTCCTAGTTGGATTGGTGTCCACTGAGCCATGACGGGAACTCCTGTAGGTGGATTCTTAACCTACTGCGCCACAGCAGGAATCCCCAAAGAACATTTTGGAAACTTTGCAGTTCCCAGGAATTTCTCAGGGGCACAGAGATGGATGCTGTGTGCCCTCAAAGCCCTGTTCAACCAAAGCAGCTCTGTTCCTTTGTTTCACATCTTGGGTTCCTGCAGAAAGTTCCATTTGAAGAAAGGGATATATTACTAAGGAAAGCTGAACCCCCAGGATCCGTGACCATAGGAGCCTCTGCAGCATGAATGGATGCCGTCATTTCCAGGCAGCTTATCCCTCCCCCAAGATCCTCTGCCCACCTTCCCCCGCCCCCCGCCCCCGGCATCCCTTAGACAGCCCTTGAATCCAGGGTGAAACAAATGCTTGCCATTGCAAATTGCATCGATGCTGTGAACAAAAGTGACACGATGTCCTCAGCCAGCACGCGATATTGCCATCAAGGGGTGCAAGCGTGTTCATGCCTGCCAGCCGGAATGAAACCATTCCCAGAGCAGAAAATCACTGTGTCCCAGGCTGCAAGGGACCTCAGAAGTCATGGAGTCAGGCCCCATCCCTGCACGCACCCCCTGGGCAGCCCTGGCAGTGATGAGAAGCTGCTTCTGTAAGAGGCAGACACACACACCCCCCTCCACCGTGAATGGGCATTGATAGCCAGGGCTGCTGTCCCTCGAGCTGAGCTGAATCTGTCTCCCTAGAACTTTCCCCCTTGGTCCTAAGCTTGCCCCCTGGAGCTGTCGGGAACAAGCCGGCTCCCTCTGCCACATGACAGGTCTCCAAATCCTTGCCGACAGCTCTCATGTCCCCTTCCAGTCTTCTCCAGGCAAAGCCGCCCCAGCCCTTCTAACCCTTCCTCCAATGACATACATGGTTTCAAGTCCCCTTAGCGTCAGCATATTAACATTTGCAGAGAGAAAACATTGCAGCCAGAGTCAGCCTTTTGACGGAGCTGAGTTCCATGACTTACCCTTGGGAAGAGGAGCCCTCTGGGCCCCCAGGGTTAAACACAGACAAGGGCAGACAGGACATCGGGAGACCTGGAAGTGAGGAGAGCCTCCGGGATCCCATCCCAAGGGGGCCAGGGCATGAGATAGGAAATCAGGCATGTCCCTGCCCCTCTGCCCAGGCCTGTGGCGGGCGTGTCAGCTAATTAGATCCCAGGAGGAATGACGAGCTGGTGGAGTCCTGTGGACAGAGCCCGTGGTCCTGACCATGCCACCCCACCAGCAGCTCTCAGGGTAAATGAAGCCTGGGTGCTCGAGGAGATGGCTCCCTTCTGAAGGTGGACAAGATGCCAAATGGTCTTTCCCTGTAGAATGTCAGCTCCATGCAGGCAAGGCTCACTCTCAAGTTCACTGCTGTCTTCCCAGCACCAAGGACAGAGCTGGGCACCAAGGACAGAGTTGGGCATATAGAGAAATGATTATTGAACGCAAGCGTGAGGCAGACTCTCGAGCAATAATGATACTAATAGAGGCTACCATTTATTAAGCACCTACTGTGTACCAGACCATGACGGCAGGGGCTACATCCACTTTGTTCATTCTGATAACCCCTGTGACAACGCTCACCCACAGGAAGTGCTCAGTAAATATCAGTTGGATGCCCAATGCTTGCATGTATTTTCTCACTTGTCACCCAAACAAGATGAGAGAGAAGAGATGGGAGAGGCTGCAGTGACAGCGTTTGAGAGCCTCCCATTTACACGCACACAAAGACACACACATCAGAACCCCATCTAGTCTTCCCCCACGCCCATCTTTGCCTGATAAGTCCTGATTCTCCTAGACTCGGATGAAAAGCACCTCCTCCAGGAAGCCTTCCACAATCTCCCCAGTGGGAATTATCTTCTCCTGCCTCTGAGCTCCCACCACACTGTGCCTGCACCTTCCCTTTCTGGTGCAGTGATTAAGTGCCAGGGTTCTGGGTCCAGACTGTCAGGCTCAAATTCTGATTCTGATTCTTCCAAGCTGTGTGGCCTAATCTCTGCGTGCCTTGGTCTTCCTATCTGTAAACAGGGGCTGGTACCGTACAGGCCTCACAGGACTATTGCGAGGTTTAAAGAAATTAGCACATATAATGCACTTAGCACAGTGCCTGACACAGAATAAGTAGGCAATAAATGCTAGCTATTATCTGAGCATTACCGTGTCGAGCCCTCCATTAAAGACATCTGGGGCACAGAGTTGGCCCTTGGTGAGTGTTGAAAGAAATCCTGAATACACATTGAGTTTTTCGCACAGGACAACAGAGGCCAGGGGTCTGACTCAATTTTGTGCACCCCTGATCTCTGCCCCAGGAACTGGTCCAGGGCTTAACCAACAGCAAACATCAGTGAATGCCTATGGCAAGGACCAGGGAGGGCTAAGGTATGAGGGTGTGTGTGTGTGTGTGGGTGGGTGTGTGTGTGTGTGTGTGGAGAGGGGGCGAGAGCTGGAAGCCAGGCTGGGCTTCAGGTGTGAACTGCAGACCTGACCCGGTCCCCTGCCAGGGCTCTGCCCCGGCTCCCGACTCCTTCTCATCTGCTCAGCAAGCCATGATTTATAGATGAAGAGAATCAAACAGGGCCGCTGGCTGCTGGGATGCCCTGGGGAGCTGCCGGAGAGGGAACGGACTTCTGAGGGCCAGCTCCCCACTGCCCAGGGGGGAACAGGAGGGGAGCCAGAGAGGGAGCGGGTACACACGTCCACAAGCCAGGGACATGGACACCCATGGCTCACATATATATACACAAGCCATGGAGGCTCACAGCCTATGCACACCTATGCCCACCCCACCCCACCCCCCATATAAACGCATGTGTATGCATGCACACACATGCACGCGCGCACACACACACACACACAGGCAAGCTATGCTGACTCACCCCTTGAATGGACACCCACACGCATACACAAATGTGCATACACTCCCATGGTCACAGGCACGAGCAGATACCTAGCCCACTCTGCCGTCCACGAGGTCTATGTGTTCATGCACTTCCTCTGGCCTGGAATTCTCTCTCTCTGCACACTGTCCTCTGGGGCAGAGCCGTGGGACAAGCCATAGACTTGGAGGCAAATGACCTGGGTTCGGTTCCACCTCTGCTTCTAGCCAGGGACCCAGAGCAAGCGCCACTCTGAGCTTCAGTGTTCTACCTTCAGCTGGTGATGATAACCCCTGGCCTCCCCTGCTGGGGTACTGTCAGGATCAAATATTAGCTCACAGTCATTGAGCATGTGTCTTTTGTGGCAGACACTGCCAGGAAGCTTATATGTATTACCCCATGTGCTCTCCACAGCCATGTACCCCTCTTATCCCCACGTCACAGAGGAAGAAACAGGCATGGGGAATTAAGGCGACTTCCACTTGTCCTTGACCCTGCTGCAGCTGCCTCCCTCTGAGCTGAGCTGACACAAGTGACAGCATTCTAGAACGTGCTACGTATTGCGACCCAGCCACACCCTACTTTCTTTCTTCCTCCAAGAAGGCCAACCTCTTTCACCCTTGAGGCTTCACATAAGCTGTTCCCTCTGCCTGGAATGCCCTTCCTTCTATTCTGAAGATCCCCAGGCCAGGATGGCCTTCATTCCCTCCCGCATATCTTTCTGCCTCCTCTGTAACTATGGCAGTTCATCACTGTGGATTAATACGTAGCACTTGCTGTGTCTTTCCCCACTGGGAACACTTGGAGGGCTGAGACCCCAGATCACTTATCTCTGTAGCCCAAGGTCCAGTACATTGGAGAAGCTGGATAAGTAAGTGCTAAACAAATGCATGATGTCATTCAAGCCTGCCTCCTACAGGAAGCCCTCCCGGATGACAAGTGCTCACAGTGACCTCTTCCTTCTCCAAAGTTGAATTACCGGCCTTCTGTCCAGCCTCCTTTTCTGGGGAGTAGGCCTGTCCCCCAGCAGGGTCAATGGGGTTCTCCTCATTGCTGGGGTCTCCCACAGCCTATAGCCCAGGACACGGTACAGGGAAGCCCCCAGAAATGCTGGAAATCTAGGCACATAGGCTTTTGTCCCCAGAATCCTCTTGTCCTTACACTCTCAGAGGGTGACACACGCGCTCCCCACATCCAGCCCTTCTAAAGTTGTCCCATCACCCCCACACCCTCCTAACCCAGATTGCCCCCCTCCTGAGGCATCCTCGGATCCCAGGCCCTTGCTCTCCTCACCGAGCACCTTTAATCATAGTAAGTAACGTGTGTCCAGCACTGAAGCATGTTCATGGTCCTCGGCAGCCCTCTGAAGGTAAATCCTCTTATCCTCATTTTAAAAGGAGGAAACTGAAGCTCAGAAGGGGGTACACACTTGCCCAAGAGCACACAGCCGAAGAGAGATAAAGCCAGAATTGGACCCGGAGTCTGGAAGACCTCAACCCTGCCCCCCCCCGCCCCGCCCCCATGGGAGCTGAGCCTTAAAACAAGTCACTCTGAGGATCGGCAGAAGGGAAGAAAGAAACAGAGCAAACACAAAATAAAGAGCAGCCGGGGAAGGGCTTCCACTTCCCCCATGGAATTCTCCAAGCGTTTCAGGGACCCTCTTATCCCCGCACCTTTACCATGGCTCCTTCCTCCACGGTCCAGCCCTTGGCCTCAGTAAAGCATCCTCATGAGAGAGATGCTCGGTCCACCAAATGGTCTCAGAAAAGGTTGGGGGTTGGGTGCCTGGGGCTGGACAGGTGGGAGCAGGAAGAAGAGGAGGGTGGGTGGGGTACCTGGGTGCCTGCCCAGGGCCCTGTCTGGTACTGACGAGGGTGCAACTGCTATTCCAGAGATGAAGCAGTGAGGTTGGGGGTGGTTGGGGCTGCATCTGCCATCGCATTCCCATCCTGATCCTGCCTCCTCCCACCTGATTCTGCACGACAACGTATCATGCCCTAGTGCCTCCCCCCACTATCCTTTAGTGGCAGCAGGATGACGTTCGAGGTGGAAAACAGTGAAAGCTGGAGTCACAGGTTTCCATAGGAAGGGCCTCTCCATGTGCATGCAGAGCAAATGGAAATGGGGGAAGGTGGGAGGGCGAGTGCAGAGCCTACCAGCCCCAGGGCTATTTCGGCAAGGAAGTGGGGGGGGGCATTTGGGGGGCCTAGTTCACCTCCCTTCCTCTTCTTGACTCAACACAAGAAAGCCAGAAAAAAGGCAAACTATGGAGAGAAAGCAACAGAAAACCAATGAGCTAAACTCTGAACCCCAGACAGCCAGGCAAAGCTCCAGGCCTCCTGTCATGCTGAATTTTCTGCCCTCTCTTCATTCTAAAACTCCCCACTCCAGGCCACCTACCTGGGGAACGGGGGCAGCTCGTTCCTTGCAGTAGGACAAAGAAAATGAGATGGGCAGGTAGAAGGAAAAAAGAAAAAGGAGAGGGAAGAGAGCTTGGCACTCCTTTTCCGGGAGAGCTGGGCTTTGGCCCTGCCCCCCACTCCCTCCGGACCGTCTCTCTGCGTGTCCTTCAGACAGCAGTGGAGGCACCCACACTGCCTCGGGCCTCACCCAGGGTGGGAATAAGGCTGGCAAAAGAGGAGGCCTGAGGGGAATTGTTTTGGAAAGTTACAAGTAGCTGAAAATAGGGGCTTAGCACGAGCAGCCTCCTCAACCTTGACTGTAATAAAAACAGATAATGCGTGAGTGAGCTAGGGAGAGTGTGCTGGCAGGGGCCGCAGAGGCCGGCTGGATGCAGACGGTTTAGAATTCAGAGGAGATGCCAAGTGAGTAAACAGCGAATGAAGGATTATCTGAACGGGCCAGGAGCTGTTCCAGCAAGAAATTGGACGGGGACATGTCAGGATCCACAAGCACTCCAACGCCTCATCAGGGAGCAGGGCCTGGTGAGTTACGAGGGCCTCATCCACACCTTCCCTTCCTCTGCTCTCTCTTCAGAGAGTGAGTGAGCGTGGCCTTGGTAATAGCAGCTTGCGGCTTACGTTTGTTCAGTGAAGAACAGTTTACAAAGTGCTTCAGAGCTTACGGAGGGTTTTACATCCATCATCATATTTCAAGGAGGTGATGGCGGTAGCTTCTGCCTGGTGACCACCTCCCCTCACCACAGCCACCCCCCTACCTTCCACAGTTCCTGGCTTAGGGGAGCCTGGTGTGTCTGGCTTCAGGCTTCAGCCTCAAAAGGAGTTGGGGAGGCGGGGTGGGCCATCTGCAGACCCCAGAGAACTGCTGAGTCTGGACGCCACCGGGGTCAAAGCCTTCAGGACAGACAGGGCCATGTGCCAGCTCGAGAGCAGGGAGTCCAGACTGAAGGGTGTCCAGCCAGAAGTGAGCCCGGAACCTGCCACCCACCTGATCCCAAAGCTGATGAGCTGCCTGGGCAGCCATGACAATGGCCATGTCCATCAGAGCAGCAGGGGCCCAGGAAAAGGAGGAGCTCAGCTGGAGGGCCTCTTCACCAGGAGTGTGGAGCCGGGGCAGGATCGCGGGCGTGTGATGATTAAGTGCAGGCCTTGACCACTAGTTACTTCTATGAATAATGCATTGTTGTGCCTTGGCCTAAATCAGCATCTTATTGTTATTAATAATACACGGCTGCAAAGAAGCTGGGGCTGGAACGGTGCGCTATATTTTACTTGACGATCTCAGAGCACTTAAGAGTTCCTCAAGCTGATGACTCAACTCTACCTCCCCAAGTCACAGGTTTCCTTACAGGACAGGGCACCTGTCCTGCCCTGACACCCTCCCACCTGAAACTTGGGTCCATCCATCAAAGCCACGGGGGCTAGGACTCTTCTATCCTTGGATTCAAATTCTTCTTCTTTTGTTTTTGTTTTTGTTTTTGGCCTTTTTAGGGCCACACCTGCAGCATATGGAGGTCTCCAGGCTAGGGGTTGAATCGGAGCTGTAGCTGCCAGCCTCCATCACAGCTACAGCAATGTGGGATCCAAGCCACATCTGCGACCCACGCCGCAGCTCATGGCAAAGCCGGATCCTTAAGCCACTGAGGGAGGCCAGGGATTGAACCCGCGTCCTCATGGATACTGGTCGAATTCACTTCTTTGCACCACAACGGGAACTCCTCAAATTCTTGACTTGAGCTTTTGGTGGGGGAGGGGGTGTACTTGATTTTCATCAGCTCAAGGGTTCTCAGGGATGCAACATCATGTGGAGCTGCTCCCAGAGATGTTCCAGAAGATGGGCTATAATTAGTGGGAATCCAGGTAGGAGAGAGGAGGATAGAGAGACCACTGAGGATCTGAACCCAGTGCTGCCACCGACAGTCACTGTGGCAACTAACTCAACTCTCTGGCCCTAAGTCTCCTCGTTAGTATATAAGGTGTCTGAGGCTCCCTCTCAGAAGTGCCATCCTTCCATATTCTGGGCATATTATTTGCACCACAAATATTTGGATGGATCCATAGAGCGCTGCGCTCTGAACTCTGTCCTCGGTGCTGAAACAGCGATCGGCACGCCGCCTCTGTCCTTGGTGCTGAAACGGAACCCAGGGCCTGGGCTGAACCCTCTTCCAGGCCACCCCGCGCATTGTCCCCGGTGAGCTGAATTCAGGAAACCAGAACCTTTTCCAGGACTGCAGAGTAGCGGTCCCACCTTCCTTTGCTAATTACTCCCTGATAAGCCCCGAGCAGAAGCCACGGCGGTGAGCAGCCTGCTCGCCGACTTCAAGAACCTCCTTTTCCTGGATGAGGTGCGCAGATGCCAAGGACCCCAGTCAGTAGCCCTACTCCAAACAAAAGGAGCTTCCCCGTAATGTAAATGCCGCATCCCATTCTCTCAAGGGGCGCCCCGCCGCAATGCCTCCTGGCGGCTGGCGCGGGTACTGTGCTCAGAGGAGGAACACAGAAGGTCCCCAGCGGTGACGCCAGGGCGTGCGGGGAAGGAGCGGCAGACGCTCGGGCCCCCGCCACCCCCTCACCCCTCCCAGGGCAATCTGGCGCTCTGAGCTTGCAGAACTGCCCAACACCCAAACGCTCCAGGCTGTCCCACTGTTTTCTGGCCGCCTTGGGGTGCCATGCTGTCCCGTGCGCAGCGAAGACTCAACCCACGTTGCTGTACCCTGCCAGGTGAAACTTCCTGTTCCCTCTTCCAAGGGGGGTGGGGTAGACCTGTTTAAACAAACAACCTTTTCTCCTGCTGGCAAGCAGATGATTGCAAAGACCTGTAATACGCCTCCACTGGGGCAGAGACTCCCAACTTCACACCCACCCAAATAAGGAACTTGCCCACAGCTCCTCCCTAGGAAGAAGTGGGGGTTGGGGGAGAAGGCCAACAGCTGCAGCCCACTCCTGCTCCCCCACCCCACAGTTGGGGGCTCTTCGAGAAGCAGATCTGCTTGGTGTTTCCAGGGACTGCTCGAAATGAGCCTCACTGGGTGTAGAAATTCCCGTCCTTCCAAAAAACAAGCAGCAAAATCAAACAACCTGAAGACAACACCTCAAATGAGCTTCTCTGGATTCAGGCGGGGAGTAAGAAGAATAGACTTTTTAGTGTAAAAATTTTTTTTGTTTGTTTTGGTTTTTATGGCTGTCTTGGGCCAAATCCAAGCTGCAGCTTCCACCTATGCCGAAAGTGCGGGGGATCAAACACCTCCACAGCGATCAGAGCCGCTGCCGTTGGCTTTCCAACCCACTGTGCCACAGCGGGACCTCCACAATAGCAGCTATAGCTAATATCATTTATTGAGCACTTACTATAGGCCAAGCACTGTGCTAGGAGCTCTGCCAACCTGTCATTTAGCCCTACCAACCTCCCCTCCCCCAGGGAAGCATCACAATCAACATCCTACAGATGAGGACAGTGGGGATGGGAGAGGTGAGGAGACCACTCAGGGTGGTGCCGCTGGCAAGTATTGAGACTGGCCTGGGAAACCACATCTGTCTGCCCTTAATCTTGCAGCTCAGCTGGGTCTACCTCACCATCCCTCCATGTTCTCGGGGAAGCCTCACCTCCCCTTAGGTGTGTCTAAGATGACACCCCACCCCCCCCCCCCGGCCCCCTTAGCCTCATGTCTCAGCTGAGAGCCACAGGGAGGAAGGCAGTAAGAGCCCACACTCCCGCGGCATTTTACAGCCCCCAAAGTGCACTCATACCCACTGTCCAAATCAACCCCCATGACACTGAGGCCCTCTTTTGATTTTACAGGAGAAAAAAATCCTGAAGCTCAAAGGAATGAGTGGTTTGCCCCAAGTCACACAGTGAGGAGTGGAGCCAGAACTCAGATGAAGATGCCCAGGCTCCCAGTTTAGGGCTCCCTCTCCCCACTTCTGCAAGGTTGGGGTCCTGCCGCCAAGCCAGAAGGGGCGTCTTAAGGGTCTTCATGTCCTGAGGGCTTCCTGAGGCCTTGACCTGAGATGCTTCCCTCCTCCTATTCCCTAGAGGCCATCAGTTGGCTCAGCTCTAACTTGGAGTCTCCGAGTCTCATTCTAAATGAAATTTTTTTTTCCAGGCAATTACTTCCTGCTAATTAGGAGGCAAGACTGCCAGTCCCTGGGCCCTGGGCTGACCCCTTTTCTCAACTCATGGCAGGTGCCGGGGGCGGGGTGGGGATTGATGAGGTGAGGTACTAGGTAGCAGCACCAGCCACAGAAACTGGTGGCCCCATCATCAGAAGAAGGCCAGGAAACTTTTTAGGGTGGCGGTGGGGACTAGTGGAGGAGTAAGGCGCTCCAGGGGACGGGAAGAAGGAAGGTGAGGATGCTGAGAAGGAAGGAGAGAGGGACTCTGAAGTGGGAGAGAGACAGGGGCCAAGAAGCTGGAAGGAGCCTAGACGTGCTGTGCTGAGTAAGAGAGGGACCCAGGCTCAGGAGCAGCAGGGGGAGCCAGGAAGATCCAGAGAAATGGGGACACGTCATAGGAAGGAAAAAGGAGCCATCTCAGGAAGCAGGGAGATGGAGGAGGGGGGCAGAGATTGCCCCTCTGCAGAGGGGGAGGAAGGAAGGAGGCAATCTGGAATACGGTCAAAATTATAGAAGTGGAAGAGGTAGAGGCCCGGAGATCCTGGGAGACTCCGGGAAAGGGAAGGAGAGAAGGAGGAACTGCTGAAGGAAAGCCCCGAGGAGAAGGGGAGGAGAGCGGGGGAGGACGGCTGGAGTGGCAGCTCCCAGGGCCCCAAGAAGGGCTCTCTCTACGTCATTGTCCTTGAGCCTCCCCCAATGTCAGTGCCCAGCCAGTCGGGCCTGCACGCCCTCCTACGCAGCCACAGGTGCGGGCGGGCATGATGGAAGGCACCAGCCGGCTCAGGCCCCAGATGCTCCACTCACTCAGGGCAGCCCGCCGACTTTCCTTCCTGCCAACCTGCCACCCCCTCCAATGGGCTAAGCCAGGACCCTCCTGGGTCACAGAGCGACAGGACCAAGGGGCTCTGGGGCTTTGTGGTCCAGCCCCTCCCTTAACTGAGGGAGGCCCAAGGCCCAGCAAAGAAACAGTGCTTGTCCAAGGTCATACAGCAGGTGAGTGATGAGGCCAGATGAAGAGGGCTCAGGGGCTAAGTGGCAGCGGTGGGTCCTGTTCCCTCCTGGGTGAAGCCAATAACAGGAGACAAAGACAGGTCTTAGCTGCCAGCACATCAGGCCCTGATCTGTCTAAGCCCCGTGGAGTGGGGGGTGGCAGGCAGAAGGGAGCGAGGGTTGCCAGGGGCTGGAAGGGAAGCAAAGGAAGTCACCATTTAGGGAGCACTGGGTGGGAGGGTTCTGCATGGGTTATAATTGCTGCTAACATTATTGAGCACTTACTAGGTACCGTGTTCCAGCCACTTAAGACACTACACGCAGATCTTTTTTAAGCCCCACGATAACCCTATAAAGTATATATCGCTGTTATCCAGTATAGAGAAGATACTGAGACTCAGGAGGGTTGAGTAATTGGCCAAGTCCGCAGGCTAACCAGAGGCATGGTTCTAACTCAAGCGGCTGGCCACTGCTCTGAGGACCGCGCCACGCCGGCCTTATCTGAAGATGCTCAGATCCCTGCGTTCCCAAGCTCCCAGCCCAGCCCTGGCCGATTCTAGGCCCCAGACATCAGTGGGGTTAAAAAGTCCTCTGCTGCGGGGGCTTCTTGCGGCCCAAAGGCGGTCCTAGACTTGAACAAGCCCTGTTCTAAGGTGCTAGAGTCTGGGTTCTGGTCCTGGCTTTGCCATGAACAAGCTGTGTGACTTTGGGCAGGTCGTTTGCCCTCTCTGGCCTTGGTGCTCCCACCTAGGGCATCAAAAGGTAGGACCAGATAATAAGACCTGGTACACAAGGTGCTAAGTCCGTGGCGGGCACAGTTTTAGGCGGCACGTGGACATGAACTCATCAAGCCCTCCCAGCAGCCCTCTGAAGTCGGTGCTACTATTGTCTCCATTTTACAGATGGGGAAATGAAGCGATGACAGGTTAAGTTAGTTGCCCAAGGTCACAATCAATACATGGCAGATCTGGGATTTGGACCCCACTGCTTTTGATCCAGAGTCAATGCTCTGGCTGCCACCCCACATTATTCCCCTAATGACTCTCTCAGCCCCCGCCTGGTGCCCCAGAAAGTCCTGCCTATGTCCACCTGCACAGGCACACATGCCATCATGTCTCCACTTGGGAAGCACACACATGTCAGGTGTCCGCCTGACACGACACGCATTTTCTCATGCTTCCACGCCCACTCCTGTGCTTCCACCCAATTTCGGTCTGGAACAGCCATAGTCGGCCATTCATTTCCACAGGGATTCCGGCACCAAGAATGGCCCAGCTCCGGCAGACCCACGGCTCGCACACACACGGCCCCCTTTCTGGGCACCGGCTGGCTCTTGGGAGCCGTGTGCCAGGCTTCAGCACATGGCCACGTGGTGGTGATGTGGGCCGCCACACCCCTTCTCCTCTGCCCCCCCTCCAGTGCCTGGGTGGCTCGCACGTCACTTGGCGCACCTGCCGGCACCCCCATCCACGCTGCCTTCCTCACGCCTCTCCCCTAACAGAAGCCGGCACCTCCTCCAGGAAGGAAGCAGGCACAGGCCCAGCCGGGCTCCCACAGCCCAACGATGCCAGCCAACCCGGGGGTGGAGAGGGAGAAAAAGGCATCAACCGGAGGCTCTGGGGGCCCAGGGTCCACGGTTCCCGGCTGAGACCAAGCCCTCTTTTAGGTCTGAGCACCAGAGTTGCGCTCTCAAGACCCTAGGGATGCCAGCTCCCCTTTGTCATTGCCAGATATGGGGCCAGATGGGGGACCAGGGGACAGAGGGTCTGCCCCTCACTCCCGAGCAGGACTGGGGTGCCATGAGGGCTTCTCTGGCCAAGGTACCATTGCAGCCCCCACCACCCCATCCCTGGTCCCTGCTCTCTCCTCCCCCTGCCCAAGCATCTCGGAGTGCTGGGTATTTTTAGGCCTCAGCTGACAGGCTGTGAAATCGCTCCCTTCGCACCTCCCTAACCAGGCGGGGGCTGGAGAGGGAGGAATGGGGTTGTGTGGGGGGGGTACACACAGCCAATTCATCAGGCTTCTCCAGGGCTGGCAGGTGCCAAGCAGGGTGTAAGGGGTGCCTCCCCTTGAGTAAGAGGATCCTTCCACGGTGCCTGGAGAGAGGGAGAGGAGATAGGGTGGGGGAAAGGCTCCAGCCTGCTCCAGGGACCTGAGAACAAAGGCTTGAGGGGACACCTGAGCCCTAAAGGAGGGGCTGGGACACCCTGCAGCCAATACCAATTCCCAGCCCTCCCTTTTGAGGGAGGGGCACAGACACGGGGCTGGTTTCTGGCTCAGATCCTAGCGGGATGGGGGCGTGGGCACTGAGCAGGGTAGCCCAGTGGTTAAGACCTCAGCTTTGGAGTGAGGCTGCCTTGAAATCTCATCCCTGCTCTTTTTTTTTTTTTTTTGTCTTTTTAGGGCCACACCAGCGGCATATGGAGGTTCCCAGGCTAGGGGTCGAATGGGAGCTGTAGCCGCTGGCCTACACCACAGCCACAGCAACACCAGATCTAAGCCACATCCTCGACCTACACCACAGCTCACGGCAATGCTGGATCCTTAACCCACTGAGTGAGGCCAGGGATCGAACCTGCGTCCTCATGGATACTAGTGGGGTTTGTTACCGCTGAGCCATAGCAGGAACTCTCCTCATCCCTGCTTGACTGAGTGATGTGGTGAGACACTCCACGTCCCTGGGCCTCAGTTTCCTCATGTGTACAGCAGTGATTGTTCTCCTTGGCTGCATTCCCCTACTGGCAAATCCTTCTGACCGCTCCTTCCCTGGGCTGCCTCCTTTACCGTAATCCCCAGGGGCAGGAGCCCACAGCCCATCCTGGCTCTTTGATGCTCACCTGGCCCTCTCCCCCAGGGAAACAAATCCCCAGCTAAAGCGGGTGGCAAAGGTAGACCCTCCCCACCTCCCCGCTTCCGGCTGTGGGGCGCACATACTCATCACGTGTGCGCGCGGACCCAAATGCCAACATGCTCGCGGGCTGCCGGTGCCTGGGCGTGAGGGCGTTTGCTCTGGGATGACCCCTCCTAGGGAAGTGGGAAGACGTACCCAGGCCCTGCTGTGAATGGGCCCCTGTGCCAGGGGCCGTGGGCATGCGGAGGGGGGCGGCCTGCCTAGTTGCTGTGGAGACGGGTTGGCTCTGCTGGGGCTCTGGAGCTCAGGCCTAGCAGCTGGAGCTCAAGCTGGGTGGCTCCTCCAGGGCCCAGCCCTGATGCCGATGGTGGGGGCTGGGGGAGCAGAACTGATGCTCAGGAACCATAACTGTGTCCACTGGGCCCTGGGCCGGCCACCTTGGCTCTACACCTCTCCCTGGGAGCCTTTCTCTGATACCCAGCCCCCCAGGTAAGCCCCCCTGGGGGTGTTCATCCGTGTTCACCTGCATCAGGCTATCCCTTTAACAGCCCATCACCCACCACGAGCGCGGGGCTCCTGGTTAAGGATGCTGGGGATACAGGCCAGCACGGGTGAGAGACCGCAGAAGGGCTGGGCAGAGGTGGGAACAGATGTTGACAATTAGGACTCCAGCTCCATATCCTTGCCTGCCTCCAGCTTCCCACCATCCACACTGCCACGGCATTAAAAGTTCTTTATTTTTTAATTTTTTAGTCTTTTTGGTCCCATCTGAGGCAGGTGGAAGTTCCTGGAGCCAGGGGTCGAACCCAAGCCACAGCAGGGAACTGGGCCACTGCAGTGACAATGCCAGATCCTTGACCTGCTGAGCCACCAGGGAACTCCTTAAGGTTCTTTGTAGAGGTACGCTGGAAAGCCATCCATGATCCTCCACTGCCCATTAAAAATAAAAATAAAAAAATCCAGCTTTCCTATTTCAGAATGCCAGGCCCTTCATCATGGGGCCCAACCCGTCTTTCCCAAGCCTCAACCCCTGCCACCCAAAGGCCTCCCTTCCAGCCTTGCACACCTAGACACTCACTGCTGAGACCTGTCACAGCTCTGGGCCATTGCATGGGCTGTCCCCCGCCACACGGAACGCCCAGCCTGCCTGCTCACATGGCAAGCTCTTATTCTTCCTTTGAGACCCCAGACTCTGGACCCAAAGCTCCAGTGTGGCTGGAACCCCAAATCAACTGCTGACCCGGAGTGGTCTGAAGATGGACAGGCTAATGGGTGTCTTGGGCTTAGGACAGTACCTGGCACCTGCTGAACGATCCACGTATCTTGGCTGTTCTGATGGTAACTGAGGAACACCGCCTCACGGAAGCCCTCCCTGCTCCTCCTCCACCAGGCTGAGGCAGGCCCATCCTCCCGCGAGCTTCCGGAACCCTCATCCAGAACATCAGTCACTCAGTGTAGGGTAACGTTGATAACAGCTGCCGTTGGCTGAGTGTTTACTATGTGCCGGGCTTTCTGCTAAAGATGTTTTCGGCCTTGTCTCGTCTCATTCTCCAACCCCATGGGAACTAAGAACCACCATCATACCCATTTAATGGAGGGGGAAACTGAGGCCTGAGTGCTGGAGTAACTTGCTCCAGGGACCCAGCTGCAGCGTCTCTGCTGGAAGCTGTTTGACCCCGGAGACCTGGCTGAAGCGAGCCCTCCCCTGCTGCAACCATAAGGTGCTCGGCACCCACTGACTGCTCCACAGGCAAGAACTTGCTATTACGGTCCCGTTGTTATTATCAGCGGAGGGAACAGGGTAGGCTGGGTGACCCAGGAGCAGTGTCCTTGGGCTGGACCCCCTATAAAGCCTGGGACCCCTATTTTCCTGGAGAAAGAAAGCGAGGGCTCAGAGGGACCCCCGGGCTGCCGGGGATGGGGGTCAGGATGGCAAGGAGGGGTACAGGGAGCCCCAGTTTCTGGACCCAGAGGACCTGAGGAGCCCAAGGTGTGCCGGGGTGAGCATGGTGGGCCCAGGTTGGGCAGAGCGGGAGAGGGCCTGCCGAGTGCCAGCTGAGCTGGCCATCGCTCTCGGGCCCCGCTGACACCACCCTGTGGTAATGAGACGGATCCAATTTGTACCCAGGGCCCCGCCGGGAGCAGCTGCCGCGGCAGGGTTTGAAGTAATTTAATTGGACACATTAGCCACACAGCTCTCTCCTCCGCTCCCCTGGTGGAGGGCCTCACGCAGGCGCCCCTCGTGGCCTGCCCCCACCCCACGCCGCCCTACCCTGGCTGGAGGTGGGGTCCGTGCTGCACCAGCCAGCACTGTGAGACCCTGACCTGCTAGGACCGACCCCACGACACCCCGCCTCTTTCATTCTGGGGGCTCCTGAGGGCTCTAGAACCACAGGGCTGGCAGGGTTCTGTGGGCCCAAAGCTCTCCCCTTTCTCTGACGCCCCATTCAGGCTGGGGTTCAGACCTCTCTCTCCTGTCTCCTCTGATGGGCAGAACGGGTCACCCCCTCTTTCTCCTCCAGCCAGATGGAGAACCCCAGCTTCCTGCACTCCAGGAAGGGCATTTAAGGAGCAGGGTCATTACCAAGATGGGGGTGGGGGCCAGTCCTCATCTTAGGGCCCTGGGGGAGAGGTGCACACACACACACACACACACACACACACACACACACTCAAACACATGCATGCCCCCTTAGACACACACACACACACACACACACACGCTGACAGACCCGCAGGCTGACATGGACGTGTCCATATCTGTACACATCAAAGCTCCAACCCGCTCCCCCAACCCCACCCTGAGCATGTATGCCCCTGGCGACACAGCCAGGTGAGGCCCGGCTCCCAGCAGATGGAGGCCTCGGAGGCAGCCAAGCCGGCAGGTGGGAGGGTGTGGCAGGGGGCAGGCAGGGCCCCTGGAGGGCACAGGCCCCGCCTGGCTGGGTACCCGGCCAGGAGAGGCGCCCTCCCCCAAAGCTTTCCGTCACAGCTCCCCGTGCACCTCGACGCACCTCGCCACAAATACACTCATTAGCTGCTGTTTACAGCGGGCCTGGCACTCAGATGAACACCGCTCTTACCGCCGTCCAGCTGCCGCCCGCGCACGCGCACAGGTACACACAGCACCGCGCTTCTCCCCACCGGCCCCGCCCTCCCTTTCCGCGGGCGCTGTGGCCCCTCGATGGCTTGGGTATATCAAGTCCCCAAACATCCCAGTTCACCACATCAATCAGCTCCCAGCCCAGCCTCACAGGTGACACTTTTTCCAAGGGGCCCCTCCAGGCAGAAGCTGCAGAGCGCCCCCCCGCCCCCCGAGGCTCAACGTGCCAGCCCACCTTCCAACCAACTGGGTCCAGAGTTCCAGGCCCAGGCTCTGGGCGCCATCCAGCCCCTTCCACAGGTCCCATGCTGTCTGCCAACTCCCTTCCAACCCTTGGGGAATTCTGCTGGGTGAGACTGAAGGCCTGCCCTTCTGACACAAGTTGGACAGGGCCCAGCAAGGCTGCCCCTGATGCCTGGGAGGTCAGGGACATCCATGGCCACGGAACTGGCACGATCTACCTGGTACCACTGGCTGGGGTTCCCTGGCAAGGCAGGCGGGCACCCGGGCTGGGCTTGGCACAGGCTGGCTGCGGCACCTGGCCAGACCAGTGACCGCCCCAACAGAGAGTGTTGACCTCACCGGCGGCATGTGCCACCTGCAGGGCACTGCCCAGGGAACAGGGCATTGGCATCAGGCAGGGCCACCCGGGCCCACCTGGGATGCCTCGGCGCCTTGGAGGAGCCTGTGCAGTCAACTCCTCTTCCAGCCAAGAGTCCTCTGCTCAGAACTGGGCCTCCCACCTCCCCATCTCACACACACACACACCTCGAGCCCCCCCGCCCCCCAACGCCTCTCCTCGCTGTTCCTAGCCTCGCTCCCCCGGAGGAAGCAATCATTGAAAACGGTCTATCAGATTCCATAAGGATTCAAAGTCCCAGAGAGAATAGGGGTGGTGGGCGGGGGGGGGGGGGGGGGGAAGGAGGAGCGGGAAGAGGGGAACCACCCACTCCTCCTCCGCCGGTTCCCCAAGGACCTGCTGCACCAGCAGGGGTGGAGGGGGTGAGAAGGGGACAGTCCTCCACTGCCACTCAGTGCTGCTTTTAGTGTCCCTTGGGCCTGAGCTTGGGGTCAGCTGGGGTAGGCCAGCTGCCTAGGGCCTGTCTTTGTTCACCTGACACCCACCTGCTCCTCTGCCTTCCAGCTGTCCCTCACCTGTCACCTGCTGACCTGTGTGTCCCCAGACCAATCCAGCCTGCTCTAGCCCCTCTTCCCCAACCAGAAGGAGGCTCTCTCGCACCCCTCCTTCCCCCAGTCCTGAGCACCCAGCCTGCCGGTCAAGCTGTCCCCACGAGGCCATTGAACAGCAGGACCCAAGGCCAAGGCGGGGGCGGGGGGGTGCTGTCTTCCTTGAAGCACTACAGCTTGGGGGCACTGGCTCCCCTGACCCAAGCCCCACCAAAGTCATACTTCCAGCCCTGCATTTCAGACCTGCTCTGCCCCAAGTCCCCCTCCCAGCCATGGCCCTTTGGGAGGTCCCTGGATCTTCCGTCCCAGACTCTGACCCAAGCCCAGGAGGTAGGCCAGGGGGGTCTGGGCCTGTGCAGATGGGGCATTTGGGGGGTGGGGAGACTTTGTCAGTCAAGTGGTCAGACAGTCAGGCCTCCTTGGACTGTCCCATACTCCATCCCCTGTCCCTAACCTTGATGGCTCTCATAGCACACTGCTGATCTGTGATTCCTGCCCCCCACATCTCCCAACAGCCTCTGCCCCTAACTTGTGCCCAGTGGGTGGAGGGTTGGCCCGGACAATCTTGTTGATCCTTGAGAGAGAAGACCCACTGTGCCAAGCCCCCCCCCCCGACCCCGTCCCACGCAGAGTGTCCCCCATACTCCCTAGGAATGACATGCCCGGCAGAGTTGCTGTAGGGAGCAGAGCCGACGAACAGGTGGGACAGACAGGGAAGACTTCAAGCACTGCGACTCCCAAGGACAAGTTCACAGGGGGCTGGGGGCAGGGCCCAGGGCCCTCAGGACCTGAACTGTCCCCCAGCGCTGCTGCACTGGCCCAGACTTTCCCTCCCTGGCCTTGCTCACTCGCTCATTGCAAGGTCACCTCTCCCTCCCTTTCTCCCCTGCTACCGTCCTGCCTGCCCACTGCAACGCTGACCCCTGCGGGCCTGCTGAGGCCCTGCCCTACCCGGGGAAAGGGACACAGAGCTGCCTGGCCAGGCCAGCTTTGGGAGGAACAGAGGATGGAGGCTGAGGGCAGGGAGAGGGGTGTACACCTATGGCAGGGGCAGAAAGGAGGTGGCAGGCATGGCCGGGGCAGGCGGGGCAAGGTCGGGAACAGAAGTGATGGGGGGGTGTGTGTGTGGGGGGGCAGTCTTCATTGGGCTCTGGCTTTTTCCCACAGTCCTTCGCTTCAGCCACGATAGATCAGGGAGAGGACGGCCTGGGGGCCAGGGGTCTGCAGCAGGAGGGAACAGCGCCTGTCTCCTGTCAGGGTAAGGGTCTTAGCAGAAGGCTGAGCCCTGTGGGGACTTGCAGAGGGCCTGGGAGGAAGGAGGGGGTACCACAGGGACCTTCTGAAACCAGCCTGGGACATGGGGGCGCAGGAGAGGACAGGTGATTAGGATGTTTCTAAAGGACTGGGCCGCAGGTGTTCTGGGCAGTGGGATGAGGGTTGGGATGTACAAGGTACCGGCCTTTGGGGAACCAGAGGGGTGGACCTGAATCACATGGGAGTTTATTTGCATATCGTGCCAGCCTCGGGGGACACACACCTGCCTGGGGGAGCAGAGCCTGGAGAGCCTAGGGTGAGTGGGGGAGGGGAAGTCCGACCTGGAGCTGTACGGATTACAGGAGGTAGGCAGGGAGCATGGGGGTGGTGGTGGAGGGGCGGGTAAGGGCTCAGAGGCCAGATTGACAGTTCTCCAGGGGCCTGGGATCGACGGCAGCTTCTGACCCCCCCAGCCCAGCGTCCACATCAGAGAGAAGGAAGTAAACCCCAGGCCAGCCTGTTTCCCAGTCCGAGCGATCCCTGTCCTGCTGGACTGCCACTGTCCTGCAGCCGCAGTGGGCAAGATGGGTCTCCAGCCCAGGCACGGAGGCCCACTGGAAGGGGAGAGGGCAAAGCCTGGGGGCTGCCAGTGTGCCAGGGGCGGGACTGGGTTCCAAGCCCTTTGCCCAGAAGATGCCAAGCACATCAAGTTGGCCTCTGTGGAGAGGGCAGAGGTGCTTGGAGGAGTGGTGATGTCATGGTGCCCAGGCGTGGGAGGAAAGAGGAGGGAGGGAGAGGGGACCAGGTCAGAGCCCCAGGCCACTGGCCTGATAGGAAAGGAGAGGCTGCCAGCCTGGCAAGGTGGGGGAGGGGAGTGTCCTCACTGCATCTCCCCCTCCCATCTGCAGACCCCAGAGCTGGTCTCTGAACTAAGCCATTGGCTTCGGAGGGGGTGATCCAAGCCAGAGAACGCTTCTGTCCTTGGTCCAAGTGCTGGTGGCTGGTGGCCTCTTGGGGGAAGATGCCAGGGTAGGTGACCCGGGTGCAGAGAGATGAGGGGAGGGGTCTCCAAAGGCAATGTCCCTTCGGCCGTCACCTAGAGGACATTCGTGGATGGGCATGAGGTTCTGCCCCATGTATGCAAGTGCTGAGTGTGTGCCACGCCTGGCACCCAGGAGGTCCTCCTCAGGGGGCTTGGGCTGTAATGACTTGATAGGGGTGAGAACGGAGGCAGGGACAGGCTGAGGCTGCCCCTAGAGGGAAAGAGCAGATGCGGGGCCAGGGCAAGAGCAGGCAAAGCTGGCTCCCCCTGGACTGCCCTCAAAAGCCTTGGGGCTCTAGGCCCCTTCTGTAAAGGGCCTTAGTGGTCCCCCGCCCCAGGTCAGCAGCAGTAAGCCTGGAGGCTCTTCATCTGGGTGCAAGTCCTCAGGCTGCCGTGTCGTGCTTTTGGCATCAGAGAGAAACCCAGAGGCATGAGACCCTGCTGCCAGAGCTGGCAGGCAGGGGGTGCTGGGTCTGGGGTGGGGCACCCCAGGTGGGAGCCGAGACTGAGCCTGGGCAGGAGCTGCAGGGGACCTGCCTACAGGTGGGCACTGTGTGAGGAGGCGTCAGGAGCCAAGGAGGAAATGGCAGAGCAATTTCCCCAGGAAGGTGGAAAGATTCCTCGGCTTGGCTTCCAGGAGGCCAGGCAGCCGTGGGCTCCCAGGCCACTCCCCGGGCTTGGGCTCCGGAGAAATGCAAAGGAGCACGGCCCCTCCCCCTCCTTCTCCGACCCGGACGGGAGTGAGTTTGGGGTTCTTTGCTTACCCCCTCCCCAAGCCCAGGAGAACATTCCCCCCATTCACCCTTATTCTCACCAGTCTCTGCTCTCTTTCCCTTCAGGTACCCCTGCCTCCCTCCTCCACGCTCCTGCGCCTCGCTACCCCCTCCCCCCAGAGCCCCCGTCTCCTGCTGCTGCACCAGATTCTCACTCGCCCCCTGGCACCCTCTCAATTCACAGTTGGCACTGCCGGTGTCACTCCGCTTCCCGGTGCCCACAACCTTGGCCGAAAGCTGCTCGGGATCCTTGCCCTGTGGCCCCCTAGCACTGGCACCCCAGGGGTACGGGTGCTGGGGCCCCGGGGGTGCCTCTGAGGGCACTGCGGGGGCAGCGGCTCCTCGCTCCGCCACACACGTTGTCCTTGGGCTGCTGGGGGTGGGGGGGGGGGAGGTCCTTGTGGGGACACTGCGAAGCCGGCGCCCCGGCATCAAGCTTGGCAGTGCCCGGACTGCGGGGGGCCGGGGTCCGGGCTGCTGCTGCTCAAGCCCGTGCTCCCGGGGCTGGGGTGACCCTGAGTGCGGGCAGTCCGTGCGGTTCCGTGGACAGCAGCCCCGGGCTGGGGCTCCGAGACGGCGCCCGGCGCTGCCGCCGTCCTGCCCGCCTGTGCGGGGCGCCCCAGCCCGCGCGGGGCCGCGCTTACCTGGGCTGGCCGCCTCCGGGTCCCGGTACATGGTCCCCTCGTCTCCGGCTCCCTCCGGGCTCTTCAGAGCCGCCCGCGGCCGCGCGTTGCTCCGCCGCCGCTGCAGGGCATGGGGCTGGGCGACCCCCGGGGGCGGGTCCGAGGGCGGGGGCCGCACTGGCTGCACCGAGCCGCGGAGCCGGGGAGCGGGGGCCGCCCGCCAGCCCCTCCCGCCCGCCCGCCGAGCACGCTGCCGCCGCCGCCGAGCCGCGCCGAGCCTCCTCCCTCTGGCCTGCGCGCCGCGTGTGCGCGCCGGAGCGTGTGTGAGTGTGTACGAGGCCGTGTGTATGTGTGTGTGTGAGCGCGTGTGTGAGCGCGCCCGGGGCACCGCCGGCGCCGCCCGCCCGCTGCCGAGCGCCGCTGCCACTGCCGCCGCCACCGCCACCGCCTGTGCCCGCTGCTGCCCGCTGCCGGCCGCGCGCTGCACTGCAGCCCGCGCCCACCGCCGCCAGGAGCCGCCCCGAGGGCACCGCCACCGCCCCACGCCCCACCCGCCCGCAGCCCCTGGGGGGAGGGCACGGAGCCCGCCGGCTGGGCTCTTCGAGCCTGCGAGTCCCGGCGCACCGCGCGACCCGCCTGGCGGATGCCCCTCGCTGATGGCCGCGGCTTCGAACCCGGCAGGGCGGCGGAGCGGGCCACCGCCTCCGAGGCGCCCTTTGACTCCATTCCAAAAGGCGAGGAGATCCACTCCGGGTTTTTCGCTCGGTGGCGGCTGGAGGGCGTCAGCTCGGGACTCGACAGCGCGGCGGTTTCAGGAAGGGGAGCTGGCGTGTGTGAAAACCAGGAGTGGATTTTTTGCCAGCGCTGAGCCTGGTCCGAAGCTCTGGCCATCCCCAGATCTTGCCCACAGCTGGAACCAAGGTCTAGGATCGCCACCTTCTGTGAGGGACTAGGCTTAGTGACCCTCTCCACTTAACCCAGCCGCTCAATAGAAGAAAAGAGCCCTTTCAGCCTCTGCTCATCCTTCTCTTGCACCTCTCCTCCCCTGCACCCCCCCCCCAATTCCCTTGACCCCAGCACTTCAGTGGGTAAGAAAGGCCTCCTTCCCCTTCCATCCGTGGGCTCCCTTGGCCTCCTCCGCCCCGCTGTCAGTTCAGCACAGTCCAAATCAGGTGAACCCTAATTCTCCTTTCTCTGCAGAATGTTTGATTCTGGGGCAGGGAGGAGAAGGGGCCCATCTCCCAAGGATTTTAAAAGCCTGGAACTAAACCATTGATGATGTCAGGTACAGAGACCTCCCCACACACACCTACACACCTAATCACCTACATCACCTCCTCCACAGCACCTCCCAACACACACACACACACACACACGCAAATACACCTCCTACACAATGAGATACAGACACTGAAGCGTCACACAATCCAGGGCCTGCTCCTACCCTGAACTGAAGGGGATACACAGGAGGGCAAAATCCCAGGGCTGCTGCAGCATCCTGCCCCTACCCCCCTCCGCTGAGAATGCTGTTCGCAGGTGAACCAAAGATTCCTATTCTCATCCCAGAAATGGACTTTATACTACATGGCGCACGCCCAGCCACACCTCCACCTTCCCACAGCGCAGCAGGCAGCCAGCACCCACAGGGACAAGCCTCCATCTCAAGCCTTCCTCAACGTTGACACCCCCCCCATCCCCTTGAACTCACACGAAGCCTGTTACACACACACACAAACACACACACACACACATTCACCTCCACCCACAGCTTTTCTGGTTGAGAAATAGACAAGGAAATTCCCCCAAGCAAACCTCCATGAAGACTGTTCCGGTGGAGAACAGATTTCCTTGGAGTGAATGTTCTAATTAAAAATGGAAGGAAAAAAGGCATCTGTAGGTTTCAGCCCATAATTCCTTAGTGGCCAGAAAACTCAGCTCCTCATCCCCCGGTCAGGGGCCATTATATTTCACACACTCTGTGGCCATCCTCACTCACCTGCGGCCAAGAATTCAGGCGCTATCCACACACCCTTTTTTGGCAGACCCCAGAAAGCCAACAGGCTGGGACTCCAGCATCTCCAGGCTTGGCTTGCTCTGGCTGTCATCCCCCGGCTGCCTCTCTCACCATCCTAGTAAAGAGCAAATAGCTCGCCCCTTCCCAGCCCCACCCCTTCCACCCCCTTGCCTCCACCCCTGTCATCAATGGGTACCACTCAGAAAGGCTCCCGGTTCAGGAGTCTCCCTACCCATCAACCTGAGAATCCAGAAGGAGGAATGCAGAATTTGTCACTGCAACGCAACAGACCTTTTTAAGCATCTAGGATGGTGGCGTTTTTCCAGAGTTGGTGGAGAGAGGACCTCTGAGAGATGACCCAGGCCACACCTCAGGTGACAGATGGTGAAGATGAGGCCTCTAGAGGGGAAGTTAATAGCCCAGAGCTAACAGCCCAGGGAGCTGGTGAGAGAACCACGGGTAGAATTCTTGGTCCTGACGCCTGGCCTTTTGCCCAGCACCACAAGATTCGCAAGAAGACCCCTCTGAGAGCTTATGGACTGTCGATTATAGAAATAAAAGCTCCTATCTCATTCATTGCCAGCAGGCATTAGACAACCATTGTGCCAGAATGTTAGAGCCAAAGAGACCCTCAGACATACTAGCTAAACCCCAGGAGATAACAGTTGTGGAATCTGAGGCTCTGGCGCACTGGGAATTCCGGGTGGGTTTTTATTTCCTGCCTGCATCACTGGCACAGGAAAGGCTCTGCAGACACCCTTTTCCTGGCCTCAGTTACTGACAGTTACTCTGTCTAGGATGTACAGAGTCCTTGGAAAGAGGAAAGAGTACAGCTTTTTTTTTTTTTTTTTAAGGGCCACACCCATGGAATATAGAAGTTCTCAGGCTAGGGGTTGAATCAGAGCTATAGCTGCCGGCCTAGGCCACAGCCGCAGTAACATGGGACCTGAGCCACGTCTGTGAACTACCTCATAGCTCCCAGCAACACCAGATCCTTAACCCACTGAGTGAAGCCAGGGATCAAACCCACATCCTCATGGATCCTAGTCGTGTTCGTTAACCGCTGAGCCATGAAGGGAACTCCCAGCAAGACTACAGTTTTATGTGGCTCTGCCTTTCATAGCTGTGTGGCCTTGAGCAGACTTCTTGACACCTCTGGGCCTCAGTTTCCTCATTCCTACAATGGAGATAACAATAAGGTCTACTATAGGGATTAAATGAGATAATAGAATGAAAGCCCTTCACATGATATGTGGAGCACAGAACTGCTGCTTGATAGATTTTGGGTTTTGTTTGTTTGTTTTTCTTTCTTTTTTTTTGTCTTTTTGTCTTTTTGTTGTTGTTGTTGTTGTTGCTATTTCTTGGGCCGCTCCCGCGGCATATGGAGGTTCCCAGGCTAGGGGTTGAATCGGAGCTGTAGCCACCGGCCTATGCCAGAGCCACAGCAGACGCGGCTCCTACACCACAGCTCACGGCAACACCGGATCGTTAACCCACTGAGCAAGGGCAGGGACCGAACCTGCAACCTCATGGTTCCTAGTCGGATTCGTTAACCACTGCGCCACGACGGGAACTCCTGTTTTTCTTTTTTTTTTAGGGCCACATCTGCACATCTGGAAGGTCCCAGGCTAGGGGCTGCCTTGGAGCTGCAGCTGTAGGCCTACAGCGCAGCCACAGCAACTCGGGATCAGAGCCACATCGGTCACCTAGGTGGCAGCTTGTGGCAAGGCCTGATTCTTAACCCACTGAGAGAGGCCAGGTATCGAACCCACATCTCCAGGGATGTTAGTAGTGTTCTTAACCTGCTGAGCCACAATGGGAACTCCCTCTTGATAGCTCTTTGAATGTCGTTATCATCACTCGTTTATCCTTAGCAAGGACATCATGTATTCCTCATGCCCATGTTTTTGCCTGTCGGGGAAGTTCTTCCAAATGTCTAACCTTGAATCACTCACCTGCATTTGAAGGCTACTCTCTCCTGCTGGAGCATCGTTGAGAGCCAAGCCAAGTGGGAGTTCCTGTCCTCTGAGCCCAGAGCTTCTGAACGTCTGGGGTTGGGGGGCAGAGCCCAAGCCTGGGGGAGGGAGCAGTTCCTCTGAGAAAGGAAGTCGGAGAGTAGGCATCACGTCTGCTCTGCCCAGTCCCCTCGCAGGCAAGGGCCTGGGGATTTGCTGCTCCGCCTCTCCCCTTCCCACCCCACTCTCATTCTCTGACGCTGCTGGCCCTGTGTCCTGGGTTCCATGACGTGGCAGGAAATGCTGGTGGCATCTGGTTCTCCAAGGACTGTCACAGGGTGGGCTGTGGCCCCCTCGGGCCCGTCTGTGACCTGGTGCTGTCTTCAGGGTCCAGGTGTCCTGGGCCGGCTTTGGGAGGGAGGTGAGGCGGGGGGGGGGGGGTCATTCTGCCCCTCAGGAGCAGATGCCAGGCCTGTATTCTCCTAAAGAGGGCCCCTGAGGCCGCCTGGCTCTGTTGCTAGGCCACGGCTCCTGGGTCCCCCTCTGGCCTCCACCTGGCATGGTCTCCAACGCTGCTCTCTCCCCACAGCTCCCGTCCCCCCAGCCCCGCCCTCTCGGCCATGGGCTGAATTATTAATAAAATGCTGAGGGAGCTGTTTGTGCAGCTCACGTGACAGAACAAACACACCTCCCTCCTCACCACCATCCAGGGAGCAAGAGACTCTGGCTCATAATCCTCCTGATCCAGGCAAGGCAGCCTCGGAGACCAGCCGGAAGGCAGCTGTGCAGGCAACCGCAGAGCCTGCCCATGTGCCAGACCAGGAGCGACCTGTTCTGCCACCCTGGCCCCGCAATCGCCCCCTCCAGGCTTCCCCTTCCTCCTTGACAGAGGATTAAGGGTCTGGAGAAGGTAAAAGCATAATGTTCAGAGACGTCGTCTCCCCAGAAAGATGCAACAGCAAACTCCGAGAAGGCAGGGGCAGCCCTTGCTATGTTCACGTCATCGCAATACAGATCCAGTCACTCCAATCTCAGAGGCTTACCCGGGCCCCACTTTTGCCGCACGTCTGCTGGGCCCTGCTTTGGAGGCTTGATACAAAAGAGGCAGGGGCTGGTCCACAGCATCCAGGGAAGAATCCTAAACACCGGTCCTGCCTCTGCCACTATCCAGCTGTTTGGCCTTGGCCACTTACTTGACATCTCTGGGCCTCAGGTTTCTCACTCAGAAAATAGGGCCGGAGTTCCTGTCGTGGCACAGCGGAAACGAATCCAACCAGGAACCATGAGGGTTCGATCCCTGGCCTCACTCAGTGGGTTAAGGATCTAGCATTGCTGTGAGCTGTGGTGTAGGTCGCAGATGTGGCTCGGATCTGGCTTGCTGTGGTTGTGGTTGTGGTTGTGGCCAGCAGCGGTAGTTCCAATTCGACTCCCTAGCCTGGGAACCTCCATATGCTGTGGGGGCAGCCTTAAAAAGCAAAAAAAAAAAAAAAAAAGGGAGAGAGGGAGAGAGAGAGAAAGAAAATAGGGCTAATAGGTGCACCGGGTGGGGATGCGAGAATACACTGGGGAGATGGCAAGGCCAGGGCTGGGTGTTGTTCTCAGTTCCCAGGGGGTGACCCCAGGCACTAAAAACCCTCCCTCAAGCCAACCTTCCATAGCTCTGGGTCCCCCATGCCACATCCTCAGGTCCTGCTTGCAGGGCCAGAAACATTGTCTTACCAGAAACCCCTTCCCCACTGCCACCCCCCCCCCCATCCTTTCTCCCTGTAACCTCCTCTCCATCTAAATTCTGACCCTGAGCCCCTCTCTCTCTCTCCACGGTCACCTTGACACCCTCATGTGCTTGGCTCAGCTCTCCAAACCCCTCATCAGAAGGTAAAATCTAGTGCCCTTTCTCCTTGCCAGGCCTGGCTTGCCACAGCCCCAGCCTCAGGGAGAATCTTGGCCTTAGGTCCCTGTTTTGAGACAGCCCCTCCCTCAGTCTCGGGCAACTCTGGGCCCCCGAGACATTCTGAGATGCCCTTTTGCATGTGGAAGCACCTCAGCTTGCCGATTACAAGCTGAGTGACCTGAAGCAAGTGATTCTGTCCTCCGTTTATCAGTCTGTACCACGAGGATGTTGGTTTTTCATCTTGACCTGGCCTTCGACTTCTTTGGGAATCTAATGAACCCCATGGACCGCTCTTCCCTAGAAAAATGCATATGCATTGTTCTGTATTTGCATATTCAAATACCGACACAACACTCTGTCCAGAACTGGGTGGGTGAGGGTCCTACAGGTTCTAAATAAAATTCCCTGACGCAGGAGTTCCCGTCGTGGCTCAGCGGTAACAACCTTGACTAGTTGCTGGGAGGATGTGGGTGCTGCTCCCTGGCCTCGCTCAGAGGGTTAAAGGCTCCAGTGTTGCCGTGAACTGTGGTGTAGGTTGCAGATGTGATGTAGGCTCGGATCTGATGTTGCTGTGGCTGTGGTGCAGGACGACAGCTACAGCTCGCATTCGACCCCTAGCCTGGGAACATTCATATGCCACAGGTGCGGCCCTAAAAAGACAAAAAATAAAAAATAAAATTAAAAAAAAATTCCCCGGCCCAGAGATTTTCAAGGTCCCTTCTAGCTTTGGACAGTCTGAATCCAGTTCTCTGTCCTAGTCACCCTCCCCACAGTGGTTCTTGGGTGATGGTGGGGTGAGCTAGCGGTCCCATTTCTCCCTCCTGCCTCAGTGGCCCCTTCCCCCAGCACTCGCTGTGGCTGCATCCAGCTTCCCAGCAGCTCAGACTAGCATTTCAATACTTCTTGGAGCCTATTGAACAGGCTTCACCTGCCTTTCAAGGTATTTAAAGGTTCTTTGACCAAATGCTTTTTGATCCTCCCGCTGATGGGAACCAAGCAGAGGCTCTTTCACCAACGGCCCCCCTCCCCCCATATATTAGTGACTAAGAGCTCTTTTAATATTGCAGAAACCTTCTGTGGTTTGTTCAAAGCCCTGGCCCTTGCGGCTACCTCCTCCAGTGACCCGAGCTCCGTTCAGCTCCCCCAGCGGTGGCCTCGTTAATGGGGGCCTCCCAGAGCTACAGGCTTTCTCCTGCAGTGGCGGGACCCCAGACCCCAGCCCAGCTGGTAGAAGGGCCGCTTCAGTGAAGCCCGGCTCCTCCCAGGGAGCCCCCGCCCGGTTCAGGTAAGGATGGGGTCGGAGTAAGTATCCCCCAGACTCCGGGGGAACACGCCTCTTCTTCCTGCCCAACTGAGGGCCTCATAGAGAGGCAAGGGGCCCATTAATCTGTTTCCAAGTCCAGGGCAAGATCCCTTAGCCTGAGGCTGAGAAGGTAAAATGAGGCTTTGAAAAGTCTCAAGTAGAGGTCTCGGTATGTGAGGGGGCAGGAGCCGGCACCCACTGACTCGAGACCTTGGCGGGTTCCGCAAGCCCTCGGCACAGCCAGCGCCGCTCGCCCCTCCGCGCTCCCGTTCCTCCTCCGGGGCTGCGCAGAAGGCGCGCCTGGGGTGGGTCCCTGCTGCAGAGACCCTGGGGGATGGGGGACGAGACATCAGGACCTGGGCCGCCAGCCCCCACGACGGGCGCCCCCAGCGCGGCTGTCCTTCTCGCCAACTTGGACCGACCCACCCTTGGCACCGGGAGCGGAGTCTCCAGCCGGGCAGGGGCCGAGGCGGGGATGCGCGTGCGCGGAGGGGGCGCCGCGGAGCCCGCGTGAGCTGGTGAATTACCGAGTACGGGAGAGGAACGGTCTGCCCCAGAGGAGGAGGGGCGGGTGCCCAAGCTGGGGACGTGACAGGCCCGGGGACTGAGACCCCATCCCCGCGCCCCATCTGGAGTTGAAGACTGCAGTGGGGGTGGGGGGTGGGGTCCCCCTTCTCAGCAGGTGAAAGGGTTGTCCGCGCCCAGAGAGCTGTGATTGCCCCAGTTCCACGATGTCTGGCTCTGCGCTTGGGAGGGTAGCAGGAAGGGCAAGTTCAGGTTACGAGGCCCCCTTCCTCTCTAAGGGCTCTTGGGGGCTGCTGGGCTCCTTGGCCCGACCAGACTGAGAGCCGGAATCCGGTCCCGGCCCTGCAATAATCATAATAGCAGCAGCCACCATTTATTGCGCTCTGAGGGCTTGCCAGGCCCAAGTGCCAAGTGCATAACACGCATTATCCCGCTTAATAGTCACAGCAGCCCGATGAAGAAGTTCTGTTGTGGTACCCTTGGGAAGGCGAAGAGGCTGAGGATCAGAGCGGGGTGTGGCGAGGCTGAGGATCAGAGGGGGTGTGGCAAGTCTGAGATCTGTCAACCAGGAAGGTTGAGGTCAGTCAGTCCCCACCCCCTTCCTTGGCCTCGACTGGTTTTAGACCCGGGGCAATCCGACCCCTAGCTTTGCTACCTTTCATCTTGGAGCCTTCCAGAGTCTGGGAGGTGGGGGGGTAGGGGTGGGGAGTGGGGGTGGGGGTGGCTCCAGGCTCCCTCTGGCTAGGCGTTTTGTTTTTCTTTCTTTCTTTTTGTAGGGCCGCACCCATGGCATATGTAGGTTCCCAGGCCAGGGGTTGAATTGGAGCTACAGTCACCGCCACAGCCACAGCCACAGCCACACCAGATCCGAGTCGCATCTTTGACCTACACCACAGCTCACGGCAATGCTGGATGCTTAACCCACTGAGCGAGGCCAGGGGTCGAACCCACAACCTCATGGTTCCTAGTGGGATTCGTTTCCGCCGAACCACGATGGGAACTCCCTGGCTCTGCTCTTGAGAGGTGAGGGGGGAGCAGAACTGGGGCCTCACTGGAAAAGAGGGAGGTGGAGGAACCAGCCCCGCCTCTCTGACTGTTCCATTTCCTCCTGGATCCCCTCTCTTCCTGGCCCTGTCCCCTCACAACTGTTGTCATCCCCCACGGCTCTGTATTCACTCCCATTTTCTTCCTCATCCCACACTCCCTCCTGCATGAGCTCATCCACTCCCAGGGCCTCAGCTCTTGCTTCAGCCCAACTCCCAACTCTGTCTCTCAGGCCCTGACCTCCCTCCCAAGACACGTCTCCACCCAGGTGGAGTGAACTCATTACCTGACTTGGGAAGCAGCCCCTCCCCAGGACCACACCATGCCCATTAAGGCCCCATCCCTCTCCCAAATGCTAGATCGTTTCCCCAGAGCCTCCCCTGCTCCGCTCGCACATCTAATGGGGTTTCCAGTCCCTTCAGACCTTTCTGGCTGGAACCTCTCACACCCTCATTGCCAACGTGGCTGCTGCCTCCCTAAGTCAGACACTCGCCCCCTGCCCCCACTCCCCCATCTCAGCAGTGGCTCCTGAGCAGCTGCCTGCCTCCTCCATTCCAGTCCAAGATCCTCCTCTCAGGTTTTTCTAGTAATCTGATTAGACCCAGCTCTCAGGCCACCCACACCCTTGATGGCTCCCCACTGCCTGTGGAGTCAGGTATGAGCAACTCTGCCTGACACAAACATCCCCTCCACCCCCCCCACCCCCTCCACGCCCGAAGTCTGAGGACTTTGCCCTCCTGTCTTGCCCAATGCCTTACCTGCTTCAAAGAACCGTTCCTGAGTTTCTGCTCCGTGTTCTATTCTTCAAAGCCTGTCTCAAATCCCACTTCCTCCAGGGAGCCTTCCCTGATTCTTTCAAGAGAATCCCCCTGTTGGCCCCTGGGACTTCCTCAGCACTACTGTGATGAAATTGCCTACTTCAATAGTGTTTGGATAGCACAACGTTATACATAGTACTTTAATTTCTAAAAATTAAAGAAAAGAGTGGTTTGGAGTTCCCATCTTGGCGCAGCGGAAACGAGTCCAACGAGGAACTCTGAGGTTGCCTCAGTGGGTTAAGGATCCGGTGTTGCCGTGAGCTGTGGTGTAGGTTGCAGATGCGGCTTGGATCCCACGCTGCTGTGGCTCTGGCACAGGCTGGCGGCAACAGCTCCAATTAGACCCCTAGCCTGGGAACCTCCATGTGCCGCAGGTACGGCCCTAAAAAGACAAAAGACAAGAAAAAAAAAATACTCTTTGCGTGCCTCTCCATCCTCTCTCTGCCCACTTCCCCCCACCCATGCAAAGGATTGGGAGCTCTTTAAAGGCGAGAATAGCTCATTCCTATCTATCCTCATCCTCATTTTTATTTTTATTTTGTCGCGCCAGAGGCACGTAGAAATTCCCGGGCCAGGGCCGGAGCCCACACCACGGCAGTGACCTGAGCTGCTGCAGTGACAACGTTGGATCCTTAGCCTGCTATACCACAAGGGAACTCCCCTTCCTTCATTTTTTAATTGATCTGTTCCGCAGACATTGTGCCACTCTGTGCTTGGCACTGCACATACACAGCCCCCATCTGGGCTCACCCCTCGGGGTCATTGGCGTATCGTGGGACAAGGACATTCATGGATGCCCTGGGCAAGCGTGGCTCTGGGCACCTGATTGCCAGGCCCTGGCCTAGGCACTGTGGGAGAAGACGAGCATGAATAAGACCAGGTTCTCCCTCCAGGACTGTAGATCCGTAGAAAGAAGAGGACAGGTGCACAGTTGCGGGTATGAATAAAGTGCTCTGAGACCACAGATGACAGAACAGTGACTTTGGCCCTGGGGAAATCTGGAAGCTTCCCAAATGCCCAGTCCTTGTGCCAAGTGGGGGCCTCCT
This sequence comes from Phacochoerus africanus, assembly GCF_016906955.1. Lineage (NCBI taxonomy): Eukaryota > Metazoa > Chordata > Mammalia > Artiodactyla > Suidae > Phacochoerus > Phacochoerus africanus. The sequence continues at coordinate 9,950,718 of NC_062547.1, read as the reverse complement.
GAACCTTTGCTGAATTAAGTTGGATGGGAGAAGAAAGGGGAAATGATAGAGACTGAAAAAGAAAAGGAAGGTTAGGGAGGGGAAAGCAATGACTGAGCATTTTTACAACATCTGCATGAGGTGGTCCTGCCACGCATCCCAGTGGGATGTCTTGTGGACGAATGAGATCCTGGGCAGCCAGCAACTCCCGGGAAGAAACGTGTTATGTACAGGATATTATTAGTCTATCCTCGTCAGAGCAGTAAGTGCTTCTAGCCAAGAAGCCTCTGTTTCCCCCTAGGAAAACCCAGGGACCACGCGCCTCTCTCTGTGGGCTCAGTTGCCCCATCTGCAACGTGAGGGATTTGCACGTGGAAGAAGATGGTCCAGGGTGGCGGCCTCCTCCAAGAAGATGCTCTGTGGGACAGCCGTGTCTGACCAGGATGCCCTCTGTCCTTTCCTGCTCACCCCTGGGTTGAGCTCAGACGTCCCCGTGACCTCACAAAGGCCACTCCCTGTCCTGTTTGTCTTGCTGGTCAAACAAAGTGGGGCAGAAAAGAAGGCACTGTGGACTTTCCTGCCGGAAGTTCTGTAAATTTGGGGGCACAGGCTTCTGAACTGAGTCCTGAAAATGCCTCCTCTGTGACCCGCCCACCCCCGCCCCCGCCCCCACCATCCCAGATCCAACGTCTCTTTTTCTCTGGGAAAACCTCATCCTTTTCCAAATCCACATGCGTTGCCCCCTAGATGGCCAGAAGTGCTGGGGTACACGATGCCCCGGTGAAAAAGGATGGAGGCTGTAGCTGGGGGAGAGAACAGCTTGTTCTAGAAACTGCCTTTCCCCTCCGCAGTGCGAGCCCTCCCGTTCCCTGTGCTTGGCTAACTCTTCATCCATCCAACCCTGTAAATCAGACACCTGGGCCGTGTTCCACCCTCCCCTGTTTTCCTTACCTGCCACACTGAGTTGGTGGCAGGGCCTGGCCTTTTGCCCCTCCTGGCTACCCTCCTCAGCCTTCCTCCCCCTGCCCCTCATCTACTGCCCTAGCCCTGGTCCTCTCACCCCACACCAGCTTCCTCCCTGGGTCCTCTCCTCCCCCCACTAACCATGGGCATCAAAGCACAAATGGATCCCATGTTGCTCTCCAGCTCAGATCCCTTCCACCAATTCCTATTGCTCGTGGGCCTCCCTACCTAACGAGAAAGGGGACGTGTTCTTTGAGAGGGTTCTGAGTGATGGATGGTGTCTGGGTGCGTGGGGGGGGAGGGGAAGGGCGTATGACAAGTGCAGAGGTGGGAGGTGTGATGGAGCCTGCTGGGGGAAAAGTCTGCAACCTGCCTGGAGTGGGTGTCCAGTGCGGGCGGTGGGGGGGGTAGCGGACACTCCTACTGTGTGCCAGCACCCTCCTCATGCTGAGGGGACAGCAGCCACCAAACAGAGAGCCCCTTGGGGTGCTGGCATCTAGCAGGAGGAGATGCTTACTGCTCTGGCAATAAGCAGAGTAAGTCAATGTCCTAGTATAAGGTGATGTGGGTTGTGGAAGAATGCAGGGTGCAGAGATGTAAGGGTGATCTGGAATGCTGGGGACAGATTACAATGTTAAGACAGGGGGATCAGAAAAAAAAAAGAGTTCCCATCGTGGCTCAGTGGTAACGAACCTGACTGGTATCCATGAGGATGCAGGTTCAATCCCTGGCCTCACTCAGTGGGTTAAAGGCTCCAGCATTGCCATGAGTTGTGGTGTAGGTCACAGATGCGGCTCAGATCCGGCGTTGCTGTGACTGTGGCGTAGGTTGGTAGCTACAGCTCTGATTCGACCCCTAGGCTGGGAACCTCCTTATCCCGTGGGTACGGCCCTAAAAAAGAAAAGAGAAGAAAAAGACGGGGTGGTCAGGGCAGGCCTCGTTGGCAAAGTAGCATCTGAGCAAAGACTTGAGGGATTGAGGGATTCAGCCCTGTGACTGTCTGGGTAACAGCATACCAGGGATAGGGACCAGCCAGTGCAAAGGCCCTGAGGTGGGACTGTACCTGGAGGGTTCAAGGAACAGCCAGGAGGCTTTCGGGGGCTGGAGCAACATGAATGAGAGAGAGGAGCAGCAGATGGGGCCAGAAGAGGAAGGGGGAGTGGGGAGGGAGGGCATGGTGAGAACTCTGGGTGGTGGGAAGCGTCTGTGGGTGCTCGGGTGTTCCGTGAGGAAGAAAGTGATAAGCTGACTTATAGTCTAAATGGATCGATCTGGCTGTGCATCGAGGGAGCGGGGGCAGGGAGCCCAGTGAGGAGGCTGTTGCAATAATCCAGGCAAGAAATGAGGCAGCTCAGACCCGGGGTTGTGGGGACAGGGGCTGCGGGGGAGGGCGGGGGGCAGTGTTTGGAGCCTGGATCTACTTTGAAGGCAGAACCAAGAGGATTTCCTGGTGGATCGGATGTGGGTTTTGACCAAAAGAGAGGAGGCAGGTTCACCTCTGAGGTGTTGTCCTCAGCCGTGGCCGTGGAAGGATGGGCTCGTCATCCATCATGACAGGGAATGGGGAAACCGGGTTGGAGCAACGCTGTATCTCCGCCTTTTTAAAAACTGTCACACACCCCACCCCCAAGAGCCTTTTTAGACTTTTTCCTCTCATCACCCCCTCCCCATGAAGCTGTAATTTCACAGCTGTGATGTACGGATGTGTATGTACATACTTTGGCTCTTTGGAAGGTCACAAACCATTGCACGAGTTTTTGTCCAGTTTTCACTCTCTTGGGGGAGATGGCGCCCCCAGTGGAAAATGCATGTGTTAGAGCAAGTGGGTGAGAACAGGACTGACACCTGATGGACCTGAGCTGTCCAAGTCGGTGCAGGGGAGGGCAGCCCAAGAGACAGGCGGGCATGTGAGGTCCAGGCTGGAGGAGCCGTTCAGGAGCCATCAGCGTACAGATGGTTTCCACTTAAAGCAGCGAGAATGAGGAGATGGCCCAGGGGAGTGAGTATAGAGAGAGACCAGGATGGGAGAGTGGGCTTGGGGCACCCCAAGGTCTGGGAGAAGAGCAAGAACCAGCAGAGAAGAGGGACCATCTAGAGAAGATGGAGGAAACCAAGGAAGCACAACAGTGGGGAGCAGCTCTTAGATGCTGCGGGGAGGGCAGGTGCAGCCAGCTATACTGACCGCTGGGTTAAGCCATGCGGAGGCCACTGGAGATCCGGACCGGAGCACTTCTGATGGCGTGGGGTGGGGTGGGAGGACAGATTGGGGTGGCTTTGAGAGAAACAGGAAGAAAGGTACCAGTGTTCGCAGGTGCAGACCACTGAGGCGTTCCCCCGCAGAGGGGAGCAGGGGCATGGCGGTAGCTGGCGAGGACGTGGGATGGAGACGGGTTTATTTAGGGTGGGAGGAAGAACAGCGAGTTTGTTCACGCATGGGGAGGATCTGGTGGAGAGGGCAGAATGGATGATGTGCGAGGGAGGGTAAGCTTTTGAGGTGGGGAGTCTTGCTGGAACCATGTCCTTGAGCAGCGCAGAGGCTGGGCTCTGGTGCCCGTGCTAGTGGGAGCGTGGGTAGTCGTGTCTCCGAGGAGGAGGCAGGCGGATCGAGTGGGCCCCAAGGCTGATGGGGGCGACTGTGCCCCTGCGAATCTGGAAGCACTTCTGAGAGGCTGGATTGTCTTCAGGGAGTGGGAAGCAGGGTCACAGCGGAGAGCGAAGGTGGGGGAGGTGGGGGTAGGGGGTGAGGAGAGGAGACGGTGAGAAATACAGCCCCCCCGCCCCCCCCCCCCGTCCCCCCTGAACAGGGGGCAGCAGGTCTGAAGGAATCTGCAGCAGCAAGTCTTCCCGCCCCAGGGCCTGGGTTCCCCACCTCCCTGCTCCCAGGGCTCTGCTGAAGTTTAGGTGCTTGTTGCTCTGTTTCCTCCAGGAGAGGGTCTCTTCCTTAGCTTTCCAGTTACCAGCAAGGGCTGTGCAATCTGGCAGCCAGGCTTTGAATTCTTTTCCACGACTCCCTTGCTGTGTAGCCTTGGACACGTATTTTAAAGACCCCCTGCCTCAGTTTTCTCATCTGCGAATTAGGGGCAATAGTAAGGGTTGTTGCTGGTACAGAAAGGGTCTCAGTAGCTGAAGAGTGAAGGTGTGAGTGAGGGGAGGGGGGTGTGCTCTGGGCCCCTGGGAGAAGAGGGCTGGGGTCAGATCGGTGCCCCTGAAGAGGACACTGTCCCCCACCTCTGTGCCCAGCTCCCACCATGTGAGCTGGGGGCCCTGGCATAGCTCTCAGGTGGGCAGCGCCCAACTGGGGACAGACTGCCCAGCACAAGCCAGAACAGTCCCCAACTCAGCCCTCCCTGGGCAGAGCCCACTGTTTAGGGGGCGGGGGGCCGGAGCTGGCGTCTTCCTCTGGTCTGGCCCCACCCTCGGACTTCCTGCCCCGCCCGGCCCTTCCTGTTTTCCCTCCCCCGCCCTGGAGGCCATTTCCGCCAAGGTGTCAGAACAGAAAGTTGCTTTCTCTCCCCAGAGCGTAGAGCTTTCTAGACGTGCAGACTTCTAGATCTGGGCCTTTGGGACCCCCTAGAAAATAGGCCACTGGCTAGCCCCTCCTCTGAAGCTGGGATGCAGGGGGCTCTGCTTGAGGGTATGTCCTGTGAGAGAGAGAGAGTATGTGTGTGTGTGTGTGTGTGTGTTTGTGTGTGTATAGGAAGGGGACAGCAGGATTCATGGGGCGCACAGCATGGAAAGACCTTGGGCTGGGCGCTGCATCACTAGGAGGGGGCTCACAGCCCTGGCATGGGGACTCGCTCTGCCCTGCCAGCTGGGGCCTCTTGCTCCTGGAATTTCACCCCCCCCCACCTCCTCCCCTCTCCCAACCCTCCCCAAGCACCCCTCCCCCGTAACCTGGAGGTAGACACAGGATGGAAAGCTAATGGCCAGAATGGGCTCTGTAGGCTGTTATGAGATCCACAGCGTTTCCTAATGTTCCCACATGTCCAGTGGGGAGGGAGCTGCTAAGTGCCAGGTGCTGGTGAGGATGAAGTGCCCGGCAAGGTCCCAGCCCTGCCCCTCACTGCCCTCACGAACCAGGAAGTATCCGCCATCAGCTTGGTTCTCAGGCCTGGCTGGCGCCTGGCTGCCTTCATCACTCATGTGTCCAGGGAGCAGACCGCCTAACAGAACCCAGGCTGCCGGGAGCCTCACAGCATGGCTGTGGTCCTGTCCCCACCCCTTGTGTCCAGATCTTCCCCTTGGCACCCCCTCTGGGTACCTCAGAGGGTAAAGGTCAGTGCCCACAGGCAAGGCCATATCCCAGGGTCCAGGAACAGTTCCCGGAGCTGGAGGGCTTCAGTCATCCCTTAGCAATGCCCTCCCTGTCCTGTGGGGAGAAACCAAACAGAAAGGGCACGGGACTTCCTAAGGATGCACAGCATTTCTTTCCAGGATACTGGCTGCTTCCCTTTCCTCCAATTCCCTTGGGGGCCCTTGGCAGTTGAGGACATTTCCCCTTTCTTCTTCCACTAGCGACGTCAAGCCAGGAGCGGCATGGCACAGAGGGATGGCAACGGCCCCCTTTTCTTGAGGGCCTGCTGTGTGTCAGGCATTGCTCTGAGTGGTGGAAATACAGTGTGAAGGAAGCCGAGTCTACCCTTGTGGGGCTCGTGTGATGGTATGAAATTCTTTTTTTTTTTTCTTTTGCCTTTTCTAGGGCCGCTCCCTCGGCATATGAAGGTTCCCAGGCTAGGGGTCGAATTGGAGCTGTAGCTGCCCGCCTACACCAGAGCCACAGCAATGCAGGATCCAAGCCGCGTCTGCAACCTACACCACAGCTCATGGCAACGCCGGATCCTTAACCCATTGAGCAAGGCCAGGGATCGAACCCGCAACCTCATGGTTTCTAGTCGGATTCGTTAACCACTGCGCCACGACGGGAACTCTGGTATTAAATTCTTGTAACATCCCATGTGGTCAGTTTTGCCACCCCCTGTTTACAGATGGAGAGACTGAGGCTCAGCCAGACTAGGAGTGGGGTGAGGTCCCGTAGCTGGTGTGTAGCAGAGCAGGCGTTCGAGCCCAATCTGTCAGATGCCATCCACAGCCCAGCCTTTAACCACTCATATACCGGGAGAGGCTGGACTGGGAGTCAGAACACATGCAGTGGTCATTCATTGGGGTCTGGGCTTCGGGACTGTCTTCCCCTCCCTGGGTCTCACTTCCCTCATCCATAGATGATCCAGAAGGTTCCTTCCAGCATTTCTGTGATTCTGGACTATCAAAGAAATCTGCAAGTCTGGCTTCCAGGAGATCCACGCAGGAATTCTTTTTCTCCATGCCATGGCACCCTACTTGGTGGGACAGGAAGCCAGCCCGCCTGTGGGCAAAACTTTTCAGCACAGAGGAGTCAGGAAACCATGGCCAGGCTTGGATCCTAACCCCACAGGTAGCCTGGCCTGGCTTTGCCACACTCCTCATGGTGACCCTGATTTCTGTCCCTGCCCTTGGTCCCAGCTCTGGCACTGGACTCAGAAAGCCCGAGTTCTAGTCCTGAACCTGCTTCCTTTAACTTGCTGTGTTACCTTGGAGAAGCCCAGGCCCCTCTCTGGGCCTCAGTTCTCCCATTTATTGGATGAGACTGTTTCTGAAGCGCCCCCACCCTGACTCTGCCAAACGTTTTTCTTTCTTTCTTTTTTTTTAAACTTTTAGGGCTGCACCTGCTTCATATGGAAGTTCCTGAGCTGGGGGTCAAATCAGAGCTACGGCTGCCAGCCGACGCTACAGCCACAGCCACACTGGATTCAAGCTGCCTCTGCAACCTATGCCACAGCTTTTGGCAACACCGGATCCTTCACCCACTGCATGAGGCCAGGGATCAAACCCGCATCCTCACAGAGACTATGTTGGGTTCTTAACCTGCTGAGCCACAACGGGAACTCCAGCTCGGCCAGTCTGATGCCATAAGCTTGTTAAGCCCGTGCTGGGGATGCAGGCTTTCCGGGAATTAAGCCAGGCCAAGGGTGCCTGCTGCTCATGGGCAGTACTCCCTCCCCACGGCCTCCCTGTGAACCACGAAGGGAAGAATGACCTGTGTCAGCCGGGTCCAAGGCTCCCCTCTCACCCCTCTGTCCTCCTTGCCCCCACACTGAGGCGCTGAGTCCCCAGCCCGCTGCTGCCTTAAGGGATGTCTTTTCCACCTCCTCCCCCAGGCAGTCAGGGGGCGGGCAGCCGCAGATCACGACAGGTAGGGCTGGGTGGTGGCGAGGCCTCCACAGAAAGGCATTTTGCATCGTGGGCATGCCTGCCAGGTGGTGGGAGGACCAATTCTTTCTTTGCTTTTTTTAGCCCCATCCAAAGGGGCTGGAAGGGAGGGGGGCCCAGGAAGAGAGACTCCTGAGACACCGGTCCCCAGCCTGGGCTCAGACTGGTGGACACCCCCTCCCACACGTCCGCCCCCAATTCAGGCGGCATCCCCGGGCCAGGCTGGGGCAGGACTGAGATTGCTCTCTCTCCTTTGGGTCTCTTGTTATGTGAACCACATGGGCCTGGGTGCCTCGCCCCATTTAACAGAGGAGGCAGCTGAGGTTCAGAGTGAAGATACGACGGGCAGGTCAGGGGGCCTGGGGCAAATGGCCAGCCTCCGGGAGTCCTCTGGTTTGTTCGGGCAGGGATAGGACTTTGGGAGGTTCACCCAATGGATGAGAGTGGTCTCCCTTTCTTCTGTTAGCGGGGTGGGAGAGAGCCAGACGATGCGGAGAATTAAGAGGTTAGCCCATCTATGGGGAGTTCCCAGAATGCACCCTGCTTCCTCTACACTCCAGCCTCTGTCTGGGCTATTCCCTCTTCCCAGAACTCTTCCCTCCACCCGGCTAACTCTACAGATCCTTCAAGCCATAGTTTAGATGCTGCCTCCTCCAGGGAGCCTTCCCTGGTTTTCCTGGGGACAAGTAGCCCTGAGGTGTGTCTCCCGCTGCTCCCTGAGCCTCCCCCACTGGGGCATGAGTCACCTGCTAGGTAGTTGGTGTTTCTCCTCGGCAGACTGGAAGTTTTTGGAGGGTAAGAGGGTGCCTTATTAGTCTCGAATGTTTGTATTCCACTACCCAGCATGGAGTAGGGTACACAGTTTGCCCTGAGAGCCGTTTGTTGAATGGCTGAATGGACACCTACAGAGATCAAGTATGTTGATCAACCGTGCAGGGTGTCCAGGGGTTAATAAGACGCAGCCCCCCCCCCCCCCCCGGGAGCACTCACATGCATGGTGGTGAAGGACACTGTCCAGAGTGAGCCTGGGCAGGGCGTGCTGGGAGCTCAGAGAAGGGAGGGGCTGCCTTGGAGAAGGGATCCTGGGGGGTCCCCCTGGAAGAGAGGCCAGGGCCCTGGAATGACAAAGAGTCTGGGTCAGGGGTTAAGGCTGGGGGGTGGAGGGCTGGTTTAGTCACCCAAGAATAGGGGGTTTTGTCCCAAGTTTGGATGGGTGGGCCCCGGAGTGGACAGGTGAAAGAGCTGCTAGACAGAGAAGCCGGGTCACATTGCCGTGAGCCATTTCCAAATAAGACCAGAAAGGGCAAGCATTGTGCTCCACGTAACACAGCTGGGCAGCAGCTCCCAGCCTGGGCTCCGCACCATCCATGGCCTTGCCCCCTCCCCCCCCACCCCGCCCTCACGTGGCAGCCTCCTGGCTCTGGGCAAACAAGCTGCCCCAAGCCCCAGGGATGCAGCCCCAGAGGGAAGTGACAATAAAAGCTTATCAAACAGCATGTAGGAGGCAGCCACAGATTTCAGCGGCTAAGTAATCTGTGTCTAATGTTCACTTAGCAGAGCGTGAGCCTCTGAAATGTCAGTGCTTGCGGTCTGACCCTGCAGCGGCCAAGGCTGTTGAAACCCAGGAAGCGGAGTCACTCAGGTTCCTAGAGCTCCATGCCCGGGGTTGCGGCGTAGGTGGGAGAGTTTTCAGACGCCAAACCATCCTGGCAGCCTTAGCCATCTGTGCCCCGGGGAGTCAAGAAGCATCTTTTTTGGTCCAGGAAAGGGCCATTCATGAGCACGGAGTCAGAGCTGCCCATTTACAGATGGGGAAAAGGAGGCTGGCCATGGGAAGCCACCACTGAGTGACTTCAGGGGTGGTTTTACCCATGAGCCTCTGCTGCTGCTGAGTGCCCTGAAGGTCCTCCACCAAGGGGCAGGAGAGAGGGCTCCTGGGCTCACTCACCCCCCTTGCCCCAGGACCATAGAAATGAGGCCATGGAATTCCTGTTGTGGCTCGGTGGTAATGAACCTGACTAGTGTCCATGAGGACAGGGGTTCCATCCCTGGCCCCACTCAGTGGGTTAAGGATCCACAGCATTGCCATGGGCTGTGGTCAGTGTAGGTCAAAGACATGGTTGGATCTGGCATTGCTGGGGCTGTGGTGTAGGCTAGCGGCTATAGCTCTGATTGGACCCCTAGCCTGGGAACTTCCATATGTGGCAGGTGTGGCCCTGAGAAAAAAAGAGAAAGAAAAAAATGAGGCTCCACACGGACTGCATTGGAGTCAACCTCACCTCTGAGCCCCACAGTGTGTCCAAGGCACCTGCCTCTTCCCTGTCTTCCTGTGCAGCCTCAGGCAAATTCTTAGCCCTCCTGGGGCTCCGTTTCCCCATCCATCAAACAGCTGGAAAGCACTCCAAAGTCTCATTTTGCTACAATACCTTTCAAATGATGAGTAAGGCAACCAGCCCATCCCTCCTCTTCCCCTGCTCTGCTTTTTTTGTTCTCCAAAGCACGGGGTCTTGTTTTGTGGGCTACGGTATCCCCAGCTCTGCAGCTGTACCTGTCACACCACGGGTGCTCAGAACACTCAAACTCCCAGCAGGCAGGTCCTTTCCTCATTAAACTGCCCCCTCCCATTCCCAGGTTCTGTTCAGCCCCCTCCTGGGCGGGGCTGCTTTGCAGACTGAGGTGCACGGGTTGATGTGCAAATCTGAAATACCCCCCTGTTTCTGTTCCACCTTCTCCTTTCCATAGTGGGTGCGTGGGAGCCGGCCATGTCTTCTTTTAGATCCCCCCAGCACGGCTAGGACGGGTGCCAGGGCCTTGGTGGTACAGCCAGTGCTCGGTGGAGTTGTTTACAGTCTGCCCGTGACTCACCCACAACAGCCCAGAGAAGGCTCTGCCCAGGCTGGGCCCAGGCTTGGGGAAGCCAGGGAGACGGGGTCTGAAAAGCCCACTGGGATCCTGGAACAAGGGTTCAAATAGCCCTGGCATAGCCCCGGCGGGGGGGAGCAGGCACAGGTGTGTGGGGGCCAAGGATGGGCCTGGCTGGAGCAGGAGTAAGAATCTGTTCTGGCTCAAGCCCATGGATTCTCTCACAGCTAATCCTTTATCAGGGCTTCCCTCTGGCACCCCGGGCTGGGACGGGGGGGTCCTGAGATGAATCACCCCTCTCTTGGGCTTCGGGAGCCTACCGGGTGATATAAAAGGCCATGGGTATTACTGGCTGTGATGGTGCTGCTGTGGGGTGACATGGGGGTGCCGGTGAGACTGTCGTTCATTCAGTGGGCGGAGGCCACATGGAGGAAGGGCTTCCCTGGGAAAAGGAACAGCGCTTGCAAAGACACAGAGGCAGTGCTCAAACGACAGGGAGCGGTGGGAAGCTGGCCCTGCCTTCCTGCCCGGTGACCTCAGGCCACTCCTTTCCCTCTTGGGTTGTTTCATCTGTAAAAGTGGAGGTGATGTTTCTTGGGGTGGCAGTTTGAGGTTGTCCCAGGAGTTTTCTGTGGGTCTTGTCTGCTCTGGCGAGGATTCTGTGGGAGCGAGAGGGTGTGAGATCCCTGTGGGGCAGGGATCTGGGCGACAGTGAGGTCCTAGTGGCTGGGTAGACAGGACAAACAGGGCTGTGTGTTTGGGCAAGGAGGGGAGCTCAGAGTAGGACACTGCCAGCCAATTAGACGGTCTCTCCAGGCCTAGTGTTTGCTGATGGAATAAGGGAGTCGGGTGTGTCAACAGTGGGGAATGCGGTGGCCCTGCACTGCATACACACACACTGTCCCTGTCCAGGGCTGTCCCTGGAGCGAGTCATGGAAGGCACCACGCAGGGCGTGGGCTGAAAGAACCCGATGCACCTGCTAATGGAGGGGCTCTGAGAACACGGCCCAGCCCTCTTCCCGGGCTCTGGCTCAGCCAGAGGAAGGCAGGGCCCGGGAGTGAGGCCATCCCCCTCTGGGCACAGAGAGTGCTCTGAGTCCATGCCTTGCTCTGCTGGGGAAGTCTCAGCACCCAGGTCTAGTATTGACTCTGCCACCATTTTTTTTTTTTGCTTTTTTTAGGGCCACGCCTGAGGCATATGGAGGTTCCCAGGCTAGGAGTCGAATCAGAGCTACAGCCGCCAGCCTATGCCACAGCCACAGCAGTATCAGATCAGAGCCGCGTCTGTGACCTACACCACAGCTCACGGCATCGCTGGATCGTTAACCCACTGAGTGAGGCCAGGGATCGAACCCGCAACCTCATGGTTCCTAGTCGAATTTTTTTCCCCCTGCACCACAAAGGGGATTCCTCTGCTACTAGTTTGATGGGTCGCCCCTGCTCAGTCCCTTCCCTCTCTCCCAACTTCAGTTTTCTCTCTGAAATTGAGAGTGGCAACTTTCCAACAGGACGCCCGTCTTTGCTTTGGCCAGAGCAGTTCTGCTTTCAGCCCTTTGCCTGAGGATTCCTGCCTGCGCCGAATGGGTACGGCAGTGCCCCCCCTCCCTTGGCGGGTAGGCGTCAAGTCTCAAGCCTCTCTGAGTTCCTGCTTGAGAAGGGGAGCCCCCACTCCCTTAGCCTACAGGGGGGCCACTAGTGGCCCTAGGGCTCAGTGAGGAGGTTCCAGAGTCATATCATCCATGGGTCACATCCCAGAGCTGCCACTTGCTAGCCACGTGACCTTCTGGGGCCCTTGGCGCCTCAGGCTGCTCACCTGTGGATGAGGAGAACACCCCACCTGTGCGATCATGTGGCATAAAGCCTTCTTCAAAGGGTGCAGGGTTGGTGCTCCATAAGCCGCAGTTGCTATTATTATTTCTGAGGGTTCTGATGGCTCCTACCGGTTCTGGGACAAGGCTGCTGTGAAGAACAAGCCTCATGATCCAGGCGGGGGAGGGACAGAGGGGCTTGGGGACCCCAAAGTTTATGAGCAGCCTGGGATTATGTGGAGCTAACGGGTGCCCCTCATCCCGCTCCACTGCACCCCATCCACATCCCAGTGAAGTCAGCAATACAGTGTCCTCTGCGGGACCCCAACACACACAGGTGCCCCAGGAAAAACACCTTCACACACTGGGTCCAGGTGGCTGGAGAAGCTGAGACGAAGCTGGACAGCTGTTCCATTGTGCAGATGGAGAGTCCGAGGTTGCAGTGTTAGGGAAACAGGTCCTGGATCGTCCATCGGGGTCAGAGAAAGACCCCAACCACCTGAGTCCCCAACCCGGACCCCCGGCCCATCTGTGGGGCGCAGAGTGAGGCTCAGAGGCCCTAACACCAGGCCGGGCGCCCTGAGATCCTCCCCACCTGCCAGCAGTACCTCCTCCCTGGCCACACCCTCCGCAGAGCCTACTCCCCCAGGGGAAGCAGATGGTGCCGGGCCTGCTGAGAACCCGCTGTCCCGGAGCCCAGCTGTTGCACAGATGTGAGGGGTGGAGGGAGGATGGAATGGGGGTGAGGGAGGCAGGGACCCTTGGCAGCCCGCGAGGGGTAATGAGCAGATTAGAGTTATTATAGCCGAATGACTCGGAGCGTGCTTGCTCACCCCAGCAACCGCCAGCGCAGGGCTGATCACTGTGGCTGCCACCGCCGTCACGCCAGGCCCGCCTCGTCCTGCCCTCCCACTGCCTGCGACTCCGAGGCAGCCTCTGTGGCCTTGGCATGCCTCATTAGAGCCTCCTGGGTGTGCCCGCTGGCCCAATGCCCAGACATGACCCTTCCCCCCGCCCCCTTTCCCAGGCTTGGCAAGCGGGACACTGGAGCCTGCCCTGGAGCCCTGGCAAGTGGACACAAGAGTCCCTGTCCAGGGAATCTGGGATCAAGACTCCCCATCCATTTGGAACTGGGAAGAGGACAGGATGTGGCCACCAGGACCAGTCCTTGTCTGTCTGGTCGTCATGACGATGCATCTGCAAAGCGTGGGGGCCACTAGATCTGGATCGGGGACACCATGGCCTGCAGTGAGGGCAGCTCCTCCTTTCCCACTGGGCTTCTTGTCCTGCTATCTGCTTCTCCCCAGAGCAGGAACATAGAACCAACATGTCACGTAGCTTAGGGCTGAGTACTAGGGTGACAGCGGTAAAAAATACCTGCTGAGACCGAGGGCCTACTAGGTTCTAACAGGCTCTGCTCTGAGTGCGGGACAGGTTTTAATTCGCTCTATCTTCGCAGCATCCTGACGAGGTGGATTCTCATCATCTCCATTTTACGGACTTAGGCCCAGAGGGGTTAAGTCACTGGTCCAAGGTCACACAGCTGGTGAGCAGCAGCGCTGGGCTTCAGTCCCAGCATCCTTACTCCAGAAGCCTCTCTTTCAACTGCCACGTTGTGCTTGTCACTGTGCCGTCCCAAGGCCTCCCTTCCCGAGTTGGTGTCCCCACTGCTGCCCAGATCATCTCCCTAGGAATCATCTTCTAGAAAGACACTTCTCATCATGCCTGTCCCCCAGTTAGAAACCTCTGGTGGTGCCCCACTGATGCTGGCATGCGAACCCCATCCTTCCTGACGAGCCTCCCAGCTCATCCTCCATCCCCCATGATGAGCACGCAGTTGAGACCAAGCTCACATCTCACATTTTGTCCACTTCCTGAATGGTCCCACCGCTACATGATTCGGGGTGGGCTGTGCCCTCTTCCCAGGATGCTCATTCTTTTTACTTTCTTTCTGCTTTTTAAGGCTGCACTTGTGACTTATGGAAGTTCCCAGGCTAGGGGGCAAATCAGAACTGTAGCCACCAGCCTACACCACAGCCACAGCCACAGCAAAGTGGGATCTGAGCCTCGGCTGTGACCTATACCATGCAACACCATATCGATAACCCACTGAGTGAGGCCAGGGATTGAACCCACAGACTCATGGATGCTAGTGGGGTTTTTTTTTTTTAATTCTTTTTTTTTTTTTTGGTCTTTTTGCCATTTCTTGGGCCGCTCCCGCGGCACATGGAGGTTCCCAGGCTAGGGGTCGAATTGGAGCTACAGCCACCAGCCTACGCCAGAGCCACAGCAACGCTGGATCCGAGCCGCGTCTGCAACCTACACCACAGCCCACGGCAACGCTGGATCGTTAACCCACTGAGCAAGGGCAGGGACCGAACCCGCAACCTCACGGTTCCTAGTCAGATACGTTAACCACTGCGCCACGACGGGAACTCCGCTAGTGGGGTTTGTAACCTGCTGAGTCAAAATGAGAACTCCCCTAAGATGCTCATTCTGGGAGTTTTATCCAGGCTCCAACGCCCCTGGCCTGTGTATCTCAGCTGACTCAGGACCTACGAGCCCTGCCAGAGGCATGATGAGAGGAGGCAGTGAGGGGCAGGGGGGCAGAAAAGAGATCAGGAGCTTTGGGGACAGGTGTGTGACTTCAGGGTGAGTCGCCATCTCTCTGAGCTTCAGTTTCTGCAAAATGGGAATATTCATCCCAGCATCTCATGAAGTTGAAGGAAGATGTTCAGAAAGGTCCCGACACAGCAGATCCATAACCTCCTGTTGTGACAGGTGCAGAGTGATCCCTCTTCCATTGGTGGAGTCCAGCGAAGACCCTCCGGTGTTGGCAAGGCAGGAAGAGTCATCACTGAGGCCCTTGTCCCTAGGGAGCCATCTACCCTCTGTCCTTCTGCTCTGGTCCCACCACTAACAGCAGGGCTGGGGAGGGCGATCTGTATGCCAAGCAGCTCCCAGTGACCAGTCCTGGCAGAGGGCCCTCCCCCATCTCTGGGAGCCCAACACCAACCCTCCCCCTCGCTGGGAGGGGGTGGGCGGCACCCTCCCTCCTCCGCAACACTGCCGCCTCAAAGAGTCAGAATCCAGGGAGACGGTCTCCTGGCAGCACAGCTTCTGCCGCTCGCCCTGCATCAGTGTCTGTGATGCTGTCACGTCCCGGGGGCCGCAGGCGCTCCGGCATCAGGGCTGACGAGAGACCCTGGGCGTGAGCCAGGGGTCTGGCCAGGGAGGCTGGAGACAGGGCCAGCCCCAGGTGCCCACTTGCCAGGGGGCAGGGGATGGCAGGGCACACCCTCCCCTCCCAGGGAGCCAGGGCAGGTGAGGTGGCAGTCTTGGCTGCCCTGGGCCTGTTCCATTGTGAGGGAAAGTACCCGGCTCAGGTACAGAGCAGGTGCTTTGTGAGTGGGGAGAACCTTCCCCCGATGGGATTCTAAACACTTTGAATGTCTTTGGGGCCAGAATTCCCAGGGGAGGGGTTGACAATGGCTGTTGGGAAGATACAGTATGTTCAATGCTTCCTCACATGAGGGGCAGTGGTGACCCTAATCCCAGGACCCTTCTGCACCCAATCACACCCACATATTCCCTAGGTGTACCTGTTCTGTGCCAGCCTCACCTGGATGTGGGCAGAAGGTAATTAGGGCCAACCTGGCCTCTAGGACTTTACAGTGGCTTTGGGTCTATGGCTGGGCAGGTGCCGCCGACACAGCTCCTGGGTCCCAACATTTTCACACCTTTGGGTTGGATTGGGGGGTCCCAGACCTGGCTCACCCAGTTCCTGGGGTCCCCCCCTCACTGCCCAGACCCCTGGGCCTAGCTCCTGAGGTTCCCTGGTCACCATTCCCACCCCTGGAAACATAGAACCAAAAGCACATCTGAAGCTCGATCGCAAACAGGAGTCTAATTTTGTATTTTTATTTTCTTGTTTTTTAGGGCCACGCCCACTGCATATGGAGGTTCCCAGGCTAGGGGTCATATCAGAGCTATAGCTGCCGGCCTACACCACAGCCCAGCAACACGGGATCCAAGCCACGTCTGTGACTTACACCACAGCTCACGGCAACGCCGGATCCTTAACCCACTGAGGGAGGCCAGGGATCGAACCTGAAACCTCATGGTTCCCAGTCAGATTTGCTTCCACTGTGCCACGATGGGAACTCCAAACAGGAGTCTAATTTTAAAAACAGATATTAGAAAAATAATTTACAGGACTTTCTATATAGCACAGCGGGATCAGCAGCATCTCTCCAGTACCAGGACACAGGTTTGATTCCTGACCCGGCACAGTGGATTAAAGAATCCGGTGTTGCCGCAACTGCAGCTTAGGTCAAAACGGTGACTCAGGAGTTCCCGTCGTGGCACAGTGGTTAACGAATCCGACTAGGAACCATGAGGTTGCGGGTTCGGTCCCTGCCCTTGCTCAGCGGGTTAAAGATCCGGCGTTGCCGTGAGCTGTGGTGTAGGTTGCAGACGCGGCTCGGATCCCGCGTTGCTGTGGCTCTGGCGTAGGCCGGTGGCTGCAGCTCCGATTCAACCCCTAGCCTGGGAACCTCCATATGCCGCGGGAGCGGCCCAAGAAATAGCAAAAAAAAAAAAAAAAAAAAAAAGACAAAACAAACAAACAAAAAACCCCCTGTGACTCAGATCTGATCCCTGGCCTGGGAACTCCATATGCCGTGGGGGCGGTCAAAAAAGAAAAAAACATTTACAAACTGTGGGTGTTCCCTGGTGGCCTAGTGGTTAAGGATCCGGCATCGTCACTGCTGTGGCCTGAGTCACTGCTGTGATACGGGTTTGATCTTTGGCCCAGGAACTGCCAAGAAAAAAATTTACAAAAAATAATCTACCTTTACATTTTGAATGGGTAATGCATTCACACGATTCAAAATTCAAAAGGGACACAGAATGGAAGGTCCTTCCTCCACTGTGGCCTGGCCACCCAGTTCCCCTCTCCTGAAAGGAGCACTGTACTAGCTCTCATGTGTTCTTCCAGAAATAGTTCATGGATCAACCGTCATCTTCAGACCTGTTCTTATTACCAAAATATGTGGCTTTCTTCCCTTAAAAACTTACTTTGATAATTGTTGTATATCAGTTGAAAAACAGTTCCCCATTCTTATTTCATGGCTGCATATTACTTCACTGCATGGAGGGACCACCAATTATTTAACTGATCTCCTATGGATGCATGTTTAGCTTGTTTCCAGTCTCAGACAATTACATTAAGCATTGTAATAAGTAACCGTGTGTGGGAGTTCCCGTCGTGGCGCAGTGGTTAACTAATCCCACTAGGAACCATGAAGTCGTGGGTTCGATACCTGGCCTTGCTCAGTGGGTTAAGGATCTGGCGTTGCTGTGAGCTGTGGTGTAGGTCGAAGACTTGGCTCAGAGCTGGCGTTGCTGTGGCTGTAGTGTAGGCCGGCGGCTAGAGCTCCGATTCGACCCCTAGCCTGGGAACCTCCATATGCCATGGCCACGGGTGCGGCCCCAGAAAAAACAAAAAGACAAAAAACGAAAAAAAAAAAAAAAAACCCATGTGTGTATGCCACTTTGCATGCGTGCTAGCGGACCTGTAGAGAAATTTCCACGCGTGGAACGGCTGGGTGGAATGTGGCTGCGTGCAGCCGTAAATGAACAGAGAGGGTCGAGTTCCCCCTCCGAGGTTGCCACGTGCCACCTGCCACCAGCCATGTCCACACTTGCCTGTTCTCCCATAGTTTTGCCAGCACGGCGTTTTATCAAACTCCGTGTGCTCTGCCAATCTGATAGTTGAATAATGGTTTGTCACTGTGGTTAGAAATTTTAAAACAGCAATTATATCGGTGGCTGTTTACTGAGTCGGAAGGCACCGGGCCAAGCACGTGCTGCGTGTGGCGTTATGCTCATTTCTCACAAAGAACCGTTGGCAGCAGAGAGCAGTTGTCCCATGTTACGTGGGAGAAAACTGAAGCCCAGAGAGGTTGGGTGAGTCCCTGAGATCCCACAGCCTTGGAGAGCAGAGAGGAGGTTTGAACCCAGATTGTCTGCTTGGAGCCCAAGCTCCTTCTTCCTTTCTGGCTGCCGTCCAGCACTGGGCTGCTGCAGATTCTGAAGGCTGAGGCCCTCCAGCCCTGCCCCGATCCTTGCCCTCCCCAACCCCATCGGGGCTCTGAGGATGTTGTCCCCCAGGAGTGGGTGATGGACAAGACCTGGTCCCTCCAGCCCTGCCTGGGGGTGAGGCCTCCCTGAGAAGGACTCTCAGAGCCCCCACTCTGCCCTCCCAGGGTCCTAAGCTCCAGGCAGGTTCCCCGAGGGCAGAGCCAACGCCAGCTCCCTTGACACCCACGAGGTCCGTTTCCCAGCAGCAACTTCCGCAGGTGGCTGCCCCAGGCCTCTCCCCTTCCGGAGCCCTCCCTGCTGGCCCTCCCCAGGCAACCCTCAGCCCCCACGGCCCATCCACATTTAGTGCTGGGTCCCTTGGGCCTGGCCTCTCTGTTCTTTGAGTCCAGGCACTGGATCTCTCTGGCGCAAGCAACAGCCAACTGCGGAGTGTTTCTGGATTCTTACTCCTGCCCCCCGCCCCAGGGGCCCAGAGGCGGGGGAAGGAAGGCCCTGGGCCAAGAGCAATGAGTCCACCTCACCGTGTGCCCCCCCCCACCCGGCTGGTCCCTCTGCCTCCCTGGCTTCACCTCCCCCACACCTTCTGCCAACATCAACTGCCCCCTCTTCCAGGCTGGCTTCTCTCCAAAGAAGGCTGAGGCGATTCCAGGTGCCCAGGCCAGACGGTGTGCCCTTTGTGACACCCACCAGGAGACTGTGAGGCCTCTACTACCAAGGCCTTTCCCCCCTGCTCCCCTCCGCCCCAGGTCCTGATGGCCCAACAACAACAACTCTGAACTCTGGGCCGGTCTCTCCAGCAGTGGGGCAGGGGGTTCTGTCAACAGCCGCAGAAACATATTAAGTGAATGTCAATAGGATTAAAGGCTCTGATGGTCAGTGGCCGAGAATGATGTGATGTGACACAGAGGAGGGTGGGGAAGGGCTCCCCGGGGTGAGTGAGTGTGTGTGTGTGTGTGTGGTGTGTGTGTGTGTGTGTGTGTGTGTAGGAGGATGGGGAAAGTGAAAGAGAGGAAGAATGAGTAAGTTTGCAAACGAAGATTGAGCCCTGAGAGGCGTTCTGCCTGGAAGCCTTCGGAGGAGGCTGTGGACAGCGTCCCCAAGGGACTCAGAGTGGCAGGTTTGTCACTCAGGCAGGGATGTGCTGTATCAGGCACCCACAGGGACGCCAGGCTCTGTGTTGGTTGCTGGGGGCAGGTGGAGGCTGGAATGGCAAAGAGAGAAGAAGGTCGCTTCCTCCCTGGGTGGGGGGGGTGTCCCAACTGGCAGAGGAGGGGGCCGGGGGCCGACTTAGAAAGATCCCTGACAATCGCCCTTGGGTCACTGCTGAGAACAAGACCCAGAGAGGCCAGGCAAAGGTTTCAAGGTCACTCAGCAAACCAAGTGCAGATCGGGTCCTGAGCGCAGGACTCCTGGCCCAGGGCCCACTGCAAAGCACAGCCGAGTAGGACACATGCACAGACTCTCAGTGCCTGGTGGGGGGACGTCTTTTCAGGTCTAAGCAGATCGAGGAAAGGGCACCAGGAATGGGGGGACTGA
The DNA here is from genome assembly GCF_016906955.1 of Phacochoerus africanus. Classification (NCBI taxonomy): domain Eukaryota; kingdom Metazoa; phylum Chordata; class Mammalia; order Artiodactyla; family Suidae; genus Phacochoerus; species Phacochoerus africanus. The sequence goes on along the minus strand of NC_062547.1, from coordinate 9,931,219 downwards.
GTAAGCACAGAATCCTGCTCCCCTCACGTCGGAGATGAGGGAGGCAGGGGTTTGAGTCTCAGTCCCTGGATTCCGCGGCTGTGCCATCTTGTCAGGGGGACTTTCTTCTCCGAACCTCAATTTCCTCTCCTGGGACAGCAGGGTGATAATAACAAGATGTTAGGAGGTTGACAGGAAAACCCTTGGCCGGTAGCAGGGCTCTGTGATTCTGTCTGGGAAGGTCGGTAAAGTCTCATTGAATGGAATTGGCTCTGGACAGAGGCTGGGGGAAGCCAGATAGACAGAAAGGAGGACTGGGGAGTTTCCATGGTGGCTCAGGGGGTTAAGAACCGGACTAGTATCCATGAGGATGCAGGTTCGATCCCTGGCCTCTCTCAGTAGGTTAAGGATCCAGCATTGCTACAAGCGGCAGCCTGGATCACCGACATGGCTCAGATCCTGCATGGCTGTGGCTGTAGATGTGGCTGGCAGCTACAGCTCTGATTCGACCCCTAGCCTGGGAACTTCCCTATGTGGAGGGTGCAGCCTTAAAAAGCCAAAAAAAAAAAAAAAATTGGTTGGTGTCCAACTGTTTTCATCTGGCCCCTAGGATTTCTTAGCTGTGGAGCCAGGAAAGCTGGTGAGCTGGTGGTGGAAATTCCAGGCGGGTCAGCCAGGGTCCAGCAGGATGGGCCACACCCCGCCAGCCAGAGCAGCTCTGTCGAGGCCCCAGCCTCCCCACCCCTTAACACCCTGAGGCCTCCTTGGGGAGATGCCCGCAGCACTGGGGAATCCCAGAGCTCCCCAGTTCCGGCATGGCCCAGGACATCTGCTGTGCCCTCGCTGCCCAGGCTGCTGGCTGGCATACACACAGGCAGGCAGGCTGGCCAGCGGGCATTCGGGAGTGTAAATTCCACATTTGCATCGTGGATGTTCCTGGCCCCGGGGGCTGCTGACCTTTACAGCTGCAGCTTCCGTCCTCCTTCCCCTTCCAAGCCTCTGGGCTCAAACTGGCTGGCCGGCCCTCAGAGCCTGGAGTCTTGTAGGATGTGGGAGGGGCAGGGGGCCAGGGGCTACTGGGCAGGGGGCCTGGGAGGTGGGCATTGCCTCTTTACAGGCAGAGAGAGCCCATGTCCCTTGACTCAGCATCAGCTGCCCCCCTCCCCCAGCCAGTCACTGCCTGAGCAATGTCACCGAGGCATCCGTCGCCCCCCCGGCTGTCGAGTCCCTGGGGATTGCCCTGGCTGTGCTGAGTGACAGCAATGCTGAGCGCACTGTCAGCTTTTCTGGGTTCAGCAGTCAGGCTTGCCCCTCTGAGGGGCAGAAACCCCTCTCCATCCCCAGAGGACTCTTGTCACGGGTGACTTGGTCAACCAGCTGTCTGGGAAAATTCCCAAGATACATATAAATTAAAATCCATCTAAGGTCCTTCAGGAAAGCAGGCTTTGCCCTGGGTCCCAGGAACACAAAAATGGGGATGAGTCCCGCCCCTGGGGGCTCACAATTAGAAAACCACATTTATTCTTTTTTTTGTTTGTTTTTCTTTTTAGGGATGCACCCAAGGCATATGGAAGTTCCCAGGCTAGGGGTTGATTTGGAGCTCCAGCTGCCGGCCTACACCACAGCCACAGCAGCACCAGATCCGAGCCTCATCTGTGACATACACCAAAGCTCATGTCAATGCCGGACACTTAATCCACAGAGCAGGTCCTGTGATTGAACCCACATCCTCATGGATATTAGTCGGGTTCATTACTGCAGCGCTGCAGTGGGAACTCCCCCATCTATTCATTTTTATTGTCTGTCCCACAGACCTCTCTAGAACCAGGGGCTGGGGATGCTTTGACGAGGGTTGTGGGTTGAACTGTGTACCCCTAAGACCTCAGAATATGAGCCTATTTGGAAGTAGGGTCATTGCAGACGTGATCAAGAGGATGGCATACTGGAGTTCCCGTCATGGCTCAGCCAAAACGAATCTGACTAGCATCTGTGAGTTTGCAGGTTCGAACCCTGGCCTTGCTCAGTGGGTTAAGAATCCGGCATGGCCATGAGCTGTGGTGTAGGTCACAAACGTGGCTCGGACCTCACGTTTCTGTGGCTGTGGGATAGGCCGGCAGCTGCAATTCTGAATGGACCCCTAGCCTGGGAATCTCCATATGCTTCAGGTACGGCCCTAAAGAGACAAGAAAAAAAAAAAGAGGAGGTCATCCTGAAGTAAGGTGGCTATTAATCCAATGTGCCTCGTGGTGTCCTCATAAGAAGAGAGAGGACAGCAGAGTTCCTGTTGTCGCTCTGTGGTAACAAACCTGCCTAGTATCCATGAGGATGCGGGTTCGATCCCTGGCCTCGCTCAGTGCGTTAAGGATCTGGCGTTGCCATGAGCTGTGGTGTAGGTCACAGATGCAGCCTGGATCTGGCATTGCTGTGGCTGTGGTGTAGGCCGGCAGCTATAGCTCTGATTCAACCCTAGCCTGGGAACATCCATGTGCCTCGGGTGTGGCCCTAAAAGCCAAAAAAAAAGAGAGAGAGAGACGGGGAAGACAGCTATGGGAAGCCACAGATACGAGAAGAGGACACTGTGTGACGTCAGAGGCAAAGGCTGGAGATGCTCAGAACACGGGGGTTTGCCGTGACTACCGGAAGCTGGGGAGAGGCGGGAAGGGATTTCCCCCTACAAGTTTTGGTGGCACCAGGGCCCTGCCAACACCTTGGCTTCAGACTTCTGGCCTCCAGCACTGTGAGACAGTGCCTTGCTGTGGTTGTAAGGCACCCAGTTTGTGGTATTTTGTTACAGCAGCGCTAGGAAATGAATACAAGGAGTGACGCGGTCCTAGGCCGCCGGGGCTCACCGTGGAGCAAAGGGAGACGGGACCCTCTAACAAACAGGGTGTCATCAGACCTGCCGCTCTGCTAACAGCCGCTGATCTTTGCTGAGTGTTCCTGGCACCCCTGCAGGCCTGGCCCTCTTCCAAGACTTTTTATGCAACTCTTTTCGTCGCCACACCAAAACTATGCAAGAGGTACTCTTAGAATGTTCATTTTACAGAGGAGGAAACAGATCGACAGAAAGGGTGGAGAGCTTGCCTGACCACAGAGTTGGTGTGTTGCAGAGAGAGGATTTGAATCCAGGCAGTTTAGCTCTGGACCTCTGCTCTATGTCCGCATGAAGGATGCGGGAAGGAAAACAAAGGATACAGGTGTGTGTGTATGTGGAGGGGAGAGATGGCATTTAGAAAGACAACTAAGGGAGTTCCCGGTGTGGTGCAACGAGATCTGGGGCATCTCTGCAGCATTGGGACCCCAGTTCAATTCTGGCCCAGCACAGGGAATTAAAGAGCCGGTGTTGCCACAACTGTGTCAGTTGCAACTGTGGCTTGGATCTAAGTCCTGGCCTGGGAACTTCCATATGCTGCAGGGCAGTCAAGAAAGAAAAAGGAAATAAACAAACAAACAAATAAACAAAATCACTTTCTCTTTAGAAAAAAAAATAGACAACTAAGGATGCTCTTAAATACAGATGGGACCATATCACCCTTCTTCAGCTCAGACCGTCAATGGCTCGCCTTTCTCAAAGTCCGGGCTCCGCTGGCAGCCCCTGATCTGCCCTTTGAGCTACAGGCAGCGGAGCCATATGGAGGCTAAGAGCACAGACTGGGAAGGGAGGCAGACCTGAGTTGGAATCTCCGTTGTGCCTCGTAGTAACGGTGTGACTTCTGAGCCACAGCCCCCTCACCGGCAAAATGGGAATGGGAAGCGGACCCCGTGGTTGTCGGAGGGCTTCATGAACTAGTGAAAAGCATCTGCTTACTGCATAAATTGTCCCCACCCCCACCCCATGCCTGGCAGTCCCCCCCGCCTTTGCTCATGCTGTTCCCTCTGCCTGGAATGTCCTCCTTTGATTACTCCAAGGCTTTTTTTTTAGGGCTGCACCTGCAGCATATGGAAGTTCCCGGACTAGGTTTCCAATCAGACCTGCAGCGGCCAGCCTACACCACAGCCACAGCAATGCCAATCCGAGCCGAGGCTGCAACTTACACCGAAGCTTGCCGCAAAGCCACATCCTTAACCCAATGAGTGAGGCCTGGGATTGAATTCGAATCCTCACGGATATTGGTTGAGTTTGTAACACCCTGAACCACCATGGGAGCTCCCTGATTCCTCCGAACTTAAGTATTCCCTGCCCTGCCCTCTGCCCCCACCTGGGGTTAGGTTCCCTGACCAGGGCCTCCTAAAGACCTTTCCCAGGGAGCTGGGACGCCCAGCCATAAGAGAAATCCTATGCATAAGCTTACTCTAACCCTGGGGTGGGCGTCTAACCTCAGTCTTGCCTCGGTTTACCCATCTAGATAGCGCTATGGTGCCCGGCTTCCTCGCTCCGTCCCTAGTCCCACTGTTTCTTTTCCTTGTCCATCTGTCTAGCAGCCGGCCCCCCATCACCCCCTCCCTCCCTGTCTCCCCCCAACCCCCCGAGTCTCAACAGAGGGTGGAGGAGGGGGCCCCCCTTCTCCAGCTGACAGGCAGATTATATAGCTGTCTCCCCCAGAAAAGAGTGGGTGACAAGAGTAATTAACTGCCTGCCAGCTAGCCACCCCGAGCAGCCGGCTCTGCCCCTGAGGGCTGATGACAGTCGGGCAGGCCTCCTTCACCTTCCCCTATGGCCAATGTCTTCCCTCCTCCAGAAGGATTCTGGTTGTTGGAGGCTTGGAGTCCCCAGATCCTGAGTCTCCTAGGGGCCTTGTCCATCAAGGCATATCAGGTTAGGGTGGGGGGAGGGAGACAAGGGGAAAAGTTTGCCTGTCGGCCTTAGGAGACCTGGGTTCCAGTCCTTCCCTGCTTTGCTGTGTGACCTTGAGAAGGCACTTCCCCTCTCTGAGTCCTGATGCCCTAACATACAAATGAGAGAGGATGAGCTTCAAGCCCCTGCCATCGTGTGACTTGTGGCAAGCACTGCTGACAGCCACCTTAAACTCTTCCCCCCTTGCTAACCACACTCCAGTTTTGTTCAGAGTGGCCTTGCCCCCCATCCCCATGGGCATGACCGTGCAGGTTTCAGGAGAGTTTTTGCTTTTTTTTTTTTTTTTTTGCTTTTTCAGGGCTGCCCCTGAGGCATATGGAGGTTCCCAGGCTAGGAGTCAAATCAGAGCTGCAGTTGCTGGCCTACACCACAGCCATAGCAACGTGGGATCCAAGCCATGTCTGTGACCTACACCACAGTTCACGGCAACACCAGATTCCTGACCACTGAGCCGGGATCCTCATGGATACTAGTCAGATTTGTTTCCACTGAGCCACAACTGGAAATCTCAGTTTTTGCCTTTTTTAAAATAAGGGGCTGGTGGGGAGTTCCCATTGTGGTTCAGTGGTTAACGAATTGACTAGGAACCATGAGGTTGCGGGTTCGATCCCTGGCCTTGCTCAGTGGGTTAAGGATCTGGTGTTGCCATGAGCTGTGGTGTAGGTCGCAGACGTGGCTCGGATCCTGCGTTGCTGTGGCTCTGGTGTAGGCCAGCGGCTTCAGCTCCGATTGGACTCCTAGCCTAGGAACCTCCATGTGCCACGGGAGCAGCCCTAGAAATGGCAAAAAGACAAAAAATAAATAATAAATAAATAAATAAATAAAATAAGGGGCTGGTAAGGCTCCTTTTGACTCTAACCTCCCTTTTTCTTGCAAGGAACCTAGACATGATGCCTGGAAGTGTGGCAGCCACTGTGGCACCATGAGGTTGAAAGCCAACATCTTGGGGTGGTGGAAGACATCATGAGACCAGCCCTGGGCAGCTTACCTTTAGATTCCTTGTTAGGTGAGAAGAGGAGGCCCTGGAATGTTTAGGCAGCTGTTTTGAGGGTTTCTTTGACTCGGGACCAAATTGGAATCTGTGGATGTCTCCATTGCTCTAGGCCACTATAGGATATTTGGAGCCTGTGCTTGGTGGCACGGTTACATAACTGTTGACTGCCTGACTGAGAGAATAGTGAGGATCCAGTTTAAACAAGGTCATGATAATAATTGTCAAATCGTTATCATCATCGTTGTAACCTCATGTACTGAGGACTTGCTGTACCCTCTGTGTGAAGCACTATCTCATTTAATCCTCACAGCAACACTATGAAGCAGAGCCCTAAAGGTTCTCGTTTTACAGATGTGGGAACTGACGCCAGAATGGGCCACACGGCTGGCAGGTGGTGAGACTGGAGATGGCCCCTGGGTCTGTGGGCTCCAGAGTGCACGTTCTCTTCCCCTCACCTCACACCTTCAGGTCAAGGAAACCAGTTTTGGGTTTGTTTACATGTTTTTGTCTTTTTAGGGCTGCCCTAAAAAGGTTCCCAGGCTAGGGGTCCAATTGGAGCCGTAGCCACTGGCCTACACCACAGCCACAGCAATGCAGCATCTGAGCTGCATCTGTGACCTACATCACAGCTCATGGCAACCCTGGATCCTTAACCCACTGACGGGGGCCAGGGATTGAACCTGCGTCCTCATGGATACTGGTTGGGTTCGTTACTGCTGAGCCACAATGGGAACTCCAAGGAAACCAGTTTGAACATTTGGTCTTTTGGCCAAAGAACAGCATAGCGAGGGAGAGCGGTCTTGCTGGACAACGTGGCCCCGGAGTTTCCCTGACTCTCAGCTGCCAGGTGCAATTGTGCTGAGCCGGGGCGGCTCAGGGCAGGGTGAGGGCTGGAAGTCAGGGGGGCTGAGAGAGGGGACCTGGGAGGGAGGGAGTCGGAGGGCTCAAGGTGAGGTGTCTGTCCCCAGGGCCTCTGGCCTCAACGATCCAGACCAAGGGCGACCGCGAGGTGCTGCCCTCCGGGCCCCAGACTCCTCTGGAGGAACCACTGCTCCTCAGAGATATCAGCACGGAGGAAAAAGGCTGTGGAGGAGACCAGCCCAGCCCCACTCCTGGCCCCTATGGTGGCGCCTCCTCGCTCAGCCACCCTGGCCAAGGCCCTGTTCCGGGACGGATTGCTAAGCCAGGCAGGTCCCTGTGCTACGCGAGCTTAGATTCTAGGAGAGCCAGGAGAGCTCCTATCCCAGAGGAGGTAGGCTAGGGAAGGGTGACAGCCAAGGCCAGGGAAGAGGGAGGGGAAGGAGCATTCCAGGGAGGGGAGGGGGGAAGGCCTGCTGACTGGGCAGGGAGAGGGGTTCAGAAGGCAGTGGGAGGGGCAGAGGAGAGGGAGGAGGCTGGGGTGAGTGAGGCCCAGCCTTGAGAAGTCAGGCCGTGCTACCTGAAGGGATGGGGGTGTGGACAGGGGGGCATCAAGCCAGAAGGAGCAGGAGTTGGGCTGGCGTTGGGAGCACCCCTTAATTCTCTCCTGGCTTAGATGTTCTGCATCTCTGGAGTTCCCGTCATGGCTCCGTGGTTAACGAATCCGTCTAAGAACCATGAGGTTGCCGGTTCGATCCCTGGCCTTGCTCAGTGGGTTAACGATCCAGCATTGCCGTGAGCTGTGGTGTAGGTTGCAGACACGGCTCGGATCCCGCGTTGCTGTGGCTCTGGCATAGGCTTGGCAGCTACAGCTCCGATTTGACCCTTAGCCTGGGAACCTCCATATGCTGTGGGAAGTGGCCCTAGAAAAAGCAAAAAGACAAAAAAAAAATACGTTCTGCATCTCTGAGGCCATAGTTCAAAGAGCCATGCAGAGAGTTCTCTTGTGGTACAGTGTGTTAAGGATCCAGCACTGTTCCTGCAGTGGCTTGGGTCAGGGCTGTGGCAAGGGTGCGATCCCTGGCCTTGGAATTTTCATTATGCTGTGGGAGCAGCCAACAAAATAAAACAAAACAAAACCAGTGAGCAGGTTAAGAACCTGCCATATTGTCCATGAGGACACGGGTTTGACCCCTGATCTCACTCAGTAGGTTAAGGATCCGGCATTGCCTCAAGCTGTGGTGTAGGTCACCGACGAGGCTTGGATTCCATGTTGCTGTGGCTGTGGCATAGCCTGGCAGCTGGGGCTTCAATTCAGCCCCTAACCTGGAAACTTCCTTGTGCTGCAGGTACAGTTATAAACAAACAAACAGCAACAACCAAAACACACACATACACACACACACAACTAAACAATAAAAGAAGAAAACCTCTCAAAAAAAAAAAGTCATGCAGAATGGGTGTCAGCCTCATGGAAAGATTAATGAGAATGAACCTACAGTCACAAGAATGGGGGACCCAGGGATGGTCTGCAATTTCCCTCAGTCCCACCCTCAGACTAAGGGAAGGTCTGCAATTTCCCTCAGTCCCAAGGGAAAGGGGTCTAGCATTATTTTCCGATTCTTCTTTATGCACCAACTCTTGGTTCCAGCGTTTCCTGAGCATTAATACAATATCCACAACCATGCCCATGGTGGCTGAGGAACATTTATCTTGCAATGTTTAAACAATTTATATTACTCTTAAATCTATACATATAAATTTAGATATAACTTGCGTGGAATGTTATACTGATTCTTTATGTTACCAGCTAGGTGGGCACTGAACCCTAGCTTTGCTAGGAGTGTTCTTTGTTCAAAAATGTTTTATAGCTTTTAATTAACATTTCAAAAAATTAATAAAAATTCAGATTTGATTTGAAATGTTTTATGAATTAGAATTTGTGTTCTGCCTTTTAACTTTCCAGAAATAACTTGGAATATGTTAGAAATCTATCTTTTAGAAATATATTGAAACATGCGTAGGAGTTCCCGTGATGGCTCAGTGGTTAACGAACCCAACTGGCAACCATGGGGTTGTGGGTTTGATCCCTGGCCTTGATCAGCGGGCTAAGGATCTGGCATCGCCATGGGCTGTGGTGTAGGTCGCGGACACGGCTCAGATCCCGCATTGCTGTGGCTGTGGCACAGGCTGGTGGCTATAGCTCCAGTTGGACCCCTAGCCTGGGAACCTCCGTGTGCTTCAGGTGCGGCCCTCAAAAGGCAAAAGACAAAAAAACAAACAAAAAAAACCCCAGAAAACCATGTTTACATTTATTATAATTTATCTTTTTGGTGAAAACAATGTTATTCCTTTAGTGTTTTCAGATCACTCCTTTTACTAGAAGGCAAATTAGTAATTTTGGCGGAACAAAGGCATGAAGTTTCTGTGGAATAAAACTATAATGATTTTTTGGGGTCTTTTTTGTCTTTTTAGGGCCACACCTGTGGCATATGGAAGTTCCCAGGCCAGGGGTCTAATCGGAGCTGTAGCCACCAGCCTACACCACAGCCACCACAAAGCCGGATTCTTAATCCACTGAGCAAGGCCAGGAATCCAACTTGCAACCTCATGGTTCCCAGTCGGATTCGTTTCCGCTGTGCCACAACGGGAACTCCAAAACTATAATGATTTATGAATTATGTATGTCTTTACTTTATCACTTGTCCAAACACAGCCGTTCCATCAACAGAATACCCAAACATGCCAGCTTTCAAGCATATACAAAACCGTAGCTTTATACCTTCTTTTCAATTTTGCCACGCTGGAGGTGTATTTGTCGAGGTAAGAGAAGGGAACATATTTTATTTCACAGGTTGTTTGCTTGATTTTTAAATATTTAGGCATATGGTATGTGGGTCTCCATTTAGGCGCTTGCAAATATTAGAGACGGATCCGGGCTGTTTTATTGATATATAATTCACGTACCACAAAGTTCCTCCTTTTAAAGTGGATATTCAGTAGTTTTTAGTATTTTCTCAAACTTGTACATCTACCGCCACCATCCCATTTCCAGTACAGCACCCCTCAAAGAAACCCTGCTCCATTAGCAGCTTCTTCCCATCCTCCCCTGCCCCCGAGACCCTGGAAGTCACTAACCTACTTTGTCTTCCTATAAATTTGCCTATTTTGGATATTTCATGTACGTGGAATCCTATGTGGGGCCTTTGCATCTGGCTCTTTCATGATCCATGTTGTAGCATTTGTCAAAATTTCATCCTTTTTAAAGGTTGAGTAACATTTTATTGTATGGATATACCATACCATTGAATGGATTTATCCATTGACCAACTGATAGGCATTTGAATTTGTTTGCATTTTTTGGCTCTTATGAATACTACATCTATGAACTTTCGTGGACAATTTTTTTTTTTTTGGCCTTTTCAGGGCTGTACCTGAGGCATACGGAGGTTTCCAGGCTAGGGGTCAAATTGGAGCTGCAGCAGCTAGCCTACACCACAGCCACAGCCATACAAGGTCCAAGACACGTCTGCGACCTACACCACAGCTCACGGCAACACCAGATCCTTAACCCACTGAGTGAGGCCAGGGATCGAACCCACAACCTTATGGTCCCTAGTTGGATTTGTTTCCTCTGCACCACGACAGGAACTCCAATATACACCCTTTTAAAAAATACTCTTTTCCTTGGAGTTCCATCATGGCTCAGCAGGAACGAACCCAACTAGTATCTGTAGGGATGCGGGTTTGATCCCTGGTCTCGCCCAGTGGGTTAAGGATCTAGCGTTGCCGTGAGCTGTGGTGTAGGTCACGGACATGTCTTGGATCTGATATGGCTATGGCTGTGGCATAGGCTGGCAGCTGCAGCTCCAGTTTGACCCCTGCCTGGGAACCTCCGTATGCCACAGGGGTGGCTCTAAAAAGCAATAAATAAGTAAATACATAAGTACACAAATAAATGAATAAATATATTCTTTTCCATTATGATTTGTCATAGGACAGTGACTGTATTCTCTGCGCTGTACCGGAGAAACTTGTTTATCACCTCCATCGCTGTGCTGGGATTTGCATTTCCCTGATGACAAATGGTGTTGAGAATATTTCGTGCGCTTATTGGCGCTTTGCAGACCTGCTTTGGAGAATTTCAGTCAATCAATTCCTTTGCCTGCTTTTGAACGGGGTGATTCAGGTCTGGTTTTAACAATTGCAGAGATACAGCAGCAGTCATTACAGACCCAACACAGAAGCCTCAAGCTTCCTTCCACGTCAGCCTGTGCACATTGGGGAAGGGCAGACTGCAGTTCAGGCTTTTTTTTTTTCTTTTTTGCCTTTTAAGGGCTGCACCCTGAAGCTGCCAGCCTACACCACAGCCACAGCAAAGCAGGATCCAAGATGCCTCTGCGACCTACGCCACAGCTCATGGCAACACTAGATCCTTAACCCACTGAGAGAGGCCAGGGATCGAACCCGAGTCCTCAGGGATACTAGTCGGGTTCATTTCTGCTAAGCCACGATGGGAACTCCTGCCTCTCAGGCTTTGCAGAGCCAATTCCCAACACCTAGAATGCCTTTTCTTCTCACCTTCTCAGCCTTCTTGGCTGGTCATCCTTTTCTAGTCACGGGGACCAGCATCCCCTGTAGTCCGTGGCCCAGAACGTGGGCTCTGGAACCAGCCTACCTGCTTGACACCTGGACCCTCAAGTTTCAGCCGTGCAAACCTGGGCTGCTAACTTCTCAGTGTCTTCGGTGAGATGGACGTGTAATGCCTTCCTTACGGCCTTGCTGGAAGGACTTGCTGAGAACATACACATAAATCCTGTCGCAGATTGCTCGTGATCGGTGCTTGGTGGCTGTCCCCCTGGGCAGAGCACTGCCAGTGACAAGAGAGGTCACACTTTCAGGGCAGGACTTGCTGTTTATGGACGCTGGTAAGCGGAGGATGCCGTTGGGACTTTTGGCTGAAAATCCCCTCCCCGGGACCCTAGCCCCCTGCCCCTACCCCCGCCCCCACAGGCTCCGGGAACAGCAGCCCCTACTCCCCGAGCCCTCGAGTCTGGAGTGAAAGCTGTGGGTTCCCCCACCTCCTCCGCTCCCAACTGTCCCCCCACTCCTCCTGTCTGTGTCACCTACGCCTCCTCCCTCCTTCCCGAGTGGCGTGTGACTGCTCAGGGGACGTGAGAGGCAGCTGGAAAGTGACACAACACCCCTTAATTACCCTTGTTCCTTCTATATCCCAGCACCTAAATTTAGCCAGCAGAGCCTGGGCCCTGGGGACCCGGCTCCTTCCCTCCAAGCCCCCCACCCGCAGCAGAGGCAGGAAAATGGGCCCCCGGACAGGGCTTCTCACCCAGCACCTGCTCCTCACCGCCCTGGGGGTGGGTCAGGGACATTGCTAAGAGGCCGGGAGGGGTGCTAGGATCCAGGAGGGCCCCTTCCTGCGGCAGCTGCCAACTGAGGCCATCAGTCCATGAGCAGAATGCCACTTGCCCAGCCCCTGCCCTTCTTAATGGTGGGGAAGGCTGGGAGGGAGGGTCCGAGAAAGTGGCCAGAGCATTAGGGACACAGACTCTGAAATCCGACAGTTCAGATTCTCAGCTTCTGCTCCGCCACCTGACAACTGTGTGACTTTGAGCAAGTCAGCCAACCCCTCTGGGCGTTTCCTCCTCTGAAATTAGGGACAATCATGGCATCTCCCAAGTAAGATAGTCGTGAAATTGAAACGCGATAATGCAAGCAAAGCACGTGGCCCCAAGTGGGTGCCCAACAGAGGATCTCAAGACTCACCTCCTCCAGGAAGCCCTCCTGGCTGGTTCTAGGGCAGCCCCCCATGTTCCCCAGGGGTAGAGTGTGTCTGCTGCAGACCACGGCCCCTTCCCAGGCTCCAGGATGAGTTCTAGAAGGAGAGGGCTTGTTTGCTGCTTCTGAGTCTTTAAGGTGGCAGGACAGAGTTGGTATGAACTGCAAGTCACTGCTCTGTGAGGTGAAAAGAAGAGGGGGATCTAGCAGGTGGGACAGCAAAAGTGAGTTGGGGTAGAAGGTGAGCCTGAAGGGCAAGAGTCAGGCAAAGGAAAGCGTGCCTGGCCCACTCTGCACCCCAGAGACGGGTGACAGGGGCTTCAGCCCAGAGCCGAGAAGCCCGGATGTCCTGGTCAGGATGGAGGGGCTCCAGGGTCAGTCAAGCTGGGATCGCCACCCCCATTTCGGGGTCTCTGGGCCTCAGTTCTAACTGGGCAGTGTGCCCCTCTTCATGACATGCCCCTCATGGGTGGGGCCTCCAGCTGGGTGGGAAAGGGGGAGGGGGTCTGAGTCTTCTGTGTCACCTGAGGCAGAAGTGGCTTTTCTGTTTGGCTGACTTCCCTGAGCATAGCTCTGATACACACACACACACACACACACACACACACGCACACTTCTTGGCCATGCTGAAGCTCCTGGGCACAATCCCTCAGGCACACCAGTCCCCTGCCACCACTACTGCCCTGGCCCCTGGTCTCCAACGCCACCAGCGCTGGGCTGTCCCCTGGGCTTCGTGGCACTTGGGACCTCCCTGATGAGGCCCTTTCGTTATCCTAGGTCACCAGTGAGGAAACAGGCACCACAGAGGGTTTAAGGAATATTCCAGAAGGACAGACCTTGGGTTCATTCCCTGGCAGTCTGGCCTCAGAGTCTGTGCTGGAAACTCCTACACCCCTCTGCCTCCCTGAACAGAGGAGACCTTCTCCCCCCGGGGCCGGAAGAATCAGACAGCTTCACAATGTGGGAGATGTCGCTTCGAGGTGTGTGCAGAGGTCACACCTCAGCAGCGACATGCTTCACCAGAAGTTTCCTTCACCGAGGGGGCTCATTGAGTTTAAGCGTCTCTCTCATAACCCCTCTTGATAATAGTAAAAGGACTGTAATAATAACAGTCAACTAGCAGCTAATACTCTTCAGGCCCATTTTAGGTACCACGCACTCCGCCTAAAACCTGACAGGTGTTAACTCACCGAATCCTCATGACAGCCCTAAGAAGAAGGTGTCCTGAATTTCTTCATCATCCAGATGAGAAAATCAAGGGTCAGAGAGGTTATATCATGAGACGAACCCCAGAGGTGGGAGTGAAGCTGGGGTGAAACCCAGGCAGCCCGGCTCCCACCGTTCATTCATCCCACACCCCCTAACCTCAGCCTGCTGCCTCTTCCTGCATCACCTGGGGCAAACACCCCCTTCGGCCTCCCCCACCTCCGTTATCCTCAGTAGCCAAGATCAGCAGGAATGGCCCAGGCAGTCCCCACCGCCACCCCGGGGCAGGAGGTGGGGGAGGGGAGGGGGAGGGGGGACAGCCCTGGGTGGTCCTGTCAGAGGCCCTGCTGGCCCACCCCCCAGCCTCCCTCTGCAGCTCTGGGAGTCCCACAAGCGTTAACCCAAGGCAAACAGATGCCGCTGAGACAGAAGGACCTGAACCGCGTGGAGAGGAGAAAAATGTCCCCCCAGCTGCCCCCCCTTTTGCGACTCGGCTCCTGCCCTGGGTCCAGTAATCGGGGGCGTGACCAGGCAGAGCTCTCACAACTGCTCCTGCAGTCACGCAAGGAGAAGGTGGTTCCGGAAAGGGCTCCATTAAAGCCTTAGGCAAGCGCTGGGTTCTCCTGCGTTTCCATCTCAGCGAGGGGGAGAGGCCAATTGACCGGTCCTCTCAGAGAGCGCCGCACACTCTAGGGTTCCAGGGTCTTCATTAAGCGGCAACGTAGCATCATCATTGTCATTGCCATCTCATCCTGGCAAGGACCACGCAACCCTGTTGTCCCGGGAAAGAGGTGAGAGGGACCCGTCCAGGAAGGCTCAGGGGCTTAACTAAGGTGTATCCTCCTCCAACAGCGAGAGGCTCAAGCCTCTGGTGCCTTTCAGAGCCTATGGCTCTCAAGTGGGGGATGGGGTCCCCGAGTCACGGCATCCAGAAGGCCTGGCAGTCTGGGTGGGGGGCCTGGCCTAGGAAGCCAAGACATCTCAGGATGTTGTATATTATCTGCAATAGAGACCATGCCTTTCCTTTTTTTTGGTCTTTTTTTGACTTTTTGGGGCCACACCGGCAGCATATGGAAGTTCCCAGGCTAGGGGTCTAATCAGAGCTGTAGCCACTGGGCTACGCCACAACCACAGCAACGCCAGATCTGAGCCATGTCTGTGACTTACACCACAGCTCATGGAAAAGCCAGATCCTTGACCCACTGAGCGGGGCCAGGGATCGAACCCGCAACCTCATGGTTCCTAGTCGACTTTGTTTCCCCTGCGCCACAATGGGAACTACGAGACAGTGCCTTTTCAAGCATCCTATTGAAACTCCAGGGAAGGGAGATGCTGGAAAAAGTCCAGTGAATGAGGGATCATACCTGGAAGGGAACTGTGCCTGCTCTTACTGCCTAATAGATTTGTAATGGGGTTTTCCTTTTTCATTTTGTTTTGTTTATGGATTTACTTCAGTGGCAGAACAGCGGAGTACAAGGCTTCTCAAGATTCACTTCTGATCTGTGCCTTGTTTAGAATGATGTTCAGCTGAAGGAGACTGAAAAACCCTAAAGAAATAGTGTGTCAAACAATATAGGAGTCTCTTTCCTCCCAAGGAAATGACATTTGGAGGTATCTCATCCAGGACTGATATGGCAGCACCGCAAACATCAGAACCTGGATAACTTCCTTCGTGATGCTTGGTCGTCTTTAATACATGGTGTCTACCTCATGATCCAAAAAGGCTGTTCCAGCTCCAGCAATCACATGCATATGCCAACCAGTGGAAACGAAGAAGAGCAGAAAGAGTGCAACCCCCTGCCTTTTGATGACGTTTCTTAGACCCCAGTGGCAGAGCTTATTCATGTGGTCATAGCTAGCTCTAAGGCAGGTTGGGAAAGCTCTTTATTTCAAAAGATTATATGTTCAGCTAAAAATCAGGGGTTCGATGGCAAAGATAACGGGGACATAGTGAGCAGTCTCTAGCACACCATAGCTTGCTTCGCTCCCCTGGGGAAGGATGGCCATGTATTTTCTGGCCCTGTGCTCCAGGCAGGCAGCCTGATGGCTCTCAGCTAATTCTTGTGTGTTACTCTGGACCCCCCCATCACAGAACCAGAACTGTTATGAGGGCGAGACCCAGCTCCCTGAACAAAGCCCTTACCCTGGCATTCAGGGCCCTTGGCCACAACCCCCTGCAGCCTTTGCCCAGCAACTCTGAGCCACCCACCTGCTCCGCTGCTTAACCAAACTGTTCCCTCTGCCTGAATGCCTCCTCCTGGACCTCCTCTGCCACGGGGACTCCTAATTCAACCCCAAAGACTCACCACAGACATGTTGCCTTGTCAGTGCTGCCTCACTGGGCCCCTCTGGGAAGAACCAGAATCCCTCTCTCCTGGCCTCCCTCGGGCTTCTGGAGCCTTCCGTCATCCCTCTATTTATAGCCTGTTAAAGTCAGGTGCCCCTGGACACGTTGCCGCAAGGGAGGGGCCCAGGCTGGGAGAGCAGGTTCTGTGACCTGCCAGGGGAAGAGCTGGGAGTTTCCAGGGAGCTCCTCTGTCCAGTGAGGGTCCCCCTCACTCATCTGTCTATGGGGAGGCTGAGCCCCCACACCCAGAGCAGCCCCATCGCGGCCCATGCCATTGGTCCCCTGCCTCCCCAGCTTTGTGCCCTGGGGCCTGGGCTGGGTTCACCTCCACCCCCTGAGCCCAGAGCCCTGCCCTGGGCCCGGCCCTGCCTCCATCACTGCCTGCCATGCAGACCTGAGTGACAGAGTGGGGTTGGATGTCTCCAGGCTGGGGAGTGGACTGACTCAGACCTGCTCTGGGGGAAGGTCCTGGCCAGGGTGGCCCGTCAGGGTGAGAGGGCAGGAGCAGGCTGTAACCTTGGGGAGGCAGGGAGGCTCGCTCCTCAGATACTCGGCTTTCCTCCTGGTTCCCTGGCAGGTCCAGGCCTCCTACACTGGAGAAGCATCCACGCGGCAGGAAAAGTAGGGAGGGGGGCACCTTGCAGCCCCACATTCAAGGTCACTGTCACCTCCCCTCACCCAGCCCAGCCTCTCCTGTTGGCTCTGTACCAGCTCACAGCGGATCCTTTAGCCCCTCCAAACCACTGCTCAGACCCCCTCCCCAAATGACAGCCTTCCAGCCCCCCTCCCAGAAGATCTCTCCCACCCTGTTTCCCCCCCTCCCCTGGGTCTGAGCCCAATGCACGCCTCCTCTCCTCCTAACCCCATATAGACACCCACTCTTAGATAAAGACACCCACCCCAGTGTCAAGGGCATCCACCAGCTGCCAGCTGAGCACCTCCCCCCTGGCCCTTCCACAAGCCTCCATGCCCAGCCCTGACTGCCTGAACCAAGCCCTTGACCCTCGAGTGACTGGAGGGACATGGTGGAAGGCTCAGCCCTTCTGTCATCAGGTTCGATTCCTGGCCTTGCTCAGTGGGTTAAGGATCTTGTGTTCCCATGAGCTGTGGTGTAGGTCGCAGACGCGGCTGGGATCTCCATTGCTGTGGCTGTGGTGTAGGCTGGCAGCTGATTTGACCCCTAGCCTGGGAACTTTGATACGCCACGGGTGCAGCCCCAAAAAGGAAAAAAAAAGAATCAGACACACTTGGCTGTATGACCTCAGACAAGTTACTAAGCCTCTCTGAGCTTCTGACGTTTGTAGCTGACCCCAGTCTGGCACATGGGGCTCCCGAGGAAGGAACCAATGGGCCCTTGGGTTTGAGACCCCTTTCTTCCCTCTCTCACTCTTGGAAGGTGCGCACAGGAGCCCCCTCCATGGGGTGGGCTGGGAGGGAGAGAGAGGACCAGGTGGCTTCCGACCTTGTCCTAGCACCTGGCCTCCTAGACTCACCAGCTCAGAGAGCACCCAGCGGGGAGACCACACTGGTAAGGACGAAGGTACTGGTGCCAACGAGAAGATCTGGGGCGCCTCCTAGTGGACATGAGGGGAATGTCAACCCAGGTGGCAGACACTCATCAGGCTTCTCAGTCCGGCCCCTTAATGAATGGCTCTCAGCTCAGAGTCCAGGTCCAGTCGTGACCCATCACTGCAAGCTCTGGCAAAAGTCACCTCTCCCCAAGGAACCTCAATTTTCTCAATGCCACTGCACAGGACCACAGCGAGGCTTCAGCCAGGTGGCCAGGGGACCCCGCCTTGCACACAGTAAGGTTTTTCAAGGTCCAGAGAGGCAGGAGCATCCCTGAGGACTGCCATGAGCTGGTGGTCAGGCTGAGCTGAGGAGCCAGGGGCTCAGACTCCTGGTCGGGTGCTCTGTCCACTCCTGGGTGCTGTTCAATGTGACTTTGGACTCTCCCAAGCTTGTTAATTCCTCCATGTAGTTCCGGGTGTTTTCAGAGTCTTAGCGCTATTAACATGCCTGTCCCAGGAATAAGCTTAGCACGGCATCCAATTAACCTTCCTGCCAACTATTATGGGATGTGATGGCTTTTCCTGCGCTTATGGGGATATCTCCGTTCTCATCTCGTTCCCAGAAGACAGGAGCCTCACGTGAGCCCCGAGGTGGCTGTGTCACCACTCCAGCTGGGGCCAGGCTGTGCTGGCCCTCAGCCTGCGGCCCACTGGTCTTCCACCAGGAAGCAAGGCTGACCCGCTTAGCCAGGCCCCGGGGGGGACCTTGCTTCTGCTCCAGGTGAGAAAATGTGTGTGCATGGTTGGGGGGAGGAGAGAGGCCTCCCCAGGGGAGAGGCGGGATGAGGAAGGGGAGCCCCCCGCCCCAGCCCCGGAGGATCAAGTTATTTGGTCTCTAATGAAAAGGGCCCTTCCAGGAACACAGGCTCCTGAATTCCTCCACCATAGTTGGGGAGGGGTTGACCTCAGGGCATGGAAAGGAACTGGTCCCAGCTTGAACTGTCTGCACAGTGGGCTCTCTCTCTTTTCTTTTTAGGGCTGAAACCATGGCACATGGAGGTTCCCAGGCCAGGAGTCCAATCTGAGCTGCAGTTGCCCGTTTATGCCACAGCCACAGCGACGCCAGAGCTGAGCTGCATCTGCAATCTACACCACAACTACAACAATGCCAGATCCTTAACCCACTGAGCAAGGCCAGGGATCGAACCTGCATCCTCATGGATTCTAATCAGGTTCATTACCACTGAGCCACAACGGGAACTCCATAGGCACTCTCTTTAAAATAGAGTCGTGCGCTTGTCTGGGGGCACCTGGAGCTCCCCTGGCTCCTTCATGGCAGGTCCCTATTGCCACAGCCCCCAGTTCCCCTCTTTCATCCCGGGAAGGCCCTGGGACCTCCCTGAGAATCTACAGGGGTTACACTCATCCACCTGTAAGCCCTGCAGCACACCAGCTTTTAAAAAACACCCACAGGAGTTCCCACTTGGCGCAGCAGGCTAAGAATCCAACTGCAGTGGCTCGGTTGCTGTGGAGTCGCAAGTTTGATCCCCAGCCTGGCACAGTGGGTTAAGGATCTGGCATTGCCGCAGCTGTGGCACAGGTCATAGCCGCAGCTTGGATTTGATCCCGGGGCCTGGGAACTTCCATGTGTCACGGGTGCGGCCATTAAAAAAACAAAGAGGAGTTCCTATCGTGGCTCAGTGGTTAACGAATCTGACTAGCATCCATGAGGACGCAGGTTCAATCTCTGGCCTGGCTCAGTGGGTTAGGGATCCAGTGTTGCCATGAGCTGCGGTGTAGGTCACAGACAGAGGCTTGGATCTGGCGTTGCTGTGGCTGCGGTGTAGGGCCCGATTCGACGCCTAGCCTGGGAACCTCCATAGGCCTCTGGGAACCTCCCTTCTTGCTGTTCTCTCAGCTCTCCCACCCCACGCCCTGCCTTTGGGGCTAACCCCTCCTTTCCTTTACCCCAGGGACACCAGCTCATCTTCTCCAAGACCCAGCGCCGTGCCTCCTTCTCTGAGAAGCTTTCCTGCCACCCCCTCCCGGAGGCAGGATTAATTCCTGACTCCTGATTCCCTAGGCCCTCACGTGGCCCTCTGCCACAGCTCCAAAGTCTTCCTGGTATAATGCTCCGTGAATGAATCCAACTCTTTGACTGTTGAGAAGGTTCCATTTTTTCTATTTTGTACTAAGGGCCTCTGGAAGCCATGTAGCAATTTTAATGGCGCTGGGTAGGATCAGCATTGTGATTTCAGAAGATCCTGGAGCAGCTGCCTGGTGAAGGGGAGCAGGGAGAGGGAGCCTGAACATCTAGAGGTCAGCAAGGGTGACCTAGGTGGGTGTTGGGGGCTGGGGGATGGAGGGGTCATCCAGAGGCAAGGCTCAAGTGGGCTTGGTTTCTCTCTCCCAACCCACTGCCACGGTCACCTTTGAATAAGTTCCCCACACCAGGCTTTGTCCCTTGGTCCTCAGTCACTGGCCTCAGGATCAACTCTCCCAGGCCTTGGCTACAAACTTCCAGGGCTTGGCCTCTGTGGGGGACACTGGCTGTCTCCTTCCCAGCCTGGCTGTGGGAGAATGGCCCTGACCTTGGCCTCCTTCTTCCCTGGCCTGGCCTAACCCTCCAGCAGGGTCAGACAATAACGCTGGGCTTTTATGACGTTCCGGCAATCCCATCTGGTCCTCACAATGACCCTGAGAGGTCACGGGCATATTGAGGGCTTACTGAAAACTTATGAAACTCCAGACACCGGGAAAAGGGCTTGGCCCCCCCTGGATGCCCTGCGGTTGCCACAGGGATTATTCCCACTCAGCAGACAGGGAAACTGAGGCTCAGTAAGGCGAAGTGCCTTGTGCCAAGTGTCATCAGCAATAAGTGCTGGAGTTGGGATGTGAATTTCCATCCGTCCATCACATCTGAGTTTTTAACTGGGAGGCCTCTTGCTCTTTTTACAGACAGGGACCCTGAAATTCAACTTTGCAACTTGCTCAAGGGCATGTGGCTGATAAATGCTGGACCTGGGCCTTGAACTCAGGCCTGAGTACCCCCAGAGCCCAAATTCTTCACTGATGGGCTGGCTTTCTTATCCCTGCCGTGTTCCCGAGCGCTGGTCTGTCCACCCCATTTTCAGCTGCATCAGACCCTTCCTCCTGGGCTGTCGTGTTAGTGATAACGGGCCCTGATGCACCAGGGTCCCTGGAGCCACGGCTGCAGCCTAGAACACATGGGGAGCTCAGCATTGTGGGAAGAAATGGAAAGTGACACTTCCTGGCCCCATGGCTCCGTGCCTGAGCGGGGGAGCAGATCGCACACCTGGGCGCAGGAGGTGGCCGAGCGCAGCAGCTGTCAGAGGATCAGGAGGCGGAAGGAATAGAAACTGACAGCTCGCCCACTGGGCGCCGCTGGGCACCCACCACTGCTGGGTGGGGTGGGGCTGCAGAGCTCCTGGGCTGGCCCCTGGCTAGCCAGGCAGGAAGGGGCAGGGCTTTCAGCTGGCTCCCCATAGGGTGGCAGGATGGCTAGGGTCTACCAGTAAAGGTTCAAATAGCAGGTGAGCCCTCACAGCTCTGCAGCTACGGGCAAGTTGCTTAACCTCTCTGGGCCTCAGTGCCTCTTGTGTCAAATGTGGGCAGTCATGGTACCTCTGGCATTGCTAAGAGCCTCGGGAGGGTCTGCATACATAAAGTACCTAGCACCCTGTAAATGTCACCATCAGCGCTGACCAAGTCCAAGAGAGACAATTTATACCTGGCTGCTGTGGGACACAAACAAATTACAATAGAAGCACATAGTATCCAACACACCGCAAGATTTATATCAGTAATAGGTATTATTATTATTATCATTACTGGGAGCAGGGCAGGCTACATAATTTGCAGAGCCCAGTACAAATGAAAATGAGGGGCCCCTGTTCAAATATCACTAGGAATTTTGAGATGCCCGTTAAACCAATCTTGACCTTGAGCCACTGCAGGGTGATACACCCACGAAGCTCACCCCGATCAGGAGAGAGGACACCCAGGTCCCCATAGCAGCTTGGTGGCCTGTCCTCAGAAAGATTGCCTGTCTGCTCACTGCTGGAGGTGGTGGGCGCTTCCCCAATCCTGTCTGCTCTGGTCTCCAGATTATTCCAGGAGCCCCTTGTGACCACGAGCTTCCGGAGGCCCCTCTCCTTTAGCCCAGGCCCAGAATCATTTGTCCTGCCTGAGAGGAGGCCCTTGCGTCTGCCCTGGGCTTGGGGCCCTTCCTGAGAGCCCCAGAGTCCTTGAGTTAGGGCCCTCTGAGGCTGTCCCCTTGGCCACCCCGAGATGGGAAGGCCCTGCCTGAGGACACACAGGACCTGGCTTCTGACTCCCTGGTTGGGAGTTCTGTCTCATGGAACCAGATCAGACACAACAAGGGATGCCAAGGCTCCCTGGTGGCTGACGGCAGGCCGGGGAGGGACCTTTTCCTGCAGGGGAGGGGGGAGTTTCAGGATGGGGGAGTTTCTGTTCTTTTCACGTCTTTGTGTTTCCTGCAATCACACAGCTGCTTTTATAATAACCGGGAAAAGGAGTTCCTGTGGTGGATCAGTGGCGATGACACTGAGCAGTATCCATGAGGATACGGGTTGGATCCCTGGCCCCACTCGGTGGGTTAAAGATCCGGTGTTGCCATGAGCTGTGGTGTAGGCTGGCAGCTGTGGCTCTGATTCCACCTCTAGCCTGGGAACTTCCATATACCACAGGTGCGGCCATATACATATATATATATAAAATAACTGGAATGAGTTCCCGTTGTGGTTCAGTGGTTAACGAATCCGACTGGGAACCATGAGGTTGTGGGTTCAATCCCTGGCCTTGCTCAGCATGTTAAGCGTCTGGCGTTGCCGTGAGCTGTGGTGTAGGTCGCAGACGCATCTTGGATCCTGCGTTGCTGTGGCTGTGGCATAGGCTGGTGGCTACAGCTCCGATTCGACCCCTAGCCTGGGAACCTCCATATGCCATGGGTGCAGCCCTAGAAAAGACAAAATAATAATAATAATAATAAAATAAAATAAAAAATAAAATAACTGGGAAAAAACCTTCATTTAAGGAAAAGCACAGCAGCACAAAAGAAAGCAAGAAGACAAGCCCTTGATGCAAAGTATATTCAGAGGGAAGAAATTTTTAAAAAATAGAGAGATGGTTTGATTAGAGCAACTGGTCTTGCAATAACTCCTCAACGCTCCTCCCCTCAATGAGAATCCTGGTCTGAGAGACCGAGACATGTGCGCTGGGCTATGGGATTCCAGAGGGGGCCTGTGTGTGTGTGTGCGTGTGTGTGTGTGCATGTGCGTGTGTGTGTGTGTGTGTAGGGTGATTGGATGTGTGAGTGGCTGAGTGTGTGAAGTAGGGGACAGTTGATCCCTCCAGAAGTCAGGCCCAAGGTGCCCCAGGAGTGATGAGGGAGGCAGGTCCACTGGGAAAAAACAGGCTCTGGAAGCAGGCACAGTAGGAACAGAACCCCGCCCCACTGGTGACACCGGTGCTTCGTTCGTTTCTCTGAGCTGCAGCGCTCTCATTTATAAAATGGAGTTGAAGCTGTAGGACTTAAAGACAGTGAGCTGGCACAAAAGTTAGCACATAGTAGGTGTTCAACCACTGTGAACAACCCCCATCCCCATGTCCCCCCCCTCCCCCGCACCCCTTACACTGACATTGTGCTGGATCGTAGCAGAAGCTGGTCCTCGCCGACTTTTGTGACCCGACCCCAGGGGAGAGCAAGGGGGTTGGTGGCACCCTGGAGGCCAGGGCATGGCATCCCCCGCGGTGTGCCATCAAGCCTGTGCTCAGGAGGGACAGGCACTCCTCCCGAGTTGGCCGAAGCTGGCGGAACCCTCAGAGGGACCCTAGAGAAGCCATTTAGTGGAGCGTGGAGACCCCTAGTGGCCTAATGGGGAACTGCACATCTCAGCATGAAACCTACCAAGAGCCAGGCTGGTGGACTTTGCTCTGGGGAAATATTTCTTGAACCCCTATGAAGTACCAGGGCTTGTGCTGTGGAAGCAGAGAGGTGAGAAGCCCACTACTCCAGAGAAGCCCACAACCCGGAGTGCTGCAGAGGGTGCTCTCCTCTGCCCTGACATCCATCCACAAGGAAGATAATGCAGGGGTCCGTCCTGGAATGAGACGATTTTAAAATTATTATGATTGGAGTTCCCGTCATGGCTCAGTGGAAACTGATGAAATAAATACATAAATAAATAAAATTATTAAGATTATTAAAGGCATAAAATAGGACAGATGCATTGAATTAGGGGTCACGCTTCCTTGTTCCTCTCCAAGCACATTGGAAACTGCTCGATACCTGCTTATGATATGCCAGGTACTGGGAAAAGCCTGTTGCACACAGCATCTCGTCTAATCTCTGAGAAACAGATACTACTAGCCTGTGTGTGAGTGAGCTGGTGCTCAGGGAGCTTTAGGTAATTAAGGGACTTGGGATTTAAACCCAAGTCTACCTGGCTCCAGAGCCCAGGGTCTCAGGCAAGAGGCAATACGTCTGCCAAGTGGGGCAGCCCGTGGCTCGCCAAGCAAATCATCTCACCTTTCTGGGCTGCAGAGCCCGACTTGGTCAGGCCAGATGTTTTGTTTCATTTGTTTTTGTTTGTTGTCTTTTGTCTTTTTAGAGCTGCACCTGCAGCATATGGAGGTTCCCAGGCTAGGGGTCTAATCGGAGCTGCAGCTGCGGGCCCACACCACAGCCACAGCCAAGCCAGATCCAAGCTGCGTCTATGACCTATACCAGCGCTCACGGCAGATCCTAAACCCACTGAGTGAGGCCAGGGATCGAACCTGCAACCTCATGGTTCCTAGTTGGATTCGTTTCCACGGTGCCACGATGGAAACTCCAATTTGGTTTGTTTGTTTGTTTGTTTGTTTTTTAAAGGTCATGTGGGCACAGGAGTTCCTGTTGTGGCTCAGCGGTTTACGAACCCATCTAGTATCCAGGAGGATGCAGGTTCAATCCCTGGCCTTGATCAGTGGGTTAAGGATCTGGCATTGCCATGAGCTGTGGTGTAGTCACAGATGCCGCTCAGATCCAGCATTGCTGTGGCTGTGGTGTAGGCCGGCAGCTGTAGCTCTGATGCGACCGCTAGCCTGGGAACCTCCATACACCAAGGGTGCAGCCCTAAAAAGAAAAAAAAAAGACCGTGTAGGCACTGGTTCCCCCTCCTGGCTGCACACTAGATTCACTGGATTTCCTTGGTATGGGTGCACCCTGGGCATTGGGATTTTAAAGCTTTCCAGATGATTCTAAAGTGCATGGAGTACTGGAGAGGACCTTGCTGGCCATGGCACAGCGATTAAACTTTATTTTGCTAGGTATTAAGCCCGGGGGAACTCCCTCCCTCTCCCTGCGCCCAGGTCTTCTCAATTGCCTTTTCTCATCAGGGAGAATTCCTCCTTTTAAAGTGTATAGTTCTGTGGCTTTTCGTATGTTCACAAAATTGTGCAACCATCACCGTATCAGATTGTAGACCGTTTCATCGGCCCCAAAAGGAGCCCGGTACACAGTAGTCATCCCTCCCCAGTGCCTCTCCCGCTAGCCGCTGGCAGTCACTAGTCTGCTTTCTGTCTGTACAGATTTGCTGCTTCTGGACACTTCATGTAAATGGAATCATACAATACCTGGCCTTATGCATCTGGCTTCTCTTTTTTTTTGGCTACTCCCGAGGTATACGGAAGTTCCTGACCCAGGGATAGAACCCAAGCCACAGAAGTGGCAATTCTGAATCCCCAATTATCAGGCCACCAGGGAACTCCCTGGAACCCCGGTTAATTTTTATTTTTGTCTTTTTCTATTTATTTATTTATTTATTTTTGTCTTTTGCCATTTGTTGGGCCGCTCCTGTGGCATGTGGAGGTTCCCAGGCTAGGGGTCTAATCGGAGCTGTTGACACCAGCCTAGGCCACAGCCACAGCCATAGCAACAGGGGATCCGAGCTGTGTATGGAACCTACACCACAGCTCACGGCAGTGCTGGATACTCAACGCACTGAGCGAGGTCAGGGATCAAACCTGCGTCCTCATGGATACTAGTCGGGTTCATCACTGCTGAGCCACAACAGGAAATTAAGGAACCTTGTTTTAAATGAGGAGATGGAAGCAAGGAGCAGTTAGGTAATTTGCCCAAGGCCATGTAGCCAGGAAGCAGTGGGGCTGAGATTTGAACCAGGGTTCATTTGCTTAATGTCTCTGCTCTACTGCTTCTTGAGGGTAGAAGCTTACTTACCAGCATGAGAAACCTTTCACAAAATATTGGTTCAGTGAATAATTCATATTATGGAATGGTATGGAGGATATGAAGCAAGACTTGAGGAAAACATATCTAAACTGGTGAATAGGAGAAATCTTGGCACAGTGGGAGCAAGTCATTTTTGTTTTCTGCATTGTGTTTGTATTTTCCCAGTTTTGCACAATGATTTTTTTTAATTTCAGGAAGAAAAGTATTTTATTTGGTTCACTTAAAAAAATAGACAACTTTCTGGGAATTCCCTTGTGGGGCAGCAGGTTAAGGACCCAGTGTTATCACTGCTATGGCTCCTTTTACTGCTGTGGTGTGGGTTTGATACTTGTAATCACTGCAAAAGGGAAACTCAAGAAACTAAAGAAGCGGCTACCTGTGGAGATGGGAATATGGAGTGAATAGGGGCGGGACCAAAACTAACTTCCTAGCACCTGCCTTTTTATACTGTGTTGGTTTTTGAACCATGGGACTCTATGACATGGTCAAAAAATTAATAATTTTTAAAAACCCTACACACAAAATTGTGGCTTCCGGTCCCAGCTACCCGCTTCCTGGGACATGGAGAAAGACTCGGAGGGGAAAGGATTGGGTGGATTTTGTGAGCCGAGTATTGGGGCAACCCCCCTTGCACTGGCCCGGGTATGCAAAAGCTGCATAGGTAAGGACCCAGGCTTTCTGGTGGAGGCAAAGGCTTTGGGGCTTTCTCAGATGCCTTGGCTTGGCACAGTGCCTGGCACATAGTAGGCTCTTAGTAAGCGTTTGTTTAATTAATTGCTCCCCCGCCAACCTGATTATTTCACCCTTGGGATGGTAAGCCTCTTATCTCCACAGATCTGCCCCCGTGGCTTAAGCCGTGGAGTTGCTGGTACATGAGGCCATATTACTTTAATCAGATAATCAGATTACTCTTTTCCCTGGCATCTGGCAGAGACCAGGGCATCACGGAAAGGGAAATGAAAGCATAAGACGTTCATCCCATTGGGCGGACGTTTATCAAGTACTGCCATGCATGCGCCACAGGCCTAGGTTCATGCTTGGATTTCCTCTCCTGGGGCAGCCATTCTCTGTGTACCCTCTGTGCCACTAACGTTTATGGAGCACTCACGTGCAGCATCTCCCTTAGTGCCCCCCACCCCAGCTCTGCATGGGAAGTGCTTTCATTATTCAGTGCCTGCAGGTGCAAGTGACACAAACCAGACTCAAATTCATTCAAGCAAGAGGAGATTTGTATTGGCTCATACAACTGAAGGTTAGTAGGTTTCAGGTATGGTTCGTTCAAGGCTCTGGGGGTTTCTATTTTTCTCTGTATCTGCTTTGTCTCCGGCCAGCTCCCCTTGTGGTGGTAAGATGGCCACAAGTATCAGGGGACAGAATATTTCCTTGTTTATGTTGAGCAGAAGAGAAGACAGCTTTCTAGAGCTCTCTGTCCAGAATAAGGAAGGAGATCCCTCATGGCTCAGTGGGTTAAGGATTTGGCATTGTCATTGTACTGGCTCAGGTCACTGCTATGGTCACAGGCCAGGGAACTTCTACATGTAAAAAAGAAAAAAAAAAAAGAATAAGGAAGATTCTTTTTCAAAAGCTTCGAATAAGCCTAAACTCACATCTCATTAGCACAATTTGGCTTAGAGCTTCCCACCCCGTAATCCAGCAGTTCCCTGCCTTGGGGCTGCATATCAGAACCACCCTGGAAGATTTTGAAAAAAATATCTGGGGCCCACATCCTACCACCCCAGTCTTATTAAATCAGAAAATTTGGGGGTGGGACCCAGGCATCAGCATTTTACAAAAGCTCCCAGGTCTGCTTCTTCTTCTTCTTCTTTTTTTTTTTTCTCTTTTTAGGGATGCACCTGTACCATCTGGAAGCTCCCAGAGCGAGGGGTTGAATCGGAGCTACAGCTGCCAGCCTGCACCACAGCCACAGCAATGCCAGATCTGAGCCGCATCTGCAACCTATGCTGAAGTGTGCGGGAACACCAGATCTTTAACTCAATGAACAAGGCCAGGGATCAAACCCACATCCTGACAGACACACAATGTCAAGTTCTGAACCTGCTAAACCATAAAGGGACAACCCTCCCCAGGTGCTTCTCATTCACAATGAGGGCCTTGGGGTTAGGCTTGGGACATTGTCTCCCAAAGAAGCCATCCATCCAGTGACAGAGAGCCTGGCCTGACTGAACCAGAAAACTTCACACTTGTGGCTCATTGCTGGACCCCACTGCCCGTAGTATACCAGCAATTGATGATTTTAATAAATCCTATAATTTTCTCGTGAATAGCATAATTATATTGCTTAGCAATTTGTGTATGTGCTAAAAGCCTTAATTTGTTCGATGTAAACATTTGAAATACGCCACAATTAGTGTAAGCCGTGCTAGCATGTCTTGGTTTTTTAATAAGCCGGGAGCTTCCAATCCTGGAAGTGGCCCAG
The DNA here is from genome assembly GCF_016906955.1 of Phacochoerus africanus. Classification (NCBI taxonomy): domain Eukaryota; kingdom Metazoa; phylum Chordata; class Mammalia; order Artiodactyla; family Suidae; genus Phacochoerus; species Phacochoerus africanus. Next base: position 9,903,024 of record NC_062547.1, on the reverse strand, counting down.
GCTCTGGGCTTCTAGAAGAGTCTCAGCCCCAATGTCTGGCCCCAGGCTGAACCACCCAGCCCCAGATCTTTTTTTTTTTAGGACTACACCCGAGGGATACAGAAGGTCCCAAGCTAGGGATTGAATTGGAGCTGCACCTGCTGACCTACACCACAGCTCACGGCAACGCCAGATCCTTAACCCATGGAGCGAGGCCAGGACTGAACCCGCATCCTCAGGGATACTAGTCAGATTCGTTTGCCCTGGGCCACAACAGGAACTCTCCCTTCCTTCTTTGGAACGTTGAAATTTTGATCCCAGTTTTTCATTGCCGTGTAGTGGCTTCGGGCAAGACCTCTCATGATGGGTGGGGTTGCCTCTCCCTGCGCTTCTTGACAGTGAATTGGATCATGTGACTTGCTTGGATGGTGGGGATGAGGTGAACAGAGGCGTGAATCTTGCTTTCCTGGCTGAGCCTGCACGCTGTCCCCACCTCCTGTCTCCTTGCACATCTGCCCTGGTCGCCAGAACAGCGAGTCCCATACGGCTGCTGCCCTGGGCCCCAGGATGAGCCATGCATCTGAGCTGAGCTGGGCCTGCCGCCTGGAGCCAGGCCACATGGCCGAGCCCAACCCAGTGGCAGGCCCGTGAGCATGAGAAGACGTGACCGTGGTTTGTGTTGTGGTGTGTTATACAGCACGATTGCTGCCTGTGCAGCCTGATGCACCTTCTCAGACCGTGCCATGGACAGACAGACCAGCCCCAGGTTCCTTTGATCCTAGAGGACATTGGTGGCCGAGCCCAAGGGCAAGGACTGTCTAAACAGAGAGCGTTCCCTTTGGCCCAATGATAGAATCTAAGGTGCATGAACGTTGTGATCAGGCCTTAGGCTAAGCATGGTGATTACAGGCATAGGTTATTTTGGAACCAGTTGGCGTGGATTTGAAGCCACATAGATGCTGTCTGACCTTGAATGGGTCATTTAACTTCTCTGGGCCTCAGGTAATTCATCTGTAAAATGAAATTTACAGAGGAAAAGGAAGAAACCTTTCTGCCCATGCTGATGGCATGTGGAAGATCCCAGGCAAGCCACAGCAATGACAACGCCAGATCCTTAACCCACTGAGCTACTGGGGAACTCGTATAATGAGGATTTTGTTGTTGTTGTTGTCTTTTTAGGGCCACACCTGCGGCATATGGAGGTTAACCAGGCTAGGGATCTAATCGGAGCTACAGCTTCCAGCCTACAGCACAGCCACAGCAACGCCAGGTCCGAGTCACATTTTCAACTTACACCACAGCGCACAGCAATGCCAAATTCTTAACCCACTGAGCGAGGCCAGGGATCGAACCTGCAACCTCATGGTTCCTAATCGGATGCGTTTCTGCTGCGCCAGAACGGGAACTCCTATTTTTTTTTTTTTTTTTGAGGATGTTAATAAGAGTACCTACCTCTATCGTGCAGATTAAACAAGTTAATTTGTATAAAATGCGTAGAGTGGTGCCTGGCACATAGTAAATATTATATAAGTGTGTGCTTATATAATGTTAAGCACTGTCCCTGCATTTAATTCTCTCAACAAAGCAACCAGAAAGCCTTATCACTGTTGTGTGGATAAAGGAACTGAGGTTAAAAGAGGTCAAATAACTTGTCCAGGGTTACATAACATATGAGTCACTGAGCCAAGGTATGAAAACAATTCCATCTGATTCCAAAACATTCTTTTATCTTTGTGTTCCCCCACATTTAGTGCAAACTTGGTGCCTATGAGGCACCAATGAATGTTGAGGAATGAATGAAAAGACATGGCTGGAGCTACAGCAGAGTGGACTCCTTATCCAGTGCTCCCTCTCTTTTTTTTTTTTAGGGCTGCATCCTTGGCATATGGAGGTTCGCAGGCTAGGAGTTGAATAGGAGTTGTAGCTGCTGGCCTATGCCACAGGTGCAGCAGCACCCAGATCCGAGCCTCGTCTGCGACCTACACCGCATCTCATGGCAACGCCAGAGCCTTAACCCACTGAGCGAGACCAGGGATTGAACCTGCATCCTCATGGATACCAGTCGGGTTCGTTACTGCTGAGCCACGATGGGAACTCCTCCAGTGCTCTCTTGACTTCATCCAGCCTTTAATTGGGCCAGGGATTGGCTGGTGAGTGGGGACCACCCTCAGGAAGGCGTAGGGAGATGGAGTCCCCTGGAAGCTGCCCTGGGTCAGGAGTCAGGGTCCCACATTCAAGTCCTGGCTCCACCACGTCCAGCTGTGTGTCCCAAGGCCAGCTGCTATGCAAACTCTCTGAGATTCGGCTTACTCCCAGGATAAAGCAGGATCCTGCAGAAAGGAGTGCCAGGGAACAGCAGGGCAGCCAAAGCCAAGGTCTCCCCTGCTGTCCTCTGTTGCTTGCAAAAACCTCCCTCCTTCTCGGAGGGAAATCTGAGCACTGCTGAGCTGGTGCATTCTGGGGTCCAGGCAGTTGTGTCCCCTCGCCCCCCAGCCCAGAGCGAAGCCCTGCACCCCTGAAAGGCAAGGACAGGTGTGGGGCTTTCTCTGGGCAGAAACATGCCCTGGGCTGGCCTGTGGGCCGGGCCCAGAGAGCTCCAGGGCCAGATACACCAAGGCGTCTCCTGATGGAGAAAGGGCAGGCAGAGCCCTGTGCCTGGCGCAGGGGAAAGAGAAAAGACCTAGAGGCAGAGGCCAGGCGTCATGTCCCACTTCTGGCCACTTAGCCACATGGAGCCTCAGTCTCCTTGGAATTGAAAGCATACACTGCAGATTGGGACTTGAACCCACATGCTGGGACTCTAACCCGGCCGATGCCCAGATTGGGACTCGAACCCGCTATTGTTGTTTTTATTATTAATATAGTTGATTTACTTTTTTTTTTTTTTTTTGGTCTTTTGAGGGCTGTGCCCAAGGCATATGGAGGTTCCCAGGCTAGGGGTCTAATCAGAGCTGTAGCCACCAGCCTACGCCACAGCCATAGCAACACCAGATCCGAGCCGTGTCTGCAAACTACACTGGATCCTTAACCCACTAATCAAAGCCAGGGATCAAACCTGCATCCTCGTGGACACTATGTCAGGTTCTTAACCCACCAGAGCCCAAACAGGTAATCCTGTTCTTTTTTTATTTATGTATTTATTTATTTTTTGTCTTTTTACCATTTCTAGGGCTGCTCCTGCGGCACATGGAGGTTCCCAGGGTAGGGGTCGAATCGGAGCTGTAGCCGCCAGCCTACGCCACAGCCACAGAAATGCGAGATCCGAGCCTCATCTGCAACCTACACCACAGCTCAGGGCAACGCCGGATCCTTAACCCACAAGCAAGGCCGGGGATCGAACCTGCAACCTCATGGTGCCTAGTCGGATTCATTAGACCCTGAGCCACAACGGGAACTCCCTGTTCTTCTTCTTCTTTTTTTTTTAATATTATTTTCCATCATGGTCTATCCCAGGAGAGTAGATACGGTTTCCTGTGCTACATAGTAGGATCTTATTGTCTAGAACTCACAGTTTTTCTAATTAAAATCACACACCTGGTCCTAGGACTTTCTAAAGTTCAGGTTCTTTATGTCTCAGAGTAGAAGGAATTTAGCAAGAGGCAAAATGGTAGGTAAGAAATAGATTTATTCAGAAATAGGGAGTTCCTATTGTGGCTCAGCAGGTTACGAACCCAGCTAGTAGTGTCCATGAGGACTTGGGTTCGATGACCAGCCTTGCTCAGTGGGTTAAGGATCTGGTGTTGCTGTGAGCTGCGGTGTAGGTTGCAGACTTGGCTCAGATCGTGAGTTGCTGTGGGTGTGGTGTAGGCTGGCAGTTTTAACGCCCATTCGACCCCTAGGCTGGGAAATTCCATATTCCGTGGATGCGGCCCTAAAAAGCAAAAAAAAAAAAAAAAAGGTGGTCCTGGAAGTCTGGGGTGGTGAGTTTTTATGGGCTGGGCAATTTCATAGGCTAATTTGAGTGGGAGGATTATTCCAACTATTTCCGAGAAGGGGCGGGGGCTTCCAGGAACTGGGCCACTGCCCACTTTTTGGCCTTTTTTGATCAGCCTTGGACCTGTCATGGCGCCAGTGGGCCTGTCATTCAGCGAAAATATTACCAGATCCTTAACCCACTGAGTGGTACCAGGGATCAAACCCGCATCCTCATGGATACCAGTCAGGTTTGTTACCGCTGAGCCACAACGGGAACTCCTCAAAGGTTATTTTAAGCTGGAGACGTTCTGCTGGTCCCCTCTGGCCTCAGCCTCCTGCTGCATCTGGGAACTGCCATCCACACCAACTGGGCACTGATGCCTCATGAACAGTTTCCCTCCCTCCCTCCTGCCATACTTCTGCATGGAGGAGTGTCTGCTGAATTGCAGTAATGTTCCAGCCTCTCCCTTGAAGCTCACTCCCTCCTCCTCCCCTGCAGAGAAGTGACTTATCTGATGGCCAAGTTTGGGAAGTGCCGTTGGGCAGAGCCAGCCCAGCCCATCCTCTTTGGGAAGCCTTGACTCCGTCCCTGCTTGGGTCAGGGACTGGGTGGTTTTGGTGGGTCAATGTCAAGTTCAAGAGTGGGATAGTTGGAAGTCCCCTTGGCCGCTGAAGTCACAGCTGGAGAGAAATATTTTCGTCTGTCTGTGTGGCTGTTGTGTGTCTCCCTCAGGGGGTTCCAGGGTTGGATGGGGAAGAGGAGGGTTCTTTTTTGGATTCTCTAAAACTGGACATCTTGCTCCACCTGCCCCCCCCCCCCCACGCTCCCCTTGCCCCTCCACTGTGGCCACCATTCCCGCATTCAACTCCAGGCCCCAAGGAAAGCCCATTTTCTACAGGTGGAACTTCAGGACTGAGTTTGTACTGAAAAGGAGAGTGAGGCTGGGGTGGAGGGTGGGGTGGGGGTGGGAGGCTTGGGCATCCAGACAGAAGAAACAGCATCCACGCAGCCATTGAGGCCAGATGGCAAAATGGGAGAAGGAGTGAGTAGAAACGAGGCCGTGCCCTGTGCCCAGGCTCCTCGGGCACCCCGCGGGCCAGGCTGAGGGACTTCGACTTGAACGTGAGGCCGCCGAAGGATATTAAGTCCAAATGTCGCCTCTGTATGCTGGGACCATCTCTTGGGATCACTCTGTGAGGACAGATCAAGGAGGAAGTAGCCTGGGAGTGAGGGGACCAGCAATGCGCTTGTTAACCCAGAACATTTAATAAAGAAGAAAAAGGGCTGTTTAAAAGAAATGGAGTTCCAGGGAGTTCCCATCTTAGCTCAGCGGAAACGTATCTGACTAGCATCCCTGAGGATGCAGTTTGATCCCTGGCTTTGCTCAGTCAGGATCTGGCGTTGTCTTGAGATGTGGTGTAGGTCTCAGGCGATGTTCAGATTTGGCGCTGCTGTGGCTACAGCTCCGATTCGACCCTTAGCTTGGGAACCTCCATATGCCGCAGGTGAGGCCCTAAAAAGCAAAAAAGCAAAAAAAAAAAAAGAAATGGAGTTTCCACTGTGGCTCAGTGGGTATCCATAGGCTGGCAGCTGTAGCTCTGATTCAACCCCTAGCCTGGGAACTTCCATATGGCATAGGAGCAGCCCTAAAAAGCAAAAAACAAACAAAAAAGAAAGGACGGGAGTTCCCTGGTGGTGCGATGGGTTAAAGATCCAGCATTGTCACTGCTGTGGCTCAGGTCACAGCTGTGGCATGGGTCCAACCCTTGGCCTGGGAACTACCACATGCAGTGGCCATGGACAAGGAAAGGAAGGGAAAAGAAGAGAAGAGAAAAGAAAAGAAAGAAGAAAAGGAAAGAAAAGAAAAAAGATAGCAGTAGCCTCTACATTCAAGTGAGCTGAGAACTCCATTCAGAAACAAAGCTTTCCTGTTTGGCCAGAGCTCAGGAACCGGTTCTTAAATTATGTGAAGTTGGGCCCTTGAGCGGTGACTGGTGACCCATCAGACCCAAGCCCTCTGGATGACAAATATTTCAAGTAACTCTCCCTGTCTCTAGGCTAAAAGGAAATTCCTAAGTAATCATGGATTTTTTTTTTATGTCAATGCAATATCCTAACCATAATATGAAGGAGAAACGAAAGGGAAGTCATTTATAATGAAATAATTTCAGGGTGAGAACGCATAAGCTGAATGCAGAGGAGACAGGATAACGGTGCCCTGACATTTGCTCTTGGAGGTGGGACCCCCCCACCTCCTACCGCCCTTCCCGGGAACCAGACGGCCACGGAGGCAGATGGACCCAGGGGGTCCCGATGGTGACTCAGACATGGCGAGCGTGCTGTGCCTGGTGATGTGAAATGGGCAACAAATCCTGGCAAAATTTCGAACAAAACAAAAGAGGATCTTCTCCTTCCGTGCACATAATAGTCACATTCCTGGAAAATTCTGTGTGTATTAAAAGCATGCAAAATTACTTTGTGTTTATATGTAAGCAAGTCACACACACACACACACACACACACACACACACACACACATGCACACACGGTGACAAAGAAAAATGCCCTCGAAGTTTTCCCAAACCCCCCCCAACGGGGCTGGCCTCACTGAACATCATTGCCATAGAGTCTCTTCTACAGGGACAGCGATTGAGACCCAAACGGAGGCTTCCTGCAACATCAAACTCGCCTCTTCTGGCGGCTGAGATGGGGGCCGGAGCCTCTGGAACTGGAAGAGGATCTGGAGAGGGGGTAGTAGGCAGGCCCTAAGAAATGGCTTCAGGGACTTCCCGTTGTGGCTCAGTGGTTCATGAATCCGACTAGGAACCATGAGGTTGCGGGTTCGATCCCTGGCCTTGCTCAGTGGGTTAAGGATCCGGTGTTGCCTTGAGCTGTGGTGTAGGTCTCAGATGCGGCTTGGATCCCACGTTGCTGTGGCTCTGGTGTAGGCCGGTGGCTACAGCTCCAATTAGACCCCTACCCTGGGAACCTCCATATGCCGCAGGATTGGCCCTAGAAAAGGCAAAAAGACAAAAAAAAAATTATGGTTAATGCCCCCTCATTGCCAGATACAGGAGGCTTTACCCACCTCAACTTGTGTGACCTTCAACCAGCCCACAGAGGAGGGGCCGCTCTTGTGCCCATTTTATAATGAGAAAACCAAAGCACAGAGAGACAGAGAACTTCGCCCAAGTTCTGTCAGCTGAGCTTTGAACCCAGGCAGTCTGGCCCTGGTGGTCCCCCTTGATCGCCGTATCAGCAAGGGCCAGGCCAGTGCTTGGGTGAAGCACTATGGAGAGAAATGGAAGCAGCAGATGGGGATCTGGCGTGAGGTTGCCGAAATCTGGACCAGGAGGTACCAAAAAGTGATCATAAGCACGCAGTGAAGAGTCAGAGGAGTTCCTGTTGTGACTCAGCGGGTTAAGAACCTTACTATTATCCATGAGGATATGGGTTCGAACCCTGGCCTCACTCTGTGGGTTAAGGATCCATCCTTGCTGCAAGCTGTAGCGTAGGTTGCAGACGCAGCTCAGATCCAGCATTGCTGTGGCTGTGGTATAGGCTGGCACCTATGGCTCCAATTCGACCTCTGGTCCAGGCACTTCCATATGCCACAGGTGTGGCCCTAAAAAGAAAGAAAGAAAAAAAAGAGTCAGAGATATGGAGAAGGATGCCAGATTCCCCCAGTACAAAGAAGAGGGACTCAGGGAGTTCCCGTTGTGGTTGAGCGGGTTAAGAACCCGACTAGCATCCAGGAGGATGTGGGTTCCATTCCAGGCCTCGATCAGTGGTTTAAGGATCCGGTGTTGCCATGAGCTATGGTGTAGGTCATAGATGCAGCTCAGGTCTGTCATTGCTGTGGCTGTGGCGTAGGCTGGCAGCTACAGCTCTGATTTGACCCCTAGCCTGGGAACCTCCATATGCTGCAGATTCAGCCCTAAAAAGCAAAGCAAAACCAAACAAAACAAAAAGCAAAGAAGAGGCACTCAACCCCCTTCACCTGCATCTTTCCAGGAAGGGTGACTTCGGGGAGGTGGAAGGCTTGAAGCATTCTGTCCCCCAACATTTCGGTAACCCCCCAAAGGGCCATCCTGGCTTATGTCTGGGGCCATCTGATCACTTTTGTTTTCTGAACTCTTTCACCTCTTCCCATCCCATTTATTAACCGTTGTATTTTTGTGACTTCACTGACGGAGAAAATAGAACGCAAAAACCACTGTGAGTTCAGAAAAGGTCTCAGTGACTTTGAACGTCATTCATCGCAATGTCATCCACATACATGGAAAAACATCCCACAGGCAGGAGCCAAATGCTTTCGAGCCACAATGCTTGAGAAACCTACAGACCGTGGATTTGAGTGCGCAGGCAGGAACTAGAAGGCGCTGTAGTGGCAGGTAATACATCAGTCACACCATCCCCCAGGCCCCCAGGTCACCCCGTGGCGCGGACTCAGTATCACAACAGTCCTGACCTGTGTCATCAGCTCCCGGATGCTACTCCATGTCCTGAAGAAAGGCGTTGATGGGGTGGCCCTGATGCCACACTTCTGGGGGTTCCCGGACCCAATTTAAATGGAGAGGGGGGCGCTTCCCTACATCGACAAGTGATTTTCCTACAGCAGCAGGGGGTCTGCGAATTCCGCTCAATCCTGATACTATCTACCCTGGAGACAGCAGCAGATTCCACAGGTTAAGGGCTCAGCCCCACTGATAGGGATGGAGTCGGCTAGATACACAGGGAGTTGTAGAAGCCCCAACGGGGGACCACCGATAGAAGAAGAAAACCTAGGGGGACTTTGGGAAATCACTGTGAGTTAATAATCGCTCAAGGAAGCCATCAGAACAGAGCAGGCTTACTTAACTATAAAGCCATAAATAAAAGCACAAGATATGCCTCAGGTCATTAAGTGAAAGATAAAATGAGACCTGGGTTCAAGTTTAGCCAGATAATGATCCTTAGGACCAAGGACAGGAATTTAAGGGAAAGATGACATTCAATGTAGGAGACCTTTGTTATCCAGAAACCTGAGATGAGTCAACCTATTTTAGCAGATGTTACCAACCTTCTGCTGATTTTTTTTTTTTTTTTTTAGGGCCACACATGCAGCATATGGATGTTCCCACGCGAGGGGTCGAGTTGGAGCTGCAGCTGCCAGCCCACACCTCAGCCACAGTGGTGTCTGTGATCTACACCACAGCTCACGCTTAACCCAGTGAGTGGGGCCAGGGATTGAACCCTCATCCTCATGGATACCAGCCGGCTTCCTTATTGCTGAGCCACAAGGGGAACTCCCTTCTGCTGATGTGTATAAGCACCACGACAGTCCTAGTTAGACCTCATAGGGTCGAATACTCTCTTACTGTATACAAAGGAGGAGCTGATGATGTACGCCTGATGCCTATTTGAAGAAAGAAGAAGAGGCGGTCTTTTCCCACCCCCACTTTCTTTGGATTATAAAAATGTTGCCCACCTAATCCTGGGGCAGAGCTTTCTTGACTGCCCGCTTGTATTTAACACGAGCATCCGTTCTTAATAAATCTATTTCTTGCCTCTCCCTTTGTCCCTCGCTGAATTCCTTCTGCACCGAGACACAAAGAACCTGAACCTCAGTAAGTCCAGACACCAGCTAATTAAAAAAAAACCTGGGTTCAAGTCCCAATCTGAGTTCTGGCTAGGTTCAAGTCATAAGGGATGTCAGTTTCACCACAAGTTGCCAGCTACAAACCCAGGTTGTTACCTGTGCTTCTGACCCACTGGCTGTAAATCAAAGCTTCCTTCTTGAGTCCAGTTAATTGGCTAGAGCGGTTCACAGAGCTCAGGAAGCCAGTTTACTCACTAGATTACTGCTTTATTACCAAGGATATGAAAGGACATGAGTCAACAGCCAGAGGAAGAGGGGGAGGTCTCAAACAAAGGAGCTTCTGTCTTGACATCTGGAGCGGGGCACGGTGGAGCATGAAAGGGTTCTGGTTCCCCAGCCTGGAAGCTCTCGGAAGCCCTGTCTTTCGTTTTATTTATTTATTTATTTATTATTTATTTACTTTGTCTTTTGTCCTTTTACGGCCACACCCGCAGCATATGGAGGTTCCCAGGCTAGGGGTCTAATTGGAGCTGTTGCTGTTGGCCTACACCACAGCCACAGCAATGCCAGATCTGAGCTGCATCTTCGGCCTACACCACAGCTCAGGGAAATTCTGGATCCTTAACCCACTGACTGAGGCTGGGGATCGAACCCGAAACCACATGGTTCCTAGCTGGATTCTTTTCCAATGCACCACGATGGGAACTCCCCTGCTTTTCATATTATGATGGAGGCTTCCTTACTTAGGCATGGCTGATCCGTCACTGGCCATTGGTGACTGATTCAACCTCCAGCCCCTCTCCCTGACCTGGAAATCAGTTCCTCCCCTCTATTCACTGTTGGCTCCCTTGGCAACTAGCCCGCATCCTTAGGCACTTTCCCTAAGTAGCCTCATTAACATGAACCCAGTTGTGGAAGGGGGTTTGTTACAAATAACAAGATGCCCATTTTACCTTTATGTCTCTGAAGAGATGTCAGGAACTTAGGACAAGAGACCAAATCTTATTATAGAAGGTGCTCCCGGAGTTCCCCTCGTGGTTCAGTGATTAACGAACCTGACTAGTATCCATGAGGATGTGGGTTCGATCCCTGGCCTCACTCAGTGGGTTACGGATCCGGCATTGCCGTGAGCTGTGGTGTAGGTCACAGACACGGCTCGGATCTCGTGTTACTGTGGTTGTGGTGTAGGCCAGCGGTTACAGCTGTGATTCGACCCCTAGCCTGGGAACCTCCATATGTCGTGGGTATGGCCCTAAAAAGACAAAAAAAAAAAAAAAAAAAGATCCCATCGGTCTTATAGCAAAGGAAATTCCAAGGGCTTTGGGAGCTGTGAGCCAGGAACTATGGACAAAGACCAAATATATAAGGAATATATTTTGGTCATCTGAATGACCAAATGCATATTTCTTATGAATCACAGCATTGAATATGCTTTACGAATGACTCCTTGGGGTGGAGCTTAGATCCACCTCACCAGGCAGTTTACAGCCCCATATAGCAGGGCCTTCAGCCTGGGGCCAGCCCAGGGCAATCAGCTCTGAGCGATGGAGTCACTGCAGAGGGTGGGAAAGGAAACAAGTTGGGTCACATTTCTCAAAAGGTGGCAGGAAAGTTGGTTAAAACTGAAAGGAGGGACCTTACCAAGTGGCAGCAAGGATGTGGAGCAACTGGACCTCTCAGACATGGTTGGTAGGTGTCATGGTCTGGGCACGAGGGTTGGAAAGAAGAATCTTTCAGATTCAAAGCCAAGTGAAGAAAAGACAATTTTATTGACGCAAGAGACACGGTTAACACAGAGGGCCAACTCCCTGATCGTCAGGGAGAGCCAAGGATGGGCGTGTGGGTGTGTCTGTTTTTATGGCCCAGGGAGAGGAGAGGTCTTACTGATACACCTGCTGACCTGCTGATTGGTTGGGGAAAGAGGGGTCTTAGGATAAACTTGCTGGGGGTGTATAAGGCCCCCACAGGGGTGGAATGAGGGATGGGCCACATACTTTTCCTAGTAGGGGGCAGGAAGGAATAGGCCAGGATGTTTAAGGTGGGAGAAGGGGCATTACAATGAGATGGGTGGGACAATGATATGGGTCTGGCAATTCTTATCTTGGCCAGAGGCTTGCGTTCACGCTCCCTGGAGGGCCTTGAAGTCCAACAGTAAGAGTGTAAACTGGTAAAGCCATTATGTAAAACCGGAAGAAGTGACCAAACTGAACATACATATATCCTATAACCCAGCAAATCTAATTCTAGGGACATCCTCAACATAAATGAATGCATGCACCTGCTCACCAAGAGATATAAATACACGTTCATATCAGCAGATACCCATGGACTATACATTGAGCCTTGTGAAGTGATTTTTTTCACTGCAGATGAAAATGTCGAAGATTAGCAATTTCTTAGGTTTAATCCTAACAGACTGTGGTACATTCATGCAATGGAATACTACACAGTAATGAAAAAGAATGAGCTTCTGCTACCTGCAATGATATGGATGAATCTCACAGATACAACAATGAGTGGAAAATGCCAACCACAAAAGTAAACACTCTATAATTCCATTTATTTCAGATTCTAGAACAGGCAACGTTATCCATGGCAATAGATGTCAGAATGGCGGCTTCCTTTGTAGAGTACTGACTGGGGGTGGGTGGCTAGGGGAGCTCAAAAACTCTTCTGGCATGCTGGAATGTTCTAAAGTTTGATCTCAATGACAGTTACCCAGTTGTCCGATAAATTAATCAAGCCGTACACACTTAAGATTTGCATGTAACTTATACATCAGTAAAAAAGGAAAAAAAAACCCCAAAAACCCTGCTTAGAAATGGCCAATAAGCACATGAAAAGATGCTCAATATCACTAATTATCAGGGAACTGCAAGTCAAAAATCACAATGAGACACCACTTCACATCCATTAAGATGGCTATGATAAAAAGAGAAACAAACAGAAAATAATGAGCTTTGGCACCGATGTGGAGAAATTGGAACCCGTGTGCATTTCTGGCAGGAATGTAAACTGAGCAGCTGCTATGGAAAAGAGTACAGTGGTTCCTCCAAAAGTGAAACATAACATTACCATGCAATCCAGCAATTCCATTTCTGGGTGTTCAAACCAAGATAATAGACCTCAAATAACGTTGCTTATGCTCAACCCCAAGTCACCAAACTGAGACTCGATTATGGTTTTGGCTTTCCCCCAAATCGAATCTTCAACCAGCCAATCAGGAACCACTTGACCAGAACTCATAGGTCATCTGCAAGATGGAGCCCCATCATCCTCCAAAAAAGAGTAACTTCGCCATTAACCAAGCTTCTTCTTTTTTTTGCCGAGTGTAACTTCCTTGTTCCCATGTCTTCCTATAAAGGTCTTCCACTCTGTTCAGCTGCTCAAGCTCCTTTCTATCTGCTAGACTGTTGCTGTGTGATGCGAATCAATTTTTGTTCAAATGCTTAAAATTGTGTCATATGTCTCAGTTTATATTTTGACATGGATACATAATACCCCCAAAGAATCAAAAGCAGAGACTTGACCAGATATGTATACAGCCACGTGCATCGCGTGATTATCATGGATGCTAAAAGGTGCAAACCATCCAAAGGCCCACGGATGGATGAAACGTGGTCTGTATACGCAATGGAATATGATTCAGCCTTAAAAGGCAGGAAATTCTGACACCTGCTACAACAAGGATGAACCTTGAAGACAATTATGCTGAGCGAAACAAGCCGGACACACAAAAGTAATACTGTGTGGTGCCATTTATAGGGGGCACCTCGTGTAGTCAGATTTATCCAGACAGAAAGGGGAACAGTGGTTTTGAGGGGCTGGGGAGAGGGGAGAATGGGAAGGTCGTTGTTTAACGGGTCGTTTCAGGATGGGATGATGAAAAAGTTCCGGAAATGGTTGCACAAGAGAGTGAGCGTACTTATTGCCACTGGACTTAAAAATGGTTACGACAGTTAATTTTAGATTATGCGTAATTCACCACATGCACACACACACCCTTTTTTTTTAGGGTGGCACCTGTGACATATGGAAGTTTCTGGGCTAGGGGTCAAATTGGAGCTGCAGCTGCTGGCCTACACCACAGCCACAGCTACGCCAGATCTGAGCCACATCTGCGACCTACACTGCAGCTTGCAGCAAACTGGATCCTTACACCACTGAGCGAGGCCAGGGATCAAACATGCATCCTCATGGAGACTAGTTGGGTTCTTAACCAGCTGAGCCACAATAGGAACTCTTTGCACATTTTTTTTTCTTTTTCTTTTCTTTTATAGGGCTGCACCCAAGGCATATGGAGGTTCCCAGAGTAGGGGTAAAATTGGAGCTGCAGTCGCCAGCCTATGCCACAGCCACAGCCACACCAGATCCCACCTGAGTCTGCAACCTACACCACAACTTACAGCAATCATGGATTCTTAACTTGTTGAGCAAGGCCAGGGATTGAACCTGCGTCCTCATGGATACTAGTCAGATTCATGTCCACTGAGCCACAACGGGAACTCCTTTACACACATTTTTAAAAATTGCTAAGAGAAAGGTGTCCGACAGGGAGAACAGACTTTTGGTTGCCAAGGAGAGGGGAGGGAGTGGGATGGACTGGGAGTTTGGGGGTTGTAGATGCAAACTGTTACATTTAGAATGGACAGGCAGGAGTTCCTGTTGTGGCGCAGTGGTTAACAAATCCAACTAGGAATGATGAGTTTGCGGTTCCATCCCTGGGCTTGCTCAGTGGGTTAAGGATCCAGTGTTGCTGTGAGCTGTGGTGTAGGTCGCAGATTCGGCTTGCATCCCACGTTGCTGTGGCTCTGGTGTAGGCCAGTGGCTACAGCTCTGATTCGACCCCTAGCCTGGGAACCTCCATATGCTGCAGGAGTGGCCCTAGAAAAGACAAAAAAAAAAAAAAAAGACAGACAATAAGGTCCTACTGTACAACACAGGGATCTATATCCAATCTCCTGGGATCGATCATGATACAAGATAATATTTTTAAAAAGAACGCATATATATGTATGACTGAGTCACTTTACTGTAGAGCAGAAATTGGCACAGCACTGTAAATCAACTATACCTTAATTTTTTAAAAAAAGAATTATCAGTTTTTTTTTAAAAAGGGTGTCTGAGAGCGAAGCCCGGTCCAGAGGCTTCCTGGATTCGTCCTGCCTGCTGCAGCCTGTTATTCTCTGTCTCCTCTGATAACTGCTCTCCCAGGAAGACCCATCGCAAAGCTGCCTCCAGGGCCCTGCAGTGCAAATGCTTACCTACCTTCTTGACACACTTTCAAAAGGCAGGAAAGGGAGGTCCCATGGTGGCTCAGCGGTTAAAGAACCTGACTAGCAGCCATGAGGATGCGGGTTCAATCCCTGGCCTCGATCAGTGGGTTAAGGAGCTGGTGTTGCCATGAGCTGTGGTGTAGGTCGCAGACGTGTTTCGGATCTGGCTGAGTTGAGGTGGCTGTGGTGTAGACTGGCAGCTACAGCTCTGATTGGACCCCTAGCCTGGGAACCTCCATATGCCACGGGTGTGGCCCTAGAAATGGCAAAAACAAAACAAACGAAAAAGGCAGGGAAAACAAGATCTTACTGTATAACACAGGGAACTGTTTTCCACATCCTGTGATAAACCATAATGGAAAAGAAATCTGAAAAAGAATGCGTATATATGTATAACAGAATCACTTTGCTGTACAGCAGAAATTAACACAACCTTGTAAATCAACTACACTGAAATAACTGTTTGTTTGTTTGTTTTAAGGCTGTACCTGCGGCATATGGAATTTCCCAGGCTAGGGGTCGAATCAGAGTTGCAGCTGCGGGCCTACACCTTAGCCACAGCAATACCGGATCTGAGTCTCAGCTGCCACCTACACCACAGCTCACGGCAGGGCAGGATCCTTAACCCACTGAGCAAGGCCAGGGATGGAATCCGAATCCACATGGATACTAGTTGGGTTCCTTTTCGCTGAGCCATAACTAGAACGCCTAAAATAATTTTTTTTTTTTTCCTGAGGCGAGAAGGAGTTCCCGTTGTGGCACAATGAAAGTGAATCCAACTAGTATCCATGAGGATGTGGGTTCCATCCCTGGCCTTGCTCATTGGCTCAGGGATCCAGCATTGCCATGAACTGTGGTATGGGTTGCAGACTCGGCTCAGATCCCACGTTGCTGTGGCTGTGGTGTAGGCTGGCAGCTGCAGCTCTAATTCGACCCCTAGCCTGGGACCTTCCATATGCGGTGGGTGTGGTCATAAAAAGCAAAAGAAAATTAAAATTAAAATTAAAAATTAAAAGACAAGGAAGGCTCAAAAAGGTGCTTGGTCCCTTTGGAGCCCATCGATAAGCCATTACTATTCATAAATTTACCAAAAAGGCCACCTTCTGACACACAGCTCAGGAGGGGATGACGACAGTGGTTTGAATAATCAGGGGATCAGCCTTGAGTTCCTGTTCACATGCTCACAACCCATCTAGAGTGTCGCCGAGACCCCAGGGCAAAGGCTGCGGGAAAGCGTCCTGTCTAAGCACCGAACGGCGTGTCCAGCGCCACCCACAGAATCCTCACCACCGCCCATCAGGGCAATATTATTAGGCTAATTTTCCTGATTAGGAAACTAAGCTTCAGTGAGGGTTTTACAGCCAGAAAAATGTAGGGCGAGGGTGTTCAGCCGGCTCTACGTGGCTGCAAACTCTGTCTGTGGACCATCCAGCTTGGGTTTGGCCTGGGGAGACGCAGGCTCTGCGTGCATGGGGGTGGCTCAGTCTGTCCCCAGAGATGAGAGCAGCTGGGGGGAGGGCAAAGTCCGTCTTGGGAGGCCTGTCGACTCGAAGTCCCTCCACCTCTTGCAGGACGATCCACCGAAGTCCGATTGGCAGAGGAGGCTTCAGGCGAGCAGGACTTCTGGTGTTTTCCGCAGAATATATGTCTCCGCCTGTCTTTGCCTGTCTCCTCACCCACTGTTCCCAGAAAGGGAAGTCTTGGGAGGGGATGGAGAGAGAGAGAATGAGAGAGTGAGAGAGAGAGAGTGTGGAGGGTGAGATTTTGAAAGGAGGAGCTGGTGGTTGAGAACAGGGAGGCAGCAGTGGGGGGGGGGGACGAGGGACGAGGGGCGAGGGGAGAGGTGGGAGCTTCTCCTAAGTGGTACCAAGCGGAAAGAACCCAGAAATGTAAATCAAAATCTTGAATTTCAGTCCTAACTCAGCCTCCACCGTGCTGTGCCATGCAGGTTGGGGGCTGGGGGGACAGGTCCCTCCCCGTCTCTGCGCCTTTGTTTCCTGAATTGCGCAAGGGCAGGGCTGGAGTTCATAATTGCTGAGTGCTGGTCGAGCGGTTATAGAAATACTCATTGAGACCCTGTTCCAGCCACCAGCCAAGGTCTGGGGGCACGGAAGACAGACCCATCCCCTGCCCTCCTGGAGCTGAGTCTGGTGGGGAAGATGCAGTGGGACCAGTAACCACAAGCACACCGCAGGCTCTGGGGGAGAAGGGTAGGGGGCGTCAGATACCTCTAGCCAACAGAGCCAACCCAGCCTCGAGGGTCAGTCTCAAAGAACAAAAAATCAGGTGTTCCCTCTGCGGCGCAACGGGATTGGTGGGACCTCTGCAGAGCCAGGATGCAGATTCGATCCCTTACCCTGCACAGTGGATTAGGGGATCTGGCATTGCCATAGCTGCTGCATAGGTTGCTACATAGATTACAACTGCAGCTTGGATCTATCTGATCCCGACCAGGGAACTCCATATGCTGTGGGCCTCCAAAAAAAAGAAAAAAGAAGAAGAAGAAGAAAGAATGAGCTCAAAGAACAATCTGCTCTAGGCCAGGCCTTTACCCTGGAACCCTAAGCAGTTCCCCCAGTACTTCGGCAGGGGCACAAGGATCTCAGACAGGGCACGGGGTCAGGGAGTGGGAGAGTTCCCACTCCTGCGTTCCTGCTCAGCCTGGGGCTAACAGGAACTGGCATTCTCTGAAATGGGAACTCGACAGGACAATCAGAAAGGGCTAAGAGGCGCCAAGGCAGAAGGGCCTGCAGCAGAGTGGTTTGCAAAGGGGAGCAGCTGAGACTGCGGGAGTCCCCAAGGCTCTTCCAGGAGGCAAAGCGGAACAGAGGCGCCCTTAGAAGCCAAGAAGTGTGTCCTGCTAACACAGTAGTTCTCAACCTCAGCTCTCTGTTGGAATCACCTATGGAGCTTTGAAGATGCCTGAGGCCTGAGTCTAAGCCCCAGAGGTTCTGCTATAATTGGCTTGAGGTACAGGCTGAGCAGATGATTCTAAGGTTCTGAGAACCAGTGACCTGGCAGGAGGCTGAGGTCTGGTCAGAGGCTGAGGAGGGTGAGTCAGAGAAGTCAGAGAGGTGAGAGGGTGGCCAGCTCTGTCCAGGGGACAAATGGGCTGGGTGTTCTAGACAGCATGGGGACTCGGTTCCCCGATAGGCCTGCTGGTAGCGAAGCAGGGGTTAAACCCCCTCCCCCCATGGTCCTACCCGCTTCCCCTTGATCATCAGATAAAATACAGGATGACCAGTTCGATTTGCATTGCAGATGAATAACCATAATTATTTAGTATCAGTATGTCCTGTGTAATACTTGGGACATACTTATCCTAAAAAAGTGTTTGTCAGAGTTCCCTGGTAGCTCAGTGGATTAAGGATCCAGCATTGTCACTGCAGTGGCTTGGGTCGCTGCTGTGGCTCGGGTAGGATCCCTGGCCTGGGAACTTCTGCATGCCTCAGGTGTGGCCCCCAAAAATAAGTAAATAACAATTTTTTTGAAAGTATTTGTTGTTCATCCTTTGTTGTTAATTGGGCATCCAGTTTGTTCATTTGCTAAATCTGGCAACCCTTCCCCACGCCCCCCCTGAGCTGGACGTCAAGAGCCCCAATCTCAGGTCTCAGCTCAGACTGTAATACGATGGGGGGGGGCATCGGAAACTTACTGCCCCCCTTAGAGTCTTGGTAACCTCCAGACTTAGATTTAATATCCCTCCCACCTCAGGGGCCAGACCGACTGTTTCCAAGGCAGTGAGGATGAGTCACAGGTCCCTGGAAAGGCATCATTATGCTGTCAATAAAGGAACACAGGGCCTTTCTCACTAAGAGATCAGCATTTTCCTCCTGTGGGTTTGATTCGCACGAATGGCTTTCCAGAGCCTTCTCGCCCTGGGGAAGCTAGTGAAATGAGACCAAAACTGAGGACAGCACCCAGGCGGCAGTGGTCTCCAGGGGGTGTGTCTCTGTCTCCTTCCTCTTCCTGCTTCCTCTCCTCGCTTCCTCTGACATCCTCCTGTACCCAGATCCCTCCCCCTCGCCATCAGACAGAAGGAGGAGTCCACTCAATTCGGAGCAGGGAGCTGCTGTGCACCTGCTATGGGCCAGGCACTGGGGCTAAGTGCTAAGGACACGAGGGTGACACCGTCTCTCCCTGTGTGTGGAGCTTCTCGTCTGCAGACGGGGTGGGGGTGGGGGCCAAACTCAACCACTTAAGTGACTCTGTTGGGACAAACCTTGACAGGTTCCTGGAGGGAAAGAACGGAGTACCTGGAGAGCACATTGGGTAGCAGGGAACCTGAGCTCCTTTTCTGGAGGAAGCCTCCAGGGAGCTGATATCTAAAGAGTCGGGGAGGGGAGGACCATCCCAGCAGAGAGAACCGCACACTCAAAGGACACCTCTGGAGGACATCAAGCCTGGCTTGCCTGCAGTGGCTGGAGGGTAGAGAAAAGAGCAGAGAGTGCCCCAAGGTGGGGATGGACATGTCGGCAGGGCAAGACACGCTGGGTGGTGGAGACCACAAAAAGCTTCTGAGCCCTTCACACATCCTAGGACCCGGCAATTCCACACCTAAGCATCTACTCGTATTAGTTTCCTATTGCCGCTATAACAAATTGCTACAAGCTTGGTGGCTTTAAACAAATCTGTATCTTACGGTTCTGAGGGTCAGAAGTCCAAAATGGGTCTCACTGGGCTAAAATCAAGGTGTCGGCAGGGTTCTGTTCCTTCTGAAGGTTCTAGATCCATTTTCTTGACTTTTCCAGCTCCTTCTTGGCTCATCTGCAAAGGCAGCAATGGCTGGTCATATCTTTCTCTTGCTGTCATCTCTCTGGTTCTCTTAACCTGCTTCTCTCTCCTACTTATAAGGACACTTGTAGAGTTCCCGCTGTGGGTCAGCAGGTTAAGAACCTGGCATACTGTCTGTGAGGATTCGGATTCGATCCCTGGCCTTGCTCAGTGGGTTAAGGATCCGGCATTGCTGTGAGCTGTGGTGTAGGTGGAAGATGCGGCTCGGATCCCATGTTGCTGTGGCTGTGGTGTAGGCCAGCAACTGCTGCTCTGATTTGACCCCTAGCCCAGGAGCTTACATATACTACAGGTGCAGCCATAAAAAGAAAACAGTAAAATAATAAAATCAAATAAAAGAGACACGTGATTATATGGAGCCCACCCAGATAACCCAGGATTATCTCCCCATCTCAGCATCATCTGATTAGCAAACTTAATTCCACCTGCAACCTTAAATCCCCTTTTCCTTGTACTCAAATGTAATTCACAGGTTCTGGGATTAGGATGTAGGCATCCTAATGGGGATCATTATTCTGCATACCCACCAAACCCAAGAGAGATAGATACAATCTCCACCACAAGGTTTGTATAAGGATGTGCAGGAGTTCCCGTCGTGGCGCAGTGGTTAGCGAATCCGACTAGGAACCATGAGGTTGCGGGTTCGGTCCCTGCCCTTGCTCAGTGGGTTAACGATCCGGCGTTGCCGTGAGCTGTGGTGTAGGTTGCAGACGCGGCTCAGATCCCGCATTGCTGTGGCTCTGGCGTAGGCCGGTGGCTACAGCTCCGATTCAACCCCTAGCCTGAGAACCTCCATATGCCGCGGGAGCGGCCCAAGAAATAGCAACAACAACAAGACAAAAGACAAAAAAAAAAAAGGATGTTCACAGCAGCCTTACTCATTAGAGTTCCAAGCTGGAAAAAGTCCCAAATCCATCAAGAGCAGAAGAGATAAACAAATCATGGTATACTTCTCTAATGAAATATTACACAGTCATAAAAAGAATGAACAACTGATACACATGGGAACATGGATGAATCCCAAATACAATGTTGTGCCAAACAAGCCAGACACAAAAGAGTATGTACTCTAGGATTCCATTTGTAGGAAGCTTAAGAACAGACAAATTTATGGCACAGAAGTACAGATAGTGCTTACTTCTGGGAGGTGGGTTTTGACCCTTAAGGGTGCAAAGAACTGGAAATATTCTGTAAATATTCTGTGTCTTCATCTGGGTGTGGTCACAGGTATATACATACGTAGAAATTCATCAAGCTGTATACTTCGCTGCATGCCTAACAAAAATTAGGCTCTGCTTAAGAGCAATAAGAAAGCACAGCAAAGTTTTAAGCAGTGGCATAGTATAATCTGATGTTCATTTATAAAAGGTCACTCTTCATAGTTGGGTGGAAAATTGGTGAAAAGTGGGAGCAGTTAAGAAGCTTGTTGCAGTGGCCCTGAAGAGAGGCAAGCGTAACCTGGACTTGGGTGGTACTGGTGAAAATGGACAGAAGTGGGTGGTTGCAAAGATATTTAGGAGGGAGAATCAACAGGACATGATTTAGGTTATAATTGGATGGTTGGATATGGGTGGATGGATGGAAGAGTTGATGGATAGATAGGTAAATGGATGAACACATGGATGGGTGCATGCATGGAGAGATTGCTGGATGTTTGGATGGATGGGTAGGTTGGTGGGTAATGGACAGGCTGGGTGGAAGAATGGGTGAGTAGATGAATGGGTGGGTGGATGGATGGGTGGGAGGGTGAAGAGTCAGGTGGGAGCATGAGGGGGCGGGTGAATGATTGGATGGATGAAAACTCTCAAGAGGGCTCTCTACTCTTGTTGTTGTTGTCCAGAAGGTGTAGATGAATCACCCTAGTCAGTAAGCACGCAAGCTTTCCCCGGAGACATCTGTGTTTACACTCCCATCAGCTCCCCAGTGCCCCAAGAAGAAAAACTAGTTACTACAATGCCCATCAGGGAGCAGACACTTACAAATAGGCTGGCTTAATGAGATGCAAGGATCCCCCAGTCCTCTGGGCATGACAGTGAACGTGTTGGTGATACCCCAGTGAACGGAGCATGAGGCGGGAGTGGAAAAACTCCCAGAAATTCCCCTTGGAAGCCCCCAGTCCTCTTTCTCTTCCTTAAATCATCACCACCACCTAGACCACCATCACTCTCACCTCCTCCAGCATCTCCACCATCATCACTCCATCTCCACGCAGGTTTGTTGAGAGTCTGACTGCAAATTATGCTTACTCCAGGCAAAGGTATGGGCTGGTAGGCTCCCCTCTTGTAGGCTTGCAGGATCTGCTAAAAGCTATGACCTCGTTGAAGGGAAAAACTTGCCTCTTCTTTGCTTTTAAACTACAGTTGATTTACAAGGTTCTGTCCAACTTGCCTTGAACAGGACCTCAGCGCATCGCAGCGGTGGCTGTTCTTTTCATCCCTAGGTTATTCAGCCCTCACTTCCAGACTGTTTGCACCCATGACCCATTTCCATATCTCACAGCAGGAGGAACAAGAAGGCAGGGGAACAGCAGTTTTCAGAGAGAAGAAGGGTTGAAATCCTGCCATGAGACACCATGGATGACCCTGAGTTGACTCCAAGTGCCCCAAACCCCAATTCCCCTGCATTCCCTAGACCTTGTCATAGGCTCGTTTCTTTCCCTGTGGGAGTCTGACAGCTCAGCCCCCAGAGCTTTTCTCTAGTCTCCCCAGGCAGCCTGAGTGTGTGCTATTTGGGTAAACAACATTCCCCTTGGTTGTTAGATGCAAACTTTTTTTTTTTTTTTCTTTTTAGGGCCTTACCCGAGGCATACGGAAGTTCCCAGGCTAGGGGTGGAATTGAAGCTACAAGCCTACCCCACAGCCACAGCAACACAGGATCCAAGCCTCGTCTTTGACATACACCACAGCTCACGGAAACACCGGATCCTTAACCCACTGAGCAGGGCCAGGGATCGAACCTGCATCTCATGGATACTCATTGGGTTCATTACCACTGA
The DNA here is from genome assembly GCF_016906955.1 of Phacochoerus africanus. Taxonomy (NCBI): domain Eukaryota; kingdom Metazoa; phylum Chordata; class Mammalia; order Artiodactyla; family Suidae; genus Phacochoerus; species Phacochoerus africanus. The sequence continues at coordinate 9,880,483 of NC_062547.1, read as the reverse complement.
GCCACAACAGGAACTCCAGATGCAGACATGTTTACCTGGTGGTGGGACTGAATGATTCCTTCCCATCCACCCCATTGTGGGCACAAGGATCTGGGTGGGAGCCAGCATCCGACAAAATTCAGGACTGGGAGACCCAGCATTGGGGGCCTGAGCAATGATCTCACGCTGGCTACTGGGAAAGTCAGAGCCACTATTTCACTCAGAGGCCTCTCTGGACTTTTGCATCTGGGGACCAGCTAGGCTAAGGTCCCCATGCCCAGAGCTGTGAGTTCATCCAGTTATCCTATACCCTGCATCCAGGCTAAAATGCAGTCATTGGATCTCCCACGGCCATGAGCAGATACTTTATACTTTAAAACCTTGCGTGCTTTGAATTCCCCTGCCTTAAGCCTGTAGGCCACATGGGCTCCCCCCACCCTCACCCCCGAGGCTGTGAGAAAAGGCGGTTACTCAGTCGCTGGGACGGTAGGGTCATGCAGTCAGGGAGCCGGTGCCCAGCTCAGGAATTCTGCAGTTGTCTTTCTACAGGCAGCTCTAACCTGATGCAATCACTGGCCGAGCCATCCCATTCTGCAGCTGCTGGGAGCCGAGAGTCTGGGGCAGGGCACAGCTGTGCCAGCTGTCGGAGACAGATTACGCTACGAAGCTGGGCTGTGACTCAACATTCCAGTAGAGGGGAAATGTGCAAAAGTTATACACCATCTTTGGGGTGCCAGAAATCGTCCTGGGTTTGTCTTGCGAGATGTTCAGCTTGCGGAGCGTGGGGCAGACGGAGGAAGGGGGTGGGGAGGAGTTGAGGGGAGCAGATCTGTCTCCAGTTGACTCTGCCTGTCACACACCCTCCATCGCTCTAATAACAACACTCAGCATTTAATCAGCCCCTTTGTGGAAGCAGACATGTCACACTCGTTAATTAGTTAATCCGCACAGCCCCCCTGGGAGGAGGATCCATGTTATTATCCTCACTGAGACCCACAGGGAAACTGAGGCCAGAGTGGGAATTTGGCACCGAGCTCAGGGCACTCAGCCTGGCAGCTGGACTGGGACCAATCTCTGGCTTGTCGTCCATGTTGGTGCCTTCACTCTCGTCCTCCCCTCCTGCTCTCAACACTGGTGGCTGTTCCCCAAGGCACTGGGCCAAATTCCAACAGAATTGGGCCTGAAGGTATCAGGGGGAAAGGCAAGGATGATGCCGGAGTGGAGAGGGAGCAGCTCGGTGGCTGAACCAGGTAAAGCCCCCAGGGAATATGCACTCTAAACCAGACATCGCTTATGGTATGTGTCTCCCAAAGGGTCTCGAAACTAAAGGTGGAGGCGCCGATGGCAACTTCCACCCCTGTCGCAATGCCCGCTGCCTGCTTCCTGTTGAAGCAATTCTGAGTTCTGATGGTCGGGTGGTTTTAGAACTGAAGGGAGAAGCATTTCCACCAGGAGGCACAATCATGCTTCCGCTGAATGGGAGACTAGGGCTGCCACTTGGCCCCTGGGGGATGGTCCTCTCACACACAGACAGACACACCCCCAAGGGGTATGAGTGGAACACAGGGTTCCCGAGGAGAACCTCCCACACCCTCATGCCCAGCAGTAAACCCAGGCAGAAGTCTGCCGTGATGCTGTGCGGCCAGGATCACCAAGGGCTCAGGTCCTCAAGGATGGAGGCTGGTTCATCAAGCAAATGAGATGCAGGCAGGAGGCAGCAGACCGAGGAATATCAAGTTAGAGGAAGGAAGTCATAAACAGCTTTTAGGAGTTTGCAACCGGTTGCAAAAAGTAAAGACTATGGCCGCTAGCTCCCTGTATCTCCTCATTAGTTACTGGGGTTCCTGAAGATTAAATAATTAACCCTCCCCCCTTTTCTTTTTAAACAGCAGTGATCGCCATTAAAACACATTTTTCATCGCTGTCCTTTTCTTTGCCATCCATGTTTATAACAACAGTGCTTCTCACACTTGGCTGTGCATACGAATTGCTGGAGGATCTTGTCAACCAGCTGAGATTTGGGGGCCTGGGATGCTGCATCTCTCACCAGCTCCTGGATGCTGTTAATGCCACCCGTTGAGCAACAAGAACGCAAGGGATGTGTTGGTGGCAGTTAAATGTACCCTCTAATTCAGTTGTTAGATGCCCGGATGGGATCGCTGTAAACCTGGAGGGAAAATGGACACGGACATGACCTTGAAGATCTTGAACTTGGATCTTGATTATGACATCACGTCTGGAGGTAGCCGACCAGGGAATACTGGAATGCAATACTGTTTGGTGAAAATGACTTTGGATGAATGGAAGGAGGATGTGTGTGTGTGTGTGTGTGTACACATGTGTGAATGTGCGTGCACTGGGCAGCTAAAGGAGTGAGATGCAGCTGATATAACTGGCCAGGGCCCAAGCTGGACCTATAAGATACTTTCTTTTGGGAAGCTAGAACTTCGAACCAAGGCACAATTAATTTTGGCAGTTTGGCTTCTGATTCATTGCCATGATCTAGACAGAAGGTTCTCAAACTGCCATGTTACAGTCAGTCTTAAAGACTCCCTGATCCTTGCCCTTCCTGAGGCTGGGAAAGTCCAACTCTTTCTCCACTCTCCTGAGGTATTCCACCCCGTCCTTGTCCTCCCCAGCCCCAATTTTCTCGAAGTAGCCTGGAGTTTGCCTTCAAAATAACCACGGGTAACAACAGAAGGCTTTCCGGAAGTAGCTCCCACCTGTTTCAACAGAGAGGAAGGCTGCCCTGAACTCAGAGTCTCACTTTAAACCCCAAAGTCCAGGGAGTTCCCTGGTGGCACGGTGGGTTAAAGATCCAGTGTTGTCACGGCTATGGCACAGATTCAACCCCTGGCCTAGGAACGCCGGCACACTGTGGGTACAGCCAAAAAAATAAATAAATAAAAAATAATAATAAAAATAAGAAATAAAATAACTAATAAACCTCAAAGTCCAGATAATTCTCAGGCGAATACTCCATCTCAGCCCCCCTTACACATAACTAATGGTTTGTGCTCCCACCAGACTGCTGCTTTTCACCCTCTTTTTCTTCAGATGCCCCCAGGACCCAGAGAATGTTTTAGAGGCACGCCCTCTGCTGAGACTCGCCACTCCCCTTTTGGCTTCTGAATTCAACTCCAACTTTGAGACCCAGTTGGGTCCTCACTTCCTCCAGACGCAACTCCCTCCCTCCCCCAAGGCTTGCTGAAGTGCTCCTTCCAAGCGCTCCATCCGCCCTCTGTGCTGAGCCCCCGCACCAGGAGCACCCTGTCCCGTGATGAGCTAGTATCGTCCAGATTGAGCTCCTCAAGGACGGGGCCTGGGTTCTGCTTATCTTTGTGCCCACTCACTCGCCCAGTTTAGGGCAGCGCACATGGACCGCGCTGCCCTGCTCAAGGCTAGCTCTCAGGGAAGGTGTGTTAAGTGAATGAATGGGCGAGTGTGAAGCAGAATAGGAAGGGCGATGGCCTTCATTTGCTCGGAACTCAAAATCCACCAAGCGCCCTTTTGGATGCCAGGCACCATGATGGGCACTGTAGGGGTGAGAGGTGAGGGGCGGGCACAGATGATGAAGATGTGCTCTGACCCCCCGCCCCGAAGGAGCACTCCGCACCCGCGAGGAAAAGGAACCCACCTCTCCCTTTCCTCCTCCCCAATGAACCAGTTTTCCACTGATCCTACATGCTTTTTTTGCTTCTCCCACGCTAAACCCGGTCACGCGGGGCCTGAAGGAGGGGGACCCAGACGGCTCCCTTCCCCGCATGCAGCGCGGCTGGCCCTGCCCCTCCCGGCCGCCCACGGAGCCCAGCAGCGGCCGGAGCTGGGCGCCCACCGCCCCCACGGCGCGGGGCTCGGAGACCGCGAAAGACTCCGCTAGCTCGGGCCTCGGCGCCGCTCCCCTCCCTGGCACCAGGGGGCGCTGCCGCCCAACGGCCGTCGCCATGGTCACCGCTGGCGGCGGAGTGGGGTTTACGTAAAGGACGCAGCGTCCCCCGGGGGGCGGAGGCGGCCTTCGCGCCGGCGCCGGCGCCCTGCGGAAGCGGCGTTAGTGAATCGGGGCCTTGGGGAGCCCAGGATGGAGGTGGCGGTCGCGGCGGCGGCGGCGGGCCGAGCCCTGCGGCGGGCTGGAGGTAAGGGGGGCTGCGGGCGCGGCGGGCCGGGCCCTGGGCGCGGGCGCGGTGCAAGCGGCGCGGCAGCTGGGCAGTGTCCAAGGCGCGCGGTGGCCCGCCCGACGGGTCCGCGGGCGGAGGTGCGGCTGCCACGCGCGCCCGTGGCAGGTGTGGGATCCTTGGAGCTCCTGTCACCGGTGTGGGGACGGTGACACCCGTGGCGCGGACGTGGGCAGCATGGGTCTGGCACAGGCAGCGTGGTTTTCCTGGCACGGGTGCCAGAAGACTCACCCCCACCTTGGTGCGGTGGTGGCCGCCGAGGTGTGAGGCGGTCTCAGCCCTCTGTGCACCACTTGGACTGGTGCCTGGGTGACGGTGGCCAGCTCGTGGGCGCCAGGTGGTGCCCCTGGCATGGGTGTGAGGAAGTACTCTCGTCAATAAGGCATTGGATGGTTCTGGCCTTGACATGGTCTGGAGTGATGGAACCCCAGGGTTGGAGAATTGGTGTCCTGAGCATGACAGGAGTTGCTGGCATGACTGAGAAATGGCCCTGGCCCAGCATGGTGCCACGGGCAGCCTGGCCCTGTGAAGGGAGAATCCATGGCCCTCAGACCCGGGTAGACGGAAGGATAAATGCCCATCCTCCCACTCCAGTGACGCTGAGGGACATTGGGGCTGGCACAGGGGTCCACCTTTAATGTCTGTTGGGTACGCCGGACCAAGGAAGGCAGAAGGCTGGGAGGTGGTTAGTGTTCTTTATGATGGACGTGAAAGAGAGACGCCAGGAGATGCTTCTACCACGAGGACCCTGATGGTGACTGAGACGGAGACCCATCCAGGTACTAGCTGTCCTGGACTCATGAAGTCATCCAGCTTTGGGGAAGAGGGGAGGGGTGGATGGGTCTCAGCTCTGCTCACTATCCCTGAACATGTGTCCTGAGAAACGTGCAGGGCTGAGAGTTGGGCGGCGTCAGAGGGGTGCTCCAGCCGTCTGTAGTCCTGCGCCCCGCCTCTTCCTTGGGTTGATGGTTCGCTCCTGGATATCTGGGAGCTGCCTCTATTCTTTGGAGGCTTGGAAGCCTTTGGGTCCAGAGGACCATTTGGGGGGAATGTTTGAAAGATGAGCCTGCAGCCACCGGGAGGGTGCTAGGACCTCCTCTGCGCTTACCCGTCCTTTGGGAAGCTTTGGGTGAGGGTCTCGCTCAGTGTCCCGTGGGTTCTACTTCCTGGGACAGGGGGCAATTTATGGAGCCCCAGAGATGTCTTAGGGTGTGGGGGAAGTCTTTGGTCTTTGCAGATCTCTTGGGGAAGTGGAGTCGGAGGTAGAAGAATAAATGAGGCTGGGCCTGGGGAAGGCCTTTAGGAGTCCAGAAAGAGGAAGGGGAGGGGAGGCAAGGGTGGTGGTGGCAGCCTTGCCATGTTGGGTGCCTGGAGATGCCGCTGAGGTTCCTTAAAGCTGGAGGGTCGTCCAGGGCCTTTGGAACCGGAAGACTTGAATTCCAGTCCTGCCTGTGTGACCTTGAGCAGGTGACTTTACCTCCCAGAGCCACATCCGAAGGTGGTCGCAGGAGATGAAGGATGGTGCCCATGGAAACCTTTCGTGCAAGGCTGTGCAAAGGTCAGGGATTATCATCAGGTAAAGAGACCAGGGCAGGAGGGCAGAGGAAATGAAGGCGTGGAATGGGGATCGGGGAAGGAGGCAGCCCAGCCGGCAGGACGAGGGCCTGTCATTGGGAATTAGAGGCCCAGAGCGTAAAGGCTCCTGGTGGGGAAAAGTGGGATCTGTTGACATTGTGAGTCAGCTGCTGAGCTGGAACCAGGCTCCAGGTCTCCCGAGGACGGTCCCCAGCATGGCCGAAGCAACTGTCGAGTCCTGCAGCAGTGGCCTGAGCAGGAGGACGCCTTCGCTGGGGCTGCAGGCGTGCCCAGGCCGCGCCGGGCTGGGAGGTGTCTGCGGCTGACAGATCTGGGGTACCTGTGTGGGAGGCAGACTTGGAAGTGTGTGTTTTCTCTTGAGAATTTCCTTTGGCTCCGGGTTCAGAGGACGGGGGTGGGGAGTGGCCGCCTCAGCCTTTCAGGGGTGGGGGCTGGGAGAAAGCAAAGTGGGTCAGAGTCTCTAGAGGGGACGCAAGGCTGGGGGGTCCTGGGAGGGAGGTTGAGGCTGGACGGCTGGAGCTGGGGCATCGTGGGGGATGCTCTCGGATACATGGGACAAGGAGAAGGGGCAGTGGACACCCTCAGAGGGACAGGTGAGAGCAGGACAGGTGTAGCAGGAATTCCCCAAGACGCGGACCCATTTCTGCCCAAAGCGCCTTCCTAGGTGGAGAAGGGGAGGGTGGCTGCCAGTCACTTGAACTTTCAGCCACTGGGACCTAGGTCCTGATAAGGGGCTGCAGGGCCTGAATGAGTGTACACCCTGTGGCTAGCAGGCCCTGCCCTGGAAGGCCCGTTTCCATGAACCCAGGCCCATCGCTCCAGCATTCCTCTGTGTCCGCCTTCACCAGCAACCTGTCTCACGAGCTTGGGCCCCGAGGCAGAAAACTTTTGCCCTGGGTCAGTGCTGCAGTGTCCAGCCACGTGGGGAGAAGGAGGACACGGTCCTGCCAGCCCCTGGGTGGTGAGCTGACTTTTCCGTGCCCGGGGCCTCACCCTGTCTGGGGCCCGCTGCCTGGACACTGCCTGGTGCTGCAAGTGCATCCTCGGCCACCTGTTCCCAGGCTGTCCTTGGGGTCCCCGAGGCCTGTCCCACGTGCTCCCTGCCGCCCCTTTCGCTGCCTCCCCAGGAGCTGCCAGCACCTCGGCTCCCTACCTGCTAGTCCTTTAAAAGGACGCCTCAGGCCTCTCTGATGTGAATATTCAGCAGTCTCGTCCCCTCAGCTCACCCTGCACACCTCCGCCTGTTTGTTCTGATTTGTGGCTCAGCCTTATGGTTTGGGGGCTCCAGGAGCCCTTTGCAGCCACCCCTTGCCATCTGCTTGGAGTGCTGGGACTCTGCACGGCAGAGCTGCATGGCAGGAGGGGCAGATCAGAGACAGCAACGGGAGGAGGTGACCTCTGTTTCCCCGAAGCAGAGCAGGCTTTCTTCCGGGTCCCCAGGGTCCAAGGCCATAGGAAGCCCAGCCAAGTCACCTGCACCCCTTGTCGTGGTGCACAGATGCTGATCTGGAGCAGGTTCCAGCTGGGGCGGGGGGCTGGTAACATAGGTGTGGCCACCGAGGGCAAGTGGCTCTCTGGAGCTGAGGATTTTCTCAGCTCTGGTCCTCAGTCCTAGCCGCATTTCTTTGTCCATGTTTCTCCGAAAGTTGCTTAACTCAGTTCCTGGCAACCTTTCCTTGCTCAGCTGCTTCATAAATCATGGTGCCTGGCTGCTCGGCTTCAGGGGTGCCAGGGCATCGGGCATTTCTGGACAGAAGCTTCTAGGCCGCAGCTGAAAGCCCCAGGCTGGCCGGCCACAGCCGAAGGCCTGGCCTGATGGTGGGAGCCCTGCTCCCCACAGCCCCTCTCACCGGGATCAGGGAGGGGCCACGCTCAGGGCTTCATCACCTGTTGGCCCCGTGCTTGCTCCATCTGAGTTTAGTTTCTCCCCGGAAGGGCTTCATATTATACTCGCGGCGGCCCGGCAGGTGTGCCGGGGAAGTGTCAGTAGCGTGCGGTCAGAGGACCATAAATCTTTTAGAGCCGTGCAGCCCAGGGCTCTGTGGGATGTGGTTACCTCCCCAGCGGGCAGAGCTGAAGCCTGTTTATCTTGATTTTCCTTTTCCTTCCTGATACTTTGACTGGGCTGGATCTCTCTGGGTGGCGGTGGTGGTGGCGGTGGCGGGAGGCACTGGTGTGTAGGCGAGGAGGACCCGGGAAAGCGCCTTCCCCATGGGGTGCCCTGGGCCAATGAGGGCAGGGTCCAGGGAGGTGACGGGGAGGGGAGTGGTGTGGCCCCAGGTGAGGAATGCCCAAGGGCTCTGCAGGATGGCGGTGGAGAGGGGCAGGGCTGGGGCCCTTCCTGCCGCAGGGCTGCCCGGCGGTGGCACGTGTGCGAGGCCGCGTGTGCCGGTAAGCGAGCGTTTCTGTGGGAGGTGAGGGCTGAGGGGGTGTGGAGCGCCTGGCAGCGGGGGAGCTTGTGGGCTCCCATGTCTGGCCGGCCTGGTGTCAGTGGGTGTGTGCCGTGGGGTGTTGCTGGGCTCCACGAAGCGGGAGGGAACAGCGGGCCTAAGGGGGAGGTGGCTTTCCAGCTCTGGGAGGGTGAGTTTAATGTCTCTGAGCGATGCTTCCGAGAGGAGCCTGTCTGCTTTCTTGGTATTCCTTAGAAGGAAGCCTGGGCTGGGGGTGTGGCTCTCGCTGCCCGTTTGTGCTCACACACGCCTGCTTCCACCTCCTCCCCAGCCCGGGCAGCCAGGCAGTGGCCGCCCGGGTGACAGAAGAGAGCAGGGGAGCCCCTGGGCCTTAAATTTGGGCCTCTGGAGCCAAACGCACCCGCGTTTGAATCCTGGTACCGCTCTACACCTCAGTTTCCTCATCTGTAAATTGGGGATGGTAAAGCCTCCCACCGGGTGGGTGTATCCCAGGACCGATAAAGCCCGGTGAGTGGAAGGATCGTGACAGAGGCAAGCACGCCCGGTGATCTGCCTGCCGTCGGAATCTTCTCCATTTGCAAAGCAGTTATGTCACCATCTACAAGCTTTAGCACCAGGGAAGAGGTAACAGGTCACATCCCTTTTCTCGATAAGGAGAAATGAGCTCCACCTTCCCCTTGGCACGGATGGAATCCGGCGTATCTGTGAATAGAATCATACACAAGACACTGTTCTGGCCTCTGGGGAAGGTTTCCACTCCGATTGGGCTGATAGTTATTTCGCGTGCACCTGCCGAGGGCTGGGGTCAGTGAGGGCCATGAAGACGAAGGGGACATCGCAGGGCCTATAAGGTGTAGACTCTGAGGCTCACCATCTATCTGTGCACAAGGTATGACGTGGGCACAGAGGTCTACGCTGTAATTTTAGGACGTGGGTGCCACCGGCGGTCAGAGGAGAGAGCGCGACTCAAACCAGGAAGGTCAAGGGAGGCTTAAGTGGTGATGGCGTTTTACCTGCGCCAACCAGGTGACCATAGGAAACGGCAGCAATGGGGATGTGGCTGGGAAAGCAAGGGCCTGACCGTTTGAGGTCTGGCTTGACTACAGAGAGCAGGAAAGGGAAGTGATGAAAGGTTGAAAAAGTGAGCTGGGGCTGGGTCCCCGAGAGCCTCGACTGCATGGCTGAAGGTTTGGTTTGTGAACCTGGGCCGTCATTGAAGTGCTGAGCAAGAGTGCGCCAGGTAGGAGCTCAGCCAGTTACAAACCCGACTAGTCTCCATGAGGACGCGGGTTCGATCCCTGGCCCTGCTCAGTGGGTTAAGGCTCTGGTGTTGGCGTGAGCTGTGTGTGGTGTAGGTCGCAGACGCAGCTTGGATCCTGCATGGCTGTGGCTGTGGTGTATGTAGGCCGACAGCTGCAGCTCCAATTCGACTCCTAGCCTGGGAACTTCCACATGCTGCAGGTGTGGCCCTAAAAAAAAAAAAAAAACGAAGAGTGTGTCAGGCAGAGGTGTCTGGCAGCAGGTCTTGGAGGACTGGGGCACAGCAGTGGGGAAGCCATCTGGTGCCAAGGGCAGGTGCCAGGTTTGGCAGGCTTGAACCCAGGCAGTGGCCGCGCTGGGAGGGAGGGGAGAGGCCACAGTGATTGATTTTGGAGGGAGGTGGGGACCATGAGGTTTGTCCCTTTAGTCAGTCAGAGGCGGGGCCTGAAGCAGGGCCAGGCCTCAGCTGCGGCTCCCACACCTGACTTTCAGCTGCTTTGACTCTGGTGGGTTCCAGGCCGGGGGGGTGTGAGTGGGAGGCTGTCCGGGATCCCCCGAAGGAGGCTGTTCTTGTCCCCAAGGGCCCAGCCAGGGGGTTCCAGTATCCTTAGCACTTATTTCCAGGCGTTAGGTCAATTACCCCTTGAAATTTCACCTGCCTGAGTTCAGCCCAGGAGGTTACTCTTCCGGGAAGTTTCATCAAAACCCTCTGGGCGATTGAGAGTTCTCTGAGCTGGGGGCAGGGGTGGGGAGAGCGGGCTTGTCTTCCCCTGCGTTTGGGAGCTGCTCCCAAGAGTCACCCCCTCCAACCTGGAGATGCTCCTGGCTGCAGAGCCTGGGGGAGGGGCGGGGGAGGGCGGGCGGCCGGGGTGCGAGTGTCAGGTGAGGCAGGACGTGCCTTTCATTCATCCCGGAGAGTCCCCTTGTCGTTGCCTCTCCTGGAGCCATTTCATTAATTCATGATTGATGTTCCTGGACTTCCTTGAGGTTAATTCATTATTGATGTCCCTTCATTTATGTTCAGTCCACCCTGCACCTCCCAGTACATGGCTGTTCCCACTGGGCGGGCCACGCGGTCAGTCGAGTGACTGGGTGGGGCTGCTCCAGTGGCCCCCATCCCACCGCCCCACCCCGCCCCAGGGACAGAGCCCTTCCGTGTGGCTTTTGCCAAACCCTTTCAGGTTTGGGTGTCGGGAGGCCTCAGGGCGTCAGTCTTCAGGAGCCTTTCTTTGCTCAGCCACATCATATCAGTAATAATAACAAAAGTTTCCATTTTGTGAATAAGAAGAACTCAGCCTGGCCTAGCGCACCATATAGCGAGGATCTCACTGAGTCCTTGTGATAGGTACTGCCTCTGCTGCCCTCCATCCCTCTATCCGTCCAACAGAGGCTCAGCGAGGGTGAGTTACCTGCCCAAGGACACACAGCAAGTGGGTGGGGAGCCAGGGTTTGAACCCAGGACCCCGCCCTCTCCTCTCTGAGCCCTGCTTCTCCCTTCAGGCCCACACAGCCCCCCTCCCTGTGACGCCTTTCTTCTGGCCCCACTGCGCTCCAGGACTGTCCTACCGGAGGTGATGGGGGCACAGAGCCCCGGCCCCCCTCTGCCCGTGTGTGTTGTTAAATGTTCACGGCTTGTTCCCTCCCCTCGCTGATCCACATCCTCGCTGAAGACGAACAATGACGGCAAGTGGCACTTACCGAGCACACACGAGCTCACGCACTAGGCCCCGTGCTAAGCACTCTTCGTGTCTCAGCTCATTTACTCCCCATAACCACCCGAGAGGCAGGTGGTATTAACCTGTTTTATAGGCGAGGTTTAGAAATGCGCTCTAGGCTCTCGGCTAATAGCTGGCAGGGCCTCCTGGACTCCCACGGCCTCGAGCTACAGGATGCTCGCCTCATTCACCCCGTAACTCTCTTCTCTCTCCAGCTCCTCTGGCCCGTTTGCTTCAGAGGTATCTGCGTATTTACCCAGCGGTCTCAAACCTTTCACCTCTCTGGCCGAACGCGTTGGCCTGTGTCAGGCCCCCTCCTTTGCTGTGAGACCAGGAGTACCTGGATCCCCGGACGGGTGATTTTTAGGGAGACGGCAAGGCAGGCGGGATGGTGCGGGGCCTAGACTCTGCCCCTGGCTCTGCTGGGCAACTTCAGATGAGTCACTCAGCCTTTCTGAGCCTCAGTTGCCCCATTTGTGTAACAGCAGCAATGCCATTGACTTTCTCTCCTTATTGGCTGCCCCGTGCTCAGAGGCGATGCTGGATGGGAAAGACGCGGTGGTCCTCAGGGACTAGGATGGCTTGTGTGTGAGATTCAGAGATTCGGGGCTGGGCACGAAGGCCAGGAATGTTTCAGGCCGGGCATAAACCCACCCTCGGAGCTGCCCAGGCAGGCGAGTGAATTTCATGGTGTGCCAGCCGGCAAGGCCTTGCTCGAGGACCCTGTTCAGCCAAGAGCTGGGCAGGAGGTCCCTAGAGGGGGGCTGGGTCAGTCTGGTGTCCCGGTCGGCTGACCAGCGCCTGGGGCCCTGGAGGCCGCCCCGCCCGCTCTGAGGCCTTGGGCTGGCCTGGGCTCTGGGCCTCACCACCAACTCTGTCCCCCACACGCCTGGGCCGCCCGACGGGCTGGAATCAGGCACTCCGCCACCGCCGCCGGGACCTCTCCTCACCCCTCAAGATAGGTGGCAAGCCTGGTGAAGAGGTGAGCCCTGCATCTGTTCCGGAAAGTGGGGAACCGGCAGCCTCTCGATGGCAGGCTTCCCAGGGCGTTGGCTAGAAACCTCTGCTTTCCCATCCGCCTTAGCCTTACTCGGAGGAGTGCACTGCAGCGCCAGGCTGGGCCTGGGGAGCGCAGCACGTGCTTCCAGGCTCCCCCGGCCCTGGAGGGGAGGGCAGAGGCCTCGGGCTGCGGCAGGGGGCAGGGGTGAGTCCCGCCTGGCATGGCTGTTGGAAATCTGTGGCCAGGCTGCAGAGAGGTGACCGCTGCTTTCACTTCCCAAGTGTCCGCCCTCTGCAGGCGGGGATTGCATCAGACATCAGGCTCCCGCTTCTTCCCTGAGCTCCTGCCGGGCCCTGGGGCAGCTGCCCCACCACCGCCCACAGCCCTGGGCCCAGCTGCCCAGGGGACTGGCCCGGCCTTGGCCGTCTCGCCGGAGGCACTGCCTCCCGGTTGGCACTGCCCACCTGGCCTGCTCTAAGACCACGCCACCCTTCCTTCCTCCTGTCCCCCTTCTGGTTCATTCTCTCTCTCTTTAAATTCAGCGCAGCAGAGGCCTGCAAACATGGGCTTTAGCATAAAGCCCCACTGGAGTCTGCTCCTACTTGGACGAGTCATTTAACTTCTCTGAGTCTCAGTTGCCTCATCTCTGAAATGGGGGATCCGGTGGAGTCCAGCATGCCGGGCAGCTGTTGGAATCGAATGAGACACCCCCCTCTCCGGACGTCCCGCCCACTGGGGGGCTTCTGTTGTTACCAGGTTGTTTTTCTCCACTCTTCTGTCCCCCTCGGCGGGGCTAAGCTGCGAGGACCCGCTCTTTCTGGAGGCCGTGTCCCGCAGCCAGGCAACCCTAGCACCACCCCTGGCCCTTCTGGGCCGCCGCTCAGAGCTGGCAGCGTCCCCGTGTCGTCTGACCCTGCTCCGGGCCCAGCCCTCTCCGAGGCCGCCTGGCCCCTTTTGGTTCCTCTCCTGGTTTAGTTTCCTTCCCTCTGGCGCCTCTTCCATCCTGCTGCCTTTTCTTTGTCCACTTTTTCTTCCCCTGAGGCCTCTGGGGGAAGCCAGCGTCTTTCCTCAGAGACTCTCTGTCACCCCCGTGCCAAGTGGTGGCCCCTCAGCCCCTCCCACTCACCTTGGCTGTGGGAAGGTGGCCTGTGGGGGAGATTGTGCGTCCCTCGTCGGGGGGTCCCGACGTGGCCTCACAGCCAAGACTGCTGGCAACCCCGACAAGTCCCGAGTCCCTTGGGGTCCTCTCCAGCCCCGGTGCCTGGAGGAGGAGGCCAGCCTGCTGGGCCACAAAGCCCCACCTGAGGCTGGAGGCTCCCGTCACAGCAAACCCTCCTCGTCCTCCTCGGTTCCAGGGACATGTGGAAGGAGAAGGCCGGAGCCAACCCCAGTGTCCCGGAGCCAGGAAAGCCAGCCGCCCCTGCCATCTCTTTCCTGCCAGGAAGTCAAGGCATCTTCTCAAGAGGTGGCTTCGGCCTCCTGTCTTGGAGAGAACTGGGTCTCCCGCAGACACTGTCCCCAGGACTGGGGCCAGGATGCGGAGCAGGGAAGAGCCCTGCCACTTGTCACCTCCTGGCCACCCGTTCTCAGGGACACTTGTTCCTTGTCAGGCAGCTCTGCACATGAAGCTTTGTGCCTGGAGCCGGGAATAAGAATAGTTACCATGGCTTCCTCAGGGAGTCCCAGGTTAGGAACCAACATATAAGCAGACAAAGGGAGCAACAGCAAAGCGAGCCCAGCCTTCTGAGCGAGGGCATCCTCCCCTCTGCCAGACCCCATCCTGAGTGCTCTAGGTGGTAGCTCATTTAATGCAAAGAATAGCAACAGCTCTCACACCCGGGGCTCTGAGCCAGGGCGGTGCCCTGGGAGGTGTGTTCGTCACCTTAGGCACAGGTCGGGGCTCTCAGCTTCCTTGGGGGAATTGAAGGAACCTGCTAGAGGCCACGTGCCTGCAGGGCCGGCTGGGCAGCAGACCCCCATTTGTCTGGCCTCTGCTCTTAGGGTGTTCCTTCTTGCTCTCCAACCTCGCATGGGGTTTTTGAGGACGCCGTGAGCCACAGGGAGGACAGGTTCCCACAGAAGGAAGGCCCCCTTTGGCCACCCTGTTACTGAGAGCACCAGCTCCCCCTTCGTCGCTGCCCACGTGTGAGCCTGTCCATGGCCCGGACCCTGCACTTCGCCACCTTGGTCGACAGCCCAGGGGTCTTCCTCTCACCCCCGTGCCCCGCGCCCCCAGTGGTGTTGGGTGCTGCTGATTGTTCTCCTTGCCGCCTGCCTCTCTCCTGGACAGTTTCATAAACAGCTAGCGGAGGGGCCTCCTCCTCTGGGGCTGCCTTCTCCATTTCTCGGCCCCTTCCGAGAGCCTGACACCCCCCCCCCGGCCCCAGGTGAACCCCATTCAGCAGGCTTCCGGCAACGGTAACTAAGCCGGGCGCCCAGCCCACCACCTGCTCAGTACTTTATAAAAGTTTAACCTTAATGGTGTAATGAACTCCCATCATAAAGCAGCTGGAGCAGTGCATCCTGGGATGTATAAATTATAGGAGCCCTCTGAAGTTGTAATTGGCAATGGCAGCGACTGCAAGGTTGAAAGGGGCCGGCCTCGCTGGGCTGAGCACAGCTATTCTCTGCTTCCTTTCAAAAGGCACACAGAGCTGAGTCTGGCTGCGAAGAAAGAATGTCCTCAGACCAAACCGAGCTCCTGGTCCCTCCGCCCCAGTTCCCACTTCCTGCTCCCGACTGTGTCTGCAGAGCCTGCAGGCTTAGGAGGCGGGACCCCCACCCAGGCTGGAGGGGAGGGATGCAGCAGACTGGAGGGGGGGCCGATCCGCAGTTTCCCGGGGAGTGCTTCAGAGCGCTCTCCTGGTCTGACTCCCCCGGTCTGAAAGCACAGAGCTGGAGGCTTCCTCTGGCGGTGCTTGTGGGGCTTGAACTGCAAACGGCAGGGGCTGTTGTGATTTGGGGTGAGGAGCTCAGGCTCTGAAGCTGGACCGTCCGGCCTCTTGTCACAGCTCGTGTTGGTGGCATTTGCGAGACCTTAACCACATCATTTAACCTCGCAGCTGCAGAATCTCAGCTGTCAGATCAGGGGAATAGATGAGCAGCCTCTGAGGAGCGTTAGGAGGACCCAGGGTTAGGGACTCAGCTAAATGCTGCTTTGAGGGACGCGCGGATCCCCTGGGGAGCTCACTAACGCAGTTCCCCGTTGAGGCCCGCTGGGGCCCCAGGTCTGCTCCTTGGGATGTGGCTCACAGGCCACACCTCGAGCAGCCAGGGCACAGATTTGGACTCATGGGAAGTACTCAGTGGGTGGCAGCTGTGATTGCCCCTCCAGGCCCAGCGCTTGCACGTGGTGCCCACGTGGGTTTAGCTGAGCGCTCCTGAGGGAGGCCCACGAGCCAGCAGCGGCACCTGGAAACAGGTTAGAGAGGCGGGATCTCTGGAGTGGGGCCCAGGACTCTGCCGTGCAACCAGCTCTGAGGTGCCGCCTCTGCTCGCTCAGCAAGAAGCACCGGTGGGGCTCATTCTCCAGAGCAGGGCTTCTCTGAGTGCACGGAGGTTTGCCCTGGCCTCAGGACCTCCTGGGTTGGCCACAGTGGGGCTTGCTCACTACAGGCTCCTGGGCCCAGCTTCGGACCAGCTGCTTCTGAACGTCTGGCTGGGGCCTGGGAGTCTGCATTTACCCATCTCCTCCCTGCCCGGTCAGGTGTCAAGTCACTGGAAAACACTCACTGTCTGAGAGCTGTGGGGCAGAGCAGGTGCCCTGTCCCCACCCCCTCCCCACCTGGTGCACAAGGCTTTGCCTCTGCTGGGAAAGAAGAATGAACCCCAGACGGGAGCCAGGAGCCCCAGGCCCCAGCCCCGTCCTGCCTGGGGGCCCGGAGCTGCTCTGACTCGGGCCCAAACGTGGGGCTCTCTCTTCACGGTGAGAATAGGGAAAAAGCCTAACGGCCACCAGTAGAGAACTGGTTGAATAACCTCACACACCCTGTGTACATGGACTGCTCTGCAGTAACGAGGGAAGATTGGGCTGGAAAAATGTTTAATGAAGAGACATGTTCACCTTCTCTAGCTCAGTGCAAATGAAAGTGGTAGGTACGGAACGAGCTCATATTTGGACAGAGGAAAAAAAAGACTAGACAGATGCTAATGGTTCATCATTTTCCTAGAGGGAGCATGGATGGTTTCTACTTTCTCTTTCTCTCTCTCTTTTCTATTTTCTATGGAGAACATGTGCTTTGTGATAAGGAAAAAGTAGGCATAGATAAGCACGTCTGGCCCAGGGGCTTCGGGTCGCAGGTGCCAGTGGCAGCCCCAGACTCCCAGGACAGTGCTCGTACTCCAGCAACCTGCTGGGGTGACCTGCACCTTGGTCCTCCTCCCCTCCGGGCTGTGCCCAGGGTTCCCCAGTCCTCCCCACTGTTTCTCCCACTTTTTCACTTCCTCTCTGCTTTGAGTCTTCCCTGGGGCACCTCCTCCGCTTTACACAAGAGGAGAGAGTGAGGAGGGGAGAGCTGAGGGACCCCGGCTTGTAAGCCTCTGGGGCGGAGTTCAGTTTTCATCAGGGCGTCACCTAGGAGCCTGCCCATAAGTTCCAGAGTCTAGGATGTGCTTGGGAAGGAAAGGTTGAATGAATGACGCTTGGAATGCAGCCAATGACAGGACAAGGCACCTAGCTGTGTGACCTCGGATATATCATTGTACCTCTCTGGGCTTAGTCTTCATCTCTCGGATTCAGGGAGCGAGGGAGTCTTGAACTCTGATTCCGTGGGCCCTTTTAGCTCTCATCCCCGGTGAATCACGTACCTTCCCATTCCTGCTCCTGTGCCCAGCTTTCTAAGCAATTTGTGCTGTTCAGGAAGACCCCACCTGTCCATTCTGCTTGCTCCGTGGGAATGTGTGCAGAAGCAGCTGCTCAGGGCAGAGCCCTGCTCAGGCAAGGGCGGAGGGAGGAGCGGAAGGAAGGGAGACCCATGGTGCTGAGAAAGCCACCGACAGCGGAGGGCTCGAGGGCATCCCAGCGTTCCTGGGCCTGATGCTGGCCTCCCACCAGCCCTGGGTAGCCTTCGCCCTGCCTGTGGTCAGGTGTCACTTTTCATCTTCTCCTGGCCAGAGCTGCCTTTTTCCCAGTGCCTCTCGCCTGGCTTTGTGGCTGAGACCTCCTTTCCATCAGGCCCTGGCAGCCCTGAGTCTCTAGCCCTTTGAGCTGCTGTTTTCCGCTGAGTGGCTCAGTGGGGAGAGGGGGTGGGAGCAATCCATTCAGGCCACTTGTTTTAAAGACGTTTCAGTAAACCCATGGGATTTGTGGTCGCATCGCTTCAATCTTCTTTCAAAGAAATGGACGGGTTTCTGGGTCTCTCCTACCACCAGCTTCCCCGCCTGGCAGCGACCCAGAGGCAAGAGCTGGGAGCTGACGGTGGTGCTCCGTGCAGAGCCCTTCCAGGGAGGGGTTTGGGAGGCAGCCTCTGCGCCGGCTGGGGTCCAGCCCCTGCTCGAGGTGCCTCGGCCTCAGGGGTTCTGGAGGCTTCTGTGTGCAGGGGCGGGAGTCCAGGAGTGGAGGCCAGGAACGAGGGAGCCTTGCACCCCCCATCTTTCTGCCTGGTGGTGAACTCCTGCTCCGCCGTCAGTACCCGCCAGGAAGCCTTCTCTGTCTGCCTCGGGCTAAGCAGCTGTCCTCGCTGTGGGGTCCCTGGCATCGTAGCTCTGTACTCACTGACCTCTGGGTTTCCTTGTGGTTCTGCACTGTGAGCACCTTGAGGTTCAGGCGTGTCACCTTCACGTTCATGGCCCCAGAGGTTCTGGTTGCTGAGCACATCAGAAGCCTTGTCTGGGTCGCTGGGCGGGTGACTTTCGCGCCTGGTCTTAGAGCCCATCCGAGGCAGTGGATGGGGAGTGCTCAGAACAGCACCCTCCCCTCACCTCTGCCCAGAAGGTGGCCCTACCAGAAGGTGGCCCCCGGTAGGCTGGAAGGGAATGGAGGAAGGGAACAGGTGGCTTCCTGGGGCACCAGCCAGGCAGGGTCTTGCCCACCAGGGGGGCCCCCTGCACCCTCAGGCACCAGTGAAGTGGCCGCTAACACCAACCGCCAACCGGTCGGGCGGGTTTGTGGGGAACCTGGCCGGGTTTCTTGAGGGACAGGATGTCCCGCTGGGGGCAGGCTTTGTGCCTGACCTTTCTTTCTGTCTTTCCCCTTTCAGGCGTCCAGGCTGCTCCTCTCCTGACCTCGCTCTCCTCTTTGCCCTGCCTCCCTCCTCTGAGGCAGAGCCTTGACCCTGCCCACCCTGGGGTCCAGGGCAGTCTGGGCGAGGAGGGGGTGCAGGCAGGAAACAGGCCAGGGCCCTGCAGGAAGGAGGTAGGCCCCTGAGACCCAGGGAAGAAGGATACCCACTGGCTGGGGTGACAGGCACCAGGCAGGAGCTGGCAGTGGCCGTGGGACGATGCTGCCACCTTTTTCTCCACTGAGGCATCAAGGATAAGGACCCGGAGCCCTCCGTTGTTGGGCTTCTCCTGCCTGTGTGACTTCTCCCTGCCCCCTACCGTGCTCCCCTCTCGGGGGAGTAGGAAATGGGGGTGAGGGAGCCCGGGTGTTCCTCTCACCCTCTGAGCGGGAGGGGGCTGGGTGCCCTGCTCTGTAGGTGTCAGCGGAACTGTCACCCAGCAGCGGTGCCGGTGCAGGGATTTCCCTGGCTGACTCACCCGGCCTGGCTGCGCCTCAGCCCAGGCAGGAGCTGTTTGTGAAGGTGTCTGGGTGGCAACAGCGACTCACAGGGAGGGAGTCCCGGGAACTGGGGAGCAGGGGGCGGAGGGGTGCAACTCCCCCCACGGAGCCCTCAGGCCTGCCTCCTGCCCTCCCCGCCCCCCACCAGCTGCCACCTGCCACGTCTCCATCAAGCATCGCGCCCCCACTTCCCAGCACAGGAGGAGCTGTGCTGCATCGAGGGTCCCGAGCACAGGCCTAGCGACCCCCTGCCTCCTAAAAGATTCCCCCAAGGGTGATGAAATGCCTTCCCTCCCGGGAACAGAGAAGCCATTGATTCCCTTGGTCTCCAGGCATTTCACGGGCAGGGTGGCCCGGTAGGGGGCCGAAAGGCAGGAAGTAGGGCCAGCACAGTGACCCGGCCGGGGGTCAGGGACCCCCCAGAGAAAGGGTGAAAGCTCAAGGCTCCCCGCAAAAGAATTCACACAAGCCTGTGCGCAATTTCCGGGCCCACAGATGCCCCAAGTTCATCTCTGGGCCCTCCCAGCCGCCGGCTGCGGCGGAGGTGTCGCAGTTACGGTGGGCAGGGCACTGGGGGAGGACTGAGCAGACAGAAATGTGGAGCAGGCGCCGGCCTGTGGGGGTGGCAGCAGCAGCAGGGCTGCGTGGGGCGCGCTGGGCTGGGGGCGGGATGGGCCGCACATTGCTGGGTGATTGCCCCAGAAATCCTGCTTGCTGGTTGCGGGAGGAAGGGAGGTCGCCCCCTGACCTCTCCAGGCTGCCCCTCACCCACCCGCCCACCCCCGGGGCCCTGGGCTGCCAGGGCTGTGGTCCACAGATGACATTCGGGACCCTGGCACGGTTCCCAGCCCCGTACCCACCCTCCTGGTCTGCTGAGAGATGCAGCGGTTTCTGTTGGCTGGGCGCCTTGGGGCAACTCCAGTGTGTCTATGGGCCCCCCCACCCCCAAGTGTGTCCAGCCTTGTTGGCCATGTTAATCTTTCTGTGAGCAAGCGCAGGGCAGGGCGGCCTGGGGCAGGAATGTGGCCCATGGGCCCAGCCTCCTGAACAGTGGGGCTGGGGGCACAGCCACGAGGGCGGGGGTCCCCCTCCCCGGCTCTCAGCCCAGCCGACAGCTGTGGTCGGGGGCATGGAGGCTGACTGGCAGCGGCCTGAGCAGGCAGCAGGAGCAGTCAGGGTGCGAGGGAGGCCTGGCCCAACCTGGAGTGGGCCCTCCCAGCAGGGCCAGAGCACCTCAGCCCTCCAGGGGCGGCACCCTTTGGAGGTCAGCGGGCAGCCAGGCACAGGAGCCTGCCAAGGCCCCCCGGAGGGAGCAGAGTTGCAGGCCTGGCTTCTGTGTTGGCTCCTGACCCGCTCCTGACTTCGCTGTGGCCTGGGGGCAGGTCTCTGCATCCCTCTTTCCTGCCTGAAACAAGTGTGTGTGACTCAGGGCCCAGAAGGTTCCTTCCCACCCAGCTGTTCTCCTGTGGTTCACTGAGCCCCTGGCTTAGAGAATAAGGGAGGCCCCGGGACTTCTGCCGATGAACCTGGTGGCCAGGGGCACCTGCGCCACGGAGCAGGGCGGACGTCCCCACTTGGACTCTCCGTTTCTCCTCCCTCCTCCCCGGGGTGATGGCGTGAAGTGAGGTAAGGGCCCCCAGCTCCCAGTACAAGGCCTTGTGGCAAGCAGTTGGGCTCTCACTAAACTGTAGTCGGTGTTGCTTCCCTAACTCTCATTATGTTTGAGGGGTTACCATTGTGGTGCAGTCAGCCCCCCAGAGCCTGCGGGGGGGCTCCGTGGAAGAGGTGTGGTGGCCCGAGTCCTGGGTTGGCATCTGGGTCCCTGGTCTGCTTGAGAAGCAGGAGGTCAGATGGGGGCAGCCAGAGGGTCCAGGCCGGTGGGTGGGGGCCTGGCCGAACCACCCGCTCCCATCTGCAGAGGGGCGGCCCGCCCCCCGTGAGTTGGCTGGAAGACCTCAGAGCTGAGGAGTGCGTGTTCTCCAAACATCTTGTTCACGGCAGATGGCAGCCACAACCCCTTTCCCCCTGCAGTTCCGGATGCACTTCCCTTCCTTGCGCTCACCCTCCTGATAACTTTGCTTTCTGCTTTTGGAGCTGGGGAGACAGCCCGCAGCCCCCGAAGCCACCTCTGACTGTGGAGAAGCTTGGTGCTCAGAGCATGGACAGTGCCCAGGGGAGAGGAGACCTCGAGCCCCTCTCTGCTCCATCAGGGAAGCTGTCTTGCCCAGGTTCCTGCACTCTGTCCAAGTCTCTTTGGCCAAACAGGCCAGCAGCGCGATTGAACAAGGGCCTGGGCCTGGTTTGACATTTCTTGAGCAGCTGTTCGGCAGCAGGCACTGTCTGGGTGCCAAGGACATGGGCAGAAGGTGCAGCCCTGCCCTCTAGCAGCTCCAGCCTATGGGGAACCCGGTGCCTGGGGCAGAAATGGAAGGGTGTCCATCAGGTCTGCCTCAGGGTTGGCGGGCTTCTGTGGGCTTCTCAGAGGAGGCGGTGTTTAGGCTAAGCCCTGGCAGGCTGAGGAGTGCCCAGGAGAACAGGATTAGAAAAGACATCCTGTGCCTCAAAGGCACTGAGGCATGGAGAGCTCTGACCCTGCAGAGCGCTCGACCATGGCGAGTAGTAGAGCAGAAAAAGGCCAAGCTGCCTCATCAGCATGTTCTGTTTAACACTAGGGTGGGGTCTTCGAGGAGGGGTAGACAGCTCTTCTGGTTGCTTGTGGGGTGGGGCCAGCCTGAAGCAGAAGCCCTGCATGGGGGCCGCATGGGGAGGGAATTCTGGGATCTAATTAATGGCTGCGCTGAGTGTGGAGCCAGCAGGAGCAGCCCCTGCTGATGGAGCAGCCCCTGCTGGTGCAGCCATAGGCTAGAAGTCTCCCCTAGAGGATGAGGTGAGGGGACCACAAACGAGCATGCCCTTGAAGGCTGTGGTGCCTCTACTTTCACAGTGCTGCCCCTCGTTCTGTGACCTGCCTCAGCTCCACTCCATATCCATGCGGCGCTGGACAGAGCACCCACGAATCAAGACCCTCGTCTGTGCCAAACTCTGTGCTAAGGGCTCCCACACGGGCCTCCTCCCATTTAAGCTTCACAAGAGCCGCGCACGTGGGCATCACCCCAAGGTCCTGAGACTTGTTCAGAGTCACCCAGCTAGGATGGGTGGCCAAGCAGAGGCTCCAGGGCCAGGTCAGCCTGACCCTCCCCTGCACACCTCCTGCTGGGTCTCGTACTCTGTCCCCTGGAGAAGGCTCAGTGTGCAGTGGGGGTGGGGGTGGAAAAGTATTTGCTTTTCCCAGCCCTGCATTTGCTGTGCCGCTAGCACCTGGCTGACTGTTTGCCCAAGGCTTTGCCTTCCAGGAAGATGGGTGGGGCAGGGCGGTGTGGCGGGTAAGTCGTCCGCTGCTTCTGGACTTCCAGCTTCTCTGCCTAGCAGGGAAGGGCTGCACCGCCCACAAGCACGCAAGCACCACGCCCTGCAGTCCACAGTGCCCGCCCCAGCGGGGCCGGGCCTCGCCAGCGCAGGGCCTGTGACTGCACTGCTGGGCCTGGCATGCCTGGCATGCCAGGGCAGCAGTGGCAGTGGCAGCTGGATGGTCAGCAAGGAGCAAGAATTGTCCCCAGGGCCCTTGTGTCAGGGCCCCAGCCCAGGGTGTGGAGGCGAGGGGTGGCATCAATGGGACTTTTGTGTGGCCAGGGGGAGAGGAGCACATGGCCCAAGCCAGGAGCATCCTGCCAGACACCTCTGCCGCCTCCTGTCCTGGGGCTGCCACGCCTTCCATGCTGCCAGCCCCTCCGGGGTTCCTCCCAGTGAGGAGAGCCTACCTTGGTTCAACCAATCCCTGCCCTGTCCTCATCCCCTTTCAGATAAATCAGGCCCAGTAAGTTGATGATTCCGGCCGGGGCCCTCCACCCGCCCTCCTGAGAGCGCCCCGCCCCTCCACCCACCCTCCTGAGTGTGGCCTTCAGCATCCTCTCCCCAGTCTGCCAGAGCTCACCCCTGTGTGGGCAGAAACTGACTGGGGAATGTGCTGGCCGCTTCTTGAGGCCACGGGTCTGGTCCTCGGGGCCAAGGGGGACAGATTAGGTAAACAGGGGCAGGGTGGGCTGGGCGGGGCTGGCGTCCCAGGGAAGAGGAAGCCCTTTCTCCCCTGAGGTGGGACCCCAGGACCAAGCCCACAGAGCTGGGCGGGGAGCCAGCACCTCCCACCCTGCAGTCCTGCCTGTGGCCAGCCTTACCGAGTGGCTCCGCTCCCAGGAAGAGGAGGAGGAGGAGGAGGAATCTCACCCTGCAGCCAGGTGCCCCCCTTGCTTTGCACT
Source organism: Phacochoerus africanus (assembly GCF_016906955.1). NCBI lineage: Eukaryota > Metazoa > Chordata > Mammalia > Artiodactyla > Suidae > Phacochoerus > Phacochoerus africanus. The sequence continues at coordinate 9,857,319 of NC_062547.1, read as the reverse complement.
GTGGCCTTTAGCAAGTCCGCAGCGCCAGCCTGTGCTTGCTGCATCACTTGGTACCTGTCTGACAAGTTTTGAGGACAAGGAGGCTGCCACCAAGAGGCTGTGCCTGACCCACCATGGGCAAAGAACTCGGTACACAGAGAGCAGCTGGAAGAGTGTCCTGGCTCAGGCTTGGGGACAGCCTTTGCAGGAGGTTGTCCAGTCACACCCACACTAGTGCTTGGGGAGCCAGTATATGCTGGGGCCGGGGGTGGGGAGCAGCCTGGTTCCCCCCCTTTTCAGCTGCAGACCAGAACTGACGTGGAAGAGGGGACTGCTAGCCTCCTGAGGTTGCTCAGCCCTCTTTCCCGCTGCTGGTCAGGCCTGAGGACAGACAGAGTTTGCAAGCTTGGTGGCCCTGCAAACAGCCCATTCTCAGGCCTTTCATTCACACCCCTCTTCCCCCAGCAGAAGGACTTTCCCGAATGCATATCGTGTGCACGCAGCCCCACACCAAGCACCTGACTGTCACCTTCCCGTAACGCTGTGAGGCTGGTACCCCTGCAGTTCCCATTGGAAGGTTGTACTTTAACCAGAGTCCCTCAGATCTTATTTCCCTCCCCTTTTATAGGAATCTGGGCTCTGAGAAGTTGCAGCTCGCCCCAGTTATTGCGGCCGAGCCCAGTACCAAGCCTGAATTTTCTGCCAGGGAACCCGTGCATCTCCCACTCTTTCCGGGACCTAAACCGAAATGCCACTAAGTGAGCGTATTGATGCATAATTGATCCCACCCGGATCCCTCTGGCCTTTCTTCTAGGAAGCTCTGAGCACTTCCCAGACGGGATCGCCTGTTCTCCCAAGGCCCAGGGGAGCTGAGAGGAGGCCGGGCACAGAGGGTGGTGGAAGGGCCGCACAGAGCCAGCAAAGGGATCTAGAAAGCAGCCGGCATGCTGCCAGGCCCCCTTCGGCCTTCTGCCTCTGCAGAGGAGATGCTGGGGTGGGGGCATGTCTCCTCGGGGCCCTGCCCTCTGCCTCGGTCGCGACTGTGCAGGTTTGAGCCGCAAAGCGGCGGGAGCTAGAAGAATCCTGATGAGGCCCCCGGCGGGGGCGTGGATGTCGAAGCCCTGGGCTCTGTCTAAAAGGGAAGTAATCATATTGTGAGGCTTTTTATAGTGCTTTCCTTCTAAGAAGCCTCCGCTGTGTCTTGTTTGTTCTCCTCACATTCCTAGGAGGTTGGCAGAGAGCTGATCAGGGTCACGGGGAGGAGGCCCAGTGAGCAGGCCCTTGACCGAGTCATCTCCGGTCCCCCAGCAGCCAGCGAGGCAGGCACTGTCCCGTCCCCATTGTCTGGAGAGGAATGAGGCATAGAGGCGCTGAGGTCACGGGCAAGTGACTGATGGCTTCGGTTTTGACCTTGGTTCTGACAGACTTAAAGCACTGGGCCTAGACTGGTCAGTCCTGGCCCATCTGCCTCCCAGGGCAGCTGCGAGGAGGTATCACCAGTATTTCTGTGTCTGGGACTGTGTTCCTGAGCCTGAGCCTGAGGCTGAAGCCTCCGGTGGTTGAGCATTTGGAGGCATTAAAAAGGCGAGTCCTGGGGAAACGGGAGGTCATCTGGCCAAGCCCTGTGTTCTCAGGTGAAGACACTGAGGCTCTAAGAAGCCATCCCCAGGCGCTCTCCTTCTTGGTGACAGTGGCCCCAGGATCCTGGCGAGCCCCTCTGGGTCCCTCAGCAACCCTGTTGCTGGGAGGGGCTCGTGCATCCGCAAAGCACCGCCCTCTCTGTTCTCCCTCCAGGGGCGAGCTTTGCGGACCTGGGTACTACAGGCCACCCTCCCACAGGCAGACGGGACGGGGGGGCTGGGGCACTGCTGGGAGGCACAGGGGAGCAGGCTCTTCAATGCAGTGGAGCCCTTCTTGTGGCAGGACCTCCTGGATCCCTGGCCACATCCTGGCTCTGATGCTCCCTGTGTCACCTCAGGCAAATCACTGCCACCCCCTGCCATCAGCTTCTGCATCAGCAACACAATGGAGGTGCTGCGTTTCTCCGCCTCGCCCACAGTGTGGTTATCACTGGAGCCCATCTATGGTCGCGCTGCAGGAGAGCAGTCCAGGCCCGAGCTGGGATCCCAGGCACTCAGCCAGCAGGTGGTGTGGAAAGAGCCGGGGTTGGGAGTCGGGAGCCTGGCTTCTGGGCTCAGCTCTGCACAGGCTCCCTCCGGCTGTGCTCAGACGTGGCTCCTGCTACCTGCCAGGCCCTTTGCAGGTGCTGGGGACACAGCAGAGAAGGAGACAGAGGAGGTCCCCTACCTGGGAGCCACATGCTGGTGGGGTGCGTGGGGGTGTGTGTGCAGAGTAAACACATGAACAGGTGGATAAACTGGAGAGGGGTAGATGGAGGAACGTGCTGAGAAGAAAATAAAATAGTCACGTGAAAGATGAGGCCTGGGGTCTACCTGAGGTTGGGCAGGAAGGCCGCAGGAAGGATGTTTGAGCTTGGAAATAAGTGATGGGGGTGGGGGGACCATCCACGCAGAGCTGGGGAGCAGGGAGACAGGCCGTACTTGGCTGTTTGAGGGACAGAGAGGGGGCTGAGTCCCCGGGGTGATAAGCACGGGTCACGGGGGAGGTGAGGGCCAGCCGGCCGGCTGCCAGAGGGGCATGTGTTCTAAGTGTGATGAGCTTTGTGGAGTGACTGACTGGCAGTGGTGGCGGGGTGGGTGCTTCACCAGCAAACAGAGACACCCTCTCTCCCAGCCCCCGTCTCCCCTCCTGTTCGTGGTTTGCAGCAGGTCTAAGACCTCCTCCACCAGGTTAAGGCCCCCTCTTCGTGGCCGTATTCGTGGTCAGAGCCAGTGGCGGGAAGAGTAAGGAATGGAACGTTCAAGGGGAAAGGCCTCCAACCTCAGGCTCATTGTGGGAGCAGAGCTCGGGGGCCACCCCTGAGCGGGCACCTGCTAGATGGATGCCCAGGTCCGTCGCACTCCTCGGGGGCAGGGTGGGGCCGAGCTGAAACGCTGGGGGTGGGTGTCGCTGCTGAGGGGGGCAGGCTGCCCTGGGCCTTCGTTCTCACATGTTCCTCTGGGCTCAGGAGACCCAGGGCCAAGTCCCCTGTCCCTCCCTGCAGGCAGCGCCCCCGAGCATTGCAGCCCCCTGGAGCTCGACCACTGATGCAGTGCTGGCCCCTCTGCCTGTCCGGTTGCACGGCCGCAGGGCTGGGGCGTCCTCAACAGCGCCCTGTCCCGTCGGTCACCACGGTCTACTGAGTCTCAGTCTGGCCCCTACTTGTCTCCTCCCTCGTGTCTTGGCCCAGGATTTCTCACTGCTTCCGGCAGGAAGCTCAGACCCCGGGGCCTGGCTCGCAAGGCCCCAGCAGCCTCCCCACCCTGGGCCTCCCTCCTGGCTGGTCTGGTCTTGGCCCCGTCCTCCATGGTCCCCACACGGGCCTCTGCCATGGTGTTCCCTGGCTGCCTTCTCTTTGTGGCCTCATTGCTCAGATCTCAGCTCCAGCTCCCAGTTCTTAAGGCAGCTGCCCCTCACCTCCCTGCTCAGGCTCTGACTCGTAAAAATTTTCACGGTTGGACGTGACCATCAGCTTGAAGCCTCTCTCTTTCCTTGGGCTGTAGACTCCATGAGTGCTGGCCCCACACAGAGCCTTTATTTACTGCTGTGGCCCCTGGCACGTAGTAGGCACTCTGCTTGTGTGCTGGGCGGGTGGAGAATGGCTGCACGCGTGCATTTAATTTTACTGGGTTTCCCCACCCCTGGAGCTGTCCCCAGCCTTCTGTCCCCTCCAGTCCTGGTGCCGCCTTAAGCTGGGGAGTCTGGAACCAAACTCTGGCCAGATGCGAGGGTGGGTGTCCTCACAGTTGCCAGGGCCAGGGCCACCTTGTGTCCCTGCTTCTTGGTCAGCCAGGCCTGGGATTTGGGGACCCAGGCCTGCCTGGGGTCCCCTGAGGAGGGAAGGGCTCCCTCACTCACCTGCTTCAGCCTGGAGGATGGGACAGCCACAGTCAGTATGTCTGGGGCCCTGGCAAGACTGGAAGCCAGCTGCGTTCCCGAGGTACCACGAATTGAGGAGCCGGGAGGGGGCCAGGGATCAAATGGCCTTGGAGCCTTTGCCCCTGAGCTGGAGGCTATGGAGGATGCTCTCAGGCCCAAGTGTCACATCTCCTCTGCAAGCCAGCCAGGCCTTTGTCCTCCAGGGACCTGGCGTCCTGGCCCCTCGCTGCTAAGGGGCTAGAAAGGACGGTCATGGGAGACTCAGGATTGGGCGGCTGCAGCTCTTCCCTCAGGGTCAGGGTCTTCCCAGCGCCGGCCAGGGGCCCCCTCGCAGTGGGGGTGGGCTCTCAGGCCGCAAGGACATTCTGGTCAGGCAGCTCCATCTGACACTGGCAGGGAGGGGCCACCCAGGAGGCCCAGAGCCCACAGTTCTAGGTCACCTCCTGCACCATCCAGAGGCAGGAGTGGTATTTATAGCAGCCAGTGGCCACCAAGGGTGGGGCAGTCAGCAGGAGCCGTGACGCAGGCCGCCCCCCTCGGGTCCCCTGGCTTTCTCTGACTCCTTCACTACTGCCCCCCACCCCGCCCCAGCAGTGAAGGGCTGGGCCTGCTGAGGGGAGAGACATTGCTCCCTTCCTCCCCAAGCCCCAGAGGAGACCAGGTGCCACTTTCTGCCTGGCAGGAGCCTTGGCCTCAGCCAGTCTAGCCAGGACCCTGTCTGTCTCCGGGCTCCAGGTGGGCATCCCTTTAGCACTCAGCGCCAGGCCCTGCTGGTCTCTCTCGGTGGCGCCATCAGCTCTTGGCAAAAGGTCCGTCCCCTGGAGTCACGGGCAGCTTTGCTGACCTCCCTGGGGCTGGCAGGGGTCGGCGAAAGGCCTGCCTCAGCCCTCCTGGCAGCAGGCAGTGAATGGGGCCGCAGGCACCTGCCCCACGTTGCCTGGGAGGAGGCCCCGCCAAATGCCCATTGCCTCCCTGCTGTGACCTTGTTAAGTGGTCCTGGAATGCCACTCAGGCTGGAAGGGCAGGCAGCAGTCCAGCCCATGGTCACCAGGGCTGCGCCGGGCATGCGGTCCCAGCTCCACCTCCTGCCACACCCAGGGAGCAGCCCAGGGAGCAGAGGCCACAGAAGTGACAGTGTGATGTGGCTGGGGCCGCTGGCCCTCCGGATGAGTCCTCTGGGAAGGAAAGCGACTCCAGAGTCCAAGGTCGGGCTCTGCTCTCCCTGAGCCTTCCCTTACCCAGATACAAAGCTGGCCCTTCCACCCCGTCCAGGCACCAGGAGGCAGAAGGCTGACATTGACCTGGTAGCTGAGGGGGCTGCCCCCATGATGGAGGCCAGGGCTCCCCCCGTTGCCAGTCTTTGTTGCCCTGAGCCTCCAGGCCCATCCCCCAGGCTGGGAGAGGAGCAGAGGGAGGTCAATGTCCCCTCCTCAGGGCTTCCAGTAACAGAAAGTGAGGCCGGACTCTGCAGGAAGCGGGGGCCGTGACTTTGCTGACCAACCCCGGCTGGGGCTTAAGGCCAACTGCGCGGACCGAGCTTCCCCAGGGAGGAACCCCCGAGTGGGCAGTGGCGTCTGAAGAGGAGGAAGCACCAGGCAGGGGGCCGCTCCACTGACCAACAGGAGACGGAGATGGGAGCAGGAAACCGGCTTGTCCACCGGTGGCGGGGGGTCATTGGTGGAGAGCTTTGTAGCTAATGGTTGGGAGTTTTAATCTTACTTAAAGGGCACTTAGAAGCCGTAATGCACTTTTGAGGAGGGGGTTGATTTAATTAAAGCCACAGAAGGGCCTGCATGTAGCCAGTGCACCCAGCTCTCAGCACTTCACAACTTTGAACTCACTTTGTCCTCATAGTAGCCCCACGAGGGAGGGGCTGTCATCACCCCCCCCACACCCCATTTTACCGAGGAGGAGGAAGCGCTGGTTGATTCATCCTGGGCAGTGGCTCCTGCTCTGTGCTTTAAAGGTCACAGTTCAGTGCACGTCTGAATGGACAGAGGCACTGGGACAAAAACGGGACCCAGCCCTGTCCTCTGTCCAAAGGCAGAGGGCCTTTAGAGCCCCACCCTTCCTGGGGGCCTGTGGTCACGGGGTCCGGTTCAGCTTTGTCATGGCCACAGAGGTGCGAGGGAATGAGGGGCGTGTAGGAGCCTCCCAGCCCCTGGGTCAGTGTTTCTGTGGCCGCTTGTGGCTCAGGCCAGGCAGACACGCATCATGGTTGAATTAGCCTGGGCTCCTGGATGGGACCACCCACCCCCCCGCCCCCCTGCCCCAGGCTCTCTCAGCTATCCTGCCCCAGCACAGCAAGGAGGACTATAAAAGTCAAGGCCAGGCGTTTGCATTGTGGCTCAGTGGGTTAAGAACCCAACTAATATCCATGAGGATGTGGGTTCGATCCCTGGCCTTGCTCAGTGGGTTAAGGGTTTGGTGCTGCCACAAGCTACAGCGTAGGTTGCAGATGTGGCTTGGATCTGGTATTGTTGTGGCTGTGGCGTAGGCTGGCGGCTGTGGCGTAGGCTGGCAGCTGTAGCTCCGATTGGACCCCTAGCCCAGGAACTTCCATGTGCCGCAAGTGCAGCCCTAAAAAAGCAAAAAAGTCAAGGCCAGAATGGACCTGCGAGCTCATCCTGTCCAGGGCCTCTCAGACATTTTTAATCACTGAGACTGTGTAGCGCACCCCAAGTTACAAGGAGCCCCAACATGTAAAAGGGCTAAGAGCTGCTCTGACCTGTGCAGCCTGGGGAGGGGGGGTTGCCTGGCGAGACCCACGTGGGAGAGCACTGCCATCCGCTCCCTCGGCACAGGGGGAGAGGGGCAGGGCCTGGGCCGAGGCCCGTGTGCCGTGGAAGCAGAACCGGCCACCTCCCTGGTGCTCCGCGGGGCTGGGCGCTGCAGACCGCCTCCCCTGGGAAGGAGTTTGTGTTACGCAGTCACTCGATCCCTGCCTGCCTCTGCGATGCCCAGGGAATGGCTGAAGTGAAACTCAATAGCCCAGGTGCGGGCCTGCGCCCTAGATGGCTGTGCTGCCCGGGGAGGTGGCCCCTCGTGGATCCTCCGTGGCCGCTTGGCCTCCTAGAGTCTGGGGAGCGTGTCTCTGGTGTGGACCCGAGGAGACAGGCGCGGTAGGACCATGGGGGCACAGGGTGTGCTGGGCATGGGGGGTGGAGGTTCCCAGAGGGGGGGTGTCAGGCCTGGTGTGTCACTTAGCACCCTCATTAGCCTCCTCACTAGGGCCCCTCATGCATGGGAAGGTGCTAATCTCTCTCAGAGGTGTCACCAGCACCCTCCTGCCCGCCCGCCTGGGACTGGGAGCCTCTGCTCGAAAGCTCTGGGAAGCCCGGGAGGCGGGTGCCTGGGGGTTCCCAGCCACTGACTCTAGGGAGAGCAGAGGCCCTGGGGAAGGTGAGGGGCTCTGGGGGTGGGGGCTGAAGATGAGCTGGAGCAGTGAGCCTCTGCCTCTCTGGGCCTCCAGCGTCTGAGCAGAAAGGGGGGCACAGTGGGATGCCCGGAAACTCAGAGACGCAGATGGGGCCTTCCATGGGAGCACAGGTGCAGCCCTGGGCCAGCGCTCCCTGGTCCCAGCTGACCCGCGGGATGTGGGTCCCATCTCCCTGGCTCACTGGGGATTAAGGAGGCAGGGCCAGTGAAGTCTTATCCAGGGCAGATGGGGCTCCTGGGAGGTAGGTTGGTAAGGGTGGGGGCAGGTGTGGGGCAGTGGCCAGGGGCAGAAGGGAGGGCTGTGGTGTGCTCATTGGGTGGGCCACACCCTCTGCATCCTGCATTTCGGGGGGAGGGGGGGTGCGGCAGGGGAGGGGTGAAGATGTTTTAGAGCCTGTGGGGATGTGGGAAGACCAGGGCAGGACAGAAAGGACTTGGCCTGAGTGGATGCAACCCCGGGATGGGTGTCTGCATCCATCACAGACAGGCAGGAGGAAACGGCCAGGGGCTCTGAGACGCGGGCACCGGGCAGTGCCCACCAGGAGGCCAGCAGAGCCCCCCTCTCTCTGGGCTGGGCACCAGGGAGAGTGCAGGGAAAAGGTCATTCCTAGTTTCAGGAAAATAAACAGTCTCCAAGGAAGAATTCAGAACAAAGCGTGGCCTGGCCAGAAGGGAACCTCTTCCACCAGCAGAAACAGGTCCATTCTGGCCCAGGAAGTAAAAGCCCTGGCATCAAGCCCCAGGAGGAGAGGACCGGGGAGGGCTATGGGGTGGGAGGGGGGCCTGGCCCGCCGGCCCGCCTGCCCGGAGCGTCCTGCTGCCTCCCCGCTCCTTCCCCAGTGGCCACCCTCCCAGAACAACTAGCAGGAAACCAAAGGCCTCAATTGATTCCCGGGGAGTTGGCTGGTGTCAGTGACAGGGCCAGTGGCAGATGGCAACTTCGGCTTGTTGTAGACGAGTGGAAAATAATTAGCGTGAGAACGAGGAGCTAGAGCCTCCAGTGATAAATGGAGCCCTGATGAGGGCTCATCGGGAGGGGCTGAGAGCACAGACTGGGGCCTCGTGGCCTGGCTCGGCCACTCACTAGCTGAGTGACCTTGGGCAAGTTACTTAACTTCTCTGGGCCGGTTTTCTCATCCATCAAATAGGGCTAACAAGAGTACTTACCTCGTAGGGTTGCTAAAAGGTTGAAATTAAAGTTAAGTAGGTAATAGCTGTGAACCGCTTGCCACTGTGCCTGGTGTGTAGTAAATGCTGCATAAGGATTTTTTTAAAGTAACAAGTGATGGAATGATTGTCGTCGGAGCTACTTCCAGGTCCAGCCCCGCATGGTCACAGGCACGGCCCCCACTCCTTTTCATCCCCTTCCCTGAACTCTGTGCCTGGCCCGGATCACTCTTTTGTGGGGAGGGCCTCTGGCCAGCAGGCACGTGGGTGTGGAGAGAACACGGTGGAGACCCCGCTTCCCTCGCTCACGGGTTCCTTAACCTTGGAGCCTCAGTTTCCCCATCTGGCGCATGAGAACAGCCATACCCACCCACGGGCTTGTCGCGAGGGGCATAGGAGGCGCTTCCCCTGGTCCCTCGGCACCTGGGCAGGGATGCCTATGAGGCAGAGACTTGGAGGGGAGGGGAGCAGAGGCAGCGGGGGTCCCCATCGGCCCCAGCCGCACCAGGCACATGGCTTCAGCCCCAGGCCTGGACGTCTGAGGACCCATCCCTTGCCGAAATCCAGCCTCAGCCCTGGGCAGGCTCGGCGCTGCCTTCTGCTCCGGCACAGCTGACGTGTGAAAAGCAACAGCTTTCGGGCCCCTAACTTGGGTCGTGCGCACCCGGGCACAGGCTGGCGGTGCACGCGGCCCCCAGCCCACGCGCGCGCTCTCTCTCTCTGTCGCCTCCCTCGCCGCACTCCCCCTTGTGCACCTCAGAGACCAGGGGGAGAAGGGGCCTTCGGGGCGGGAGGAAGGAACGTGTGGGTCCTGGTGTCTGCGTGTGAGAACAAGGAGTCAGATTGATGGGCAGAGAGATTTTTTTCATTTCAAGGAAGTTGCTCCACAACCCCAGCCCTGCCGTGTCCTTGTCAGGGCACCTTCGGGGAGGCCGGTGCTCCTCCATGACCTCTGTTTCCCCATCTGAGCGGAGGTGGTACCCTGACCGCCTCATGAGGCTGGAGTAAGAGGACACACAGAGGAGTTCCCGTTGTGGCTCAGTGGGTTAAGAACCTGACTCGTATCCATGGGGATGCAGATTCAATCCTTGGCCTCGCTCAGCGGGTTAAGAATCCTGTGTTGCTGCAAGCTGCAGCATAGGTCGCAGATGCGGCTCGGATCCCTTGTTGCTGTGGCTGTGGCGTAGGCTGGTAGCTGTAGCTCCCAGTGGACCCTGGGAACTTCCATATGCTGCGGGTGCAGCCCTAAAAAGAAAAGAGAACACAAAGGGTTTCTAGCTCTGGGCCCACAGCCCACTCACCTTCAGGCAGCCGGCGGAACTCCCTCAGGCTCAGTTTTCCTCATCTGCAGAGTGGGGCCGATGCCCTCAGTGTCCCCGTGGTGGTGTGACCGTGAGTCTGGAGCCAGAGGAAGACCCAGAGTGCTCTTTGTGGCCTTGGCGCCTCACTCCGTAGTGGATGTGGGAGGCCTGCTTCTGGGTTCAGAGATAGGCATTTAACTGAATGCTGCTCCTCAGAAGCAGCAGTTAAGACGCGGGCTCTGGAACTAGGCTGTGTGACCTGCAGCAAGTCACGACAGCTCATCCGTAAAATATGGTAATAGCAGTGCCTGCTGGACAGAGTTACCATGAGGACTGAGTTACGTTTGCAAAATGCGTAGATAAAGCCCAAGACGTGGTGGGCAACTGACCGACGCCAGAGGGAGCAGAACAACGGGGTCCCCAGCTTAAGGAGGGCTGAACTCTCCTCCCTCACCCTGGAAGCGCCCCGCAGCTTCGTGAAATGATTCTAGTTCCCCATGCTCATCACCTCCCCCTGCCGGGGCGCCCTCATTTAAGCCTCCCAAGTGACAACAAAAAACAAAACAAAACAGAACCATTTGGAGTTCCCATCGTGGCCCAGGGGTTAACGAACCCGACTAGCATTCATGAGGCCTCACCCAGTGGGTAAAGGATCCGGTGTTGCCGTGAGCTGGGGTGTAGGTCGCAGATGCGGCTTAGATTCTTCATGGCTGTGGCTGTGGTGTAGGCTGGTTGCTGCAGCTCCGATTGGACCCCTAGCTTGGGAACCTCCATATGCCTCAGGTGCGGCCCTAAAAAGACAAAAAAAAAAAAAAAATTCCTCCTTGGCAAGCAGAGAGGTTACCTAGCTCTCTAGCCACACAGCTCAGGAGTGGAGGAGCCGGGATTTGCTGCCACTGGAGCCCGTGCCCTGGACATGGCTAAAGATGGCAGGAGCCACCTGCCAGCCCACTTAGGCCAGAGGACAGCCCGTTGGTGAGCTGGGACAGAGCCCTGGGGGCTACCACTTGGCCTGAAGGCTTCCCAGGGCCCTGCGTCCCTGCAGTCAGTCCCCCTAGAGACTAGATAAACTGCAGCAGCAACATGGAAACACTTGGTATCAGACAGACCTACCAGGCAGCAAGCGCCAGTCTCCCTCCCTGTTTTTGGAGCATCGTTTCATTTCAAAGCTGTTTCTCATGGGGCATCCCATTCATTATGGGAATGGGGGTCATGGGCCCTCTTCTCACAGCCCCAGGGATCACAGCACCTCGCAGAGCTAAGCGGTCCTCATTGACGTCCTGATTTCCCTCTTTACTCTGGCCACCAGGAATCGTGGAGTCAAATGATAGTCTAGCCCTCCTGTGAGGGCCTTTGTGTCTTGCACGTGTGCGGCAATTTCCCCAACCTCCTAATTTAATTTACTTTGTTTTTGTTCTGAGGTTTGTTTTTAAGGTTATATTCTAACTCATTATTTGTGCTTCCTACATGGGCACATGCAGCCTTGGTTGTGGACATCAGTACCTATTAACCAGGACAAAAATACCAGCCTGCCCTAAGTCCAGGCTCCTCATTTTTCAGAAGAGGTAGCTGAGGTCTGGAAGGGAAGGGACTTTCTGCCTGGGGACGCTGCCCTTGGTCTGGCAGCTCTAGCCGTGGCTGGCCGTGGCCCGGTCACCAGCCTCGGCAGGCAGGGCTGGACAGGGTCCCGGCAAGGTGGGCTTGGGGCTGAGGTCTCCTCTGTCCACGAGCCGAGCCGCAGAGCACTGGGGACCCCACCCGCCGGGAGGTGGCGAGCTAGTCACCCACGCCTCTGCTGGAAACTGCACCAGTGATGGATGCATCTGGAGGGTTGATCTCCTGCGAGGGGGCTCACGTGGATGTTGCCGGCGCCCAGAAGGGTTATGTATCCAGAGCATGAAAGGGAGGATCGTGGCCCAGGCTCCCTGGGGTCACACACCGCTCATGGGTGTGTCTCTTGGGCAGTTGGAGCAGGGTGGGCTGAGAGGCAGGAGAAGGGGCGGGCTGGCTCAGGGGACCCTGGGACTGTGTGTCCAGCACCGGGTGGAATGGATGTACTGGGAAAGCTGGGAGCCTCTGGGGCCTTTCTGAACCTCAGTTTCCTCATCCATGAAAGGCAGCCTGAAGACCTTTTTTCGAGGCCCCTTCTAGCCCTGCCCTTCCTGCATGAGCTGTGGGCTTTGGCTGGCAGCAGGAAGGGCCTGGGTCTCTGCCTGCTTAGCCTCCTGCTCCTCAGAAGGGGTGGGCCAGCATCTCTGAGCCTCGGGCTCCTGGTTCTTCAGCAGTAATGGTCGTGGAAGAGCCACCACGTTCACTGAGCACCTGCTCTGGACAGGTGCCGGCTTAAGCATATGACTCATTTAATCTTGGTGATAATTCTGAGGTAGCTACTGTTCTTAGCCCCATTTTAGAAATAAGGAACTGAGGCACAGAGAGGTTAAGTAACTTGTCCAAGGTCACACAGCCAAGGAAGTACACAGCCAGAAGCCAGACACAGCCTGATTTTGGAGTGTGTGGAGTGAGAGGGACGCTGTCGCCCTGCATCACTGCTGAGGGGATGGCGGGTGATTCGTCCAGGACGTGGAACACGGGAGGGGCTCAGCTGATGTCCAGTGTATCCCCATGGCCGGGACCTGCCTGTCACTCCCTCTCTCAGGCTCAACTTTTAGCCCATCCTTGGGCCCAGATGCCCAAGGCCACCTCTGCCTGGTGGGAAGTCTCATGGGCTGACCTAGAGGCTGGAGGTGATGCTGGATGGGCCTCCTACAGCACGTCATCCTGTCCCCTGTGGTTCAGCCTGTCCCCAGTGCCCTGGCCCCACTGTGGGCACCAAGGTGACCCTCATCTCCCACCAGCCCGAAGCTGGGATCCTCTGTGCCCACGGCAGCCCATGCCGTCCTCCATCCCGGGAGCTCTCAGCACCCCACCAGCTGGACCCACTGCCCAGGGCCAAGCTCAAGGGGACCTTAGGAGCAAGGAATGAAGCCGAGCCTGGGGTGCTTTAAATAGTAGCCCCCCCGCCCCAGGCCTGGGGCGGAGTGGGTTACCCTGTCAGGGCTTCTGATCAGGGCCAGTCACGGGCAACAGCAACACCTGCCCAAACCGCAGCACCTGTCACGGATCACCCTGCCACAGAGTCCCCAGGAGCCCCTCCGGAGCCCTGCTGAAATGATGGTCCCTGCATACAGAGCCCTGGGCTCTGCCAGGACCCACACAGACCTCTGACCTCATCCCAGCCATCGCAGCCTTCTTGAGGGTGGGGCGGCAGCGGGATGTCCCTGGTTGCAGCTCAGGAACTGAAGCCAACAGAGTTCAGACAGCCAGGGGAGAGGACGGTCCTCCAGGAGCAGGCAGGGAGGTGCTGGGGAGGGACAGGTCCCCAAAACAAAGGGTTTGCGCAAAGAGGGGAAGGGGTCGTGTGTCTGGGCCTAATGGCAGCTGCTTTGGGGGATGGCGCAGTGGTTTGGAGGGGCCAGGGCTGCCGGGGGAGAGGGGCTGGCTCACACTCCAGGGCGTGGGGGGCGTGTGTGGAGGAGGCCAGCGCAGCAAGTCCCCGCCCCCCGGGATGGGCAGCAAGGAGTCAGCAAGTCAACTCTAAGACAGTGTGCTGAGGGCCACACTGGGACGAGGGGACCATGGGTCCCACGAGGAGGCAGCCTGTTCTGCCTGAGGATGGGTGGGGGGCGCTGTCGGGGAGGGGTTTCGAAGAAAGGGTGGCTTTTGGTCGGCCTGGAAAGATGAGCGGGATTTTGCCTGGCAGAAGAACTGGGGTGAACAAAGCTCAGATTCCAGTGTGGTGTCTTTAGGGAGCAGCAAATTTGGAGGGTTGGGAAGGGAAGGTGCGCAGTGTGAGAAGGGGCTGGACTGCCTCCCCAGCCGGAAAGGGGCCCTGCGCCTGTCCATGCCTGGGATTCCTGGGGCTCGGGAATGTCTTCCTGCTTCAGGACCCAGAGAGGGCAAGGCACCTGCCCACGGCTGCACAGCCCGCCTGCCAGTTGCCGAGGCCCCTTCCTGCTGCCTGAGGCTTGGACTTTATCCTGCAGACCCCGGGAGTCTTGGAAGGTTTTTAAAGTCCAGGTCAGCATGTGCCTTTTAGAAAACAGTTTTGCATTTTTGGAAAGAGGAACTCTTTCCAAAAGAGAATGGGTTAATACTTAACTCAGGGGCATGAATCCGCATCAAGGAAATGGGGCTTCGAGGGTGGAGGAAGAAAGGGGCCTCGTGGTGCCACCCAAGTCATTCCGTCCACATGTGGGGCCATGTCCTGGCACCCCACTCACACCTGCCTGGACCCAGCAGGGCCCCTGTTCTCTCCAGCCAAAGGGGGGGGGTGCCACACCTCCCCTGGCAGTGCCCCCAGACTGGCTAAGGAGGGGAGGCCGTGTGCCCCTCCGCTGAGGTTACTGAAGGGCACGGACGCTGTGCCCTGGGGGAGGAGAGCCAGAGGAGGTGCTTTGTGGCAGCCCCAGACCAGGAAGTGGCCTGTGCCCTCCCCCAGCCCGAGCCATTTCCGCCAGATGAAATCACATCCCCAGCAGGGGAACAGGCCCCCATTGTAAAGGGCCGGGGTCTCAAGAGAAAGGACGCCTTTCAGGCCCTTAAAAACAGCAGCCCTGAGATTTATGAACCCGCATGGGATAGAGCGGCCCATCCTCCCCCAGCAGCAGCACAGACCCTGTCCCCCCCAACCCCACACCATGACCTGGTGGTGACCAGCTGGAGAAGCCACTAGTCCAGGCGGGGGAGGGGCAGCTGGGCCACTGGGTACACAGGCTCTCCGTCGGCCTCACCCGCCCGTGCTGAGGCCATCACTGGCTCTGTCCAGCACCGCTGGGGCTGCTCATATGGTCCACACCAGACCCTCCCAGGTGGGGATGATGGACATTTTACAGATGAGGAAGCTGAGGCACAACCAGTAAGTCACACCGTCAGAGGGCGGTGGAGCCGGCACTGGAAGCCAGGCGGCGCTGGGCCTGGGATTCTGCAGTGATGGACCAGGCCCGGGTGCAGCCCAGAGGGCACAGGGCATGGTTCCCAGGCCTGCGAGGGGGCACCCGGTGGGGCCAGCCCACAGGAGCCCCGCCACATGACCTACTAGGTGGGACTGGCACTGACCACAGCTGTCGGCTGGGGGCTCCCAGAGGCTGCCACTGGCCGTACCACTCCAGGGTCTTGACAGATCTTCGGCCACCTCTGCAGGGGTGCCAGGCTCGCCCCACTTCTCCCACCAGAGAGCAGGGAGGGTGGGGCCGTGAGTGAGGTGGTTAGGTGTACATGTGAGCAAGGGTGATTTCGCCTTTCTAGACTCCTAGAGGTGCAGGGTGGGGGTGAGGGAGGCGTTTGGGAAGGGCTCGCCATGGTGCATCCCTGCGAACCAGGTGTTCCAGCTCCTGGCAGGGCAGCCCTCACCCGCCAGCCCCTCGGGGACGGCCCTCCCCTCCCCCGCGGGGCCTGGCCTGATCGGAGCAGCCGGGGAGCCACGGCACCTGCCTGGACCTCTCAGCCATTTCCTTTGTGTGAGGGCCCCAGGCCCAGCCCCGTGCTCCCCCTCACCCTCCGCGGGCCACCTGGAGTCCGGGAGGGGCTGCAGAGAGCTGGCGGCTGAAATGCCAGCTGTTGGCAGCTCTGTCCTTCTGCAGCCCCGCTACCACCCACGGAGTCCCAGCCCCTCCCATCCCGTCCGTCCATCCTTTCAAACCGAAGCCGATGCTGTCAGCCACTTGTCACAGGCACACCACTGGAGCCCCAGCCTCCTGCAGTCCCAGACCCCCCCACCCCCGGCCACCCCACCACGCAGCTCCGTGCTCTCCATCCTTCTCCCGCTTCCCAGAATCCGTGCTCCGACTCCTCCTTGGAGAGAGTGGGATGATGTCACTTCCTGAGGGTGGGGGGAGGAGTAGGCACGACCCCGGCAGGCTAGCCCGCCAGCCCGCCCGCCAGGCCACCACCTCGCTGCGAGCAGCCTGGCAGCTGGATGAAGTGGCCGCGCCAGGGAGAGGGCGAAGGAGACGGGCCGGGCTGGACGTGCTGGCCGGTCCCCCGGCCCCACACCCCCTCGCCCACCCTGAGGGCCGTGCCCACCAGCTGGGGGAGACTTGGCCACTTCGTGAGTGATGCCGTTCTCCGCAGATACTCTTCTTCCCTGGAGCCGTCACCGGGGAGAGGAGGACTTGCCGCCCACCCCTGGACCAGGTGCTATGTAAGCCTCTGCCAGCCTGGGGGCAGCTGCCCACCAGCGCCCAGCCTCCCGCAGCAGGGGTTCCTCCATACAGTTCGGCGCCGGGCTACCCGGGAGCTCCTTGCCAGTATTCCCCTTGCCAGTATCCCCTGTGGGAAGCCAGTCGGCTCTCGCCACCCCTTCCTTGCTCCTGGGGCTCCGGGGAGTGGGGACTCGGATTCCTGGGCCCTCCTCCCTGAGCTTGCCTGCAGCTGATTTGAATTCAGCTACTTCAGAGAGTTGGGATCTGGGCCGCCAAGGCTGTATGGCCCAGGGTGGGCGAGGGAGCCAAGAGGGTGGGACACCCACAGGGCTCGCCCACTGCCCTGGCAGCGGCGGGGCCGGGCACCCCCGCCAGGCTCCCAACCCCCAGTCTCAGCCGTGTCCTTCCCCACCGAGAGGCATGGCTGTGGTTGGGAATTCTGTCTGACGGGGGCAAAATCAAGTCGTAGAGTCTGCGCTCAGCCTTCCAGCAAAGCAAGAAATGGAAGGCCTCATTCACCAAATATTTACTGCGCACCTACTATGCACTGGGCTCCCATCCTCCATATGTGCCAGCCCCACGCATGCCCTCCCCCTCACCTGCCCCGAGGCCTTTGACTCTCCCTGGCCAGCTCAGCTCATGCGAGGGCACAGGCTCGGGCTTGGTCCAGGAAGCCCCCCACCCCACCCCAAGAACAGCATGCCCTGGGCAGGGGTCTCCCCTGATCCCTTGGAGGGGGAGGCAGGGGTGCACCCAGGTCCTGAATGGAGCTGAGCTCTTCCTGTTGGGGTGACCACAGGCAGAGCTGATCATCCCAAGGGCTCTGTGCCAGCCTTGGGGACAGGAAAGTCCTCTGGGCTAAGGCTGAAGCCACTGTCTTGCTGCTGCACTTTTAAATGCTGGCTCTGGGGGGGGAGTCTATAGCCGGAAGTGGTCCTGCCCAGGGGTGGGCCTGGAAGCCCCTGGGCCTCAGGGCGTGCTGCTGGGCACACCTCGCCAGGACTGTGGTGGCCCTGGGTGCCACAGCGGCCTGGGCAGCCTCAGGGTCCTCTGCTGTGTTTCAGGAGGTGAGCGCCAGGCCCGCTGAGCCTCCGCAGAGCTGCCAGCCATGCCCGGGATCGTGGTGTTCCGGCGGCGCTGGTCTGTGGGCAGCGATGACCTCGTCCTGCCGGCCATCTTCCTCTTCCTCCTGCACACCACCTGGTGAGTCTCGGCCTGGAAGGAGGGCCCTGGCCACCTGTCCTGACCCTGTTGTGTTCCCAGCTCCCAGGAGCTGGTGTGGAGAGACATCCGCCCCCTTAGGGCGATACCCGGGTAGAACCCAGAGACCCCGCCTGGCCATCGGGGGACCTGACCCCAGCACTGGGCGGAACTGCCGTCTGCCCACCCACGGCTGGTGGCTGAGCACCCTGCCCCCACGTCTCTGCCCCTGGCTGCCCCTGGCTGCCCGTGGCCTAGAGGGACTCCCTGCTGGAGGACTGCAGTTCTGCACCCAGAGCCGAAACGTCATCCATCCGGCCGGAGTCCAGGCTGGGCGGGACCACCTGCCAGGGGGCGGCCGCGCAGCGGGGGAGGGGGACACGCAGGCTGCCCGGCCCCCCTGACATGTGCGTCCCCCCAGGTTTGTGATCCTGTCCGTGGTGCTCTTCGGCCTGGTCTACAACCCGAACGAGGCCTGCTCCCTGAACCTGGTGGACCACGGCCGCGGCTACCTGGGCATTTTGCTGAGCTGCATGATCGCCGAGATGGCCATCATCTGGCTGAGCATGCGCGGCGGCATCCTCTACACTGAGCCCCGCGAATCCATGCAGTACGTGCTCTACGTGCGCCTGGGTAAGGGCCACCCGCCGTGGGTGGGGGCTGCTCCGGCTCACTCCCACCCCACCCCCGTCCTGGGGCCCAGCATTCATTCAGCCACATGCCAAGGGCCCAGCCCTGTGTCAGCACCGGGGTCCAGCAGCGAACAGGCAGACTTACTGGGCTCACCTCTGGCCCGGGGCGGGGGGTGGGCAGGCTGAGGCCTGAGGGCCAAGTCCAGCCCTCCATCTGTTTTTGAAAATAAAGTTTTATTGGAACCCAGGCATTCACTTACGTACTTGCTGTCTCCGGCGGCTTTTGCACGGCCACGACCGAGCTGCATGGTTGTGACAGAGAGTGTGACCCACGACGTCTCATCTGTTTACTCTCCAGCCCTTTGCAGAGAGACCTGGCCAAGCCCTGCTCTGGGCTGTGCGTGTCCCGTCAGCTGCTTTGCGGTCCTTTCCCAGGCGGTCCCCTACCGTCCTGGGGAAGCCCCCCAGGGTCCGCTTGGGTGCTCTTCCTGGGTTCCAGCCCCTCCTCCCAGTCACCGCTGGTGAATTCTCTCCCGCGCTAAGCTCCTTATCCGTGTTAACTCAGGGAGGAGCCAGTGCTGGTCTTGTTCTGCAGATGAGGTGTCTGGGCTCAGGGAGGTTAATTAGCTCCTTTCCGGTCACACAGCAGTAAGTGCACCAGTGTCAGGGCTGAGAGTTGAACCCAGGTTGTCTGGCTCCAAAGCCTGGACTCTTAGCTGCCACCCTGGGCTGCCTGTGGATCCAGATGTCTCATGCTGCCCCCCCCCCGGGGGGGGCCGGGGGCTATTGATTCTCCCCCCCTGCCTCCCCCATCCCCGTCTCAGCCCTGGGCCCAGTGCTTTGGGCTGAGCAGGGGGCCTTCCTCCTCCTGGAAATAGCAGTTTCCACGAAATGAAGACTGTCACCCGGTTCTCACGGCCCTGCACTCCGGCCCTTGCACCCCCATTTTGCAGATGAGGAAACAGAGGCTCGGAGCGATTAGTAGCTTGCCTCAGAAACATCTTATCCCCGAACTCGTAGATCTAATTCTGATGCTGAAGGGACAGAGAAATGCCTCTCCGTCACCTGCCTTCGCAGTCACCTTCTGGGGTGGGGGTGGGGGCGGGAGGGGCAGGCATCGGGGCCCGAGGACCATGAGCTAGAGCAGCCGGTGGAATGGCCGTATGCTCCCTGGGGCTCCCAGTGCCACGAGGCTTGTGTGGAGGGGCGGCGGGAGGGCCGGCGCCCCTGCTCCCAGCTGGCTGGGTGCCCTGTGGCAGGAGGAGCTGGGCCCAGGTTCCAGGGCCTCCCTGTCCTTCAGTCGGGCCCTGCTGTCCCCGCAGCCATCCTGGTGATCGAGTTCATCTACGCCATAGTGGGCATCGTCTGGCTCACTCAGTACTACACCTCCTGCAACGACCTCACTGCCAAGAACGTCACTCTCGGTATGTGGGCAGCCCCGGTGCAGGGTCGGGGTCCGGGTACAGAGGGCAGCCCCGGTGCAGGGTTGGGGTCAGGGTACAGAGGGCAGCCCCGGTGCAGGGTTGGGGTCAAGGTATAGAGGGCAGCCCCGGTGCAGGGTTGGGGTCAGGGTACAGAGGGCAGCCCTGGGGTGCAGGGTTCAGGGGTACAGAGGGCAGCCCCGGTGCAGGGTTGGGGTCAGGGTACAGAGGGCAGCCCTGGGGTGCAGGGTTCAGGGGTACAGAGGGCAGCCCCGGTGCAGGGTTGGGGTCAGGGTACAGAGGGCAGCCCTGGTACAGGGTTCGGGGGTACAGAGGGCAGCCCCGGTGCAGGGTTCGGGGGTACAGAGGGCAGCCCTGCTCCAGGGTTGGGGTGAGGGTAGAGGAGAGCAAGCTCAGGCACCACGAGCAGCCACTGGCAGGCTGCTGGGGAGGCTGCAGCCTTCAGCCCGCATCCGCCGTCTTCCCTCAGGGACCCTGGTCTCGGGGCCACAGGAGGCGCAGAGGCGCCTGGGGCTCTGGAAACCCACAGAGCATGTGCCCTGTGTAAGGATGGGCCTTGGGGTCCCTGCTCAGTCGGGGGACGGCCGCGTGGCCAGAGGCTGGGGCCGTGTCATCTGGCCCCAGGAGCAGCTGGGGGTAGGGAGGCCCCGGCGCCCCTTCTGAAGAGCCAGCGAGGCGCCCCCAGCACCGTGACCCTCTGCCTCCCGCCGCCGCCGCCTCCCCAGGGATGGTCGTCTGCAACTGGGTGGTCATCCTGAGCGTCTGCATCACCGTCCTCTGCGTCTTCGACCCCACGGGCCGCACCTTCGTCAAGCTGAGGGCCACCAAGCGGAGGCAGCGCAACCTGCGCACCTACAACCTGCGGTCAGTCGGCCGGGCGGGTGGCGGGCCGTCCCCGAGCGCGGCAACTCAGCGTGAGCCACGGGCTCACCTCGGCTCCCGGGTCTGTACAGCGGGAACCACGACCGTTCCTGGGATTTCACAGCGTGCCTGACACGGGAAGGTCGTGCTTAGTCAGTGGCAGCCATTTGTCCCTGTCATCAACCAGTAACCATAGGAAGGAAGCACGTGTACAGCCAGCCAAGAATGGCATGTATTAACTCACGGCAGCTCCCCGAGGGAGCTGTTAGCATCCGTCCTATAATACAGATGAAGAAACTAGGGCACCGAGAGGTTATGTGACTTGCCTGAGGTGACACAGCTCGCAAGAGGTGTGGCAGGAATCAAGCCTGGGCACTCTGGCTTTAGAGCCCCTGCTCTTTGCCGCCAGGAGAGTCCGCCTCTAGGATTAAGGAGGCTGGGGGAGGTTAATCAAGGAAGGCTTCCTGGAGGAGGGGAGGTTTTGCCCAGAGTTTTGGTAAAGGGGGAAGGCTGTGCCATGGCAGAGAGAATGAGGGAGGGAGTCCAGGCGTGATCAGAGGGTCCCTGTTCATTGAAAGCAAAGGGGGGGTGGGTGCTGCTTCCAGGCTGGGTCTCAGTGACTCCTTTTAATTGAGCATCTGAGCCCTTTCACCATCCGCCTGTGTAATCCTCTTGTCAACCCTGGTGCAGCTGGGAGACCCATTCCCAAGGGGAGCAGTCTGGGTCTCAGGGAGGGCAGGTCACTTGGCCCAGGTCAGATTGGTGGGGAGGGGACCTGGCAGCAGGGTTGGGAGCCCTCAACCAGGGGACTAGGTCGCCCAGGCCCCATCCCACCCTCCCATTCCTCCGCATCTGGCGCCCCTGGGCGCTCCACGTCAGCTGTGGCCAGAGCCACACCTGCACCCGGGCCGGCCACCTCCCAGCCCCAAATGCCAGGTTTTGGAGCCAAGGCCCCAGAGCCCGTCGTTTCTCCCGGTGCACCTGCTGGCTACCACCCGTCCCATTTTGCTCACTCTGAGCTCATGCCCCCGCCTGACCTGGTTTCTGGGCTCCTGGGGCCCCGGGAAAAAAAAAATCTACCCCCCCCCGACTCTGGGTAATTGCCTTTGGGGCCCAGGGCAGCAGCTCCTTTGCAGCTGAAAGTTGGCGGTGGCTGTCATCTGAATTAGAAAGTTTTCCAGCACTTCTGGGCCCCGTGTGGGAGGCGAGGGGCCTCAGAGTGCACAGATCCCCACCCGCTATGGTTTGTCCAGTTCTTGGTGGGCTTGGGAGGGCAGCACAGGCCATGGCTGGGCTGCCGTGACCACCTGTCAGGCTGCTCCCCTCTCGCCTGCCCTCTGCTCTGAAACCAGCAGTGGGTCTAACAGGGATGTCTTCAAGCCTGCCGACCCTTCATCCACCTGCAGGTTTGGGGATGTGCACAAGCCCTCCTGAGCCACACTGATGGGTTATTTTAGTTTCTGGAAGTCAGGGAGCTGTTGAAGTCCTTGGCCCCTTCTCCTTCCAGTGAAATCTGGTGGGGTTTAGAGGAGGGTTCTTCCCACCACTCCTCCCTGGGAGCCTTAACTGTGGCTCTTTGAAGAAGGAGTAACTGCCTGCCTTTTACTTTAATGAGCCTCCGGGCAGAGGGTGCTGGATCCGTGAGACTCCCTATCCAGATTTAATGTGTCTCTCCCAGTCTTGGTGTCTGTAGCCTAACTGATGCATCAGGCCAGACATGTCATCAGTGCCATCTGCTCCCTGGTGGGCACAATGGGTACTGCAGTAGAGTCTACAGCTCCTCCACCTGCCAGAGGGAAGGGAGGAAATTTTCTCCAAATGTTTAAAAGCCACTTTGGTTAGAAAGGATTAAAGAACTTGATGCTCTGGTAACTCAGCCTGGCCAGCATGCTGTCCCTTTACTAAGCCTCTAGTAGGTTGGATGTTGGCTTAGGATGTCAGGCTGCCCAAGTCCCAAAGGGCTGGCACGTCCCAGAAATAGCAGTTCCCTCGCAACTTCCTACCCCCATCCTGCAGCCCTGGAAGGCCCTGTGGCTTTCCCTGCCCTTGCGGCCCACGGCCCATGGAACCAGGGTTGGGAGCAGGCAGCAGCCCTTAGCTGTAGAGAGGAGCCGAGAGGCTGGGGAGGAGGGCCTGGCCTGTCACTCCTGATGGATGCTAAGTGCCTCACGGGCATCTGGGGCCACCCGTGCCCCTCCTCCTAACCACCCAGCACCAGGCTCTGAAGGGGCAGCGAGGGCACATGTCATAGAAGCAAGCCAGCCTCTTCTCACTCAGTCTGGACATGTACATTTGTAAAGCTGGATCTGTTCTCTTTATGCTCAAAACACACCAACCTCTGGGTACCCAGTGTCAGAAGAGCCTTTGTGGATAACTGGCCAGTCGCTCTCCCTTTGGGTACAGACTCCTGGCTGCCCTGACTCCTCATCAGAGCAGCCAGAGCCACTGGGGCTGTTGGGGTGTGGGGGGAAGAGAGGGCCAGCCATGGGGTTGTGAAATGTTAGGCCTCTTTCAGCCCCTTAAACTCCCCCAAGTACAGAGAACATGAGTATCTGAAATCTCTTCCGAGAAGGGAAGCAGGTCTGTCCACAGGCCTGCTCCAGAGCCTTGGTACGTGGCAGCAGAGGGGGCACGCTGCTGCCATCTTGGATTGACCCTTTGCACGCGTGGGCCACGGGTCAGCCCCCAGTTTGGGCTCCCAGCTCTGAAGCCCCCGGGGCATGACCGTGTCAGTCTGCCGGCAGCCAGGAGCACAGGTCCTGGCCTTGGTCAACGGTGCACCACCTCAGCCCAGCAGGAGCCCCCCAAGGAGAGCCCTTCTGGCTGACAGCTGGTCACTGGCCACCCAGCTTTGGCCGGGCCCAGACCTATTCTCCCCTTGACCCCGCTGCCCGGGAGCTTTTGGCGAGGTCCTGGGAACAGGCTGCCCTGTTTCCATAATGTCTGGGCCCAGCTCTTCTGGTTCCGCCCTCCGACCTTACTCATACCGACTCTCCCCCACTGCAGGCACCGCTTAGAAGAGGGTCAGGCCACCAGCTGGTCACGCCGGCTCAAAGTGTTCCTCTGCTGCACTCGGACGAAGGACTCACAGTCAGTAAGTCGTGGCAAGTGGCTGGCCTCGGGCTCACGTGCTGCCACTCGGGAGCCTTCCCTCCTCGGCGGGGCCACAAGGGGGCCGGGCGGGGCTCTGAGCAGGCACAGGTGACAGCCTGCCCCTTGGAAGACCCACTCCCCCCAAGGGCGGAGCAGCCAACCCCTTGCTCTGTCAAGCGGACAGAAACATCTGAAGACTTTTTATCAACTCCCTTGGAACTTAAAATTTAGTTTAGAAGAGATGCTGCAAAACCAGGGGGGCTTGAAAAGAAAGCAGAGCGGTGTCTCGGACGGAGTTCCCTAGGGGCTCAGAAGGTTGAGGATCCCATGGTGCTACTGCTGTGGCTCAGGTCACTGCCGTGGCGCGGGTTTGATCCCTGGCCCAGGAGCTTCCTCATGCCTCAGGTGTAGCCAAAAAAAGACAAGCAGTGACTTGCCAGCTGCAAATCACTCTGGATGATCCCTTGGAGTGGGCGGCGCTTGGTGTGGCTCTGGATGGCACTGTCCACCCTCTGCCCCAGTGCCAAGTGCTCTGAGGAATAACCAGATGGGCCAGGGCACAGCGGAAGGCAGGCGGGGGCGGCGGCCTGGGTGGGAGGAGGGGAGGCCGGGCCCTCAGGGGCCCTTAGCGGAGCCCCCCAGCGCTGGCAGGGCCCTTAGGGATCATCTAGTCCCACCCCTCGTTTTGCAGATCAGGCAGCTGAGGCCCAGAGAGGTGGAGTGACTTGCTCAGCGTCCCACAGCTAGTTAGTGGCAGAGCCAGTGAGCTCAGGAGACCACTCCTCCCCGAGCCAGACAGCAAATGCCCTCCATGGAAGCCACCAGAAGCCTTGAGTGGCCTCCTCCCACCGCAGCCCCTGGTGAGCCTAGAGTGAGTAATCAAGCATAAGAAAGCCCCCCCAGCCCCCCCACACCCCTGAGGTTCCCTGGTGGGTGGGGCTCTCTGAGGTCTGAAGGGTCTCAGCCTAGGGCCTGGAGAGGGCAGCTTCGGGACTGGTGCTGGAGCCTGGGGAAAAGGCAGGCCTCCCCCAGCCTGGGTCCCCTCAAGCACTGATGGCCCGGCGTCAGGTCAGGTCCAGCCCAGAGCAGGTTTTGATCCGCTCGCGCTTTGTTGCTTAAGGATTCCCTTTGGAGGCGAGCGTTTAAAAATCAGGGCATTGATGTGAAGTTCAGCGTTTCCCGATTTGGCCGAGGTGGGCCCCTAGCAGCAGCCACTGGCTCCCTTTGGTCCCATTAGGCCATTTGAGTTTGCAGCCCTTGAGTTTTCTTCTCTTACAAGTGCCAGACCCTCAAGGGTGAAACCCAGCAAGAGAGAACCGGGTGCCTAGTTGGCTTCCACCATCACCCCCCCCGCCCACCACAGCCCGTTAGGGAAGGGGTTCCCTAACCCCAAGATTTCTGCTTGTCGGGAGATGGGGGGGGGACTCTGCCTGGCCTGCACCCCCAGGCCCCAAGCACCACTGTCCTGAGGACAGAGCTCGTGGTGCAGCAGGGGCGCTAACCCACCATCACATGACCCGTCTCCGGCATATTGGGGGTCCCTGAACATCCAGCCGTGGGCACACGGGTCCTGAGACCCGGAGCTCCATAGAGCCCTTAGCGGGCCATTCAAGGTCACAGCTGGTGGGAGGTGGGGAGAAAGCAGCCAGGAGCTTAGCTTTGGCGTCTCTGCTAGAGAGAAAGGCCGAAGGAGAAAGACCAGGCCAGCCTTGATGCCCAGGACCGGAGGAAGAGCAGGAAATGGCTCTTGTGGGCATCTGTGTGTGGTAGGCAGTGCCGGTGAGTCCCGTAGGAACTCCAGGGACAGAAGGGCCAGGCGGTGGGGGACAGAGAGGGTCAGTGCTGGCTTCTGCCAGGTCTGCAGGGGCCCGGAGCCCCGGACGGGGGAGCTTGCACAGGGAGCCGGAGCAAAGCCCAGCCCCAGGCCATTCACACCTGCTCTCTCTCTCTCCCCCGCTCCCCTGCCCCCGCCTCCCGCCTCCTTGGGCCGCTAGGACGCCTACTCGGAAATCGCCTACCTCTTCGCTGAGTTTTTCCGAGACCTCGACATCGTGCCATCCGACATCATCGCTGGCCTGGTGCTGCTCCGGCAGCGGCAGCGGGCCAAGCGCAACGCCGTGCTGGACGAGGTGAGCCCCTCCGCGGCCTCCCCGTGCAGCCCTCCCGGCTGGCCCTGCTGCCCCCCAGGTTCCACATGCCCTCTCAGGCCCCGCAGGTCAGCCTTTGGAGGCTCGCTGCCCTCCCTGCTGCAGCTTATCCCTTTAGCCAGACCGTCTCTCGGCTCTTGCTTGGGTGGCACCCCTCCGCTGGGCGGCGTGTGTCTCCGGGGCTGGACATCTGATGGCAGGGCCTGAGGAGCCATCCATTCGTCTCCATGCTCCAGCCTCCAGCCTCCATGCTCGGCTCCACCCCAGCCCCGCCAGCTCAGCAGTCCTAGCCGGAGTCTCCCAGCACCCCGTACAGAACACGCTATTTCCTCGGCCTGGGCTAGCGACGTCCCTGGGGGCTGAGGCTTTGGATGGAAGGGGAGCAGCGGGAAACATGAGGAGACCTCAGCTTTTGGCAAACTGGCCGGGTCACGGAAGGGCTAGAAACCACACGCTCCTTTGGGCTCTCAGGCCCTTGGGCAGCAGGCAGGGGGCAGGGCGGGAGCCTGGACCCTTTCCCGGGGCGGCCACCCTCACGCACCTGTTTTCCAGGCCAACAACGACATCTTGGCCTTTCTGTCTGGGATGCCGGTGACCAGAAACACCAAGTACCTCGACCTCAAGAACTCGGTGAGTCGCAGCCCCCCGACCCCAGCCCTATTCCTGGTCCTTCTCTCCCTCTGCCCGGATGGCCCAAGCAGACCACCTGCCCGCTGTCCCTGCTCTGCATGGGCCCCCCCTCGGCTCTCCAGGCGGCCTCTCTCCTCCATTCACACCCTCTTCCTCCCGAGCACCCCCCACACTGCGCTAGTGCTGCAAACAGAACCCCTGAGTCGCCTCGCTGTGCTCAGTGGTCCTGGCCTCCAGAGATTAGAAAGGGCTTCACAGGGGTGAGCTGCTACTGCTACTGTAGCCGCGGTTGCTATTGTTTTAAAAGGCAGCAGCAGGACACAGCCCTCTGGTTTCCAAGCTTTTTTTTGAGAAGCAGAACCTCTTCTTAATTGCCTTCAGTAGAAATCCAGTGTGGGTGTCCCAGTAAAGGAGGGGTGAGGCCTTGGGGGTTGGGGACCGGGGGTGGGGGGAGCCCCTCGCCCAGAGCCGAAGCTGCAGCCTGCCTTGGGACTTGGTCTGCAGAGCTCCGCTCCTATGGCCGTGACCTTGAGCATGTCCCTGACCCCTCTGAGCCTGTTCTCGCAGTGCCTTTGGTGCTGGGCATGCCTTCCACTCAGAGCCCTGGAGGGAAGGAACGAGCCAGCCCCAGCCCAGTTCCCAGCACGGTGCCAGTGAGCGGTGGTGCTTGTGGGGATACCATTTGAAAGGATTCATCCTTCACATCTGAATCCCTGTCTGCGCCTACTTCCCAAAGCAGGCGCTTGCATCCCTTCTTAAAATAGCCCATTGCTGGCAGGTGCTTCTTGCTGGGGGGGATGGGGGGAGCAGTGAGGGGCCGCCCAGGTTCATTATCATCTTCCCCGGGTGGGGCAGCCAAGCCCAAGCCCCGGGAAGCTGGGGTCCCTGCCTGCCAGCCAGCCAGGCTGCCAGGGCCCCGCCCTCTGCCTTGAGCCAGAGGGTAATTACCTTCTGGGCGGTGCGTTCCTGAAGAGCAGAGCGGCTGGGGACGGTTCCACCCCTCTGGGCCCTGATTAAGGTGCTGCTTATTTCACAGGATGACTAATCACCCTCTTTAACTTTTACAAGGCAACTAATTCCCTCTAAGTGCAGGAGGCCCCCAGAGCCCGGGGCGCCGGGGATGGACCCTGGAAGCCACTTTGCTGGGACGCCTGTGTCTCCCCCTCCCTCAGGCTGATAACAACAGCCTGGCCTCAGACACTGGCTTTCAAGCTGGCGCCTTCCCTGGAGAGATCCAATCTACCCCAGACACCCTTGAGTCGAGCCCGGGGCTCCCTGAGGGTGGGCGACTGGCCGGTCCCCCAGCGTGTCTGGGTCTCCAGGCTGGGTACCGCCCCCATCCCTCTAGAGGGTCCGGGCCGCTCAGGGTTAAACAGGCCCTTCCCGGGCCTGACACCACAGGGGGGCGATCGTCACTCTCACCTCCCCCCTTTCTCTTCCCTTCTTGGACATCGATCCAGTGCTCGAGTGTTTTTCTGTCCCCAAATCATTAATTCTGAGATTGGAGCGGCAGGACGGGTCTCGGGAGGATCCGTGCCCTGGTTGCACGGAGATAATTAGGGAAATGCAATTATCATCCAGGGAGCATCCCCCTCCCTGCTCCAGGCAGGTGGGCATGGCGGGGGAGGGGGGGGGTCAGCTCTCTTTCCCGCCCCCCATGGAGGGAGCCTGCAGGCCCTGAAGCTCGGGCGGGCGGGAGCTGACCCCTGGGCCTCCTCTCTTCCAGCAAGAGATGCTCCGCTACAAGGAGGTCTGCTACTACATGCTCTTCGCCCTGGCCGCCTACGGCTGGCCCATGTACCTGATGCGCAAGCCGGCCTGCGGCCTCTGCCAGCTGGCCCGGTCCTGCTCGTGAGTACCTGAGTACCGGTCCCCACCTCCCGAGGGGGGCTCTCCCTAGAGGGACTGTGCCTTGCCGCCCTGCCCCCACCTCCCCGCGGCCTGCCCGGCTTCTCCGGCTCCACCTCTAGGCCTCCACCTTCCTGATACTGCATTCCTCCTGGATGAGGAAGAGCATGGGCTTTGGAATCACACCGCATTGGGTTTGAATCCACACTTGGTCACTTGCAGCCCTCGGCAGGTCAGCCTACCTCAGCGGGCCTCAGTTTCCTTATCTGTGAAATGGGCATGGAGATGCATGGCTCCTGGAGTTGCATGAGAGGATGACGTGAGAGGCTCCTCAGCATCTGGCAGCTCAGGTCCCCCCTCCCCAGCCCCCGTCTCTCTCCCCGCCCTCTGCCACATCTTCCCTTCTCCTGGGCCCCCTCCTGTGCTCTGCCTTTCCGGAAAGCCTTTCCTGAAGGCTTTCCATAGAAGCTTCTGGAAGGGCGGCAAGGAGCCCCTTTGTGAGAGGCTCCAACCCTCTTCTGAGGGAGCTGGCGAGGCTTCAGCCGGATGCCACCCTCAGCCCACACCTGGGGCCAGGGTGGACTCTGCTGTCCTAAGTGGCCCAGAGGAGGAACCGCTCTGGGAGGGCCCCTCCCGGGAGGGCCCCTCCCGCTCTTTGGTGTCTCACCTTCCGCTGGGGCAGGGCTGGAAGGAGGACAGCTCCCAGGCTCCCTGTTCCAGAAAGGCTGGCATGCTGGGCGGGCAGCTTCTGTCCACGACACCCCGCCCTTGCGGCCCGCAGCAGCCACCCCCTCCTGCAGCATCCTTCCCGCAGAACGCTGAGGGGCTCTCAGACTGGTTCTCACCATCCCTGAGCCACTGACAGAGCCGACCAGGGTACCCAGGCCCCTTGCCTTCTTTGCCAGACCGCCCCCCCCACCTCCCCGCAGCTGTCTTCTCCCTGCCCCCCAGCATCCTCGGGAGCCCCTGCAGCAGCTGAGAGGCCTCTCAGAATGAGCACTGGACGAGGAGTCCTGAGACCTGGGCCCCACAGCCCTGCCCCGTCCCTCACTGGCAGGGCGGGGACGTTGTTTGTACAGGCAGTGTCCATCCTGCCCGCCTATGGGATGTTTCTGAAGCCAGCAACCTGTGTTCTTGAGGCACCCTGCAGATGGGGCGGCGGGGGGGGCGGGGAATCTGCAGCAGCTTCTCGTGCCGCAGGGAGAGAAAGCAGAAGGACCTCAGACCCCTTGAGGGCACAGCTGGCCTCCCTGCCCATGGAGGTGGTGGCCCACCCCAGATCCAGGGCTTTGCTTGATCCCGGGTTTTCTCAGCAAGGCCTGTCCCTCTTAGGAGGTAGGTAACAGGCCCTCAGGTGCTGCTCGCGTGAGGACGAACCTCTCAGCACCTAGGATTCTTAAGTAAAATCTCGGCAGTCAAGTCAGGAAAAGTGGTCAGCTCGGGTCACATGCTCTCCCGCCTCCAGGGCCCCATCTGTTGGGTGCCGGCTCCCTCTGGTGGCCTGAGGAGCAGCTGCACCCTAGCTGAGTACCCCAGCTCAGCCGCTCGCCCATTGCCCATTCGTTTGGGGGGAGCCTGCTGTGTGCCTGCTGCTGTGCTTGGTGTTGAGGACATAACTGTGAACCAAAGCACAGCAACCCCTGCCCTGTGGAGCCCACTGCCTGGCGGGGAGACACAGACGGGGAAGTGCAGCCCTTTGGAGCAGATGGGTGCTTTAGAGAAAAATTAGGCAGGCTGTTGGCAGGCTGGTTGCTGGGCAGGGCCAGACCTCACTTAGCATAACATTTGAGCAGAGGCCTGATGGACTGAGGCATCGGGCCGCACAGGATCTGGGAGAAGAGCGTTCTAGGCTGAGGGAGTCACGCAAAGATGCTGAGGCAGGATTAGGGCCAAGGGGAGTCTGGCAACAGGCCAGAGGTGGGGGGTCAGATGGGGTGGGGCCCTCAGCCCTTGCAAGGATGCCGGCTTTTCCGCCAGGCAGCAAGGGTGGCCCTGCAGAGTTTTGGGTGCAGGGGTGTGGCTTGACTTACATGTTAAGAGGTCCTGTTGGCTGCTGAATTGAGGACGTAAGGGGGCGAGTATAGACGAGGGTGACTGGTCAGGAGACCCCATGACGCTCCTGGGCAGGGAGTAAGCGGCCTGGAGCAGGGTTGAGGGAAAGTGGTCCGAGTCTGGTCCGGAATTTGAAGGCAGATGTGCTGACCGACTGGTTGTGGGGTGTGAGGTGGGCTGAGGACCCCGTGGCTCCAAGTCAGGCGCCAAGCACTGAGGGGGGAGTGGGGGGACTGCCCAAGCACGGGAGGCAGGTCCTTGGGGACGGAGGCCGGGAGAGGTTGCAGTCCTGTGGGACATTGCGTAGGCTGTTGAATGGGAGCAGGTCTGGGGGGGCTCATCAGTGCACAGGTGGTATTTAAAGCCCAAGGCGGGATAAGGTTCCGTGGGCGCAGGTGTCACTAGAGAGAAGCCAGGGCTGACGTCTGGGTCCTTGGCGAGAGTCCGAGGCCAAGGAGGCTGCCCACGAGGGAGAAGCAGTCCCTGAGAGAGGGTGCCTCTCCAGCCCACAAGGGGAGGGAGAGACCCACCAGGTCACGTGCTGCCTGGGGGCGCTGGGAAGCGGCCGGTAGAGCTTTTACAAGGGATGCTTTGGAGAGGGGGTGGGGCTGCAAGAATAGGTTCCAAAGAGGAGCGGGGAAACCTTTGCTCCATGGGGGCCGCTGGCCCTGAACCCTCTGCCACCCCGCCCAGGTGCTGCTTGTGCCCCACACGGCCCCGGTTTGCCCCTGGAGTGACCATCGAGGAAGACAACTGCTGTGGCTGCAACGCCATTGCCATCCGGCGCCACTTCCTGGACGAGAACATGACCGCAGTGGACATCGTCTACACCTCCTGCCACGATGCGGTGAGAGGCCGGGGCCGGCTGGGCCAGGCCGGCGTGCAGCCTCCCCCCAGCCTTGGTCCTCTGCAGGCTCCAGGGCGCAGGTGGGGCTGGGGCCTGGGGTGTCGCAGCTGTCCCCCCCACCCCTGCCAGCAAGAGCCCTTGGCTTGGCTGGCAGACTAGAGCTGGGCCCCTCCTGTTCCCTGTAGCCGGCCTGCGCCCCCCCCTGGGGCTGGGAAGTGGACCCCAACCCTGCGCCCAGTAATGGGGCTTCCTGGTCCCAGCCTTTGGGGGGAAGGAATTGAGGGCAGGAGCAGTGAGGCAACCCCGCTGCCTGAGTGGGCACGAGGCTGCCGGCAGGGCCGCCCAAGGCGTGTTGAGAGGCAGGGTGGGCTGTGTGCTGGGTTGGGAGGGACCTAAAGTGACCCTCGCAGGCAGAGCGGTCACATGTAGGTCCCAGAGGCGCCAGATTCCCCAGCCCCAAAGGAGACTTGCTGAGGTCACTTCCCTGGGTCCAGCCCCTTCCAGGCTCACAAACCACTCTTCTCCCAGGTCTACGAAACCCCCTTCTACGTGGCAGTGGACCACGACAAGAAGAAGGTAGTGATCAGTATCCGGGGAACCCTCTCCCCCAAGGTACGCCGCCCAGTGCCCCCTGCCCGCCCCATGGGCCCCCGAGGGGCACCCGCCTCCGCTTTCCTGGCCTCAGCCCGCTCCTCACCGGCCTCTTTCCCCACAAGGATGCCCTGACGGACCTGACCGGTGACGCTGAGCGCCTCCCGGTGGAGGGCCACCACGGCACCTGGCTGGGACACAAGGTACCCCTCCTGTGGGCCCCCGGGCCTTCTCCTCCCCTGCCAGCCTGTGGGCCCGTCCCGTTGTCAGTGTGGGGGCTCCCCCGGGCTCGCCCAAAGAGATGGGTCAGAGAGGCGAGGGCCGTCTGAAAGTTCCACTGCCCCCCACCTGCCGGGCCCCCCGTAGCCCTGCCCCACAGATCCCGTCCACAAGAGCTCGAGGAGGCAACTGGGACGCGATCACACTGGCTTCCTTAAACACGCATCCCCTCCTCGAGTCTCTGTCTTCCCATCTGGGCAATGGAAATGCTGTGGCGAAATGCCACCGGCCCCCACGGCCAAGTGGTTATGAGGACCAGAGGGGGGACAGGCGGGACAGCGTTAGCAGGCTTAGCGTCCCTGAGCTTTTGCCGGTCCCCTGAAGGCCCCCTTCCCTTCCCGTGACCCCGCCTCGGTTCCCTCCTCACCCAGGGCATGGTCCTCTCGGCGGAGTACATCAAGAAGAAGCTGGAGCAGGAGATGGTCCTGTCCCAGGCCTTCGGGCGAGACCTGGTGAGGAGTTTTCCATGCCAGGATCCCTGGCCACTCCCGGCTTGCCTTCCCACAGGGCAGCAGACCGGGGGCAGGATGGGTGACTGGTGGCCCTCTCCCACAGGCCAGACTCCGACACCCTCCTGTGACCCCTGGCTCCCCGCCCGCTCCTCCCTGCCCAGTCCCTCTCCCCACCTCTGGCCCTTTCTTCTTTTGCACCAGCTTCTCTGGGACACCCCTGCTCAGCCCTGCCCAGCTGTGCCCACGTGCTTTGTGCCTGTCATCAGAGGCACAAGGGCGGCTCAGGCTGGGGCCTCGTGAAATGCAGAATGCTGCTCTGGTTGGGGACCATCTGGGCCCTGCCCGCTCTTCCCTGTGCAGGCAGGCAGCTCTTGGGGTACTGCCAACTGCCCTTCCCAAAGCCAGGCGGTCCCTGGCCTCAGGAGACCCCGTCTAGCTGTTGGGGCACAGAGATGGGAGCAGGTAACCACGTGATGATGACAGAGTCTCCTCACTGTATATCAAGATCCATCCCAGCTACGGGTGCATTTATCTAGGAGGGAGAGAGCCTCTCCAGGAAAAATCAAGAAGGGCTTCTCCAAGGACGTACCCTCCAAGCAAGGTTTTGAAGGATGACTAGGAGTTTGTTGGGTAGGCTCCCCAAGAAGTTGCTCTGTGGGGGCCTAGCTCCGCCCTGGCAGCCACGTGGCACCGACATGCTCCCAGGACTCTGGGAAGACCCCTCAGCCTCCCTGATATCAGCTAAGACGGTCAGCTTAAAGGCCCGTGGGCAGGGCTTTCAGGGCTGCTCTTGGTCCCCCAGGGCCGCGGAACCAAACACTACGGCCTGATCGTGGTGGGCCACTCCCTGGGGGCAGGCACCGCTGCCATCCTCTCCTTCCTCCTGCGTCCCCAGTACCCGACCCTCAAGTGCTTTGCGTACTCCCCGCCAGGGGGCCTGCTGAGGTGAGCAGGGGCCCGGGCCTCCGAGGGGGCTGGAGCTGGTGGGAGGCCAAGGGCCGGGCAGGGCTAAGGGCGGGGGCTGGCCTGGGCAGTCTGGTTTCCAGTCACAAGGGAACTGGGAATGGCCTGGCAAGGGGGAGAGGCGGGAGAAAGCTGGGGGGAGCCTCTGTTAAAGGCCAGGCACACCCTGGGGTCTGGCCCCAGCAGAGCCTCCCAGACGGCTGGGCGGGGCAGGGAGCAGGCAGCCCCGCTCCCCAGAGGGCCTCCAGTCACTAGGAAACTGCTCGAAGGCGTGCCCAGCAGAGCCCCCGGGGAGCCCCGTGCCCTCCCCCGCCTTAGCACCCCCTCGGCTTCCCTTGCAGTGAGGACGCCATGGAGTACTCTAAGGAGTTTGTGACGGCTGTGGTTCTGGGCAAAGACCTTGTCCCCAGGCAAGTTGCTTCCTCTCTCCTGGCCTGGCCTGGGCTCTTCTCCCGGCTCAGGGCCTCACCCAGGCAGCTTCCCGCATCCTGGAGGGACCCCCGGGGGCTGCAGGCTCTCCACCACCCTCCCCCCGACCCTGATGGAAGGTCTCCTTGCCCCCACACCGCCCTCCCAGTCCCTGGCCACCCAGTCTGATACGCTGTCCTGCTCCCTCCCCAGGATCGGCCTGTCCCAGCTGGAAGGCTTCCGCAGGCAGCTCCTGGACGTCCTGCAGCGAAGCACTAAGCCCAAAGTGAGCTCGCTCCCCTCCTTCCTGCCTGGGCCCCCCAGGCTCTGGGCCCCCTATCTGCCCTGTGCCCTGCCTGTCCCTTGGCACAGAGCACAAGAAGCCCCTGCCATGTGAGGCCAGGTTGGGGTGTGGCTGGTGTCATGGGACCTCAGGCCGTCAGACCCTTCGCATCTCTGAGCTCACCCCGTCTCCCCCTGCCTGTCCCCGTCTCCCCCTGCCTGTCCCCGTCTCCCCCTGCCTGCCCCGTCTCCCCCTGCCTGTCCCCGTCTCCCCCTGCCTGCCCCGTCTCCCCCTGCCTGTCCCCGTCTCCCCCTGCCTGTCCCTGCACAAATGGGGAAACGAGGCCCAGGGTGGGCCAGAGACTCGCTTTTGCTCACACAGCAAGTTGTAACCCAGTCAGGACTGGAACCAGGGCCCTCAGGCCCAGGTCCCAGGGCAGAGAGCTGCCCGCAGTCAGGACACAGCTGTTCGGAGGCTCAGTGCCTCGAGTGTGACAGAAAGGCCTCCTCCAAAGGCCACTGCTTCTCCCCGGTCCCCAGAGGCTGGAGGTCGCCTGCAGCGGGGATCTGGGGGCTGTTCTGGCTTCCCTGGCAGAGAGGAGGGACTAGCCCTTCCAAACCCGTCATCAGGCCTCTGGGGACACTGGGGGGCTCTTCCTGTAGCAAGCAGGCCCTCAGCAGGCCAGGCCAGAGGTGGGCATGCTGCAGCCAGGCTCCCAGAGGTAGGAGGTGGCCAAGCTGGACCAGCGGGGCCGCTGTCCCCCAGGCCAGCCCTCCCCCATTCACCGTCTCAGCCTGGTTGGGACTGTTCCCAGCCTTGGTGCCAGTGACCCTCTGGCAGGCAGGAGCCTAGGCCCAGTCCCCGGGGGTGGACAGGCAGAGAAGCCTAAGGGGCCCCTGTCTGCCTGGAGGAGCCCGCTTCCAGGACATAGATGGCTCCTCTCAGACCCAGCCCTGGGTGCTTATCAGGCCCAACAGGCCAGCGGCGGGGAACCACCCCAGACGTGGCCGGGTCTGGCAGGTGCACCTGCACCGAGCTACGGGCTCTATCCTGCCTCTGACGTGAAATGACCTAGACAAAGTTCCTCCCTGCGCTGCACCTGTTTCCCCTGCACTAGGTGAGGGGTTGACTGGTGCTCAGCCCTGAATTCAGCCAGCCCACATCATCTGTCCTGGCACCTTTTTGGCCATCATGGCCTCTGGACACCTCAGCCCCCTGCATGCTGTCCTTCCCTCTGCCCCCTGGCCATGTCACCTAGGAGCCCTCCTTCGGGGCACCTCCTTGCCCCTGCCAGCGCCGCTCAGCTCCGCCCCCTCTTCCCCCATCCTTGCAGTGGCGAATCATCGTGGGGGCCACCAAATGCATCCCCAAGTCAGAGCTGCCCGAGGAGGTGGAGGTGACCACCCTGGCCAGCACGCGGCTCTGGACCCACCCCAGCGACCTGACCATCGCCTTGTCGGCCAGCACCCCTCTCTACCCGCCTGGCCGCATCATCCACGTGGTCCACAACCACCCAGCGGAGCAGTGCTGGTAGGTGCTGCCCGCGACTCCAGACCGCGGCTCAGGGCCCCCATGGCGAGGTTACCCGGAAGCGGAAGAGGCCAGCCCAGAGCAGGACTTGCAGCTCCCACCTCGACGGTCCCCATCTTTGTCCCCACTGTCAGCCCTTCCCTGGCATCCCCCAGGGCAGCTGTCCCCACTTGTGATCCATTTAAAAGCAGATGCTCTGGAGTTCCCATAGCAGCTCAGTGGTAATGAACCCAACCAGCATCCATGAGGATGCAGGTTTGATCCCTGGCTCTGCTCAGCGGGTTAAGGATCCCGCATTGCTGTGGCTGTGGCGTAGGTCACAGACTCATCTGGGATCTGGTGCTGCTGTGGCTCTGGCAGTGGTGTAGACCGGCAGCCGCAGCTCTGATTCAACCCCTAGCCTGGAAACCTACATATGCCGCAGGTGCAGCTGTAAAAAGGAAAAGAAAGTAAATACGTGCGTACATACAAACATATGTACATACGTGTGTGTACATGCATACGTGCACACTACAGAGTATACACACACGTACGGACATACACACACCTACATGCATACATAGTGCATACATACGTACATACACACATATCTACATACGAGCAGATGCCCAGGAGGGTCACCCTAATGCCCCAGCCAGCTCCCCCTCAGTTGTCACTTGGCCTCGGCACTGGGATTAGCAGCAGACAGCTGGCAGGGGCAGGAGAGGGAAAAGGAGAGGCTGAGCACAGCTCTCAGGGGGGCTGGGCTGCCTCCCCCGACAGAGGCTTGTGAGCCGGCGTGGCCCAGACCATTAGCAGGTGGGAGGAGGCTCTGTGGGGCTCAGGGCTGAGGCTCAAGGTCGGCCTTTCTGGCTCCGTTTGGCACAAACGTTCCTGGCTGGGTGAGGCAGGGGCATGGAGCCCGGGGACACAGCCCTGTGGGCCAGGCCGGGCACGGGGTCTCCAACTCCGCCCCACCCGCACTCAGCCAGGGCAAAGAGCAGAGCTGGGGCCCGGGGTCCAAGGCCAGGCTGCCCCCTGCCCCCCACTTCCCTCCGGCCCCTGTGCCCCGCAGCTGCTGCGAGCAGGAGGAGCCCACCTACTTCGCCATCTGGGGCGACAACAAGGCCTTCAACGAGGTGATCATCTCGCCGGCCATGCTGCACGAGCACCTGCCCTACGTGGTCATGGAGGGGCTCCACAAGGTGAGCCGGGGCGGCGCTGGGCTGGGCCCCCTCGTTGGGGCCCCACAATGCCTTGCTGGCCAGGTCTCCATCCCCGTGTTAGAGACAAGGGCGCCAGACCCAGAGAAGTTAGCCAGGGTCCCCCACTGGGCTGCGGTGGGGCCAGGGGGTCCGCTCACATCCTGGGCTCCAGAGCTGCATTCTGTCCACACCGCTCTGTGGTCCCGTGGTGGGAAGGCGTTTGGGGGGCACCTGTGGACCTGTCCCTGAGGCAGGCTGGGCTCAGAAATCCTGACAGCCACCCGGCACGTGACAGATGCACAGCCAAGCAGGTACAGCCTCAGCCATCACCTGGCCGTGGCAAGGCTGACACAGGGCAGGAGAACACCAACCTGGCCCATCCGTGGGGCGAGGCAGGGTCACAGGGCCCATCCCCAGCCTTCCTGAGGGAGTGGGGACCTTTAGTGGGGAAGCCAGGTGACCCCATGAAGCTCTCTTGGGCCTGAGAGGCCTGGCCTGCCGCCCTGCCCCCATGGTGCTTGTCACCCCTCCACCACCGCCAGCTTCCCCGCCCTGTCCCCAGGTGCTGGAGAACTACAACAAGGGGAAGACAGCCCTCCTCTCTGCTGCGAAGGTCATGGTGAGCCCCACCGAGGTGGACCTGACTCCTGAGCTCATCTTCCAGCAGCAGCCGCTGCCCACGGGGCCCCCCATACCCGCCGGCCTGGCCCTGGACCTGCCCCCCGCAGACCACCGAAACAGCAGTGTCAGGTCAGTGCTGCCTGCCCCAGCAGGTGTGACCAGGGGCCACGAGCATGCTTTCAGATGGCGAATGCTCATGTGCTCATGCAGCTCTGCACACACGCACGGGAGGGGACTTGCCCCCCTCCCACCGCGGGGTCTCTCCCGCTCTGCCGCCACTGCCCCTCAGCCTGCCACCACTGGAGCCCACGTGGACTAGAGGGGTCTAGGGATGCTGGACCGCTGGCCACGGACAGAGATTCTCTCAGGCGTTTACACCCAGTATGCGTGCGCGTACACACACGCGCACACACACACACACACACACACACACTTGTACTGAAGCCTACATGTGTCTATACCTGTGTTTAC
Organism: Phacochoerus africanus; assembly: GCF_016906955.1. Taxonomy (NCBI): domain Eukaryota; kingdom Metazoa; phylum Chordata; class Mammalia; order Artiodactyla; family Suidae; genus Phacochoerus; species Phacochoerus africanus. The sequence goes on along the minus strand of NC_062547.1, from coordinate 9,819,701 downwards.
AAATAGTAGCTCTAAGTGCCCAGAGCTCCGTACAGACTGACTCACATGTGGGAAACACACCAAGACAGACACCAAGTCACTCGTACCCAAGGACATGCTTGGACGGGCAGCCCTGCCTGAAAATGATGGGTGCACCTGTGCCAGACCCAGCCACTCAGCTGCGTGGGCTGGCTGACGTACAGACACCTTGTGTGCAGGCTGCACACACAGACACAGGCATGCACACGCTCCCAGACACCCCCACTCACATTCGCTCTGAGGCTGTGGGTCCTGGCTTGGTATGGATCCTCCTGCCTCTCCGGCACCTTTCTCTCCCAGGTCCTGAGTCCAGGTTAAAGATCTGGTCAAGAGGCTGCATGGTCACTGCCTCCTGCCTGCCCTTGGTTGGGGACACCTGACTTCTCTCTTGTGTGCATTTTGTGTGATGGCTGCGTGACCAGGTGGGGGCGCCAGTGTTCCGCACAGCTGCAGTAACTGCCGCGTCGCCCTCCGGGTCCTTCATTCAGTCTTTGCAGGCTGGTGGGCGCAGCCAAGGGGCTGCAGGGTGCCTTCCAGCAGGGGGCTTGCCCCCCTTGGGAGAGGCAGGAGGAAGCCCAGGGAGAGGAAGGAAGTGACAGGAGCTGGGGAAAGGGCACAGAGGGGCCCTGGCCCGGAGGGTGGGGACGGCCCCGTGGGGGCGCTCTCCCTCCCGCCTCCAGTGACCTGGGCCAGCCAGTCTCCCTGGACCTGTCTCTTGTCGGTGCAATGAGGGGCACCAGCGCAGGGCCCCGCACCCTGCCCGTGCCCAGCATTGACCTTCTCGTCTTCTATCTCGGGTTCTCATGAGCTGCTTTCTAAGAATAAGGACTCCCTGTCCCCAAACGACTCAACGACTGTCCCCTCCCTCCCCTCCCCAAGTTCTCTCGGGCTGGGGAGCTGGGGGTGCGTGGCCTCTCCCCTCTGAGTCCCACCCTGCCCTGCCCCCCACAGGAGCAAGTCCCAGTCTGAGATGAGCCTGGAGGGCTTCTCGGAGGGGCGGCTGCTGTCCCCGGTGGCCGCGGCCTCGGCGGCCCGCCAGGACCCGGTGGAGCTGCTGCTGCTGTCCACCCAGGAGCGGCTGGCGGCGGAGCTGCAGGCGCGGCGGGCGCCGCTGGCCACCATGGAGAGCCTCTCGGACACCGAGTCGCTGTACAGCTTCGACTCGCGCCGCTCCTCGGGCTTCCGCAGCATCCGCGGCTCGCCCAGCCTCCACGCGGTGCTGGAGCGCGACGAGGGCCACCTCTTCTACATCGACCCCGCCATCCCCGAGGAGAACCCGTCCCTGAGCTCGCGCACCGAGCTGCTGGCGGCCGACAGCCTGTCCAAGCACTCGCAGGACACGCAGCCCCTGGAGGCCGCCCTGGGCAGCGGGGGCGTCACCCCCGAGCGGCCCCCCAGCGCAGCGGCCCACGAAGAGCCGGAAGAAGAGGGGGGCGGGCCGGCCCCCCGCAGCGCAGAGCTGGCGCTGCACGACGGGCGTCTGGGGGACTCGCCCAGCCCTCAGGTGCTGGAGTTCGCGGAGTTCATCGACAGCCTCTTCAACCTGGACAGCAAGAGCAGCTCCTTCCAGGACCTCTACTGCATGGTGGTGCCCGAGAGCCCCACCAGCGACTACGCCGAGGGCCCCAAGTCCCCCAGCCAGCAAGAGATCCTGCTCCGCGCCCAGTTCGAGCCCAACCTGGTGCCCAAGCCCCCGAGGCTCTTTGCCGGCTCGGCCGACCCCTCCTCGGGCATCTCGCTGTCACCCTCCTTCCCACTCAGCTCCTCAGGTGAGCTCATGGACCTGACGCCGACGGGCCTCAGCAGCCAGGAGTGCCTGGCGGTGGACAAGATCCGGACTTCTACCCCCACCGGCCACGGGGCTAGCCCCCCCAAGCAGGATGACTTGGTCATCTCGGCACGCTAGCACCCCAGGAGCGGCTGCCAGCTGAGGCCCAGGCCAAAGCCGGTGGCTCCTGCGTCTCCTGGTGACTGCCCCTCACCCCCGCCCCAGGGCTGGGCGGCTTTGAGGAGAGGGCCACCTGTCCCTGCCCCGCACCGGGGGGGCCAGGGTAGCCTCAGGCATTGGGTACTGCTGCTGAGCTGGGGGTCCGCATCCCTACCTCAGCTTAGGACCCCCCAGAGCCAAGGCAGCTGGGATCTAGGCCTCCCAGAGTGGGAATGAGGGGGAGGGGTGTGGAGCAAGGAGGAGCCCGGGGCAGCCCACCGGAGGGGTCCCCTCAGCCTGACTGCCCCCCACAGGGACATCCTGGCACCCCCCTGTTCCAGGACAGGCCATGGGTATGCCGACTCCCCATCACTGCCCTCTGGCTGTGCTGCCAGGGCCGGGATGGAGAGCAGCAGCCCCCTCCCCACGTACTCTCATCTGTGGTCCAGGTCTGGCATCTGCCCTGGCCACCCCCAGATCTGGTGCCTGCTGGCCAGCCCCCTGGGGGGACCCTCCCTCCGCCCCCCACCGAGGTGGCCCGCAGTGCTGTGTATGTTTACAGAAGCTGCTGGGCTGGGCTCAGGCTCTGTCCTGGGCTCACAAGCCCCCCACCCTGCAATCATGTGTTCAGTAGCCCCTCTCTGAGCAGGTAGGGGCCAGAGTCCACGGGGCCCAAGGCAGGACCACCCCTTCTCTGCTTGCTCTCCCTCATGCTGATCTCTCTGTCCATGGGTCCTGGGTACCCAGGCCTGCCCCACTGCCCATTAGTTACTTCCCGGCCTGCCTTCTACTCCCAGGGACCCTGGCCACTCAAAGGGTGGAGGGCACAGGTGTGACCACCCCTGGCTGCAGAGTCAGTGCCCTGGGAGGAAAGAGGGTCCCACCAAACCCCTTTTTAATCACCTTCCCCCAGGCCAAGGCACCCCGGGCCCTGGGATCTGAAACCAAACACGCCTCCACTCCCCTCGGCTCCCGCTTCTCGCTGGCCTGGGCTCTCTCCTGGGAACGGGGCCCCCTGCCCTCCCACCCCTGCTGGCAGGAAGCAGGGCCAAGGATGGGGTATTGTGGGACCCGGCTAGAGACCCTGGAGGGGCCAGGGGCCCCGAGGCCTCCACAGCCCCTGCTTGAGGGGTTCCTTCGCTGCTGGGTTGGGGGAGCAGTGGCAGGGGAGGCCCTGCCTGTCCCCAGAGGCAGAGCGGGGAGGCCGTGCATGTGGCGCGGGCGTGTGTGTGCATGTGCATGAGCGTGCGCCATCCCGAGGACGTGGCTGCGGGGCGCCCTCCCCGCCCTGCCTGCCTGCCGCCCCCCAGCCTGCCGAGAAAACAGGTGGCTAGCATGCGGCGGGGACCAGGGGACGAGCCCGTCCCTTTCCCCTCGTCTCGCCTGCTGCTCCGGCCCCTGGTTTGGAAAACTGGTGTGTGCCCAGGCGGCCCCCGGTTTGGAAAACTGGTGTGTGCCCAGGCGTTGACCGCCCGCTTGTGCCTTCGTCTCCTCGGAGGCATGGTCCCCCCCACTCCGGGCCTGCCCAGGCTCCCCTGACCAAGACCCCCATCTCATGATCACTGGTGTCTGGGAGCCCTGCCCACCCTGACAGACAGGGACAGAGACCTGGGAGCCGGGCCTCCCTCGCCCTCTGACTCCCACCCCCTCATCAGGTTCCATCAGGCACCTGCCCCTGCCGGGGGCCCTACACAGAAACGGGATGGAATCAGTGGCTCTTAGAGTTAAAAAAAAAAAAAAAAAAAGACAAATCATAAATCAGAATAAAGTTCCAATAAGCACCCCAGCCAATAGCAGGGAGATTTAGGGTCCGGCCTTTTAATTCCTCCTCCACCAGGGTGGGCCTGGGACTTCTGAGGGGGCATGGTGCCCGCCCATCCCCAGGACTGAGCCATCAGGGACAGACCCCCCCACCCCCAAGGCTGCAGCCACACAGGGTCACAGGCTTGGGGCTGGGGCAGGCTCGGACTCAGCCCTGGCCGCCCCCGGGTCAGCCCACCCCTCACCCGCACCCCCCCTTGCCCCCGCCCCCGCCCCTGGAGGATGGGCCTGCTGCGTGTCTCCCCCTTCCTCCGTACACCACACTTGGGGGGGTCTGAGCCACCCCCCTCAGCCCAGCTCGGCTCAGACCGACCCCCACTCTGTCCCCCAGACCCGCAGCACAAGGTCTCCTGGCCGTGCACTGGCCTGTCCTCCCAGGGGCCTGGATGACCTCCATATGCAATCGGCAGTGAGCAGCTGGGCCCCACAGACACTCACGCACTGTACGTGCCATGCTCCCCTGACTTTTTTTGTACTTAATGTATGAAAGATCCAAACTAATATTGCTGTAAAAAGGAGAGACAAATTAATATAGCTTATTCTATAAATATATCTGTATATACGGGTTTCTGTATATTGTATAGAGCTGTGTATAAACTGGATGTAGAAGCATGCTGGCCGCCTCGAGTCACCTCTCTTCCCAGCAGGTGGGGTGGGGACTGGGTCCGGGGGCAGGGGCCGTGTGGTGGGAGGGGACCTCCAAGATTGCCTCTCACCGCTGTTGATGACCTGGCTGGGGACCACGCTTTGAGTGGCGGTGAGAGACCAGAAGGCCCTCGAAGCCCCACTTGAAAAGGGGCAGCTCCTTGTTGCACCCTGCCTGTGTGACATGTGCCAGGGGGCCCGTCTGACCTCAATTGGGGCCTTCTTAGCTCCTTCTCCCAAAGGGGCCTGGGGCTACCACAGAGCTAGCGGTGGGGCACCGGCTGGGTCCCACAGCGCCTGCCCCCTCCTCCCCCCAAGTGCTGAGAGCCAGGGCCGGGTGAGGACACTAAAACTCCCCAGCTGGGTGACTCTGGAATGCGGGGCCCACTGGACGTCTTTGCAGAGGGTTTCCCTAGGAGGGTGCAAAAGGGCACGCCAGGGACCCCCTCCCATCCTGGCCCCAGGATGGTGAGGCCTGGGGAGTGGCTGCCAGGCCAGGGCAGGCAGGCAGCTGGGCTCCCGCTGGCCCCTTGCTCCTGCCTGCTCCCTCCACACAGCAGGTGGCGCTGTTCCCCATCCAGTCCCAAGGGGACCTGCAGCATGCAGCCCAGCTCCGACCCAGCCAGCTTTTGACCAGAACTTGACCTTCCCCTCCCCACACTGCCCACCCTCCCAGCCCTAAGTCCAGAGTGACTGTGTTTGGTGAAGGCTTGGGGAAGATGATGGAAGAGTGCTGCCTTCCCTGAAGAAACTGAGGCTTAAGGGTGGAAGCCTACTCAAGGTTACTCAGGCCTGGGGACAGATTGAGGACCAAAATCCAGGTCTCCTGCCCAGGACTCTGGCCTCCACCCTCACCTAATGGTTTTCAGAGGCTCTTCACACCCTATGGTCTCTGGGTTTGCAAATGATCCCATCTAATTAGTGGAGAAAAGCAGAAGAAACCGAGGGCCAGAGAGGTTCGGTGACTTGCCTAAACTCACACAGCCAGAGTGTGAAATGGGGAGAGGCTCTCAGAGGGAGTGATTCTGGGATGGGCTGGAGCAGTACTCTGCCTTCCCGTCCCCACTTGGACCCTCGGATGGGAGGGAGGTGGGGGAGATAGTACCCGGCAGGGCCCCCAGCCTCATGGGCTCGCTGGCTTCACACTCACCAGCTTTTGGGCCTTCCTCTCTTCCTTGGAAAAATGGGCAGCTTCCAGGGCTGTGCAGGCCCATGGGAGGCCGGCAGTCCTACGGTGGTAGGGAGGCTTCTGTCCACAGAACTCCACCTTCTCCCGGGCTGGCCTCCAGCCCGTTACTCATTAACCTGCAAGGCCCTGCCTCCCTTTCCCCAGGGCTGCCTGCTGAGCTGTCGGCTCCTCCTGGCCCTACTGCCACTCAGGGGCCAGCACGGGGCACTGGGAACTGACCTGGACTCTGAGAAAGCACCATGTAGCCATCACTTCCCTGGCATTTACCTACACCATGTGGCGGGAACAGTGGGCTGATCTAGAGATGAGGGCCCCATGGACTAATGGACCAGCCCTGGAGAACGGCCGAGCCAACCACAGGGAGCCCTGTGTGCCCAGCCAGGATCCCTCACTCCTGTGGCTTGGTGGGGAGGTGGTATCGATGGGGACTCCCCTCCATGGGCGGGCCCCTCGAGGTCCTGGTTAGGCAAGGCTCCCTGGGGCCCCGTCACCAACCTTAACCGCCTTCACTATGGAGTTGGGGGTGGCCGCCTCAACTCTTTGCTGAGCCTTGGGGTCTGGGACCTTTCAGCCACCCTTCTCCCCTGGCCCAGAGGTGAAAACCCTGGGGACAGTTGCCCCTTTGCTCAGCGGTCTAGTGGAAAGTCAGGGAGATAGATGGCAGGGCCAGAAGGCCCTGAGCGAGGCCAGCTCCCACGGGATTAACAGGTGGCTCCATCCCACCCCGTCCAACTTCGAGGCTAACCCAGAGACATAATCCTGCCTGAGGAATTGGGTGTTGGGGACAAAATATGCCTGGCCCACCTGCCTATGGACCTGTGACCCAGGCAAGACTTAGCTCATCGGAGTGGCCTTTTCGGCCCCTGGGGTATAGGGCAGAAAGACCTGCCACTGGGGGAAGCTTATAGAGACGCTGCTTTTCCAGCTGGTCCCGGGCAACTCCTAAAATTAATCCGTTTTCAAAAAATCACACACGGCGTAGGCGGGTGTCTACTTTGTCCGCAGGCAGGCCTGGCCCGTGTGGGGGAGGAGCAGGGCAGAGAATAACAATTGTCTTAAGGGGGGGGCTGCCGAGGAAGAAAAACCTCTGGGGTGGATGGGCTGGAAAAGAATAGGCATCTCACTGTGGCCCTCTCCCCCCCTCCGCCGGCCCCTGCGGGGGGAGCACCGGTCAGCACCCACAGCTGGGGCCTCCAGCAAAATCCTGTTCTATATATCTAAGAGCAACAGCTCGGAGAGCGGCCCCCGGGGGACAAAACCTCATTGTGAGGCGCCGGCCAGCCTGGGCGCCCCCTCCCCCAGCCCCAGAACTGTCGTGGCTTTGACCCTCCTCGGCGGCGGCCACTGCAGGCCTGCTGACGGGGCCACATCTGGGGCTCAGGCACTGGCCATCCCTCCCCCATAGCTGGCCGCTGGAGAAGGGGAGGGTGGCCTGGGTGGGTGCAGCTTTGCAGACTCTCGCCCACAACCCCACCAGGCGGCCTGGCTCCTTCCGCACCAACCTCTGAGGGGGGCCCAGGTGGGCAGAGTTGAGAACTCCAGGCTGGTACTTTTTTTTTCTTTCAGTTTTTTAGGGTTGCACCTGCAGCATAGAGAAGTTCCTGGGCTAGGGGTTAAGTTGGAGCTACAGCTGCCGGCCTACACCACAGCTCATGGCAACGCCGGATCCTTAAGCCACTGAGCAAGGCCAGGGATTGAACCCTTATGGGTCCTAGTCGGGTTGGTAACACCCTGAGCCACAAAGGGAACTCCCTAGGCTGGCATCTTGATCTGCCAGCAAATCCTTCCTGCCTCTCTGCGCCTCAGATTCATTTTTGTCATCTGTCAAACGGTGGGGGGTAGGGGTGGGGTGGAATAAGTTTTTCCAGCTCTGACTTCCTCTGTCTGAGGACCCAGAGAGGCTGTGAACTGAGCCACTCCATATGAGTGGTTCACTGGGCCCGTGATCCCAGAATCCTCTTGCCTCCAAGATCTCAGAGGTCTAGGATTCTGCAATTTGAAGATGCCATCATCCGTTCGTTCAGTACATATTTATGAGCAACTATTTTGTGCCAAGTAGCATTTTTGGTATTAACGCTGTAGTGGTGACCAAGCCAGAAAGATCCCTTACCCTCATAGAGCTTCCAATCTTTTTTTTTTTTTTTTTGGTCTTTTTGCCTTTTCTAGGGCTGCACCCACGGCATATGGAGGTTCCCAGGCTACGGGTCGAATCGGAGCTGTAGCCGCCAGCCTACACCACAGCCACAGCAACGTGGGATCTGAGTCATGTCTGCGACCTACACCACAGCTCATGGCAACGCCGGATCCTTAAGCCACTGAGCAAGGCCAGGGATCGAACCTGCCACCCCATAGTTCCTAGTCGTATTCGTTAACCACTGTGCCACGACGGGAACTCCGAGCTTCCATTCTTGACCCAGGAGAAAGAGAATAACAAAAAGTAGATACAGCTCTTCCACGTGGTGAGAAAGAAAGGCCGAGGTTGGGGGAGTTGCTTTCAATAGGATGGTTAGGGAGGTGAGGAGGGAGCCAAGATCTGACTCCTTCAAAGGAACCAGCCCGTTGGGGACCAACACTGTAGACAGATGGAAGAGCACGTGCCAAGGCCCTGTGGCAGCTGTGGGCCTGGCATGTTGGAGTGATGACCTTAGTGAGCAATGGAGAGAAAAGTAGGAGCTGAGGTCAGCGGTACAGGCAGGGGCAGAACATACAAAGCCTTGGAAACCGGAGCAGGAGTTTAGATACTGTTTTTTCGTCTTTTTTGTTTTTTGTCTTTTTTAGGGCCGCGCCTGTGGCACATGGAGGTTCCCAGGCTAGGGGTCGAACTGGAGCCGTACCCGCCGGCCTAACCCACAGCCACAGCAATGCGGGATCCGAGCCATGCCTGTGACCTACCGGATCCTTAACCCACTGAGCGAGGCCAGGGATTGAACCTGCGTCCTCATGGATGCTAGTTGGGTTCCTTAACCATTGAGCCATGACTGAAACCCCTAGATATTGTTTTGAGTGCAAAGGGAAACCACAGGTTTCAGCAAAGGAGTGGCATGATCTGACTTTTTTTTTTTTCCTTGGCTGCACCCACGGCACATAGAAGTTCTGGGGCCAGGGATCAAGCTGCAGCTGCAACCTATGCCACAGCTGTGGCAATGCCAGATCCTTAACCCACTGTGCCAGGCTGGGGATCGAGCCCTGCACCACAGCAGAGACAACACCAGACCCTTAACCCGCTGTGCTACAGTGGGAACTCCTGATTTACATTTTAAAAAGAGTGATTTGGGGAGTTCCTGTTATAGCTCAACAGTAACAATCCAATTAGTATCCATGTGGACGTGGGTTTGATCCCTGGCCTCGGTCAGTGGGTTAAGGATCTGGCATTGCTCTGAGCTGCGGTATAGGATGGCAGCTACAACTCTAATTCAAACCCTAGCCTGGGAACCTCCATATGCCATGGGTGTGGCCCTAAAAAAAAGGAAAATGTGACTCAGATCTTGAGTTGCTGTGGCTGTGGCATAGGCCAGCAGCTGCAACTCCAACCGGACCCCTGGACCCCTAGGGAACTTCCATATGCCGTGGGTTCAGCCCTAAATAAAAGGCGGGGGAGGTAGAGTTCCAGCTGCGGTGCAATGGGATTGGAGGCCTTGCCAGAGTGCTGGGACACAAGTTCAATCCCCACCTAGCTGCAGTGCAGGTCAAAACTGTGGCCTGGATCCAATACCTGGCCGGGGAATTCCATATGCTGTGGTGTGGCCAAAAAAGAAAAAAAAAAAAGTGATTTGGGGGGACTGTAGAGATCAGTGAAGAGTGTCTGGGCAGTTGGGCAGAAAAGGGAGGCTCTCCCAGCAGAGGGGGCAGAGGGACAAGACTGGTAGATTCACTCAGGACACTCCTGGATGATTCAGGGCAGTTTACCAGGTCAGCTAGGATCCGGCTCTGACTGCTACCTCTGACCCTAATAACTTTGAAACCCTCAGACCTGTCCTGGCCAATATCGCAGCCACACGTGGCTATTCGAATTTGAACTAATTCAGATTTTTTTTTTTTTTTTTGGTCTTTTTATCTTTCTAGGGCCACACCTGTGGCATATGGAGGTTCCCAGGCTAGGGGTCAAATCGGAGCTACAGCTGCCAGCCTGCACCACAGCCACAGCAATGCGCGGGATCTGAACCGCATCTGGGGCCTGCGCCACAGCTTACAGCAACAGGGGATCCTTGACCCCCTGAGTGAGGCCAGGGATTGAACCCTCAACCTCATGGTTCCTAGTCGGCTTCGTTTCCACTGTGCCACGATGGGAACGCCCTGAATTTGAACTAATTAAGATTAACTAAAATTGAGAAGTCAGTTCCCCAGTCTCACCAGCCACATATCAAGTGTTCAGCAGCCACGTGTGACTAGAGGTGAGCTTGCTGGTCAACACAGCATCTCCATCAACATGGATGGTTAAACAGGACAGACTAACTCAGACTCAGTACAGAAGCTCAGTGCTAAAGTTCACTGAGCCGGTCTCCTCATTTGCAAAATGCACATAGGAAGTTCCCCTTGTGGCTCAGCGGTAACAAGCCCCATCTATGAGGGTATCTATGAGGATGCGGGCTCCATCCCTGGCCTTGCTCAGGGGGTTAAGGATCCGGCGTTGCCGTGAGCTGTGGTGTAGGTTGCAGAGGGGGATGTGGTGTCCCCGAACATCTGAGATTCAGAAGCCCAACGGGCTGCCAAGGACTGCAGGGGCCCTGCCCTCCCCGCACAGAAGCCAGGCGGAGTCTCGACCCTCAACTCGGTTAGGACCCCGCGCCGAGCGCCCCCTGGAGGAGCCGCGTGCGTCCTGGCCGTCGCGGGGGGCTGCGGCGCGGGGTGGGGGTGCCGGCAGGGGGCGCTGCGCGCGGCGGGCGGGCGGGGCGCGTGGGGCGGGCAGGGGCCGGGCCAGGGCCGTGCGGGGGGCGAGCGCGGCGGCGGGCCGGCGGGACCGCAGCCGGAGCCGAGCCGGGACTGTCGCGCGGGCCGCGCCGGCGATGCCGCGCCCCCGGGCCGGGCTGTAGCGGGGCCGGGGCGGAGTGCGCGCCGGGCAGGCCGGACATGGAGGTGGTGGACGAGACGGAGGCGCTGCAGCGCTTCTTCGAAGGTAAGGGACCCGCGGACCGGGACCCTCTTGCGCTGGGAACCCCCAGCCGACCTCCCGCGGGGCTGGGATTCCCCGACTGTGCTTTCACCTCGGTGGGACACCCCTCTCCCCGCGGAACGCGTCCTCAGGGTTGGGGCCCTCCTCCGTCTCCTGGAGCTTCCTATCCACCTCCGCTGAAGTTGCGCTCTCCCCTCCCTGTCCCCCAACACACAACTTCCTTGGAGCTGTGTCCCTTTTCCTTCCAGGACCTGCAGTCCCTCCTAAATTCTGACACTTCCTACCCCCAGCGCACTTCCCGATGCTGGGGACTCTATACTGTGCTTCCCTGGGACCCCATCCAGATGGGGGGGGGCAGCACGCCTTCTCGGATCTTCCATGCTCTTAGCCTGGCATCCCAGCATGCCTCCCAGAGACTGGGACTCCCGCCTAGACACCCAGGCACCCTGTGTGCCTTTCACGTTGGCACCCTCCCTGGGGCTTGACTCCCAGGAGCTGCGACCTCCGGGGACCCCCTTCCAGAGTGTCACCCACCTCCGCAAGGCTGCTCCCTCCCCCGAGGCTGAACTTCCCCTTGAAGCAGCTACCCCTCCCCAGCATTCCTCTGTAGGCTGGATTTCCCTACCACCACCCCCCGCCACCGTCCAATGTTCTCCTTGGGCTGGAACTTTCTTGAAGTTAGCATCCCCCCCACCACCCCGTTAGCCACCTCCACACTCTGAGACCCCTCGGAAAGTTGTGAACCGCGTCCTGGCAGCTCTCTGAGGCTCCTTGGGGCTGTGTCCCCGACACCTGTCCCTGGAACTATGCCTCCTCTGGCTATGCCCCCATCCCAGGAGTGACCTCATCCTCTCACCTTGACCATGATAGGACTGCCCCCCCACCAGGACTGGGATCTACACACACTTTACAATATTTTCTTCTACCCTCTCCTCTCTCGTGGCCAGTGGTTTTGGAGGTTTGCTCCTACATCTCACTAACTCCCCTCCCTTTTTCCTGAATGGCCTCTGCCCCTCCTCCAGGCTGTCCCCCTGCTGGATTCAGGAGGGATGATGGGACAGAGTGTGGGAGGGGGAGGCAGAGGTGCAAGCTGACATCTCCCAGCTTCTCAGACTCTCACTGGAACATCTGGCCAGGTCCTCTGGGTCCTTGGGTGCCCCTCTCCACCAACCTGGGTAGCCTGGCCTCTGCTCCCACCCTCTCTCCAGCCCCTCAGCCCACATCCTGCCCCTTGTGCCTTCAGAACCCAGAACTCAGTGACTCAGAATCTTCCTAGCGTGGACTTGCCCCGGGGGAGGCACGGGTGGCCCACGGGGCGAACTGTGCTGGGGCTGCTGGGCCACAGGGCAGGGAGTTGGGGCCCAGCTTTCAAGCTCCGTGCCCAGATCACTTTGGAGTCCCTTGAAGGAACAAGAAAGGCCTTTCTTTGCCTCCATTTCTATTTTGGACTTTGGCGGGGAGGGGGGAGCCTTTGTGCACCTCCACTTGCTGAGCAGCCCAGGTAGGGGCATCCCCAAGCCTCAGGCTTCCCCACTGCAGGACTCCGGACACCCCAGCAGACTCAGGTCCAAGAAATCGGGTTTGGACTAGATCAAGTGGGCCATCCTGAGGTCGTCGGGCCATTTGAGAGTCCTGGGCACTTCACCACCCATCCCCGGGGGCTCTGGTTCTCCCCAGTTCCTGTAGATCCTTTAGGAGCCTTGAGAAGTCTCAGGGGGGCTGGGGGCCCTGGGGAGGTAGGAAGGGGACACTCGTTCTTGCTTGGGGGGGCCCTCTTTGGGGGGTGCTCTGAGCCTGCCAGACACCCCAGCTGACTCATGGGCCAGGCCCCCTTGCTTCCTGTAGATATCCCCGCCCCTCCTCCCCCAGGACCCTGGGCCCTGGGCAGAGGGGTGGGCCTGACTGGCCCAGGCTCCCTGTCTCCTGAGCCAAACTCTCCCTCCTGGCCGTGGATGGGGGGTGGGGGCTGACGCCACGGCTCAGCCATGCGGCTGGCCTGGCCGGCCTGGCAGGGAGGCTGTGCTGCTCCCTCCAGAGAGATAAGAGGAGACTCAAGAATGTCTGTGGAGGGAGCCAGGGGCTGAGAAGTGTTCCCGGAGCCCGAGATGGGGGGAAGGGGGGCAGGCGCTGTGGGCTGGGGTCTCCGGGCCCACTTGGGAGGGGAAGGCCTGGCCGGAAATCAGGTGGGCCGTGGCTTGCGGGGGATGCAGTGCGGGTGTTAGGGAGTGCCTGGGATGGGGAGCTGCTGGGTGTGCTCATGGGTGTGTTACGGTGCAAGGGGGCAGGCAGCAGTGCTTTTGTGCTGTGGATGCGTTGATGGGGGAGTGGGGAGCGTCGCGTGGGGCTGGGCACATCTGGGTGCTCGTCCTGGGTCCCACCTGGCCTTGGTCACTGCCCTGGGCAGCAGGTACAGGGCCAAGGTCTGTGCTTTCAGCTCTGGGCTTGGAGATGAGAAAGGGCTTGGCCCAAGGGGGCAGGGTGTTCCCAGGCCCCTCCTGTGACACAGCCCACCCACCCGGCGTACCAGGCGTCTGTCCTGGGTCCTGCCTGGTCCCGTGCGGGTGGGCCAGGCTGTACTCCGCCCCAGGGTGGTGGGCTGGAGGCTAAGGCGCTTTGGGCCTCAGGTGGGAGCCTGGGACAGGGCGGCCCCCTCGAGGCTGGTACAGCCGGGGGCCCCCGTGACCGCCTGCTAATCCCCTAGAGGAAGGCTAAGGCCGCCCAGATCGGCGGGCACAGGGCCTGCAGAGCGGGGACCCTCCAGGCAGGATGCACTGGCTCCCAGCAGGTAACTTGGGTGCCGTGGCAGGTGTGCTCCCATCACCTTCACCGGCTGGGCCCTTGGACTCCCAGTGCCAGTCAGGGACAGGGCAGGGCAGCATCAGAGGATCCCTATGGGATCTTAGAGGAACCGGTGCGGGCTCAGCCACTGCGAGAGCTGTGTGACCCTGTGCAGAGCTCTCGCCCTCTCTGGGCCCCTTTTCCTCACCTGCAAGACAGGAGTGGGCGGCAGAGAAGGTCTTGATGATGCCCTCGGCTCTCCTGAGCCTCCTCCTCCAGCCCTGGGGAGGAGGGATGTTTTAGAAGGGGCAGGGTCCTGGCCCCCTGGCTCCAGGGGCGCACGGGCGTGAGTGATCACCCCTCAGAAAGCAGGTGGGTGTGGAGGAAGTGACTGAGGGGAGCTGGCCTGCCAGCACATGCTGGAACGGCCACTGAAGTTGGGGGACCTCTCCGGGGCCACGCCAGGGCTGGAGGTGGGAGGCTGGGCTTTCGCTCCTTCCAGACCCGATGGGTGGCTGGGCTGGTGACTCACTTCTCCTCTGGCCTCATGTTCCCCGTGGGGGTGGGCAGGTGGGCTGGACCCAGAGCCGGGGCTTCTAATATGATTCCTTTTTAGCCACCAAACAAAGACAAACTCAGGGCCTCCCAATAGGACCTACATACTGGACACGGGAGGGCTGGGCGCCTCACAGACCCTAGAGCTCCAGATCCCGGTTTGAAAGCCACCCTGCCCCAGGGGAGGGGTGGCATTGGCCCCCTTTCCCAGGTCCCAAGACTATGGCCCCTGGAGAAGGGAGTTAGCCAGCGTCAGCCAGAGCGAACACGCAGGCCTCCGCTCGCCCCTCTGCCACCACCGGGGCCTTGCGGGAGGGAAGGTGGCCTCCCCTTTCCTATGGGGACCAGAAGCTCTGCCTCCAGAGGGCAGGAGGAGGCCCCGGGGGACCACCTGTGCACTTGTGGGAGAGGATGCCCACCCTGGACAGGAGTCTGGGGTTGAGCTGCGGTCCGTGATGGGTGGCACTGTGCCGCCATCCACCTGTCTGTCCTGCACCCAGGGAATAACAGGTGGATAGGGCAGATGGCCAGACCCCTGGCTCTCAAGGAGATGAGACGGGGTGCTTCCTGGGTCCACCCACAGCGCCCCTGGAGGACTCCTGTCCAAGCCCCTCACCCTAGGTCCTGAGTCCGGCTGGAGGGATCTGACTCATCCCTGGCCCCCAACACCCAGCACAGGGCCACCCGGGGTGGGAGGGGGGCAGGAACTGTTTGCAGGGAAGGGAAGCAACAGTGGCTATGTGACCAGAGGTGGGTGGGTGTGGGGGTGCGCATCCCAGGCACCTCGCTGGGAAGGCCTGGCTCGGTACAGGGGAGCCTGCTGGCCTCAGGGCCACCCCTGAGTCGGGGGTGGGGGGCCGGGCAGAGCGCCCTTGGGGGGCTTAGGCAGAGCCAAGTGGCACGTTTGGGGGAAAGACAGGATGCTCCTGGGGACCTGGGACCCACTCCCTGACTCCCAAGGGCCTATGGGACTGGGGGGCCCTGACAGCAGAGGCCTCTGGGTAACTGCCCTGCGGGGCTGCCCATTGGCTGCCGCCCTTGGACTTTGCCCGGCGTCCGATAAGGACGGGAAGAAGAAATCATTAACTGAATTATTAACTGGGGGTGGCTCCGCCCCACCCGGGCTGCCTGGCCTTTTTTTTTCCACCTTCTTCTTCCTCATGGCTCGCTCCTCTGGGCCTCAGTTTCCCTCACAGCCTGAGTGTTGTGTATGGGGGGCTCCCCTCCTCCCCGCAGAGTCTCCGGCCCCTGATGCCCTGTGTTGGGCAGCCCCCCAGCTAGGGGCAGGGGTGGATAATGTAATGGTGGGGTGGGCTGCAGGTCTGTCCCTAGCTCTGCTCTTACCCACGGTCCTTCTCCCCGGCCTATCATGGCACCTCATTGTGCCTTCATTTGCCCGTCTGTAGAATGGGGGTACAATTATAGTAGTGCCTACCTCCAGGGTTTCCGTGGGGATCAGGTGAAGGGGGCCTGTGCTGTGCCGGGCGTGGTACCACTTGGTAAATGTCAGCCCGGATCACAGCAGGTGCTGTGCTCCCCACTTGGAAGATTTATGGGTCCACAGGTAGGTCGGTGCCCCCAAGCTTGGGTGGAGACCTGTGGTTGGCGCTGTGTGTCTTGGAAAAGCCCCTCACCCTCTCTGGGCTACTTATTCCCAGAGATGAGGGGATGATGGAAACCCGCCCGCCTTGTTCAGCTCACTCTATACCCAGGGGCCCTGCTGCATCACAGGTCGGGCCCTGCCTGGTCCAGATCCCTGCTTCTGGTTCCTGGTGCCTCCAGCTGGGCCTGCCCCACCCTCTACCCAGAGATGCGGAACTTGGGCCTTAGCAGGTGGCAGGGGGAAGGGGTTTGACCGCCCTTTATCTGCCTGCCCCACCCAGGAGGGAGGTTTTTGCATCTGTTGGGAGTCCTGGGGCTTTGCGGAACTGCAAGTGGGGTCACCTCACTTCCAAGAGGGCAATGCTGAGGCAGGAGAGGAAGGTGATGGGTCAGGCTCACCCAGGGCAGAGTTGGGCCGGAACCCTAGGTCTCCTGACCTACAGCCCATGACAGTGGGGTGACAGCTTGGAGTGAGCCACTGAGGGGGGTCTCTCCTCCCTGGCTGCTAAGGGTCCTGACCCACCACTGAGGGCTGTGCTGGGTGACTGCCGCCCAGCCACTGGACCTCTCTGGGCCTCAGAACCATCACTCAGATGGTCAAGATTGTGTGATGTGTGCAGTGAGACCCCAAGAGTGCCAAGGCTGGAGTGGGAGGGAAGGAAGGGCAAACCATGGGTCGAGGTTGGGTCCAGGGTCCCCTGGCCTGGACTGTGGACAAGAGACTCAGGGCTTCCTGTCCTCCCCCTGCCTCCAGGCTGTGTCAGTGGGAAAGTTTTCCCTGCATCTGACCTAGGTCCCTTCAGCCCCCCTAAGGTACAACCACAGCCTCTGTCTCCCTGAGGAGCCTGGGGACCCTCCCTCACGCCCCTCCTCATCTTCTTAGCCCCCTGTGTTCTCCTCTCCCTCCTTGGTTCTTCCTCCTGGGGGCTATGGCCTTGCGGGGGTCAGGACTCCTCATCCCCTGCTTCGCTAACTTGGAAGGGGCTGCCCGTCGGTGGCAGCGGACTTGGGGGTCTGGGATCCTGAGTTCGCTCCACTGGACCTGGCTACATCTAGAGCCGAAGGGGAGGGGTGTTGGCCCGGGTCCCGCCATTGGGTTGGAGAGCATTTGTAGGCATGCACGTGCAGATCTGTGAGGTGCGCTGAGATGTGAGCATGCCTCAGGGCCTTTGCACAGGCTCCCCACTTCCTGGATGCTCTTCCCTCAGAGCCCCGTGGCTCTGCTTCGTATCTTTGCTCAGGGAAGCCCTCCCTGCTGTTTTGTTTAATGGCAACTCTTAGTCCCCCACCCCACCCCCCTCCCTGCTTTATTATCTCCAGGGCATTGGTCCCTTTCTAAAATGCTGTGGATTTTACCCGTCTCTCTTGTCATCTGACTCTGCCTCCAGAATGTCAACTCCATGTAGGCAGGAGGTTTTGCTCACTTACTGCTTTATCTTCAGAGTCTAGCACTGTGCCTGATACGTAGTAGATGCTCAGTAAATAATTGTGTGACTCAAGGAATGAATGAGCCCTCGTGGAGCATGCTGGTGTGTGTCCGTGTGTGTGTCAGTGCGGGGGTGTGTGTATGTATATTTGCATGTACACAATCACATGCGTGTCAGTGGATACATGTCTGTGAGTGTGCCCTTGTGCACACAGATGCGTGCAGGCCATGCTGGTGTGTGAACACAGATGGGCCTGCATAATCCTGGTAGAGACCTGCCCCTACCCCAAGCTGCAGGGTCTCTACTCCGCCTTCATAGGGGGCAGTCCCCCCAAGCCTGCCTGGCCTGGTCCCTGTGTGAGAGGGCTGGGGGTCCCCAGAGCAGAGTGGAGAGGCCTAGGGACCAATGTGGATGTCCTAAGAACCTGCCGCAGCCTCTGGGGCCAGCTCTGTTGGACCAGGCATGGGAGCATCTTGGGGCTGTGAGTTCAGCCTTATGCCAACCTGAGGACAGGGTGGCTGCCATGTGGGCACTAGGGGAGGACATCGCAGAGGTGGCTAAAGATTTCAGGTCTCCTGGAGGAGATGGGGCTCTGTAGACAGGATGTGGGGCTCTTCTGCATTTTTGGCAAGAAGTTGAGAGGAAGCAAAACCAACTGTGGATCCGGTTTGAGGACCTGATGGCAGTTGTCTAAAGAGCCACATCCAGGAGTTCCCGTCGTGGTTCAGTGGAAACGAATCTGACTAGCATCCATGAGGATGCAGGTTTGATCCCTGGCCTCTCTCAGCAGGTTAAGGATCCGG
The DNA here is from genome assembly GCF_016906955.1 of Phacochoerus africanus. NCBI lineage: Eukaryota > Metazoa > Chordata > Mammalia > Artiodactyla > Suidae > Phacochoerus > Phacochoerus africanus. The sequence goes on along the minus strand of NC_062547.1, from coordinate 9,801,826 downwards.
TGTTGCCTTGAGCTGTGGTGTAAATTGCAGATGCGGCTCAGATCCCATGTTGCTGTGGCTGTGGTGTAGGCCGGCAGCTATAGATCCGATTCAGCCCCTAGCCTGGGAACCGCCATATATCTTGGGCTCGGCCCTAAAAAAAGGAAAGAAAAAGAAAGAGCCACATCCTTGTCATTCCGCCCCAAGCGAACTAGGAATCTGATGCAGAGAGCAAAGTGTAGCTTGCTGAGTCCAGCATTTGACCTGAAGGCATTTTGAGTGAGAAGCCTCCAGTCACAAGTTGAAGCCGGAAGTAGTTATCATATTCATCATAGATCATATTAATAAAGATAGAAAGTCCAAACCAAGGAAGGTGAAAGCCTCCTGTGCCCTATCCTGGTGTGAACTAGTTTGGAGCACATTGATCAGCTCAGTCAATTTTTTTTTTCTTTTTGTCTTTTTAGGGCCACACCCGTGGCATATGGAGGTTCCCAGGCTAGGGGTCTAACCAGAGCTACAGCTGCCAACCTACACCAGAGCCACAGCACGTGGGATCAGTCGTGTCTGTGACTTACACCACAGCTCATGGCAACGCCGGGTCCTTAACCCACTGAGCAAGGACAGGGATTGACCTGTGTTCTTATGGATGCTAGTTGGGTTCATTAACCACTGAGCCACGATGGGAACTGCTCAGTTCATTCAATATTGGGAGATGAGTTCCTTGGTGGCTCGGCAGGTTAAGGATCTGGTGGTGTTTCTGCCGTGGCTCTGGTTACATCTGTGGCGCAGGTAGGATCCCTGGCCTGGGAGCTTCCACATGCCTAGTGCATGGCCAAAAAAAAAAAATATATATATATATATATATATATATATATATATATGTGTTGGGAGATGAACCACAGTATTGAGGCCCCTCTGTGACTGGAGCAATGGTGGAGAGGGGCAGGCAGGCAGTCATAGAAGGCTTATCGACTGGAGGGGAGCTGACTTGAGCCAAGTCCTAAAGGCTGGACTGTGCCATGCATGGGCCAGAGTGACAGCATGGCTCTGGTCATGCCTGGGCAGGAAGGAGATGGGAAGTCCAAGAGAGATGGAGACGAGGCAGTTAACGCTGACTGAGGAATGGCCTCCTAGGGGTGAGGAGTTTTTCCACCATCTCACGGGGGACTCATGCCCGCCCCGTGATGCAGGGATCTCTCTCCACTTGAGAGAGAAGGAAGCTGAGGCACAGAGAGGTCAGGTCATTTGCCGGGGGACACACAGCAATGAAGGGGGAGGCCCATATTAGCAACCAGGCCTCTTTGGCCCCAGGGGTTCCCAGGGGCATTATGGGGGTGCCAACATTGGCAGTCCCCTGACCATGGCCACCCTGGCCCAGCCATTGCCTGGAGGCAGGATGCCCCTCAGATTCAGATGCCCGGGGCGCACACTCGACAGTGGGGAGACAGACCCTGTTAGCCCCAGGTTCAGATCAGCTAGGCCCGGCCAGCATCCTTAGGCCCCGGCCTGCCCTGCCCGCAGCCACGTGGCCGACGGGATTTCCGCCATGTTTGGGGCATGAATTGACAAGCGCCCCATTGACGGGTGGGGGGGAGGGTGTGGGCAGGGCACAAGCCTCCCACTGTGCCGGGTCCCCACCCTCCCCCGTTCTCCGGAACAATGGCCGAGACTCAGCCAGCGGCCACAGCTGGTGGGGGGGGGGGCATGAGCCCGAATGGGGAGGCAGGGAAAGGTCCGGGATGGAAGACCACCTGGGCCCCCACCCGCCCTCATCCCGCACCTGGCTTGTGTCCCCTCGGGTCCTCTTCTGCCCAGCTGGGTGGCCTTCCAGGGAGGAGAGAGGAGGGGAGGGGGCTTCCTTGCCACAGCCCTGATCCCAGCCTGCCTGGGAAGGAGCAGTGTCTGGCTCCTGTTAAAAGCAGGTAATAAACAGCCTAATTAATGAGGAGCAGCTGGGGTGCGCAGCTCCCAGGGCAGGGGCGGGGCTCGGAGGGGCCCTGTCTAGCGCTGGACCCTGACCACAGCACGGCGGGGTGGGGGTCTCTACACCCAGGCAGGCCAGGTTCCAGTGCTCCCATTGCCCCCTTGCTCATTCGTCCCATGAACATCTATGGCTGGCCCATGGTCTCTTTTGATGCTTATACCACAGGAAGGCAATGCAGGACGGGACTCATAGCCCAGCTCCCCCACCTCTAAGCTTATGGTCAAGGTGTCTGTGTCTCCTTTCTGAGCCTCAGTTTCCTCATCTGTGAAACAGGGAACAAGAAAACCATCTACTCCGGTTATAAGAATCAAATACGAGGAGTTCCCGCTGTGGCGCAGTGGGTTAAGGACCCAGTGTTGCCCTGGCTGTGGGTAGGTCCTCTTCTGCCCAGCTGGGTGGCCTTCCAGGGAGGAGAGAGGAGGGGAGGGGGCTTCCTTGCCACAGCCCTGATCCCAGCCTGCCTGGGAAGGAGCAGTGTCTGGCTCCCTGGCCCGCCAACTTTCACCTGCCACAGGTGTAGCTGAAATAGAAGAAAAAAGAATTAAGTCTGAGGCATATAAAGAGTGTGGCATGGGGCTGGTGGAGTGTGAGCGGGGCCAGTGGGTGGCGGAGGATCCACTCTCCCCTGGAGGTGTGTGCTGGGCAAGTGATTAAAGAGGCTGGTGAGAAAGCTAGGAGGCTGCTGCTCAAGAGAAGGGGAGAGTCAGACATGGCCTCTCGGAGGAACTTAGATTTCAACCAAAACCTAGAGTGTTGAGAGGATGGGAACAGCATGAGGGAACAGCATGTGCGAAGGCCCTGATGTGCAAGGGTCCCAGGATGGAACAAGGCAGGGGCTGGGCCCTGGAGGGTTGCAGGGAGGGGCAGAAGCTAGGGCAACCAAGCTAGGGCTTGGACGAGGGTCCCTGTTTTCCCGAGCAACGGGAAGTGGAAGGGTTTGGGGAGAGGGAGGGCAGGGATGCTGGTTTGTGACTTGGTGGTGCCACCTCCAGGCTGTGGGACCTTGGCAGCCTCCCCACCTCCCAGGGTCTTAAGAGTCAGCAGGAGACACTCCTAGCTTCTTGCCAGACAGGTGTGTGTTGCTGGATCCACGTGGTGTTCCAGGAGTTCTTTTGGGGACAGTGGGGGAGGGGGAACCTCCAAGAGCATGCCCAGGGGGCTCCACCTTTCTCCCGGGTTCTTGGGGGCTCTGCCCCCGGCTCGGGAGTCCCTAGGCTCCTGCAAGTCCCCCACGCCACTCTGTCCTGCTGGGATGTTAGGTCCTGATCTCCAGGGTGGTTCATGGGACAGGCTGGGGGCGCCTGCTTGGTGGCTGGACCCTTTAGGACGGGTGGTGTGGGGAGAAGACCAGGCCAGCCCCAAGGGCTCCCAGGGAAAGAAGATGTGGAGTCACAGTGTTCCTCAGGAGGCCCAGCAACCCCCCAAACCTCCTACTTCTCTCCCACCCATTGGCCCACCCCCCACCCTGCCCCAGTGCCTCCCTCCTCCCTCCTCCCGTCCGACCGGCCCCTGGCACCGGAGGGTCTCTCCTCCCCCCAGCCACATCTGGTTCTCGTTAGGGTCTCCCAAGATGCCTCTGTCTGAGGCCCCCCCCACCCCCGTCCCGGGGGAGGTGGGCAGGAGGATTAGGGGTGATTAGGAGTGCTCCTGGCCAGGGGGGAGGCAGAGGGGAGGAGGGGGCTGGCCTGTTATAAATAGCAACACCATGACTCCATCACCCCATCCTTCACTGTGGATTTCAAGTTCAGTCTCAAAAACCTGCCGCTTCAGCGGCCAAGGTGGGAGTGACGCTCCAGTCCGCCCTCCCTCCCCCTCCGCCCCCTCCTCTGTGCTTGGCCCTCCCTCAGGACCACCCGCCACCCCCAGCAAGTGGGACAGCCCAGGAAGGCTGGGAAGTCTCAGCAACCACCAGCCAAACCTTCTTCCCCCGTGGAATCAGGCCTCGGCTCCTGGGTTTGGCGTCTTGCTGTGTTGCCTTGGGCAAGACACTTGACTTCTCTGAACCAAGGGGAGGATGTTAATAACAAACACCAAGTCTACAGGGCGGTTGGGAAGCAAACCCATAAAGTCCTCAGTAGAGTGCTGGGGCCTGACGGGCACTCAGGATGAGCCGCTGTCACCCTCTTTGTCATGTCGTCATTGTCACCATTACAGGTTGGGAGGATGAGGTGTCACCCTGCACAGGGAGAGCCTGCAGGATGCCTCGCATATGATAAACTCCTATGATTATTATGTACTTGGCTCGAAAAGTGCCTGGCACGCAGCAGGCATTCAATAAATGGCACCTTGTGTTCACGAGGAAGGGCAAAGTGGGGGCCAGGGTGTAGACGGGAGTCCTAGAACCTCGGCAAGCAGGCTGGTCATTCTCGGCTCGAGAAGCTTCCCTTGCCCTGGCCACGCAGGGCCCTGGACGGCCATTGGCAGTGCTTGGTGGGTGTCGCGTGGTCCTGGCCGGGTGAGCCCGGTGTGGGGGCCAGCGGCAGGGCCTGTCCCAGGCAGCGCGTGACTCCTAGGAGGGCTTAGCCACTCATTAATCACCTAAGCGGGGCTCAGCATTCTTGAAATGCCGGCTGAGGCCAGGGAGGGGCCTGGGCTGGGGGTTCCTGGGGACCCCAGCGCTCTGGGGACAGAGGGGTGAGGACAGCCACTCCGCTGAGCATCCGCTGGGTGCTGGGCACCTCATACACCTTAACTTGTCTCATCCTCAAAACAACCCTGTGAAGTGGTGCTGTTCCATGTGCCCATTTTACTGAGGAGACTGAGGCTCAGAGAGGGTATGTGACCTGCCCGAGGTCACACAGCAGGGAGCAGGTGAGCTGGGATTTATTCCTGGACCTGAGCTCTGTTCCCAGGGTTTGGCAGGGGAGGGGGCATGAGGTGCAGACCCCAGATTGGAGGCCCAGGGGCTGTGGGAGGGGTGCCTGCTGCCTCAGTGGGGCCGGCCAGCCCAGGTCAGCGGTGTGGGTGGGGCAGGCCTCCAGTATCAGAGTTGACGCATCTCCCACGTCAGCCCCCTTATCTCCCCACCCTCCAGCTCCCCCTGCAAGGTGACCCCGGGAGGGGAAAGGCCAGTGCCTCCCCCTCTCCTCCCCTGCTGATGCCCAAGAGCGCTGGGCGGTCTTTTCTGAGTCCCTCCCCTTTGTGGGGCCGAGGCCAGCAGGGAGGGCCGGGGAGATGGCAGGTGTGTGGCGGGGGTGCAGCCCTCAGGCCACCATCCTTCCCCACGGAATCTCTCTGGGGCTGTTCCCTCCTCTGGGAAACCCGGGCTCAGCACCCCGGCCCGCTTTATGGGGGTGACGGGCATAGGCAGTGAGGGTGAGCTGGGCACTCCTGACTCTGTCCCCACTCCCTCTTCATCTGCAGCTGGGGCCTGGGGTGCAGGAGTGTCCCCCAGCCCAATGCCCCCCGCCCCCCCGACCAGATGTGCTCCCCGCTGCCCCACTGCCAGGCCATCTGGAACTGCCTCCTGAAGGACAGTGCAGGACAGAGTCCGCGAGTCTGGGTCCGAGTCGGCAAGGGTGGCAGCATATCTGCTGAGCACCTGGCTGAATAAAGCACCTCGCTTGCCCCTTGCCGCACGCACCCCCCGCAATGGGAGCCTGGCTCCCCCATTTTACAGACAGGACCGAGCTTCTTGCTCATGTCAGGAAGCTGGAAAGGGGAGTCGGGGGCAGGAGGCGGCTGGTCTGTCCCGTCTGCACCCTGGGCCTCTTCCCTCCTTGGAGACCCCAGGTGGCCTTATGGGCTGGGGGGCATCATCAGTGCCTCCTGGAGGGTGTCAGGGAGTGGATGGCGCCAGGTCGGGGGGAGGCGTAGGTTTTGGAGAGCCCGGCCTTGGTGGTGGTGGGGGGTGGGGGCGGTTGGGGGGCTGGGCCCAGGGGCTTCGGAGTCTGGGGAGCTGGATCTCCCCCCACCCGCAGCCCCCGGCTCACGTGCACCCCTCCCCCGCAGGCCACGACATCAACGGCGCCCTGGAGCCCTCCAACATAGACACCAGCATCCTGGAGGAGTACATCAGCAAGGAGGATGCCTCCGACCTGTGAGTGGCCCCGCCCCCAGCCCCTCCGGCCTCCACCTGGGAGGTGGGACGTGGCCCCACCTCTGAAAGCCGCTCCTCTTCCTTCCCAGCCACTGTCCCCTCCGAAGTCTCCACGCTCGCTGCCCTGCGGGTGGGGGCCCGGGGAGGGGCCGGGGGCGCCCCCACCGGCCCCACGCAGGCAGGCAGGCAGGCAGGCGCTGAGCTTCCTCCTCCCTTCTCCGCAGCTGCTTCCCTGACATCTCTGCTCCAGCCAGTGCGGCCTCCTACCCCCACGGGCAGCCCGCGATCCCCGGCTCCAGCGGGGTCCATCACCTGAGCCCCCCTGGGGGTGGACCCTCCCCGGGGCGCCATGGCCCCCTCCCACCCCCGAGCTACAGCGCCCCACTCAACTGCAACAACAACAACGGCATGGGGGCCGCTCCCAAGCCCTTCCTGGGGGGCTCTGGGCCCCCCATCAAGGCGGAGCCCAAGGCTCCCTATGCCCCAGGGTGAGTGAGGGCAGGGAGTGTGGGGGCGGGGTAGGACGCAGGGGCCCGGGGCAGGCAAGGTGTGGGGCCAGTGACTGTGGGTCTGGGAGGTGCTGGCCAAGGCCTGGCAGTGGGGATCGGGCTGCCCTGGGGGTAGGCGAGGTGCGGGGAGGGCCAGGGCCGGGCTGAGGAGGGACGGCCAGCTTTGGGCTGAGGCAGTGCGTGGCCACGGAGGGTTCTGAGCAGGGGAGGGATGAGGGCTGATGTAAGTGCTAGAAAAATCTCCAAGAGAGCTGTGTGGAGAGCGGGGCAGGGAGGGGGTGAGACTGGAGCCGCCACTGTTTACATTCAGGGGAACAGCTGCACACCTGCGCAGGCACCTAGGACGCCCCAAGCCCCTCCCCGCACGCCAGGCCCACCCACCCACGCGAGCTTTCAGCCGTGATTTCTCAAGGCCCCAGGGAGTTGGCCACCAGCTGCTGGGCTTTGGCACCTGAAGTTGGTGCAGAAGTCAGGACCCTACCTGAGCCAGCCCCCGGGGTCCTGCCCTCCTCTCCGGGGAGTCCACATCTGCGCCTGACCCATGGGCTCAGCCTGGTTCCAGAGCCGCCAGCCCAGCCAGACGGCAGGGCAGCTGGGGCACAGGCTCACGGGGAGAAGCGGGGAGCTGGCGTCTGCTGGGCTCTGCAGAGGGGCTCAGAGAAAGTTCTGGGTTCCCCAGCCTGGGGGCAGAGGGCAGGGGACCCTGTCTCTGGGTAGAAGGATAATAGAGTGCTGGCAGCACGACACGGGGCAGGCAGCCTGGCTCCATCCTTGGCTCCACTGAACCAACCTTCTGGGTGCGGACCCACTGCCTTGGTTAGGGCCTTGGTACCCCGGCCTGTAAAGTCAGCGCAGAAGCTTCTGCCCCCGAGCTCTGGTGACAATCAGGAGGGAGCACAGAGGAAGCACTACGGGGACAGGGACTGTTCCCTCTGCCACCCCTCAGAGCAGGATTTGGGCAAAACACCGAGGCCACTTCCCAGAGAGAGGCCACTTCCCAGAGAAACACCCAGGGCCACCCATGACCCCCCACCCCCTCCAGGCCCTGTTCTAGATGGTACACAGCGGTACCTCCCTCCCGCAGTGGACTCTTCAGTCTAGCTCTGGAGGGAGTTACTCATCAATAAATGACCAAGCGGGAGTTCCCGTCGTGGCGCAGTGGAAACAAACCCGACTAGTATCCATGAGGTTGCCAGTTCGATCCCTGGCCTTGCTCAGTGGGTTAAGGTTCCTGCATCGCTGTGAGCTGTGGTGTAGGTCGCAGATGAGGCTTGGATTCTGTGTTGCTGTGACTGTGGTGTAGGCCAGAGGCTACAGCTTTGACTCGACCCCTAGCCTGGGAACCTCCATATGCCACAGGGGTGGCCCAAAAAAACCAAAAAAAAAAAAAAATCGCCCAATGAAGGGCTCGTGAGCACTCTGGGGAGGGAGAACCCGAGGTCCTATGGACGTGGGACATTTGATTATAGGGACCAGAGGGTGTGAAAGACCTTTGCACAAGGCCGCTGTCAGGGCAGCTCAGGGAGCAGGTGGGAGATGGTGGACAAGGAGCTGGAGAGGCCCCCATCAGCCCGCCAGGCCTCTGGGGCCTCGGCAGGGCCCCAGTCCCCGTCGCTTTTTCCTGCCGTCCTCACACGGCATGTGGGTCTGGAGTGGGAGCTCATCCCGGGGAGCTGGGGGATCCTGGAATCAGTCCAGGGCTGTGTCCATGATGGCTTGGCCGCCTGGAGACGCTGCCCAGGCATGGTGGTGGGCGGCCTCTCCCCACGTGGGGTCGGGGATGGCCAAAGGACCAGATCCCCGCGTGGCCGCGGCCTCCCCCTCTGGGCCATGCAGGACGTGTTGACCTCTCCGAGTTGGGTTTGTTCTTTTGCCTGAACCACTGATAAAAACAAAACCTGCAAGGAAAAAAATAAGCCCAAGCCTGGCGAGCTGGCTCCGTGCCCAGCCACACCTGCCTGAGGCAGGGCAGCCCCTCTGGCCACCCACCACAGTCTCCAAGGCCCGGCCCCTGAGGGCCCCCTGGAGTTTCCAAGAAGTGGGGTTTCCGTGGGTGCAAGAAAGGAGGAGCTGGCCTGCCTTTGGTCTGGGGTGGAGGCGGTTCTCGGATCCTCGTGCCGTCGCCAGGGACACTGGTGACAGCCACCCCCCTCCCAAGTGCCCTGTAGGTCTGAGGGGATGCTGGGCAGGAGCCCAAGGCCCCCCACCCACAAGTCAGCCCTAGACCCTGCCAGGCACCCCAAGGTGGTCGATATAGAGAAATGCCCATGAGGGGGTGGCGGTGTGAGGGGACCTCGATGGCTCCAGCCTCTGGTGTCTCTGGGACCTTGCGCCGCAGAGGAGTGGCCCGGCTGGAAGGCAGGGGCTCAGGTGCCCATGCAACCGCCCCTTCCTCTCGCTCCACAGCACCCTGCCAGACTCTCCCCCAGACTCGGGCTCCGAGGCCTACTCCCCCCAGCAGGTGAATGGTGAGTCCAGCGGGCAGCGCCCTCCCCCTCTGGGATTTGGGCAAGTGGTTGGGGCGGCCTTATCGGGAGGGAGGGAGCGAGGGAGGGAGGGGGCCAGCAGCCGCCCAACAGGCCCAGATTATCGCTGGTCAAATACTCCCCGGCGCTAGCTATTGTTTCCCCGTGGGCGGGTGGGGAGCCTGGCTCTGCCTCTGAGCAAGTGTCCCTGCTGGTGATGCCACCCGCCTGCCCGCCTGCGCCATCATGGACGCGCCCTTTGGCGGTAAGTGGGGACGGCTGGGGAAGGCTGGGTGCAGCCTGAGCACAGGCCTCACCGCCCAGCCAGGCCCACCTCAACTTGGGGGGCACTCTGGGGTGCAGTGGCCCCCCGGTGGCCAAGAGCAGAAGGCTCGCGGGCAGCCAGTCTCCCCACAGCCCAGAGAGGGTCAAGAGTTCTGTTTATCTTACCAAAAACATCTCTGGAATGCCTCCTGGGGAACAAAGGGAGCTGGGGCCTCCCCCCTCAGGCTGGGGGGCTGGCCCCTGGGAGCCCAGTAGAGGGGCTGCCGGAGGGAGGAGGGCTCCCCACAGGGCTGCGCTGGGGGTCCTGGGACCTTCTTGTGGTCCAGAGGCTGGAGAGGAGAGCCTTGGGATGTGGGACCTTCCCTGGGAAGCTGGGCTGGGCCTGGCCTCGGGGAAAGAGCTGGCTCGGATGGGGCCAAAGGCCGCCCACCCCCTGGACAGGGTCTGGCCTCCCCGCCCAGGCCTGTAGTGACCAGCCTCCAGGCTGCCCAGCCTCCTCCCACGTGGAATCAGTGGGAGGCAGCCCCCCAGGCCAGGCTCAGAAGGGGGTGGGAATCAGGAGACCCCGCCCAGGGGGGAGCGCGTGCCCCGGAACCTGGGCGAAGTAGGTCTCTGATGTCTGCCCACCCTCCCTCCCGCAGACCCCCATCTCCTGCGTACCATCACCCCTGAGACCCTCTGCCATGTGGGGGTGCCCTCCCGCCTGGAGCACCCGCCCCCACCTCCAGCCCATCTACCAGGCCCCCCCCCACCGCCGCCGCCACCGCCGCCCCCCCCGCCGCCCCCCCCGCCTCACTACCCCGTCCTGCAGCGAGACCTGTACATGAAGGCCGAGCCCCCGATGCCCCCCTACACCGCCCTGGGGCAGGGGCTGGTGCCCACCGATCTCCACCACACCCAGCAGTCCCAGATGCTGCACCAGCTGTTGCAGCAACACGGAGCCGAGTAAGGGTTGGCCGGCTTTCCCTGGGGGCGGAAGATGGGCTGGAGGTAGGGTGGGGGGGGTGCGCAGGGCAGGCGCTGGCAGGATCGAGATGGAGGTTGGGATGGGGACGAACCCAGGAAGGGCAGAGGCTCTGAGCCCAGGAGGTGGGGGTCAGCATGTGTATACGTGTGTGCCCAGCAACATATCAGGGATTTACAGCCACGGCCAAGTGCTGGCAACCATGTTATTTGATGGGCATGGCCGTCCTCATTGCCCAGATGGGTAAACCGAGGCTCTCGGTGGGGCAGGCAGAGGGGAGTGCTTGCCAGGTCATGGAGATAGGAAGGGGCAGAGCCAGGACGTGAACCTGGTGTCTTACCCAGACACCGGTGACTTTCCAACCACCATGGAGTCCTCAGGTTCCTGAGAAGGTTCTAGGCAGAGACCCAAGCTTCAGATCTCCACCCACGTAGTCGTCTTTTTTTTTTTTTTTTAATGGCTGCACCTGCAGCATATGCAAGTTCCCAGGTTACCATCGAATTGGAGCTGCAGGTGCCAGTCTACACCACAGCCACAGCAACACCGGATCCGAGCCACATCTGCAACCTACGTCGCATCCTGCGGCAACACTGGATCTGGCACTGTGTTGGGTTCTTAACCCGCTGAGCCACAACGGGAATGCCCACAGCACTGGCTTTTTATCTGTTTTGCACATTGAGATTTTAGGAAAGATTTCATTCAAGGAAAGAGCAGACAGAAGGGGGAGAGGGTGCTATGTGGCCCTCAGACCTTCAGCTCCCTTCCCGGGAATCTCTTTCCCAGCCTTCGTGGCCCAGGCCCTTGGTGGCTTGTTTCTAAGTATGGAGGCTCTTCTCCAAATAACTCCCACTGTAAAGGGTGACACTAAGAATGACACCTTGGGGAAGGGACAGATTCATTCATTCCATGAACGATTCTGAGCCCTCTGTGTGCCAGGCCAGTTGCTGGTCGTGATGGGGACAATACAGACAACTGTGGGTCCTGTCCTCCTGGGTTCCACGGTCTGGGGGCTAGGGAGGAGGGATAGAAATGGAGAAGGAGGAGTTGCCATTGTGGCTCAGTGGGTTAAGAACCCGACTAGTATCCATGGGGATGCGGGTTCGATCCCTGGCCTCGATTAGTGGGTTAAGGATCTGGTGTTGCCTTGAGCTGCGGCAGACGCGGCTCAGATCTGACGTTGCTCTGGCTGTGGTGTAGACCAGCAGCTGCAGCTCCGAATCGACCTCTAGCCTGGGAACTTCCATATGCCACAGGCGTGGGCCTAACAAGGAAAAAAAAGACAGAAAGAAAAGAAACAGAGTGATAATAAGAGTGATGGGGGAGCACCGTGGAGGTGCAGCCATGGGCTTCCTGTAGGAGGTGTCTGCTGGGCTAGGCGTATCCTGCTGAAACAGGGTGGAGAGGGGATCGGAGGTATTGTCCAGCGGGAGGGGTCTTGGGGAGAGCCAGCCCACCATGGTGCACCCCTGTGTTCCCCCAGGCTCCCCACACACCCCTCCAAGAAGAGGAAGCACTCCGAATCACCCCCCAACACCCTCAATGCCCAGATGCTGAATGGAATGATCAAACAGGAGCCCGGGACCGTGACGGCCCTGCCCCCACACCCAGCTCGAGCCCCATCCCCACCCTGGCCTCCCCAGGGCCCGCTCTCACCCGGGCCTGGCTCCTTGCCCCTCAGCATCGCCAGGGTCCAGACGCCACCTTGGCACCCACCAGGTGCACCCTCACCAGGTACGCACCCAGCAGGTGCACCCTCACCAGGTACATGGCTGGCCTGCTCAGCCTTTCAAGTTGGGGAGTGGGGCCCATGGCCGTTCCCTCTCGCCAGGTCTCCTGCAGGACAATGATAGCCTCAGTGGCTCCTACCTGGACCCCAACTACCAGTCCATCAAGTGGCAACCACATCAGCAGAACAAGTGGGCGACGCTGTACGATGCAAACTACAAGGAGCTGTGAGTGATCTGTGCCACCCCCCAGCCCCTCCCTGTCACCCATCTGGGGAGCCCCAGCCCATGCCCTAGCCCATCACGATCCCAGAGCAGAGCTGAGAGCACACTGGGTGCACAGAAGAGCAGACAGGCTCAGGGCAGCGTTAGGACTGACCCTCAGGGTTCCTGACTCCCGAGCCTGCCCGAGGCCGCCTTAAGAAGGAGGTGCCCTCCAGGGAGGGGAGTGGTGGGTGGAGGGGTGTTTTCTGGCTCCTCCTCCCACTCCACCTCCTCCACTCGCCTCCCGCCTCCCGCTTTCCAGGAAGGTGGCCGGAAGCTGAGTGTCAGCAAGGCCCTTCCAGCAGCCCCCTCCCTGGAGGGGAGGGGTGAGTGGAGGGGAGGGAGGACCAGGTCAGAGGCTGCCCGGGCAGGGCTAGCTCCCCCTCAGCACCCACCCGTGTGGACTCAGCTCCCTGGATCCTGGCCAGGAGCGCTCTGGGACCACTCCCCTGACTCCCACAGGCCAGAGAGGGGTGAGAGCATGGCATACCATCAACTCACTTTGGACACTGCCAGGCCTGGGTCACAGATGAGACCAGCCTCCTAGAGTCAGGCCTCCCAGGCTATATGGAATTGTTAGCCAGAGGCCTGACGGGCTGGGTGGCAGGGAGGGTGGGGGTGGGGGCAAGGAGGGTGGAGTCTGGCTGATTTAGTTAGTGGCTCTAGGGTCCCTCGAGGGTCTTTGGATGTCCAGCCCCATGGCCCCTGGTCAGGATCCCCATTCTTACTTCTTGGGCCAGCCCTGTCACCACGGGTCCCAAGGCCAGGAAGTTGGCAGCTGAGGCCCCCCGTGCGGCTCAGGCACTTCCTGGGTGTTCCCTGGGATCAGGCTGGTGGGTGGAGCCCGGGGAGGGTGCAGTAATGAGCCCCGGGCCTTCCTATAGATGCCAGCCACGCCCAAGGGCCTCTCCCTACAAGTTCGGAAACTTTCTCCCTGCCCAGCCTCCTTCGGACAGGCCCTGGGCATCAGGGGGCCAGGGTTGGGATGGCCAGCGACCACCCCCTTTCTTGTCACCTGAAGATTCCCACAAGGGTCCAGACTTGAAACACCTTCCCAGTGGCAGAGGGGTAAACTGGGGCTGAATCCAGCCTGCCCAGTGTGCCCCCTGCCCACCCGGGGGAGATGGAGGAGGCAGAATGAGGATGTCTGGGGGCTTGAGCAAGCCGGTGGGCAGGGGCCGGCCAGTGCCGAGCCGGCGCCTGGTTCCACCGTTTCCATGGCAACCAGCTGTCAGGCGCAGTGAGGCTCCGCAGACGCATCCCCTCTCACCCCATCTCCCCTGAGGGAGGGGGCTCCGGGCAGCCTTCTGGGAAGGAGCCAAGTGTGGTGAGGGGCCGTCAGGCCCCCTCCTCAGGAGTTCCGTCCTGTCTGGCCGGCCTCAAGGGTCTCGCCCAGCCTCCCCATCACCAGGGCGGGGTGGTCCCAGGCACGCAGAGGGACGGCCATCGGTCGAGGCGATGGCAGACCTGCGCTCACATCCTCCTGGGGACTCAGTGTCCATTTCTGAGAAGTGGGGCAGCCCCGAGAGCGGGTGGAGGATGGGGGTCCCAAACAGGGCACTGCTTTGGGACGCAGGCCCATGGGAGGGCCCGGGTGACGCGGGCCCGGCGTCGGGGGCCTCGGCTGAGCGCCCTCACCTGCCCCCAGGCCCATGCTCACATACCGCGTGGACGCCGACAAGGGCTTCAACTTTTCGGTGGGCGACGACGCCTTCGTGTGCCAGAAAAAGAACCACTTCCAGGTGACCGTGTACATTGGCATGCTGGGTGAGCCCAAGTATGTCAAGACGCCCGAAGGCCTCAAGCCCCTGGACTGCTTCTATCTGAAGCTGCACGGAGTGAAGGCAGGTCTGGGGACGCGGGGAGGTGGTGGGGGCCGGAGGGCAGGGGGAGGGGACAGACCCCAAGGCCAGGTGAGTGTGCCCTGGGCGGTCTCCTCAGGGCTAAGACCAAGCCCCTCCCCCATGCCCGCCTTTCCTCCTGGGCCTGGCCTTGAACTGGCAGGCTCCTCAGCTCTGTCTTTGTTCCACTTCCTGTTTTTTTCTCCATTCTGCGACCCCCCAAGTCTGCGCCCCCAGTGGCTGACCCCCCTTGGTCAGCAGCTGCGGTGCCACATCCCAGAATGAACTCCCTGCAGACTTGCTCCTCCTGGGCACCCTGGGACTGGGGCTCCAGGGCCCTGCTTACATCTGGGGCCCGCTTGCCCACCCCTCGCAGTGCACCCGGCCCTGCTGGCCCCCTAGGACGTCCCTCGACCTGGTCCCCTCCTCGCCTCCCTGCCTCTGCCTGGACCAGGCCGTCCCCGCTCCTTGTCTGAAGTTCCGGAAGCTTCCACCGGGGCTCTGATGCTGTCTCCTCTTGGGACACGGGTGGGCCCGACACTCCTCACTCTTCCAAGGCCCCCAGGACCCCATGTCCCCCACCCCAGCAAAGCCCTGACATCTAAGCCGAGCCTGAACAGGCCTTTGGGACCCCACCCTCACCCCATCCTCGCCACCGGCTGTGCCCAGTCACCGCCCTTGCCTCCCCTCAGGCAGCCCCTTTCTCTGGGAGGCCCTCCTCTCCTGGCTGACCACTCCTTAACCTTGGCCGTCCACTCTGCCGCGTCCCCGAGGGCACCTGCCCTGAGGCCCCTCTTGACTTGAGGCCCCCCCTCCCCTGCCGTCCCCCAGCACCACCATGGTGGCGGTCCATGTGCATCCCATGAGCTCCCTGGGGGTTGGCCTGGGGTGGCCCCTTCAGCGTTGTGAGTGGGGCCTGGTGTTGGTGTGGCTCAGCCAGGGCCCGTGGAGGAGTGGACGGGGTGGGGGTGTGGGACGGGATCTGGGGAGTCAGTGAGTCTGGGTGTGAGGGGGTGTTTGCAGAGGCCGGTTTGGGGCGTGTGCCCGGAGGTGGCGTGGGTGTGGGGCTGTGGGGTGTGCCGCCGTGGAGGAGAAGGCGTTTGTGGGCCGAGGGGAAGGCGGGGCCTCCGTTTCCAGCCAGGCCCCGGGCCGAGAGGCTGAAGGCGGGCAGGGCCAGGTGGAGAGCCGGGGCCGCGAGGTGCCATGTCCTCTGTCCCTCCCTCAGCTGGAGGCACTGAACCAGTCCATCAACATCGAGCAGTCACAGTCAGACCGGAGCAAGCGGCCCTTCAACCCTGTCACGTGAGTGTCTGACCCATGGGGAGTGGTACCCAGCAAGGTTCACCCTGGCACTGGCCCGGGAGCTCAGGGCCGGGTACCTCCCCTACACTGCTGGCCCCAGTGCCCCACTGCGGCCTGACTCTCAGTGGCCCCTGTCCCTGCCCCCTGAGCACCTGCCCCTCCCTCTGCAGGGTCAATCTGCCCCCCGAGCAGGTCACGAAGGTGACCGTGGGGAGGCTGCACTTCAGCGAGACCACGGCCAACAACATGCGCAAGAAGGGCAAACCCAACCCCGACCAGAGGTGAGCAGGCTGGGCCCTGGCCCCGGAGCCCCTCCGTTTCTGAGGACGAGGGGCAGGAGGGTGACACCCCAGGTAGCGTGCCAGGCACAGAGTCCCACAGACTGACCCATTTTCCAGAGGAGGGACCTGAGATGCAGAGCCTTTAAGGACTTAAGGATGGGAGCGCAGAAGCCTGGCTTCCTAGCTGTGGGCTCTAAGGAGCTTCCGCCCCCTAGTGGAGACTCGTGTTCCTTCTCTCTAGGATGGAGGGTTAAGGTCCTCTTCCTGGGGTGTTGGGAGCCTAGGGGAGGTGACGGAGGGGGCAGTTTGGTGCACTATACACCTGACCTAGAAAGGGGAGCAGTGTGCACGTGGGGACAGTGAGTGCCTCTAAGACCCCTGTGTGCCCCAGGTACTTCATGCTGGTGGTGGCCCTCCAGGCCCACGCACAGAACCAGAACTACACGCTGGCCGCCCAGATCTCGGAACGCATCATTGTGCGGGTGAGGGCCACCTCCCCCCAGGGGGCTGAGAGTCTTCCCCAGACCTGGGAGAAACAGCACCCGTGAGAAATACGGGAATCGGGAGCTGCCGTGCTGATCCTGCGGGGCACTTGCGGTGTGGCCTTGGGCAAGGTTCCCCCCCTCTCTGGGCCACAGTGTCTCCTTCACAGTAAAGTGTGGAGGTGGCTAGGACCTAGTGGCTTCCTGAGATCCCACAAATGACTGAAAGTTGCCACAGTGGGAGGGAGAGTTTAAGATGGGCGTGCTGGGGTGAGGAGCTCTGGCCAGAGCTGGAGGGGCGGCTGCGGAGTTTCCACCTTAAGCAGGGCACTGCAGGCCCCCCATCCCCCAGGACTGACCGACCCCCAACTCGTGCTAGGCCTCCAATCCAGGCCAGTTTGAGAGTGACAGCGACGTGCTCTGGCAGCGGGCGCAGGTGCCCGATACCGTCTTCCACCACGGCCGTGTGGGCATCAACACGGACAGGCCCGACGAGGCGCTGGTGGTGCATGGCAACGTCAAGGTCATGGGCTCGCTCATGCACCCCTCGGACCTGAGGGCCAAGGAGCACGTGCAGGAGGTGGGGGCGGGGCTGGGGCGGAGACAACGGAGCGACGAGGGGGTGGGGCCTCGGGGGGCGGGGTTGCTCGTGTGGGCGGGGCTATGTAGGGGCGGGGCTGCCTGGGAAGGCTTTAGGGGTGGCTGGCCCTGTATCTGGATCCCGCGACCCTGGTAGCAGGGTCTCCCCTCCACACTGCTGCCTCTGGACAGGGCCACGACGGGGCGAGGTGGGGGACGTTCAGTTCGGCCCTGGCTCTCGCGCAGGTGGACACCACCGAGCAGCTGAAGAGGATTTCGCGCATGCGGTTGGTGCACTACAGATATAAACCGGAGTTTGCCGCCACTGCCGGCATCGAGGCCATGGCGCCAGAAACGGGTAAGGACCTACCTCTGGGATCTGGGAACCCAGTAACTTCAGCCCTCAGTGAGCCCGCCCCTGTCCCTGTCCTCTTGAAACTCTACTGCCAGGAAGCCCTTCCCCTGACTCCTGGGACCCCGCTCCCCCTCTCCCCCTGAATCCCAGCCCTCTTGTAGACCTGCCCTGCAGCCCTGGTCCCTCGCCCTTTAACACTGGAAGTCTGGGAATTGCAGCCCTGGGATCCTTGTTCCTTTGGTCCCTAGATGAATCCTGCCTTTATGCTCCTGGATCTCTGCTCCCTTCCCCCTGGATCCGTACGCGTAGGAGTGGGTTCCTCCTCCCAGCCCAGGGAACCCCACGCCTTGATCCCTGGAACTCCGACCCTGTTCCTGGGAGCCCCTTGGAGCCCCTTGCTTTAGGTTATGCTCTGGATTATGGTGCTGGGGGCAGTGCTCCCCTCCCCCACCCCCCCTGCACACCTGGCTTATTCCTCCGCAGGTGTCATCGCCCAGGAGGTGAAGGAGATCCTGCCCGAGGCCGTGAAGGACACTGGTGACGTGGTCTTTGCCAATGGGAAAACCATAGAGAACTTTCTGGTGGTGAACAAGGTCTGTGGCGCGGGCCAGCTGGAGGGCGTTGGCTCCCTCTATAGAGCCTGGGGGCGCTGAAGCGCAGAGGGCGGGAGCAGCCCCTGGGTCCCACAGGCTGCTTCCAGGGAGAGGTGGAGGTGGGAGGTGTGTGAATGGCTGTGTGATCCAAGGCCAGGGGAACCTCACTGAGGGTCAGCTTCCTCCCCTGCAAAAGGAGGGTAACTATGGTTACCATTAAGATGTGCTCACAAGGTTATCGCAAAGCTTAAACATGTGGCTTATTGTGAGGTTGAGGTTTGTAACCTACCTGGCATGAGGCTGGGTACCAGTGAGCATGTACTATATTTTGGCCTCTGCTGAAGTCTGAGGCGCGGTGCTCATCAGAGGCGGAGCTCATGGCGGGAGCTCTGAGGGACCGTGGGTTCTGACCACAGGCGGGGAGAGGCGCAGGGGTGGGATGCTGTTGGGAGGCAGGCACGGGGAGCCTGGGGAGCTGAGGCTGGACGGGAAGGAGGAGAAGCTGGTCTGGGGAGGGAGCCGCCAAGCCTCCCCTCCTGCTCCTCATGGGCAGGTAGCCTGGGGCTCCCAGGGGCCAACTGTGCCCTTGACCCTGGCCCGTTGCCCACGCAGGAGCGCATCTTCATGGAGAACGTGGGTGCCGTGAAGGAGCTGTGCAAGCTGACAGACAACCTGGAGACGCGCATCGATGAGCTGGAGCGCTGGAGCCACAAGCTGGCCAAGCTGCGGCGCCTCGACAGCCTCAAGTCCACGGGCAGCTCGGGCGCCTTCAGGTGGGAGCTCGGGATGGGGGAGGGCAAGACCCCCTTCCTTCCCAGAGGCCCCTCTGACCCTGGCCCTCTTTGCTGCAGCCATGCAGGGAGCCAGTTCAGCCGGGCAGGCAGCGTCCCACACAAGAAAAGGCCCCCCAAAGTGGCCAGCAAGGTGAGGGGAGGTGGGCACGCGGGGCAGGGTGGACTGGGGCCTCCTCATCCACGTGGCCTCCCTTTGCCCCTTGCTCTCCAGGCTCACTGACTCCAAGCGCTCCCCCCACTCCTGTCCTGACCCTCCAGCCCTCCTGGCCCCCAGTTTCTCCTTCCTCTCCCTCTGCGCCCCTGAGGAGAGGAGCAGGCGCCCCCGTACCCCACCTCCAGCAGAGCCCACAGTGGGCAAGCCCATGGGATCCCTAAGTCTGGGCCTTTTCTGCTTCTCCCCTTTGCTCTCCGTCCTTAGTCATCGTCTGTGGTCCCAGACCAGGCCTGCATCAGCCAGCGCTTCCTGCAGGGAACCATCATTGCCCTGGTGGTGGTCATGGCCTTCAGGTGACCTGTCCCCCAGACGTCGGGGGCGGCGGGCTGGGGGAGTCGGGCTGCCCACGGGCCCAGGCCTGAGGGAAGAATGACACGTGGCCCGGGAGATGAAGTGGCTGAGGTCTCGGGGAAGGAGGGAGGCTGCCTTGTTCTGTCGCGTCCCCCTGGGGAGCCCAGCCCCGGGGACCAAGAACCACGGGCCCTGCCCTGGAGAGAGGGCGCCCATGGCGGGGGTTCCAGCGCTGACAGTGGCTCTTTTCTGTGGCTCCCAGCGTGGTGTCCATGTCCACACTGTACGTGCTGAGCCTGCGCACCGAGGAGGACCTCGTAGAGACCGATGGGTATGTCCCTGGAGGCCTGGCTGCCGCCCCTGGCCCGGCCAGGTGGGGCTTCGGTGGGCAGCCCAGGGTCAGAGGGGCCGTGGAGCCGGTCTCTTCTAAAGGGGGTTCCGCCTCAGGCTCTCAGCCTTCGGGGAGTAGGTGGGGCGGGGGTGGGAAGCGCTGCCTGGAGCAGGAGCAGCTGTTGCCCAGGCCTTGCTGAAGCAGGTGCTTCTCCTGGCCTACCCAGTGCTCCTCCAGGCAGCTGGGCCCCTGAGGGGCAGGGACATCTGAGGGGCCTGGTTTAGAAAGGCAGGAGGGAGGGTTGGGAAGCGGGGGGGGGGGGGGCGGGCTGGGCTCTTCTGCCCACTCTCGGCCTCAGCCTTGGGCCACCTCTGACCGTGTCTCTCTCTCCCCTCCCCTGTGCCTGTCTCCCCACCCCTTTTCCTCTCTGCTGCCCCTTAGCTCTTTTGCTGTGTCCACTTCCTGTCTCCTGGCCCTGCTCCGGCCCCAGCACCCTGGGGGGAGTGAGGCCATGTGCCCATGGTACGTGTCTGGCCCGAGCCCTCTCCCTCCCGCCTCTGCCTCCTGCCTCCTTTCTGCCTTCCTCGTCCGACTCCTCGCGTCCCTCCTGCCTCCCCAGGACCCCCAGCCCCCTCTGAGCTCAGCCCACCCTTCCCCAGCAGGTCCAGCCAGAGCTTTGGGACCACTCAGCTCCGACAGTCCCCTGTGACCACTGGGTTGCCAAGCACACAGCCCTCCGTGCTGCTGGGTGCGTGCCTGGGGTGGGTTTGGAGGGATGGGAAGGGGCGTGGCGGCTGGGTTCTGGGTGCGGGGCCCTGCTGCCCCCACTCTGGCTCACACTGTCTCTGGTTTCCTCAGTGACCACCGGCCTGCCCGGCTTGGCCCCAGCTCCAGCCCTCCGCACCTTGGACCTGTGCTCCAGATACCCTTGTCCCGTCGTCTGCTGCTCCTCCCCCAGCCCCAGCCCCATCACGGACCCCAGTCTTGGCCCCAGCTTTCATCCCGGCCACGGTCTCAGCCCCAGCCCCAGCCCCTCCACCAACCGCTCAGGTATGGCCGTGTTGGAGCCAGGGTTTGGGTGGAGGGTTTTTTATGTGAGTCCTGAGAAAGGGCCCGCAGTCTCACTGGTTGCGGGGTGTTGGGGTCTGGTCTCCTGGAGTCCAGAACGAGGCTCTGGAGAAAGCTTGGGGGTTTCCCTTGAGGAGACCAAGAGATAGACGGAGGTCCCCCAGAGTCTGGGGCGGGGGTGGGCCTAGAGACAACTGGGCAGGAGGCAGCCGTGCCTCTTCTCAGCCTGTGCCTGGTTCTCTCCACAGGCTCCAGCCAGATGGCCCTGCTACCCGTCACCAACATCAGAGCCAAGTCCTGGGGCCTGTCAGCCAATGGCATTGGCTACTTCAAGCGTCCAAAGAGCTCGGACCCTATGGCCAGCCCCATGGTCCCCTTTCCTGGGGGCCAGGGCAAAGGCAAGAACAGCCTCGGCCTTGGTCTCCATGGCCGAGGCCGCCGAGGGGCCCCCCAGCCTGGCCTGAGCCCTGCTCAGCCCACTCAGGCCCAGGACCAGCCAGGTACCTGCCCTCCCCCCTCCCCCGCTCAGTCCAGCCGAGCAAGGCTCACTTCAGCCCATCGCCAGAATACCTGGGCACAGAAATGTCTCTCCACAGACCTTCGCTGAGCCTCGCCAAGTCCCAGGAGTCAGGCAGGCCAGGAGCCTTATGTAGATCACCTCACTTAGTCCTCGCAGCACTCCTGTGAGAAAGGACTTGTCACCATTGTTCAGATGAGGAAACGGAGACCCGTGAAGTGACTTGCCCAGGGTCGTAGGCCTGTGAGCGGCAGCGCGGGAACCTGATCCCAGATCTGCCTGGCTCCAGGGTCTGGCTCCTTCGGATTCACCAGACCAGGGCAAGGAGGGCGATGCACAGACCCCCCCCCCTCCCCTGCCAGTTTTCTAAATCCCAGACCTTTGGGTTGGTTTTTTGTTTTTTTTTTTGTCATTGTCTTTTTAGAGCCACACCCGCAGCATATGGAGGTTCCCAGGCTAAGGGTCCAATCGGAGCTGCAGCTGCCGGCCTGCGCCAGAGCCACAGCAACGTGGGATCTGAGCCACGTCTGCGACCTACACCACAGCTCACAGCAACCCTGGATCCTTAACCTACTGAGCGAGGCCAGGGATTGAACCCGTGTCCTCATGGATAGTCATCAGATTCAGTACCGCTGAGCCACGATGGGAACTCCTCAAACCTTTGGTTTTAGCAAAGCTAGAGAACCCTTACTGTAGAGGTTTTCAAACTGGGTTCCTCTCAGGTGTCCCAGGGGCGGCCTCGGGGGTTGAAGGGGAGGCTAAGCACCTTGCTGGCTTTAACTGTGCAGCAGCTCTGCTCTCAGTATCTCTCGCCTCCTTATCACCTTTCATCTGATGGGTTTTCTGGCTTAAAGAAAAAAAAAACCCAAAAAACCCAAAACGCTTAGAAACTGTGGCTTGCTGAGATTGAAGTTCAAAGTGATGGGGAAACCCCATGGGGCAGGTGCTCACCAAGCAGCCATTTCCTGGGCCCCTGCTCTATGGCTTGTTCTGTATAGGGCACCAGGGTGATGGAGACAGATGTGCCCTGTCCCCAAGGGCTCACAGACACGAAAACAGCAGTGTCGTGAGGCTCTGAGGGGGACACATGGGCAGCTTGCCGACTGGGGAGGGCACAGAATCTGGGCTGAGGTCAGGAGGTGAGCAGGGGAGCCTTCCCTGGAGGAGGGGACATTGAAGCTGGGAGGCAGACCTCAGGCTCATGGGAACTCGGTAGTCCTAGGGCTTCTGGGGCAGATGGCGGTGTGACCCCGGCCACCGTGGGAGTCTGGCAAGACAACCTGAAACTTATTCATACTAAAGTGTGAATGACTGATCCAAGTCAAACAAGGAAAGTATTGGCTGCTTCTCACTTGTACCCTTGTCACCCTCTTTCCTGCCCCAACCCAATGGCCTCTCTCCTTGCAGACCCAGTGCCATCCCTGACCTCCATCCAGGTGCTGGAGAATTCAATGCCCATCACCTCCCAGTACTGTGCTTCAGAGGATGCCTGCAGGTGGGCTTGGCTCTCTCCCTCACCCCCGGACAGATTCCCTTGGGGGTTGTGAGCCCAGGCAGTACAGGTGTTCAGATCTTGCTCTCTTCGGGGAGGGACTTCCTCTACAAGGGGCGGGGGGAGGCGCCCCTTTCCCTTTCCTGTCTCTAGGGCTCCACTATAGATGGGGCTGAGGCGTTGATGGGCGTGGGGGCAGGGTGGCCTTGGGTTGAGCCAGATTTGCCCTTTCAGGCCTGGAAACTTCACCTACCACATCCCTGTCAGCAGCAGCACCCCACTGCACCTCCGCCTGACCCTGCAGATGAAGTGAGTGCCGGCCCGGGGCCTGGAGACGGCGGTCCCAGGCCAGCGGGGGTGGGGGCCAAGGAGGGATGCTTGCCCTATTGCCTGCTCTGGGCTTAACTAGCTGTGTGACCTGGCGATCTCTGGGCTTCAGCTCATCTGTGAAATGGGCTGCTGGCTCCCGGGGGCTGTGAAGACCATGTGGGACAGGAGACGGGAAGGGCTTTCTGGCCGTCTAGGACCTTGACTGTTAGGCATCACTTGCGGGCTGTGAGGACCCCGTGCCCTGTTTGTGTGGGGCAAGGGAGGCCGGTGGGGGGGTGGGGGTGGGGGTAAGGAGGTGCTCGGAACCCCCCTCCCTGCTAACTGGGCCTTTCCCAGCTCCTCGTCCCCCGTGTCGGTGGTGCTGTGCAGCCTGATGTCCAAGGAGCAGCCGTGTGAGGAGGGGGGCTTCCCACAGAGCCTCCACGCCCACCAGGACACCCAGGTAGGAGGCGGTTGGGAAGCTGTGGGCCAGCCAGGCCTTTCCCGGGCACAGCTGGGCCCCCCAGTGGGCGAGGAGAGGGAGCCCGAGTCAGAGTGAAGGCATCTCCCCAAGGGCCACTTTGGGGCCTGGCCCTCTGCACCGTGGGAAGGGGGCAGGGGGCGCGTGCCTTGTCCAGGGCATGGGAGGTGAACGGCTCCAGAGGCCTAACCTGCGATGAGTGGAGTGGGGTAGACGGACAGCCCCAGAGCCTATGTCTGGTCTCAGGATCACGACAGCCACCCCCGAGAGTCACGTTTGATTAAGATGAGACCTGAGGGACGATGTGGGATCAACTGGGGAAAGGAAAGGGGGCAGTGTCCTAGGAGCAGGGGAGCAGCTCATGTGGAGACCTGGCGGCCAGGGAGCTGGAAACTGCCGAGGGCTGTGTGCTAGGGGTGGGGGTGGAGGGAGGGGGTCTTCAAGCTTGGGTCGGGGGTGCAGCATGGTTCCACCTGTGACTTTGGGAGGTCTCTTGGGCTGTACGGAGAGGGCTGCCTCCTGCTCTGGGAACCAAATGGCTGTGACCCTCTTGTTGCCCAGCTCCTTACTGGCTATGTGACCCAAAGTGGTGCCTCCCAGAGCAAGTTAAGGGAATTTCCTCTCACCCACTCATGTGTTTCTTAAACAAATACTTATTGGGCCTCCTCCATCCCAGGCCCTGTGCTGAGCCCAGCTGAGGGGAGACAGAGGCAGAAAAGATGTGCAGAAAGTAGCTTGAGTAGCAGTTCCCGTCGTGGCTCAGTGGAAACGAATCTGACTAGCATCCGTGAGGATGCAGGATCGATCCCTGGCCTCGCTCAGTGGGTTAAGGATCTGGCATTGCTGTGAGCTGTGGTGTAGGTTGTAGACATGGCTTGGATCCTGCGTCGCTATGGCTGTGGGGTAGGCCAATGGCTTCGGCTCCGATTTGACTCCTAGCCTGGGAACCTCCATATGCCAAGGGTATGGCCCTAAAAAGACAAAAAAAAAAAAAAAAGGTAACTTGAGTAGAGAATGGAGTGGATGAGAGCCTTCAAGGGGCCCAGGCCCTGGGGCCCCTCGGAGATGGGAGGGCACCCAAAAATGGAGAGAGAGCCTGGCCAGATGCTCATTAGACGTGGAGCTCGGGCTTCAGCCTGCAGCGGGCGATGCCAAAGCCGGAGCCAAAGTGGGAGATGACTAGGGGCTGGCAGCGGGCCCCTGGAGAGAGCAGGGCAGGTCTGGGCTCGAATCCCAGCTCTGCCACAGGTTGCATGTGAGTTCAGGCAGAGAACTCAGCAGTGTCCTCGCCTGTAAGCAGCACCACCTCCTTGGTAAGTGAATCAGTGCATCGTGCCCAGATCGCAGGGGTGAGGGAAGGTGGTGAGACAAACAGCCACGGACCCCTCAGGGCCTGGCCCAGAGTATACCCAGAGGGTGGCTGCAGAGGCTCCCCAAAGCAGGACGTGCACCCTCTGATCTCTCTTCAAACTTCTGCTTCTCCCCTTTGTAAAACTTGCCAGAGGCAGGAACTGTGATGGCCGTGGCAAGGGCTGCTGGTTGGGATGGGTTTGGGGCTGTCTTGACCCCTCTCCCCTCTCTCCCCAGGGCACCTCCCACCAGTGGCCAGTAACCATCCTGTCCTTCCGCAGATTCACCTACCACTTCCGGGTGGCCCTGCTGGTGAGCACAGTACCCTGTCCACCCGGAGGTTCCTTGTGGGGCTTGGGAGAGAAGGGGTGGGGGTGCGGGGAGCACACGGTGGGACCTGGGGCAGCAGCAGGCTGGGTCAGCAGTGGGGGGCGCTCCTGCCCTGTGGCCCCACAGCCACGTCACCAGTTCCCACCGCCCTTCCGCCCAGGGTCAGGCCAACTGCAGCGCGGAGGCCCTGGTCCAGCCGGCCACGGACTACTACTTCCACTTCTACCGCCTTTGTGACTGAGCTGCCCTCCACCGGGCAGTGCCACACCAGGGCCTGGGGGTCCCCGGGTGCCCTTTCCACACTGGATGCAGTGATGTTACACTGGAGCCCGCCGCCTGCTCGCTCTCGCCGCTCACTGGCATGCCCTCAGAGACGGAGCTGGCACAGCCCTCCCCGCACCTGTGAAACTGGAAGTCCTCACACTGGAGCTGCTGTCCCTGCTGGCGGCCCCCCCCAACACCACGGAGGGGGCTGGCGAGACCTGCTGGGCCGGCCCCATCCCCGCCTGTCCAGATACGGCTGATGGAGGGCTGGCTGCAGGTGCCCCGGAGGCAGGGCAAGCTTGTGACTCTGTTCAGAGCTCACCCTCCTTGCCTCCCCTTTGGTGACCGGGAGTCACCCCTTTGGAGAGAGGACCTGGCTTGAGCCCTCAGACTTGGCTGGACCCTGAGTCGGTGGGGGGCGGCGGCCCTCACCCTCGAAGCTGCTCCCTGGGGCGGGCTAGCTTGTGGACTTTTTAGGTTCGTCTGTTACTGGACTTGGACTTCTAAGCTTTAAGCGTGGCCTAGGAGGTCTCTTCTCCCTGGAGGGCTTGTCTCCACGAGCTCCCGGGGCAGCTAAGCCAGCCCTGGGTGGGCTCGCGACCGACCACGTGCCTTGTATACACTTAGTGCCTGGCTGAACTGGGGCGGGGGGGATCAGTGGGCCAGCTAAGCCTTGGACCCTCGGACCTGGAGTACCCTGAAGGGAGCCCTCAGATGGTGCTGTGGCCCCATGGCCTGGGCTCCTGGGAACCTCCTGAGCTCACAGTGGTCTCTGAGCAGAGGAGCAGGAATCCCTGCAAGGCGGCAGGCTGGTTGGTCTTGGCTGGTAGGTGGATGCAAACAGCTCTGCTGTTATTAACGAAGCAATGACTAAAATGCACTTAAACCGGGGCAGGAGTGGAAGGCTGGAGACAGCTGAGAGCAGGCCAGAGCCCTGGGGGAGACACTTGCAAAGGCAAGGTCCAGGCTCTGATCTGTCCCCAAGAGCCCGACACCCACCCCACTGCTGACCACCGAGGCTGGCCTCTCCCTTCACTTGACTGCTGGGGGCCTCACCTCCCAGACTGAGGGCTCCTGTGCTGGGCTCAGATAGCCAGGCAGTGCGCCCCAGTCCTGCCCACTCCTCCTGGGCAGAGTGGTGGCTGGACGTTGTTTCAAGTGCCAACATTAGCCTTTCTTAGTGGGTATCTGGAGCATTCTGAAGCCACCTCCAGGCTCACGGAAGGAGAGTGGAAATCTTTGCCAGGTCAGCCATGGGTCCAGAAATTGCCGTCCTTGCCCCATGATGTTGTGTGGCCTCTCTGGGAGCCAGGCCTTGGGCCTTCTACCTCTCATTCTCAGCTTTGAGTGGGAGGCCTTTCTGTGGGAGAGCCGAATCGTGACGAAGCCTGGGAACTGGGGGCCCCCTTCTGCAGTGGATGTCAAAGCACCTGTCCTCAGGAGAGGGAAACCCTGGGGGAGGTGGGGGTAGCAAGGATACCCGGTCCCCTCCCCTCCTCCTGCCATAGGAATGACACGGCTCCTGACACCAGGCGGGGGGTGGGGGGCCTAGCTTAGGACTTAGTGCTCTCCTTCCTCCCTCGGGGGAGCTCTCCCTCAATGCCTTAAAACTGCCGGGCTTTGCCCGTCTAATAGGATTCCAGGGCTTCCTCAGTGGGGGCCCAAGTTCTTGGACCGTAGCCCCTCTATGCTTAACTGGAAAGTGACCCTCCACTGCCACCTGGAGCCGTCTGGACACAGAATCGCCCCAGTCTGGTTAGCAGCTGGCTGTTTCCATGCCTGGGGAGGTGGTCCTCAGTGCAGAGGTTGGGGCCAAGCTGAGGTTCCAAGCTGCTCAATGAAGCGGGGGGCGGGGGGGTCCAACCTTGGACCAAAGTTGCCTTGAGCCCAGTAAGGTGAAAGCGGGAAGGCCAGCGGGCCACCTGCGAGAGGCTGACAGTGGCTGGCAGGCGCTGTGAGTGGGTGTCTTGGCTCCATCCCCTACCTGGGGTCCAGCAGCCTACCCCTCCCTCCCTCTCTCCCCTTTGACATAGACTCCTGTAGCCCCTGGGCTAATTTCCCCCAAGCTTCAAGCTGTACATAGGGCCTCTCAATGCACAAGTGCCCCGCCCACGTTACATACCCCTCCATGCCTGCGTGTGCATATAGCGCCCCCCCCACTCTTAACTCCCTGTTCCTGCCCCTGCGCTTTGACTCGTATTTATCTCGTACCAGTTCTGACTCTGGAGTGGGCAGAGGGAAGCAGCCTCAGGCCTGCTTGCTTCCTGACC
Source organism: Phacochoerus africanus (assembly GCF_016906955.1). Lineage (NCBI taxonomy): Eukaryota > Metazoa > Chordata > Mammalia > Artiodactyla > Suidae > Phacochoerus > Phacochoerus africanus. Next base: position 9,774,469 of record NC_062547.1, on the reverse strand, counting down.
GCTGAACTGTTCTTTTCCAAAGTAAATATACGTATATAAATAAATGTATAAATACTGCTTTGTATCTGAGCTTGCCTCCCTGTCTTTTCTAGAGATTGTTCTAGTGGGAGATGGGGTTGCCTGTGGGGCTGGGACCAACTGGGGTCCCTGCGTCTGATGGATGCTTTGTACCCCATTATCCTTCGTAGCTTCATGCCTGGCTTGGGAATAGGATGCAACAGCCCTCTCCCCGGGCCTCAGCCCACGGACTTACTGCTGCCTTGCCCGGCTTAAAGGAAGCCACCTGATGGGAGTTCTCTTATCCACAGTGGGTTAAGGATTCAGCATTGTCATTGCGGCGTTTTGGGTTCAATCCCTGGCTTCCACGTCTGTGGGCGCAGCCAAAATAAAAAGTAGCCACCTTAGGGAAAAGCTGAGCCTTTCAAGGGTCCCTGACTACATTTAGAAGAGGGGACTGGCCCAGGGCAGACTTGGCTGGTGCGGATTTCTACAGAAGCGGGTGCTAGAAGCGACAGAAGAGCATAGACCCAGCCCCTTCCTGCCTCCTCCCAGGCAGAGAGCAGGGCTTCCCAGCAGCAGGGACCGTGTGAAGGGCAGAAGAGAAACGGGAAGGGGTGGGGCTGGGGAAGGTGTGGGTCCATCACCAGCTCCACTCCTACCCTGCACGACAGGCACTAGGCAGGGCTGTCACACGTCTGCCTTTATTGTGAGCAGCAGGTGGGACAATTCCAGCAATAGTAAAAAAAAACAAGTAATTTACAAAAGCAGGGATTCAGTGAAGCCGCCTGGTTGGAACCTGAAAGAGAGGATATCAGAGTGAGACCAGCGAGCCTTCTTTCCATCGTCTTTTCTCACCGAGCCCCTATGTGATTCTCAGGAACTTGTTTGGTGGATTATCTGCAGCAAGGTTTGTTTTTTTTCCCCTTTTTTGGTCACTTAGTCCAGGTTTATTTCAATGACTGAAAATGTCGAAACTAACTAAAATGGTAATCCTGGCGGCAAGGCCTGGATCCTGGCCCCTGCCAGGCCCCTCCCCAGTGGCTCTCCTAGTCACTGTGCCTGACGGCTAAGAAGGCCGATATGGAACCACGTGAAGCCTGCGCCCACAGCCCTGCACAGGACATGCCAGAGCCAGAGCAAGGCCATGGACAGTGTGGAGAATGCAGAGCAGACCAAGGCGGCCCCACTTGGCTCAAATCCCCATCAGGGACCAGGAGAGAGGCAGCTTCTCCAGGATCCCACCCTGTCAGTGCTCTTACCCTTGGGAGCTCATACGTAGATGCCGACCCACAGCAGCAGGAACAGGACTCCAAAGCCCATGAAGAGTGAGGCCACCAAAGAGATGAGAAGCTCTTTGTAGATATCCCGAGTGTACTTGGTGGAGGTGACTTCATAACTGGCAAGGCGATTAAGGAAGAACAAAAGGATGGACTGGGCAGGGCAGGGAACTGGGCCAGGTCACCTCCAGGAGAAAGGTGTGTGCTAAAGGCTGTCTGGGAGGCTGATCTGGCTCCGTGCAGCTGGGCAGACAGGCTCAGGAGATGACCCAGACTCGGTTCTTCTACCACCCCTCCATACCCATGAAGAAAACGAAGCCCAGAGAGGTTAGGTTACTTTCCTCAGGTCACACAGCTAATGAGCAGCAAAGCTGGGACCAGCCCTTGGATCGCTTAACACCTGCGCACATCACTCTTTATACCGCTTTTTCTTTTTTCTTTGGTCTCTTTGCCTTTTCTAGGGCCACTCCCGCGGCATATGGAGGTTCCCAGGCTAGAGGTCTAACCGGAGCTGTAGCCACTGGCCTACACCACAGCCACAGCAATGTGGGATCCGAGCTGCGTCTGCTACATCACAGCTCACAGCAACGCCGGATCCTTAACCCACTGAGCAAGGCCAGGGATTGAACCTCCAACCTCATGGTTCCTCATCGGATTCGTTAACCACTGCGCCACAATGGGAACACCTATACCACGTTTTCAACTTCATGTCCCCCATCCTCAGCCTCCCGTCCAGCCAGGCCCTCTGCTTCACTGTCCCGAAAATCTGAAGAGCAAATTGAGCTCGCCCGGGCTTGGAAAATAAGGTCACAATCGGACTTTGGACATCCAAGAGCCTTCCCTCAACTCCTTACCTCCCCCCATCCCCGCGCTAGAACAGAACTGACAGGGTGCTTGTATCCAGCATGGTTTCTCCCACAGTTTCCCAATCGCTACTTCTGGCCACTGGCTACTCAGTGAAAGGATACACGAAGAACCAGGCGGTAAAGAACATGCCAATGGCCAACAGCACCACCGTCAGGTGGGGGAAGACGGCTGGGTTCACCGGGCTGGTGTATCTGCTCATGGCCTCAAGCTCCTAGGGGAGGGCATGAGATCAGAGCCATCAAAGAATCCCATGACTTCAACCTGGGGGCCCTCTGGGGTTATCAGGGAGCCTCGTGCTGCTGTGACTGCTAGAAGCTCATTTCAGCCCGGGACATGTGGAAATCCTTCAGAACCACCATCAAAGGATAATGATTGGGAATGATAACAATTACAACGATATCTCAAACTAAGGTCGCATTTTGTCTTTTCAATGAGACAAGAAGGGCCGCTGAGAGGCAGAGACTGAGACACAGAAAGTGCCTGATCAATGGTCCTTGACATGAGGCCACTGACCACTGTGAAAAAAAAAAAATGTGATGAAAGGTATGGACTCTGCCTGGAAAAACCACACACAAGAAAAAGCTCTTTTTCTTTTCTTTTTTTTTTTTTTTGTCTTTTTGCCATTTCTTGGGCCACTACTGCGGCATATTGAGGTTCCCAGGCTAGGAGTCAAATCAGAGCTGTAGCTGTAGACCTACGCCAGAGCCACAGCAACGGGGGATCTGAGCCATGTCTGCGACCTACAGAGCTCACGGCAACACCGGATCCTTAACCCACTGATCGAGGCTAGGGATCAAACCCGAAACCTCATGGTTCCTAGTCGGATTTGTTAACCACTGAGCCACGACGGGAACTCCAAAGCTCTTTTTCTTTTTAGCCACACCAGCAGCATGTGGAAGTTCCAGGGCCAGGGGCTGAACCCTCTCTGCAGTGGCAGCAACCCCAGCTTCGTAGCCCGCTCCACCACAGGGGAATTTGTAATTTTGTTTATGGTTTGAGCAGTCTTATGGACCCATGTCTGTAGGTATCAAGCTAAGAATCCTTGCTGGAAGACAGAATCTGGACTGGTACCCCGATCTCAACTCCTGCACTAGTAAGCAATCTTGAGATCTACAGGCAAAAGACCTAAGTTATAATTCTGGCTCTAGTGAGTAAACATGAGTCTCAGTAAAGGGATTATAATAATCTCTCTCTCACAAGGTTGATGTATGATTTAAGGCAGATGACAAACGTCACAGCCCCTAACTCACTGCCTGGCATGGAGTAGTTGCTTAATGGCTTTTTGTTTCCTTCCCAAGGTTAGAGAGCAGATTATGAGATAATGCCTGTGAAAGAGGGCTGTAAACGTAAAGTTCTGCACAAATGTTAACTCCCATTGTCACCCACCGCCCAACGCTTCTAAAATCCAGAACATAACAACTCCAGAGAAGTAAATTGACCCCATTGTTCTAAGAGACACTGGAATTCAATTCAGTAAACATGTACGTCCCCCCCACCCCCCCAAATAATAAAGACAATCGCTGCCATTGACTGAGCCTCCAATTGCAGGCCCCGTGTTTGGCACTGGGAATACAAAGATGAATAGACATCATCCCAGGGCTAGAGGCACGTCAGATGGTGGTCACTAGGAGGCGTGGCAGATAACAAAGAAGTCCATGACACGTGGCAAGAGGCTGGTACATAGGTTGTGGGAGCTCCCAAGAGAGAGGGGACAAGTGCCCGAGACAGCTGGAAGTGCTTCATCAAGAAGGTGACATTTGCCCAGGGCCGTGTAGGATAAGCACGAGTTCCACAGGGGGGAAAAACTTTCCAGATACACGTCACAGAAATCAAAACTCCAAGGTTTTAAAAATGCACCCCACGCTTCTAAATCGGGAGATCTGAAACCTAGTGAGATCAAAACCACAGCCTACGGAGTCTATGGCAAGGGGCTTCCCTTCCCCGCCCCTCAGCCCAAGCCGAAGGATCCAGGAGCCTCCCGCCCTCTGGACCTCGGGCGCCTGAGGCCTCTGCGAGAGAAACCGGCTGTGGGGCGAGCCCCGAGGGGTCCCCAGAGCCCTGTGGGAAACACCTCTCAATCCTCTCACCATTTTGCCGGGCACAGGGTAAACCGCCGCTCCGCCACCGGAAGAACACGTCGGCAGGAGCAGGCGCGCAGTTCAGCCGGAAGAGGAAGCGCAGCTGCGCGAGTGGCATTGTGGGATTTGTAGTCCTGTGGTGGGGGCGGCAACGGGATCTGGGGCCGGCGGGGTCCCGGGGTGGAGTGGGAGCAAGTGGTGGAGAAGGGTAGGGTCGGGTCGCTGAGCGAGCCTGTTCACCCTGGCTGGAGTCTTTGTCTTGAGAGAAGCAGGCCGAGGGCCCCGGGGCCTGTACTACACTTCCCAGGAGGCTGTGCGCCGCGGTAGGTCATGTGACGGGAGCGCGGGCTTTGGAAGGCGGCGGAGCGAGAGGCTACCAGCGGCTGAGGAGAGAGTTGGGCTGAGATCGGCCCTGGGCCACACAGGAGCAATCGTCAGCTGCCGAGGCTTCACGTCCCAGAGGCCAGGTGAGACCCGCGGGAAGCGCCTCGAGAGCGGCGGGCCCGCTTTGCGCCGGGTGCTGGAGAAGGCCGGCCGCTGCGGTGCGCCGGACGGAGGGAGCGCGGGATTCGCCATCTGGCGGGCCCGCCACTTTCCGTTGTGAGCCTGGGGCCAGTCGCTGAACCCCCGAGCCTCTTTCTTCATTTGTAGAAGAAGGATAATAACTCCCACCTCCTGGAGTCGTTTTGTATGGTGACTTAGGTCCTGGAGGAGAGACAGTTTTGGAACTGCACTTGTCCAGATTCCTTTCCTTCCTGCCTTTGTCGGCCTCGGTGGTGGGATACTCGGCTAACGAGGCACTGGCTCCTGGGTACACATTCTAGCAAAGCAGACAGGTTGGGTCCTGAACCGAAGGATCGAGTGGGTTCTGGAGGGGGAATATTTATAGATCACCTAGCGTTTGTTGGAGGGGTTTTTGTCTGGTACCTTAGTTAACTCTGACAGTAATTCTGCAAGGCAGGCATGGTTCCCATACTTGATAGATGAGAAAACCAAACCTAAATGGCTTAGTAACGTCACAGACTGAGTGACCTAATGGTATTACCGAGGTGGTGAGTGCTGGTGCCTGGGTTCAAGGCCACCGCCATTCGCAGGTGAGAACTAGGTGAGATGGACGTTGAAGAAAAGGGCTTCAGGATGGTGGGAGGAAGGCACTGCCGAGCAAAAGTGAGACAGGGCCGTCCTTAGACCAGCCTTTCTCTTCGATTCTAAGAGTGTAAAGTTAAGTTGGGAATCAGCATGAAAGATCTTGATGCTGTAAGTCCCTTATGTTTTAGAAAGAACCCTGTGAAGGACGAGTGGGAACAATTAGAAGGCCTAGTGTACTATTTCTTTGAGTGTTGGACACACAGTGCCAGTGGTGCCTTCAGCATCCTTTTTATTTCACTCTTTATTTTATTTTATTATTTCTAGGACCACACCCGCAGCACATGGAGGTTCCCAGGCAAGGGGTCAAATTAGAGCTGCAATTGCTGGCCTACACCACAGCCACAGCAATGCCAGATCCGAGCCGTGTCTGCGAACTGCACCACAGCTCACGGCAACGCTGGATCCTTAACCCACTGAGCGAGGCCAGGGATCGAACCCACAACCTCATGGTTCCTAGTAGGATTTGTTTCCTCTGCGCCACCACGGGAACTCCTCAACGTCCTTTTTAAAAGTATTAAGTTATAACTGATATAACACAGGTATTATTACTTAAGATGAGTTCTTTTTATTCAACTTAGTTTTTAGGAGATGGTGTCCACATGAAAAATATTAAGTGAATGAAAGTACAGGTTTTAGTGGGAAGTGGCAGAAAATTGTGAGGGTGGATTAGACCCGACTGAAGTTGGGGAAATACTTCTGTAGGAAATCTTTTGTTGAGGGGCCTGGACCACAGAAATTCAGTTCTGGGCTGAGTGACTCCAGCATGCAGGCCCCTACACCGGGACCTGGGGTGGAGTGGGAGCTGTGGAGCTCACAATTCAGACTTAGCAGTGGAGAGAAAATGTGGAAGTGGCAGACTTAAAACAGCATCACGTTAGAGGTGGAAGTGCTGAAGGGTTACTGCAGAGAGATCCAGGTGGTGTTGCAGAAGCCACAGCACTCCCATTCGGATGCTACTTTTGCCAGCTGCTCTGTCCTCCAGAGAAACAGAATAAAGAGGAAACAATGTGGATATATGTAAAGAGACCCAGTTTAAGGAACTGGAGTGGAAAGTTGAAAATCACAGGGCAGGTAGGAGTAGAAGCTGCAGTCTGTTCTGGGGAGGCTGCACCCTTGACATGCAGATGTTCCCGGGCCAGGGATTGAACCTGCACCACAGCAGTGACAATGTCGGGTCCTTAACCACGAGGCCACCAGGGAACTCCGATGCTGCAGTCTTGAGGCAGGATTTCTTCATGAAACCTGTTTTTGCTCTTACACGGCCTTTCAGCTGATTTGATGAGGCTACTCACGTTACGGAGGGCAGGCTCCTTAAAGTCAGCTGACAGAGATGGTAACCACACCCACAAAATACCTTCACGACAAGACCTGCATTAGTGTTTAGTTAAATAACTAGATACTGTGGCCTTGACAGGTTGACACGTCACACTAACAGCACTGTGAGTCGGAGGTGTTTGGTCCCTGGTACCAAGGAGGAACGGATGTGTGGTTCGCTAATGGGCAAGAAGACAGATACTCCCGAGTTTATTTCACCACTTCACCCGTTCAGCTGCGTATTTGGGTTGCTTTTTTATCTGTCTCATGTCGCTTTTGTCTGGCCAGGCTTTGCCTGTCCTTCAGGGCTCAGTTCTGCCGTTGTGATCCCTGGACTCCTCGGGCCGGGCCCTCTGCTCTGGCCTCACTCTAGCCCGTTCTGCACGCTGGCCCTGTTGCCACCTCAGCCACTTGCACTTAACGTCCCTCAGGCACAGCACCAGCATCTTGGTCCTCTCAGCATCCAGTCGAGTGGCGTGCCCGATACTCAGGAAGCCTTGGTGTTAACGCAGTGGATTTCCTGGGAAGTTTCTTGAGGATGGGAGCCCCGTCTTGTTCTTTTCTTCTGCAGTGCCCACCCGGGTCCTTTTGTTGTGCTAAATTTGTTTAGCGGAAGGCATGCAGTTGGTGGGACTGCACCCCTGGTAATAAGCACCCCTTCCTCCTCTTCCTTCCTTTGAGTGCCTCCTGTCTCACTTGCCTTTCTTTTGTAGCCGGCCCTCCTCCGCACTGCCATGGGGATTCAAGGACTGGCCAAACTGATCGCCGACGTGGCCCCCGGGGCCATCCGGGAGAATGACATCAAGAGCTACTTTGGCCGCAAGGTGGCCATCGATGCCTCCATGAGCATCTATCAGTTCCTGATCGCCGTTCGCCAGGGCGGGGATGTGCTGCAGAACGAGGAGGGCGAGACCACCAGCCACCTGATGGGCATGTTCTACCGCACCATCCGCATGATGGAGAACGGCATCAAGCCCGTGTACGTCTTCGACGGCAAGCCGCCGCAGCTCAAGTCGGGGGAGCTGGCCAAACGCAGCGAGCGGCGGGCCGAGGCGGAGAAGCAGCTGCAGCAGGCGCAGGCTGCCGGCGCCGGGGAGGAGGTGGAGAAGTTTACCAAGCGCCTGGTCAAGGTCACCAAGCAGCACAACGATGAGTGCAAGCATCTCCTGAGCCTCATGGGCGTCCCGTACCTCGACGCGCCCAGCGAGGCGGAGGCCAGCTGCGCAGCCCTGGTGAAGGCTGGCAAAGTCTACGCCGCGGCCACAGAGGACATGGATTGCCTGACCTTCGGCAGCCCCGTGCTCATGCGGCACCTGACTGCCAGTGAGGCCAAGAAGCTGCCCATCCAGGAGTTCCACCTGAGCCGGGTCCTGCAGGAGCTGGGCCTGAACCAGGAGCAGTTTGTGGATCTCTGCATCCTGCTGGGCAGCGACTACTGTGAGAGCATTCGGGGCATTGGGCCCAAGCGGGCCGTGGACCTCATCCAGAAGCACAAGAGCATCGAGGAGATCGTGCGTCGGCTCGACCCCAACAAGTACCCTGTGCCGGAAAACTGGCTCCACAAGGAGGCCCAGCAGCTCTTCCTGGAGCCGGAGGTGCTGGACCCGGAGTCTGTGGAGCTGAAGTGGAGCGAGCCAAATGAAGAAGAGCTCGTCAAGTTCATGTGCGGCGAGAAGCAGTTCTCCGAGGAGCGAATCCGCAGCGGGGTCAGGCGGCTGAGCAAGAGCCGCCAGGGCAGCACCCAGGGCCGCCTGGATGATTTCTTCAAGGTGACCGGCTCCCTCTCGTCAGCTAAGCGCAAGGAGCCAGAGCCCAAGGGATCCGCTAAGAAGAAGGCAAAGACCGGGGCAGCAGGGAAGCTCAAAAGGGCAAAATAGACGGGTTTCCCTTCATCGTACCTCCTTGGCCCCAAGATCCCTGCCGCCTTGTACCCGCAAGAGCTCGTGCCGGCGGATCCTCCGTGGGGTGGGGAGGGGCCTGCGACGCTTCCCCAGCACCGCCCTTCTCAGTAGCTCTTTTCCCGTCGTTACCTGATCCCGTGGCAGGACGGCCACAGAGGTATGTTTTCCTTTTTAGCTCAGGAAGGTATGTCAGGCTCAAACCGCCTCTCAGGCAATGTAATGGACACTGACTCCATTGCTACACAAAAGTGAGGGCAGCCAGTTTTGAAGGAGGGAGAGGGGGGTAAATGATGGGGACAGAAGACTGGAAATGATTTCCTCCCTGGTCAGCCGGGGGCGGCTGGGAGGTGGCCATCGACCCAGCCCCCGCTCAGCCTTGACCCACCCTGAAGGATAGCCCCCAGGAAGACCCAGCCTTAAACAGACGGGAAGATGTACCGAAAACAAGATAGGCAGAGAGCTGGAGTCCCTGCGGTTGGCAACGAGGATTTGATCTCCAGCTGTGTGTCCTGGGGTGGGCAGAACCTTGAACTTGCTACTTAAACCCCTGTCTTTGCCATTGTTTGTCAGAGGTGTAAAGTGGTAGAATGCTTCTCAGGGCCTCACAGAGGCAGTGAATTGAGTTGAAACTTTTGGATAAGATGCTGTTTTCATGTGCTGTTTGTTGTTTTCAAGAGAGGAGAAGAGAGTCAATAAAATTATAAAAGTAACCAGGATGTCATGCTCTTGAGAATGTTTGCCCATTTTAGGTGCCCTAGGCCCGTCAGGCTATAGAAAATTGTTCTCCTTTTCACGCAGGATGGCATGCTGGGGTTGTGCCTTATTAGCAGCTGGTTTGACAGTGGCCACAAGATGGCGCCATGCTCCATCGAATGACCAAAGCAGCTGGGGTGGTACATGAGCCATCCAGAGGATGTTGCCTAGTTTATCTTGCTGGGAAAGGAGTTTTAATAAATGGTATGGACTTTGAGTTTCCCACGTCCTGTGTGAGATAAAGGAGCTCCTTTGAGAAATCCTCACAATTTAGATCAACTACTTCATAGCATCCAGGCTTTTACCAGTTTATAAATTGGTAAAGCTGCCAGTCAGCAATCACTTTCTTGTCCCTTTTGTGACATAAACTTCAGGTTGCCATTTCTCATAGAGATGGAATGTTTTTGTACTTCGAAAGTTTTATAATCATGATGAAACTTGGTAGGGGCTGTCCTGTTTGAGTTGCTAATTTTTTAGCATTCCTATCCCTTACTGCCATTTAAAGCTATCCAGGACACTTAAGCGATCTGAAATTTAAGTTGACATTGTTTTGACAGGTTAAGCAGGTAAAAGACTAAAGACTAGTAGTTTTCAAATTTTTGGATGGAGCAACCTGTCTTTCAAGTGACATCTTGAAAAGATGTGGAGTCTCGGCGTGTAAGAGCTCCTCTGGTTGAAGCAGGAATGGGATATGGTCTCCCCAGCAATACCTCCTGACTAGGGGACTGAAAATCACTGGTGTAGACAGAAAGTTCTGTCCTCAAGGCAAGGATCTTAGCGTCTGTTCACTGTTCTGTCCAGCAGTCGACAAATGTTCCCAGAATGAAGCAAGCCACACAACTTACTCGAAGTCCATTTTCTGATTCAAGTAATTTGCTTCTAAGCCTGCAGTAATGGTGGATGGGGCCCAGAGATAGTTAAGACAGGGTTATCATTCCCAATGCAGTAGCTCTAGTTAAGGTCCGGTTCCCTGTGGTAGCAGGTAGAGTGGTTGGTTTTCCTCTTGTTTTTTGAAGTTGAGTTGCGTGGTCTTTTCTAGAAACTTAGGAACTACTGCAGGGAAAACCAACCCTGCAAATTTTATTTAGCGTATTCTAATATTCTTGCTTGGAGAGGAAAGCTGTTCTGATGGGTGGTGGTTAAAAAGACATTGCTTTGCAATCTAGCGCCAAGGTATTGTGCTCACAAAGGAAGATTTAGCAGTGCACTAAACATTGCCAGTGTGTGTAGGCAGCTTAGTTTTTGAACACGTGGGTGTCCCGGGAAGGGGTTGGCTTTTCCTCCTTCCTCAGTCCATCTGTGCCTTGGTGTTCCAGGGGGGCTTGATGACCCTCCCTCTGCCCAAGGGGCTTGGGTAAAGGGGAGTCTGTATGGGAGCTCATAGAAAGAAGTTAGAGCCACAGAGGTAGAGTAGCTTGTAGCAGAGGTTCAGGGAGTCCTGTCAACAGGCGAAGAAGAGCATCGTGGACTCTTAGGTGGCCTTCGTTTGGTTAAAATTAACTTTATTTTTGCTTTTTGGGCCTATGCCCGAGGCATATGCAAGTTCCCAGGCTAGGGGTCGAATCAGAACTACAGCTGCTGGCCTATGCCACAGCCACATGGGATCTTAGCTGCATCTGTGACCTGCACCACAGCTTATGGAAACACTGGTTCCCCAACCCAGAGTGAGGCAGGGATTGAACTCACAACCGTATGAATACTAGTTGGATTCGTTTCCACTGCACAACAACGGGAACTCCCTGGTCAAAACAACTTTTTCAGTTTCCCTTCCCTGGGATATGCTAACAGAATCGGCACACACGAGGGTACTGATGTTGGGTCTAGTCAAAATGCCTCTGGCAAAGTGGTAAGATGATGAAAGAAACAAAAATAAGCATAGATACTGGAGATTTTTTTTAAAGGTTAAATGTCAGTTCTGCCACAGTCTATAACCAGATGCATCTTATCCCACCTAGTCTTGTTTTCTTAGGTCTTTGTTTGGATTCAAGATCACTCATGTTACCTTGTAATGGTCTGAGGTTTTTGTCACTGGTCTGTCCCCCTGTGGCAAGGGGATACTACACTGGTCTAGGCTAGGGAGAGAAGGCCACAGTGATTGAGGAGCTTTGAGGACTGGGACTCGGCTCAGGAAGCCACTAGGGGCAGATGGGGCAGCTTGGGCCCGAAGCCAGATGGCTTGTTAGGCTGGGTTCAGCACCTCTTTTGGAGTGAAGAACTCTTCGATTCTGCGAGTTGTTCTCCCCAAGACTGTTTTAAACCAGGGTCCCCCCAAATGGGAAGGGGGGGTTCCCCCCTTCTGTCGTGTATGTCTGTCTTTTGTTTTTTCTCTTTGCCATTTCTAGGGCCACACCCGTGGCATATGGAGGTTCCCAGGCTAGGGGTCGAATCAGAGTTGTAGCCGCTGGCCTACAGCACAGCCGCAGCAATGCAGGATCCAAGCTGCATCTGTGACCGACACCACAGCTCAGGGCAGTGCCAGATCCTTAACCCACTAAGCGAGGCCAGGGGTTGAACCTGCGTCCTCATGGATCCTAGTCAGATTCTGCTGAGCCACCACGGGAACTCCACACACTGCTGTTTTTTATCTTCCTATTTCTGGTCAGAACTATGAAGTCATTTTCAACCCACTGCTCCTATGTAAACGCAATGCTGTAACGTAATTTAGGTTATAGAAAATTCCTTAGGGCCCTCATGTTCTGTAATGACTGAACCCTGTGACCGGCAATTCACTGCCTCCCAGCTTGGGCACTTGGGCTCACTGTTATTTTAGGAAACTTGGACTTAGAGGTAGAGGAGCAAAGGGAAACCGCTGGGAGCCCCCATTTGTTTGTATGGAGATGAAGTGCCCCATTTGCCCGCTTGCCCACGGAGCAAGAAGTATCCTCCCCAGCCTAGGAGTGTTCTGTCCCTTTGGTGGTGGTTACAAGAGGTGAATCCAAATCAAAAGCGGAAAGGATTTTTAATGGCCAGGACTCTGCTGGCTGTTTTGGCGAGACCTGGGACCTCCTGCTCCCGTGGTACATGGGGTGGAGCCTGAGACCAGATCCAGTGGCACCGGGATCCTTCAGGGCCAGGTGTCTCCACTACTGCAGCCCTAGCCTTTGCCTTTCTTGCTTCTGAAAGTGGGAAAACTGCTTCTCCAGGACCCTGAGGCAGGCAGGAGTCGCACCTAGCTCGACTGAGCCAGGCCTTGAATTCTAAGCCCTAATGCTTCCTTTGTAAATCTTGCTCAGAAGGTTCAGCTGCTGTCTTCGTCCAGCCTGCAAACCTCCGAAGTTTGTGACTGAGGGCGGAGAAGGCATTGAGAAGTGGACAAAAGGGATGAGCCCCCCCTTTCCTGAGTGGAATTTTAGTGCTAAATCGCTTCCTGGGAGTTCCCGCTGTGGCACAGTGGGTTAAGAAGTCAGCGTTACTGTGGCTCAGATTCGATCCCTGGCCCAGGACCTTCCATATGCCGCGAGTGCGGCCAAAAGGAAAACAACCATCATCTTGCTGATTTCTGGGCTCAGTGGACCCTCCCTATTCTAACACCCTCCTGACTCCCTCTTTGCTCACAGACCAGACCATCTGCATCTGCCCAGCGGAAAAGGAGACCTCTCACATCTCTTCCGGGGGGCGCTTGCCTGTTTTCCCCCCCCCTGTTTGGGTCTTAGATCCGTGCCTGGAAGATAAAGGGGAGGGGTTTGAGTCACAGCCTTCATCTCAAACCCATCCCCTCTGAATACTAGGATGGTAGTGGCATTGTCCCCAAGCCCCACTCTGTTTTGGCTCCAAGGCTCTTCTTCCAGATGGGAGGCTGCTGTTACTGGTGAAGATAGGCATCCAGCCAGAGTTGCCCGGACTCCTTCAGTGAGCTGTGGGGGCAAGGTGGGAGCAGGTGGTGAGGGAGGCAGGGCAGAGTGGAGCCCCAAAACCAAGCCAGCCCCCAGACGTGTAGCAGCAAGGCTCTTCCGGGGCGTGGAGGCCGTTCTCCACGGTGGAAGCCCCATCCACTTGAGCACTTGCCTCCCTTCACTGCTGAGAAAGAGCCTGGGCTGTGGCACCAAGAGCAAAGGCCTGAACTGGCCAAAGACCAGTAGCGCGCCCTGCCTCTGCCTGGGTGACCTCCGTCCCAGACGACCCAGGGGAAACCTTCCTGTTGCTCCCACCCCACCTCCCTGTCCCCTTCCCAGGCTCAGATACTCACTGGACAATGTCGGCGAAGGCCGAGAGCAGGGGCTTGGACTGGTACTCTATACCATGCTTGGCACACAGGGACTGCACCAGGGGAGCCACTTTGTGGTAATTGTGTCGAGGCATCCTGGGGAAAAGACTGCAGGGGGACCAGGGGGCAGTCAGTGGCTCCAGCTTCTCTGCCTGCCCCCCCCCCTCCTGTGTGGACCCTCCCCAGGTCCCTGCCTCCCGGGTCTCCCTACTCACTGGTGCTCAATCTGGAAGTTGAGGTGGCCACTGAACCAATCATTGAAGGCCGACTTGTGGACGTTGCACGTTGCCCGGACCTGGAGGAAAAGGTCAGGGGGAGCATGGCTCTGGGTACCGGATGGACGGCCAGGCCAGCCCTCTCCAGGCAAAGCTGGCCTGTCTCTGGTGCCTCCCTTCTCCACATGGTGCCAGGAGAGAAGCTTCACGCTAATGAGGCAAGATTTAGGACCTTCTGTTGTTACTGGTGCCTGCCCCTTTTATTCGTTGTGTTATGGCCAGGCCTTCCAAGTGACTCCCTCACCTGCATGGAGAACCAGTCCACGTTCCGGTCGTGGTCAATGTGCATGGGGATGTGGTTCATCTGTGTCACCCACACGAACCAGTTGCTTTCTAGGAACCTGGTGAATATGGCACCCGGACAAAATCAGTGCAAGCAGAGCCCTGCGTTCTTACTCACCCCCCCTCAGATAACTGCTCCAGCCCGGCCACCTTCCCAAGCTGATGCCAGGAGCGCCTCCCGCTCGCTGCAGCCCAGCCCCAGCCCCAGCCCCAGCCCCAGCCGAAACTGGTCGCTCCCCAACCTCTGCTGCTCTGCGCCGGTCCCTGCTCCCCCATCAGATCCTACCTGACCAGGAAGAGGAGGCCCAGGGAGCCCTTCAGCCCCAACAGTGGCACATAAGTGAGGAAGATGCGCACATAGAAGGACGTCATCCAGGCCAAGTCCTGCGGTGACAGGCAGAGAACTGAGATGGCACAAAGTGCCTCTCCTCTCACGGCACCCGTTTCTTTGTGTGGAGCAGCCATGCCCTCCACCCCTCTTGCACCCCTCCCCCCAGCCCTCCTTGCCTGTTTCCTTCGCAGGCCAGGTCTCTCTGCCTCCAGTTCCTCCCAGCCCATCTCCATCCAGCATCCTGTCCCCATGCTGCTAAATGACTCTGTCCCTGCCAGTGCCCTGATCAAACTGCCAATCGGTTTTCTGCATCACACCTTCCCGACCCCCGAGGCCTCCACCACACGTCCAGTGGCCAAATTCACCCCTTAATCCCCCGCTTCTCTGCTGAGAGTTCATCCCCACTCCCCCACCTCTGCCTGTCCTCCAAGGCCAGCTGGAAGTGACTTTACAAAGTCTTTTCTGATGCCTCCCATCCAGCCAAAAGCAGTCAGGCCCCTTCTGGAATCCCTTCTGCCTGCACCTGTTCTCTAGTGTGAACCACAGCCTGCCTCATCAGAAGTTCCCTGAGAGCAGGTGCCATCCCGTTCATCTTCTCCATCCCCTGCCTGGCACCTGGCTTTATCCCCGCCACTGTAACCTCAGGAGGTACTCGCTGAATGAATCAGGGTGCCAGGTGACAGGTTGCCCACTGAGCCCTAATCATCCCACCTAAAGTACATGGGGTTTGGGGGCCATGGATACTTACCACCCACTTCTTCCTCTTGATAACAAAATAGAAAATATACCACTGGAAGTAGGCAGGCAGCAAGGCTGGGGGCCCAACTGGGGAGGAAACGGAGACAGGGGAGGAGGTGTGAGCAGCATGAGGGTCACTGAAGGGCCAGCTGGTGCTGGATAGATGGCCTCCAGCACAAGGCTGCCCTTTGGCCCCCTCCTGCTGCCCTTCCAGCTGCCTTGGCACACCTCAGACCACTGGAACCAAGTGGCACTGGAGACAGGCATGAATGCAAGCCCGAAGAAAGCAAAATCTCCCGGGAGGCTGAAGGAGGAACGTGGCATCCTTCTCCAGGGGGAGGGGACAGCAGGGGAAACAAGCTCCATGCGTGGAACCTGCTGTGCTCCCAGAGCTGCCCTGTCTGCAGCCTAGCCCCTGCCAGGGGCCCCCCTCCTGGCTCTCTGCCTGTTCTTGAGGTTGTCTGCCCTGTGTTTCAGCGGCTTCGCCTGCGGGTGAAGGGACAGGAACAGGAAAGTGTCTGTGTGGAGCAGGGGGAACCCTGCTGATCGATCCTTCAGGGGCTGAAAGCTCACTTCCCTCGATGAGGGGTGGAGCTTATGCACCTGACCTGAAGCAGCCCAAAGGCAGGAGTTCACTGTGGCAAAGGGAGGAGGAGCCTCTCTTAGAATCAGGAGTTGGAGTGGCTCCCGCCTGCGTGCGGCCCGCTTTTTTTCCCCCCGCATCCCTTCCCTGCAGGGCCGATGTTACCTCTAAGGCCCTGCACTACAGCGCCCACCCACGCTGCTTCTACCTTGTGTGCCAAGGATTCTAACCCCCCCTTCTTCCCATCATTTCTGTTCTGCCCTTCAGTCCCCTCCCCCTTTCTCCAGTAGGGATGGTTGGTAATAGGCAGTTAAGATAAATTCCTTTGAACTAAAATGGGATCAACGGAATCATTCCCTCCTTTCCCTTAAAATTTTGAATTTAAATAAAACGAAAAAATGAAAATTTAACAGTTTCCGTTGTGGCTTAGCAGGTTACGAACCCAACTAGTACCCACAAGGACGCAGGTTCGATCCCTGCCCTTGCTCAGTGGGTTAAGGATCTGGCGTTGCCGTGAGCTGTGGTGTAGGTTGAAGACACAGCTTGGATCCCGAGTTGCTATGGCTCTGGTGTAGGCCTGGCAGCTGTAGCTCCGATTGGACCCCTAGCCTGGGAACCTCCATGTGCCTCGGGTGTGGCCCTAGAAAAGACCCAAAAAAATAAAGTAAAAATTAAGAAAAAAATTGAACTTTTAAAGGAGTTTTAAAGAATTTAGGCATTGTGGAGACTTTTAAAGCTGGGAATATACAGACTTCTTCAGAAGGAGCTTAGGACAACCACAGAAATGTTTTCTCCTCTTCAGTTCCTTTTGGGTCCCGTCCGCCCACAGCTAGTCTACCTTTGTCCCCCTGGGGACTGGACCGTGTCCTACTGGGTCACTTTGGCCCTGGTCTCTGTTTGAGAGGTTTAAAGTGAGGTTTCAGGCTTAATCTGGATGGTCCCCCACCGCTCGGCTCCTTTGAGGAAGACAGGGTGGGGCTAGAGGACCCGGTTTGCCCCCAGCACAAGTGACCCAACGTTAGCCTAATAACGCTTGCCTTTGCCCCTCGGGAAGGAAGACTGCCCCCTGGTTCCAGACGCAGTCTTCACTTGGAACCCCAGAACCCCTGGAGGGCCATGACCTCCTCACATCCCTTCAGCAGCCCCTGCGGAGGCAGCCCCCAGCGTGGGAGGAGGACACTCACTCAAGAAGAAGTATTTGTGCTGGTGGTTGTATGGCATGTACTTTTTCTTCTGTTTCCCAAGCTGTGAAGCAAAGCAAGTTCAGGTCAGCGCGCACAGGCCAGTCACCCTCTCCCCTCCCCTGTGACCCTGGCTCTTCTCTGCCCGGGAGCGGAGGCCTGCTGCAGGGGCTGGCAGCTTGTTGGCACTATCAGCGGGCCCAGCCTGCCCTCCAGCCCCTGGGACACGAAGCTGGGGCTGCAATGAGCCCAGTGCGGCGCCACACCGTGGATGCTGCTCGGCGGCCTGCACCTGCACGGAGCATGCGCACCACAGAGCCTGCAGAGACTCCCGCATCCGTCCGGAGACACCCCTGCCAGCCTTCCAGGTCCCTCCCCCTCCCCTCCTTTTTTCTCCACCTGGTACTTTTTTTGACATCAAGGGCTCCGTGGACACCCATTTTTGCCCCTATACAGGCCAGCATCCTCTCTACATCCGGCCCTGATTTGTCTAGAAAAATCCTTCAGTCTCTTCAGACTTCCACATGAACTTTATAAAATCCCTTGAAAGCCAAGTTTGGCAAACATTTGTGGAAAGAATACCAAGAACAACTTGGCAACCTGAAGGTTCTGGCAAGGTTTTTCCCCCATGGGTGGTGGTGATTTTGCAAACCTCCCTGCTGTAGAGACCAGATGGGGCTGCCAGGCCAGCCGGTCAGCCTGGGGCTGCCAGCGTGTGTGCATGGAAATGTGACAGCAAAGCTCTATGCCCTTGTCTGATGGCTCCTGCTGCTGCTCACGCTCCTGTCAGTTCTGGTGGCCAGATGACTTCGGCACAGGAGGAACTCTACCCCAGGGCAGAATGCCAACTCATTCTTTCATGATTCTTCCCACTGTCTTGACAGGTCACTTACTGAGACCTTATCCCGGGCAAGGCACTTCTGCTACATGAAGCAGTCTTTCTATGTTAATTGATTCATTCAACAAGTATTTACTGAGCCTCTGCCATGTGCCGGGCACTGCACACACGGGTATGAGAACACAGAGGAGAATAACCCCAAATGCCCCACCCAACCCCCACCCCGTGGAGTTTATAATCTGAGGAGAGGAAGCTGGTGATAAATTTGTAGAGCTCAAGGTAAGCACAGATTACAAGCAGGAAAACATGACAAAGTGAAGGAAAATATGCCCGTTTCGGCTGGGCAGTCAGATACAGCCGCCCTGAGACCTGAGGAGCCAGCAATGACACTTAAAGCAGAGGGAACACCAGTCTGGGATGTTCGAGGGACAGGAAGAAGGCCAGTGCAGCTGGGAATATAAGCAACAGAGGAGAGTGGTTGATAAGGCCAGAAAGCTAGGGGATGGCTGAATCATGTAGGGCCTTAGAAAGCCCTCAGAAGGCTCAGTAGGAGTGCCTGGATTTTATTCCAATGGTGATGGGAGGCCCTGAACACCTTCCACAGGTGTGTGATTATCTGCTTGGCGCTTTAAAGAGTCACTCTGGGAGTTCCCGCCGTGGCTCGGTGGTAACAAACTCCACTAGAATCCATGAGGATGCGGGTTTGATCCCTGGCCTCGCTCAGTGGTTAGGGACCCGGTGTTGCCATGAGCTGTGCTGTAGGAAGGCCCAGGAGATGAAGCTGACGAATGGTGAACTGGATGTGCTTTGGAGGCAGTAAGGCTTGTGATGAACCAGAGGTTTCGGTGAATTTGTCCCATCCCCAGCAGCATTACCTGAGAGGAGGAAGCTGGAGGAGCAGCACCTGTCTTGTCTGGTGGGGTGGGTGGGCAGAACTCTGGCCTCCTTATTTGGGGGCGGTTAGGGAAGGGAGCCCTTCCACTGGCTGCCTCCTTGAATGACAATCAGATGCCAACTCTCAGAGGCCAGAAAAGTTGTACTTAGGGTGAGGCGTCCCCCACACTTCCTTGTTCTCCTGGAGAGCAGGAGGCACTGAGGTGGATCGGCCCAGAGACTGATGTTCCATCAAATTGGACCCAGTGAGACTGAACTGAAACTGAAGCGTCAAGCAGCCTGTAGCCCATGCATTTACTAACAGCCTATCCTCAGCCTCATAACTAGGCCCCCCCCAAAGAAGTTATTTTGGTCCCAGATCATTCTCTATTTTTAGTGTCAGCAGATAGGAGTTTCCTAAAAACCCTAGTACCAAGAAGCAACAGAGGCTTCTTTGAGACAGTGGTGTGAGAAGGTTCTCTTCCACCTAAGATACCCATCTTTTTTTTTTTTTTTGTCTTTTGTCTTTTTTTGTTGTTGTTGTTGCTATTTCTTGGGCCGCTCCTGCGGCATATGGAGGTTCCCAGGCTAGGGGTTGAATCGGAGCTGTAGCCACTGGCCTACTCCAGAGACACAGCAACACAGGATCCGAGCCACGTCTGCAACCTACACCACAGCTCACGGCAACGCCGGATCACTGAGCAAGGGCAGGGACCGAACCCGCAACCTCATGGTTCTTAGTTGGATTCGTTAACCACTGTGCCACGACGGGAACTCCCATCTTTTTTTTTTTTTAATCCTCTATACTGACAACAGAAGCGCTACCAAGAGCCTCATGCTCTGCTTGATAAAAAACCCACACTGCCCTCTAAGGAGCCACCTCTAATGGGGAGGCCAGGGCTGGCTCATCATTTGCGGTGTTGGGCATGTAGCAAAACCCACAGAAGTCCCTTTTTAGGAAGTGGGAAAATGAGGACCTTGAGCCTCCAGGTAGGGGCTCCCGGTGCTCGGACAGTCAGCGCTGCCAGAGCCTTCCACAGGGTTCTCAGGTCAGAGGAGAGGAGAGCTGGGCTCTCTCGAACTCATGACTGGAACCGAAATATATTTAACGACAGTTTAATTCCTGGCATGCTGAAATGTCATCACGTGTCAAAGTTGGAGAAGGGACCTGGCAGAACTCTGACTACAGCCCAGAGCCTTGGGACAAGGGGTTTTAAGTTAACTTTTCAGACTTCCACTGGCCATTCACACCCTTCTGTTGCCTTATGCTCACTAAAGTCTCGCAGATCTCCACCCACCTCCAGGCATTCATCTTTTAGCAGCTGCAATTATTTTATATATATATATATAATTATTATTTTGATATATAACAATTATTATTTATGTATATAATTATTATATATGAATATTTATTATTTATATATAATTATTTTATATATACAATTTATATATATAGTAATAATTATTACATATATATATAATTATTATTATTATTTTTGCTTTTTAGGGCCATACCTGCAGCCTTTGGAAGTTCTTGGACTAGGGGTTGAAATGGAGCTACAGCTGCCAGCCTACGCCACAACCACCACAACACCAGATCCGAGCTGCTGAGCAAGGCCAGGGATTGAACCCGCATCCTCATGGATACCAGTCAGGTTCATAACCCGCTGAGCCACAGTGGGAACTCTTTAGCAGCTGCATTATAATTGCTCACAGCCTCAGATAACAAACCCAATGCTGACCACCCTGGATCAGGGTGTGGGGGTGTGGGGGTGGGAAGAATTACTCAGGGAATCTTCTAGGCAATGGGCAGCAGAGGAGAGTGAGCCAGTTTAGGTGTTGGGAGGGGAAGACTGTGACACAGTCGGATGCCAGTGTAAGAGGAAGAAGGTGTACCAAGGGCAGGGGGCTGACTTTTTAAAAAGCACCTGCAAGGAGGGCTGTTCCTCGCCTTCAAGGCTAAGCAGGCTCAGCACAGCAGTCTGGTCATTCTCTGGATCCTCAGCAGCATGTTGTACTTTTCTGCAGTAGCTAATTGCTGACCTGAACTCGCTAGGAAGGACAAGTGACTGTCCTGGGAAACCTCGTTCACTGCCTGTGGCCTCCCATGACTTCCACACGGCCAGCCAGCCCGGCCCCCCTAGACGTGTGCAGGGATCACACCCGAGGCCACCCTCCTGATCCAGCAGGGAGGCTGCATCCAAGTTCAGACAGACGTCCCCACCCTCCAGGCAGCTGCTCTTTGAGGGTGCTCAGACCTGCCCCTGGTGTCCACAGCTCAGGATCACCGGGCCTCTGTGTTCCAGTAAGAAGGGTACCACACCAAGGAATAGGAAGCCTGGCTAAGGGGACCTCACAAAGACCTGCCTGATACCTTCACCGATCCCCTGCTCACCTCCACAGAGAGGATCTTCCCCAAGGCAAAGAAGAAGGGGTGCATGCTGATGTCTGGGTCTTTGCAGAAGCAGTTGGGCTTGGCATGGTGCTGGAAGTGCAGGTGGTTCCACCAACTGGCAGGGGCCCCCTACAGAAAATCGGGGTGTGAGTGTGGAAGCCCTTTGACCCCTTCCCCGAGGCAGCCCGTCAACTGGAGTTTCCGAGAGCCCCTCCCTGTCCCACTGACCTTCAGGTGGCCAATCACAAAATGATGTACCAGGTGGTTCCACGTAGAGGTGCTGAAGACGGACAGGTGTCCCAAGTCATGCTGCAGCCAGCCAGCCTGGGCCTGGGCGACAAAGGTGAGTGTTGAGAGAGGCCCACCAGCCCAGCATCCCTCTCACTGAACACAGGCACTCAGCCTCCCCGTCTTCCTTCATCCGCCTAGGCCTGTGCACATCAGGAAAGGAGTCAGGAGGCCTCGGTCCCGACCCTGGCTCTGCCACCAACTCCCTGGAGAGCTGAGGTGGATCGCTGTCCTTGCCTGCTCTTCAGTGTCCCCAACTCTGGAGTTCTGTGACTTCCACTGGACTGAACATCCAGACTACTGAACGGGACAGCGCATGACCAACTCAGGAAAGAAGGCTTAGTAAATGAGTTCTGGCAGCCAAGTATTACACTCCAGTGTTGCACTGGGGAGGAAGCTCTTGTGCTTTGCCGAGAAGCCAGGATCTTGGCTCTCGGCACACCTGCACTGTGGCAGAATCTGAACATGAAGTTTCCGAGAAGAAATTCCACAGGAAGAAGGGGACCCTGGGAGGAGGGGCTGGAGAGGCAGTGAGAGAAATGAAGGTATACATGTGGTGATGAGCAGAGAAAAGCCACAGGCAGGGAGTTCCCTGGTGGCTCATCTGGTGTCACTGCTGTGGCTTGGGCTACTGCTGTGGTGAAGGTTGGATCCCTGGCCCTGGAACTTCTGTATGCTGCAGGTGCGGCCAAAAAAATTAAAAAGCCACAGACATATGTTCTCTTTCTGCACCAAAGCTCCTGTGTTGTCCTCAGCTCTGCCCTGCTCAGAGGGCTTCTTGGCCTCCTGAGGGATACAAAGAACTGTCTTCCACGGATGCTGAGCCCAGTGGTGCTCTCGATAAGCCCAGGGCTCTCACCTGAACTGTGCTGAGCAGCACCGCACAGAGGACGAAGGGCACGAAGGACGTCCCGAAGAGCCAAAGAACGAGCCAGGCAGTGACGTCCAGCAGCAGGATGTGCAGCAGGTGCATTAAGAAGAAGACATGGTTGGGCTTCATGAGCCCCATCTGCTCCACCGTGGCCTGAAGCTCCCGGAACTCATCAGTCAGCTCTTTCTGTAGAAGGGCGGAGAGGGCGAGGGTGTTATCTGCCCCAGATGTAACTCAACACAGCTGGAAACAAGGACCCTCTTAAGCTCAAGGACCTCCCACCAAGGAGCTGAGAAAAGTCCAGAGTCCTAGGTAAAGACACAGCAAGGGTGAGGAAGGATGATGGGAGGAGATGCTGTGGGATCAAGTCTAAGGGCATGTGGTTTTTGGAGTCAAACAGAATTCATTCCTTCAAGACCCTGCTCTGCTGCTTACTAAAGGGGGATTCCTCGGCCATGTTGCTTAACCTCTCGGAGCCTCAGATTTCTTGTCTGTAAATGTGTGAGTATTATATTACGCTTGGCACCGAGTTAAGTGCTCAATAGATAGATAGATAGGTTTCCTATTGAGGATGGCAATGGTAGTGGTGGAGGCCTTGTGAGAACCCCGGCTTCGAAAGCCCTTCAGCCCAGTGACTATGCAGAAGCAGGGCTCTCAAGACTCCCAAGAACTACTAATTAGTTGCCTGTTAACATATCTAGGCCTTCCTTCTACCCTCTGCCCCTCAGCAACCACAGGGTCTCCAAACAGCAAAACAGGGACTCACATTCTTAGTCGGTTCAAAGCTGGGCTGCTCCGGAGACAGTTCTCCAATCAGGAGAGAGCTCATATACTTCCTCACAAGGCCCTGGTTCATGTGGAACGCCACAAAGGGATCCTGCAAGGATGGGGAGAAGGCAGAACAGTGAGACAGTCCGCCCCTGCCCCCCCTGCCTCCGACTTGCTGAGCGCTCACACCCAAAGCCGTCCTCCTGATCCAGCAGGGACGCTGTACCCTAGTTCAAAAAGACACCACCCTCCCTCCCGGCAGCTGCCCTTTGAGGGTATTCAGACCCGCCCCTGCTGTCCACAGCTTAGGATCACCCAGCATCTGTGTTCTCGTAAGAAGGGTACCCCACCAAGGCATAGGAAGCACGGCTAGGGGGACCACACAAAGACCTGCCTGAGTTGGTCTTTCCTCTGGATGTCTCATAAAGTGTGATGAAGGCGACTCCCTGTGTCAAACTGCGTTGCTCCCCCTTCCTTCTGCGCTGCTTCCGGTGGGGCTCCATTTTTCCCCTCCCACTCTGAACACCCGCCTGCCCCAGGGTGCTAATTTTGGTTACGCAAGAAGGGGGTCCTCAAAGACTAAAGAAATTGACATCCTCAAAGTCGGACAGCCTCAGGCCCTGAAGGGGAAGCCAGCAGCGAGGAGGGAGCTAGGGCGGAGCCGGCGGCCAGTGGCACCACACATCCGGACCAATCGCGGTCCCGCCACGGCCGGCCCCGGCCCCAAATCACACTGCAGGAAGCCCCGGCGTTGGCTCTATCTACGCATGCGCTAGTCCACACCTTCACCGCTGCCTGCATTCCCCAGGGGTCACTAGGGAGACAAGCACAAGCTCCCGCCTGCTGCGTCGGAAGGAGGGGCGGGCCCTCACCCGGTTAGGCTCCACCGCGACCTAACGGGAGCCTTAGCGGCCCGAGGCGCGCTCCAGGATGGCAGTGCGAAAGCTGGGGACAGTGTAAGGGGTCACGCCGCTAGGCAAAGGATGGGAAGAAGGATATCGGGAGAGGGGTCTCAGTGAAGCGAACGCTCCAACCTTTGGGTCCCAAGTTCTCCAACCCAGAAGGGAGATGCTAGGTGCTTTAGTTCTGAGAACAGGTTGTCTAGAGAGGGAAGTAGAATGCCGCCTGGGGTGTGCGCTGGCCCAGTGAGGCAGGATGCGGACCCCGCACTGAGCCTTCGGCCCAGGAATGCATACAGCTGTCCGCTGCCACGAATAGCTGGACACCCTGGTGGCCTGAAACTGAGTGACCTCCCCACAGAATTCCAGGACCAATCCGGGGTTCCTCGCTCAAGTGTACACTAATGCAGGCCCCCATTTTCAGCCCGCTGCTCTCATTCCTTCCTCTGCGCGAGCAGGCACTAGCCCTCTCCGGCCAGTGGCCCCCTCCCCACCCACCCTCTCGTCTTCACCCAGTGGAGGGGTTCCCAAAGCAGTGGGTGCCAGGTGGCTTCCCATCTCAGCTGTGTCTCTCAGAGCGGTTCCCTCGTTCTTTGTCCTGCTCGCTAGTGTTGTCGGGCACACTCGTTCCAGACGCGGCTGCGGCCCCCTCCCAGCCACCAAGCCAGGTCAGGAATCCCTCTCTTCAGAGTTCCCATCCTGGCTCAGCGGAAACGAATCTGGCATCCATGAGGACGCAGGTTCGATCCCTGCCTGGCCTTGCTCAGTGGGTTAAGGATCCAGCGTTGCCCTGAGCTGTGGTGTAGGTCACAGACGGCTAGGATCTGGCGTTGCTATGGCCAGCGGCTACAGCTCCGATTCGACCCCTAGCCTGAGAACCTCCATCTGCTACCAGTGCGGCCTTAAAAAGACTTAAAAAAAAAAAAAAAAAAAGGAATCCCTCCCTTTGCCGTTGATCCCTCCTCCTTCGGTCTCGGCGGTACAGGAGGCCCCGGGGTCCCGCCTCCCCCCCCAACCCCACCCCAGCCCCGGTTCGGGGCCTGCCCACGCCTCAAAACCGCAGACTCGGGGCCGCATAGTGAGCGTACCGACCCGAGGCTCAGCCCTTTGTTTGGTATGCACGTTGCCGGCCTCCATTCCCACTCCCCAGACTCCAGACTCCACTTTTCGCAGGCTCACTCCTGCCCTTGCATCCCATGCCCGCAGCACACCCCATCAATTAGCAACAGGTACGCTCCAGCGCCTCCCGGCTTGTTCTGGAATTAGTGAGTGTTCGGCCTTGACTGCCAAACTTCTTGTCTCGCGCACCGAGTGTCCGGCCCCGGACCCTGCCTCCTCCCATGCCCAGGTCTGGCAGCGCTCACCGTAGCATCCTGCCCCGCGTAGTGGCTGATAACCCGGGAGCCCCCGGGGTGCCGGCGGGTGAACTTGGTGACGTTGTACACCTTCCGGTCAATCACGAGCCACTGTTCTTTGCCTCTTCCCGAGCGCTGCGCCACCTCCTCCCAGGTGAAGAAGCGCGGGGTCGGCCCCTGGACCGGGTTCTCAGGGGCCATTGGGGCCAGGAGATGCCGCGCGCCAGCCGGGCTGGGGCGGTCAGGAGCGCGCACGGGACACGCGGGGCAGCGCGCGCCGGCCTCGCGTGCTCGGGGAGCCGGTCCGCTGGCGCGCACCCTGAGCCCGCGGTCCGCGCGCCGGCTTTTCAGCAACCAAGGCGGTGGGAGCTGAGCCCCGCTGCGCGCGTTCCTATTGGTCCAGCCGCGTGGCGCGGGGAGCGAGTCCCCGCCCTCCGCCTACCCCGCTCCGGCGGCCGCTGCCGGAGGGTCGGGTTAGGCTGGCGTTGAACGGGGACGCGCGCCACCTCGCGGGCCCGCAGCCGGGGGCGCCGAGGGATCCTGTTTCCCGACTTGGCGACTTTTGCTCCCAGGGGGCGTCGCGGGCGGAATAACGGTTCCTGTGGAGGCTCTTGGGAGCGGGCCAGGCTCGGAGGTTGGGGTGGGGGGGAGGCGGCACCCAGTGCGGGGGCGCCCTGGGCTTCCAGGGTAGGCGTGGGCTCCGCCTGCGGCGAGGGGCAGAGGCCGAGCTGAGTGGGTGGGCGCAGAGCCCGCCTGGAGGCCAGGGAAGCCTGCCAGCCTCGCGAGGTTCGAAGTTGGAGGCTTCAGTGACGGCGTGGTGGACAGGAGGCTGTCCCACGGGCTTGGTCTTTGGGCTGGGGGTGTCCCCGCCAGTCTCCAGACGCCCACCCGCCTGAGAGCCACCTGATGAACTCCCGCCTCCTCGCCATGCCGCTCTACCAATTGTGCGGCTGGAATTAGCAGTCTGAGAACCCTTGGCAGTTATCTTGTAAAGCAGAATTATGGTTTATTGGGGGTGGGGCGGGGGTGGTTAATGCTTTACTTTGCTCAATGTAACATTTAAAATGCCCCGCAATTTTCCTATTTGCCTTTTATTGCTTGTTGGTGTTTTATTTCTGTTCTTTTTTCAATTAACTGAGATTCTTAAATAAAAGAAAGTGGCCCCGCATGTCCAGACCTCTGGGAAGCCCTGTGTGAAGAACCTGGGTCTTCTAGCTGAGGCATCGCCACTCCATCCTGGAGGCACCTGGGAGCCATAGGAGACCTTGAAGTAGAGAGATCAGGGCTCAGAGCTCTGAATTTTAGGAAGGGATGAGGAAGCACGCAGAGGCTGGGGGACAGTCAAGAAACTGTTGCCTTTACAAAGAGACTCAGTTTACATGCGAAATTTTATTTATCCAACAAACCCTTTACAAAGCACTTACTATGTGCCTGGCCTTGTTTTTAGTGTTTTGCAAACATGTAATTTTCATAACAATCCTATGAGGTAAGGACCTCACTTACAGATGGAGAAATTGAACTGCTGAGAGGTTAAGTATTTTTGTCACGCAGCCAGTAAGTGGCAGGACGGAGATTAGAACTGATCTGTGCTCTGAATGCCTAGCTCTGCTGTCTCTCCTCTGATTGTACTAGTGGAATTGCGCAGCCAAGGGAAAGGAGGCCAAACTTTATCCCGTGCACTGAGCTAGTCTTTGCCCCTTGGGGTCAGGAAACTAGAAGTATGGCTAGATATCTGGTAGAAAAGGACCTTCATCCAACCCAAATCCCTCATTTTTTGAGTTAAGAAAATTGAGGTTCAGAATGGGGAAGGGACTTTCCAAGTTCCCACGGGGAAACCCAGATGACCTGGCTTCCAGTTAAGATGCCAGGCCACTGCACCTTGCTCGGAAGTGATGGTCCATGCAGCTGCCCCTGTGCAGGCCAAATTTCCATTTAGAAAAAGACTTTGGGAGTTCTCTTGTGGTGCACTGGTTAAGGACCTGGCATTGTCACTGCAGCAGCTTGGGTGGCTGCTGTGGCGCAGGTTCAGTCCCTGGTCCCAGAACTTTCATATGCCCTGGGTGCAGCAAAAAAAAAAAAAAAAAAAAAAGACTTTTCCCAACAATTTAGCAGTGTATAACACAGGAGGTGGGGGGCAAGGGGCTCATGGAGGATGGACTTATGGGATTTCCTTAATGCAGCTGTCTTCTTACTGTGGTATAGACTCATTACAGACCAGTGTATTAAACCTGCTATTTTACAGATAGGGTGACTGAGATCTAAAGAGAGAGAGAGCCATACATCTAAAAATAGGACATCTCCGGGATCGGCCCTAGAAGAAGACAAAAAATAAAAAATAAATAAAAAATAAAAATAGGACATCTGGGGCTGGAATTTACCCTTGGACTCAAAAGGAGTCTTTGTACATATAAGTAAAATATTATATGTTTTAAGAGTCTCATGCTCTACTGACTGTGCTAGCCGGGCAACCTCTAAAAACTTTATTTATTTAGTCTTTTTAGGGCTGCACCCGCGGCATATGGAAGTTCCCAGGCTAGGGGTCAAGTTGGAGCTGTAGCCACCACAGCCACAGTGACTTGGGGTCCAAGCCTCGTCTGTGACCTACACTGCACCGCTGGATCCTTTAACCCAGGATAATGAACCTGACTAACATCCATGAGGACACAGGTTTGATCCCCGGCCTCAGTGGGTTAAGGATCCCAAGTTGCTGCAAGCTTCAGTGTAGGTTGCAGATGTGGCTTGGATCCAACTGGAGCTGTTGCTGCCAGCCTACATGCCACTTGCGCAGACCCACAGCTGAATTTGTGACCTAGGCCTAGCCAAGCGGAGCATCTCATTCCTCTGACAGCAGTCATTGGCCTAAGGGTCAGACCTGTGACCTCCAGAGCATTAGAGCTATTCCTGGGGATTAGTGTAGGAAGCAGGGGCTGGGGAAGAATTCTTTCCTCGGGGGTTGCTCAGTAGCTGCAGCCATTTTTTTCTGTCACAAGGAGATGACCTTTCTACAGTAAGAGACAAGCAGACCAACAAGGAAAGGAAAGCAGAGGCAGATACCAAGGGTTGAATTGCTGCTTCCAGAGGCCCTGGTTTCTGAAGCTGTTTAATTCTGTGACTTATCTGGCTAGTTCTTCAGGCTAGGTGAGCCAGTAAATTTCTTTTCTTTTCTTTTTTTTTTTTCCTTACAGTAATTACATTTTTTCCCCCTTCCTTCCTTCCATCCTTCCTTTCATTTTTGTCTTTTTAGGGCCCCACCTGCAGCATATGGAAGTTCCCAGGCTAGGGGGTGAATCAGAGCCACAGCTACTGGCCTTTACCACGGCCACAGAAACACCAGATCCAAGTCGACTCTGCAACCTACATCACAGCTCATGGCCACACCGGATCTTTGATCCCCTGAGCAGAGACAGGGATTGAACCTGTGTCCTCATGGATACCAGTAGGATTTGTTACCACTGAGCCATGAGGGGAACTCCTAGAATTTCTTTTTGTTATTTGTAGCCAGGAAACAAACCCAGAACCTCTGGCTCTCAGGCCCCAGGGTCTTTTCTTCTAAAGTTAATTACAGCAGGGAGTCAGTGAGTCAGTGAGCGAGTCCATTGTGCCAGCAGCTTGCTAAACGCGTCATTTCTTTCTTTCTTTCTTTTTTTTTTTTTTTGTCTTTTTGCCATTTCTTGGGCCACTCCCATGGCATATGGAGATTCCCAGGCTAGCAGTCTAATCAGAGCTGTAGCTGCCGGCCTACGCCAGAGCCACAGCAACGCGGGATCCGAGCTGCGTCTGCAACCTACACCACAGCTCAAGGCAACGCTGGATCCTTAACCCACTGAGCAAGGTCAGGAATCGAACCCAAAACCTCCTGGTTCCTAGTCAGATTTGTTAACCACTGAGCCATGACAGGAACGCCTATTTCTTTTATTTTTTGTTTTTTTATTTCTTCTTCTTTTTTTCTTTTTAGGGTTGCACCTGTGGCATATGGAGGTTCCCAGGCTAGGGGTCAAATCGGAGCTGCAGCCCTGGCCTGTGCCACAGCCACAGCCACACCAGATCTGAGCCAAGCCTGTGACCTGTGCCACAGCTCACGGCAACACCAGATCCTTAACCCATTGAGCGAGGCCAGGGATCGAACCCGCATCCTCGTGGATACTAGTCAGATTCTTAACCTGCTGAACCACAGTGGGAACTCCTAAATGTGTCATTTATTTAGTGGACCAAAACTAAAGCCTGAAGGCTAACTATGGGACCTTGGGAAAAAGAACCCCCTTCCCCAGGTCCTGTGGCTCCTGAACTATCTTTTTTAAGGAGTGAAAAGATCAGAGTTTTTGTAAAAGTGTGGCCAAGGGCTTCTGAACCTGAATCCCCCCATAAAACTGAGTTCCCTCACTGAGTTTAGGATTAATCTACCTAAAACGCAGTCCCTTTCTTGTCCCCTCTGACCTCAATCTTGTGCTAACTGAACATTTATCAACCACAGTCAGATGACTGAAGTTGCTGTTGTCGATAACATCATTAAGGGACCCAAATCGCTGCTGCAGATATCATCATTAAACATGCAGATGCCGGTTGTTTCTCCAGGGCGAGATGAACTCACAGATTCCCTGAGCCATGGACCACCTGGCTGGAGACATCCTGACTCCTGAAACCGCATTGAGGAGATGCCAGGAGGGTGGTGATGAATCCCAGCCTCTTCATTCTTCCCCTTCAAAAAAAACCCTAACGCAAAACCCAAGCTGGAGTAGCGCTGAGGCTTCTCTCCCCCTCCCTGGCTTGGCACCCTGAAATCAGTCCTTACTTGGCTGCGGACTCCCGTTGTCCGAGTTGGGTTTTCTGTGCCGCGGGCACCTGAGCCCTTGCTTGGTTTCGATTCTGCCCTGGTCGAGAAGGACACTTCACGATGGGGAGATGACACCAGACTGTGACGTCCTCTTCTGCAGTGAAGGATTACTCCTTCCCCTGCCTCCTTCCTGCCGCATGCTTCCTCTTTTTTATTTTTATTTTTTGGCCACATCCATGGCATGTAGAAGTTCCTGAGCCCGAGATCAAACCCCTTCCATAGCAGTGACCCAAGCTGCTACAGTGACACCAGATCCTTAACCCTCTGCACCACAAGGGAACTCCAATGCTTCTTCATTCTTATCAGCAATTCTTTTCTTCTCTCTTTGTTTTTTGTTTTTGTTTTTGTTTTTTTGTTTTTTGCTTTTTAGGGCCACACTCGTGGCATATGGAGGTTCCCAGGGTAGGGGTCGAATTGGAGCTGTAGCTGCTGGCCTGTGCCCCAGCCACAGCAACACAGGATCCAAGCCGCATCTGCGATCTACACCACAGCTCACGGCAACACCAGATTCTTAACCCACTGAGCAAGGCCAGGGATCGAACTTGCATCCTCTTGGATGCTAGTCAGATTCATTAAATGCTGAGCCACAATAGGAACTCCATTCTTTTTTGCATTTTTTATTTTTTATGTTATAGTTGATTTACAATGTTCTGTCAGTTTCTGCTATGTGGCAGTGACGCAGTCATACATATGTATGTATATATCCATTCTTTTTCTCACATTATCCTCCATCATGTTTCATCACAAGTGTCTAGATACAGTTGCCTGTGCTATACAGCAGGATCTCATTGCTTAGCCACTCCAATTGCAATAGTTTGCATCTACTAACCCCAAACTTCCAGTCTCTCCCACTCCCTATCTCCTCCCCTTGGGCACAGAACCACAAGTCTGTTCTCCATGTCCATGACTGTGTTTCTTTTCTGTAGATAGGTTCATTTGTGCCATATATTAGATTCCAAATATAAGTAATATCACATGGTATTTGTCTTTCTTTTTCTGACTTAGTTCATTTACTATGAGAGTCTCTAGTTTCATCCATGTTGCTTCAAATGGCATTATTCTGTTCTTTTTTTATGGCTGAGTAGTATTCCATTGTGCATGTATATCACATCTTCTTAAGCCATTCACCTGCCCTTGGACATTTAGGTTGTTTCCATGTCTTGGATAATGTGAATAGTGTGGGTACACGTATCTTTTTGAATGAAAGTTTTGTCTGGATATATGCCCAGGAGTGGGATTTCTGAATTATATGGCAGTTCTATATTTAGTTTTCTGAAGCACCTCCATACTGTTTTCCATAGTGGGTTGTACCAATTTACATTCCCACCAACAGTGCAGGAGGGTTCCCTTTTCTCCACACCCCCTCCAGCATTTGTTCTTTGTGGACTTATGAATGATGGCCATTCTGACTGGTGTGAGGTGGTACCTCATGGTAGTTTTGATTTGCATTTCTCTAATAATCAGGGCTGTTGAGCATTTTTTCAGGGGCCTTTGGCCATCTGTACATCTTCTTTGGAGAAATGTCCTTTCAGGTCTTCTGCCTATTTCGCAATTGGGTTTTTGTTTTTTGTGTTTGTTTTTGTTTTTGTCTTTTTAGGTTCCCAGGCTGGGGGTGGAATCAGAACTGTAGCTGCTGGCCTATACCACAGCCATAGCAACTCGGGATCTGAGCTGAGTCTGTGACCTACACCATAGTTCGGACAATACCGGATCCTTAACCCATTGAGCAAGGCCAGGGATTGAACCTTCGTCCTCATGGATACTAATTGGGGTTGTTAACCACTGAGCCACCACAGGAACTCCGGTTTTGGGGTTTTTTTTGTTTTTTTGTTTTTTTGCTATTGCATTCTTATCAGCCATTCTGACCTGATAATATGCATTGCATTTTTGAGAGAGAGGCCCTATGCAAGTGCAAGGGACTTTCATTGCTAAGTCTTTTTAGAAAATAATTGAAGTATAATTGGCATAATTTTTATTAGTTTCAGGCATCCAACGTAATGACTTGAAATTTGTGCCTCCTGTGAAAGATCACTACAAGAATGTAGTTCACAGCTAAATCATTTTAGATTGCAAAACCCTAAATAGTCACATCGTTAAATTTAATTGCCCCCAGGCTTCATGGCGAAAACAGGAAGAGCCTCTCCCATTAACTGTATATGTTTAGTGTGCATCACTCTTTTGAGCTTCCAGCTCACAGAGCCAGTGCCTTGTTGCCACTTCCATTGGGATGTCTTACCATCCCTTCCCGATTGGCCTGCCCAAGCCCGAACCTTCCATCTCCCACTTCAGCTCCCAGATCGCCCCTTCTGTTGTCTCCCTCTCATTGTACATGCTCTGTTCACTCAGCGGGACAAGCTAAAGACCTGAGAGTCATTTTTGAGACTTCACTCTCTACGTACGAGCCACCATGGTTGATTCATGACCAAGTCCTGCCAGTCGTAGCTCCAGAAACATCATAAATGTCCTCCCCGTCCTCAGTGTCCAGTGTCCCCACTCTATCCAAGCTATTGTCCCTTGCTCAGATTTCTGCATTCGTCTCCTCACCAGCCTTCCTGTCTCTATCCACGTTTGGTTCCCTCCTACCCATTCCCAGAACAGCTAGACTGGTCTTTGAGACTTTCAATCGTGTCAATTTCCTGGTTTCTTATAGCACTGGAAATAAAATTTGGACTCCTGGGGCATCTGCCTACCTCTCCAATCTCGTCTGGTGGCTGTCTTCCCCTCCCAAGGACACCACAGCCACAACGGCCTTCCGGTTCCTAAACTGTGCTAAGCTCATTCCTGAATTAGAGCTTTTGGGTTTTGTATATATTCTTTTTTCTCACTTTATCATGCTCCATCATAAGTGACCAGACCTAGTTCCCGGTGCTACACAGCAGGATCTCATTGCTTATCCACTCTAAAAGCAAGAGTTTGCATCCATTAACGTCAAGCTCCCAATCCATTCCACTCCCTCTGCCCCCCGCCTTGGCAACCACAAGTCTATTCTCCAAGTCCATGAGTTTCTTTTCTGTGGAAAGATTCCTTTGTGCCGTATATTTGATTCCAGATATAAGTGATATCATATGGTATTTGTCTTTCTCTTTCTGGCTTACTTCGCTCAGGATGAGAGTCTCTAGTTCTATCCTTGTTGCTGCAAAGGGCATTATTTTGTTCTTTTTTATGGCTGAGTAGTATTCCATGGTGTATACATACCACATCTTCCTGATCCGGTCATCTGTCGATGGACATTTGGGTGGTTTCCATGCCTCAGCTCTGAATGAGAGCTGTTGTCTATGGCTCTTCCTTCTGCTCCTCCCTTGAATCTCACTTTCTCAACCATGTTCCCAACTCAAGGTTCATTTCTTCAAATGCTCTTTCCATGACTGCCCCTCTTTCTAAGGAAGATTCTCCCTGCTGCTGCTTACTCAGTGTTTTAACATCTTTGTTTTGTTCTCGCGGGAATTGTAATTAATTTTTTTCTTTGCTCATTTTCTGTCTCCTTACAGGATGATAAGCTTCATGAGGGAGAGGCCTTGTCTTGTACACTGTGGTATCCCTAGTATGTACTCAGTGCAATTAGCTGGATGAATGAATAAAATCAATAAGAAGAAAATAAACCCAAATACGTGACACCAACAGGAAGTCATAGGAGAGAATGTACAGAGAGCCAAGACTGGGTACACCAGAGGATGCCCAGACTCTGCCCCACAATTTCAAAGGAGAGAGATCACACTTTTTTAAATCACTTAGTGGATTTTATTTCATTTACAGGTGTACAGCAGTCATCACAACCAAAATTTATAGCATTTCCATCCCAGACCCTCAGTGCATCCCCGAACCGCCCCCCCCCCAACCTGTATCATTTGAGAGAGACCACACAGTTTCTAAAGGAGCCAGTTGGAGTTCCCGTCTTGGCGCAGTGGTTAACGAATCCGACTAGGAACCATGAGGTTTCGGGTTCGGTCCCTGCCCTTGCTCAGTGGGTTAACGATCCGGCGTTGCCGTGAGCTGTGGTGTAGGTTGCAGACGCGGCTCGGATCCCGCGTTGCTGTGGCTCTGGGGTAGGCCGGTGGCTACAGCTCCGATTAAACCCCCAGCCTGGGAACCTCCATATGCCGTGGGAGCAGCCCAAGAAAGAGCAAAAAGACCCAATAAATAAATAAATAAATAAAGGAGCCAGTTCGAGGGAGTGGGATGGGCTGGGGGTTTGGGATGGAAATGCAAAACTGGGTTGTGGTGATCACTGTACAACGACGAATGTAACAAAATTCACTGAGTTAAAAAGAAAAGAAGAAAAAGTTCAAAAAAATCATCCACCACTGTCTCTGCTCTGAGCAGGGTCACTGCTGTGGCACGGATTTGATCCCTGGCCCAGGAACTTCCACATGCCGAGGGCACCGTCCAAAGATATGAAAACAAAACAAAGCAAAGACAGAAAGAGTGACTTGTCCAGGGGGACACAGCTGGCAATTGAGGGGTCGCCCTAGGATGTCTTCTGGCTGAGGGTGTGGTGTTTTCCTCTCTGCCACACTTCTCTCTGGAGGGAGCCTGGCTGCCCAGCCCAGCCTGGTTTGGCCATATCACTTAGACTTGGAAAGAGTTTGGAAAAACAGGCTGTGGGGTAGTAAATTAATGTAGTGCTTTTAGAAAGCATTTGGCAGGATTTATCACATTATAAAAGGAATTTATTATTATTATTATTATTTTGCTTTTCAGGGCTGTACCTATGGCATATGGGGGTTCCCAGGCTAGGGGCTGAATTGGAGCTGCAGCCATAGCAACGCCAGATCCCAGCCGAGTCTGCAACCTACACCACAGCTCATGGCAACTCCATTGAATGAGGCCAGGGATCAAACCCTAGTGTTGCCATGGATACGAGTTGGTTTCGTAACCTGCTGAGCACAATGGGCACTCCAAGAAGCATGTATTCATGGACACAAGAATTCCCCGAGATAGACTTGCCCAAGAATGCAAATGAATGTGTTCCAGATGGTTCACTGTAGCATTTTTTTGTAATGGTAAGAATATGGAATAATAACACCCAAGGCTTTTGGGTACTCACTGTGTTCCAGGACAGCATCTCATATACTTCACAGAGTAATTCTCTGAGGTGGTTGTTAATATATTTCACTTTGCAAGTGGGTAATGAGCTGGTGACTTCCCCCAAGGACCTACAGCCAGTGACAGCTGGGAATTTAACCCAGAGCTGCACACTTAACCATTATACTATACTATCATCTTCTTTCCTTCCTTCCTTCCTTCCTTCCTTCCTTCCTTTCTTTCTTTCTTTCTTTCCTTCTTTCTTTCTTTCAGCATGTAGAAGTTCCTGGGCCAGGGATCAAACCCGTGCCACAGTAGCCACCTGAGGAGCCATTCCAGTGACAATGCCAGACCCTTAACCCACTGTGCCACAAGAGAACTCCCTACACCACCCATTTAGAACCACTCAAATATCTATCCAGGTGGGAACACATTACATAAATATGGCATTTGAAAATTTCATGCTATATGTCCCTTCCACCATAAACGATTATAAAACTGAACCAAATACATGAAGAAACTGTTTTGGGACATTGTTCCGTTAGCAGTGTGATTCCCAAGTGAAGGGGAGTCACGTGCAGAGTGAACCCCACTGTCTCCCTGGCTTTCTGCCTGATGGCCCTTTCCAATGCACTATGAGGTGAAATTTAAGCAGGACACAGCAGAAACTTAACATTTGAAGCTGTCCGGGCATCTGGGAATTGTGGGCCAGCATGTTAGGCGATGTATAGAAAAGGGCTTCTAGACGTTTACATATGGATTTCCTTAAGTCTTCAGCCAAATATTAAAGACTTAAGTATGTGTAGGGTGAGACCTCGCAGGCCTGGCAGGGAGCAGGCTCAGGGTCCCACAGCGCTGGGAGACACAGGAGTTCCTATCAGCCAGAATCAAGGACCTCACTAGACACTCTGAGCAACCAATTGAGACCCCATGGAGGCCATGCATTAGGAGTAGGACCACTCCAGCCCTCACACTGTATCATTCTAGACCTTTCCAATAAAGCTTATAAATAAGCCTCAGAGGGAGTTCCCATCGTGGCGCAGTGGTTAACGAATCCGACTGGGAACCATGAGGTTGCGGGTTCGATCCCTGTGCTTGCTCGGTGGGTTAACGATCCGGCGTTGCTGTGGGCTGTGGTGTAGGTTGCAGACGCGGCTCGGATCCTGCGTTGCTGTGGCTCTGGTGTAGGCCAGTGGCCACAGCTCCGATTCGACCCCTAGCCTGGGAACCTCCATATGCCGCGGGAGCGGCCCAAAAAATAGCAAAAAAAAAAAAATAAATAGATAAGCCTCAGAAAGCTCAGTCTGTCTACCAATAAATTAATTTTTGGCCAGAACAAGAGACAATAGCCTTTGAAGGAAGCCAACAAAATCCTGACAGCCAAAAAAGACATTCATAATGTCCAGCAAAAAATATAGAATTGCTAGATGTGAGAAAAAAGGAGGGTGTGTGTCAGGAAAATGTGACCCATTTTTTAAAAAGGCAGTAGAAATTGACCCATAGATGACACATGCTAAAAGAGCAGAGTTTATTTTATTTTTTATTTTATTTTACTTTTTGCTTTTTTAGGGCTGCACCTGAGGCATATAGAAGTTCCCAAGCTAGGGGTCGAATCGGAACTACAGCTGCTGGCTTACACCACAGCAACAGCAACAGCAACCCAGGATCCAAGCCACATCTGAGACCTACACCACAACTCATGGCAACATGGGATTCCCCAACCCAGTGAGCAAGGCCAGGGATGGAAGCCACATCCTCATGGTCACTAGTCAATTTCATTTCTGCTGTGCCACAAGGGGAAATCCTATTTTTTTTTTGTCTTTTTGCAATTTCTTGGGCCACTTCTGTGGCATATGGAGATTCCCAGGCTAGCGGTCTAATCAGAGCTGTAGCCACCGGCCTATGCCAGAGCCACAGCAACGCGGGATCCAAGCTGAGTCTGCAACCTACACCACAGCTCATGGCAATGCCAGATCCTTAACTCACTGAGCAAAGCCAGGGATCAAACCCGCAACCTCGTGGTTCCTAGTCTGATTCATTAACCACTGAGCCACAACAGGAACTCCAAGGGGAAATCCTATTTTTTTTTTTTTTTTGGTCTTTTGGCCTTTTTCAGGGCCGCTCTTGCGGTACATGGAGATTCCCAGGCTAGGGGTCCAATTGGAGCTGTAGCCACTGGCCTACGCCAGAGCCAAAGCAACTCGGGATCCGAGCTGCGTCTGCAACCTACGCCACAGCTCACAGCAACGCCAGATCCTGAACCTACTGAGCAAGGGCAGGGACCGAACCCACAACCTCATGGTTCCCAGTCGGATTGGCTAACCACTGCGCCACGACGGGAACTCCGGGGAAGTCCTATTTTAAACAGCCATTATTAACATATTTACAGATTAAAAGGGAGAGTTCCCTTGTGGCTCAGCAGGTTAAGGATTCAGTATTGTGGCTCTGGTTACAGGTTCAATACCTGGCCCAGGAACTTCCCTATGCCTCAAGTGTGGCCAAAAAAAAAAAAAAGAATGAAAAGGAAAAGATTAACATATAGGGTAGACAGATGGAAAAGCTTACTAATGAAATGCAAACTGTAAGAAAAAAAGAAATTCTAGAAATGAAAAGTATAGCCTCTGAAATAAAAGTTCACTAGGTAGAATTAATAGCACACTGGAAACTACAGAAGGAAAGATTAGTGAAGTTGAAGACAGGAACATAGGAGTTATACAGAAATGCTCACAGAGGGAAAGAAAGGCTGGAAAAAGAAAAAAGGACAATGACTACTGGACACTATCAAATGATCTAACATGTGTATAATTTCAGTCCTAAAACAAGAGGAAAGAAATATTGGGGTAGGAAAAAATATTTAAATAAATGGCGGCCTTGACACAACATTATAAATCAACCATATATTAATTAAAAACATTTTTTTTAAAGAAATGTGGCTAAACTGTTTCAGAACTTGAAGAAAAATATCAATTCACAGATCCCAGAATCTCAATGAACCTCAAGCAGGAAAAAACAACAAAACAAAACAAAGAAAATCGCACCTTATGGAGTTCTATTAGAAAAAATAAATTTAAAAAATTAAAATGCCCTTAAAAGAGAGAGAGAGAAAAAAAAAATCACACCTTGGCACAGTAGTCAAATTGCTACAAGTGAAAAATAAAGAGTAAATCTTGAAAATACCTGGAGGAGAAATACACATTTCAAGGAGAACAAAACTAGGAATGATCACTGATTTTTCACCAGAAATAATGGTATCCAGAAGACGATGAAAAAGTACAATTAACCTGGGAATCTACGACCAGAAACAATCTGCCAAAGACCAGTGATGGTGTGGTTGGGTGGGAGGGGTGGTTCAAAGGGCGTATGGGAACTCTCTGTACTTTTCACTCAATTTTGCTGTGAACCTAAAACTGCTCTGTGTTTTAAAAATGTAGACAAGTTATATTTTCGGACAAAAAAGCTGAAAGCATCACCAAGAGATGTGCGCTACAAGAAATTAAATGTTAAAGATGTTCTTCAGGTCAAAGAAAAACGATACAAGATAGATACTGGGATTTCTACGAAGGAATGAAAATCATCAGAAATGGTGCATTTGTAGATAAATAAAAAACGCTTTTGCAGTTCTCATTGTGGCGCAGCAGATAGAGAATCTGGTGTTGCTCCAGCTAAGGCATAGGTTGAAGTGGTGGCTTGGAGTCCATCCCTGGCCTGGGAACTTCCATAAATGCTGGAAGTGCAGGTTTGATCTCTGACCTGACTCAGTGGGTTAAGGATCTGGTGTTGCCATGAGCTGTGGTGTGGGTCGAAGACTCAGATCAGATGCCACGTTGCTGTGGCTGTGGTGTAGGCTGGCAGCTGCAGCTCCAATTTGACCCCCTAGCTCCAATTCCATAGGCCACTTCCACGGGCCCTAAAAAGCAAAACAAACAAAATAATTAACTATTTAAAGAAAAAGTAATAACACTGTACTGTGAGGTTTCTAACAATGTACGTTTCCTGGATTATATGTGAAGTGGTATGTTAACCAGTGGTAGACTGTGATGAGTTATGGATGTGTTTTGAATTCCCTAGAGCAACTGTTAATACAAAGGGGTTTAATCTAAAAATCTAGTGGAGAAGATAAAATGAAAAAAAAAAAAAACTCAAAAAAGAAATAAGGAATAAACAAACAAAATATAGATGAGACAGAGAAAACAAATAGCAAATGATAGACTTAATCAACCATATCAATGATTACACTAAATGTAAGGAGCCTATATTCCAAATTGTCAAACTGAATAAAAGAACAGGACTCTGCTATATGCAAGAATTGCACTTGATTGATTGAGTGATGGATTGAATGACTGTCCTTTTTTTTTAGGGCAGCACCTGTGGCACATGAATTTCCCAGGCCAGGGATCAAATCAGAGCTGCAACATGGGATCCGAGCCATGTCTGCGACCTACACCACAGCTCACGGCCATGCTGGATCCTTAACCCACTGAGTGAGGCCAGGGATGGAACCCAAGTCCTCATGGATACTAGTTGGGTTCACTACCGCTGAGCCACAATGGGAATTCCAAGAATTGCACTTGAAATATACTGACACAAATATGAAAAGAATGGAAATACATACAATGCAAATGCTCATCATAAGAAAGCTGGCGAATTAATGAATATTGGATAAAACAGACTTTGAAATAGAGGATTATCAGAGAGAATTTCATAATAAAGGAAATTATTAATTCATTAAGAAGACGTAAATATCCAAAATTTGCATGCATCTAATAGCAGAGCTTTGAAATATTTGAAGCAAAAATTGACAGAACTAAAAAGAGTCATAGACAAAACATAATCATAGCTGGAGGTTTTAACACCCTCTTTTAGTCATTTATAAAACAGACAAAAAAATCAGTAAATACATAGAGTATTTGGACAATACCATCAACCAACTTGACCTATTGGTAAGGGTCGAACACTGCATCCAACTACTAAATACACATTCTTTTTTTTCTTGGCTGCATCCATGGCATATGGAAATGCCCAGGCAAGGGACCGAATCTACCTGAGCTACTGCAGTGACAACACTGGGTCCTTAACCTGCTGCTCCACAAGGGAACTCTGCACGTCACAGCTGTTTAAACTCAGGCTTAAGTCACCAAGTGGGAAGACTATGCCAACAACCAGCATGCTTCCATTTAGGGAGCAACATTTTTTTGGCTCTTTAGGGCCGAACCTGCAGCATATGGAAGTTCCCAGACGAGGGGTCAAATTGGAGCTGCAGCAGCCAGCCTACACCACAGCCACACGACATCAGCCACATCTTCAACCTATGCTGCAGCTTGTGACAACACCAGATCCTTAACCTACTGAGCAAGGCCAGGGATCGTACCTGCGTTCTCATGGCTATTGGTCAGGTTCTTAACCCGCTCAGCCACAATGGGAGCTCCTGTGTAGGGGCAGCTTTATGCACACTGGGCTCTGCTGGTTCTTAACCACACTCAGCACCAGCAAGGCTGCATTCTCACCTTAGAGAGATGAACCACAGCTGGGCTCCCAGCTTTCTAATCGTCCGTATAATCTGTCTCTCTGGGTACCCCCCTATCTCATCCTGCCCATTGTCTGTTAGACCCTATTTGGTTTCTTCATAGCACTTGCTCTCTGAAGTTTTGTTTATTTCTTATCTGCATCCTCACTAAAATATAAAGACTAGGAAAGCATGACCTTTGTTTTCTTTTTTCTTTCTCTCTTTCTCTCTCCCTTCCTTCCTTCCTCTCATTCTTTCTTTTTCTTTCTCTCTTTCCTGCTCTATTTCTTTCTGATTTTTTTTTTTCTCTCTCTCTTTTTTTCTAACTGCAGTTCCTGGGTCAGGGATCAAACCTGGGCCACAGCAGTGACCCAAACCACGGCAGTGACAGCCAGATCCTTAACCAGCTTCATGTGTAAGATGTAAGATAACTCCTTACCTTTATCTAAGTGTGGATCCAACTCACCTCCCAGGGCCGGGGTGAGAAGCTCGTGAGGAGAGTGTGCCTGAATTCAGGGACCCGGCAATCACCCCACTGAAATATGAAGTCAGCCTTTTTGTCTTTTGTCTTTTTCTTTTGTGGATGCCTCTCAGCATATGGAGTTCCCTGGCCAGGGGTCAGGTCCGAGCTGTAGCAACATGGAATCCTTAACCCACTGTGCCGGGCCACGGATCGAACTGCATCCCAGCACCCCCAAGACACCGCTCATTCCACTGTGCCACAGCGGGAACTCCAATCCTCTGCAATATGAAGGCCCCTTATTCACTCAGTCCCCAGCCTTCCTTCCTGACCTGCCTTTCTTCATTCTTCCTACTCTAGGGGAGCAGAGCTTGCCACCCCAAACTATGTCTCTTTGGAAGAAGGATTCTTTTAGACTGATTATTTTTAAGAAACTGCAGGTGGGGTTCCCACTCAGGTGAAACGGCAGCTTCTCTGCAGCACCAGGACACAGGTTCAATCCCTGGTCAGGCACAGTGGGTAAAGGATCCAGTGTTGCCCCATCTGTGGGGTAGGTTACAACATTGGCTTGGATCTGATTCCTGGCCCAGGAACTCCATATGCTTCAGAAGGCAAAGACAGAAAGACAGAGAAGCAGGAGGGGAGAGAGGGAGGGCCCACTTTTTACTCTGTCATCTCTGCTCTGAGAGCCTACCTTTATGACCAGGAGAAGAGTCTCCCAGGTCCCTGCCAACAGGAGGGTGTATCTGGTGGGCACCATGGAGCCTGTGGACCCACCAAGCCAGTTGGTCAGAAGCTCAGGTACTAACCTGGGCTTGCACCTGACCCCTCAGTGAAACCGCACAACTCAGATGAGGCCTCGAACCCACTGTCTTGATTTCTTTAGTTTCTGGCCGCACCCGAGGCAGGCAGAGGTTCCCGGGCCAGGGGCTGAACCCGTGCCATTGCACCGACAATGCGGGATCTTTGACCAGGGAGCCTCTGTGGGTTCATTTCTATTGCGTTTTATGCACACATCAATCTGTGATGGATTGAAAAGTTCCTAAAACGCTGGCCCTTCCCCATGGACAGTTTGAGAAGCACAGGGTAGAGGCAGTGGGCCTCCCTCCTCCACCCACAGCGAGGAAGGCCTTTGACCTCAGGGTTAAAGAAAGACACAAGAGTGGTGGATGGGCTGAGCCCGCAGCTGGATGCAGCCCAAAGGTCTCTTTCAGGCCCGGGCAGGCCCACCCTGGGCCTCGTGAAGCCTGACTCCTGGAGTGATTCTCACCCCCACCAAGCCCTGGGCCAGGGTGATGGCTCCCCGAGCCTGGGGGTGTGCAGTGAGTAACCCCCGGTTCCTTTCCCTGGGGCTCCTCTGATCAGACGTTTGGCAGAGCAGCCGGGACCTCAAAGACCATCTCATCCCCCTCCTCCCATTGTGCAGATGGGGAGCCTGAGACCCAGGAGGGAGCTGAGACTGTTTACCTTCTGGCCTCTGGGGCCTGGGAGGGGGCCTGTCACAGAGGACCTGGCGGAGAGGCAGCACCCCAGGAGCTGCAGAGAGTCGGGGTTTGACCTCGGCGTCACAGCTGCCACGCCGGTGGGGGCCGGTTCTGCCGGGTGTCGTGTTGTCCCTGTGGGCTGTCGAGCTGGGAGGAAAGATGCACCTGGAGGCCAGGGATTCAAGCTGCATCCTCGTGGCTAGTAGTCAGGTTCCTAACCCACTGAGGCACATCAGGAACTCCCCAGCCCTTTTTTTTTTTTTTTTTCCCAATGTCAAAAGTCCACAATATTAGTGAAAATTTTAGAAGTCCCAAAGCAAGTTAGGGCATCCTTTTCCAAATAAAGGACAAAAGCAAAGACAAATTTCACCCCTCACCACTAAGAAGGAAACAAAATGCCTGGTAGGACGCTTCTGGTTCTGGAAGTTGCACGGTCTGTACCACTGTGGCCCATTTCCTGTTTACCGTGGAAGGGTAACTAGTTTTTGGTTTTGTTTTTGGTTTTTGGTTTTTTTTAACCTCTGCAAGTTGTTTATTTATTTATTTATTTCGGCTTTTGATGCAATGAATTTAATTGCATGTAGAGCTGTACAATACCCATCACGACCTGAGATTACAGCATTTCCATCCCAGACCCTTGCCCATCTCTCCCCCCACAAACTGTCTCCTTTGGAAACCCCGAGTTTTTCAAAATCTGTGAGTCAATATCTGTTCCTCAATGCAGTTTGTTGCATCCTTTTTTAATTTTTTAAATTTAATTCATTTATTTTATTTTTGCTTTTGAGGGTCGCACCTGTGGCATATGGGAGTTCCCAGGCTGGGGGTCGAATCAGAGAGGTAGCTGCCGGCCTACACCACAACCACAGCCATTGGGGATCTGAGCCAGGCCTTTGACCTACACCACAGCTCACGGCAACTCTGGATCCTTAAACCCCCTGAGCGAGGCCAGGGATTGAACCTGGGTATCTTCATGGATAATAGTCGGGTTTGTTTCCACTGAGCCACAGCGGGAACTCCTTGTTTATAGACTTTTTGAAGATGGCCATGGTGCCTGGTGTAAGGTGGTATCTCATAGTTTGGATTTGCATTTCTCTAACAATTAGTGATACTGAACGTATTTTCATGTTTTTCTTTTTT
This sequence comes from Phacochoerus africanus, assembly GCF_016906955.1. Classification (NCBI taxonomy): domain Eukaryota; kingdom Metazoa; phylum Chordata; class Mammalia; order Artiodactyla; family Suidae; genus Phacochoerus; species Phacochoerus africanus. Next base: position 9,730,812 of record NC_062547.1, on the reverse strand, counting down.
TTTTTGCGGCCATTTGTATGTCTTTTGGAGAATTGTCTCTTTACATCTTCTGCACATTTTTTGATGCGGTTGTTTGTTTTTTTGGTATGGCGCTGCAGGAGGTGTTTATATATTCTGGAGATTGAGCCTTTGTCAGTCACTCTATTTGCAAATATTAGCTCCCATTCTGTGGGTTGTCTTTTTGTTTCATTTAGCGTTTCCTTTGCTGTGCAAAAACTTTTAAGTTTAATTAGGTCCCATTTTGTAATTTTTGTTTTGATTGTCATTTTCTAGGAGATGGATCTGAGAAGATATTGCTGTGGTTTATGTCAGAGAATGTTCAGCCTATGTCTTCCTCTAAGTGTTTCATAGTATCTGGTCTTATGTCTAGGTCTCTAATCCATTTTGAGTTTATTTTTGTAAATGGTGTTAGGAAGTGTCCTCATTTCATTCTTCTACATGTGGCTGTCCTGTTTTCCCAGCCACCACTTACTGAAGGGACTGTCTTTTCTCCACTGTATGTTCTTGTCTCCTTTGTCATAGATGAGTTGGCTGTGGTGGTGTGGGTTTAATTCTGGGCTTGCCATCCTGTTCCACTGATCTCCATTTCTGGTGTTGTGCCAATACCATATGCTTTTGATGACTGTAGCTTTGCAGTATAGTCTCAAGTCAGGGGGCCTGATTTGTGGCGCTCCATCTTTCTTTCTCAGGGTGGCTTTGGCTATTCTGGGTCTTTTGTGCTTCCAAACAAACTTTAGAATATTTGTTCTAGTTCTGTGAGAAATGTCCTTGGTAATACGATAGGGATTGCACGGAATCTGTAGATTGCCTTGGGTGGGATAGTCATTTTGACAATATTGATTCTTCCAATCCAAGGACATGGTATGCCTTTCCATGTGTTTGTATCATCTTTGATTTCTTTCATCAGTGTCTTACAGTTTTCAGAGTACAGGTCTTTTGTCTCTTTAGGTAGGTTTATTCCTAGGTGTTTTATTCTGTTTGATGCAATGGGGAGTGGGGTTGCTTCCTTTATTTCTCCTTCTGATCTTTCATTGTTAGCATATGCAAATGCAGTCCATTTCTGTGTATTAATTTTGCATCTGGCAAGTCTACCAAATTCATTGATGAGCTCTAACAGTTTTCTGGTAGTGTCTTTAGGATTTTCTAGGTATAGTATCATGTCACCTGCAAATTGTGATAGTTTTACTTCTTCATGTCCCATTTGGATTCCTTTTATCTAGTTGTGACCTTTTCTTTTCCACCTGGAGAAGTTCCTTCAGTATTTGTTGTAAAGCTGGTTTAGTAGTGCTGAATTCTCTTAGCTTTTGCTTGTCTGTAAAGCTTTTGATTTCTCCTTCAAATCTGAATGAGAGCCTTGCTGGGCAGAGTAATCCGGGTTGGAGGTTTTTTCCTTTCATCACCTTAAGTATATCATGCAGAGTTTCTGCTGAAAAATCTCCTGATAACCTTTTCGGGGTTCCCTTGTATGTTATTTGGTTCTTTTCCCTAGCTGCTTTCAATATTTTCTCTTTGTCTTTAATTTTGGTCAGGTCGGTTAATATGTGCCTTGGGGTGTTCCTCCTTGCGTTTATTTTATATGGTACTCAGGCTTCCTGGATTTGAGTGAGTGATTCCTTTCCCATGTTAGGGAAGTTTTTGGCTTGTCTCCCTTCAAATTTTTTTTTCTGACCCTTTCTCTCTGTCTTCTCCTTCTGGCACCCCTATAATATGGATGTTGGTACATTTAACATTGTCCCAGAGTCCTCTTAGACTGTCTTCATTTCTTTTTTTTTTTTTTTTGTCTTTTGCCTTTTCTAGGGCCACTCCTGCAGCATATGGAGGTTCCCAGGCTAGGGGTCTAATCAGAGCTGTAGCCACCGGCCTACATCACAGCCACAACAACATGGAATCCGAGCCGCGTCTGTGAACTACACCACAGCTCATGGCAATGCCGGGTCCTTAACCCACTGAGCGAGGCCAGGGATTGAACCCACTTCCTCATGGTTCCTCGTCGGATTCATTAACCGCTGCACCACGATGGGAACTCCTTCATTTCTTTTCAATCTTTTTTCTCTTCTATTCCACATTAGTGATTTCCACTAGTCTGTCCTCCATCTCACTTATTTATTCTTCTGCCTCTGTATACTGCTGTTGGTTGCTTCTAATGAATTTTTTATTTTAGTTATTGTATTTTGCATCTCTGCTTGCTCGATCCTTAAATCTCGACTTTCTTTGCTCAATTTACTCGTAATGTATCAATCCTTGCCTCCAGTTTATTTCCAAGATCTTGAACTGTCTTCACTATCATCTGTCTAAAGTCTTTTTCATGGAGGTTGGTTAATCTCCAGATCACTTCGTTGTTTTTCTTTTTTTTTTCTTGTTCCCTTATCTGAGTCATAATTCTCTGCCTTTTCGTTTTGTAGATTTTTGGTATGTTCTCCTTTTGCAGGCAATAGGATGCTTCTGCTGTCTCCTCCCCTTGTGGCTGAAGCTGGTATGGTGGTTTGCTCTAGGCTTCCTGGTGGGAGGGACTGGTGCCTGCCCACTGGTAGGCGGAGCTAATTCTTATCCCTCTGGTGGGAGGGGCTGTGTCTCTGGGTGAGATTGGAGGGGGCTGTGTGCCTGGAGGGGTCTTTAGGCAGCCTGTTTGCTGGTGGGTGGGGCTGTGATCCCACCTGGTTTGTTGTTTGGCCTGGGGCTTCTCAGCACTCCTGCGTGGGGCCAGATTTTTCCAAAATGGCCACCTCTAGAGGAGCTCACACTGATGATTATTCCCGAGATGTCCTTTGCCTCCAATGTCCTTCCCCCGCAATGGGCCACAGTCACCCCCTGTTTTCCCAGGTGATCCTCCAAGAATCGCAGGCAGGTCTGACCCAGATTATTGCAGAGTCTCTGTTTTGCCCTGGGACCCAGGACACATGAAAGCCTGTGGGTGCCTTTTTAGAGTGGAGTCTCCATTTCCCCCAGTCCCATGGTGCTCTTCACACAAGCCATAAGGCCTTCAAGGCCAAATACTCTGGGGTCTCCTTTTCCCAATGCCAGGCCCCCAGGTATGGGAACCTGACATGGGGCTCAGAACTCTCACTCTTGTGAGTGAGCCTCTGTTATAGTTACGGTCCAGTCTGTGGACTGCCCACCCACACCCACATAGACACATCCTTTTTTTTCACATTGTCTTTCATCATGTTCCATCACAAGTGACTAGAACAGACTTTTGAAGATACAGTTGAGTTACCACCTTGAAAATAATAAATTACAAGGTGGGTGCTATCATCCAAGGCGCAGTATATACCTTAAATCAATGACTTTTGTAAGGTGCTATGTACCCCAAAGGTAGAATACATTGGTCCAAGAATCAGGGGGTGGAAGTGAAAGGCCCTGCTTAACCCCTATGACTCAACTTGGAGAACTTGTGCATCCAAATCCTGGAACTATGAGAAATGTGGGTTTAGAAGTCCTGGTTTCCAGAGATAGAACGTTGCCACCAGAAAGCTTAGCAAGCATCCGATTAAGCTGTAAGCTATGGTGTGTTCCTTTTTGTAAATTAAAAACATTTTTTTTTCCTTTTAGGGCCACGCCTATGGCATGTGGAAGTTCCCAGGCTAGGGGTCAAATCAGAGCTGCAGCTACTGGCCTACACCACAGCCACAGCAACATGGGATACAAGCCACATCCGGGAACTACACCACAGCTCATGGCAACACTGGACACTTAACCCATTGAGCAAGGCCAGGGATCAAACCCACATCCTCATGGATACTAATTGGATTTGTTTCCATTGCACCACAATGGGAATTCCTCCACAGTTAAGCTTTTAAATACAAATGGAAAGCATTTCTTCATCTTCTATTTTCTGGAAGATTTTGTGTAGAATTGACATTATTTTTCCCTTAGACAGTAAGTAGAATTTACTAGCAAAGCCATTTGGGCCTAGAGGTTTTTGGTGAAAAGTCTTTAAAAAAAAAATCGAAACTAAACTATACTATACACTAAAGCTCATACTTTACTCAGAGTTCCTCGGCTTTAATCTTGTTCTGCTCTGGAATCTTCCCCAAAGGTCTTACACCGCATTACATTTCATCATCCTATTTTCTTGGTCTCTTCTAGGCTGTGACAGTTTCTCAGCAGCAACACCAGATCTGAGCTTCGTTGGCTGTGATCTACACCACAGCTCAGGGCGACACCAGATCCTTACCCCACTGAGCGAGGCCAGGGATTGAACACTTGTCCTCGTGGATACTAGTTGGGTTCGTTACTGCTGAGCCACAATAGGAACTCTGACTTTCCTTATTTTGGTGACCATACTGAGAAGTACTGATCAGGTATTTTGCAGAATGTCCCTCACATGGGATTTATGCGATGTTTTTCTCATGAATAGGTTATAGGTTTGGGCCAGGAAAACCAGTTAGGGAATAATCATTAAAGGTTTCCGTTCTCCCAGTGAAAAGACTTAGAATGGGGGTAGAAACAACAGCCAAATTATAAGTTGCTTGGAGTGCCCGGTGCTGCCTTGAGCTGTGGTGTATGTCACAGACGTGGCTCGGATCCCGAGTTGCTGTGGCTGTGGTGTAGGCCAGCAGCAAAAGCTTCGATTAGACCCTAGACCCCTAGCCTGGGAACCTCCATATGCCATGGGTGCAGCCCTAGAAAAGACAAAAAAAGACCAAAAAAAAAAATTAATGGGATGGTAAATGAAAAATAAAAAAAGGCAATCATAATATCAGACAAAGCAGAAATGTGTATTCCTTGTCAAAGACACTGTCTTTTAGGAGCTTTTCATTTTTTTGTTTTTTTTTTTGTTTTTTTGTCTTTTCTAGGGCTGCTCCCGCGGCATATGGAGGTTCCCAGGCTAGGGGTCGAATTGGAGCTGTAGCTGCCGGCCTACGCCAGAGCCACAGCAACGCAGGATCCGAGCCACGTCTGCAACCTACACCACAGCTCACGGCAACGCCAGATCGTTAATACACTGAGCAAGGGCAGGGATCGAACCCGCAACCTCATGGTTCCTAGTCGGATTCGTTAACCACTGCACCATGACGGGAATCCCAGGAGCTTTTCAAATGCCACCCCTCCACCTAAGAGGCCCCGATTTTTGGCAGGGGAGGGGCTGCTCAGGGAAGCCTGCCGGAAAGGCTCCAGGCGGGATTGCTGTGGACCCGGGTCACAAAAGTAGTGGGGCAGTCTGTGTTTGCTACTCCTTCGGGCCACAAATGATTGGAATGGCATCTCATCAGCTCTGGGGGAAGGAGACCCTGAAGAGATCCCCTCCCATGCTTCTCTGGTGACTTTGATCCGCCTCGGTCGCCCCCAGTGGAGTTAAGAGGCTGCGGAGGGTCGATGGGGATGCCTTGCCAGCCCTGGTTGGCCAGGCAACTTTGGCCAAGTCCCTTCCTCTCGCTGGACCTCCGTTCCCTTAACTGCCCCAGGAATTGGGCCTTTCTGGTCTCCGAGGTCGTCCCCCACCCCCCTGCCCGCCCCGCCTTGCACCAAAATGCGAGGGGGCTTCCAGCTCCTTTTCTTTCCCCTCTTTTGTGATCGTTGCTTATTTTTAATTTCTGGCCAACCAAGGTTACTGATCAGGCGCCAAGTCCATGGGGCTTGGAGGTGTGGGGCCACCTTTGTCCCTGCCCCGGAGGCACTCTGCCAGCCCCCGCTGCCCGCCTGCTTGACAGAGGGCTCTGTGGGCGATGGCCCATCCTCACATTCTCCCAGAAATTGAAAAGACAACCCACAGGGTTGTGAAAACATGTGCAAATCATACATCTGATAAGGGATTGGTATCTGGACTATATAAATCACTCTGACAAGTCACAGCAAAAACCAAATAGTTCAATTCAAAAACAGGTAAAGGACTCAGACAGATATTTCTCCAAAGAAGACAGATACAGGGCCAATAAGGTATACAAACAACCAAACACTAAAAGACAAATATTATATAATTCAACTTCTCCAAGAGGAGTGGGGTGGCCTCCTTGGCAGGCTTCCTACCTTCCTTCCACCCCTTCCAGCTCTGGCTGCGCCCCTGACTTCCTATTTGAGAACAAGTGGCTCAGTCACTTTGGCCCTTCCATTCTGAAAAATATAACCCTGACCTGGCCTTACCTTAGTTACATAGATAAATAAATAAAAGACCAGATAAAGGTACTTTGAAAGCTGAAGATGTAAAAATTACTTTAGGAGTTCCCTTTGTGGTGCAGTGGTTAACAAATCTGACGAGGAACCATGAGGTTGCAGGTTCGATCCCTGGCCTCGCTCAGTGGGTTAAGGATCTGGCATTGCCGTGAGCTGTGGTGTAGGTTGCAGACGTGGCTCGGATTCCACGTTGCTGTGGCTGTGGTGTAGGCCGGCAGCAACAGCTCCAATTCGACCCCTAGCCTGGGAACCTCCACATGCCATAGGAGCGGCCCTAGAAAAGACCAAAAAAAAAAAAAATTACTTTAAAAAGTTTTAAATTTTTAGTAAATTTTAAGCAATTTAAAATTTTTAGCAAATTAAAAAAAATTTAAATTAAAAAAAATTTTTTAGCAAAGAAGCGCTTTCTATAAATATGACCAATGTCACCTATTTGAGGCAAATACTCCTATTTCTTTCTTCCTTATTTTTAGGGCTGCTTCTGTGGCATATGGAAGTTCCTGGGCTAGGGGTGGAATCCGAACTGTAGCTGCCAGCCTATATCACAACATGTGGCAATGCTGGATCCTCAATCCACTGTACGAGACCAGGGATTGGATCTGCATCCTCATGGACCCTATAATGGGTTCTTAACCTGCTGAGCCACAACAGGAACTCCCAAATACTCCTATTTCTATATGTAAGTAACTACTGAGGTATGGGAAAGTTAACTGCCTTGCCTGAGGTCTTGCACAGCTAACCGTTTTTTTTTTTTTTTAAAAAAGATCTTCCTTTAAAAAAAAATGTACACACACACACACACACACACACACACACACACACACACACACACAATGGAATACTACTCAGCCACGAAAAAGAAAGAAATGAAGCCATTTGCAGCAACACAGATGGACCTAGAGATTATCACACTAAGTGAAGTAAATCTGCAAAGACAAATATCAAATGATATCACTTATATGTGGAATCTAAAATGGGCACAATACAAAGTTCCTGTCATGGCACAGCAGAAACGAATCTGACTGGGAACCATGAGGTTGTGGGTTCAATCCCTGGCCTCGCTCAGTGGGTAGGATCTGGCATTGCCGTGACCTGTGGTGTAGGTCGCAGATGCAGCTCGGATCCTGTGTTGCTGTGGCTCTGGTGTAGGCCGGCATCTACAGCTCCGATTCGACCCCTAGCCTGGGAACCTCCATATGCCGTGGGAGTGGCCCCAAAAAAGCAAAAAAAAAAGAGGAAGAAGAAAGAAAAAGAAAAAAATTTCACAGTATGACACAAATGGGAGTTCCCGTCGTGCAGCAAAAATCCGACTAGGAACCATGAGGTCGCGGCTTTGACTCCTGGCCTCGCTCAGTGGGTTAAGGATCCAGCCTTGCTATGAGCTGTGGGGTAGGTCACAGATGCGGCTCGGATCCTGCGTGGCTGTCGCTGTGGCATAGGCCGGCAGCTGCAGCTCTGAGTCGACTTCCAGCCTGGGAACTTCCATATGTCACAGGTGCGGCCCTAAAAAACAACAAACAAACAAAAACCAAAAAACTCTTCCAGATTTTTCAGTTCCATTAGAAAACAAATCCAAATCTCTGACCTCACGTACCGCCCAGGCCCGATCTGTACGTCCTGCTTCCTTCTTTTCATCCCCATTGCAGGGCCTCCGGTCCAGAGTGGGTCGCCTCCTCTTCTAAGTTCTCCGGAGTCCCCCCTTCGCCCACCCACGTGGTCCTGTGTGCCTTTCTTCACCACCTCCCTGCTTTCCAGAAGATGGCTCTCATGACTTGAGCCTGCAGGGGAAACTACCAGAACAAATGCCAAGGCAGACCCATGCCTGGATGAACCAAAACCACCTCACTCCCCGACGTTTCTACAGAAGTCTCCTGACATAGGGAAAAGAGAGAGAAACCAGTCCTCACTGAGCAGAGGGTCTAGGGCCATTTGTTCCCACAAGGGGTTAAACCAAGGCCCGTTGGTCACCAGGGCTCCTGGTGCCCCTTTCCTTGTGGCGCTCCAGGGTGCGGCCCAAGGCTCGGGAAGGGTTCTGCCATCCCCGTCACTTCCACCACTGCCTTCATTCTGTGCACAGGGAACGGCAGGACCACTAACGCTGGCACCTTACGCAGAATTCTGAGCCAGTGGTGGGCTTTGGCGTATCTGCCAGAAAACAGTGCCGAGGCTGTTATTGCATTTTGACAAGATTTGAGGGACCTCTAATAAAAGGAGGGCTCCAAAATGTACATGGAAAAGCCCTGACCTTGGATGTGGCCAAGCCTGCGGCACCCTCTCCGCCCCTGCCCCTAAGACCCTCAGGCGTGTTCTCCCTGAGCCTTTGATGTCCAGCAAACCATACCTTCTGATAAGTCCCCGCTTTGCTGACCCCGGAGCCTTCTCTAGGACCAGAACTACATCTGGGGGACTTTACCGGCATCACAGGGACAGAGTCCAGGTCATAGCCCTCTGGGAATCTCTCCTTTTGCTGGGACTGGCTTAAGCAGATTGGGTTGTGTCCAAACATTGCATGGGAAACAGTTGTCTGGTCTGGATGCAGGACCAGACCCCATCACTTCTGGGAGTTCAAGAGGTCCACAGCTCCTTTGCTTGGCCTCTGCTGTGTCCAGAAGGGTCTTTTTGTTGTTGTTGTTTTTAGGGCCGCATCCACAGCATACGGAAGTTCCCAGGCTGGGGGTCAAATCACAGCCACGGCTGCTGGCCCACGCCACAGCCACAGCAATGTGGGATCCGAGCCATGTCTGTGACCTACACCACAGCTCACGGCCACGCTGGATCCTTAACCCACTGAGTGGGGCCAGGGATGGAACCCACGTCCTTACAGATACTCTGTTGGGTTCGTAACCCAGGGAGTCACAACAGGAACTCTGCAATGTGATTTTTAAAGCTCTCCTGGAGTCTATTTCCCCAGACCCCTTGAATCTGGACTTGGCCATTTGCTTTGGTTTAATTGGCCTTGGCCAAACTTCATTGGCAAAGATGGTGGAGGCAGAGGCTCAAAGATCGTACCCTCATTTACTGCTTCAAACTCTCCTGTCCTCAAAGGAGGTAGGCTGGGCAAGCCTGCTGCCTAATGGGAGGTGGCTGTCTGTCACTCCAGCTGACATGGAGCCGACTTGCAGATACACCAAGACTCCCGAGTCCAAACAGCCTGCCAGTTGCCAGACATGTGACTGCAGCCATTCTAGACCATCCATCCCCCTGGGTAAGCCTGGGCATGACCGCCCAGCGGGCTCATAGAATCTGGAGTGAATACAAATGCTTGTTTTTGTGCCTTTGCTTTTTTAGGGCTGCACCCACGGCATATGGAGGTTCTCAGGCTAGGGGTCGGATCAGAGCTGTAGCTGCTGACGTCCACCACGGCCACAGCAACGTCAAATTCGAGATGCGTCTGCGACCCACACCATGGCTCACGGCAACACCAGATCCCCGACCCACTGATCGAGGCCAGGGATCAAACCCACGTCCTCATGGATCCTAGTCAGGTTCGTGACTGCTGAGCCACGATGCGAATTCCCAAATGCTTGTTGTTTTAAGCCCCTAAGTTTTGGAGGGACTTGTCATGCAGCAAAAGCCAACAGGGACATACATATAGAGGGTACCCCTGGAAATATTTCTTCACTGACTCCACTGGTTGCCCGGAGGGGCCAGGTCAGGGACAGGAATGAGGGGGAGAATTTTTACCGTATCCTTTTTTGGACTTTTTGACTTCTGAGCCATATAAATGGACATACTATGTCCTCAACTGCAACTGTAAAATGTTAAAATTCTAAAGCGAGGAGTTCCCGTCGTGGCACAGTGGTTAACAAATCCGACTAGGAACCATGAGGTTGCAGGTTCGATCCCTGGCCTTGCTCAGTGGGCTAACGATCTGGCGTTGCCGTGAGCTGTGGTGTAGGTTGCAGACGTGGATCCTGTGTTGCTGTGTCTCTGGCGAAGGTTGGTGGCTACAGCTCCGATTAGACCCCCAGCTTGGGAACCTCCATATGCCATGGGAAGCAGCCCTAGAAAAGGAGAAAAAAAAAAAAATTCTAAAGCATGGGGAAGAGAGTTTGTGTTCATCAATTGTACTTGCTGTTATTATTTCAAGGTAAGTGAACTGAGCATGAACACAGAGGCCTTGTTGTTTCATTTCCTTTCCTCAAAGGGCTCTGAGGCCTTTGTCTTCTGGTGCAATAACAGCCTAAATGTACCGACTCTCTCGTGTGTGTGTGACAACAGCCCAGTCTCTTGTCCCCCCTGCAGTGGCTTAATAGAATTGCTCCGGACAGTTTCCAAAGCTCCAACAGCAGAAAGCATTGTTTTAGCCACATCTCATCAAGGCTCTTACTCCAAAGATCACATTCTTTCCACCAGGATGTCGTGCTGCCTCCTTCCCGCGGAAGGAGAATGTGGTGGAAGCCCACGCAGGGAGAAAACTCAAACTGGCTCAGGAAAAAAGGAGGTCTTGGTTGCCTCGCTAAATTCTAGGGAACGTGGGACCGCCTGACCATGGGACGGTGGGTTGGAGGGACCCGGGCAGCAGCAGAGGCAGGAACTTGAAGGCTGCCAGGTCTTTCCCCTCTGTTCCTCCTTGAGGTCCCTTCCTTCTCTCTCCTTGCAGCCCAGGGTACCGTGGGGAGATGGCTGAAACCTCCTGAGTCTTTGGAGTTCCCTTGTGGTTCAGGGGGTTAAGGAGCCAGCACTGTCCCTACTGTGGCTCTGGTTACAGCTGTGGCATGGATTCGATCCCCGGCCCCGGAGAACTTCTGCATGCTGTGGGTGCTGCCAAACCCCACCCCTGCAAAAAAAAAAAAAAAAAAAAAAATGGAGTTCCCGTTGTGGCTCAGTGGTTAACGAATCCAACTAGGAACCATGAGGTTGCGGGGTCGATCCCTGGCCTTGCTCAGTGGGTGAAGGATCTGGCATTGCCGTGGGTGGTGGTGTAGGTCACAGACGCAGGAGAAGAGCTCTGACCTGCGTGCCCTCCTTGGATCAAGTTTCCCACGTCTGGATGAATCAACCATGACCTGGAGATTGACCTCAAGGAGTCCACATGATGGCGTAGGGAAAGGAGGCCTTTTCAGAAGAGAAGAGCATTGCTTCCCGAAGAAAAGAGAGTGCTAGGTGGAAAACCAGAAGTGGGTTTTGGAGTCAAAACAGGCATGGGTCTGTGTCCTGGTGCCACCTCTAGTCTTGCAGGGCTCTGGCAGGTCACTCACTCTATCCAAGCCTCGGTTTTGTCATCTATAAGAACAACCCCAGGGAGTTCCCGTCGTGGCGCAGTGATTAATGAATCCGACTAGGAACCATGAGGTTGCAGGTTTGGTCCCTGCCCTTGCTCAGTGGGTTAACGATCCGGCGTTGCCGTGAGCTGTGGTGTAGGTTGCAGACGTGGATCCTGTGTTGCTGTGTCTCTGGCGAAGGTTGGTGGCTACAGCTCCGATTAGACCCCCAGCTTGGGAACCTCCATATGCCATGGGAAGCAGCCCTAGAAAAGGAGAAAAAAAAAAAAATTCTAAAGCATGGGGAAGAGAGTTTGTGTTCATCAATTGTACTTGCTGTTATTATTTCAAGGTAAGTGAACTGAGCATGAACACAGAGGCCTTGTTGTTTCATTTCCTTTCCTCAAAGGGCTCTGAGGCCTTTGTCTTCTGGTGCAATAACAGCCTAAATGTACCGACTCTCTCGTGTGTGTGTGACAACAGCCCAGTCTCTTGTCCCCCCTGCAGTGGCTTAATAGAATTGCTCCGGACAGTTTCCAAAGCTCCAACAGCAGAAAGCATTGTTTTAGCCACATCTCATCAAGGCTCTTACTCCAAAGATCACATTCTTTCCACCAGGATGTCGTGCTGCCTCCTTCCCGCGGAAGGAGAATGTGGTGGAAGCCCACGCAGGGAGAAAACTCAAACTGGCTCAGGAAAAAAGGAGGTCTTGGTTGCCTCGCTAAATTCTAGGGAACGTGGGACCGCCTGACCATGGGACGGTGGGTTGGAGGGACCCGGGCAGCAGCAGAGGCAGGAACTTGAGCAGGTCTTTCCCCTCTGTTCCTCCTTGAGGTCCCTTCCTTCTCTCTCCTTGCAGCCCAGGGTACCGTGGGGAGATGGCTGAAACCTCCTGAGTCTTTGGAGTTCCCTTGTGGTTCAGGGGGTTAAGGAGCCAGCACTGTCCCTACTGTGGCTCTGGTTACAGCTGTGGCATGGATTCGATCCCCGGCCCCGGAGAACTTCTGCATGCTGTGGGTGCTGCCAAACCCCACCCCTGCAAAAAAAAAAAAAAAAAAAAAAATGGAGTTCCCGTTGTGGCTCAGTGGTTAACGAATCCAACTAGGAACCATGAGGTTGCGGGGTCGATCCCTGGCCTTGCTCAGTGGGTGAAGGATCTGGCATTGCCGTGGGTGGTGGTGTAGGTCACAGACGCAGGAGAAGAGCTCTGACCTGCGTGCCCTCCTTGGATCAAGTTTCCCACGTCTGGATGAATCAACCATGACCTGGAGATTGACCTCAAGGAGTCCACATGATGGCGTAGGGAAAGGAGGCCTTTTCAGAAGAGAAGAGCATTGCTTCCCGAAGAAAAGAGAGTGCTAGGTGGAAAACCAGAAGTGGGTTTTGGAGTCAAAACAGGCATGGGTCTGTGTCCTGGTGCCACCTCTAGTCTTGCAGGGCTCTGGCAGGTCACTCACTCTATCCAAGCCTCGGTTTTGTCATCTATAAGAACAACCCCAGGGAGTTCCCGTCGTGGCGCAGTGATTAATGAATCCGACTAGGAACCATGAGGTTGCAGGTTTGGTCCCTGCCCTTGCTCAGTGGGTTAACGATCCGGCGTTGCCGTGAGCTGTGGTGTAGGTTGCAGACGTGGATCCTGTGTTGCTGTGTCTCTGGCGAAGGTTGGTGGCTACAGCTCCGATTAGACCCCCAGCTTGGGAACCTCCATATGCCATGGGAAGCAGCCCTAGAAAAGGAGAAAAAAAAAAAAATTCTAAAGCATGGGGAAGAGAGTTTGTGTTCATCAATTGTACTTGCTGTTATTATTTCAAGGTAAGTGAACTGAGCATGAACACAGAGGCCTTGTTGTTTCATTTCCTTTCCTCAAAGGGCTCTGAGGCCTTTGTCTTCTGGTGCAATAACAGCCTAAATGTACCGACTCTCTCGTGTGTGTGTGACAACAGCCCAGTCTCTTGTCCCCCCTGCAGTGGCTTAATAGAATTGCTCCGGACAGTTTCCAAAGCTCCAACAGCAGAAAGCATTGTTTTAGCCACATCTCATCAAGGCTCTTACTCCAAAGATCACATTCTTTCCACCAGGATGTCGTGCTGCCTCCTTCCCGCGGAAGGAGAATGTGGTGGAAGCCCACGCAGGGAGAAAACTCAAACTGGCTCAGGAAAAAAGGAGGTCTTGGTTGCCTCGCTAAATTCTAGGGAACGTGGGACCGCCTGACCATGGGACGGTGGGTTGGAGGGACCCGGGCAGCAGCAGAGGCAGGAACTTGAAGGCTGCCAGGTCTTTCCCCTCTGTTCCTCCTTGAGGTCCCTTCCTTCTCTCTCCTTGCAGCCCAGGGTACCGTGGGGAGATGGCTGAAACCTCCTGAGTCTTTGGAGTTCCCTTGTGGTTCAGGGGGTTAAGGAGCCAGCACTGTCCCTACTGTGGCTCTGGTTACAGCTGTGGCATGGATTCGATCCCCGGCCCCGGAGAACTTCTGCATGCTGTGGGTGCTGCCAAACCCCACCCCTGCAAAAAAAAAAAAAAAAAAAAAATGGAGTTCCCGTTGTGGCTCAGTGGTTAACGAATCCAACTAGGAACCATGAGGTTGCGGGGTCGATCCCTGGCCTTGCTCAGTGGGTGAAGGATCTGGCATTGCCGTGGGTGGTGGTGTAGGTCACAGACGCAGGAGAAGAGCTCTGACCTGCGTGCCCTCCTTGGATCAAGTTTCCCACGTCTGGATGAATCAACCATGACCTGGAGATTGACCTCAAGGAGTCCACATGATGGCGTAGGGAAAGGAGGCCTTTTCAGAAGAGAAGAGCATTGCTTCCCGAAGAAAAGAGAGTGCTAGGTGGAAAACCAGAAGTGGGTTTTGGAGTCAAAACAGGCATGGGTCTGTGTCCTGGTGCCACCTCTAGTCTTGCAGGGCTCTGGCAGGTCACTCACTCTATCCAAGCCTCGGTTTTGTCATCTATAAGAACAACCCCAGGGAGTTCCCGTCGTGGCGCAGTGATTAATGAATCCGACTAGGAACCATGAGGTTGCAGGTTCGGTCCCTGCCCTTGCTCAGTGGGTTAACGATCCGGCGTTGCCGTGAGCTGTGGTGTAGGTTGCAGACGCAGCTCAGATCCCGAGTTGCTGTGTCTCTGGCGTAGGCTGGTGGCTACGGCTCCGATTGGACCCCTAGCCTGGGAACCTCCATATGCCGTGGGAGCAGCCCAAAGAAATAGCAAAAAGACAAAAAAAAAACCATTTCTTCTTCTTCTTCTTTTTTTTTTAACTACTGTACCTTCTGCAGGTGGAAGTTCCTGAACCAGGGGTCGAATTGAAGCTGCAGCTGTGGTCTCTACCACAGCTCACAGCAATGCCGAATCCTTAACCCGCTGAGCGAGGCCCGCGATCAAACCTGCATCCTCACAGAGATGAGCCACATCGAGAACTTAACCCAATGAACCACATCGGGAACTGCAGGGTTGTCACTGTAGTAGCTCGGGTGGCTGCTGTGGTGTGGGTTTGACCCCTGGCCCAGGAACTTCCTCATGCCACGAGCTCAGCCCAAAAAATAAAATAAAATAAAATTTCAAAACCTACTTGGGCATTAAGTCTCAGAAAGTTAGTGCTGGAAGATACCATTTAGTTGGTCCAAGTGCTAGTCCACAAACTGGGTCCAGATATAATAGAGTTTTTAGGAATTAGTGAAAAAATTAGCAAGGGAAGGAAAATGTAGATTTTCTCATAAAACTAAGGGTATTCAATTTAAGTGATTGGCTTTCATTGAAAAATTGTGTATTTATTTTTGGGGGGAGGGGTCTTTTTAGGGCCACACTCATGGCACATGGAGGTTCCCAGGCTAAGGGTGCAATTGGAGTTGTAGCTGCTGGCCTACACCACAGCCACAGCAACTCGGGATCCACGCTGCCTCTGTGACCTACACCACAGCTCAAGGCAACGCTGGATCCTTAACCCACTGAGCCGGGCCAGGGATCGAACCTGAGTCCTCATGGATACTAGGCAGATTTGTTCCACGACAGGAATGCCCCATGTCCTAATTTTTTGTACTAAAATAATGTTCATAGTGAAATGGTAACAATAGGTGATGGAGTTAAAAATATGTTTATTTGACAAAATGAAAAGTTGACAACCCTACACTAATTTAATTTTCTTCTCCATGAAAATCGCAAAAGCTCAAGAACCACTGATCTAGCCCAACTCTTCATTTTCAAGCAGAAAATGAATCAAGCCCTGGGAGTGGGCACATGGCTTGTTCAAACCCCAGAGTTACGAGTCGGTGCTATGGAGATCACCTAGCATTTTGACTCAAAGTGGGAGTGCATCTGACAGTTGTTTTTTGATTTTTAAGGTCTCTTTCATTATATTTTTTAATAGACTTTATTCGTTTTATTTTGGCTTTGCCTGCGTCCTGTGGAAACTCCCAGCACCAGGGATTGAACCCCTGCCACAGCCATGACAACAATGGATCTTTAATCCCCTAGGCTAATAGGGAACTCCAAGACTTTATTCTTTTTTTTTTTGTCTTTTGTATTTTTAGTGCTGCATCCATGGCATATGGGGGTTCCCAGGCTAGGGGTCTAATCGGAGCTGTAGCCACCGGCCTACGCCAGAGCCACAGCCACACCAGACCTGAGCCTTGTCTGCGACCCACACCACAGCTCACGGCAACGCCGGATCCTTAACCCACTGAACGAGGCCAGGGATTGAACCCACAACCTCATGGTTCCTGGTCGAGACTTTATTCTTTAGGGCAGTTTTAGATTCAGAGCAAACAAAAATGAGCAGGAAGTCTAGGGAGTTCCCACATGGCCCCCCATCGGGTCCATACACAGAGAGCCTCCACCAGTGGTACGTTTGTTACAACTGATTAACCCATATTGACACACTGAGTGGGGCTAGGGATCGAACCCACATCCTCACGGATACTAGTCAGGTTCTTAGCCCACTGAGCCACAACGGGAACTCCCAAGCAATACTGTTAACTGTAGTCACCACATGTATATGAGACCCCAGGACTTCCTCATCACTGGGTCACCGTCTCTCTTCCCGGACCCTCACCACCTCTCTGGCTACCATCCCTTTCCTCCATTTCTATGAGGTCAGATTTTTAATTTTTTTTTTATTTAAAAAAAATTTTTTTCCCAAGAAACAAAATGAATTTATTTCCATATAGAAGAAGCAAAATCAAGACATTAAGAATACTATTCAAATAGGAACAAATACATCAAACTGTTAAAAGTCATTATAATTTACAAACAACTGCAGGAAGTCTCCAGTAAATCAGAAAATAATCCGAGAGCAATTTAAAGTAAAGAAGCAAACAGATTGCTACAACATGTTCATGTAATAGAAAACTCAGTATTGAAAAGACGTCATTTTTTCCTGATATGAATTAATTCAATGAAATATAAATTCAATAAAATAGAATAAAATTCCATCAGTGTGAGACAGGGTGAGGTGGAGGCTGAGAAAGTGTGTGTGTGATGGAGGCAGATTCCCAAATTGCTGTGAAAATAAATAAAGTAATTATAGCCAAGGCACCCTTGAAGAAAAGGAAAGTGATAGAACCTGCTTTATAGACAACATGGCTCACTCTAAGAGTGCAAAATTCAAACAGTGAGATATAATGCAACAACCGATAGGGACATGAGTGCCTTATAGAGGTCAGATTATTTTATTTTATTTTATTTTATTTATTTATTTATTTTGGTCAGATTTTTTAGATTCCACACATAAGTGAGATCATACAGTGTTTGTCTTTCCCTGAGTGCCCTCAAGGTCCATCTGTATCACAAATGGCAAGATTTCCTGCCTTTTTTTATGACCGAACGGTATTACCTTGTGTCTATGGCCCACATTTTTCAAAATCCATGCATCCATCAGTGAACACGTAGCTGTTTCCATGTCTTGGCTGTTGTGAATAAAGCTGCTGTGAACGTGGAAGTGCAGATGTCTCTTTGACGGCGTGATTTCATTTCCTTAGGAGAAATACCCACAAGTGCGATGGCTGGACTGTTCCATTTGTAATTTTTTGAGGAACCGCCGTGGTGACTCTACCAATTTACATGCCTACCAACTGTGCCCAGGGCTCACCATTCTCTACAACCCTACCCACATTTGTTATCTCTCATCATCTTTTTTTTTTCCCCTTTGATGGCCTCCCTGAGGCATTTGGAGTTCCTGGGCCAGGGGTCATATCCCAGCCACAGCTGTGACCTATGCCACAGCTGTGGCAGTACCGGATCCTTAACCCACAGTGCCGGGGCCAGGAATCAAACTTGCAGCTCAGATCTACAAAGACGCTGCCAATCCCATTGCGCCATAGCAGGAACTCCTGTTATTGCTCATCTTTTGGAAGACATGCATCCTCTCATGTGCTCTCGCATGGCAGGTTTTGATTTTCATTTCCCTTGATGAAAGGTGTTTGGCAAATCTTCACCTGTTGGCCACTTGTATGCCTTTTCTGGAAAAATGTCTATTCAGGTCTGTATTTTATTTTTTTGTCTTTTTGCTATTTCTTTGGGCTGCTCCCACGGCATATGGAGGTTCCCAGGCTAGGGGTCCAATCGGAGCTGTAGCCACTGGCCTATGCCAGAGCCACAGCAACGTGGGATCCGAGCTGCGTCTGCAACCTACACCACAGCTCACGGCAACGCTGGATCCTTAACCCACTGAGCAAGGGCAGGGACCGAACCTGCAACCTCATGGTTCCTAGTCGGATTCGTTAATCACTGCGCCACGACGGGAACTCCAAGGTCTGTATTTTTAAAACCCAGGGGTCTTTTCTTCCGATGTGTCTCCTTTGTTTTCACATGGAACACTTGGCTTCTGACACTCTGGTCACCAAAGACGACAGGGGTTTCCCCACTCCGAGCAATTCTGTGCTGTCAGCAATTTAACTCAATCCTGACGCCACCTCCCTGGAGATAGTGTCGGATCCTAAATGTCAGGGGTTCAGTGTCACAAGACTGTCCCCTGCCCCCGCCACCCCCATCACCACCTCAGTTGACAATGGAAAGATCAGGCGGTTGCCTATGCTTCTGACCCATTGGCTATAAATCACAGGTTCCCACAATGACTTCCTTGGATTCAGTTAATTTGCTAGAATGGTTCACAGGATGCAGGAGAACAGTTTACTCACTGTATGCCAGTTTATAAAAGGATGGGACAAAGGATACTGATGAACATCCAGATGGAAGAGATGTATAGGGCAGAGCATCTGTGCCCTGGCCAGGTGCCCCACACCAATCTGGAAGCTTTCCAAACCCCGTACTTTTAGGCTACTTATGGAGGCTTCTCACGTAAGCAAGATCAATCATTAACTCCATTTCCTGCTCCTCTCTCCTCTCTGGAGGATGGGGCAGTGGAGCTGAAAACTCCAAGCCTCTGATTACGGCTTGGTCGTTTGGGCGACTGGTCCCCATCCAGGAGCCCACCCAGTTAGAACAAAAGACACTCTCATCACCCAG
The DNA here is from genome assembly GCF_016906955.1 of Phacochoerus africanus. Taxonomy (NCBI): domain Eukaryota; kingdom Metazoa; phylum Chordata; class Mammalia; order Artiodactyla; family Suidae; genus Phacochoerus; species Phacochoerus africanus. The sequence goes on along the minus strand of NC_062547.1, from coordinate 9,712,040 downwards.
GAAATGGCAAGGGTTTCAGAAACTAGGGAAAGAGACTAAGATATATTTTTCTTTCTTTCTTTTTTTTTTTTATTTTCCCACTGTACAGCAAGGGGATCAAGTTATCCTTACATGTATACATTACAATTACATTTTTTCCCCCACCCTTTGTTCTGTGGCAACACGAGTATCTAGACAAAGTTCTCAATGCTATTCAGCAGGATCTCCTTGTTATTTTTCTATAATCTTACAATAGACTTTGTCTATTTTCAAATTGGATTATTTGTGAGCTGTTTTTGTTTTTTGGGTTTTTTTTTTTTTTTTTTTGCTATTGAGTTGTATGAGTTCCTTATCAGATATATGGCTGGCAAATATTTTCTTCCATTTGCTTTCTTATTTTTGAGTTTTAAGTGTTCTCTGTATACTTTAGATAACTGTCCTGTATCAGATATGCCTTTTGCAAAATTTGCTTCCCAGTCTGTGCCTGGTTTTCTCATTCTTTTGACAAGATCTTTCACAGAGCATAAGTTTTTCTTTTGTTGTTGTTGTTGTCGTCTTTTTTGTTCTTTTTTTAGGGCCGCACCAGCGGCATATGGAGGTTCCCAGGCTAAGGGTCTAATCGGAGTTTCAGCTGCCAGCCCACACCACAGCCACAGCAACGTTAAGATCCCAGCCATGTCTGTGACCTACACCACAGCTCACGGCAATGACGGATCCCTGACCCACTGATCGAGGCCAGGGATCAAACCCGAAACCTCATGATTCCTAGTTGGATTCGTTTCTGCTGTGCCACGACGGGAACACCCATAAGTTTTTCATTTTAATGAAGTCCAGCTTATCAATGATCTCTTTCATGGATCACGGCTTTAGTGTGGTATATAAAAAGCCAGTGATGGAGTTCCCGTTGTGGCTCAGCGCAAACGAATCTGACGAGTATCCATGAGGACACAGGGTCGATCCCTGACCTTGCTCAGTAGGTTAAGGATCCGTCATTGCCTCGAGCTGTGGTGTAGGTAGCAGGTGCGGCTCATATCTGGTGTTGCTACGGCTGTGGTGTAGGCAGGCAGCTACAGCTCGGATTCAACCCGTAGCCTGGGAACCTCCATGTGCCTAGGATACGGCCCTAAAAAGACCCAAAAAAAGCCATTGCTGAGGAGTTCCTGTTGTGGCTCAGCAGGTTAAGAACTTGACTAGTATACATGAGAATGCAGGTTTGGTCCCTGGCCTCGATCAGGGGATTAGGATCTGGCATTGTCACAAGCTTTGAGCTGCGGCGTAGGTTGCAGATGTGGCTCAGATCTGTCTTTGCTGCATCTGTGATATAGGGCAGCAGCTGCAGCTCTGAAAAAGGAAAAAAAAGTTATTGCTGAATTCCCACTGCGGCAAAATGGGATTGGAGGCATCCTGGGAGCACTGGATCATAGGTTCAATTCGCAGCCTGGCACAGTGGATTAAGGGTCCCGTGTTGCTGTAGCTGCATTTAGGTAGCAACTACTGCTCAGATCTGATCCCTGGCCAGGGGAACTCCATATACCTTGGGTAGGCCAAAAGAGAGAGAGAGGGAAAAAAAAAAGCCATTGCCAAACTCAAGATCATCTAGATTTTCTCCCATGTTATTTTCTAGGAGTTTTATTATTTTAGTGTTTTACATTTAATTCTACAATTCATTTTAATTTTTTTTTTTTTTGGTCTCTTTAGGACTGCACCCACAGCATATGGAGGTTCCCAACCTAGGGGTCTAATCAGAGCTGTAGCTACCGGCCTACACCACAGCTGCAGCAATGCAGGATCCGAGCCGTGTCTGTGACCTACACCACAGCTTGGGGCAATGCCAGATCCTTAACCCACTGAGCAAGGCCAGGGATCGAACCCGCGTCCTCATGAATGTTAGCCGGTTTCGTTAACCGCTGAGCCACGACAGGATACTCCGTTTTGAGTTAATATTTGTGAGGGGTCTAGAGTCTGTGTCTAGGTCATTCTCTTGCATATGGCTGTCAGGTTTTACCAACGTCACGTGTTGAAAACACTCTCTTTTCTCCATTCAACTGCCCCTGCTCCTCTGTCAAATTTCAGTTGACTGTATCTGTGTGGGTCCGTCCCTAGACTCTACTCTGTTCCATTGATCTGTTTGTTCTTTTGCCACAACCACTCTGTTACAATTTCTTGTAGCTTTATAATAAGTCTTGAACTTGTGTTACTATTTTTTATTAGGCAAACAAGAGATATTCATTTAGAAAATCAGAAAATACGGATAAGTCCTGTCAGGCTTTTTTTTTTTTTTTTTTAATTGCTTATCCTGGAATTCCTGTCGTGGCTCTGTGGAAACGAATCTGACTAGTATCCATGAGGTTCGATCCTTGGCCTCGCTCAGTGGGTTAAGGTTTGGCATTTCCATGAACTGTGGTGTAGGTTGCAGACACGGCTTGGATCTGACTTTGCTGTGGCTGTGGTATAGGCTGGCGGCTGCAGCTCCAATTCGACTCTTAGCCTTCTATATGCCATCGGTGCGGCCCTAAAAAGACCAAAAAAAAAAAAAAAGACTTTTTTGGAGAAGTTTTAGATTAACAGAAAAATTAAGCAAAAATCACATAAATCCCTCCCATACCCCCTACCCCCCACATGCATTGCCTCCTGCATCATCAGCCTTCCCCACCAACGTGGCACATTTGGTACAACTGATGAACCTGTATTAACACGTCATTGTCACCCAAAGTCCAGAGTTTATGTTAGCGTCCTGTCTTGGTGGTGTACATTCTGTTGGTTTGGACAAATGTATAAGTGACAGGTGTCCACGGACAACGTAGTTTCACTGCCCTTAAAACCCTCTGTGCTCTGCTTGTTTATCCCTCCCTCCCCACAGGCCCTGATGTTTTCACTGCCTCTAGCCTTTTCCAGAATGTCATACAGTTAGGACCATACAGTGGATTTCAGATGGGTAACTTTCACTTCACTTAGCATTGACACTTTTATCGCGGAATAATAGCCCATTGTCTGGATGTTTATTTACCATTCACCTATGGAAGGACATGCAGGATGCTTCCGAGTTTGCGCAATCATGAATAAAGCTGCTATAAACTCTATAAACTTCTGTGTGGGTTTTGTTTGTTTGTTTGTTTGTTTGGGTTTTTTTTTTCTTTCTGTTGTTGTTGCCTTTTTAGGGCTGCACCCATGGTATATGGAAGTTCCCAGGCTAGGGGTTGAATCTGAGCTATACCTGCTGGCCTACCTCACAGCCACAGCAACGCCAGATCCCTGATCCGCTGAGTGACGCCAGGGATCGAACCTGCATCCTCATGGATACTAGTCTGGTTCGTTAACTGCTGAACCACCACAGGAACTCCTTGTGTGCAGGTTTTTATGTGGACATATGTTTTCAGCTGGGCTTTGACTATACATAGGATTTATCTCCCATCTTTTGAGATAACTATGTCTGGTCAAGGCTTCCCACGTACTTATTACACTTGCTCCTTGATGGAGTGGATCCATGAGATACTCTACAGGATGTCGCGATGGCCCAAATCCTTTTACTCTATCACAGGACAGAGGAAAGAGTTAACATATGGAGCTCCCACTGTGGCTCAGTGTGTTAAGAGCCCTATGTAGTGTCTGTAGGGATGCGGGTTCAATCCCTGGCCTCGATCCCTGGGTTGAGGGAGTTAACATATGGAGCTCCCCTTGTGGCTCAGTGGGTTAAGAACCCGATGTAGTCTCCATGGGGCTGTGAGTTCGATCCCTGGCCTTGATTCCTGGGTTAAGGATCTGGCTTTGCCGCAAGTTTTGGCATAGGTCACAGATATGGCTCAGAACCTGTGTTGCTGTGGCTGTGGTGAGGCTGGCACTTGCAGCTCCAATTAGACCCCTAGCTTGGGAACCTCCACATGGTGCGGACCTAAGGAATTAAAAAAAAAAAAAAATCATTAGCTTAGTGCAGGGGCAAGACCATTTTGGGTGCTATTGTCCAGCCCTTGGGAATTTGAACAGCTTCCGGCTTGCCTTCTAGATAAGGATAGAACGGTGCTCATTCAGCATATCGATGGCTGCATACCACATACCTGAACTGGAATGACCCTCAGAGTTGAATTCAACAGAAGCCGGAGGGCTGGGCCTCTGTCCACTGCCTCAACTGGCCCCTGGATTGAGACGGCCCAAGACAAGGGGCCTAGCTCCCTCCAGCCAAGGACAGTTCCTGAGGAAGGACTCGGCTGGGAGAATGACAGCCTGGAACGGGAAGAGGAAAACCCAAGGCCGCATGGCACAGCATCCACTCTATATTAGACAGCCCAGTGATGCTGGGTAGACAGGCGAACTCAGGGAGTCTGGGGTTGGGAAAGAGACCCAGGGCTGGAAACCAAAAGGCGAGAGTCTTCGTCCCAACGATGTTATCTGATGTTAGTCAGGGGACGGAATGAGGTCACCGAGAGGGTGAAAGGAGATTTAAATGGGAGAAAGAGAACCCAGGACTGAGCCCAGGGGACCCTCCAACATTATGAGAGAATCCAGATTTTGGAGTTCCAGTCGTGGCACAGTGGTTAACGAATCCGACTAGGAACCATGAGGTTGCGGGTTCGATCCCTGCCCTTGCTCAGTGGGTTAACGATCCGGCGTTGCCGTGAGCTGTGGTGTAGGTCACAGACGCGGCTCGGGATCCCTCGTTGCTGTGGCTCTGGCGTAGGCCGGTGGCTACGGCTCCGATTCAACCCCTAGCCTGGGAACCTCCATATGCCGAGGGAGCGGCCCAAGAAATGGCAAAAAGACCAAAAAAAAAAAAAAAAAATCCAGGTTTTGTTCACCGATACATCTTAGACCACAACAGGTGCTTCATATATATTCATTGATTCAATTACATAAAGCGGGTCGGCGGGGGGGGGGGGGGGAGTCCAAGATGGAAAAGGGATTCAAAAATCGTATCATGCATTGGGGAGGAATAATTATGGTACAGACTGAATGTGTGCCTCCTTGAAAATTCGCCTGTTGAAGCCCTAACCCCCTTTGTTCCAGTCTTTGGAGATGGGGCTTTGGGGAGGTTACTAGGTCAAGAGAGTAGGGCCCCGGTCAATGAGCATAGCACCCTTTTCCTTCTTTATTTTTTTGGCCGCCCTGAGGCACACGGAATTCCCAGGCCAGGGATGAGATGCAAGCCACAGTTGCAACCTATGCCACAGCTATGGCAGTACTGGATCCCTAACCCACTGTGCCAGGCCAAGGATCAAACTTGCATTCCAGCCCTCCAGAGACACTGATCCCATTGCATCCCAGTGGGAACTCTAAGAGTACTGCCCCTTTAAGAAGACACACTGGAGTTCCCATCGTGCAGCAGCAGAAACAATCCAGCTAGGAACCATGAAGTTGCGGGTTTGGTCCCTGGCCTCGCTCAGTGGGTTAAGGATCGGGCGTTGCCGTGAGCTGTGGTGTAGGTTGCAGATGGGGTTCGAATCTGGTGTTGCTGTGGCTGTGGTGTAGGCCGGCAGCTGTAGGTCCGATTCAACCTCTAGCCTGGGAATTTCATATGCCGCAGGTGCAGCCCTTAAAAAAAAAAAAAAAGAAAGAAAGAAAGAAAGAAAGAAAGAAAAAGGAAAAGAAGACACACCAGAGGAGTTCCTGCTCTGTGGTGCAATGGGATTGGCCGGGCGTGTCTCTGGAGCTCTGGGATGCAAGTTCTATCCCCAGCCAGGTACAGTGGGTTAAGGATCTGGCATTGCCACAGCTGCAGCACAGGTTGCAACTACAGCTCGGGTCTGATCCCTGGTTCAGGAACTCCATATGCTGAGGGGGAGCCAAAGAAAAGAAGAAGAGGTAGAAGAAGAAGACGAAGAAGAAGAAGAGACACCAGGGAGCTTATCCTCCTTCTCCCTGTGCACAAGCATCACCAAGGAAATGCCTAGTACAGAAGCACAGAGCAAGAAGGCAGCCCTCTGCAAGCCAGGAAGGGCATTATCACCAGAAGCCCACCATACAGCTCACTGATCTCAGACTTCCAGTGTCCAGAACTGTGGGAAAACACATTTCTACTGTTTAAGCCGCCCTGTCTATGGCATTTTGTTATAGCAGTCTAAGCTGATTAAATGTTCAGAAAGATGCCCTGGACTTCCGCCAAGAAAATCTCAGTAAGAAACACAAATAAAATTCTCAGCAACCAAGGGCATTCTTTTCTTTCTTTTTTTCTTTTTCTTTTTGGCCACGCGTGTGGCATGAGAACATTCCCAGGCCAGGGATCAAACCTGCACCATAGCAGAGACCCATTGCAGTGACAATGCCATATCCTTAACCTGCTGCACCACAAGGGAACTTTTGGCCAAGTTTTGTCCAAAGAAAATAGCAAAGAACGAGACAAGGATGACCAGAGGGCTGATGACCAGCCCTGCTGTCATCTCAGGCAAAGCACCCCACCCTGGCCATACATTCACTTCCGACCAACTGAGAAAGTTGGACTGCAGGAGTTTTGTGATTATGTACTTTTATTATTTTTAAATATAGAGTAATTCACGTGCATTTAAAAACCTCAGAAATTCCTGTTACGGCTCAGTGGAAACCAATCAGACTAGTATCCTTGAGGATTCGGGTTCGATCCCTGGCCTCGATCAGTGGGTTAAGGATCTGGCATGGCTGTGAGCTGCAGCATAAGTCACAGATGTGGCTTGGGTCCCAAGTTGCTGTGGCTGAGGTGTAGGCAGGCAGCTGCAGCCCCGATTTGACCCCCAGCCTGGGAATGCTTGTATCCTGCAGGTGTGACCCTAAAAAGAAAAAGGAAAAAAAAAAAGATGGAATCACACAGAATGTTGTAGTTCATGTCTGCTTTCTTTCACTCATATATCTGTGAGAGTCTCAGTACTCAGCTTTTTCATAGCTGAGTAGTATTCCGTGGTGTGCCAACATCACAACTTCTTTTTCCTTTCCACTGTGGCCAGGACTTTGGCTTGCTTCCAGTGAATAAAGCTGCCCTGATCATTCTTGTCTGTGTTTTCTCATGGTCCTCCACACTTGTGTGTGTATGTGTGTTTGTGTGTGTGTGTCTCTCTCCTTTTTTTTTTCTTTTTTTAGGGCCGCACTCGCAGCATACGGAGGTTCCCAGGCTAGAGGTCGAATCAGAGCAGCAGCTGCCAGCCTACACCACGGCCTCAGCAACACTGGATCCAAGCCGTGTCTGTAACCTACACCACAGCTCATGGCAATGCTGAATCCTTAACCCACTGAGCGAGGCCAGGGATTGAACCTGCGTTCATTAGCACTGAGCCATGACGGGAACTCCCTTCTTGTGTTTCTTGTGGCTCCATCTAGGAGTGTGTTTGCCGGCTCTCAACTTGCCGCTTAAGGGCATTTTAGACGGCTTTGCAGGGAGCCCTGGCCGTGAATGCTGAGGCCCCAGAAGGTGCTGTAAGACTATTTGTGACATGGTGAGACGAGCACGTGTCTGACAAGGTGGTCCCTCTCTGGAAGGGGAAGCTGCCAGGGATGGCCTTCAAAGCCAGAGAATGAGCTTCAGAACCACAAGACTGCAGAGAGGTCATCGTGCCCACTCCCTTCAGCCTGAAGCAGGGCTGAGTGGCTCTTTCCAAGGTCGGCGTTTCGCTGACCTTCCTGGCTGTTTATCTGGGCCCCTGACTTGGCCCCGCAGCTTAATGAGTGACTTGGGGAGAAATTCACCTCCTTCGAGCTGCAGACCAGCTGGCTCACCTCAGGCCGTTTTGACCTAGAGGAGGACTTTGAGATTTTGGGCATCGGCCCCAAAGAGCGGGAAGCCAAGGGACAAGTCAGCAGCCCCACTCGCATTGGGACCAGAGCTCCAGAGGCACCCAGCTTGTGGCGCCACCGGGGCCGGCAAATCAGAGCCTGGAGGTGTAGGGGGCGGTGACGCCTGTGGAGTCCGGTGGGGACAGCCTCGCCCTCGGGATGCAGCTCAATTTCCACTGCACCTGAAGCCAGGGAGCCCTTTATATAACAGACACGCCACAGCATCATTGGAATCGGACTGAAATGATTCAGAGACCGTTTTCCTTGCTGTCATGGGTCTGATGGCACCCAGGCTGAGCAGTCCCGCTGTGCAGACAAAAGCAGTGGGCGCAGGTGGAAAACAATCACAATCAGCCATGCCCCCTAAGCCCCAACCCTACCAGTGGCTTCTTGGTGACACTTTTCCCTGGAACACAGTTTGCGCTTGAGTATCACAGGCTAACGGAACTGCTCCTGTGCGTACCACCCAGAGCGACTTAGAGAATCGCCTCATCCCTGCTCGCCACAAAGAGAAAACACAGCTCCGTAGAATATAAAACACTGTATTAGGGGAGTTCCCCTGGTGTCACTGCAGTAATGAACCCGCTAGCATCCATAAGGATTCGGGTTCCATCCCTGGCCTCAATCAATGGGTTAAGAATCAGGCATGGCTGTGAGCTGTGGTGAAGGTTGCAGATGTGGCTTGGATCCCGTGTTGCTGTGGCTGTGGGATAGGCTGGCGGCTGCAGCTCTGATTTGACCCCTAACCTGGGGACCTCCATATGCCGAGGGTGTGGCACACCTGACCCCCACCCCAAAAAAAGACAAAATACTGCCCAGCCAGAGCCAGTCCCTCCCTCGGGCCTCGTGTGTCACCCCCTCTTCCAGGCAGAGAGCAGAGGCCATGGCCCAGAGCACAGGTGGGATCAGAATTGTGGGGAATTAGCACAGGAAAGCATGTCTCTTTGGGGACCATTGAGTCAATGGATCACCAATTCCACCACTATTATTATCATCTTTATTTGTCGATGAAAGAGGTTCAGAGGTTAAGAAATGTATGCAGGGAGTTCCCTGGTGGCTCAGCAAGTTAAGGACCTGGCATTGTCACAGCTGTGGCTCAGGTTCAATACCTGGCCATGTGCTGTAGGCATGGCCAAAAATTTTTAAACTTTTTTAAAAATAAAAAGAAATATACTCAGGATCATGCAGTGCTGGAGCCAGGACCCCACCACTCTCCCATGACGTCTGACCCCTGATGGAGGCTGACTTGGGCAGATCACTTGAGGCCTTGGGAAGGGGGTCAGAGATCCCTGAGCCATTGTCGGCTGGAAGAGATTCTCAGCCTGGCCTACTAGCTCCCTGTTCCGGTCCAAGCCTTCCCTTGACCTGCCTCCATCCTCTATGCCAGCCCGTCTTCTCAACATTCACCCCTTCTCAAATGCTGCCGCCTCCAAGATGCCCTCCTTTTTAGGGCTGTATAATATTCCGTTATATGTCATGTACTACCTTTTGCTTATCTGCTCATCTGTCCATGGACACTGGGTTGCTGCCATGTGTTACCTACTGTGAACAATGCTGCTATGAACCTGGGTATAAAATATATCTTCGAGACTCTGCTTTCAGTTCTTTTGGCTATAAACCCAGAAGTGGAATTTCTGGGTCATATAGGAATTCTGTTGTCATTTTTTTTTGGGCGGGGGAACCGCAATGCTCTATTCCACAGCAAAGTCACCTTTTTATATCCCCAGCAAGGATTTCAATTTTCCCACATCCTGGGCAATGCTTTGTTGGGTGTTTGCGTGTCATAGGCTGTGTAGGGGAAAGAGCAGGAAAATGGAAATCTGGAGATCTGAGTCTGTTCCTGGCTCTCCCACCAGCTGGGCGAATCGCTTCACCTCTTGGTTTTTTTGGGGGTTTTTTGAAAACAGGTATAAAGTTTATCATCAGAGTCACAGTACAATATGCTGGGTGGCACACTGAGAAGTAGTTTATTTAAGTCAGAAGCAAAGAAGAAAAGAGGAGTGCAGGTGTCGCTGTCCCCACCGCCCCCATCTTGTTTGTCCATGTTTAGAATGAGGGAAATCAGGCCAGGTCATCTGGAATTTTCCATCTAGAGATAAAACTCCATAATCCTCAATTACTTGTGTTTCCCTTTATTTCCCTGCCAGACTGGAGAGGCTAATTTATTCTTTGATCACCATCCCCCAGCGTCCACCCTAGAGCTTTCCATGTAGTGGGCACACGGGATGTGACCATGAAATAACTGCTTTTTTCTTTCTTTCTTTTTTTTTAAAAAATCTTAGGGCCACATCTGCAGCATATGGAAGTCCCCAGGCCAGGGGTCCAATGGGAGCTGCAGCTGCCAGCCTACACCAAAGCCATGGCAACACCAGATCGGAGCCATGCAACCAGATTGCTGCAGCGTGTGGCAGCGCGGGAGCCTTAACCCACTGAGCGAGGCCAGGGATCAAACCCGAATGCTCATGGATACTAGTTGCCTTCTTAGCCCACTGAGCCACAACAGGAACCACACCAGTGAAAGAATTTTCTAAGGGATGTTCGCCTCCCTCAAGCCTCCCTCCGTGGGCCTCGTGATGTTTTCCTGCGCCTTGCTCACCATGTGCATGCCCTCTGCTTGGGATGGTGCCCTTCCTCCCACCGTTTTGGCCGATAAACTCCTCGTCCTCAAAGGGTCAGCACATATGTCATCTCCTCGGAAGCCTCCTGCCCTCCTCTGAGAGCGGGCCTTCCCTGAGCTCCTCCAGCTCCGTGGTGCTTTATGCCACAGTCGATAGCATTTTCTCTTCTTCGCTGGACCGTGAGAAGCACGGTCATCCCTTTCTTGTCGTTGTCATGGACACTCCAGTGCACTTGCCAGCTGTTTGCAGACAGGAAGTGGTGACAGTGGGACAGAGCATAAGGGAAGCATCGTGTTGGTGGGGCGTTTGGGACGTCCCGCTTCTGTTCTGGCTTCGCAGGGTCTCAGGATGCAGCCTGGCAGAGCCCAGGCCCAGTATGGTCCATGCCCTCTCTCCTTGTTCTGGACGAGGCTATGGCCCTCCAGGACCCCTGGGGGTTCCCAGCGATGGTGGTAGCGGCCTTCCCTGTGCCTGGCCCTTGGAAGGGGCAGCAAATCGGAGTGGGTAAGGGCCAGCCAGCAGAGCGGAGCAGAGCCGCTGGCGCATTGATTCCTTCACTCAAGGGCCTGTACCACCCAGCGGAGCTTCCTCCCCCGCCGCCCGGCCTCCTCCGGGGGCAGAGGGAACCAGGACCACCGACTGGATGACCTGGCTGTGCAAGCAGACATCCGAGAACAGGCAAAACCATTCAGCCTGCCAGGGGAGGGTCCCGGGCTTCGGGAACGTGGGAAGCAGAAAGGGCGGGGCAGAGAGACACCAGGAGGCCACGGGAAGGAGGAGCTGTGGCGGGGGTCTGGGACCTGAGCTCCCGCATCAAACCATGGCACTCCGGGGCCTCCCTAAATAAAGAGCCTGACCTAATTGATACAGTTTATTAATCCCGATGAGCTCAGAGTGTGATGGATCTGGGCAGTACGGGCAAGACCGGGAGCCGCGATTGGAAGTGCATTTGGGAAGAACCCCACCTCGGCGTCTCAGGAGACCACGGGGTGTGCAGCCTGCGGCGTAAGACTCTACCACGTGGGACCGAATTCAGCGGGAGTCCCCACTGATAATGGCCGAAAGAGGGGGCTGAGTATCGGGAGCAGAGTTCTGGGGCATCCTGCCGGAGGAGTAGAAGACAGAAGCCTTTGTTCGCTTCAACCACAGGCTCCTATGCTCTGGAATCAGCATCTCTGGAAGCATAGCCTTGATTCCTGCCTAGCCGACCTCTGGTGCAAATGCAAGTGTCCTCGAACACAGGATTACACCCGGAGTGCTGATAGGGGATTAAGGGCTAAGCCGTGGGGCTACAGAGCACTAGCTGTGTGCTTAGTTCCTACTTCTCTCTCTCTCTGATTCTGCACGTGATCAAAATTGATACAATGACACCTCCTACAGAGGGCTTGTGCTTTGTTTTTTGGTTTTTTTTTTGGTTTTTGTTTTTGTTTTTTGTCTTTCTTTAGGGCCCCACTCCTGGCATATGGAAGTTCCCAGGCTAGGGGTCCAATCAGAGCTATAGCTGCCGGCCTATACCTCAGCCACAGCAACACGGGATCCGAGCTGCATCTGCAACCCACACTCTTGCTCACAGCAAAGCCGGATCCTTAACCCACTAAGTGAGGCCAAGGACCGAACCCGCATCCTCATGGGTACGAGTGGGATCATGACTGCTGAGCCACAACGGGAACTCCTCATATCGTGTTTTGATGGGGGTGGGGGGTGAAGCGATTGTGGATGGGCTGCCCTTGGCATGTGGATGCTCTGAGAATCATTAGATCTCAGGGTGAGATTTGTGTCTTTGTGATTTGCAGGGTGTGAGGTGGTGGCCCAGGTCTTGAGGCCAGATGCCCATGTGACGCTGGCCAAGTCCACCTGGTTTGGGTCCTCTGGGCCATCAGTTGCATGTCTGCTGCCCTCCCATGGTGTCTACAGGACAGAGGCAGAGCTATGAACGGCCAGGCACGGGCACAACCTTGCTGCAGGATGTGAGGAACTGAGTTTCCAGGGCTCCAAGCCTGGCGGATGACCCCATGCTGGCTGCCCAGAAGCATGAAGCTGAAGCTTTGTAAAAGTGAAAAGGACCTTAGGGACCTCATTGCTCAGATAAGGACTAGAGGTTCATGGAGGGAAGGGCTCGCTCAAGGTCACACGGCAGGTGCATGTCTGACTGTGGCCGCCAGCATCCCCTTCGCTGAACTCAGGTCTGGCTGAGGGTCTGCACAGGTTAGCATTGGGGAGAGGGAGAATACTCTTCCCTGGAGGCTCTGTGCCCCGAAGCAGAAGAGAGATGTCCCCAGAGCTGGGAAATCTGTCACACCTTACCTCAGGAACCCTCAATCCCTTTAGTGCCACGAGGTAAATTGAGGGAACACTCAGACAAGCAAACAGTGGGGCCAGGCGGTGCTCTTTCCAGGTTGGCACTTTCTGTGCCAGGTAAGGGCAGGGACAAAGGCCCAGCTACAGGGTTCATGCCCAGGGATGCGGGGGACATATCAGGTCAAAGATTGTGTTTGTTTCCCTGGCATCATTCGGCCGCCCTCTGTGTTGTCCTCCTGGACCCCAGCGAACCTTGGGAGAACCGATACACTTGCTCTGTCTGCAGCTTTGCATTTCGAGCCACAGGAAACGGTCCAGATCTGACAGCAGCCTGGGGCCTCTCAGCAGAATCAACCACCGCTGGCCTGGTCGAGAACACGGGCGGGTACCATGGAGACAAGAGACAGCCCGGCCAAGGCCTGGTTGTTGGCTCTGAAAGAGTCAACCAAGAAGCATCTGTGTCCAGAGGACTTTCACATCTTGTCTTTCCAAGGCCAAAGACAACCTTGTTTATCTAGGAAACTTCCAGAATCGAAAAGGGTCTTCCTGCCCATTGTCGTCCCCTGCCCCGCCACCCCCTGCCCCCCCAAAGCCCTAGTGCTCTGAATATCCTGTACCAGTATTTATTTGAATACCTATTTTCAATTATTTGGGGCATATACCTAGGAGTGAATTGCTGGACCATATGGGAATTCTATGTTTAAGTTAAAAAAAAATTTTTTTTAACTGACATATAGTTTTTTTACAATGTTCTGTTAGTTTCAAGTGTACAGCAAAGTCATTTCATTAATTAATTGCTTTTTTTTTAAGGGCTGCACCTGCAGCATACGGAAGTTCCCACACTAGGGGTCAAATTAGAGCTGCAGCTGCCAGCTTACACCACAGCCACAGTAACACGGGATCCAAGGCGAGTCTGTGACCTACCTTGCAGCTTATGGCCATGCTGGATCATTAACTCATTGAGCGAGGCCAGGGATGGAACCCGCATTCTCATGGATACGAGTCGGGTTTGTTGTCACTGAGCCATAGCAGGAACTCCAGTTTAGTTATGTGTGTGTGTGTGTGTGTGTGTGTGTAGGTGTACATATATATTCTTTTTTCAGATTCTTTTCCACGATGGGTTATTAGGAGATATTGAGTATAGTTCCCTGTGCTTTACAGTAGGTCCTTGTTGGTTATGTCTTATGTTTATTTATTTTTTCTTTTTTAGAGGTAGGAACAGGCTCGGGGAGTGAAATACAACACCCAGTGTCAAAGAGCGAGTACGGATCCTGGCCCTGGCCCCTCCTACTCTCCCATTCTCACCCACAGTGACTCCTGAGTCATTTGGACAGCATAGTGCATAAGCAGCCTGGAAGCTGGAAAATACCAGAGGCAGTGGAAAAATCATTCTAGTTCTGGTAGAGTCAGGGCTTTTTTTTTTTTTTTTTTTTGGCTGCCCCCAAGTCATATGGAAGTTCCTGAGCCAGAGATCAATACTGACCTACGCCACAGGTGCAAGAACGCCAGATTCTTAACCCACTGCACCAGGCTGGGGATCAAACCTCCACAGAGACAAGCTGGATCATTAACCTACTGCATCACAGCAGGAACTCCACATTTAACTTTTTAAAGAATCTCTCTCTCTTTTTTTTTTGTCTTTTTGTCTTTTCTAGGGCTGCACCTGCGGCATATGGAGGTTCCCAGGCTAGGGGTCTAATTGGAGCTGTAGCCACCAGCCTACGCTAGAGCCACAGCAACACAGGATCCGAGCTGTGTCTGTGACCTACACCACAGCTCATGGCAACGCTGGATCCTCAACCCACTGAGCGAGGCCAGGGATCAAACCCACAACCTCATGGTTCCTAGTTGGATTCGTTAACCGCTGAGCCACAATGGGAGCTCCCCATTCATTTATTTTTGATGTTTTCCTTACTCCTAGATGTCTAGACCTACACTGCCCAATACAGTAGCCACCAACCCCACGTAGTTATTTAAATTTTGTTAAAATTAAGTAAAATTAAAGATGCCGATCCTCAGTCACATTAGCTACATTTCAAGAGCTTAGTAGCCACATGTGATGAGTAGCTCCTGTGTTTCCATCAGTCTAGGATCCATGAGGGTGTTGGTTCCATCCCGTGCTGTAGGCATGGTGACACAGCCTCCTCTTCCCTCTTCTCCAGCCTTGGGGACATGTTCACTGAAACAGGCAGAAGAGGAATCACCCTTCCTACCAGCTCATTGACCCGGTCTCCAGGGAGGAGGCAAGAGTTTGACATTTATCTCCTGGATTAATTATCAATAGGCTTTGTGGCTGAGCAACGAAGTGACATTCCCCAGGGTCAACTGGGTCCTATCCCTCGGAGAATATGGGGCAGCATCCTCTCTGGCTTCAGCCCCTTCTTGTCACCTGCCCGCTCCGATCCTTAATAGCAGTGCCGGGCTCGAATGTGGGTAAGGAGACAGTCTTTCAGTGTGGGGTCATTTGCATGTGTATTCATGCCAGCCTGCTCCTTCTTACAGGGAGGTGTTCGACCGTGCCTGCCTTTCCTCACGTCGCAAATAACCCCCAAAGCCTATTGCGTGCCAGGCACTCTGCTAAGAATAGGGTACGCGGGTGAGGGCAAAAGTTCCTGGTCCCTGCCCTCAGGAATTTTCCAGTCTATTGGGAAGTAAGGCAATGAGCCAGTAAACAAAGAGGAACAGCTGCTACGAAAGAAAAAGGGCAGAAGAGGTGAAAGTGTAGCCGGAAGTGGTGGTGGTGATGGTTAGGGGAAAACTCCTCTGAGGTATGACTTTGGAAACAGACAGGGGCAGGGGGAGAGGAGGAAAATCTGGGAGCAAAGACAGCAGTTTGGGCAAAGGCCATGAAAGAGAAAAGAACTTGACTTTTCAGACTCAGAAAGCAGTCTTGGATCGAGGAGTTAGGACTATTCCAAGGGCACTGGCAAAGGTTTCAAGCAGGGGGCGTGACAGGTGTATTTTTGCAGACGGCACACGCTGAGTGGAGCAGGGTGGGAGTGGGACCTGGGAGGCACCGGGAACCCTGCTGGGGTGGGAGAAGAAGCTTTTGTCCCGAAGCCGATCTAAGAGGGGGGACTTGTCTTCTTAACGCGACTCAGTCTACACCAGACCTCCCAGATCCTCTCATGCAGTGCCCAGGGTGAGTGGGCAGCTTCTCTTGCCAGCTCAGAGGTCACAGTGAGCCAAGGAGTGACAAGTGGTTAAATCAGGGCTTCCCAAGAGGCCAGCCTGCTGCTGAAGAGCAGTGGGGTTGGGTGGGAACAGAAAAGGGCTATTTGCCAGGGTGCTCAGGAGTTTGGGGTTTGTCGTTGCTACAACAACGTAATCTGGATTTAAGTGAATATAAGTGGCTCCCACTGGCTTATTGTGTCTACGTAATGGTAGGACTTGGGCCTTCTCGGTCAGCGTGTGTAAAACACATTTTTCATTCTCATGCCCCTACAGAGCCTTTTTTCTTTTTTTAAATTTAATCCCATAGACGATTAATCTGTGTATCTGTATCTGTGTGTTGTTATGGGTTTAAAAAATTTTTTGTTTGTTTTGGCCACACGCACAGCAAGCAGAAGTTCCTGAGCTAGGGATCGAACCTAAGCCACAGCAGCGACCCAAGCCACAGCAGTGATAATGCCAGATCCTTAACCAGCTGAGCCACCAGGAAACTCCTATATCTCTGTGTTTAGATGTAGAGAAAGCAAGATTTTTTTTTTGCCCCCTGAGGAGCAGTTTTTGTCCCTGGGGGTGATCCTGCCCTGCTGAGAACACAAGCTGTAGATCAAAGTCTCCCCTCCTTCTATGGGGCTACCGACAGCATCTTGAATGTCTCCCCAACCTGCCCACATTTGCTTCCTAAAAGAATGTACCTTGGGAGCTCCTGTGGTGGCTCAGTGGTTAACGAATCCGACTAGGAACCAGGAGGTGGTGGGTTCCATCCCTGGCCTTGCTCAGTAGGTTAAGGATCCGGCGTTGCTGTGAGCTGTGGTGTAGGTTGCAGACTCGGTTCAGATCTGGCTTGGCTGTGGCTGTGGTGTAGGCCAGCGGCTACAGCTCCGATTAGACTCCTGGCCTGGGAACCTCCATATGCAGTAGGAATGGCCCTAAAAAGACTAAAGACAAAAAAAAAAAAACAAAACAAAGAATGTACCTTGCAGCTGCCCCTGCTTCGCAAGCATGCAGGTGATCTTTGCTGCCCAAGGACACCTTCCCACACTCCCAAAGTAGCAGGAGGCTTGAGGAGCTCCACACAGGGGGTTCCCTGCAGACCTGACCGCCCCAAACCCTGCTGATGTCTCGCAGAAAGGAGGCGTGTGCTTTTCCCCTCTGCATCCTTCTGTGATCTCCCCACCTGCCAGAGGCAGCACTTTCGCCCTTACCCAGAAACATCCTTGGCTGAGTGAGGCCGGGCTGAGCAAGACACCCCCGTCTCCCCAGCTTCGTGTCTGCCCCAAAGCCTCCCAAAGGTGCTCCTTGATGAGCCCATTTTTCTTTTCTTTTTGTCTTTTTAGGGCCACACCCGTGGCATGTGGAAGTTCCCAGGCTAGGGGTTGAATCGGAGCTGTAGCCGCTGGCCTACACCACAGCCACAGCCACAGCCACACGGGATCTGAGCAGCATCTGTGACCTACACCACAGCTCACGGCAACACCGGAGCCTTAACCCACTGAGCGAGGCCAGGGATCAAACCTGTGTCCTCATGGATGCTCGTCAGATTCCTTTCTGCTGAGCCACGATGGGAACTCTGAGGCTGATTTTTTTTTTTTTTTTCAGATTTTTTTCCTGTTTTTTGGTCGCTCCTCAGCATATGGAGTTTCCAGGCTGGGGATCAGATCTGAGCTGATGTCAAGACCTAAGCCGCAGCTGTGGCAACACCAGATCCTTAACCACTGTCCCCAGCCGGGGATCAAACCTGCATCCCAGTGCTCCCGAGATGCCACCGATCCCTTTGCACCACAGCAGGAACTCCTACGAGCCCTTTACAGAGCAACAGCTGCAGCCCGATCCTGGCCTCACTGTTGGCCTTCCTGTGTCTGATAGGGCTCCATCCTCCTACAGGAAGCAGGGTCACCTAGTGAGTGGTTGGTCCTGAGCCCTCCTTTCCTTCTTTCTCTCTCTCCCTCCCTCCGTCTCTCTCTTTCTTACTTTTTCCATTTTAGGGCTGAACCCGCAGTATAAGGAGGTTCCCAGGCTAGGGCCTGAATCAGAGCTGCAGCTGCCGGCCTACGCCAGAGTCACAACACCGCCAGATCCAAGCTGCATCTTCCCCCTACACTGCAGCTTGTGGCAACGCCAGATCCTTAACCCACAGAGCGAAGCCAGGGATGGAACCCACATCCTCATGGATACTAGTTGGGTTCGTAACCCGCTGAGCCACCACGGGAACTTCCAGAGCTCTCCTTTCTGTGTTCCGCACCAGAAAAGCAAGCAGCCTCCCCCCCAGCCTCCTTATGGGGGAACTGGGGTCGGGTCATGCGCCCCAGGTCGCTCCAGCACAGCACAGTGGTCGGCTGCCTTCCCCGCGGAAGTAAGGACGGAAAACGACAATGAATGTTTAGAAAGATATATATAGTCTTTTGTCTTTTTTTAGTGCGAGCCCTAGTCGGGCTCGTTAACCACTGAGCCACAATGGGAACTCCTTATTTAGAAATATCTATAGCAATTGGATGGGAGAATTTTATGCCTACTACCTCTAATACTAAAACAATCTGGTCTTGGATACATATGTATATTTAACTTTCTTGTTGTTGCTTTCGTTTTTCTTTTTTTTAATTTCTTTTTATTCTTATTTATTTATTTATTGCTTTTTAGGGCTGCACCCGCAGCACACGGAGGTTCCCAGGCTAAGGGTCCAATCGGAGCTACAGCTGCTGGCCTACACCACAGCCACAGCAACACGGGATCGGAGCCGTGTCTGCTATCTACACCATAGCTCACGGCAATGCCGGATCCTTAATCCTCTGAGCACGGCCAGGGGTCAAACCTGCAACCTCGTGGTTCCTAGTCAGATTCATTAACCACTGAGCCACGACGGGAACTCCTTTTTTTTTTCCTTTTTTTGTTTTTTAGGGCCATACACAACATATGGAGGTTCCCAAGCTAGGGGTCTAATGGGAGTTACAGCTGCCGGCCTATGCCACAGTCACAACAATGAGGGATCTGAGGTGCTCTGGAACCTACACCACAGCTCACAGCAATGCTGGATCCTTAACCCACTGAGTGAGGCCAGGGATCGAACCTGCATCCTCATGGATCCTAGTCGGGTTTGTTAATTGCTGAGCCACGAAGGGAACTCCATTGCTTTCATTTTTCTAATGATACTTTTATTTTTAAGGTGGCCAAGCTGGCAGCATGGAGAAGTTCCAGAGCCAGGGATCGAACTCATGCCACAGCAGTGACCCAAGCCAAAGCCACAAAAATAATGATGCTGTATACTTAACCTGCTAGGCCACCAGGGAATTTGTTGATTCATTTCTATTGTGTTTTATGCACACGTCGATCTGTGATGGATGGCACATTTCCTAAAACGCTGGCCCTTCCCACGGACAGTTTGAGAAGCACAGAATAGAGGCGGTGGGCCTCCTACCTCCACCCACAGCGAGGAAGGTCTTTGACCTCAGGATTAAAGAAAGACACAAGAGTGGTGGATGGGCTGAGCTAACAGCTGGATGCAGCCCAAAGGTCTCTTTCAGCCCTGGGCAGGCACACCCTGGGCCTTGTGAAGCCTGACTCCTGGGTTTATTCTTACCCCACCAAGCCCTGGGTCAAGGTGACGGCTCCCTGAGCCCAGTGGGTGTGCAGTGAGTAGCTCCCTGTGCCGTTGAAGGTCAATGAACTGCTGGTACGGAAAAAACTTGTACTTTAAAATTAGACCTAAAAGTCACATCACAGTAAATGCCAGCGACATCACTGAGCTCCGATTATCCCAGCCGTAAAGTGGGGACAATAAGGCCACGCCTACTTCTCCGCACCCTCACCCCTGTGGGTCACCCTGTGTTTGGCACAAGCATGAGAACAGGCTTTCTAAATAAAAGGTCTGGGGTGAGGGTGGCGGCTGGGGGCTGGCCTGCCAAGGCCTACACGTCCGAGCAGATCAGAGCCTCCTAATTCCCGGTCTCCCCACTTTGAAAGAGGGGGGACCCAGGCAAAGGGCAAGGCAGATGGAAGCTTCAGGCTCCAGGCCCCGAGACCCTCTGGAGCGCTGAGGCCCCATCAGCATCCTGCTCCAACACACGAACTGCTTTGGTGGTGCTGGGTCCTGTCTTGCCGCTTGTGTTTGTCTTGTTTGCTGTCAATAACTAAAGCACAGGTGAAAGGGCGCTGCCCTTGAAGTCAGAAACCCTGAGTTGCTAGTCTTTGTTGTGTGTCAGTTTGCCACACAGCCTTGATCAAGCACTTTACCCCCCTTGGCCTGAGCTGTCTTGGTGAGGAGCAGGTCCTCCCAGTCCTAAAAACAATGACATTACCAAACAAGCAAATGCCCTTGAACTTACTAAACTTGGCAGCTGGACCTCAGGTCCCCAGTGCAGCTCTTCCTGGAGGATGGCTCCATCCACTGGCTCTGGCCACCTTGTTCCCACTGAGCCTGGCAGGACGGGGCACTCACTCCGTAGCTGTTGCATGAATGAATGGTTACAGGTTTTACCATTGACCGTGTAGCCATTACTCTCATCAAGAAGCGAGATTCCCAGGCTAGGGGTCGAATCGGAGCTGTAGCCACCTGCCTACGCCACAGCCACAACAACGCGGGATCCGAGCCGCGTCTGTGACCTACACCACAGTTCACAGCAACGCCGGATCGTTAACCCACTGAGCAAGGCCAGGGATCCAACCCGCATCCTCATGGATATTAGTCGGATTTGTTTCCACTGCATCACAATAGGAACTCCGATGACAATCTTACCTGATGTGAGATTGAAAGATAAGGATACTGGATCCCCAAGTATTCTAGAGTGAACATTAATAGTTAATTCTTTTTTTTTAATTTTTTGAAATATAGTTGATTATAATATTGTGTTGGTTTCAGGTGTATAGCACAGCAATTCAGACATAGATAGAGAGATAGATAGATAGATAATGTGTGTGTGTGTAACCGAATATATATATGTTCTTTTTCAGAATCTCTTCCCTTATATTCACTAGAAAATATTAAGTACACGGACTCCCTGTCGTGGCACAGAGGTTCACGAACCCAACTAGGATCCATGGGGATGCGGGTTTGATCCCTGGTCTCGCTCAGTGGGTTAAGGATCCGGCGTTGCCGTGAGCTGTGGTGTAGGTCACAGACGTGGCTTGGATCTGGCGTTGCTCTGGCTGTGGTGCATATGGGGAGCTGTAGCTCGGATTCAACCCCTAGCCTGGGAACCTCCATATGCCGAAGGTGCAGCCCTAAAAAGACTAAAGAAAAAAAAAAAAAAGAAAATATTAAGTACAGTGCCCAGCGCTACGTAGTAGGCCCTTGTCGGTCATTTATATTACATACGGTAGTGTGTATCTGTGACTCCCAAACTCCTAATTTAATCCCTCTCCCCAACCCCCACCTATTCGTTCGTTCTTTCTTTCTTTTTTCTTTCTTTTTTTTTTTTTTTTGTCTTTTCTAGAGCCGCACTCGAGGCATATGGAGGTTCCCAGGCTAGGGGTCCAATCAGAGCTGTAGCCACCGGCCTAGGCCACAGGCACAGCAATGCAGGATCCAAGCTGCGTCTGCAACCTACACCACAGCTCACGGCAACGCTGGATCCTTAACCCACTGAGCAAGGCCAGGGATCGAACCCACCACCTCCTGGTTCCTAGTCGGATTCGTTAACCACTGCGCCATGACGGGAACTCCTGTTCATTCTTATACTGGTTCCCCACCAGATAAAGTCAGCCTTATTTTTATATGTGTTGTGTTTGTTCTCCTCTCCAGGTCTCCAGGAGGCTCCTCTGCCCTTGGTATTTCAGGATTTAGGGATTTCCCCTTAGCCCATCCTTCATTATTAAAAAAAAAAAAAAAAATGGGGGGGGGTTGCCGGGCCCTCTCAGCACGTGGAAGTTCCCAGACCAGAGATCAAGCTCACACCACTGCAGGGACAAGGCCGGATATTCCACCCACTGTGCTGCAAGAGAACTCCGTCGTGGTGGTGGTGCTTATTTTTTGTTCCTCTTTCAATCAGCAGGTGAATGAGGAGCATCGGACTGTAGTAAGACACCCATCTCCTCTGGGATCAGAACTACAGGGGACAGTGCCCTTCGACTTTGCACTGAGATAAGTAATGTCCCTTCCCTTCCCCACACCTCCCCCATCCTGCGCCCCCCGCCCCCGGCATTCTTCCTGATGACATCATCTAGTTCTTTAGCCTTTTGAGTTGAGCTTCAGGCAATGCCAATATCTTCAGGGAACACGACTGACATTCAGCTCCGTTCCTGCCTTGCCTCACCTCTGCTTATTTCCCTGGGCATCGTGAAACCACGGAAGGTGTGGGAACGGGAGTCCCAGTAAAAGCTGGGCCAGGAAAATGGCCCTGCAGCCCTGCCTGCAGTGGCCGAGCATAGGGGACCCTCAATTGGGGCAGTAGCCGTGGCATCGGAGTAAAAGGGATTGGACTTCCCGTTGTGGCACAGCAGAAACAAATCTGACTAGTATCCAAGAGGATGCGGGTTTGATCTCTGGCCACACTCAGTGGGTTGGGGATGTGGCGTTGCCGAGAGTTGTGGTATAGGTCGCAGAGGCAGCTCAGCACCAGTTCTACTCCCAGCCTGGGAAGCTCCATACGCCCCGGATGTGGCACTAAAAACAGAAAGGGGGGCAGGGGACATGCTGGTGGGAAACACAGAGGAGGTTTAGTCTTTTAAACACAGCTTTTTTTGCCCAAGTGGGAGGTAAGAGACATGAAAGTCACTCTGGAATTCTGAGATGTGGTGATAGGAGGGTGAGTGGTGCCATTAATAGAAAGAAAGAAGTTAAAAGGAGGGGCTTTTAGGAGCTTCTGTTGTGGTTCCGCAGGTTAAGTACCCAATGCTGTCTCTCTGAGGATTCGAGTTTGATCCTTGGCTTCGTTCAGTGGGTTAAGGATCTGGTGCTGTCACAAGCTGCGGGGTAGGTCACAGACTCGGCTCGGTCCAGTGTAGCTGAGCCTGTGATGTAAGCCTCAGCTGCGGCTCTGATTCGACTCCTAGCCCGGAACTTCCATATGCTATAGGTGTGGCCTTGAAAAGAAAACAGAGGAAAAGTTTTTTTTAAAAAGAAGAAGAGGAAGGAAAGAAAGAAAGAAAAGAAAGAGAGAGAGAAAGATAGAAAAAGGAAGAAAGGAGAAAGAAAGAAAGAAAGAGAGAAAGGAAAGGAAGGAAGGAAAGAAAGGAAGAAGGAAGGAAGAAAGAAAGAAAGAAGGAGAAAGGAAAGGAAGGAGGAAGGAAGAGGAAGGAAGAAAGAAAGAAAGAAAGAAAGAAAGAAAGAAAGAAAGAAAGAAAGAAAGAAAGAAAGAAAGAAGAAAGAAAGAAAAAGAAAGAGGAGTTCCCTTCGTGGCGCAGTGGTTAACGAATCCGACTAAGAACCATGAGGTTGCGGGTTCGGTCCCTGCCCTTGCTCAGTGGGTTAACGATCCGGCGTTGCCGTGAGCTGTGGTGTAGGTTGCAGATTCGGCTCGGATCCCTGCGTTGCTGTGGCTCTGGCGTAGGCAGGTGGCTACAGCTCCGATTAGACCCCTAGCCTGGGAATCTCCATATGCCACGGAAGCGGCCCAAAGAAATAGCAAAAAGACCAAAAAAAAAAAAAGAAAGAAAGAAAGGAGGGAGGGAGGGGGGAAGGAAAGAAATAAAGGGCTTTTGGAAGAGACGATGACAAATTCAGTTGGATACCAGAAATTGTGAACGTTAGATCTGAAGATGCCCAGAGAACACATCTGATGAGCAATGTCCCTTGACCCAGGGAGGTGACACTGAGCTTGAGGTGCCAGTGGGACAGTTAGGTTTGCGTGATTGGAGGTGGGTGGATGGAGATTCGAGAAGCAGAGTCAGCCTAGATGTGGTTCCGGAAGGAGAAACTACTGAGTCAAGGGGCCAATAACACTCACGGAGAAGGAAGAGGAAGAGAAATAAATGGAGGTGGTAACAGGAGAGGTGGTCCAGCAGGAGAGTCGGGACTGCGTGTTGTCAAAGAGCCAAGGGACATGGCTAGAGGCAAGGGGCTCGGCCGGCCACCTGCCTCTCAGAGGCCTGAGAAGGGGCGACTGCACTCGCTGGTGACCTTTCAGATTGGGTTCCAGGAGGCTGGATGGGACCAGGGCTGGAGTTTGCCTTCCAGAATTCAGTCTCGTGTCTGCTGATGGAGGGGCCAGACCTGCATCTCCCTGAACATCGGCGTCTATCTGCACAGATGGAGTAATAATATCTACCTGAGGAATAAGATGAGGAGAGCGGGCTTTAGTCCCCTTGAGCGTCCTTTGCACAGCCTAACCTGATAGACCGAGGGGTGTGATTGTTCTCAGTACTCTGAGAATCAGAGACGATTGTAACAGTCCAAGAAATGAATGGGAGACAGAAAGTAGACCCAGAAAGGGGAGTTTCCGCAGTGGCTCAAGGGATTCAATCGGCAGCGCCTCTGCAGGGCCAGGATGCAGGCTGGATCCCTGGCCCCGCACCGTGGGCGGTCTAGGTTGCCACTGCAACCTCCTGGCCAGGAGGAGGTTCAACCAGCTGGTCCTGTGCCTGTGAGGGTCCCTCGCTCCCATCGCCCCAGCACCTGCTCCCTCTGGAAGTCTTTGACTGTCCTTCTTTCTCTGATCAGCCAGTCCCTTGGCCTCTGTGACCCCGCCAGCCTAAAGCAGGCAACAGAGGCTCCCTCCCTGTAAAGACAAGACAGAAAGCCCAGCTCATGGGTGCTGTGAGCGTCACCCTGCTGAGCTCCTTTTCCCGGGCCCCTCCCCCCTCTGCCCAGCCTTGTGCCCACTTGCCTGGCTGAGAGGACCTGGGCTTCAAGCCACCAGGCTGCTCTGTTTTGTCCCTGATAAAGTGCAAGGATCACGACGAGGTCCTGGCAGGATCCCCAGGAAACTGTGGTCCTTGCTCCTGGGGTGGGGGTGGGGGTTCTGTGGGGCTGGAGGACACCATGGAAGCCCCTTCTTTTCGGAGATCACCCCATTTCCTAGACAGCTCTGGGGTCACTTGGAGCGTTTGGGGCTTTCTCTAAAGGAACCGTCTCGTCGGTCCATCCAAGTGGTGAGAGTGATAAGTAACAGAGCAGGAGGAGGGCAGGTGGGGAGAAGCCAGTGCTGCTGCCCGCTCCAGCCTCCTCTGGTTCTGCCTTGGTCCAGGCACCGTCCCCTACTCTCTCCTGGGGTGTGCTGTGCCTCTGAGTTGACCTTGCTGCTTCCAGGATCCCTCTCCTACCTTCCATCCCAGTTCCAATTTGCCCCCAGAGGTCTCTCTTTTT